>NC_091282.1:649430086-650630086 GCF_032444005.1 Ranitomeya imitator | reverse complement strand
CATGCACGAGATGATGTCCACTGAGAAACTCCATCTGGCTTCTCCTTGACCTGAGCATTATGAAGTTCAGTTCTCATCCGCGTGAGAAGCTCAATTGAAAAGTTTTTTTGCACATTCTTTCACATTTGACAGAAAAAATATATTTTTTTATCTAAATGAGGGGCAGCTCATTGAAATTTGATCTGCTATGCACCAACATAAGACTGCTCAACTTCCCATTTATAAGAGTTACAGATGTGGTATGCACAGTTATTAGGCATTTATTAGGCATACTTTTAGGGTCATTTTTTACCTAAATGAATTTACTTTGGCTAAAATTCAATTTTGGGATTTAGTTTCATTAAAAATTCAGCAGTTTGGCTTATACAGTCATGGCCAAAAGTATTAACACCCCTGCAATTCTGTCAGATAATACTCAGTTTCTTCCTGAAAATGATTGCAATCACAAATTCTTTGGTATTATTATCTTCATTTAATTTGTCTTAAATGAAAAAAACACAAAAAGAATTGTCCTAAAGCCAAATTGGATATAATTCCACACCAAATATAAAAAAGGGGTGGACAAAAGTATTGGCACCATTCGAAATGTCATGTGATGCTTCTCTAATTTGTGTAATTAACAGCACCTGTAACTTACCTGTGGCACCTAACAGGTGTTGGCAATAACTAAATCACACTTGCAGCCAGTTGACATGGATTAAAGTTGACTCAACCTCTGTCCTGTG
This sequence comes from Ranitomeya imitator, assembly GCF_032444005.1. Lineage (NCBI taxonomy): Eukaryota > Metazoa > Chordata > Amphibia > Anura > Dendrobatidae > Ranitomeya > Ranitomeya imitator. The sequence goes on along the minus strand of NC_091282.1, from coordinate 650,629,361 downwards.
TCCTTGTGTGTACCACATTGAGCATGGAGAAAAGAAAGAAGACCAAAGAACTGTCTGAGGACTTAAGAAACCAAATTGTGAGGAAGCATGAGCAATCTTAAGGCTACAAGACCATCTCCAAAGACCTGAATGTTCCTGTGTCTACCGTGCGCAGTGTCATCAAGAAGTTTAAAGCTCATGGCACTGTGGCTAACCTCCCTAGATGTGGATGGAAAAGAAAAATTGACAAGAGATTTCACCGCAAGATTGTGCGGATGTTGGATAAAGTACCAAGACTAACATCCAAACAAGTTCAAGCTGCCTTGCAGTCCGAGGGTACAACAGTGTCAACCCGTACTATCCGTCGGCGTCTGAATGAAAAGGGACTGTATGGTAGGAGACCCAGGAAGACCCCACTTCTTACCGCGAGACATAAAAAAAGCCAGGCTGGAGTTTGCCAAAACTTACCTGAAAAAGCCTAAAATGTTTTGGAAGAATGTTCTCTGGTCAGATGAGACAAAAGTAGAGCTTTTTGGGCAAAGGCATCAACATAGAGTTTACAGGAGAAAAAAAGAGGCATTCAAAGAAAAGAACACAGTCCCTACTGTCAAACATGGCAGAGGTTCCCTGATGTTTTGGGGTTGATTTGCTGCATCTGGCACTGGACTGCTTGACCGTGTGCATGACATTATGAAGTCTGAAGACTACCAACAAATTTTGCAGCATAATATAGGGCCCAGTGTGAGAAAGCTGGGTCTCCCTCAGAGGTCATGGGTCTTACAGCATGACAATGACCCAAAACACACTTCAAAAAGCACTAGAAAATGGTTTGAGAGAAAGCACTGGAGACTTCTAAGGTGGCCAGCAATGAGTCCAGACCTGAATCCCATAAAACACCTGTGGAGAGATCTAAAAATGGCAGTTTGGAGAAGGCACCCTTCAAATATCAGGGACCTGGAGCAGTTTGCCAAAGAAGAATGGTCTAAAATTCCAACAGAGCATTGTAAGAAACTCATTGATGGTTACCGGAAGTGATTGGTCGCAGTTATTTTGGCTAAAGGTTGTGCAACCAAGTATTAGGCTGAGGGTGCCAATACTTTTGTCTGGCCCATTTTTGGAGTTTTGTGTGAAATGATAAATGTTTTGCTTTTTGCTTCATTCTCTTTTGTGTTTTTTCATTTAAGACAAATTAAATGAAGATAATAATACCAAAGAATTTGTGATTGCAATCATTTTCAGGAAGAAAATTAGTACCGTATATACTCGAGTATAAGCCGAGATTTTCAGCCCAAATTTTTGGGCTGAAAGTGCCCCTCTCGGCTTATACTCGAGTCAAGGTGGGTGGCAGGGTCGGCGGGTGAGGGGGTGAGGGCGCTGAGGCATACTTACCTGCTTCCAGCGATCCTGGCGCTCCCCCTGCCGTCCCACGGTCTTCGGTGCTGCAGTTCTTCCCCTGTTCAGCAGTCACGTGGGACCGCTCATTAGAAAAATTAATAAGCGGCTCCACCTCCCATAAAGTGGAGCCACCTATTCTTTTCTCTAATCAGCGGTGCCGGTGACCGCTGATAGAAGAAGAGGCTGCGGCACCGAAGACAGCTGTCCGGGAGAAGGAGCCGGACGCCGGGAGCAGGTAAGTATTACATATTTACCTGTCCCCGTTTCAGCCGCCGGGCGCCGCTCCATCTTCCCGGCGTCTATCTGCACTGACTGTGCAGGTCAGAGGGCGCGATGACGCGTATAGTGTGCGCGGCGCCCTCTGCCTGATCAGTCAGAGCGGAGAGACGCCGGGACCGGACGCTGGGAGCTGCAAGCAAGAGAGGTGAGTATGGCGTCTTTTTTTTTATTGCAGCAGCTGCAGCAGCAATGGCACAGATTTATGTGGAGCATCTAGGGGGAAATAATGAACGGTGCAGAGCACTATATGGGGCACAGCTATGGGGCAATAATGAACGGTGCAGAGCACTATATGGCACAGCTATGGGGCAATATTAACGGTGCAGAGCACTATATGGCACAGCTATGGGGCAATATGAACGGTGCAGAGCACTATATGGCACAGCTATGGGGCAATATGAACGGTGCAGAGCACTATATGGCAGAGCTATGGGGCAATATGAACGGTGCAGAGCACTATATGGGGCACAGCTATGGGACAATAAGAACGGTGCAGATCACTATATGGTAGAGCTATGGGGCAATATGAATGGTGCAGAGCACTATATGGCAGAGCTATGGGGCAATATGAACGGTGCAGAGCACTATATGGCAGAGCTATGGGGCAATATGAACGGTGCAGAGCACTATATGGCAGAGCTATGGGGCAATATGAACGGTGCAGAGCACGATATGGCAGAGCTATGGGGAAATATGAACGGTGCAGAGCACCATATGGCAGAGCTATGGGAAAATATGAACGGTGCAGAGCACTATATGGCAGAGCTATGGGGAAATATGAACGGTGCAGAGCACTATATGGCACAGCTATGGGGCAATAATGAACGGTGCAGAGCACTATATGGCACAGCTATGGGGCAATAATGAACATGCAGAGCACTATATGGCACAGCTATGGGGCAAGAATGATCTATTTTTATTTTTGAAATTCACCGGTAAATGCTGCATTTCCGCCCTAGGCTTATACTCGAGTTAATAAGTTTTCCCAGTTTTTTGTGGCAAAATTAGGGGGGTCGGCTTATACTCGGGTCGGCTTATACTCGAGTATATACGGTATTATCTGACAGAATTGCAGGGGTGTCAATACTTTTGGCCATGACTGTACTAGCTCTATGTTTACAGCACAATGCTGTCTGCAGAGTGAAATAACTGAGAATCTATCAGTGAGTTAATTCCAATGGGGAGTTTGTACTGATTTAAACTAAGCTAAACTTTGATGTGGACATAAATCAGCTAAAAAAGACAAATAAAAGAGTTAGTGCAATTTTTTTGCTCATGTGGGTGAACCAGCCAAAAGGAAGGCAATTTTCTTTCTTGAAGCGTCTTTTTTACTTGTGGGACATTTCTTAAGTGGTTTTCTGGAAGTATTTTTAAATTCCATCCAATATATTAAAATTAAAAAATGAGACTGGAAGCAAAAACGCTGGCAAAACACGCTTGTATATCCTATGGTCATCTTCTGGGCCTTCCTATTGACTTGTATTTTAAAGGACAAATGTGAAATCACGTGAAAAATGGTCCACTCACTTTTTTATATGCTTGCCATTTTTGAAAACCTGAAGTAGTTAATAAAAGCTAAAAAAGACTGGACATTGTTCTGTTAGATGAATCCTGTCATAAATCCCACTCTGTGAGTATCTCCAGGCTCTTTATTCACATCATGTCTCAACCTCCATTACATGAATTCTGAGTACAACAACATCCAACAAGTTCCAAACAAAGAATATAGAACACACATAAAAGTAGTGAGACCCCTAGAGGCCACATGAACATATAACATATTGCTACATCCTTTCTCTTTTAACTAGAGGAACAATAAAAGATACTAAACTAATGTATACTATGACAAAGTTAGAAATTAACATAGTACGTCCAGTTAGATATAATCTTTGAGGTGCGCCGGCTTTTTGCTAATTCTGCCAGCTCTGGTAATATAAGATGTGTCACTTTCTACATCTGGTACATCTGGTAGTTCTTCCGATATTGTCTGTCTCTGGCCAGAGTCCTCACCCTGATGGTCAGCTGTCACTGTTGGTGCCTGACTTGTACTTGCTGCCTCGTTGTCTTGGGTGTCTGGATACTGTTCAAAAGGCCATGAATCATCTCTTTCTTGCGTTTTCCTCAAATCTCTTCGATTCCTCCTTAGTCTTCTTCCGTCGTCTGTTAGAATTTCGTAAGACCGCGGTCCCAGTTTCTGGACAACCTTTGCCTTTTGCCAGTGTTTGTCAAATGTGGTGCTTGGCTGCAGCCGAATGTTGTCATTTCTCTGGAGCTTAGGCAGATCCTTTGCAGATTTATTGTAATAGAAAGCTTGCCTAGCTTGATTCTTCTGTAATTTAGCTTCGATGTTTCCCAGCAGCTTTGGCTCTAACAGATGACACGCAGTTGGTACTAGTGTCTTTGTACGCCTACTCATGAGCCTCTGTGCTGGACTGCTGTCTAGGCCTTGGGTGGGTGTGTTTCTATGATCCAGTATAGACAGATATACATCAGCACCCGCCTGGTTTGCTTTCTGCATGAGTCTTTTGGCCGTTTTTACTGCTGACTCTGCTTTCCCATTACTCTGAGGATATCTTGGAGAAGACGTCTGGTGTTCAAATTCCCATTTCTTACTGAAAGTTTTGAATTCTTCCGACGTAAACTGTGCCGCATTGTCAGAGAAAACGATATCTGGAATGCCATACCTGGCAAAATGGGCCTTGAGTTTTTTAATCACTGTTCTCGCCCTTGTGTCCTGCACCAAATCAACCTCCCAGAAGTTAGAGAAATAGTCCACTGTGTCAGGTATTCTTTGTCATTCCATGTGAACAAGTCTGTTCCTATTTTTGACCAAGGCCTATGTGGAATTTCATGAGGTTGCAATGTCTCCTTTGGTTGCTTATCATTGCAGGATGCACATATTTCACATTGTGCTATGTAATTTTTTATGTGGTCATTCATTCCTGGCCAATAAACTGATTCTCGTGCACGACGTAGGCATCCTTCCATGCCTAAGTGAGAAGAGTGCAATGTTTTCAATATGCCTCTTCTGAGAACTTCAGGTATAACAGCCCTGTCTCCTTTAAAGATGATTCCTTGCTGCACTGACAATTCATCTCTTATGTGGAAGAATGGTGAGACTTCCCTCGGAGCATGCTGCTTGTATTTTGGCCAGCCCTGCAAGATGACAGTCTTTAAACTCTGGAGACTTTTATCCTTCTCTGTAAAAGTCTGGATTTGCTTGACCTTTTCTTTTGACACTGCAAGGTAGTTACACATATTGATGGTTTCAATGTCTTCCTCCTCATCATTTGTGATAGGAAGGTAAGCTCTGCTTAGCGTATCTGCAATCAGTAAGTCTCTTCCTGGACAGTACCCGATGTCAACATCATATTTCTGAAGTCGCAACAGCATGCGCTGTAGTCTCTTTGGGGCATTCAGTAATGGTTTCTTTGTAATGCTCTCCAATGGTTTGTGATCCGACTGCACTGTTACCCGTCGACCATAGGTGTACTGGTGAAACTTCTCCATCCCAAATACCACAGCCAGTAGTTCCTTCTCAATCTGCGCATATCCCTGCTCTGTTGTTGTAAGGGCTCTGCTTGCAAATGTAATTGGCTGTTTGTTCTGCATTAATGTGGCTCCAAGGCCTTTTTCCGAAGCATCACATTGTACCACTACTTCTCGATCTGGATCGAAATACTTTAGGGTTGCTGTATCTGCAATGGCATTCTTTACTGCTCGGAAAGCAGTCTCCTGGCTTTCTGTCCATTCCCAGCGCACATCTTTGTGGGTTAGCTGTCTCAGTGGCTCACACATGTCTGAGAGATGTCTGCAAAATTTTGAGAGATAATTCACCATGCCCAAAAATCGTTGTACTCCAGAAACATCAGTAGGGGTAGGCAAATCTTGTATTGCTCTCACCTTTTCATGATCCACTTTGACCCCAGTTGAAGTCAGTCGATGACCAATATAGGCCACTTCTGTCATTTTCAATTTGAATTTGTCCAAATTCAGCTTTATGTTTTTTTCTCTGCATCTGTCCAAAAATTGTATCATCTTCTGATCGTGATCCTTGATTGCAGATTCCATATTTTCACCTTCTCCCACTACTAGGATATCATCCGCTATTGTCTTCACTCCAGTAAGTCCTTCCAAAGCCTGCATCAATTTCTGCTGGAATATCTCTGGAGCAGGTTTTAGTCCCATGGGCATTTTCAGCCATTTAAAGCGTCCAAATGGCGAAGAAAATGTTGTCAATAAACTTGAATCTTCAGTCAGGGCCACATGCCAGAATCCATTTTTTATATCACATACAGAAAATATTTTAGCCTTTGATAAATCTGGTAGAACATCATCTAATGTTGGCATTGGGTAATGATTTCGTTTCAGCGCCTTGTTGAGTGGCTTAGGATCAATACATATTCTTAACTTGCCCGATGGTTTCTGCACTATGACCAAACTGCTGATCCAATCTGTGCTCTTATGGACTGGTGCTATCATGCCTCTTCTCTGTAGATCTTGCAGTTCTACTTTCAGCGGTTGCATTAAAGCTACAGGCACTCTTCTTGTAGGTAATCTGGTGGGCTGCACTGTGTTGTCAATTTCTAGCCTATATTTACCTTCAAAGCATCCATCACCTTCAAATACATCAGCATACTCTGCTTTTATTTTCTGCATGTCCAAGTTGTGCTCTGCATTTCGTTTTGGATTTTGCATATCCTGGGCAACTTCAACAGACATAATGTTCTGAGACTGTACTTTTATTAAGTCCATTGCCTGAACTGCTTTTACTCCCAGTAATGGTACATGGTTACCACCCCGTAACACGGTAAATTCAACTCTATAACTCTTTCTGTTACATGGGTTTCGTATTTTTAGCTTACATGTCCCCATTGGTTTCAGAACACTTTTGTTGTACATCACCAGTACCTTGTCAGTTGGCTCAATAGAAACCTGTTTGTTTAGCAGATCAAATGAAATTACATTGCAGCTTGCTCCACAATCCAGCTGAAATCTAATGGGCTTCTCATCCAACAAGAATGTTGCATAAAGCTGCTTGGCATCCTTCACTACTGACTGCCCGACTACATTGACTTTCTCTGTTGTAGACTGCATTTGTAGCCATGTAATGTCCTCTGCACTGTCAGTGTCTGGTGTCACAGTGTGGAGCTGTCTGTACTGTTTGCCTCTTCCTTGCCTGCAGACAGCAGAGGAATAATTCTTCTTGCCACATGACCTGCAGGTTTCCCCATATGCTGGACACTTGGTTTTGTCTCTCTCATGTCTTTTCCCACAATACTTGCAGTGGACAGTGTTTATAGGGTAGTCTGGTCCTGTCTTTCCTTTCATAGATACTGCATGTACCTTGTCATCATCATTCTCACTGGTGCCTGCTATCATCTTCAGGCTGTGCTTTGTGAGCTCAGCAGCCCTGCAGATTTGCATACATTTCTCTAAAGTCATGCCTTCCTCTCTCAGTAATCTTTCTTTGAGATGACTGTCCTTTATGCCACACACCATTCTGTCCTTGATTAGACTGTCCCTGATCTCTCCAAAGCCACATGTTTCTGCAAGTCTCCTCAGCTCTGTCAGATATCTGTCCACATTTTCACCATCCTCCTGATGTCTTGTGAAAAACTTATATCTTTCCACTGTCTCATTCTTCTTTGGGTCACAGTGTTTATCAAATGCCTGCACAATATCTGCTAGGAGGAGGTTGTCTGTGTCTGGGAGCAAGGTGTGGGCTAATTCTCTGCCATTTTCCCCAATTAGGTAATAAAACAGCTTTACTTTCCGTTTGTCATCAGTGGGGCCCACAGTCAGATCCACATACAGTGTAAACTCTTCCTTCCAATGTCTCCAAGTCTGGGACAGATTACATGAAGTGACATCCAGTCTCTGAGGGGGCTTCAGACCAGTCTCCATTTTTCTGTACTGTCAGGGAATCTGTACTTACAGTTGCAGTGATCTGTGCAGTTCCAGCCTCATATAAGCTCTAAGAATTTGCAGGTTCTGTGCCCGGCTGCCACCATGTTCTGTTTGATGAATCCTGTCATAAATCCCACTCTGTGAGTATCTCCAGGCTCTTTATTCACATCATGTCTCAACCTCCATTACATGAATTCTGAGTACAACAACATCCAACAAGTTCCAAACAAAGAATATAGAACACACATAAAAGTAGTGAGACCCCTAGAGGCCACATGAACATATAACATATTGCTACAGACATACTGTATGAACAACAATTTGGATTTACATTTTGTATTTATTCATTCTGTTGAGCATTTAGATAGCGCTTTTCAGTCAAGTTTTGGAGTGGACCTGCCTAAAAAAGTGCACATACCCTAAGAGTATGTGCACACGTTCAGGAATTTTTGCGTTTTTTGCACATTTTTTCGCTATAAAAACGCATAAAAAATGCATACATTATGCATCCTATCATTTAGAATGCATTCCGCATTTTTTGTGCGCATGTTGCGTTTTTTTCTGCAAAAAAACGCATTCCGGACAAAGAAGCAACATGTTCATTATTTTTGCGGATTTTTTGTGGATTTCCCATTGTTTTGGAGTGTCTGGGAAAAAACGCATAAAATCTGCAAAAAAACGTGCAAAATCCGCGGAAAAAAAAACGCATGCAGAATTCCTGCGGAAAACCTCAGGTTTATCTCAGGAAAATTCTGCATGCATTCCAGACGTGTGCACATACCCTAAGGCTATGTGCACACGTCCGGATTTTTAGCGTTTTTTTTGCGGAATTTCGCTATAAAAACGCTATAATTCCGCATCAAAAACGCTAAAAATATGCATCCTATCATTTAGAATGCATTCCGGAGTTTTTGTGCAGATGGATGCGTTTTTTTCCGCAAAAAAAACGCAATCCGCAAAAAAAATGAACATGCTCATTCTTTTTGCGGATTTTTTGCGGATTCCATGATAAAAGGAAACTCAGGGAAAAAAAAAAAAACGCAAAAAATTCGCAAAAATTCCGCGCAAAATCCGCGCAAAAAACGCGCAAAAACCGCGATAAATCCGCGCGGAAAAAAACGCAAATTTCTGCCGGATTTTGTCAGGAAAATAACCTGACGTGTGCACATAGCCTAAATGTTACAAACTCTTTGTCGGAACAAGCTTCCTGAGGTTTCTCTATTATCTCATTCTGCAGCCGACAGTAAGTATGGAGCAAAAAATCTTGTAAAAGCCAAACAATAACATTTTGTTAATGAAATACAATTGCAAAAAAATATTTTTAGGCTTTTAAAATATATATATAAATATATTTTAAAAGCCTTAAGGTGTTAATATATTTTAAGCGAAACATTGGCAACAATGAAAGATGATAAAGGGGATCTAAACTACATCTGTAAAAGTGATTCCAAAGTCTATAAGTAGTCCTTTGTCCTTCCTCCAAAAATGTTCCTAGTTTTTTTTCCATACCCAAAAACTTTACCTTAGCAAGAACACGTCTGGATGCTTTTTTGACCACAAGACTTTTTGATAACTGCTGAAATGGTGGAAATGGTCTGCTAATTTTCGGCCAGCGTGTGACCAACTGTTATGCTTGTAATGCCCCCTCATTTATACCGTACCGTGAATCGTCCCTCCTGTGAGGGAAAAGAAATTGTAAACTTCCCGAAACTCCCTGATGTATTATTGCCCTGTAGACATTGGAGACGTTCCAAGTTATATGAAAGTTTCACTGTGTTTTCCGTAAAGTTTCTTCAAGTTCTAATTTATATTTTAGATACTTTATATTATTTATTATACTAATTCTATTTTATTTTTTTTTACATCTATTATCATGGACATCATATACTGAAGTTTTATATGATAAACCTTTTCCACATTGGCTAATTTTTTGTTTCATTTTGCGTTTTGAGTTCCTTGCTCCCTTTCTTTCAAGAGCTATTACTTGTTTTTAGCGTTCTGTCCCAAAGTCCGTAAAAAGGGCTTGTTTTTTTGCAGGACAAGCTGAGGTTTTAAATAACATTATTCATTTTTCCATATAATGTAAGATAAACTGAAAAAGAATGAACTGGAGTACAAGTTGGTAAAAATTTTGCGAATGTTGCAATATAAAATATTTTTACTTTTTATTTTCTTTTTTAGCTTTTAATATTTTTTTTAATGCAATACTAGCACATTTCAAGATTAATTGAGGGGACCTTAAAGATATTTGCCACTTTATTTTAACAATTTTGCTGGGAACATGATTTTGTGGCACCGATATCCTTTTCTCAAAATGACTGCCTGTTAAAAGGTTGAAAACATACTGTAATCATCCTCTTACCCAAGTAACTGTTATATAGCCCCTTTACTAGCCCTTCCAGATTTTATTTGATAAGCTTTTATTACTTTATTGTTCTGTATTACACATTTTGGCCAGTGATTGTGTTCTAGTAACATGATGATCTTTGACTCTGTTTACGTTCTGTGTAAGGATGAGCAAACCCGAACTGTAAAATTCGGGGTTCGTACCGGACACCTAGTCCAGTACCGAACCCAGAACACAGACTTTTTACCAGATGTCTGGTTTACTGTTGAAAGGCTAAAGCACAGCCAACCAACAACTATTTAAACTGTGTTCACTTCTGGACAAGTACTGGCATGGCTGTGATTAGAAACTGTAACACATCAGCTGGCCTGTATAAATGCCAGATCATGAGTGCCGCCGCCATTCTGCTCTGCTTAGCGTAGGGATAGGATGCAGCTGGAGTGAGTGAAAGTGATAGGTAGTACACTCCGCTGTGTGTACTCTGATCCAGTGGGAGTACTGTGCTAAAAGCCACTGTGCTTACTCTGCACTAGTGATGGGCAAACTTGAACACTAATGTTTGGGGTCCATATCGAACACCTACTGTTCAGTTACGGACCCAGAGCATGGACTTCGCCGGGAAGTCCCTATTACTGTTTGGTTTAGACACCCCGAACATTGGGTGTTTCCCATGCTGTCATTTGCATGACAGTGCGAGAAACAGTGGTAGCTCTGAATGGTGGAAATATTATCACCGTTGGTCAGAGAGCTGCGGTTCATTTGACAGCCACCAGCTGTGATTGGAGGTAAAAAGTTTACTCCAGTCACACAGGTGTCAGGTGATGAGAGAGTACTATTCCCCTTAGCCTATGCCTGCTGCCGCTAATAACAGCGAGAGCAGACAGTGGCTGATGGGAGTATTCATCAGCCAGTGCCTGCGCTATAAATAAATAATAAGAAAAAAAAAGACTTGAGGTCTGTCCTATTTTTGATAACCAGCATAGTAAAACTGACAGGTGCAGGCTGCAACTCTCAGCTGTAGGCTTTATCATGGCTGGTTATCAAGAATAGAGGAGTCTCCATGCCTTTTTTAAATTACTTAAAATGGTCCTCACCATTTTTGACAACCAGCCAAGCTAAAGCAGACAGCTTGAGGCTGTTGTCTTAGTCCGGTAAGGGGCCATGGATATTGGCCCCTCAGCCTTAAAATAGCAGCCTGCAGATTCCCCAGAAGAGGCACATCTATTTGATGGTTCTTTGCCCAGATCTTCCCACTTGATCTGTGGTGGCAAGTGGGGTTCATATTTGTGGTGTTGCTGTCACCTTTGTAAGGTCAGGTGACATAAAGCCTACAGGTTAGTAATGGACAGGTGTCTAAAATATGCATATTCATTACGAACCCCATAGTCATATTGTCAATAAAAACACTCAGAATAAAGTCATTTATTTGAAATAAAGATACACACCGCTTTACAATTTTATTTAAAAATAACAAATGCAGTTATACTCATCTTGCGCCCATTTCATTGAAGCCCTGGTTCCCTGTAAAAAAACAGAAAATAATAAACAACAAAAATAATCACCTAATGCCTATTCCATTGAGGTTCTGTTCTCCTGTAAAAAAAATAAAAAAATAAAAAACAACAATATTCCTCACCTGTCCGACGTACTGTTCCAGGCTGTAGTATATGACTGAAAATAATTGGTTTTCAATATGAACGGTGCCAAAATGCAACCGTCCAGGCTGAAAACAATGGTAGAATGAGCTGCTGCAAGCACAGTGTCAGTAACCAGCTTTGATGTCACCAAGGTCACAGAGGTTGTGTTCCTAGCTCACTTCAGTGTGAATTGTGCCGATGTACTACGGTGACCTCAGTGAGATCACCGCTAGCACAGTGATAAAAAGTCTCATGGTGCAGCACTAAATTCAGAGAGATCACCACAGTTTACTGTAAGAAATTTCTCGATGACGTCACTGCTGGTCACTGATGCAGCTCTTGCTACCATGGCTTTCAGCCTGGACAGTCGCATCTAGGCACTATCTATGTTGAAAAACAATTATCACAGACAAGGATTACAAGGATTACGACGTGAGACAGTATTTCGGACAGGTAAGAGATATTGTTTTTTGGGAGTTTTTTTTATAGGAGACCATGGCTTCAATAGAATGGATGTTAAGTGAGTGGTTTTGTTGTTTAATATTTTCTGTTTTTTTTTTTACAGGGGACCAAAGATTTAATGTAACGGGTGTAAGGTGAGTATAACTGTGTTTATTACTTTTCAATAGATTTGTAAAACGATGCACATTTTTATTTTATCTAACGGACTTTATTCTGGGTGCTTTTTATTGACATTAAGACCATGGGGTTAGTAATGGATAGGTGTCTTGAAGACGTCTATCCATTACAAACTGCTGGGCTTGATGTCACCTGAAAATACAAAAGTGACTTCAAACTCACAAATATGAACCCCACTTGCCATTGCCACAAGGCAAGTGGGAAGAGTTGGGAAAGGGCCAGAATTGGTGTATCTAATAGATGTGGGCTGCTATATTTTGGCCGAGAGAGCCAAAATCCATGGCCCATTACTAGCCTGAGCATAGCAGCCCTCAGCTGTCTGCTTTAGCGAGGCTGGTTGTCAAAAATGAGGTGACCTCAACGCTGTTTTTTTTAAAGCCAATGCCTCTATGACCGGAGGTAAACTTTGACATATGACAGCATGGGACCACAGCTCGAACCAAATTTTTTAAAATGATCTGTTGAACTCGTGGGATCCGAACATCCAGGGATTCTCCCATCACTAGTGCTGATCGAATGTGCTCAAATAAGTTGTTATCTGAGTATCTCGGTAGTGCTAGAGTAATATGTTCCAGTGGCTGTGTGTCTCATGGCTGTTATACAGCTGCAACACATCTAGGGATTACCTGTTTGTTAGCAGTTAATATCTGTGGAAGTACTGTGTCAAAGGCCATTGTGTGTACTCTGCAACCCATACCTGTAGGAGAACTGTGCCAAAAACCATGGTGTGTACTCTGCACCACCCCACCTGTGGGAGTACTGAGTCTTAAAGTTGCTTTTTATACTCTGCAAAACATATCTGTTGGAGTACTATTGAGTCGCCCCGCCAGGGCCATGGGGTACTCTGTACCAGGTCCTGAGTTCACAGGGGGATGTCACAGTGGCGATCCAGTCTGTGGCCCAGGGCGCCCATGTAAAAGGGGAAATGTCTTTAAAGGGAATAAAGTTTATGTTCGTGATGCCACCTGCAGTATTCGGTCGCTGCTTTAAGGGGTCCTCTGGGGCGATGTTATGGCAGCTAGATGGTATAACTTCCCACAGGTGAAGTATATCCCCAGGGATCCCCGTGTGTAGATGGAAGATGGTGAATGGTGCAGTAATGAATGAGGACACAGGTTTGCAGTCTCTTTACCTTGTTTACTGAAGTCTTCAGGCAGCCACAGTCCAGGGCACCAGATCACAGGGCATGCAAGGTCCGGCCGGCTTGGAGGCAAGTTAGGAGTCCCCCAATCCAGGTGGAAATCAAAACCTTCCTATAGGGATGTGGTGTTTTAGTCCCTTACTGCCTAAGGCTTCAGATAAGGTCCTCACAGATGTTCTCTCTCTCTCTGTCCTCCGTATAGGATAGGACATAACCCGTATGACTGGTGACTTGAGTCTGTTTATAGGGACTCTAGCACGCCCCGGGCTCTAAAGATGTCACCGTGTCTCCTGGGTATTAAGGCGGACAGGTAACTTGAAGTTCAGCTATCGTGCCGGTCTCTGATGTAAGTCATGGAGAGCCTTACAACCTTGGTGTTCCAGCTACCGGTCTCTGTGCCTCAGAAGGAGGCAGCCTGCTCGGGGCTGGTCTCCCCCTGGTATTCTCTCCTGTGCTTTGCTCTCCTTCATGCTCTCTGCAATCAATTCAGCTTTCTGTATATCTCTTTCCGGGAACTGCTTCACTGCGGCTACACAGCTCCGTAAACCCTCTTCTGTCTCAGACTGATCCAGTCTGTTTCCTGGCAAGAACTGTTCTCTGTGATGTTCTTTCCTTCTCAGTTTCCTCTTTCTGCCAGGAGCTGCAGACCCCCACTCCTGCTCAGCTATTCTCCTATCGTACCAGCTCCGCCTCAGCTGATGTTCCACGACAAGCTCCCTTCTGGCAAACTCTCTCTATAGCAGATCTTCCTACTTCCTTCCCCTCTGTCTCTCTGACAGGAAATGACTGACTTTCCCTCCAAAAACTACCCTATATATGGGAAGTCACCTAGTAGATAGGATCAAAAGCTCCCCCTGGTGGCCTGGAGTGTGAATGTGTTGCATGCTTGTGTTTACCTGGCGACAGTTATTCCTTCTTTCCTCCAAATGTAACATCACTCTCAACATGGGGAAAGCAATGCTACTGTGACAACCAGGACCTTGGTGTGCCACACTCCCCCCCATTAAATCCAGTACTCCCGGACTAGGAAGAGAAGAAAAACAATATTTTAGCAAAAGACATACAATTTTTGAATTGCTATAAAACAAGTTAATACAAATTAATAATGAAACTGGAGCTTCCCTTTATGGGAGGTGCAAACACTTGAACAGTACAGGAACATATTTACATTGTAGGCCTACTTTTAATAGAGTAAAGTAAATTCTATAAAGAATAGAGCAATTTAATAGAACACTACAATAATTAACTAATTATGGAAAACTATTATCCGTAATGGGTACACTATCCCTTAGGGCTTCAAGTGCAAGGTAGACTTAATCTTTATTCAAAGTGCAGAACTTTTCTAGCAACGGAGACTACCCCTACGGGTATACTACATCAAGTCCATCTGATTCAAAAGTGCAACATTAAACATTTTCACTACTTCCTTCACATAATACTATCTAACTTCAAGTTTTATTTTTACTCAATATATTAACTCACTAATATTCTAACTAGCTGGCATATAAAGTACATTTTTAACTAACTTTGGATGTTGGTTCAGCAAAGTACATCAAATCAACATTCCCTTAAGGCCATGTTCACACGTAGGGTCGGGTCCCTGAGGGTTCTCCCGCAGCGGATTTGATAAATCTGCAGGGCAAAACCGCTGCGGTTATCCCTGCAGATTTATCACGTTTTGTCCTGCGGTTTCCGCTGCGGGATTTACTCCTACTATTGATGCTGCATATGCAGCAATATGCAGCATCAATAGTAATGTTAAAAATAAAAAAATAAATGGTTATACTCACCCTCTGACGTCCCGATCTCCTCGGTGCTGCAGGCGGCGGTCCGGTTCCAAAGATGCTGTGCGAGAAGGACCTTCGTGACGTCACGGTCATATGACCGCGACGTCACCGCAGGCCCTGCTCGCATAGCAACCTGAGACCGGACGGCCACGTACAGCACTGGGAGGTGAGTATATCATTTTTTATTTTAATTCTTTTTTTTAACCACAAATATGGTTCCCGGGGCCTGGAGGAGAGTCTCCTCTCCTCCCCCCCGGGTACCACCCGCACATTATCCACTTACTTCTCGCATGGTGGGCACAGCCCCATGCGGGAAGTAAGCGGATCAATGCATTTCTATGTGTGCAGAATCGCTACGATTCTGCACAAAGAAGTGACATGTTGCGGGTTGTAAACCGCTGCGTTTCTACACGGTTTTTCCCGCAGCATGTGCACAGCGGTTTGCGGTTTCCCATTGGTTTACATGTTTACTGTAAACGCAATGGAAACTGCTGCGGACCCGCAGCATCAAAATCACCGCGGTTCCGCGGTAAAAACCGCAATGTGTGCACATAGCCTTAATGTCCAGAAGAGAAACTGAACATGATGGGATGAACATGATGTTGAGACAGAAATCCCAGACAAGGCACTGCAGGAATTGCTGTAACTTAGGGAGGTAAATAAACAACCATGTATCGGCCCCCTTAGTCCACCAGGAGAATTTTAACCTCCATACTACCAGGCATAAAGCACATATTTTACACTGAACCACATGTATTACCCCCATTTTTACCTAAGATCTCCAGAAAATAAAATAAACGGTGTGTTCTATTGTAGGCTTGTAGAACTAGTGTCATTGACCAATACCATCTGTACTTTAGACCACCATGTAGGGCTTTCATTAAAAAAAAATCTGCTTCATTAACAAATGCAAAGATCAACCATGATAAGTCACGGCAGAATTTTTTTAGACAGTTTGGCTGGGTTTTTGATATTTTTTATTATAGAGTTCTTAACATCTTTATTTCTGAAGCTGTAAATGATGGGATTCAACATTGGAGTGACCACTGTATAGAGAACAGATATAACCCTGTCTGTCTCCGGAGAGTGAGATGATCGAGGCTGAATATACATGAACGTAATGGTTCCATAATAGAGTATGACAACAGTAAGGTGGGAGGTGCATGTAGAGAAGACTGCCTGTCTTCCTTTTGAGGAGCGAATCTTTAAAATGGTGGAGATGATGTAAACATAGGAAATCAAGGTTAAGAGAAAAGAACATAAAACAATGATCCCGGCTGCAACATAAATTGTGATCTCATTAAGCCAAGTATCTTGGCAAGAGAGTCGGAAGAAGGGAGGTACTTCACAAAAGAAATGATTAAGATCATGGGTCCTACAGAAGGGAAGTCTCCAGGTGAAGGCCACTTGTATACAGGCATCTATGACACCAACAGTCCATGGTATTAGGGCTAAGATAATGCAAAAGCTCATGTTCATAATACTACTGTAGTGCAGAGGTCTACAAATGGCTGTAAACCTATCATAAGCCATAATGGCAAGAAGGATGCACTCTGCTGCCCCAAGTGTTAATGCTAAGAACATCTGGAAGGCACAACCCCCTACAGAAATACTCTTGTCAGTTGATACAGTATTTATGAGGATTATGGGAACTATAGTAGAGGATAAACAGATGTCAATGAAAGAGAGATTACTTAGGAAGAAGTACATTGGGGTGTGTAATGTAGGACTGATCCTCACTGTAAAGAGAATGAGACAATTACCCACCAATGTGATGAGATACATCACCATGAATATCATGAACTCTATAGTTTGGAGATAAAGGACTGAAGATAATCCAACTAGGATGAACCAACTTGGAAGAGTTTGATTGGAATTCTCCATTGAATTATCCAGAACCTGGAACAAAGAACAACATTGTTGATAATTACTGATGGAAGCTTGGAAGAATGCACTCAGGTTTGAAAATTATTTATTATTGACAATGATTTCACTTTTTCTTGCTAACATACACTTTTTTTCCTAAGGTCAAAGCCCCAATATTATAATCTAAGTTTGTTTAAAGGGCTTGTCAAGTTTCTAGAAATAAGTTCAAATGCTTTAACATTAAAAAAGAAACGCTACTCACCTTTTCAATTCCTTGCTAAACCAGCGGAGATGAATGGTTTACATTTGCAGACTGCGAGCGCTAAGTCACTGCAATCAATTAGTGTCCTTGGTGGTTGCTTGCAATAATACTGGTGTAATAGAGTGGTGCAGGGTTGAGTATGTCACCACGGAACAGACAGACCAACTGTTGGGGGAATTTATTAACAGAGACAATATTCTCTTCGCAGGGAGAAAACAGTAGAATATGATCTGAAAAGATAACGGTGCAAAATATGGGAGTCAAACAGTGTAACAGAATTAAGCGAGATTTCCTGAGAAAAAGAACACTTATCAGTCTGATGAGGACTTGCCAACGTAGGCGCCGAGAAACAGCGGCACTTGTCGTCCCTCTGTTGTCCGTGGGCTGATTTGTCTCTAGGAATCCGCTGCCTGGGGTTTTGGGAGTTAATGTGATATGCACAGGCTCTGAGTCTTTAGCTTTTAAAGCACAGCCTATCCCGGGAAAACGATGCTCAGTCTATTATTAAGTCTCTTAACAGGAATCAGGGGCTCTGCACTAAAACTGTGGGTACCAGGGGTCACAGTCTCTGCACTGATACCGTGGCTACCAGGGGGTCACAGTCTCTGCACGGGCCAATGTCTCTGCATGGGTCTCAAGGCGCCCCTCTCCAGTCACAGCAGAGTCTGCTTTCATGTAATCACAAGATGCAGTCTTTCTGGGCAATCTCCCTGCATTTGTCCTCTGACCAGGAGCCCTCTCTCCTCCCCGGAGCACAGCTGCGTCCTGCTCTGACCGCTGCACACGCTGCTCTGCCACTTGCGCGCATGCCTTTCGCGCGCTCTGCCTGGCTTCCTTCCTGTCCCAGTCTCCAAGTCGGCCCCCCGGGGAACCTGTAGCACAGCACAATGGTTCCATGCAAGGAGCAGAGAAGGTAACTACCCCCAGACTCTTCTTGTGTTCCACCTCCTTACATTCCCCCTCTCTTAAAGCTCGCCATTCCACGGGCGAGGACTTTTCGTGCTTCTCTTTGCTCTTTTCAGGGGAGACAGATTCCTGCAATTCTCACATCTCCTTCTGCCTTTCTCCTTGCACATACTAGGGGCTTCTTGCTCGGACCCCTCAGTTTGGGGGCTTAGTATAATTACTTCTTCTCCATAGCGCCCCCTCTCTTTGACAGGAGCATTCTTGTCCAAAGTAGAGTCAGATGAATTAAGACCATACAAGCCGGATTCTTCGTCATCTGCGCCGGGCTCTGAGGGCATCAATTCCCAGGGCTTCTTAGCCACACGCCCCATCTCACACAGCTGTTCCACATCCTCCATCCGATCAGGATCTTGTGAGCTGACAGCCAGCACACTCTTCACCTCAGGGGATGATATTAGTGGTTCCTCCTTCTCATCGATGAGGACCTCGAAAACGAGTGTCACAGGTACACTTGGCACTTTCTCTCCTTCGGGAACTCGTGCTGGGCAAGGTAGTAAAGCACTTCGGTGGTCTTTTCGAGTGAACGTCCCTTTCTTTCCTCCGGGCTGAGTCTCACAGACAAAACCTTCAGACCCAGGCTGGAGTTCCACCAGGCTCACCTTCATGTGTCGGGACAGCGCAGTCATTCCGCCAGAGATGCTTGACACCTTCTCCACCTCTCCTTGGTGTCCGACATTGTGGTACTGTCTTGCCTTAGGTGGAACTCTTCTCTTCCTGCCGTACCATTCTCTCCAGGGGCGATGTTCCCTCCAGTTAGCAGGACCCTCAGAGGGGTGAGTGGATCTCTGCCACCGCTCTTCTCGGGTAGGGCAATTTCTGGACATGTGTCCCACCCTTCTGCATGACCAGCACTCACATCTGCGTCTGTCTGGAGGGCGCTTTAGTCTGGATCGCTGACCTCGGCGGGAGACATCTCTCATGTGCGGTTGCTCTTCACCCCAGGATATGGAGTTACACTCTGGGGCCACCACTGAAGCCTTCTTCATGCTAGGCACCTCTCCGCTATCTTTTTCTGGCTGCTTCCACACGTTACCTCGGAATATGCCGCTGGTCCCCAAAACGGCAGTCAGGGCTTTCCCCAGACTCTCAATCTCTTCCCAGATTCTTCTTATCTTCAACCGGGAATCCCTGGTCCATGTCATCTCCTCTTCATTCTGACTGGGTGCTCCGCAATTGTAGCATGTCGGCAGTCTTCTTCGCCGAGTGGCACTAGTTTCACTTTGGGGGGCGGTCTCTCGTTCTCGTACCGGAGGGCTGTACTCTGCAGCAGGGGTCTTCTTATATTCAGCCACTTCCTCAAGGACCCGCTTAACCTCCTTCTTCAAGTCTTCTACCCATTGAGGGGCTGTTACCTCCCCGCTCCATACCTTTCCCACTGGCACTACCACCCCTTGCTCTTGCTAGCGCGTGCGTACCTCACTCCCGACCTCAGAGAAAGTCATATCTGGCTTTAAGCTCAAGCGCTCTCGCAGGGCCTGTTTCATCAACACATCTCACAAGCCTGTCACCAGTTCGTCTCGCAGCACAACGTAAATTGCCCCCACACCTACGCCGTCCTTCCGTATGATGGCAGTATGAAGCTCCTGCAGGGCATTCATATATTGTGTCACGGTCTCCCCCTCTCTTTGTACCTGGCAAAACAGTCACATGAGCAGTTCCCCTATGTCAGTGGGGTCCCCATGCGTCTCCTCAAGTATACGTAATACTTTGTCCAGGGTATCTCTCGCCTGGGGGTCTGAGCATAACAGAGTCCCGTGCATACCCCTCTAGGGCCATCACAGCTATTTCCGCCTGCAGAGCTGGGGTCATAGGATGCATCCGCATCATCCCTAGGATGCGCTCCGTCCAACTACACAACATGACATCGCTCCCCGAGAATTTTGGCAGGTTAACTAGCATGGCTCCCAGGGAGATTCTAGACCTGGGACCTCCCCCAACTGCTTGGTCTGCCCTTTCCACGCTACCGTGTGAGATACTGCCGACTACGCCAAGTGTAATAGAGTGCAGGGTTGAGTATGTCACCATGGAACAGACAGACCAACGGCTGGGGGGAATTTATTAACAGGGACAATATTCTCCTCGCAAGGAGAAAACAGTAGAATATGATCTGAAAAGGTAACGATGCAAAATATGGGAGTCAAACAGTGTAACAGAATTAAGCGAGATTTAATGAGAAAAAGAACACTTATCAGTCTGATGAGGACTTGCTTGAAGGGTCGTCTTCTCCAACGTAGGTGCCGAGAAACAGTGGCACTTGTCGTCCCTCTGTTGTCCGTGGGCTGATTTGTTTTTAGGAATCCGCTGTCCGGGGTTTCAGGAGTTAATGTGATATGCACAGGCTCTGAGTCTTTAGCTTTTAAAGCACAGCCTATCCCGGGAAAACGATGCTCAGTCTATTATTACGTCTCTTAACAGGAATCAGGGGCTCTGCACTGATATTGTGGGTACCAGGGGTCACAGTCTCTGCACTGATACCGTGGCTACCAGGGGGTCACAGTCTTTGCACGGGCCAATGTCTCTGCACGGGTCTCAAGGCGCCCCTCTCCAGTCACAGCAGAGTCCGCTTTCATGTGCTCACAAGATGCAGTCTTTCTGGGCAATCTCCCTGCATTTGTCCTCTGACCGGGGGCCCTCTCTCCTCCTCGGAGCGCAGCTCTGTCCTGCCCTGACCGCTGCACACGTTGCTCTGCCACTTGCGCGCGTGCCTTTCCCGTTCTCTGCCCAGCTTCCTTCCTGTCCCAGTGTCCAAGTCTGCCCCCGGGGAACCTGTAGCACAGCTCAATGGTTCCAGGCACGGAGCAGAGAAGGTAACCGCCCCCGGACTCTTCTTGTGTTCCACCTCCTTTACATTGGCATAACTGCTCAGCACCAGTAAATACCACTGATATGTACAGACTCTAAGCAGGCCATGATACAGTAAGAGTAACAATTATTTACTACTATTTTATCATACAATCTGCATATACACAGGATTTTGTCTTTTTGACTCTATTTATATTGGTAGACTGTGAAGTGACATAATTTCCCTAAACATGTTCACCAAAACATAGTTGCTGCGCTGCCTTCCCTACACTTAGCTCCCATGGAAACTCCATCGTTTTTTTAGAAAAAAACTTTTTTTCAAACATAAAATAATCATGGGTCATCAAGAAAAAATTAACGGATTTGATAAAAGTCTGTAGATCCATGCAATAAGCACTGTATTTGTTCAAATGGTGATCAATTGCAGCGATTACTATGTAGTGAGGAATGCTTGTGTAGCGTACTGTTACATCACATGCAAGCCATGACCAAGTATTGGACCATTTAATGTCCAAAACATCGCGGGAGTCTTGTAGATAACCTGTAATCCACATTAGAAGAGGATGAAGACAAAGATCAAGCCACTGTCCGAGGTGTTCACATAAGGAACCTATGCTAGAGATGATGAGACGTATAGGTAAAGGAGAACCTTTTTTTATGAGTTTTTGGTAGAGCATGTATGATGGGAATAACGGGTTGATCACCTATTAAGAAATCCTTTTTTGGAAAAATTCCCACAGATACTCCTTCATGAACCAATTTTTTGAGTTTTTCCAGGAAAAAAAGAGTGGGATCATTGGGAAGTGGAGTATAAGTAACAGTGTCCTATAGCATGTTTTTCATGGAGGTGACCTAAACATAAGAATTCAGTATCACTACCGAGCCGACTTTATCAGACATTTTAATAATACTGCCAGATCTAACTTTCAGATCAGTAAAGACTTTTTGTTTGGGTTTAGTGAGATTGAAGAAATGGAAGATTTGGAATATAACATTTTGAGATCCTTCTCTACTATTTCTTGAAACCAGTCCATGGTATCAGTTCGTGTTTGGAAGGGGTAAAATGAAGGATTTTTGTGGGAAACATGCAAATGGTTTAATGGACTAATTGACTGCCTGGTTTTCGCTGGAGTCTCTGGTGATGAGTTTAGATTTGGCTGCAGGTCATCACCAAGTACTACTTCAGGCAATCCCCGGGACTACAGCAGCTGACCGGATGTTGAGAGTCATTGGTACGCAATACAGGAGGTTAAAGACAAAACATGGTCAGATGGTCCGAGGTCAGCGCAGGCAGCACAGGTTAGTAACATAGTAACATAGTAACATAGTTAGTAAGGCCGAAAAAAGACATTTGTCCATCCAGTTCAGCCTATATTCCATCATAATAAATCCCCAGATCTACGTCCTTCTACAGAACCTAATAATTGTATGATACAATATTGTTCTGCTCCAGGAAGACATCCAGGCCTCTCTTGAACCCCTCGACTGAGTTCGCCATCACCACCTCCTCAGGCAAGCAATTCCAGATTCTCACTGCCCTAACAGTAAAGAATCCTCTTCTATGTTGGTGGAAAAACCTTCTCTCCTCCAGACGCAAAGAATGCCCCCTTGTGCCCGTCACCTTCCTTGGTATAAACAGATCCTCAGCGAGATATTTGTATTGTCCCCTTATATACTTATACATGGTTATTAGATCGCCCCTCAGTCATCTTTTTTCTAGACTAAATAATCCTAATTTCACTAATCTATCTGGGTATTGTAGTTCTCCCATCCCCTTTATTAATTTTGTTGCCCTCCTTTGTACTCTCTCTAGTTCCATTATATCCTTCCTGAGCACCGGTGCCCAAAACTGGACACAGTACTCCATGTGCGGTCTAACTAGGGATTTGTACAGAGGCAGTATAATGCTCTCATCATGTGTATCCAGACCTCTTTTAATGCACCCCATGATCCTGTTTGCCTTGGCAGCTGCTGCCTGGCACTGGCTGCTCCAGGTAAGTTTATCATTAACTAGGATCCCCAAGTCCTTCTCCCTGTCAGATTTACCCAGTGGTTTCCCATTCAGTGTGTAATGGTGATATTGATTCCTTCTTCCCATGTGTATAACCTTACATTTATCATTGTTAAACCTCATCTGCCACCTTTCAGCCCAAGTTTCCAACTTATCCAGATCCATCTGTAGCAGAATACTATCTTCTCTTGTATTAACTGCTTTACATAGTTTTGTATCATCTGCAAATATTGATATTTTACTGTGTAAACCTTCTACCAGATCATTAATGAATATGTTGAAGAGAACAGGTCCCAATACTGACCCCTGCGGTACCCCACTGGTCACAGCGACCCAGTTAGAGACTATACCATTTATAACCACCCTCTGCTTTCTATCACTTAGCCAGTTACTAACCCATTTACACACATTTTCCCCCAGACGAAGCATTCTCATTTTGTGTACCAACCTCTTGTGCGGCACGGTATCAAACGCTTTGGAAAAATCGAGATATACCACGTCCAATGACTCACCGTGGTCCAGCCTATAGCTTACCTCTTCATAAAAACTGATTAGATTGGTTTGACAGGAGCGATTTCTCATAAACCCATGCTGATATGGAGTTAAACAGTTATTCTCATTGAGATAATCCAGAATAACATCCCTCAGAAACCCTTCAAATATTTTACCAACAATAGAGGTTAGACTTACTGGCCTATAATTTCCAGGTTCACTTTTAGAGCCCTTTTTGAATATTGGCACCACATTTGCTATGAGCCAGTCCTGCGGAACAGACCCTGTCGCTATAGAGTCCCTAAAAATAAGAAATAATGGTTTATCTATTACATTACTTAGTTCTCTTAGTACTCGTGGGTGTATGCCATCCGGACCCGGAGATTTATCTATTTTAATCTTATTTAGCCGGTTTCGCACCTCTTCTTGGGTTAGATTGGTGACCCTTAATATAGGGTTTTCATTGTTTCTTGGGATTTCACCTAGCATTTCATTTTCCACCGTGAATACCGTGGAGAAGAAGGTGTTTAATATGTTAGCTTTTTCCTCGTCATCTACAACCATTCTTTCCTCACTATTTTTTAAGGGGCCTACATTTTCAGTTTTTATTCTTTTACTATTGATATAGTTGAAGAACAGTTTGGGATTAGTTTTACTCTCCTTAGCAATGTGCTTCTCTGTTTCCTTTTTGGCAGCTTTAATTAGTTTTTTAGATAAAGTATTTTTCTCCCTATAGTTTTTTAGAGCTTCAATGGTGCCATCCTGCTTTAGTAGTGCAAATGCTTTCTTTTTACTGTTAATTGCCTGTCTTACTTCTTTGTTTAGCCACATTGGGTTTTTCCTATTTCTAGTCATTTTATTCCCACAAGGTATAAACCGCTTACACTGCCTATTTAGGATGTTCTTAAACATTTCCCATTTATTATCTGTATTCTTATTTCTGAGGATATTGTCCCAGTCTACCAGATTAAAGGCATCTCTAAGCTGGTCAAGCTTTGCCTTCCTAAAGTTCAGTGTTTTTGTGACTCCCTGACAAGTCCCCCTAGTGAAAGACAGGTGAAACTGTACAATATTGTGGTCGCTATTTCCTAGATGCCCGACCACCTGCAGATTTGTTATTCTGTCAGGTCTATTAGATAGTACAGGGTGGAGCGCGGTAATTTGCTGATTTGGGAATGAAATAAAAAAATTATGATCATTAGAAAAATTTATTTTATATTTTAATTATACTGAACAGTAATGGAATTTTTAAATTACATGGTTTTAAATAGTGTATCTGGCAAATGTCGACCTTCGCTATCCACACACTGCTGCATACGTTTTCTGAAGTTTTCATGAACTCTAACAAGCATGTCCACTGGTATTCTGCCAATTTCAGCTTCAATATTGTTCCTTAGGTCTTCCAAGGTGTTGGGACGGTTGATATACACCTTAGACTTCAGGTAACCCCAAAGGAAAAAAATCGCATGGGGCTAAATCTGGTGAGCGTGCTGGCCAGTTCACATCTCCCCTCAAAGAGATAAGCCGTCCAGGAAACATTTGCCTCAAACAATTCATGGTAACCCTCGCTGTGTGTGCAGTGGCACCATCCTGTTGGAACCATGTATCCTCTAGTTCCATTGCCTCAAGAGCCGGCTGAAAATAATCCTGTATCATAGACAAGTACCGTTCGGAGTTCACAGTTATGGCACGACCATTATCCTGAAAAAAGTAAGGACCAATGATGCTTACTCGTGATATGGCGCACCACACAGTGAAAATGAGGTGAAAATGTGCCTCATCAGAAAAAAACACAATTGCGTCACGGGGTATCGTTGCTAACATGTCTTCACAAGAGGTCCGCCGTGTCAAATAGTCCCATGCTGACAAATGTTGGACCACACACATTTTATACGGGTGAAAATTCAGTTCATCATGAAGAATCCGGTGGAGAGAACGTCTTGAAATGCCAAGAGCAAATGATTGCTTCCGAGCAGAGCGTTTCGGAGATTGCAGTACTGCTGCTCTAACTCTCTCGATGTTTTGTGGTGTTGTAATCCTTCTCTCAGGTCCCCTTCGTACACATGACACATTCCCTGCTGTTCTGAATGCATTCACCCAATTTACAATTGATTGCCGTCCAGGAACACGTCCGCGTGGAGGAACAGCGAATTGTAAACGAAAAGCACGCTGCACTGCAATGATCGAGTGGGCATTTCAAAAATACGCTTCAACACAAAATGACCTCTCCTCACGTGTCCACTGCATGATGGCAACTGAAAGGCAGAGGAATACAAATCTCCCATCAGCCACTGTAAGCCACACCCACTCTCCCCTCTCTTCGACCGACAGTGCCGCCACAGCATGCAGTGCAAAAAAGCAAATTACCGCGCTCCACCCTGTATTAGGTCTAAAAGTGCTGCTCCTCTGGTTGGATTCTGCACCAATTGTGAAAGATAATTTTTCTTGGTTATTAGCAGAAACCTGTTGCCTTTATGGGTTTCACAGGTTTCTGTTTCCCAGTTAATATCCGGGTAGTTAAAGTCCCCCATAACCAGGACCTCATTATGGGTTGCAGCTTCATCTATCTGCTTTAGAAGTAGACTTTCCATGGTTTCTGTTATATTTGGGGGTTTGTAACAGACCCCAATGAGAATTTTGTTACCATTTTTCCCTCCATGAATTTCGACCCATATGGACTCGACATCCTCATTTCCTTCGCTAATATCCTCCCTTAAAGTGGACTTTAGACAGGACTTTACATAGAGACAAACCCCTCCTCCTCTCCTCTAAGTTCACTAGAAGAAGCCAAGGTCAGTGGCATAGAGGTTAGACAGGACAGGTAAACAGGCCTAGCCACTAACAGGAAGGGGAATACAGAAGAATTCATAGACATGGCCAAACAGAGCAGGAACCAATATTTGGATGGGGAGCGGAAGGCATAGATGCCTAATAAAGGCCCTGCAGGCCAAGGATAGTCCAGACAAGCTAATTTCTGCAGGACCTAGCAGGGTCAAATTCCTGCAGAGACCTGCCATGCCCCACTAAGGCTAAATGAATGCAGCAAGCAGATGCAACAGTGCTGCATGAAACAGATTATTTGAAAGCCTGATGCGGGGAGAAACTGCATGGAGGGTAGAGGGGTACTGGACATGTGTGTGAGTTATTGCTGTGAGAATCTGGAAGGCATCATTGAGAATGCCCCCAGTCATGCCCAAAAGTCATATGAGCTTTCAGTAACTGATGCAATCATCTGTGCTGTGCAAAATATCCATTGTTATTTTTGGTAAATTGAATAACAAATTGTTTGAGCTCACTGGATCCAGCTAATTTCCTAAAAATGCACAAGGATTCAATTTGCATCAAATCGACTCCCTCATCTCCAGTGTCCATCCAATTACAAAGAAAATTTGGGGGACATGCAGTACAGATTTTTCGCACAATGTTCCCCATGTGTCTGCAGTAGTTATTTTGAGCAGGTCCAATCACCAATATGATGGATAGAGGTGGCTGCAGCAGAACAAAGGGTCTAAGGTATAGTGTCTGAAGTCACACTGTATATAGAATGTCAGCAAGGATAAGGAGGTGGTGCTGGGAGGGGAATAGAGCTGGAGTGACAGAGGTACATGGGAAAGGAATTGTCATATTTAGGTTCACAGGCAAAAGGTTGCTTTAATCTATGCATAAAAAGTCTTGTATGATTTGGCATAAACCTTACTTGATCACTCTGAATTCATTACAATTTTGGCCAGAATTTACTTTTCTAAATGATAGATATACCGCCGGTCTGTATGACTCCACTCTTAATACATTCATATTGCGTGAGGTAGTCAGCCAGAGATAAAGTAAATAAATATAAACCCAGAGGTATGGGGGGGGTGGGCAAAACACCAGCCCACGGTGTAGAATCCCACACATTAACAAAAGACATCCCCCAAAACAATAGCCCACGTGTAGGGCTAAATATAGGTGTGCACTTCCTCAGTTAGAGGATGTGACAAAGGTATGATGGAGTATCCTATGGCTGGCTTTTCACCTACCTATCTTTGTTACCCTATTAATATCATACTTCTGTGATTATAATTGTTTTTTACAATTAATAAAATTTTTTTATATGCATTCATAAACTCCTTGTCCTCCAAGTTTCTTCTAGCCTGAGATAAAGTATAGGCTGGATTTTGGATGTTTCGGTGAAGAAATCATTTTTTTTAACCCCTTCATGACCCAGCCTATTTTGACCTTAACCCCTATCTGACCTCAGACGGGATAGTACGTCCGAGGTCAGATCCCCTGCTTTGATGCAGGGCTCCACGGTGAGCCCGCATCAAAGCCGGGACATGTCAGCTGTTTTGAACAGCTGACATGTGCCCGTAATAGGCGCGGGCAGAATCGCGATCTGCCCGCACCTATTAACTAGTTAAATGCCGCTGTCAAACGCAGACAGCGGCATTTAACTACCGTTTCCGGCCGGGCGGTCGGAAATGACGTCATCGCCGACACCCGTCACATGATCGGGGGGCAGCGATGCATCTCCATTGAAACCATAGAGGTCCTTGAGACCTCTATGGTTACTGATCGCCGGTGGCTGTGAGCGCCAACCCTGTGGTCGGCGCTCACAGCACACCTGCATTTCTGCTACATAGCAGCGATCAGCAGATCGCTGCTATGTAGCAGAGGCGATCGAGTTGTGCCTGCTTCTAGCCTCCCATGGAGGCTATTGAAGCATGGCAAAAGTTAAAAAAAAAGTTGAAAAAAATGTTAAAAAAAATATAAAAGTTTAAATCACCCCCCTTTCGCCCCAATCAAAATAAATCAATAAAAAAAATATAAAATCTACGCATATTTGGTATTGCCGCACTCATAATCGCCCGATCTATCAATTAAAAAAAGCATTAACCTGATCGCTAAACAGCGTAGCGGGAAAAAAATTCAAAACGCCAGAATTACGTTTTTTTGGTCGCCGCGACATTGCATTAAAATGCAATAACGGGCGATCAAAAGAACGCATCTGCACCGAAATGCTATAATTAAAAACGTCATCTCGGCACGCAAAAAATAAGCCCTCAACCGACCCCAGATCACGAAAAATGGAGACGTTATAGGTATCGGAAAATGGTGCAATTTTTTTTTTTTTAGCAAAGTTTGGAATTTTTTTTCACCACTTAGATAAAAAATAACCTAGTCATGTTAGGTGTCTATGAACTCGTACTGACCTGGAGAATCATAATGGCATGTCAGTTTTAGCATTTAGTGAACCTAGCAAAAAAGCCAAACAAAAAACAAGTGAGGGATTGCACTTTTTTTGCAATTTCACCGCACTTGGATTTTTTTTCCCGTTTTCTAGTACACGACATGCTAAAACCAATGATGTCGTTCAAAAGTACAACTTGTCCCGCAAAAAATAAGCCCTCACATGGCCAAATTGACGGAAAAATAAAAAAGTTATGGCTCTGGGAAGGAGGGGAGTGAAAAACGAACACGGAAAAACAAAAAATCCCAAGGTCATGAAGGGGTTAATGACCTGGCCATTTTTTGCAATTCTGACCAGTGTCCCTTTATGAGGTAATAACTCGGGAACGCTTCAACGGATCCTAACGGTTCTGAGACTGTTTTTTCG
Source organism: Ranitomeya imitator (assembly GCF_032444005.1). Classification (NCBI taxonomy): domain Eukaryota; kingdom Metazoa; phylum Chordata; class Amphibia; order Anura; family Dendrobatidae; genus Ranitomeya; species Ranitomeya imitator. The sequence goes on along the minus strand of NC_091282.1, from coordinate 650,600,252 downwards.
GGACATATTGGGCTTCATGATAGTGGTAAACTTAGGTCAATAATTTTTGCGTTTATTTGTGAAAAAAATGGAAATTTGGCAAAAATTTTGAAAATTTCGCAATTTTCAAATTTTGAATTTTTATTCTGTTAAAGCAGAGAGTTATGTGACACAAAATAGTTAATAAATAACATTTCCCACATGTCTACTTTACATCAGCACAATTTTGGAAACAACATTTTTTTTTGCTAGGAAGTTATAAGGGTTAAAATTTGACCAGCGATTTCTCATTTTTACAACGATATTTACAAAACCATTTTTTTTAGCGACCACCTCACATTTGAAGTCAGTTTGAGGGGTCTATATGGCTGAAAATACCCAAAAGTGACACCATTCTAAAAACTGCACCCCTCAAGGTACTCAAAACCACATTTAAGAAGTTTATTAACCCTTCAGGTGCTTCACAGCAGCAGAAGCAACATGGAAGGAAAAAATGAACATTTAACTTTTTAGTCACAAAAATGATCTTTTAGCAACAATTTTTTTATTTTCCCAAGGGTAAAAAGAGAAACTGGACCCCAAAGTTATTGTACAATTTGCCATGAGTATGCCGATACCCCATATGTGGGGAGGAACTACTCTTTGGGCGCACGACAGGGCTCGGAAGGGAAGGAGCGCCATTTGACTTTTTCAATGAAAAATTGGCTCCAATCTTTAGCGGACACCATGTCGCATTTGGAGAGCCCCTGTGTACCTAAACATTGGAGCTCCCCCACAAGTGACCCCATTTTGGAAACTAGACCCCTCAAGGAACTTATCTAGATGCATAGTGAGCACATTGAACCCCCAGGTGCTTCACAAATTGATCCGTAAAAATGAAAAAGTACTTTTTTTCACAAAAAATTATTTTCGCCTCAATTTGTTCATTCTACATGGGCAACAGGATAAAACGGATCCTAAAATGTGTTGGGAAATTTCTCCTGAGCATACCGATACCTCATACGTGGTCACAAACCACTGTTTGTGCACACGGTAAGGCTCGGAAGGGAAGGAGCGCCATTTGACTTTTGAATGAAAAATTAGCTCCAATAGTTAGCGGACACCATGTCGCGTTTGGAGAGCCCCTGTATGCCTAACCATTGGAGCGCCCCCACATGTTACCCCATTTTGGAAACTAGACCCCCCAAGGAACTTATCTAGATGCATAGTGAGCACATTGAACCCCCAGGTGCTTCACAAATTGATCCTTAACAATGAAAAAGTACTTTTTTTCACAGAAAATGTATTTTGGCCTCAATTTGTTCATTTCCACATGGGCAACAGGATAAGATGGATCCTAAAATTTATTGGGCAATTTCTCCTGAGTACACTGATACCTCACATGTGAGGGTAAACCACTGTTTGGGCACACGGCAGGGCTCGGAAGGGAAGGAGCGCCATTTGACTTTTTGAATGAAAAATTAGCTTCAATCGTTAGCTGACACATGTCGCGTTTAGAGAGCCCCTGTGTGCCTGAACATTTGAGCTCCCCCACATGTGACCCCATTTTGGAAACTAGACCTCCCATGGAACTAACCTAGATGTGCGGTGACCACTTTAAACCCCCAAGTGCTTCACAGAAGTTTATAACGCAGAGCCGTGAAAATAAAAAATCATTTTTCTTTCCTCAAAAATTATTTTTTAGCCCGCAATTTTTTATTTTTACAAGAGTAACAGGAGAATATGGACCACAAAAGTTGTTGTCCAGTTTGTCCCGAGTACGCTGATACCCCATATGTGGGGGGAACCACTGTTTGGGCACACGTCGGGGCTCAGAAGGGAAGTAGTGACGTTTTGGAATGCAGACTTTGATGGAATGGTCTGCGGGAGTCATGTTGCATTTGCAGAGCCCCTGATGTGCCTAAACAGTAAACCCCCCCACAAGTAGCCCTATTTTGGAAACTAGACCCCCAAAGGAACTTATCTAGATATGTGGTGAGCACTTTGAACCCCCAAGTGCTTCACAGAAGTTTATAACGCAGAGCCATGAAAATAAAAAAATAATTTTTCTGTCCTCAAAAATGATGTTTTAGCAAGCAGTTTTTTATTTTCAAGGGTAGCAGGAGAAATTGAACCCCAATAGTTGTTGCCCAGTTTGTCCCGAGTATGCTGGTAACCCCATGTTTGGGGGTAAACTACTGATTGGGCACACGTCGGGGCTCGGAAGGGAAGTAGTGGCGTTTTGAAATGCAGACTTTGATGGAATGGTCTGCGGGCGTCACGTTGCATTTGCAGAGCCCGTGATGTGCCTAAACAGTAAAACCCCCACAGGTAACCCTATTTTGAAAACTAGACCCCCAAAGGAACTTATCTAGATATGTGGTGAGCACTTTGAACCCCCAAGTGCTTCACAGAAGTTTATAACGCAGAGCCGTGAAAATAAAAAAAAAATTTCTGTCCTCAAAAATGATGTTTTAGCAAGCAGTTTTTTTTTATTTTTACAAGGGTAGCAAGAGAAATTGGACCCCAATAGTTGTTGCCCAGTTTGTCCCAAGTATGCTGGTACCCTATATGTGGGGATAAACCACTGTTTTGGCGCATGTCATGGATAGGTGGTATCTCCAAAAAGTTGGTACCGCGATGGGTACTCCGGTGGCATGCGTCTTCGCGAATCTGTTTCTTGCAGCTTTCGAGGCGAAGCATGTCACCGGACCCCAGAACCCATACCTTCGGCATATACGATTCTATTTAAGATTTGCCGATGATATTTTCATAGTATGGGATGGTGTAGAATCCAAATTTAATGAATTTGTGGCATTTTGAAATAACAACAATGAAGAAAATATGAAATTTACCTCAGTATTCAATAATAGAGAACTAGAATTCCTAGATGTCAAAGTAGAAATTATAAAAGAAACTTTAATAACGAAGGTCCACAGAAAAAGCACAGCCACAAATAATATTCTACATTTCGAAAGTGCCCACCCAAATCATACAAAGCACAGTATCCCATACAGTCAAATGGTCAGAATACGAAAAATCAATAACAACGATGAAAATTATAAGATTCAGGTAGATGAATTAAAAAAACGCTTATCAAAAAGAGGATATCCAACAAATGTGTTATAACAAGCAGAATATAGAGCAGCCAAATTGTCTCAATTTCAGCTGCTGGAAAAGGGCAAAAAAATAAAAAATAAAAAAGAAATAAAAAATGTGAACGGAGATTCTAATAAAAATTGTAGATTCACGTTCACATTTAAACATAGCCCATTAGACAAAGAGGTACAAGCAGCGATACGAAAAAACTGGCATGTGCTGCAGAAAGATGTCGATTTCAGAAATCTTCCAGACACATCTCTTTTATTTTCATATAAAAGATCAGTTAATATAGGAGATCTTATTGTAAAAAACAAATTGTCACTACCAATAAACAATTGGTTAACGAAAACCACACCGCAAGGTAACCACAAATGCGGAAACTGTAGTCTGTGCCATTTACATAAAACAGATAATCCTCTGCGAATAGGCATGATTGAACACTTTGTGAAGGATTTCATAACCTGTAAGAGTAAATTTTTGGTATATGTTATTTTTTGCCCTTGTCACCGATTTTATATTGGTAAGACAATCAGACCACTCATAGTCCGAATTCGAGAGCATTACAACTCAATTCGGACAGGAAAGGGACGTGTGCGTTTTGTAGAACATATGATAGAAGCACATAATAGTGATCCTAGTCAATTGCGATTTGCAGGTTTAGAAATAGTTAAATTTTCACAGTATGGCGGTAACCATGACCGCCAACTCCTGCAGCACGAGGCGAAATGGATCCTAAAAACCAACGCACAGGGACCAGGGGGTCTTAACGATAAAATTGACATGGCTGTGTTCATATAAAAATCTTGTATTTTGTCACTCTGTGTTACGAGACTTTGTTGTTTTTAATTTGCACACTATGTAATCAACAGCATCAGGTGGGTCTAAACCCTTATAAGGAAATGACATCACTGTTTTAGTATGGACCCGTAGAAGCACCGTAGCGCGAAACGGCCGTAGTCCGGTCTCTTCTCACTCCCGCTCCCTCACAGATCCCTGCGAATGCCGTCTAATACTCCATATGGCTTGTAACGCGGAATAAAGGACATTTGTTGAAGAAGTTCACGGGTGAGTGCTGCGTCTTTTTTCCTTTCATTGTATGGTCACGGACAAATACTGATGCACGCATAGCACCACCCAAAACTCACATAAAGGAGACCTTACTCGTCCTGCTGAAATAGATAGTTTATGCAGACTTCCTATTGCGGCTTAATGAACCCCAGTGCCGGTCAATCTTTTTTCTCTTTATACCATTTATAACCACCCTCTGCTTTCTATCACTAAGCCAGTTACTAACCCATTTACACACATTTTCCCCCAGACCAAGCATTCTCATTTTGTGTACCAACCTCTTGTGCAGGACGGTATCATACGCTTTGGAAAAATCGAGATATACCACGTCCAATGACTCACCGTGGTCCAGCCTATAGCTTACCTCTTCATAAAAACTGATCAGATTGGTTTGACAGGAGCGATTTCTTATAAACCCATGCTGATATGGAGTTAAACAGTTATTCTCATTGAGATAATCCAGAATAACATCCCTCAGAAACCCTTCAAATATTTTATCAACAATAGAGGTTAGACTTACTGGCCTATAATTTCAAGGTTCACTTTTAGAGCCCTTTTTGAATATTGGCACCACATTTGCTATGAGCCAGTCCTGCGGAACAGACCCCGTCGCTATGGAGTCCCTAAAAATAAGAAATAATGGTTTATCTATTACATTACTTAGTTCTCTTAGTACTCGTGGGTGTCTGCCATCCGGACCCGGAGATTTATCTATTTTAATCTTATTTAGCCGGTTTCGCACCTCTTCTTGGGTTAGATTGGTGACCCTTAATATAGGGTTTTCATTGTTTCTTGGGATTTCACCTAGCATTTCATTTTCCACCGTGAATACCGTGGAGAAGAAGGTGTTTAATATGTTAGCTTTTTCCTCGTCATCTACAACCATTCTTTCCTCACTATTTTTTAAGGGGCCTACATTTTCAGTTTCTATTCTTTTACTATTGATATAGTTGAAGAACAGTTTGGGATTAGTTTTACTCTCCTTAGCAATGTGCTTCTCTGTTTCCTTTTTGGCAGCTTTAATTAGTTTTTTAGATAAAGTATTTTTCTCCCTATAGTTTTTTAGAGCTTCAATGGTGCCATCCTGCTTTAGTAGTGCAAATGCTTTCTTTTTACTGTTAATTGCCTGTCTTACTTCTTTGTTTAGCCACATTGGGTTTTTCCTATTTCTAGTCCTTTTATTCCCACAGCACTATTAAACACCAAGCCGGCAAACTAGGCTATTGTGGTTTTGCGGTGCGGATCACTTTTTTCTTTTTTTCTTTCACTGTGGTGGATTAAACCCAGAGTAATCCCTATCCAGACTCCTGGCCCCACAGATTGCTTACTCTCTGTACTTTATCTCAATTCTGAGACACAGATGTTCTTCTCCTTTCCTGTGGCTATCAATCCAATCTGCCATTCTTCACCCAGGTTAACTCTTGCTATCACCCCTGCTCTCTATCCTTTACACACACTGCAGCCTTATTCAAACTCAACTAATCACTGACTGATTCTGGACTCCCAGCAACTTTCGCTTAACAACTAAACTGTTCCCTTATTGCTAATCCTCCTGAAAATGCTGATATGCAAAATAACAACTATTTTTTCTTTACAGCAATTCACAAAGCAAGAATGTCATTATACCAGTCTCATATTAATAAATGCATAAAGCACAATTTTCATATACTGCAGTCTTCAGAGGAAGCTATTTTCTTTGTCAATTCTTTATTGTATCTTGTCAGATTATCCACTTTGATCAGTTCTTCTTACACATTAAGTGAGTTGATGGAGATTGCTTCTGCACATTCTCAAAGGTTACTGTTCTATTGACATTTTAGGACAAGTGTGGAGACACATGGGGTCAGCGGGTGCCCTTGTCCGCTCCCCCAAACCGCATGTACCAGGGATCATCCCACTGAACGCCGGCTCTTCTTTTACCATGGTAGTACTACACAGACAGAACAGGGTGAGGGTAAAACAGTGTGGCAATACTTTACTGAACCACAAAAATAGGTAATACCTCATAGAACAGTCACAGCAAAATATCCAAGATGGTGCAAATTACAGAGTCTCATGCTTCCACTGACTCATCGAAATAAGTGCAGCTGTTACTTCAGAGCTTCCAGGGCCAACTACCCTACCTGTGGCATGCACAGAGAGAAGGTAACAACAAGCTTAGGAAGATGACAGTCCATTGAGGTACAAGGCCAGTTGACTGCACGGTCACAACTTGGCTTCTCTAAACATCTTCATTGAGGCAGGAGACCGGAGGGTCCCATTTCTGGCTTTCACAAATGTATCCATGGGGTTCAGGTGACCAGTGGGTCCAAATCCTGACTACCGCAAACGTGTCCATGGTTCAGCAATGGTTGATGGAGCAGATCTGTATTCTTCCAGCCAGGGCTTTGGCGCCCTAAGCTGTCATCCTGTATCAAATCTGTGTCCCTCATGATGGGGACTTGATGGGGCCTTAATTAAGATAATATTCTGTGTTGTCACAACAGGTTTCTGTCAATATAACAATTCAGTGGCCATTTTAATTCCAGAGATATTACCTATCTAGACAAAACAAGTGTGATTTCCTAATTACAAGTATTTAAGCATTTATTTATAATGATATTTCCTTTAATTCTTTTTTACTTTTATATTAGTGGAGAACCCCTTTAATTTTCCGCATTCCTTGTAAACTTATTCCTTTGGCATTACCTGCACATGCCATCCATCCATCCATCCCAAATTTTCTGGGAGTTTAATGATTTTTTTGGAAACATTCTTAGCAAATTTTAGGTGTTTTGGGTTGAACGGACAAGGTTGATGCAAGATAAGGTAGGATTAAAGCATCCCTTTGTGCTAAAGCCTGTGTTGGTAACTTGGAATTTTAGTAAATGTACAGACCTACTTTCCTCTCATCCTTCCACTGCTACGAAAAATGTTATTGTCCAATAATTCTGTGGACAGAAATTTTCCAATGAATTGTCCAAGTCCTTCTGTTCTTAGATGAGTAATTTCCTTATATAATTGGGATTTTCTCATCCATCCACTCTCTTTCTTTAGCTCCGTCATTGTTAACTCTGCCTTGATGAACAACTATTTTTGATTTATGGAATTTGCATAAACTCTAGTTAGCCTATATTACAATCTAATAATATAGAAGAAATACATTCCTTTAGATTTTTGCTTTGCTCTTAAAAAGTATTCATTTTTCATTAAATACAGCTGCAGATTTTCCAGAGATTAATTTGTCATTTATAGGTGCAGGACAAGCTCTTTTGATATCAAAAGACCATTAACTTCAAAATGATTCCACCCCCTATGAAATATGCAATCATTATTGTAACTTTAATATACACTTTGCACAGTTCTACTATCCAATTCAAATATCCATTCTGTACGCTCCAGAGTGACCCTCCTATATATCTGTATACTCCAGGCCTGGTGTGCGTTCCAACTGAGAAGGCTTTGAGTGCCGCCTCTGCAATGTGTGCCAAAGGTTCACCACCACTGGTCTAGAGTGTGTGCAGTGTGTGAACAGGTGAGCACGGCTGGCCTGGGAGACGCTGCTCCCTTCTTCTTCTACTATCCACCAATTCAAGTAGGCTCTGCACACTCCAGAGAGACACTCTACACACCTGTATACTCACTGCACACCTCTGCTCATCTACACTTGCTCCAGACACTTTGCACTCACACTGCATTCATTCCAGACACTGTATACTGCACACACTGCAGACACTCATCACACCTGAACACATCTAGGACACACATTCTGCACATCTGTACACACACCACACATACCCTAGACACACATTCTGCACACTTGTGTACACTCTACCCACCTGTATACACACTAACGATCTGCACACACTTCAGCTAGACACATGAGACATCTGTACATACTCCTGACACACTGCACACCTGTATACTCACTGCCCACCTCTGCTCATCTACACTTGCTCCAGACACTTTGCACTCACACTGCACTCATTCCAGACACTGTATACTGCACACACTGCAGACACTCATCACACCTGAACACATCTAGGACACACATTCTGAACATCTGTATACACACCGCACATACCCTAGACACATTCTGCACACTTGTGTACACTCTACCCACCTGTATACACACTAACGATCTGCACACACTTCAGCTAGACACATGAGACATCTGTACATACTCCTGACACACTGCACACCTGTATACTCACTGCCCACCTCTGCTCATCTACACTTGCTCCAGACACTTTGCACTCACACTGCACTCATTCCAGACACTGTATACTGCACACACTGCAGACACTCGTCACACCTGAACACATCTGGACACACATTCTGCACATCTGTACACACACCACACATACCCTAGACACACATTCTGCACACTTGTGTACACTCTACCCACCTGTATACACACTAACGATCTGCACACACTTTAGCTGGGACATCTGTACATACTCCTGACACACTGCACACCTGTATCCGCTCTATACATCGGTTAGCACATTGTACTCTTGCACATACTCTAGACACTTTTTACACTTGGAAAACAGTAAAAACCCCAAAAGCTTCTGCGCTTTAAAAACAGGCCTGTAACAATGTAGAAACATAACTACTGATGGCTAAATCACAGGAAGGATCAATCAAATTGCTAAAACAATCAAAAGACTATTTGCTTTATTACTGTATACTTGGTTAATTCCTTAGTGTGTATTTGATGGGTCATAGGCACTGTTTGACTTCTGGGACTGTAAATGATATTAACAAGAGATTGAGGCACTCGAGCGGTGTGAGCATTCAGTACATTTTACACCTGAATACACACTGTATGTCTCTGCACACAATCTAGACACACATTCTGCACACCTTTATAAATCTGTGTACACACAGCACACACTTCAGCAACACACAAAGCACACTGGACAAATTCTAGAGTCTTTCTTTACAACTGTGTGTCTCTACATGCTCCAGACACTTTGTACATCTGTATACACACTGCACACCTTCACATCATCTAGACACATATTCTGCAGACCTGTATACACATCTTCACATACAAATTATAGACACACCTCTATAAACACTGCACAATAGCAACCACTACAACCAGGCACACTGCACATCTGCAGACTCTTCACTTCTGTATACACATTACACACTTTCTGCACACATGTGCACACTATAAACACTGAGCACCTACACACTCCTTCAGTACTAAAGTCGCAGATAACTGCTTTATTATTTTCTAATTGATTTTTACAATTTGGACTTACCCTACCTTAGGACCATCAAGTTAATAATAATCTGAGCAAACAACCATTGTGTATAATAATAATAATAATAATTATAGAATTAATATTAACAATGAAGCAAAATAATACAATTCTTGAAAGCGTTTAGATATTTGAAATTCTTTGCTGAGGCTTACTTTTTTCTCTTTGTTACAATGTGCTGACATCGGCCGGTGTTGATTGAGCAAAGAAACACTAACACTACCGTCATATATATTAGTTGTCACACATTTCTTTCTTCTTTATGCAAATGAGTGGATGAAGAGTTAATATGATGTTCAATGCTCCCGTGCTAATATACGTCCCTTGACATCTATTAAGTTTGAAATATTGTACTATAAATACTACAATATGCTGTAATTATGCTACAAATCATATTTTGGTCATGTATTGCTTATCACTCTGAAACCTTGTTGAGTCATTGTCATAGCTCTGGTGGTCTTCACTAGAGATGAGCTAACCTTTCAATATTTGGTTTGGTTTGGATTCACTGAACGGACCGATGTTCGCTGAACGGTTAATCGAATGAATCCGAACCTCATTGAATTCAATGGAAGGCAAAATCAAAAGCATAGACAACACCTCTGGGGATCAAAAAGCTTCCCAAAAAAGCTCAAATAAGGGGATGACCCCATTAAAAGTGGCATCAATTGATCCACAGTAGAAATTTTATAATGGTGCAGCAGTCAGGCATGGGCCATGCCTCTGTTATGAAAGGTAATTCAGAACCACAATGGACATAGAGGTCAGCGCACATACAGTGACCTGACAATAACCCAAAAAACAAGAACGAGCTCTGAGACGTGGGAACTCTGTTGACCGCAATCCCTGATCCTCACCAAACACACTAGAGGCAGCCGTGGATTGCGCCTAACGCTGCCTATGCAACTCGGCACGGCCTGAGAAACTAGCTAGCCTGAAGATAGAAAATAAGCCTACCTTGCCTCAGAGAAATACCCCAAAGGAAAAGGCAGCCCCCACATATAATGACTGTGAGTAAAGATGAAAAGACAAACGTAGAGATGAAATAGATTTAGCAAAGTGAGGCCCAACTTTCTGAACAGAGCGAGGATAGGAAAGGTAACTTTGCGGTCAACACAAAACCCTACAAAAACCACGCAAAGGGGGCAAAAAGACCCTCCGTACCGAACTAACGGCACGGAGGTACACCCTCTGCGTCCCAGAGCTTCCAGCAAGCAGAAAAAACAAATTGACAAGCTGGACAGAAAAAAACAGCAAACAAATAGCAAAGAGGAACTTAGCTATGCAGAGCAGCAAGCCACAGGAACGATCCAGGAGGAAACAGGTCCAATACTAGAACATTGACTGGAGGCCAGGATCAAAGCACTAGGTGGAGTTAAATAGAGAAGCACCTAACGACCTCACCACATCACCTGAGGAAGGAAACTCAGAAGCCGCAGTACCACTTTCCTCCACCAATGGAAGCTCACAGAGAGAACCAGCCGAAGTACCACTTGTGACCACAGGAGGGAGCTCTGCCACAGAATTCACAACAGTACCCCCCCCCCCCTTGAGGAGGGGTCACCGAACCCTCACCAGAGCTCCCAGGACAACCAGGATGAGCCATATGAAAGGCACGAACAAGATCGGGAGCATGGACATCAGAGGCAAAGACCCAGGAATTATCTTCCTGAGCATAACCCTTCCACTTAACCAGATACTGGAGTTTCCACCTTGAAACACGAGAATCCAAAATCTTCTCCACAATATACTCCAACTCCCCCTCCACCAAAACCGGGGCAGGAGGGTCAACAGATGGAACCATAGGTGCCACGTATCTCCGCAACAATGACCTATGGAATACGTTATGTATGGAAAATGAATCTGTAAGTGTCAGACATAAAGACACAGGATTAAGAACCTCAGAAATCCTATACGGACCAATAAAACGAGGTTTAAACTTAGGAGAGGAAACCTTCATAGGAATATGACGAGAAGATAACCAAACCAAGTCCCCAACCCGAAGTTGGGGACCCACACAGCGTCTGCGATTAGCGAAACGTTGAGCCTTCTCCTGGGACAAAGTCAAATTGTCCACTACATGAGTCCAAATCTGCTGCAACCTGTCCACCACAGTATCCACACCAGGACAGTCCGAAGACTCAACCTGCCCTGAAGAGAAACGAGGATGGAACCCAGAGTTGCAAAAAAACGGTGAAACTAAGGTAGCTGAGCTGGCCCGATTATTATGGGCGAACTCAGCCAAAGGCAAAAAGGACACCCAGTCATCCTGATCAGCAGAAACAAAGCATCTCAGATATGTTTCCAAGGTCTGATTGGTTCGTTCGGTCTGGCCATTAGTCTGAGGATGGAAAGCCGAGGAAAAAGACAAGTCAATGCCCATCCTACCACAAAAGGCTCGCCAAAACCTCGAAACAAACTGGGAACCTCTGTCAGAAACGATATTCTCTGGAATGCCATGTAAACGAACCACATGCTGGAAAAACAATGGCACCAAATCAGAGGAGGAAGGCAATTTAGACAAGGGTACCAAATGGACCATCTTAGAGAAGCGATCACAGACCACCCAAATGACTGACATCTTTTGAGAGATGGGAAGATCTGAAATAAAATCCCTAGAGATATGTGTCCAAGGGCTCTTCGGGACCGGCAAGGGCAAAAGCAACCCACTGGCATGAGAACAGCAGGGCTTAGCCCGAGCACAAATCCCACAGGACTGCACAAAAGTACGCACATCCCGCGACAGAGATGGCCACCAGAAGGATCTAGCCACTAACTCTCTGGTACCAAAGATTCCAGGATGACCAGCCAACACTGAACAATGAACCTCAGAGATAACTTTATTCGTCCACCTATCAGGGACAAACAGTTTCTCCCCTGGGCAACGATCAGGTTTATTAGCCTGAAATTTTTGCAGCACCCGCCGCAAATCAGGGGAGATGGCAGACACAATTACTCCCTCTTTGAGGATACTCGCCGGCTCAGATACACCCGGAGAGTCGGGCACAAAACTCCTAGACAGAGCATCCGCCTTCACATTTTTAGAGCCCGGAAGGTATGAAATCACAAAGTCAAAACGGGCAAAAAACAACGACCAACGAGCTTGTCTAGGGTTCAACCGCTTGGCGGACTCGAGATAAGTCAAGTTCTTATGATCAGTCAAGACCACCACGCGATGCTTAGCTCCTTCAAGCCAATGACGCCATTCCTCGAATGCCCACTTCATGGCCAGCAACTCTCGATTGCCCACATCATAATTACGCTCAGCAGGCGAAAACTTCCTGGAAAAGAAGGCGCATGGTTTCATCACCGAGCAATCAGAACTTCTCTGCGACAAAACAGCCCCTGCTCCAATCTCAGAAGCATCAACCTCGACCTGGAACGGAAGCGAAACATCTGGTTGACACAACACAGGGGCAGAAGAAAAACGACGCTTCAACTCTTGAAAAGCTTCCACCGCAGCAGAAGACCAATTGACCAAATCAGCACCCTTCTTGGTCAAATCGGTCAATGGTTTAGCAATACTAGAAAAATTGCAGATGAAGCGACGATAAAAATTAGCAAAGCCCAGGAACTTTTGCAGACTTTTCAGAGATGTCGGCTGAGTCCAATTATGGATGGCTTGGACCTTAACAGGATCCATCTCGATAGTAGAAGGGGAAAAGATGAACCCCAAAAATGAAACCTTCTGAACACCAAAGAGACACTTTGATCCCTTCACAAACAAAGAATTAGCACGCAGGACCTGAAACACCGTTCTGACCTGCTTCACATGAGACTCCCAATCATCCGAGAAGATCAAAATGTCATCTAAGTACACAATCAGGAATTTATCCAGGTACTCTCGGAAGATGTCATGCAGAAAGGACTGAAACACTGATGGAGCATTGGCTAGTCCGAATGGCATTACTAGATACTCAAAATGGCCCTCGGGCGTATTAAATGCAGTTTTCCACTCATCGCCTCGCTTAATACGCACAAGATTATACGCACCATGAAGATCTATCTTAGTGAACCAACTAGCCCCCTTAATCCGAGCAAACAAATCAGATAACAATGGCAAGGGGTACTGAAATTTAACCGTGATCTTATTTAAAAGGCGGTAATCTATACAAGGTCTCAGTGAACCATCCTTCTTGGCTACAAAAAAGAACCCTGCTCCCAATGGCGACGATGACGGGCGAATATGCCCCTTCTCCAAAGACTCCTTCACATAACTCCGCATAGCGGCGTGCTCAGGCACAGATAAATTAAACAGTCGACCTTTAGGGAATTTACTACCAGGAATCAAATCGATAGCACAATCACAATCCCTATGCGGAGGTAGGGTATCGGACTTGGGCTCATCAAATAAATCCCGGTAATCAGACAAGAACTCAGGAACCTCAGAAGGGGTGGATGACGAAATAGTCAGAAATGGGACATCACCATGTACCCCCTGACAACCCCAGCTGGACACAGACATGGATTTCCAATCTAAAACTGGATTATGGACTTGTAGCCATGGCAACCCCAACACGACCACATCATGCAGATTATGCAACACCAGAAAGCGAATAACCTCCTGATGTGCAGGAGCCATGCACATGGTCAGCTGGGTCTAGTACTGAGGCTTATTCTTGGCCAAAGGCGTAGCATCAATTCCTCTCAATGGAATAGGACACTGCAAGGGCTCCAAGAAAAACCCACATCGCCTAGCATACTCCAAGTCCATCAAATTCAGGGCAGCGCCTGAATCCACAAATGCTATGACAGAATACGATGACAAAGAGCAGATCAAGGTAACAGACAGAAGAAATTTTGACTGTACCATGCCAATGGTGGCAGACCTAGCGAACCGCTTAGTGCGCTTAGGACAATCAGAGATAGCATGAGTGGAATCACCACAGTAGAAACACAGCCCATTCAGACGTCTGTGTTCTTGCCGTTCAACTCTGGTCAAAGTCCTATCGCACTGCATAGGCTCAGGTTTAAGCTCAGGTAATACCGCCAAATGGTGCACAGATTTACGCTCGCGCAAGCGTCAACCGATCTGAATGGCCAAAGACATAGACTCATTCAGACCAGCAGGCATAGGAAATCCCACCATAACATCCTTAAGGGCTTCAGAGAGACCTTTTCTGAAAATAGCTGCGAGCGCACCTTCATTCCACTGAGTGAGTACGGACCACTTTCTAAATTTCTGACAATATACCTCTATTTCATCCTGACCCTGACACAGAGCCAGCAAATTCTTCTCTGCCTGATCCACAGAATTAGGCTCATCGTACAGCAATCCGAGCGCCAGGAAAAATGCATCGATATTACTTAATGCAGGATCCCCTGGCACAAGGGAAAATGCCCTGTCCTGAGGATCGCCACGCAAAAAAGAAATAACGATCCTAACTTGTTGAACTGGGTCACCAGAGGAGCGAGGTTTCAAAGCCAGAAATAGTTTACAATTATTTTTGAAACTCAGAAATTTAGTTCTATCTCCAAAAAACAAATCAGGAATAGGGATTCTCGGTTCTAACATAGAATTCTGAACCACAAAGTCTTGAATACTTTGTACTCTTGCCGTGAGCTGATCCACACATGAAGACAGACCATTAATGTCCATTGCTACACCTGTGTCCTGAACCACCCAAATGTCTAGGGGAAAAAAAAGGCAAAACACAGTGCAAAGAAAAAAAAATGGTCTCAGAACTTCTTTTTTCCCTCTATTGAGAATCATTAGTACATTGGCCTCCAGTACTGTTATGAAAGGTAATTCAGAACCACAATGGACATAGAGGTCAGCGCACATACAGTGACCTGACAATAACCCAAAAAACAAGAACGAGCTCTGAGACGTGGGAACTCTGTTGACCGCAATCCCTGATCCTCACCAACCACACTAGAGGCAGCCGTGGATTGCGCCTAACGCTGCCTATGCAACTCGGCACGGCCTGAGAAACTAGCTAGCCTGAAGATAGAAAATAAGCCTACCTTGCCTCAGAGAAATACCCCAAAGGAAAAGGCAGCCCCCACATATAATGACTGTGAGTAAAGATGAAAAGACAAACGTAGAGATGAAATAGATTTAGCAAAGTGAGGCCCAACTTTCTGAACAGAGCGAGGATAGGAAAGGTAACTTTGCGGTCAACACAAAACCCTACAAAAACCACGCAAAGGGGGCAAAAAGACCCTCCGTACCGAACTAACGGCACGGAGGTACACCCTCTGCGTCCCAGAGCTTCCAGCAAGCAGAAAAAACAAATTGACAAGCTGGACAGAAAAAAACAGCAAACAAATAGCAAAGAGGAACTTAGCTATGCAGAGCAGCAAGCCACAGGAACGATCCAGGAGGAAACAGGTCCAATACTAGAACATTGACTGGAGGCCGGGATCAAAGCACTAGGTGGAGTTAAATAGAGAAGCACCTAACGACCTCACCACATCACCTGAGGAAGGAAACTCAGAAGCCGCAGTACCACTTTCCTCCACCAACGGAAGCTTACAGAGAGAACCAGCCGAAGTACCACTTGTGACCACAGGAGGGAGCTCTGCCACAGAATTCACAACATGCCTCCTCCATGCCTGAGATATCAGGGCCCGGTTCATCATTTACAGCTTGGAATTGAAGCTTCAATGAGGACCTAGAGGTTAAGGGAGCGGTGTTAGCCTTCTTAGCTGGAAGACCTGATACCTCGTGCAACATCTGCAATTTTCTTTTTTTTTAAATTCCAGTCACACCAAATGGCACAAACATCAGTTACATACAGTAATATTGTTAGAAAAATGTAAGAAAAGGTAGTTGATTAATCAATTAACCCACATTAGTACCTGTTATAATGGCACAGAAGCAGTCAACCATGAGCTATGCATGAGGTATCAGGGTCTGGCCCAACATTTACTGCTTGGAATTGAAGTTGAGGAGTGAGATACTGGTGTAAGCCTGCTGTGCTGTGAGTCCTCACACCTCATGCTACATCTTAAATGTGATTTTTGGTCAGCCACACTCAGGTGGCACAAATATCAGCTTGGTATACCACAAATGCTATAAAAGTTTAAGGATTGTAACACAGCTGGTTGACTGAAAGTAATTGCAGGCCTGCCAGTCTGGGAACCCTACAGCTACAGGAAACACACATGAACAAGACCCAACTTGGAGTACAGTTCCCAACATTATTGACACACACCACTAAAGTGCCATCAACTTCACAGAGTCGAAATATTATAATTGTGCAGTGTTTTGACAACTTCAGTTACTGTACGGTCTACTCGACTACATTTCTTTGAATGCCACACAGCGGTATTATTATTTATTGTTATACTGCCATTTATATGAAAAGGGTATACATAATGCAAACAAGTACAATAATCTTATACAATACAAGTCACCTACTGCTACAGAAGACTCGCTACACTCATCAGGAGGGCGTTAAACTAGAAGAAGAGGGGACGGGAAGAAAAACATTAGACTTG
Source organism: Ranitomeya imitator (assembly GCF_032444005.1). Classification (NCBI taxonomy): domain Eukaryota; kingdom Metazoa; phylum Chordata; class Amphibia; order Anura; family Dendrobatidae; genus Ranitomeya; species Ranitomeya imitator. The sequence continues at coordinate 650,583,423 of NC_091282.1, read as the reverse complement.
AACAAAGAAGACACAGGAAAACATACTCAGATGGGAGGTAAGAACATTTCTAAAACAATCCACAGTGAGGAGATTGGAACAAAACAAAATCCTCTAAACTGCATGCTCGCAAACGCCAGAAGCCTGACAAACAAGATGGAAGAACTAGAAGCAGAAATATCTACAGGTAACTTTGACATAGTGGGAATAACCGAGACATGGTTAGATGAAAGCTATGACTGGGCAGTTAACTTACAGGGTTACAGTCTGTTTAGAAAGGATCGTAAAAATCGGAGAGGAGGAGGGGTTTGTCTCTATGTAAAGTCTTGTCTAAAGTTCACTTTAAGGGAGGATATTAGCGAAGGAAATGAGGATGTCGAGTCCATATGGGCCGAAATTCATGGAGGGAAAAATGGTAACAAAATTCTCATTGGGGTCTGTTACAAACCCCCAAATATAACAGAAACCATGGAAAGTCTACTTCTAAAGCAGATAGATGAAGCTGCAACCCATAATGAGGTCCTGGTTATGGGGGACTTTAACTACCCGGATATTAACTGGGAAACAGAAACCTGTGAAACCCATAAAGGCAACAGGTTTCTGCTAATAACCAAGAAAAATTATCTTTCACAATTGGTGCAGAATCCAACCAGAGGAGCAGCACTTTTAGACCTAATACTATCTAATAGACCTGACAGAATAACAAATCTGCATGTGGTCGGGCATCTAGGAAATAGCGACCACAATATTGTACAGTTTCACCTGTCTTTCACTAGGGGGACTTGTCAGGGAGTCACAAAAACACTGAACTTTAGGAAGGCAAAGTTTGACCAGCTTAGAGATGCCCTTAATCTGTTAGACTGGGACAATATCCTCAGTAATAAGAATACAGATAATAAATGGGAAATGTTAAAGAAAATCCTAAATAGGCAGTGTAAGCGGTTTATACCATGTGGGGATAAAATGACTAGAAATAGGAAAAACCCAATGTGGCTAAACAAAGAAGTAAGACAGGCAATTAACAGTAAAAAGAAAGCATTTGCACTACTAAAGCAGGATGGCAGCATTGAAGCTCTAAAAAACTATAGGGAGAAAAATACTTTATCTAAAAAACTAATTAAAGCTGCCAAAAAGGAAACAGAGAAGCACATTGCTAAGGAGAGTAAAACTAATCCCAAACTGTTCTTCAACTATATCAATAGTAAAAGAATAAAAACTGAAAATGTAGGCCCCTTAAAAAATAGTGAGGAAAGAATGGTTGTAGATGACGAGGAAAAAGCTAACATATTAAACACCTTCTTCTCCACGGTATTCACGGTGGAAAATGAAATGCTAGGTGAAATCCCAAGAAACAATGAAAACCCTCTGAGGGATGAGGGATGTTATTCTGGATTATCTCAATGAGAATAACTGTTTAACTCCATATCAGCATGGGTTTATGAGAAATCGCTCCTGTCAAACAAATCTAATTAGTTTTTATGAAAAGGTAAGTAATAGGCTGGACCACGGTGAGTTATTGGACGTGGTATATCTCGATTTTTCCAAAGCGTTTGATACCGTGCCGCACAAGAGGTTGGTACACAAAATGAGAATGCTTGGTCTGGGGGAAAATGTGTGTAAATGGGTTAGTAACTGGCTTAGTGATAGAAAGCAGAGGGTGGTTATAAATGGTATAGTCTCTAACTGGGTCGCTGTGACCAGTGGGGTACCGCAGGGGTCAGTATTGGGACCTGTTCTCTTCAACATATTCATTAATGATCTGGTAGAAGGTCTACACAGTAAAATATCGATATTTGCAGATGATACAAAACTATGTAAAGCAGATAATACAAGAGAAGATAGTATTCTGCTACAGATGGATCTGGATAAGTTGGAAACTTGGGCTGAAATGTGGCAGATGAGGTTTAACAATGATAAATGTAAGGTTATACACATGGGAAGAAGGAATCAATATCACCATTACACACTGAATGGGAAACCACTGGGTAAATCTAACAGGGAGAAGGACTTGGGGATCCTAGTTAATGATAAACTTACCTGGAGCAGCCAGTGCCAGGCAGCAGCTGCCAAGGCAAACAGGATCATGGGGTGCATTAAAAGAGGTCTGGATACACATGATGAGAGCATTATACTGCCTCTGTACAAATCCCTAGTTAGACCGCACATGGAGTACTGTGTCCAGTTTTGGGCACCGGTGCTCAGGAAGGATATAATGGAACTAGAGAGAGTACAAAGGAGGGCAACAAAATTAATAAAGGGGATGGGAGAACTACAATACCCAGATAGATTAGCGAAATTAGGATTATTTAGTCTAGAAAAAAGACGACTGAGGGGCGATCTAATAACCATGTATAAGTATATGAGGGGACAATACAAATATCTCGCTGAGGATCTGTTTATACCAAGGAAGGTGACGGGCACAAGGGGGCATTCTTTGCGTCTGGAGGAGAGAAGGTTTTTCCACCAACATAGAAGAGGATTCTTTACTGTTAGGGCAGTGAGAATCTGGAATTGCTTGCCTGAGGAGGTGGTGATGGCGAACTCAGTCGAGGGGTTCAAGAGAGGCCTGGATGTCTTCCTGGAGCAGAACAATATTGTATCATACAATTATTAGGTTCTGTAGAAGGACGTAGATCTGGGGATTTATTATGATGGAATATAGGCTGAACTGGATGGACAAATGTCTTTTTTCGGCCTTACTAACTATGTTACTATGTTACTATGTTACTGGAGTAGAGAGTACCCTGCCTCACACTACAAAGAATGGGTGAGGATACAAAAGCTGAGGGTAAAGCTGCTTGCGCAGCAGTATGGTGGCGCAATGGTCAGTGTAGTTTGTCGGCTAATCGGAAGAGGTACTTCATCAGGATCCTTTTGAAGGTTCCCTTGGTAGACGTTAGTATGATATGTTGAGAGACAGTTCCAGAGTAGAGGGGATTTACAGGAGAAATCTAGTATGCGATTGTGGGAAGAGCTAAAAGGGGGGTAAAGAATGAGCTCTTGTGATGATTGGAGGTTGTGTGCAAGTAAGTACCAGGAGACTAGATCACAGAGGTATGGAGGAGACAGGTTTTGAATCCTTTTGTATGCCAAACTTAAAGTTCAGAACCGGAGTTTCTGGGCAATGCGTAGCCAGTGCAGGGATTGACAGAGGGAAGAAGCCAGGGAATGGCAGGGTGACGGGTGTATTAGTTGAGCAGCAGAGTTTAGGATAAATTGGGAGGTTACAGAGCAGGAGGTTGCAGTAGTCGAATCAGGAGATGATGAGGACATGCACTAGTCTTTTTGCAGATTCATGGTTGATGAATCTGTGGATTCGGGAGATATTTTTGAGTTGGAGTCAACATGAAGAGGAAAGGCTTCGATCTTAGATTTGAAGGAGAAATCATAGTCAATCCATTGATTTTGATAGATAGGTTAGTTGGAGGGGTTGAATTGAGATGGTGGAAAGATGATGAATTCGATTTTATCCATGTTAACTTTTAGAAACCTAGCAGAGAAGAAAGATGAAATAAAGGTCTGACATTGTGGGATTTGGCACAGCTCTAGGTATTGGGAACTGCGCTCTGATGTGTGCGCAGTCAATTCATTTACCCAACTCTAAAGGCCCCTTCACATTAAGCGACGCTGCAGCGATACCGACAACGATCCGGATCGCTGCAGCGTCGCTGTTTGGTCGCTGGAGAGCTGTCACACAGACAGCTCTCCAGCGACCAACGATGCCGGTAACCAGGGTAAACATCGGGTAACTAAGCGCAGGGCCGCGCTTAGTAACCCGATGTTTACCCTGGATACCATGCTAAAAGTAAAAAAAAACAAACACTAGATACTTACCTAACGCTGTCTGTCCTCCAGCGCTGCGCTCTGCTTCTCTGCTCTCCTCCTGTACTGTCTGTGAGCCGGAAAGCAGAGCGGTGACGTCACCGCTCTGCTTTCCGGCTCACAGACAGTGCAGGAGGAGAGCAGAGCACAGCGCTGGAGGACAGACAGCGGTAGGTAAGTATCTAGTGTTTTTTTTTTTTTTCTTTTAGCATGGTATCCAGGGTAAACATCAGGTTACTAAGCGCGGCCCTGCGCTTAGTTACCCGATGTTTACCCTGGTTACCAGTGAAGACATCGCTGGATCGGTGTCACACACGCCGATCCAGCGATGTCTCCAGGGAGTCCAGCGACGAAATAAAGTTCTGGACTTTGTTCAGCGACCAACGATCTCCCAGCAGGGGCCTGATCGTTGGTCGCTGTCACACAGAACGATTTCATTAACGATATCGTTGCTACGTCACAAATAGCAACGATATCGTTAACAATATCGTTATGTGTGAAGGTACCTTTAATGGTGCCTGTATTAGTGTTTGAACAGCGCATGCACATACTATAGCTACATCTAGCCGTGAGTCAGATCAGAGCACTTGGCATTTGCGAGTGAGCTGTCCTTCGGTACTTGCGCAGTGACAATGGCAGGATGCCAATTAGCTAACCACATGGTTTCAATGAGACACTTGGTTCGGAACTGCCAAGGCCGCATCCTGTGTTGCAAGGGGGAAGGAAATGGGAGACGGTAAGAACCCATGATCCAGGAAGAAGGGGTGTGGTAAGCGAAGAGAGGAGAGAGGGTTTAGCGTGGGAAGAGGCAGGGAGTTCCCACATGAGAGAAGAGAGAGGAGGGACCTGCTGCGCACCGCGGACAGAGTTAGACCGCACTATAGTGAGAGAGAACAAGGGCAGCATACACCAATCAGGAGAGTGTAATGCAGGACTCCAGACCACAGAGCACGTTGAACAGGATTGTGTTGTGTAGATCTCCTGATTGTGCCAAGCGGGAGAGTGTGGTGCAAAACTTCGGACTACAGAGCACGCTGAGCTGGAGATTGTGGTAAAGAACTCCTGGCTGCAGAGCAGTGTGATGGACTAGGGGCTCAATGGGTCAGACCGGTGACCACCTGTTGCTGCCTGAAGAGTGTGCACAGATCCGTTGGGCGGGGAAGTCTGAAGGTCTCAGCACCGGCATCAACTGGCTCTCAACTTCCGATTCTGGAAGAGTGAACAGCAACAGACTCACGATAAGTGAAGCAGTTAAATGCATAGACTGCAGCCCTGAGTTATACTGTTCTTCGTGTTATTTAGGTTAATAATCTGTTTAACCCCTGGTTGGATCCCTGCGAGGAGAACCCTATTGTGTTAATTAAACCGCATCCCTGTTAACCCTTGCTCTGCACCTCAGTGTTACTGCATCCTTTTACCTGCTTTATACATATACAGTTGTGCTCAAAAGTTTATATACCCTGGCAGAATTTTTGCTTTCTTGGCTTTTTTAAGAGAATATGAATGATAACACCAAATATTTTCTCCACTCATGGTTAGTGGTTGGGTGAAGCCATTTATTGTCAAACTACTGTGTTTTTTCTTTTCAAATCATAATGACAACTCAAAACATCCAAATTATCATGACCAAAAGTTCACATACCCCATTTCTTAATACGGTGTATTGCCCCCTCTAACATCAATGACAGCTTGAAGTCATTTGTGGTAGTTGTGGATGAGGTTCTTTATTTTCTCAGATGGTAAAGCTGCCCACTCTTCTTGGCAAAAAGGCAAAAAGCCTCCAGTTCCTGTAAATTCCTGAGCTGTCAAGCAGGAACTGCTTGCTTGAGATCTCCCCAGAGTGGCTCAATGATATTGAGATCAGGAGACTGAGATGGACACTCCAGAACCTTCAAATTGTTCTGCTGTAGCCAATGAAAGGTCGACTTGGCCTTGTGTTTTGGATCATTGTCATGTTGGAACGTCCAAGTATGTTCCATGTGCAGCTTTCAGGCTGATAATTTTAAATTTGCCTCCGGTGTTTGCTGATAACGTGCTGCATTCAACTTTCCTTCAACTTTGACCAAGTTTCCTGTGCCTTTGTAGCTCATACATCAACAAAACATCAGCGATCCACCTCTTCTTTACAGTAGAAATGGTGTTCCTTTCATCATAGCTCTTGTTGACCTCTCTCCAAATGTAATGTATATGGTTGTGGCCAAAAAGTTCAATTTTGGTCTCATCACTCCAAATGACCTTGTTCCGGAAGTTTTGAGGCTTGACTCTGTGCTGTTTTGCGTATTGTAGGCAAGATACTTTGTGGCATTTGAGCAGTAGTGGCTTTCTTCTGGCGACTTGACCATGCCGCCCATTTTTCTTCAAATTGTTCTGCTCCTCACACAGAACAATGTCACCGCCACAAAATTACAATGTGACATATGCCTTGCTGTATCATATTTAGCAACTGAAAAAATGAGATTTAGAGATTTAGAAATGGCTACTCATGCATGGAGCACAATAGAAGCTTGCACAACACACTTCTATGAAATGTGCCCTGCTCTCTTTGTCTGTAGACCTAAGTAATGGCACAAAAAAAATCTGCTGGAAGGTTGATTTCACAGCCAAAAAGGACACTAGCTATCTAAACTATCTGACTTAGAAACAACCGCTGTTAGGGCTAGCGGAAGGCACCAAATAATTAGGAAGATGGTACAGTGCATTCGCTGCCCGTGCAGAGATGGAACCTGCTGCTGAGTAATGACGGACTATATGGTGGTATAATGTGGATACACACATGGATTAGCTTTACCCGGTATGAAGGAAGCGAACCCTGTTGCGTCACAGGGCTGCGGTATCGCACAAAGAGCGCAAGCAAGGAGTCACAGAACTCTATCCCAAGACTAAGGGAAAAAGTTCCTCTAGACCTCTTGCACTCAACACCGCTACTGGGGTGTCAGAGTAAAACAGAAACAATAATTAAATGCACAAGAGTACGTGCAGTGCCACTCTGGCGGACGCAACTAACCACCCAGACTTGGGTCAGGAAAGTCAAGATTGCCTTGCGCAGGCGTGTACTACGGAGGACCTAGAATGAACTTCAATCCAATATTGCGGCCAGCATGCAGCCAGCGGGTAAGGAAAGGGTGAATCAAACACCCGAAAACTCCGCCCATATGACCGAAAACTGGTCCCGCCAAATTCAGGTGACAGGTTCCCTTTAAGGAGGAATGGGGTCTGCCCAGTGGAGTTGGCTACGGCGTTGTTCAGTGCAAACTTCGCCCACGGTAGCAAGGATGCCTAGTCATCCTGCCTGGCTGAAACAAAATGTCGCAGATATGTGACCAAGGTCTGGTTGGCCCTCTCTACCAACCCATTCATGTCAAGATGGTATGCTGAAGAGAGATTCAACTCGATGCTGAGTAGATGACAAAGCTCTCTCCAGAACCGAGACGCAAACTAGGGACCCCGGTCACTGACAATCTTGTCCGGCATACCGTGCAGGCGGAAAATGTGTTATATAAACAACGCTGCCAAGGCCCATGTAGAAGGTAGCCGTGGAAACGGCACCAAGTGCTCCATTTTAGAAAAATGGTCTGTGATTACCCAAATGATGGTGCAGCCACGGGACTTGGGTAAGCCTACCACAAAGTCCATCCCGAACATCTCCCAGGGCCTGTCTGCCACTGGCAGGGGATAAGGTAACCCAGCTGGCCGTTGTTGAGGAGCCTTATTGTTGGTGCAGGAGACACAAGCCCGAATATAGTCTCGGACGTCATGGGCCATATGCGGCCACCAGTACGTCCTTGCCAGAAGCTCAGATGTCCTTTTGGTCGCAAAGTGTCCACCCACCCTGGACGAGTGAGCCCAAGAGAGAACCTCCGGTCGCAAATTTTATGGCACAAAAGTCTTGCCCGGGGGCACAGACTTTAGCGAAACCAGAGCTATGGTCCTCAGGCTCTCAGAAGGGACAATAAGCCGAGGTTCCTCCTCCTCCGCTGATGATACTACGGAGCGGGAGAGAGTGTCGGCACAAATGTTCTTCTCCCTGGTGAGAGAATGGAGGGTGAAATGGAACTGGGAGAAGAACAGGGACCATCTGGCCTGGCGAGAATTTAGCCGCTGGGCAGTCTGTATACAGACCAAATTCTTGTGGTCGGTGTAAACTTGGAAAGGAAAGCAAGCCCCCTCCAGGAGGTGTCTGCACTCCGAGAAAGCCAACTTCATGGCTAGCAATTCCCTGTCCCCAATGGAATAATTCCTCTCCGCCGGCGTGTAGGTCTTACAGAAAAAGAAGCAAGGATGCTTCCAACCTTGAGCATCCTTTTGGAAGAGAACTGCTCCAGCACCGACAGATGAGGTATCCACATCCGCTATGAAAGGTTTATCTACATCAGGGTGATGTACAATGGGAGCGCTAGCAAAGTGGGACTTAATAGAGAGGAAGGCCTTGGAGACCTCCTTCGACCACAATTTGGGATTTGCTCCCTTTTTGGTGAAGGCAACCAAGGGAGCTACCAAAGTTGAGAAGTAGGGAATGAACTGGCGATAGTAATTAATGAACCCCATAAAGCGCTGCACCGCTTTGAGAGAATGGGGTTCCTGCTAGTCCATCACAGCCTGAAGCTTGGCAGGATCCATAGCCAATCCCTGGGCGGAGATGATATAGCCAAGGAAAGGCGAGGACTCCTGCTCATACACACACTTCTCCAACTTGGTGTAGAGGGAGTTTGCCCATAAGAGGTCGAAGACTTTGCAAACATCTCTCTGGAGGGAGTCTATATCTGGAGACTAGATGAGAATATCATCCAGATAGACTACAACCGAGGTGGAGAGCATATCCCGGAAGATATAATTCACAAAGTCTTGGAAAACGGCAGGCGCATTACAGAGCCCGAAGGGCATCACCAGGTATTCATAGTGCACGTCCCTGGTATTAAATGTCGTCTTTCATTCGTCCCCCTCACGGATGCGAATCAGGTTGTAAGCACCCTGCAGATCTAGTTTAGTAAATACCCTTGCTCCCCCGAAGCCTATCAAAGAGCTCAGATATCAAGGGCAGAGGGTACTTGCTCTTAAGGGTGATGTCACTACGACCCCTGTAATATATGCATAGACGTAATTCTCCGTTCATCTTCTGCATGAATGAATCCTCTTGCCATATTCTCCTGGATATACTGAGACATTGCCTCCATCTCCGGAAGAGATAACGGATAGACTTGACCCCAAGGAGGCTCAGCACCAGGCAAGAGGTCAATAGGACAGTCATAGGGGTGGTGAGGCAGAAGGGTCTCCGCAGCCCTATTGGAGAACACGTCTGCAAAGGTCCAATAGTGCTTTGGGAGAGACGAAAGATCTGCGGGTACCTCAGCAGTAATGACATGAATGCACTCCCTCTGACATCCACCCTCACAGCATTCACTTCATCCCAAAATTCTGCCTGTGGACGACTCTATATGAGGGGAGTGGTACCGTAACCAAGGTATCCCTAACAGGACCTCATCAATTCCCTTTGTAATGATGAGTAGGGAAATAATCTCCTGATGAGATGGCGATATAGATAGAGTAAAAGGGATGGTCTGGTGTGTTATCTGTGAGGGCAGTGTTGACCCATTCACCACTCGTACGGTCACAGGTTTGCCGAGCATCACCAAGGGTATTGCGTGTCGTTGAGCGAAGGCAGATGACATAAAATTACCCTCCGCCCCTGAATCCATGCAAAGCTCTACCGTATAAGTGGATGGGCCTATGGTAATTGTCCCCTTAAAGGACAGCATGGAGGAAACATCGCTGTGTCTAATGTACCTCCTCCTACAACCACTAGACGCTGACGTTTTCCCAACCGCTGGGAGCATCTGGAGGCAAGATTTCCTGACTGCCGGCAGACATGACAGACCTTGAGTGCACAAGCTCTCCGGGACTTAGATTCCGCTCGTGACACCTCCATGACCTCATGTGACTTAGGTGCCTGGATCGGAGATTCCAGAGGTTTGGAAAAGGTGGGAGCCAGCCGAAACCTCTGCCTACACTGGTGTCGCTCCAACCTTCCCTCATTAAAACGCAGGTCTATGAGAGTTGATAATGCTATTAGCTCCTCCAGTGTGGCGGGAATCTACCTAGTGGCCAAAGCTTCCTTCATATGGTCAGCCAGCCCCCTCCAAAATACGGGGATGAGGGCTTTATCCGGCCACTCCAGCTCAGATACTAAGGTGCGGAAGTGGATGGCAAAATGGCTGACCAAGGACGAGCCCTGGGACAATGCCAACAGTTGGAGTCCAATTCTAATATAGATGGTTAGCACTCGACTATATAGAGAAAAGGTGCCAGTGAAAAGGAACCCAATGTTCCGTAAAGTCCAAATCCAATATAGAATCACTGCACTCAGTAGAGAGATATGCTTTAAGTGAAATAATTTTTATTTAGGTGATGGGTGGAGCGACAAATTTTGACGTTTCGGCCGAACTCCGGCCTTTATCATATAGTCGCTAGAAAAAATCGAAAAATATATACAATTAGAACAATATATACAAAATATACATACTATATACATGATAAGAGAAAGCTGGCATATCCAGGTTTGTACAGGTGCAATAATGCAGATGCATTTCTACTAGAGACATCGGAGAACAAAAGATACTGGGTATCAAAGTTGCAAAGACATGGCATGTAACATAAACCAAAAAGATATAAAGCATACCCTTCGAGGTTACCGAGAGAATGTTGGCACCGTTTGTTTTGGAACATTTAATCAATGGCATATATCCTAAAGGTAAGGATAAGGGGAAGTATAGTTAGGAAAATATCCTAGGAATCCCTGGTAAAAGTGTGATATAGGAACATATTGTAGTGGTGTATCTCTAAATGATGTAACATGACCGAGGGTAAAAAGAAAAAAAAGGGGGGGAGAAAAGGAAAAAATATAGTACCGGTTCAGTGGATGGTTCAGAAGGGGTTTTATCAGCAAGCCCGGGGAGCGCTATCCTGACCGTAACAATAGGGCTGTAGGGGGTAAAGTGATCATGGTAAGGATATGCAACAATCCTGAAATCTAAGTGGGCGGTAGTTCCATGAAAAGGTACTTACATGTATTGGTGGCGCAGTGGTCCTGCGGAGGCACAGGCGAGTAGGTGCAGTGTGTGTGTACTGCACGAGAGGGGGAGCCCTTATCCAACAGTTGGAGCGCTGTATCATGGGTGACACGAGGTCCTAAAAAGACCTGTTTCAGAGTGCTCAGGAACAGTAGAGCACTCTGCACCACATGATCGCCACGCTCCCACAGCGGTGTAGCTCACACCAACGCCCTATCCGACAGGAGAGACATAATGAATCCCACCTTTGCCCACTTTGTGGGGAAACGAGCAGTCACAGAACTCTATCCCAAGACTCAGGGAAAAGGTTCCTGTAGACCTCTTGCGCTCGACACCGCTACTGGGGTCAGAGTGAAACAGAAGCAATAATTAAATGCACAAGAGAGTGTGCAGTGCCGCTCTGGCGGACGCCACTAACCACCCAGACTTGGGTTAGGAAAGCGCTCTATTAGCGCACGGCGCCGCACTGGCGGTTACTGCAATCAGTTGCTGTATCGTGTGTTAGGTGCAAGTAGCACTGTTGAGCGCTAGATTGCAAGCATCCACCATTCGCGAGCAGTCAACAACACTAGGAAGGGGGATGATTAAAGACCGACAGTCACACATCTACACACACACGTTTTCATGTATACACTAGCCCATAGCCGAACAGCCATGCAAACCTTTTATAGCAGCAGTGCTACGGAACCTTCCATATGTTCCAATAGGAGCCGCAACAGGACCTGAGCATGTGACCCCCGACCTCCAATGGGAGGTCGTCCTGTGGGCATGCTCAGTATGGGAAAAGCAGGACTTAGTCCCAGAAAGACCTCCTCGCTGCTGATCAATGCTGGCTTCAAAGTAACAAGCAGAAAAACACACCCAGGTATAGAGGTACCTCATAATCAGCATTAATCATAGACAAATGTATATAGAAATATAGAGGCAATTCATAGCTGAAATAATAGGACCATCAGGACTCACTAGAGTCAATAAAAAATACCACAAGAAAATCAGTGGAAAAATGTCCAAGAACAAGTAGCAAATATACAATACAAATTTTATTAATAATACAAAAAGGTAATAGACAGGGATGGAGCTAAAACAGGCAGTAAACCATATCATAACACAAGTGGTGGGAGACCGCACATGGTGCCCAAAGTCACAAAAATGGAAGCTAAACACATATTGAAAATAACACTATAAATGTGAACATCATGCTTATCTTAACATACCTAGTGGTCTGTAACAGGGGCACATGCAGTCTCCCGCCCTCCCCTGGCTTCAAAGGCAGAGCCTGGAAGTGCAGCAGTAACAAGTTGCACAGTATCAGCTTGAGCCAGATGCTGGGACTGACGTCTCTGCTGAGCAGGCTCCACTGTGGCTGGAGAAGAATGGAAGACCGCAGCGGAGATAGTAAAGAGGTGGGAACTCGATGCCTAGCCAACTAGCTAAAACCTGTCAGCACCCAGGATCTTCATCAGGAGAAGCCTGCTTCATCAGGAGAAGCAGTGCTTTTGCATTGCTAAAAGGGCACTAAAAACAAGATGGACACGGACATGTGCTTTCAGCAGCCAGTGACACAAGCTGTGGTGTCAGGACATTGTGGATGTTTCTTGCATCCTGATTGGCTAGTCACAATGAGCACACAGAAAGTTAGAAAAAAAAAGCTCCCCCAACGCTCATCATACACCACCATTATCCTAGCTAAAGTGCTCAAAATAATTTAGTGGAAACATAAATATTTTCCCACACTTTTTACCAAATGTTACTGATTTTTTTCTGATTTTATAAAATTTTGCTTGTGGTTCCGATCATGAATCCGAATGTGCCATATTCGGGCCCATTTTATGTTTGGCGATCGTTTTTTGAACAAATTCACTCATCAGTACTAGGGAGCCAGTGTGGATTTATGTCATGTACCATGGCCTAGATGCAAGATAATAAAATATTATTTTGAATTATTACAGAATTATCACTGAAAATTAAGAAAATTATGATTTTATCTAAATAGGGGCATACTATTTGCACTATTTGTTCAACCTCTTTGACTTTTGCCAAAGATTGGGTGATCTGATTGTTAATACCATGCGAAGTCTCCTGACAGCCACCTCTGGTTACCAATTAATTTTATCTGTTTTCATCAGGTCTATATCATTTACAAAAGTTTCAAAACAAGTTAGTCATGTCTAGAAAACCAAAATATAGATCAACCTCGTGGTAAGGGTATTTTGCAAAAGATTTTCCGCTATAAGTATATTCCGGTAGGATGATCATAAGAAACAAAGGAAAAAAGAGAATATCCTGTCATTGTCAAAAATATTACTTTATTAGATATTATAACATAGATAATACATACAGGTGAAGAATCAGCTAAAATAACATTGAAACTACAGGTAACCCAACTGTATCGGAAATAGTACAGCATAGACTGTGTCCCCAGATAGAGGATAAACTGCTAGTTCCTGATGGATTCATTTGTACATATAATTTTTGCAAGGGTGAAAAAAAACATGTGTTCCCACATACAAAGTAAAATCCCCAGGAATAATTTTTACGTATACATAGCAATATCCATATTGGCAGTGTAATTTAGGCCAAATAATCCATAGAGGTATCCGAATTTGTGATGTATAAATCACTTAATGGCAACAGTAGTAAATTGCTTATTATTACCGAAATATCAAAATTGCATGTGTTGCATAGTTTGGTCGCAGAAGAAACTTGTAAGAGTAGATTATAATGAGCAATTCAACTTTTATCTACACAGAACATGAGGTACATGCTTCAGCTTCCTAATACAGCAAAACATGAAGTCTAAAGGACCTTTTACCAGATAGAAAGTGAAACCAAGGTACAACAAGTATATGCATTACATTCAACTAAGCATGTAACAGGAACAACATCGTCATCTACTGTCAGAAAAGTGTAAACTTCTCCTGCACACAAATAAGGCTGGGGTCACACTAGCGTGTTTTACGGACGTATGAGAGGTGCAGAAAATACGCATTGCACACAGTACAATGATTCTCTATGGCCCAGCTCCTATATGGCATATTTTACGCATCCGTATTTTACGGTCTTGTACGGCCATAGACAATCGCAGCATGCTGCGTTTGTCAGCGTATTGTGCAAAAAATCCACCAATGAAAGTCATTGGGGGTGAGAAAAATAGGGATTACACACGGACCAACAGTGTGACTTGCGAGAAATACGCAGCGGTGTTCTATAGAAAAGCCGGCAATTCAGTGCGGTGTGCAGTAAATTCACACTGACAGGTTTTATTAGAATAGATAGAATAAATGTCTACACATAGTATAGGGATATATATATATATACATATATATATATATATATATATATATATATATATATATATATATATATATATATATGTCAGTGAGACATATATATGTATATTTATATTTTATACAGAGCTAGATAGCTTAACCCCTTAGTGACAGAGCCAATTTGGTACTTAATGACCAGGCCAATTTTTGCAATTCTGACCACTGTCACTTTATGAGGTTATAACTCTGGAACGCTTCAACGGATCCCGCTGATTCTGAGATTGTTTTTTCGTGACATATTGTACTTCATGTTAGTGGTAACATTTCTTCGATATTACTTGCGATTATTTATGAAAAAAACGGAAATATGGCGAAAATTTTTAAAATTTTGCAATTTTCAAACTTTGTATTTTTATGCCCTTAAATCAGAGAGATATGTCATAAAAAATAGTTAATAAATAACATTTCCCACATGTCTACTTTACATCAGCACAATTTTGGAAACAAAATTTTTTTTTGTTAGGGATTTATAAGGGTTAAAAGTTGACCAGCAATTTCTCATTTTTACAACACCATTTTTTTTAGGGACCACATCACATTTGAAGTCATTTTGAGGGGTCTATATGATAGAAAATAATGAAGTGTGACACCATTCTAAAAACTACACCCCTCAAGGTTCTCAAAACCACATTCAAGAAGTTTATTAACCCTTTACGTGCTTCACAGGAACTGAAACAATGTGGAAGGAAAAAATGAACATTTAACTTTTTTTTGCAAACATCTTAATTCAGAACCATTTTTTTTATTTTCACAAGTGTAAAAACAGAAATGTAACAATAAATTTTGTTATGCAATTTCTCCTGAATACGCCAATACCCCATATGTGGGGGTAAACCACTGTTAGGGCGCACCGCAGAACTTAGAAGTGAAGGAGCGCCGTTTTACTTTTTCAATGTAGAATTGGCTGGAATTGAGATTGGACGCCATGTCGCGTTTGGAGAGCCCCTGATGTGCCTAAACAGTGGAAACCCCCCACAAGTGACACCATTTTGGAAACTAGACCCCTTAAGGAACTTATCTAGATGTGTGGCGAGCACTTTGAACCCCCATGTGCTTCACAGAAGTTTATAACGTAGAGCCGTGAAAAAAAAAAATTGCATTTTTTCTACAAAAATGATCTTTTTGCCCACAAATTTTTATTTTCACAAGGGTAACAGGAGAAATTAGACCACAAAAGTTGTTGTGCAATTTCTCCTGAGTACGTCGATACCCAATATGTGGGGGTAAACCACTGTTTGGGCGCACCGCAGAGCTTGGAAGAGAAAGAGTGCCGTTTTACTTTTTCAATGTAGAATTGGCTGGAATTGAGATCGGACGCCATGTCGCGTTTGGAGAGCCCCTGATGTGCCTAAACAGTAGAAATCCCCCACAAGTGACCCCATTTTGGAAACTAGACCCCCCATGGAACTTATCTAGATGTGTGGTGAGAACCTTGAATGCCCAAGTGCTTCACAGAAGTTTATAATGCAGAGCCGTGAAAATAAAAAATATTTTTTTTTTCCACAAAAAAGATTTTTTAGCCACCAAATTTTTATTTTCACAAGGGTAACAAGAGAAACTGGACCCCAAAAGTTGTTGTCCAATTTGTCCTGAGTATGCTGGTACCCCATATGTGGGGGTTAACCACTGTTTGGGCGCACGGCAGAGCTCGGAAGGAAGGAGCGCCGTTTTGGAATGCAGACTTTGATAGAATGGTCTGTGGGTATTATGTTGCGTTTGCAGAGCCCCTGATGTACCTAACCAGTAGAAACCCTCCACAAGTGACCCCATTTTGGAAACTAGACCCCCCAAGGAACTTATCTAGATGTGTGGTGAGAACTTTGAATGCCCAAGTGCTTCACAGAAGTTTAGAATGCAGAGTCGTGAAAATAAAAAATATTTTTTTTTCCACAAAAAAGATATTGTAGCCCCCAAGTTTTTATTTTCACAAGGGTAACAGGAGAAATTGGACTACAATAGTTGTTGTCCAATTTATCCCGAGTACGCTGATGCGCCATATGTGGCGGTAAACCACTGTTTGGGCGCACGGCAGAGCTCGGAAGGGAAGGAGCGCCTTTTTGGAATGCAGACTTTGATAGAATGGTCTGTGGGCATTATGTTGCGATTGCAGAGCCCCTGATGTACCTAAACTGTAGTAACCCCCCACAAGTGACCCCATTTTGGAAACTAGACCCCCAAGGGAACTTATCTAGATGTGTGGTGAGAACTTTGAATGCCCAAGTGCTTCACAGAAGTTTAGAATGCAGAGTCGTGAAAATAAAATTTTTTTTTTTTTCACAAAAAAGATTTTGTAGCCCCCAAGTTTTTATTTTCACAAGGGTAACAAGAGAAATTGGACCCCAGAAGTTGTTGTCCAATTTATCCCGAGTACGCTGATGCCCCATATGTGGGGGTAACCCACTGTTTGGGCGCACGGCAGAGCTCAGAAGGGAGGGAGCACCATTTGACTTTTTGAGCGCAAAATTGGCTGTCGTGTTTGGAGACCCCCTGATGTACCTAAACAGTGGAAACCCCCCAATTCTAGCTCCAACCCTAACCCCAACACACCCCTAACCCTAATCCCAACCTCATCCATAATCCTAATCACTAACCCTAACCATAATCACAACCCTTACCCCAAAACAACCCTAATGTCAACCCTAATCATAACCCTAATCAAAACCCTAAATCCAACACACCCCTAATCCTAATCTCAACCCTAACCTCAAACCTAACCCTAATCCCAATACACCCCTAATCACAACCCTAACCTTAACCCTAATCCCAAACCTAACCCTAATCCCAAGCGTAACCCTAATGCCAACCCTAACCCTAATACGAACCCTAATCCAAACCCTAACCCTAATCCCAGCTCTAACCCTAACTTTAGCCCCAACCCTAGCCCTAACTTTAGCCCCAACCCTAACCCTAGCCCTAGGGCTACTTTCACACTTGCGTCGTTTGGCATTCCGTCGCAATCCGTCGTTTTGGACAAGAAACGGATCCTGCAAATGTGCCCGCAGGATGCGTTTTTTGCCCATAGACTTGTATTGCCGACGGATCGTGACGGATGGCCACACGTCGCGTCCGTCGTGCACTGGATCAGTTGTGTTTTGGCGGAGCGTCGGCACAAAAAAACGTTCAATGAAACGTTTTTTTGTACGTCGCATCCGCCATTTCTGACCGCGCATGCGTGGCCGTAACTCCGCCCCCTCCTCCCCAGGACATAGATTGGGCAGCGGATGTGTTGAAAAACTACAGCTGCTGCCCACGTTGTGCACAATTTTCACAACGTGCGTCGGTATGTCGGGCCGACGCATTGCGACGGCCCCGTACCGACGTAAGTGTGAAAGAAGCCTAACCCTAAGTTTAGCCCCAACCCTAACCCTAAATTTAGCCCCAACCCTAACCCTAAATTTAGCCCCAACCCTAGCCCTACCCCTAACCTAACCCTACCCCTAACCTAACCCTACCCCTAACCCTACCCCTAACCTAACCCTAACCTAACACTAACCCTACCCCTAACCCTAACCTAACCCTACCCCTAACCCTACCCCTAACCTAACCCTACCCCTAACCTAACCCTAACCCTACCCCTACCCCTAACCTAACCCTAACCTAACACTAACCCTACCCCTAACCCTAACCTAACCCTACCCCTAACCCTACCCCTAACCTAACCCTACCCCTAACCTAACCCTAACCCTACCCCTAACCCTACCCCTAACCTAACCCTAACCTAACCCTACCCCTAACCCTACCCCTAACCCTACCCCTAACCCTACCCCTAACCTAACCCTACCCCTAACCCTACCCCTAACCTAACCCTAACCCTACCCCTAAACCTAACCCTACCCCTAACCCTAACCTAACCCTACCCCTAACCTAACCCTACCCCTAACCCTACCCCTAACCCTACCCCTAACCTAACCCTAACCTAACCCTACCCCTAACCCTAACCCTACCCCTAACCCTACCCCTAACCCTACCCCTAATTTTAGCCCCAACTGCTGTTCTCCTGCCGGCCGGCAGATGGAGACAGATGGCGGGCGCACTGGGCATGCGTCCGCCATGTTCTGCTGCCGGCGGCCAGGAGGAGCAGCAAGAGGATCCAGGGACCTAGGTGAGTATGCTAGGGTCCCCGAATCCCCCTATTTCTCTGTCCTCTGATGTGCGATCACATCAGAGGACAGAGAATTACACTTTACTTTTTTTTTTTTTTTTGCGGTCGCCGGTAAACAGTTAATTACCGGCGATCGCAAAACAGGGGTCGGTAATACCGACCCCGATCGTGCTCTTTGGGGTCTCGGCTACCCCCGGCAGCCGAGACCCCAAAGATTCTCCCGGTGCCGGCCGGCGGGCGCACTGCGCATGCGCCCGCCATTTTGAAGATGGCGGCGCCCACCGGGAGACACGAGGAGCATCGGGGGAGCTAGGTGAGTATTGGGGGGCCTCCTGGGACCCCTTTTCTCTGTCCTCCGATGTGCGATCACATCGGAGGACAAAGAAATTAAAAAGAGATCGCTTTTTTTTTTTTTTTTTTGCGATCGCCGGTAAACGGTTAATTACCGGCGATCGCAAATGCGGGGTGGGTTAAAAACCCCCCGAATCATGTTCTCTGGGGTCTCGGCTACCCTCGGCAGCCGAGACCCCGGAGAAAATCGGCCTCTGGGGGGCGCTATGGACTTTTTCCACAGCGCCGTTAATTAACGGCGCTGTGGTTTAAGTACCCTTAGCGGCCGCCGTTAAAAGGCGTATCGGCTGTCGCTAAGGGGTTAAAAGCCAGTAATTCAATTGCCGGCTTTTCCTATCTCCTTCTCAAACCTGACAGGATATGAGACATAGTTTACATACAGTAAACCATCTCATATCCCTTATTTTTTTACATATTCCTCATTAGTAATGTTACAAGTGTATGTGTGTAAAATTTGGGGGCTCTATCTGTTAAAATAAAGGGTTAAATCACAGAAAAAATTGGCCCACGCAATTTTCTCCACCAGAGTGGGAAAGCCAGTGACTCAGGGCAGATATTAATAGTCTAGAGAGGGACGATGGTTATAGGACCCCCCTGGCTAAAAACATCTGCCCCCAGCCACCCCAGAAAAGGCACATCTGGAAGATGCGCCTATTCTAGCACATGGCCACTCTCTTCCCACTCCCGTGTAGCGGTGGGATATGGGGTAATAAAGGGTTAATGTCACCTTGCTATTGTAAGGTGACATTGAGCCAGGTTAATAATGGAGAGGCATCAATGAGACACCTATCCATTATTAATCCAATATTAGTAAATCTACTATATAAAGCTGAATGTGTATGTGTGTGTGTGTATGTGTGTGTGTATGTCTGGGATTGGCATCTGCTCCGTCGCAGCTACAGCCACAAAATTTTGCACAGTCACACGTCTGGACCCCGAGAGCGTCATAGGCTATATTGTGAGGCGAAATTTTAACCCCGCGCGTTCCAATTCACCAAACAATTTTGCCCCTATCTACATAATGGGGAAAAAAGTAAAAGGAAAAGTGTTGGAGGCGTCGCAGCTACAGAAACAAAATTTTGCACAGTCACACATCTGGACCCTGAGAGCGTCATAGGCTACGTTGTGAGGTGAAATTTTAACCCCGCGCTTTCCAATTCACCAAACAATTTTGCCCCTATCTACATAATGGGGAAAAAAGTGAAAGGAAAAGTGTTGGAGGCGTCGCAGCTACAGAAACAAAATTTTGCACAGTCACACGTCTGGACCCTGAGAGCGTCATAGGCTACGTTGTGAGGTGAAATTTTAACCCCGCGCTTTCCAATTCACCAAACAATTTTGCCCCTATCTACATAATGGGGAAAAAGTGAAAGGAAAAGTGTTGGAGGCGTCGCAGCTACAGCCACAAAATTTTGCACAGTCACATGTCTGGACCCTGAGAGCGTCATAGGCCATGTTGTGAGGTGAAATTTTAACTCCGCGCTTTCCAATTCACCAAACAATTTTTCCCCTATCTACATAATGGGGAAAAGTGAAAGGAAAAGTGTTGGAGGCAAATTGACAGCTGCCAGATGTGAACAAGGGGGACTTAAAGAATGAGAGCGATGGCGCAAAAGAGTATATACCGATCAGTTGCTAAGGTGGGGCCCCGACATGAGATACTCACCACACATGGGGATATGAACACACACAAAATGCGCCACACACTACCACGTGCTTGAACACATATACCACCCTCAGCACACATTTCACCACACATACACCAACCTTGCCACATAAAAGTCGAAACACAAAAGTCGCCGCTCAAAACTCGCCATGCGCAAAACTCGCCACATGCAAAAACTAGGCTCCCGCAAAACTCGCCACAAGTGCAAAACTCACCTCATGAAAAACTCGCCACACGCAAAACTTGCACACGCGGAAAAATTGCCACATGCACAAAATTTGCAACACATGCAAAAGTTGCCTCACACAAAACTTGCACATACTCAAAAGGCACCAGACATAAAACTCACCACGCGCAAAACTCGCCATGCGCAAAACTTGCTGCACACAACTTGCTACACTAACCTGTTACATGCAACTCGACACACAAAAAGTTGCTACACGCATGTTGCCACACAAAACTCATCTCACAAAAGTCGCTACATGCATGTCGCCACACACAACTCAACACACACAACTTGACAAACGAAACTCGCCCTAAAACACACACAAGTCTGGTATTAGCCTTCAAAAATAAAAATCTGATTAACCCCTTCCCGACCCATGACGCCACGTAGGCGTCATGAAAGTCGGTGCCATTCCGACCCATGACGCCTATGCGGCGTCATGGAAAGATCGCGTCCCTGCAGATCCGGTGAAAGGGTTAACTCCCATTTCACCCGATCTGCAGGGACAGGGGGAGTGGTAGTTTAGCCCAGGGGGGGTGGCTTCACCCCCTCGTGGCTACGATCGCTCTGATTGGCTGTTGAAAGTGAAACTGCCAATCAGAGCGATTTGTAGTATTTCACCTATTATAACGGGTGAAATATTACAATCCAGCCATGGCCGATGCTGAAATATCATCGGCCATGGCTGGAAATACTAATGTGCCCCCACCCCACCCCTCCGATCGCCCCCCCAGCCCTCCGATCTGGCCGGTACACTGCTCCGGCTCCCCTCCGTCCAGTGCTCCGCTCCCCCCCGTGCTCTTGTCCGCTCCCCCCGTGCTCCAGTCACCCCCCCGTGCTCCAATCACCCCCCCTGCACTCCGATCCACCCCCCCCGATGCTCCGTTCCACCCCCCCGTGCTCCATTCCAGCCCCCCCGTGCTCCGTTCCACGCCCCCCGTGCTCCGTTCCACCCCTCCCGCACTCCGATTCCCCCCCCGTGCTCCGATCCCCCCCCCGTGGTCCCCCCCCACCCCATCATACTTACCGATCCAGCCGGGGTCCCGTCCGTCTTCTCCCTGGGCGCCGCCATCTTCCAAAATGGCGGGCGCATGCGCAGTGCGCCCGCCGAATCTGCCGGCCGGCAGATTCGTTCCAAAGTGCATTTTGATCACTGAGATAGATTATATCTCAGTGATCAAAATAAAAAAAATAATAAATGACCCCCCCCCCCCCCTTTGTCACCCCCATAGGTAGGGACAATAAAAAAATAAAGAAATTTTTTTTTCCACTAATGTTAGAATAGGGTTAGGGTTAGGGGTAGGGTTAGGGGTAGGGCTAGGGTTAGGGCTAGGGGTAGGGGTAGGGTTAGGGGTAGGGTTAGGGTTAGGGTTAGGGCTAGGGGTAGGGTTAGGGTTAGGGTTAGGGCTAGGGTTAGGGTTTCGGTATGTGCACACGTATTCTGGTCCTCTGCGGATTTTTCCGCTGCGGATTTGATAAATCCGCAGTGCTAAACCGCTGCGGATTTATGGCGGATTTACCGCGGTTTTTCTGCGCATTTCACTGCGGTTTTACAACTGCGATTTTCTATTGGAGCAGTTGTAAAACCGCTGCGGAATCCGCACAAAGAAGTGACATGCTGCGGAATGTAAACCGCTGCGTTTCCGTGCAGTTTTTCCGCAGCATGGGCACAGCGATTTTTGTTTCCCGTAGGTTTACATTGAACTGTAAACTCATGGGAAACTGCTGCGGATCCGCAGCGTTTTCCGCAGCGTGTGCACATACCTTTAGAATTAGGCTATGTGCACATGGTGCGGATTTGGCTGCGGATCCGCAGCAGAGTTCCATCAGGTTTACAGTACCATGTAAACATATGAAAAACCAAATCCGCTGTGCCCATGGTGCGGAAAATACCGCGCGGAAACGCTGCGTTGTATTTTCCGCAGCATGTCAATTCTTTGTGCGGATTCCGCAGCGTTTTACACCTGTTCCTCAATAGGAATCCGCAGGTGAAATCCGCACAAAAAACACTGGAAATCCGCGGAAAATCCGCAGGTAAAACGCAGTGCCTTTTACCCGCGGATTTTTCAAAAATGGTGCGAAAATATCTCACACGAATCCGCAACGTGGGCACATAGCCTTAGGGTTAGGGTTGGAATTAGGGTTGTGGTTAGGGGTGTGTTGCGGTTAGGGTTGTGTTTAGGGTTATGGCTACAGTTGGGATTAGGGTTAGGGGTGTGGAGGGGTTAGTGTTGGAGGTAGAATTGAGGGGTTACCACTGTTTAGGCACATCAGGGGACTCCAAACGCAACATGGCGCCACCATTGATTCCAGCCAATCTCGTATTCAAAAAGTCAAATGGTGCTCCCTCACTTCCGAGCCCTGACGTGTGCCCAAACAGTGGTTTACCCCCACATATGGGGTACCAGCATACTCAGGACAAACTGCGCAACAATTACTGGGGTCCAATTTCTCCTGTTACCCTTGTGAATCAAAAAAAATGCTTGCTAAAACATAATTTTTGAGGAAAGAAAAATGATTTTTTATTTTCACGGCTCTGCGTTGTAAACGTCTGTGAAGCACTTGGGGGTTCAAAGTGCTCACCACATATCTAGATAAGTTCCTTGGGGGGTCTAATTTCTAAAATGGGGTCACTTGTGGGGGTTTCTACTGTTTAGGCACACCAGGGGCTCTGCAAACGCAACGTGACACCCGCAGACCATTCCATCAAAGTCTGCATTTCAAAAGTCACTACTTCCCTTCTGAGCCCCGACGTGTGCCCAAACAGTGGTTTACCCCCACTCATGGGGTATCAGCGTACTCAGGAGAAACTGGACAACAACTTTTGGGGTCCAATTTCTCCTGTAACCCTTGGGAAAATAAAAAATTCTGGGCTAAATAATTATTTTTGAGGAAAGAAAACGTATTTATTATTTTCACGGCTCTGCATTATAAACTTCTATGAAGCACTTGGGGGTTCAAAGTGCTCACCACACATCTAGATAAGTTCCTTTCGGGGTCTAGTTTCCAAAATGGGGTCACTTGTGGGGGGTTTCTACTGTTTAGGCACATCAGGGGCTCTGCAAACGCAACGTGACGCCCGCATAGCATTCCATCAAAGTCTGCATTTCAAAACGTCACTACTTCAATTCCAAGCCCCGGCATGTGCCCAAACAGTAGTTTACCCCCACATATGGGGTATCACCGTACTCAGGAGAAACTGGACAACAAATATTGGGGTCAAATTTCTCCAGTTACCCTTGGGAAAATTAAAAAATTCTGGGCTAAATAATTATTTTTGAGGAAAGAAAACGTATTTATTATTTTCACGGCTCTGCATTATAAACTTCTATGAAGCGCTTGGGGGTTCAAAGTGCTCACCACACATCTAGATAAGTTCCTTTCGGGGTCTAGTTTCCAAAATGCGGTCACTTGTGGGGGGTTTCTACTGTTAAGCCACATCAGGGGCTCTGCAAACGCAACGTGACGCCCACAGAGCATTCCATCAAAGTCTGCATTTCAAAACGTCACTACTTCACTTCCGAGCCTCGGCATGTGCCCAAACAGTGGTTTACCCCCACATATGGGGTATCAGCGTACTCAGGAGAAACTGGACAACATCTTTTGGGGTCCAGTTTCTTCTGTAACCCTTGGGAAAATAAAAAATTCTGGGCTAAATAATTATTTTTGAGGAAAGAAAACGTATTTATTATTTTCACGGCTCTGCATTATAAACTTCTATGAAGCACTTGGGGGTTCAAAGTGCTCACCACACATCTAGATAAGTTCCTTTGGGGGTCTAGTTTCCAAAATGGGGTCACTTGTGGGGGGTTTCTACTGTTAAGCCACATCAGGGGCTCTGCAAACGCAACGTGACGCCCACAGAGCATTCCATCAAAGTCTGCATTTCAAAACGTCACTACTTCACTTCCGAGCCCCGGCATGTGCCCAAACAGTGATTTACCCCCACATATGGGGTATCATCGTACTCAGGAGAAACTGGACAACAACTTTTGGGGTCAAATTTCTCCTGTTACCCTTGGGAAAATAAAAAATTGCAGGCTAAAAGATCATTTTTGAGAAAATAATTTTTTTTTTTTTTTCATGGCTCTGCGTTATAAACTTCTGTGAAGCACTTGGGGGTTCAAAGTCCTCACCACACATCTAGATTAGTTCCTTTGGGGGTCTAGTTTCCAAAATGGTGTCATTTCTGGGGGATCTCCAATGTTTAGGCACACAGGGGCTCTCCAAACGTGACATGGTGTCCGCTAATGATTGGAGCTAATTTTCCATTTAAAAAGCCAAATGGCGTGCCATCCCTTCCGAGCCCTGCCGTGCGCCCAAACAGTGGTTTACCCCCACATATTGGGTATCTGCGTACTCAGGACAAACAGGACAACAATATTTGGGGTCCAATTTCTCCTATTATCCTTGGCAAAATAGGAAATTCCAGGCTAAAAAATCATTTTTGAGGAAAGAAAAATTATTTTTTATTTTCATGGCTCTGCGTTATAAACTTCTGTGAAGCACCTGGGGGTTTAAAGTGCTCAATATGCATCTAGATAAGTTTCTTGGGGGGTCTAGTTTCCAAAATGGGGTCACTTGTGGGGGAGCTCCAATGTTTAGGCACACAGGGGCTCTCCAAACGCGACATGGTGTCCGCTAACAATTGGAGCTAATTTTCCATTCAAAAAGTCAAATGGCGCGCCTTCCCTTCCGGGCCCTGCCGAGTGCCCAAACAGTGGTTTACCCCCACATATGAGGTATCGACGTACTCGGGAGAAATTGCCCAACAAATTTTATGATCCATTTTACCCTACTGCCCATGTGAAAATGAAAAAATTGAGGCGAAAAGAATTTTTTTGTGAAAAAAAAGTACTTTTTCATTTTTACAGATCAATTTGTGAAGCACCTGAGGGTTTAAAGTGCTCACTAGGCATCTAAATAAGTTCCTTGGGGGGTCTAGTTTCCAAAATGGGGTCACTTGTGGGGTTGCGCCAATGTTTAGGCACACAGGAGCTCTCCAAACGCGACATGGTGTCCGCTAACGATGGAAATAATTTTTCATTCAAAAAGTCAAATGGCGCTCCTTCCCTTCCGAGCCTTACCATGTGCCCAAACAGTGGTTTACCCCCACATGTAAGGTATTGGTGTACTCAGGAGAAATTGCCCAACACATTTTAGGATCCATTTTATCCTGTTGCCCATGTGAAAATGAAAAAATTGAGGCTAAAAGAATTTTTTTGGTGAAAAAAAGTACTTTTTCATTTTTACGGATTAATTTGTGAAGCACCTGGGGGTTCAAAGTGCTCACTATGCATCTAGATAAGTTCCTTGGGGCGTCTAGTTTCCAAAATGGGGTCACTTGTGGGGGAGCTCCAATTTTTAGGCACACGGGGGCTCTCCAAACGTGACATGGTGTCCGCTAAAGAGTGCAGCCAATTTTTCATTCAAAAAGTCAAATGGCGCTCCTTCCCTTCCAAGCCCTGCCGTGCGCTCAAACAGTGGTTTACCCCCACATATGAGGTATCAGCGTACTCAGGACAAATTGGACAACAACTTTCGTGGTTCAGTTTCTCCTTTTACCATTGGGAAAATAAAAAAATTGTTGCTAAAAGATAATTTTTGTGACTAAAAAGTTAAATGTTCATTTTTTCCTTCCATGTTGCTTCTGCTGCTGTGAAGCACCTGAAGGGTTAATAAACTTCTTGAATGTGGTTTTGAGTACCTTGAGGGGTGCAGTTTTTAGAATGGTGTCACTTTTGGGTATTTTCAGCCATATAGACCCCTCAAACTGACTTCAAATGTGAGGTGGTCCCTAAAAAAAATGGTTTTGTAAATTTCGTTGTAAAAATGACAAATCGCTGGTCAAATTTTAACCCTTATAACTTCCTAACAAAAAAAAATTTTGTTTCCAAAATTGTGCTGATGTAAAGTAAACATGTGGGAAATGTTATTTATTAACTATTTTGTGTCACATATCTCTCTGGTTTAACAGAATAAAAATTCAAAATGTGAAAATTGCGAAATTTTCAAAATTTTCGCCAAATTTCCGTTTTTATCACAAATAAACGCAGAATTTATTGACCTAAATTTACCACTAACATGAAGCCCAATATGTCACGAAAAAACAATCTCAGAACCGCTAGGATCCGTTGAAGCGTTCCTGAGTTATTACCTCATAAAGGGACACTGGTCAGAATTGCAAAAAACGGCAAGGTCTTTAAGGTCAAAATAGGCTGGGTCATGAAGGGGTTAATAAGCAGACAAACTACAAGAGCAACAAATGTACCACATAGGAAATACAGCAGCTGTCAGTCACATGACCTGTCTATTATGTGTATGTGTGAGCTAATATATACTGCCAGGGGGAGGGCTTCTTGTTGGCTGGGGATTTATCAGGCTGCCAATTTATCTTACAAATACTGAGGTAAAAATACTGAGCAAATAACATGTTAACGAGGTCTAATACAGGAGATCACACAGGTATATACTATATACAGGGGAGATGACACACAGATATATACTATATACAGGAGAGATAACACACAAGTATATACTATATAGAGGAGGAGATGACATACAGGTACATACTATATACAGGAGGAGATGACATACAGGTATATACTAAATACAGGAGGAGATGACACACAGGTATATACTATATACAGGAGCAGATTACCTACAGGTATATACTATATACAGGAGGAGATGACATAGAGGTATATGCTATATATAGAAGATGACATACAGGTATATACTATATACAGGAGGAGATGACACACAGATATATACTATAAACAGGGGAGATGACACACAGGTATATACTATATACAGGAGGAGATGACATATAGGTATTTACTATATATAGAAGGAGATGACATACAGGTATATTACTATATATAGGAGGAGATGACATACAGGTATATACTATATATAGGAGGAGATGACATACAGGTATATACTATATATAGGAGGAGATGACATACAGGTATATACTATATACAGGGGAGACGACACACAGCAGGTATATACTATATACAGGGGAGATGACATACAGGTATATACTATATACAGGAGATGACATACAGGTGTATACTATATATAAGGGAGATGACAAACATGTATATACTGAGGTGAAAATGAGAGGTGTGAGGTGAAAATGAAAAGGTGTGAGTGTAAAATGAGAGGAGTGAGGGAAAATAGTGTGGTGATCGGAAAATGACAGATGTGAGGTCGAAATGACAAGTGTTAGGGGGGAATGAGAGGAGTGAGGGAGAAAATGAGAGGTGTGAGGGAGAAAATGAGAGATGTGAGGGGGAAAATGAGAGGCGTGATGGGAAAATAAGAGAAGTGACGTGCTATAACTAACCACAGATATTTACTATGCCCAGGCAACGCCGTGCTCTTCAGCTAGTCTAATATATAAAGCTGAATGTGTGTGTGTGTGTGTGTGTGTGTATGTCCGGGATTGGCATCTGCACCGTCGCAGATACAGCTACAAAATTTTGCACAGTCACACATCTGGACCCCGAGAGCATCATAGGCTATGTTGTGAGGTGAAATTTTAACCCTGCGCTTTCCAATTCACCAAACAATTTTGCCCCTATCTACATAATGGGGAAAAAGTGAAAGGAAAAGTGTTGGAGGCAAATTGACAGCTGCCAGATGTGAACAAGGGGGACTTAAAGAATGAGAGCGATGGCGCCAAAGAGTATATACCGTACAGTTGCTAAGGTGGGGCCCCGACATGGGATACTCACCACACACGGGGATATGAACACACACACAAAATGTGCTTGAACACATATCAACCTCAGCACACATTTCACCACACATACACCAACCTCGCCACATAAAAGTCGAAACACAAAAGTCGCCGCTCAAAACTCGCCACGCGCAAAACTCGCCACATGCAAAAACTAGGCTCCCGCAAAACTCGCCACAAGTGCAAAACTCACCTCATGGAAAACTCGCCACACGCAAAACCCGCACACGCGGAAAAATTGCCACATGCACAAAAGTTGCAACACATGCAAAAGTTGCCTCACACAAAACTTGCACATACTCAAAAGATACTACACATAAAACTCACCACGTTCAAAACTCGCCATGCGCAAAACTTGCTGCACACAACTTGCTACACTAACCTGTCACATGCAACTCGATACACAAAAAGTTGCTACACGCATGTTGCCACACAAAACTCATCTCACAAAAGTCGCTACATGCATGTCGCCACACGCAACTCAACACACACAACTTAACAAACGAAACTCGCCCTAAAACACACACAAGTCTGGTATTATCCTTCAAAAATAAAAATCTGATTAATAAGCAGACAAACTACAAGAGCAACAAATGTTCCATATAGGAAATACAGCAGCTGTCAGTCACATGACCTGTCTATTATGTGTATGTGTGAGCTAATATATACTGCCAGGGGGAGGGCTTCCTGTTGGCTGGGGATTTATCAGGCTGCCAATTTAGCTTACAAATACTGAGGTAAAAATACTGACCAAATAACGTGTGAATGCGGTCTAGTACAGGAGGAGGTGACACACAGGTATATACTATATACAGGAGAGATGGCACACAGGTATATACTATATACAGGAGGAGATGACACACAGATATATACTATATACAGGAGGAGATGACACACAGACATATACTATATACAGGAGGAGATGACATACAGGTATATACTATATACAGGGGAGATGACATACAGGTATATACTATATACAGGAGCAGATGACCTACAGGTATATACTATATACAGGAGGAGATGACACACAGGTATATACTATAAACAGGAGCAGATGACCTACAGGTATATACTATATACATGAGGAGATGACACACAGGTATATACTATATACAGGAGCAGATGACCTACAGGTATATACTATATACAGGAGGAGATGACACACAGATATATACTATATACAGGAGGAGATGACATGCAGGTATATACTATATATAGAAGGAGAAGACATACAGGTATATACTATATATAGGAGATGACATACAGGTATATACTATATACAGGGGAGATGACACACAGCAGGTATATACTATATACAGGGGAGATGACAAACAGGTATATACTATGCACAGGAGATGACATACAGGTGTATACTTTATATAAGGGAGATGACAAACATGTATATACTGAGGTGAAAATGAGAGGTGTGAGGTGAAAATGAAAAGGTGTGATTGCAAAATGAGAGGAGTGAGGGAAAATAGTGGAGTGATCGGAAAATGACAGATGTGAGGTTGAAATGACAAGTATTAGGGGGGAATGAGAGGAGTGAGTGAGAAAATGAGAGGTGTGAGGGAGAAAATGAGAGATGTGAGGGGGAAAATGAAAGATGTGATTGGGAAAATGAGAGGCATGATGGGAAAATAAGATAAGTGAGGTGCTATAACTAACCACAGATATTTACTATGCCCAGGCAACGCCGGGCTCTTCAGCTAGTCTAATATATAAAGCTGAATGTGTGTGTGTGTGTGTGTAACAACTCTGCTGGCATCACGTCATGGCCTCACATCTCTCACACTATCTTACCCACTGCTCCAGGTCATGATGTGGTTTCTGTTTCATGCCAGCTCCATGTTCTGTGTCTCTGCTCTCTGCATGCCTCATGGCTATGTGTATAGGGGGCCGGCGCCTGAACTCTCTGGTTCTTATAGGAATCAGGTGCACCTGTCCAATCAGTTCCTGACCAATTATCAAGAGGTCTCCTGTATATAGTGCAGCTCCACCCTGTGGTCTGGGCCTGTGCAATGTGTTAGCTCAGTTAGTGTTTAGCTGCTGAGTTTGCCTGGCCTTGCTCTGAGTTACTCCCTCTCTGGAGGCTTTTCTCTGTGCTATTGCCTTGATCTTGTAGTCCGCCCTCCAGGAGGCAGAATATCCTGGTCCCTGTGTCTTTGTCCCTGTGTCTTGTTCCATTGCCTTGTCTGTACTTAGTCTTATCTCGGTCTTCTTGTCTGTGGCTTCCTTCCCTGCTGTGTCTTTCCTTGTGTTCTCAGTCTGCTTACACTCTGCACTCTTGCGGCTCTGCCTGCTTTGTATCTTGGTGGCTTTGCCGCTGCTCCGCACTCCTGCGGTTCTGCTCCGTTCTACTCTGCTCCGCTCCCGTTGCTGCAGAAACCTTTTGCTGCAGTTCCTCTCTGCAATCCTTGCGGTTCCACTCTGCTTAGCTTCTGCAGTATCTCTTGCTGCAGCTTCTCTCCACATTCTTTGTGGCTCTGCTCAGCTTTTGGTGCTACGCTATTTCTTGCTGCTTTTCCACTCCTATCTGCAGTCTTGCACTCCTCTCCTGTGTGAACAGGTCCCTACCTGTTTCTTCATACCTCATTCCTTTCTGCTTGTTTCCTTTCCTGCACCTCCTGTGTGAACAGGTCCCTACCTGTTCCTTCATATTTCATATCTGTTCCTGCACCTCCTGTTGTGAATTCTGTGGTCAAGCTCCCTCCTGTGGTCATGAGTGGTACTTCGGCTGGTTCTGTCCATGGGCTTCCTCTGGTGGATGTGAGTGGGGCTGCGGCTTCTGAGTTTCCTTCCTCAGGTGACAAGGTTAAGTCGTTAGGTGCTGCTCTATTTAACTCCACCTAGTTCTTTGCTCCTTGCCTCCAGTCAATGTTCCAGTATTGGTCTTGCTCTCTCCTGGATCGTTCTTGTGGCCTGTCTTCCCTGCATAAGCTACGTTCTGCTTGTGTTTCTTTGTTTGCTATTTTTTGTCCAGCTTGCTATTTTTGGTTTGTCTTGCTTGCTGGAAGCTCTGGGACGCAGAGGAAGCACCTTCGTACCGTTAGTCGGTGCGGAGGGTCTTTTTGTGCCCTCTGCGTGGTTGTTTGTAGGTTTTTGTGCTGACCGCAAAGCTATCTTTCCTATCCTCGGTCTATTCAGTAAGTCGGGCCTCACTTTGCTAAAATCTATTTCATCTCTGTGTTTGTATTTTCATCTTTACTCACAGTCATTATATGTGGGGGCTGCCTTTTCCTTTTGGGGAATTTCTCTGAGGCAAGGTAGGCTTATTTTTCTATCTTCAGGGCTAGCTAGTTTCTTAGGCTGTGCCGAGGCGCCTAGGTCTGGTCAGGAGCGCTCCACGGCTACTTCTAGTGTGGTGTGATAGGATTAGGGATTGCGGTCAGCAGAGTTCCCACGTCTCAGAGCTCGTCCTATGTTATTAGTAACTATCAGGTCATTTTCTGTGCTCTTAACCACCAGGTCCATTGTGGTTCTAAATCACCAGTTCATAACAGTACTGGAGGCCAAAAGTACTAATGCTTCTCAATAGAGGGAAAAGAGAAGTTCTGAGACCATTTTTTTTTCTCTGCACTGTGTTTTGTCTTTCTTTTCCCCTAGACATTTGGGTGGTTCAGGACACAGGTGAAGTGATGGACATTAAAGGTCTGTCTTCTTGTGTGGATCATCTCACTGCAAGAGTACAAAATATTCAAGACTTTGTGGTTCAGAATTCTATGTTAGAACCTAGAATTCCTATTCCTGATTTGTTTTCTGGAGATAGAGCTAAGTTTCTGAGTTTCAAAAACAATTGTAAACTGTTTCTGGCTTTGAAACCCCGCTCCTCTGGTAACCCAGTTCAACAAGTTAAGATCATTATTTCTTTATTACGTGGCGACCCTCAAGACTGGGCATTTTCCCTTTCGTCAGGAGATCCTGCATTATGTGATATTGATGCGTTTTTTCTGGCGCTCGGATTGCTCTATGATGAACCTAATTCAGTGGATCAGGCAGAGAAAATCTTGCTGGCTCTGTGTCAGGGTCAGGATGAGGTAGAGATATATTGTCAGAGGTTTAGGAAATGGTCTGTGCTCACTCAATGGAATGAATTTGCTCTGGCAGCAATTTTCAGAAAGGGTCTCTCTGAAGCCCTTAAGGATGTCATGGTGGGATTTCCTATGCCTGCTGGTCTGAATGAGTCTATGTCTTTGGCCATTCAGATCGATCGACGCTTACGTGAGCGTAAAACTGTGCACCATTTGGCGGTATTATCTGAGCATAAACCTGAGCCTATGCAATATGATAGGACTTTGACCAGAGATGAACGGCAAGAACACAGACGTAGGAATAGGCTGTGTTTTTACTGTGGTGATTCCACTCATGCTATCTCCGATTGTCCTAAGCGCACCAGGCGTTTCGCTAGGTCTGCCACCATTGGTACGGTACAGTCGAAATTTCTTTTGTCCGTTACTTTGATCTGCTCTTTGTCATCCTATTCTGTCATGGCATTTGTGGATTCAGGCGCTGCCCTGAATTTGATGGACTTGGAGTTTGCTAGGCGCTGTGGGTTTTTGCTTGGAGCCCTTGCAGTATCCTATTCCATTGAGAGGAATTGATGCTATGCCTTTGGCCAAGAATAAGCCTCAGTACTGGACCCAACTGACCATGTGCATGGCTCCTGCGCATCAGGAGGATATTCGCTTTTTGGTGTTGCATAATCTGCATGATGTGGTCGTGTTGGGGTTGCCATGGCTACAGGTCCATAACCCAGTATTGGATTGGAAATCTATGTCTGTGTCCAGCTGGGGTTGTCAGGGGGTACATGGTAATGTTCCATTTCTGTCTATTTCATCATCCACCCCTTCTGAGGTCCCAGAGTTCTTGTCGGATTACCGGGATGTATTTGATGAGCCCAAATCCAGTGCCCTACCTCCGCATAGGGATTGCGATTGTGCTATCGATTTGATTCCTGGTAGTAAATTTCCTAAAGGTCGACTGTTTAATTTGTCTGTGCCTGAGCACGCCGCTATGCGGAGTTATGTAAAGGAATCCTTGGAGAAGGGTCATATTCACCCGTCGTCGTCGCCATTGGGAGCGGGGTTCTTTTTTGTGGCCAAGAAGGTTGGTTCGTTGAGACCTTGTATTGATTACCACCTTCTTAATAAAATCACAGTCAAATTTCAGTACCCCTTGCCGCTGCTGTCTGATTTGTTTGCTCGGATTGAGGGGGTTAGTTGGTTCACCAAGATAGATCTTCGTGGTGCGTATAATCTTGTGCGTATTAAACAGGGCGATGAATGGAAAACAGCATTTAATACGCCCGAGGGCCATTTTGAGTACCTGGTTATGCCATTCGGGCTTTCCAATGCTCCATCAGTATTTCAGTCCTTTATGCATGACATCTTCTGAGAGTACCTGGATAAATTCCTGATTGTATACTTGGATGATATTTTGGTCTTCTCGGATGATTGGGAGTCTCACGTGAAGCAGGTTAGAATGGTGTTCCAGGTCCTGCGTGCGAATTCTTTGTTTGTGAAGGGGTCAAAGTGTCTCTTTGGTGTTCAGAAGGTTTCATTTTTGGGTTTCATTTTTTCCCCTTCTACTATCGAGATGGACCCTGTTAAAGTTCAGGCCATTTATGATTGGACTCAGCCGACATCTCTGAAGAGTCTGCAAAAGTTCCTGGGCTTTGCTAATTTTTATCGTCGCTTCATCAATAATTTTTCTAGTATTGCTAAACCGTTGACTGATTTAACCAAGAAGGGTGCTGATGTGGTCAATTGGTCTTCTGCTGCTGTGGAAGCTTTTCAGGAGTTGAAGCGTCGTTTTTCTTCTGCCCCTGTGTTGTGCCAGCCAGATATTTCGCTCCCGTTCCAGGTCGAGGTTGATGCTTCTGAGATTGGAGCAGGGGCTGTTTTGTCGCAGAGAAGTTCTGATGGCTCGGTGATGAAACCATGTGCCTTCTTTTCCAGGAAGTTTTCGCCTGCTGAGCGTAATTATGATGTTGGCAATCGAGAGTTGCTGGCCATGAAGTGGGCATTCGAGGAGTGGCGTCATTGGCTTGAAGGAGCTAAGCATCGCGTGGTGGTTTTGACTGATCACAAGAATTTGACCTATCTCGAGTCTGCCAAACGGTTGAACCCTAGACAGGCTCGTTGGTCGCTGTTTTTCTCCCGTTTTGACTTTGTGGTTTCGTACCTTCCGGGCTCTAAGAATGTGAAGGCGGATGCCCTGTCTAGGAGTTTTGTGCCCGACTCTCCGGGTTTGCCTGAGCCGGCGGGTATTCTCAAAGAGGGGGTAATTTTATCTGCCATCTCCCCTGATTTGCGGCGGGTGCTGCAAAAATTTCAGGCTAATAGACCTGACCGTTTCCCAGTGGAGAAACTGTTTGTTCCTGATAAATGGACGAGTAGAGTTATCTCTGAGGTTCATTGTTCGGTGTTGGCTGGTCATCCTGGAATCTTTGGTACCAGAGATTTGGTGGCTAGATCCTTTTGGTGGCCGTCTCTGTCGCGGGATGTGCATTCGTTTGTGCAGTCCTGTGGGACTTGTGCTCGGGCTAAGCCC
The DNA here is from genome assembly GCF_032444005.1 of Ranitomeya imitator. Lineage (NCBI taxonomy): Eukaryota > Metazoa > Chordata > Amphibia > Anura > Dendrobatidae > Ranitomeya > Ranitomeya imitator. The sequence goes on along the minus strand of NC_091282.1, from coordinate 650,548,582 downwards.
TGCTGTTCTCGTGCTAGTGGGTTGCTTTTGCCCTTGCCGGTCCCGAAGAGGCCCTGGACACATATCTCTATGGATTTTATTTCGGATCTCCTTGTCTCTCAAAAGATGTCGGTCATTTGGGTGGTTTGTGATCGCTTCTCTAAAATGGTCCATTTGGTACCCTTGCCTAAATTGCCTTCCTCCTCTGATTTGGTGCTATTGTTTTTCCAGCATGTGGTTCGTTTACATGGCATTCCGGAGAACATCGTTTCTGACAGAGGTTCCCAGTTTGTTTCGAGGTTTTGGCGAGCCTTTTGTGCTAGGATGGGCATTGATTTGTCTTTTTCCTCGGCTTTCCATCCTCAGACAAATGGCCAAACTGAACGAACCAATCAGACCTTGGAAACATATCTGAGATGCTTTATTTCTGCTGATCAGGATGATTGGGTGTCCTTTTTGCCTTTGGCTGAGTTCGCCCTTAATAATCGGGCCAGCTCGGCTACTTTGGTTTCACCGTTTTTCTGCAATTCTGGTTTCCATCCTCGTTTCTCTTCAGGGCAGGTTGAGTCTTCGGACTGTCCTGGTGTGGATACTGTGGTTGATAGGTTGCAGCAGATTTGGACTCATGTAGTGGACAATTTGACATTGTCCCAGGAGAAGGCTCAACGTTTCGCTAACCGCAGGCGCTGTGTGGGTCCCCGACTTCGTGTTGGGGATTTGGTTTGGTTGTCGTCTCGTTATATTCCTATGAAAGTTTCCTCTCCTAAATTTAAGCCTCGTTTCATTGGTCCGTATAGGTTTTCTGAAGTTCTTAATCCTGTGTCGTTTCGTTTGACCCTTCCAGCTTCTTTTTCCATCCATAATGTATTCCATAGGTCATTGTTGCGGAGATACGTGGCACCTGTGGTTCAATCCGTTGATCCTCCTGCCCCAGTTTTGGTTGAGGGGGAGTTGGAGTATGTGGTAGAGAAGATTTTGGATTCTCGTATTTCGAGACGGAAACTCCAGTACCTGGTTAAGTGGAAGGGTTATGGTCAGGAAGATAATTCCTGGGTCTTGGCCTCTGATGTTCATGCTGCCGATCTGGTTCGTGCCTTTCATTTGGCCCATCCTGGTCGGCCTGGGGGCTCTGGTGAGGGTTCGGTGACCCCTCCTCAAGGGGGGGGTACTGTTGTGAATTCTGTGGTCAAGCTCCCTCCTGTGGTCATGAGTGGTACTTCAGCTGGTTCTGTCCATGGGCTTCCTCTGGTGGATGTGAGTGGGGCTGCGGCTTCTGAGTTTCCTTCCTCAGGTGACAAGGTTAAGTCGTTAGGTGCTGCTCTATTTAACTCCACCTAGTTCTTTGCTCCTTGCCTCCAGTCAATGTTCCAGTATTGGTCTTGCTCTCTCCTGGATCGTTCTTGTGGCCTGTCTTCCCTGCATAAGCTAAGTTCTGCTTGTGTTTCTTTGTTTGCTATTTTTTGTCCAGCTTGCTATTTTTGGTTTGTCTTGCTTGCTGGAAGCTCTGGGACGCAGAGGAAGCACCTCCGTACCGTTAGTCGGTGCGGAGGGTCTTTTTGTGCCCTCTGCGTGGTTGTTTGTAGGTTTTTGTGCTGACCGCAAAGCTATCTTTCCTATCCTCGGTCTATTCAGTAAGTCGGGCCTCACTTTGCTAAAATCTATTTCATCTCTGTGTTTGTATTTTCATCTTTACTCACAGTCATTATATGTGGGGGGCTGCCTTTTCCTTTTGGTGAATTTCTCTGAGGCAAGGTAGGCTTATTTTTCTATCTTCAGGGCTAGCTAGTTTCTTAGGCTGTGCCGAGGCGCCTAGGTCTGGTTAGGAGCGCTCCACGGCTACTTCTAGTGTGGTGTGATAGGATTAGGGATTGCGGTCAGCAGAGTTCCCACGTCTCAGAGCTCGTCCTATGTTATTAGTAACTATCAGGTCATTTTCTGTGCTCTTAACCACCAGGTCCATTGTGGTTCTAAATCACCAGTTCATAACAACCTCCAGTGTGAACAGGTCCCTACCTATTCCTCCAAACTACATATCTGTACCTGCACCTCCAGTGTGAACAGGTCCCTACCTGTTCCTCCAAACTACATATCTGTTCCTGCACCTCCAGTGTGAACAGGTCCCTACCTGTTCCTCCAAACTACATATCTGTACCTGCACCTCCAGTGTGAACAGGCCCCAACCTGTTCCTTCATATACCACATCAACCAATCCTGTGTTCCTGCCAGTCCTGCCGTTCCTGCCCTGCCTTCCAGACCTGTGTTCTCTGCAGTGCCTCCCAATCCTGTGTTCCTGCCAGTCCTGCCGTTCCTGCCCTGCCTTCCAGTCCTGTGTTCTCTGCAGTGCCTCCCAATCCTGTGTTCCTGCCAGTCCTGCCGTTCCTGCCCTGCCTTCCAGTCCTGTGTTCTCTGCAGTGCCTCCCAATCCTGTGTTCCTGCCAGTCCTGCCGTTCCTGCCCTGCCTTTCAGTCCTGTGTTCCTGCTGTCCTAGCCAGTCCTGTTTCCTGCCATGTCTCTGCCAGCCCTGTGTTCTCTGCCGTGTCTCTGCCAGCTCTGTCTCAGCCGTGCCAGCCTACTCGTCTGAGTTCCAGCCGTGCTCTTCTGCCAGTTCTGCCTAATGCCCGCACCAATCCTGGTGTTCCTGTCTCCCAAGTGGGATCAGCAGCCACAGCCAGACACCACCCTGGAGTAGCACCTGGCAGCTGCCTGCTGCACAAGCCTGACCTCACCATCAGAGGCTCCAGTGAAAACCCAGGCAGCTGTCATAGTCACGCCCCTTCCAGGGTAGTCTGGTTTGTGGCACAGTGGGGCCACAAACCCCCCGAGCTCACGCCCACCAGTCAGGGCGCGAGCGTGACAGTGCGTATGTATGTCCGGGATTGGCATCTGCACCGTCGCAGCTACAGCCACAAAATTTTGCACAGTCACATGTCTGGACCCCGAGAGCGTCATAGGCTATGTTGTGAGGTGAAATTTTAACCCCACGCTTTCCAATTCACCAAACAATTTTGCCCCTATCTACATAATGGGGAAAAAGTGAAAGGAAAAGTGTTGGAGGCGTCGCAGCTAGAGCCACAAAATTTTGCACAGTCACACGTCTGGACCCTGAGATCGTTATAGGCTATGTTGTGAGGTGAAATTTTAACCCCGCGCTTTCCAATTCGCCAAACAATTATGCCCCTCTCTACATAATAGGGAAAAAGTGAAAGGAAAAGTGTTGGAGGCAAATTGACAGCTGCCAGATGTGAACAAGGGGGACTTAAAGAATGAGAGCGATGGCGCCAAAGAGTATAAACCGTAGAGTTGCTAAGGTGGGGCCCGGACATGTGATACTCACCACACACATGGTTATGAAAACACACAAAATGCGCCACACACTACCACGTGCTTGAACACATATCACCCTCAGCACACATTTCACCACACATACACCAACCTCGCCACATAAAAGTCGAAACACAAAAGTCGCCGCTCAAAACTCACCACACGCAAAACTCACCACATGCAAAACTAGGCTCACGCAAAACTCGCCACATGTGCAAAACTCACCTCATGGGAAAACTCGCCACACGCAAAACTTGCACCCGCGGAAAAAAAATCGCCAAAATTGCCACATGCAAAAGTTGCCTCACACAAAACTTGCACATACTCAAAAGGCACCACACATAAAACTCGCCACGCGCAAAACTCGCCATGCGCAAAATTTGCTGCACACAACTTGCTACACTAACCTGTCACACGCAACTCGACACACAAAAAGTTGCTACACGCATGTCACCACACAAAACTCATCTCACAAAAGTCGCTACATGCATGTCACCACACGCAACTCAGCACACACAACTTGACACACGAAACTCGCCCTAAAACACACACAAGTCTGGTATTATCCTTCAAAAATAAAAATCTGATTAATAAGCAGACAAACTACAAGAGCAACAAATGTACCATATAGGAAATCTGGCAGCTGTCAGTCACATGACCTGTTTATTATGTGTATGTGTGAGCTAATTTATACTGCCAGGGAGGAGGGCTTCCTGTTGGCTGGGGATTTATCAGGCTGCCAATTTAGCTTACAAATACTGAAGTAAAAATATTGACCAAATAACGTGTGAACAAGGTCTAATACAGGAGGAAATGACATACAGATACATACTATGTACAGGGGAGATAACACACAGGTATATACTATATAGAGGAGGAGATGACATACAGGAACATACTATATACAGGAGGAGATGACATACAGGTATATACTATATACAGGAGCAGATGACCTGTTATATACTATATACAGGAGGAGATGACATACAGGTATATACAGGAGGAGATGACACACAGATATATACTATATACAGGGGAGATGACACACAGGTATATACTATATACAGGAGGAGATGACATACAAGTATATACTATATATAGGAGGAGATGACATACAGGTATATACTATATACAGTGGAGATGACACACAGCAGGTATATACTATATACAGGGGAGATGACATACAGGTATATACTATATACAGGAGATGACATACAGGTGTATACTATATATAAGGGAGGTGACAAACATGTATATACTGATGTGAAAATGAGAGGTGTGAGGTGAAAATGAAAAGGTGTGAGTGCAAAATGAGAGGAGTGAGGGAAAATAGTGGAGTGATCGGAAAATGACAGATGTGAGGTTGAAATGACAAGTGTTAGGGGGGAATGAGAGGAGTGAGGGGGAAAATAAGAGGAGTGAGGGGGAAAATTAGAGGTGTGAGGGAGAAAAGAGAGCTGTGAGAGGGAAAATGAAAGATGTGATGGGGAAAATGAGAGGCGTGATGGGAAAATAAGAGAAGTGAGGTGCTATAACTAACCACAGATATTTACTATGCCCAGGCAACGCCGGGCTCTTCAGCTAGTGGTTAATAAAACACACACACATTATGAAAAAAGTATTTTATTGAAATAAAGACACAGGGTGTTGTAATAGTTTATTATACTCTCAATCCAATTGAAGACCCTTGCCACCTGAAACAAAGTTAAAATAATAAAACAACAATATCCCTCCATCTGTAAGGGGTTAAATAATTTTACCAGCAGAAGCCTGCTAATGCAGCTGCCTCTGCCTGTAAAAACTGGGGAATGAATGGAAAGCAGGGGAATGTAGCTACCTAGACTTGCGTTGCTGCACCCCCTGCTGGTAGAACCTCAGCTGAACTCGAGCGTGAGAAAATATTCAGAAAAATTCCTACACTCGAGTTCATCTGATGTTATACCAGCTGCCGTTTATACCGTTTACCGTTATACCATTTTGCAAGCCGTCAAGAAAATCTCGCTGTACGGATGCCATACGGATTACATACGGAGGTTTGCACGCGCAAAATACGCTGCCACACCCTGCCTACGGATTACATACGGATCACTATTTTGGAAACATTTATGCATATTACGCAAGTAAAATACAGACCGTATTTCCCTACGCTGAGTGTGACCCCGGCCTAAGTCTCTATCTGTTACATATCTGCCAACACCCTTTCTCAACAGTAAGGACTTATTCAGTTAAGCCTAATTTCTTCAACAGTCTCTGATGTCTATCAGCATTCAATGCTTTTGTGAAAATATCTGCTGTTATATCTTCAGTTGGGCAGTACTCTAAATTTAGGATTCCTTGTTCCTGGTGATCTCCCAAGAAGTGTAAGGCTACGTTCACATTAGCGTTAAGCTAATGTGCGTCGGATTTGCGTCGGCGACGCAGCGGCGACGCATGCGTCATGCGCCCCTATACTTAACATGGGGGACGCATGCGTTTTTATTTGTTGCGTTGTGCGACGCATGCGTCTTTTTTGCCGCAAGCGTCGGACCAAGAAAACGCAACAAGTTGCATTTTTCTTGCGTCCGATTTTCGGCAAAAACCGACGCATGCGTCGCAAAACGCAGCGTTTTTGCGTGCGTTTTTGCCGCGTTTTGCGTGCGTTGTGCGTTGCGTCGCCGACGCAGCGGCGCACAACGCTAGTGTGAACGTAGCCAAACTTTACATCAATGCGTTTAGTTCTTGGATTAACTCTTTCCATCTGAGCAAGAACTAGACATCCTTGATTGTCCTCATACATCTTTGTTGGTCCAAAATGTTGCTGTCCTAAGTCTGTTAGCAGTTGTCTTAACTAGAGTTGAGCGACCTTGACCTTTTTAGAGTCGAGCCGGGTTTCGCGAAACCCGACTATCTCAAAAGTCGGGTCGAGTGAAATCGGCCGATTATGACGTAAAGTCGGGATCGACCGAAACACGAAACCCAATGCAAGTCAATGGGGCAGCATAGTCGGCAGTGAGTGGGGGCCAGGAAAACACCTAGAGTGCCCATTTTAATGTCAAAACCATCCATTCTTCTTAATGAAGCTTGTCAAGCGTAATTTACCTTATAATAATTGGAAGGCATTTGAAATTGGGGGTCATTTGGCTAAAGTTGTGGTGGGTAGGGCTGGTTCAAGTAATTAGTGGGCCCAGGAAATCTGGACCACGTCACGGCAGTGGAGCAGGGAGAGGTAAGTATTTCAACTTTGCAAGTGCTGTGAACCTGAGCAAGCAGGGGGGGCCCACTCGTTGGCATTGGCACTGGCACAGGGTCCCTCAAAGTACAGCGGTGTGTTTGCACGGAGGGGGCGCCTCCCACCGGCAGCAACACTTTTGCGTACTATGAGAGGCCCTGTGCCAGTGACGTCGCCAACTAGTATTCCTCCCCCCACCTGATGAAGGAACCTGCACTTTCATCTGCACCTTCCTCTTTGTCCCCGTGTAAGGTGGTATGGTATGCGGGAAGAGCAACCTGACTTTCAGCAGGGTCACAATGTTGTTGTGTAGCGTGCACGGGGAATGTTGTGTTATGGGTCACTGTACCAGCAGACTCATCTATCACTGGCTGGGCAATGGGCAGGATGAGGAGGAAACACAGATATAGGCCCAAAGAATAAAGTTGGCTAAATGCAGTTCAAAATTGGTAACACAGGAATAACCAGGGGGCATTGCAGTGGAGGACAACTGGAATGAGAGGCTGACACAGAGAGTAGGCCCAAATCAGTAAGTAGTCGAAATGCAGTTCAAAATTGGCAACCGTAGTAAACAGGCGGCACAGCTTTGTTCAGTGGAGGAGAACAGCAAGGAGTGGCAGACACCGATAGTAGGCCCCAACCCAACTAGTAGGCCAAATGCAGTCTAACATTAACAACTACTTAACGAGCGCCTGAAAACGGAATTTCAGGACAGGAAACCAGGAGAACAGCAAGGAGCGGCAGACACTGTTAGTAGGCCCCAAACCAACTGGTACGCCAAATGCAGTTGTTCCATTTAACCACAATTTAACGAGAGCCTGAAGATAGAAGCTCAGGAAAGGCAACCTGGAGAACACCTTGGAGTGGAACACACCATCTCTCTCCACCCCTTACCCATTTTGTAGGCCTAATGCAGTGTAGTTTTCTACAACTACTAAACGAGAGTCGGAAGACCGAAGCAATGGCAAGGAAAGCTGGGGAACACCTTGGAGTGTAACACACCATCTCTCTCCACCCCATACCCAATTTGTAGGCCTAATGCAGTGTAGTTTTCTACAACTACTAAACGAGAGTCGGAAGACCGAAGCAATGGCAAGGAAACCTGGGGAACACCTTGGAGTGTAACACATCATCTCTCTCCACCCCATACCCAATTTGTAGGCCTAATGCAGCCTACTTTCCGACAACTACTAAACGAGAGCATTAAGATCGAAGCTCTGGAAAGGCAACCTGGAGAACACCTTGGAGTGGAACACACCATCTCTCTCCACCCCATAGCCAATTTGGAGGCCTAATGCAGTGTAGTTTCCAACAACTACTAAACGAGAGCATTAAGATCGAAGCTCTGGAAAGGCAACCTGGAGAACACCTTGGAGTGGAACACACCATCTCTCTCCACCCCATAACCATTTTGTAGGCCTAATGCAGTGTAGTTTCCAACAACTACTAAACGAGAGCATTAAGATCGAAGCTCTGGAAAGGCAACCTGGAGAACACCTTGGAGTGGAACACACCATCTCTCTCCACCCCATAGCCAATTTGGAGGCCTAATGCAGTGTAGTTTCCAACAACTACTAAACGAGAGCATTAAGATCGAAGCTCTGGAAAGGCAACCTGGAGAACACCTTGGAGTGGAACACACCATCTCTCTCCACCCCATACCCATTTTGTAGGCCTAATGCAGTGTAGTTTTCTACAACTACTAAACGAGAGTCGGAAGACCGAAGCAATGGCAAGGAAACCTGGGGAACACCTTGGAGTGGAACACACCATCTTTCTCCACCCCATACCCAATTTGTAGGCCTAATGCAGTGTAGTTTTCTACAACTACTAAACGAGAGTCGGAAGACCGAAGCAATGGCAAGGAAATCTGGGGAACACCTTGGAGTGTAACACACCATCTATCTCCACCCCATACCCAATTTGTAGGCCTAATGCAGCCTACTTTCCGACAACTACTAAACGAGAGCATTAAGATCGAAGCTCAGGAAAGGCAACCTGGGGAACACCTTGGAGTGGAACACACCCTCTCTCTACACCACGGAAGGGCTGATTCTTAGGAAGGAAGGCTGTCATAAAGAAGCAGGGCGCGTCCGAGGGTGATTATATTCTTATTAGGTATATACTCACCCTCGGACGCGCCCTGCTTCTTTATTTGTAATGAATGTTTATTTGCAATGTGGTTTTGACTTACTCTATTTTTTGGGTAAATAATGATTTTATTATTTTCATTGTTTTGCATCTTCTTGGCAATAATATAAAGAAGACGCGACAGGACAACACTCGGTGGATGCCATATCTGTGTTTTAAATTGAAAAAAACTTTCAGTTAACTACTTGCAGGAGAAAGTTATTGTAGCTGGTGGCCATTTTTAGTACTGTACCAGATTTTTGTTGTATGTGTTTGTTTTTAATGTTAAAATGTCTGCATTTAATATCTCTCCAGTATTTTCTTTTTTATAAGCAAAATACTTATTTTTATATTTTCTGATGTTGGTTCCAGGGGAACACGGGCAGCAGTAGACAGGTCAGTGGAGGCCTAGTGGAAGGAGGGACCGCAGACAGGCTTCGAAGCCCTAACATAATAAATTGGGCTGGCTGTAGGCAATTTAAAATTGGTTCCAGGGGAACACGGGCGGCAGTAGACAGGTCAGTGGAGGCCTAGTGGAAGGAGGGACCGCAGACAGGCTTCGAAGCCCTAACATAATAAATTGGGCTGGCTGTAGGCAATTTAAAATTGGTTCCAGGGGAACACGGGCGGCAGTAGAGAGGTCAGTGGAGGCCTAGTGGAAGGAGGGACCGCAGACAGGCTTCGAAGCCCTAACATAATAAATTGGGCTGGCTGTAGGCAATTTAAAATTGGTTCCAGGGGAACACGGGCGGCAGTAGACAGGTCAGTGGAGGCCTAGTGGAAGGAGGGACCGCAGACAGGCTTCGAAGCCCTAACATAATAAATTGGGCTGGCTGTAGGCAATTTAAAATTGGTTCCAGGGGAACACGGGCGGCAGTAGACAGGTCAGTGGAGGCCTAGTGGAAGGAGGGACCGCAGACAGGCTTCGAAGCCCTAGCATAATAAATTGGGCTGGCTGTAGGCAATTTAAAATTGGTTCCAGGGGAACACGGGCGGCAGTAGACAGGTCAGTGGAGGCCTAGTGGAAGGAGGGACCGCAGACAGGCTTCGAAGCCCTAACATAATAAATTGGGCTGGCTGTAGGCAATTTAAAATTGGTTCCAGGGGAACACGGGCGGCAGTAGACAGGTCAGTGGAGGCCTAGTGGAAGGAGGGACCGCAGACAGGCTTCGAAGCCCTAACATAATAAATTGGGCTGGCTGTAGGCAATTTAAAATTGGTTCTAGGGGAACACGGGCGGCAGTAGACAGGTCAGTGGAGGCCTAGTGGAAGGAGGGACCGCAGACAGGCTTCGAAGCCCTAGCATAATAAATTGGGCTGGCTGTAGGCAATTTAAAATTGGTTCCAGGGGAACACGGGCGGCAGTAGACAGGTCAGTGGAGGCCTAGTGGAAGGAGGGACCGCAGACAGGCTTCGAAGCCCTAACATAATAAATTGGGCTGGCTGTAGGCAATTTAAAATTGGTTCCAGGGGAACACGGGCGGCAGTAGACAGGTCAGTGGAGGCCTAGTGGAAGGAGGGACCGCAGACAGGCTTCGAAGCCCTAACATAATAAATTGGGCTGGATGTAGGCAATTTAAAATTGGTTCCAGGGGAACACGGGCGGCAGTAGACAGGTCAGTGGAGGCCTAGTGGAAGGAGGGACCGCAGACAGGCTTCGAAGGCCTAACATAAGAAAAATGTCAATACAATGGTATTGACAGTGCCAGGCATTGAAGGATGTCAGCGCATAGACTAAACATTGGTGGAGCTGTGAGAGAAAATTTTGCAAGTGGTAGAGCACTGTTTGACCTGGGGGGGGACTGTCTTGTGGCCGGCGGCACAGGCCCAGGGCCCCTCATATTACAACGGTGTGTCTGACGTTGGGTGCGCACCACCACCGCCAGACACTTTATTGTACTATGGGGGACCTAGTGGCAGTGCCATCGACCAAAAGCGGGCACACCCACCTCTTCAGACAAACAGTACTCTCACGGGTGCTGGCGCCAAGTGGCGATACCACGGCCCCGTGTGGGGACTTTGGCCATTTAGGGAGGTGTTAACATGTCGGATGCTGGACAATCAGGTGATGCAAATTACGAGATTGGAAAAGTCGTTCAGAATAGTCTACAGGCAAGACCTTTACATAGGAAAGCTAGGTGTCAGCCGGGCAAGGTGGGGCAAAAGATTTCGAAATCCAGTTGTGGTTCATTTTAATGAAGGTTAGATCATCTACATTTTGGGTAGCCAGACGAGTCCTTTTTTCTGTTAGTATTGAACCTGCAGCACTGAATACTCTTTCTGATAGGACACTAGCTGCCGGGCAAGCAAGCTCCTGCAATGCATATTCTGCCAATTCTGGCCAGGTGTCTAATTTTGATGCCCAGTAATCAAATGGGAATGACGGTTGAGGGAGAACGTCGATAAGGGATGAAAAATAGTTAGTAACCATACTGGACAAATGTTGTCTCCTGTCACTTTGAATTGATGCTGCAGTACCTGTCCTGTCTGCGGTCATAGCAAAATCACTCCACAACCTGGTCAGAAAACCCCTCTGGCCAACGACACTTCTGATTTCTGCCCCTCTAACACCTCTGGTCTGCTGGCCCCTGCAGCTCGTGTTAGAACGATCACGGGCGCTGTGTGCAGGGAATGCCAGAAGCAAACGGTCAACAAGAGTTGATTGTTTGGTTGCTAATATTAGTTCCAAGTTCTCATGTGGCATTATATTTTGCAATTTGCCTTTATAGCGAGGATCAAGGAGGCAGGCCAACCAGTAATCGTCATCGTTCATCATTTTTGTTATGCGTGTGTCCCTTTTGAGGATACGTAAGGCATAATCCGCCATGTGGGCCAAAGTTCCAGTTCTCAAATCTGTGGTTGTGCTTGGTTGAGGGGCAGTTTCAGGCAAATCCACGTCACTTGTGTCCCTCCAAAAACCAGAACCCGGCCTTGCCGCGCCAACAATTTCCACTGGCCCCGGAAAAGCTTCCTCATTAAAAATATAATCATCCCCATCATCCTCCTTGTCCTCCTCCTCCTCTTCACCCGCTACCTCGTCCTGTACACTGCCCTGGCCAGACAATGGCTGACTGTCATCAAGGCTTTCCTCTTCCTCAGCTGCAGACGCCTGATCCTTTATGTGCGTCAAACTTTGCATCAGCAGACGCATTAGGAGGATGCTCATGCTTATTATGGCGTTGTCTGCACTAACCAGCCATGTGCATTCCTCAAAACACTGAAGGACTTGACACATGTCTTGAATCTTCGACCACTGCACACCTGACAACTCCATGTCTGCCATCCTACTGCCTGCCCGTGTATGTGTATCCTCCCACAAAAACATAACAGCCCGCCTCTGTTCACACAGTCTCTGAAGCATGTGCAGTGTTGAGTTCCACCTTGTTGCAACGTCTATGATTAGGCGATGCTGGGGAAGGTTCAAAGAACGCTGATAGGTCTGCATACGGCTGGAGTGTACGGGCGAACGGCGGATATGTGAGCAAAGTCCACGCACTTTGAGGAGCAGGTCGGATAACCCCGGATAACTTTTCAGGAAGCACTGCACCACCAGGTTTAAGGTGTGAGCCAGGCAAGGAATGTGTTTCAGTTGGGAAATGGAGATGGCAGCCATGAAATTCCTTCCGTTATCACTCACTACCTTGCCTGCCTCAAGATCTACAGTGCCCAGCCACGACTGCGTTTCTTTCTGCAAGAACTCGGACAGAACTTCAGCGGTGTGTCTGTTGTCGCCCAAACACTTCATAGCCAATACAGCCTGCTGACGTTTGCCAGTAGCTGCCCCATAATGGGAGACCTGGTGTGCAACAGTGGCAGCTGCGGATGGAGTGGTTGTGCGACTGCGGTCTGTGGACGAGGTCTCGCTTCTGCAGGAGGACGAGGAGGAGGAGGAGGGGGTGCGAATGGCTTCAGCCAACTGTTTCCTAGACCGTGGGCTAGGCAGAACTGTCCCAAACTTGCTGTCCCCTGTGGACCCTGCATCCACCACATTTACCCAGTGTGCCGTAATGGACACGTAACGTCCCTAGCCATGCCTACTGGTCCATGCATCTGTTGTCAGGTGCACCTTTGTGCTCACAGATTGCCTGAGTGCATGGACGATGCGCTCTTTAACATGCTGGTGGAGGGCTGGGATGGCTTTTCTGGAAAAAAAGTGTCGACTGGGTAGCTCGTAGCGTGGTACAGCGTAGTCCATCAGGGCTTTGAAAGCTTCGCTTTCAACTAACCGGTAGGGCATCATCTCTAACGAGATTAGTCTAGCTATGTGGGCGTTCAAACCCTGTGTACGCGGATGCGAGGCTAAGTACTTCCTTTTTCTAACCATAGTCTCATGTAGGGTGAGCTGGACTGGAGAGCTGGAGATCGTGGAACTAGCGGGGGTGCCGGTGGACATGGCAGACTGAGAGACGGTGGGAGATGGTATTGTTGCCGCCGGTGCCCTAGATGCAGTGTTTCCTACTACGAAACTGGTGATTCCCTGACCCTGACTGCTTTGGCCTGGCAAAGAAACCTGCACAGATACTGCAGGTGGTGCAGAAAATGGTGGCCCTACACTGCCGGAAGGGATGTTGCGTTGATGACTAGCTTCATTGGCCGAGGGTGCTACAACCTTAAGGGACGTTTGGTAGTTAGTCCAAGCTTGCAAATGCATGGTGGTTAAATGTCTATGCATGCAACTTGTATTGAGACTTTTCAGATTCTGCCCTCTGCTTAAGGTAGTTGAACATTTTTGACAGATGACTTTGCGCTGATCAATTGGATGTTGTTTAAAAAAATGCCAGACTGCACTCTTTCTAGCATCGGATACCTTTTCAGGCATTGCAGACTGAGATTTAACCGGATGGCCACGCTGTCCTCCAACAGGTTTTGACTTTGCTACGCGTTTTGGGCAAGATACGGGCCAGGCAGATGGAACCTGTTGCGATGTTGATGCCTGCTGCGACCCTCCTCCTCCGCTTCAGAACTGCTGCCGCCTGCACCCTGTTCCCCCAATGGCTGCCAATCAGGGTCAAGAACTGGGTCATCTATTACCTCTTCTTGTAGCTCGTGTGCAACTTCGTCTGTGTCACCTTGTCGGTCGGTGGTATAGCGTTCGTGATGGGGCAACATAGTCTCATCAGGGTCTGATTCTTGATCAGCACCCTGCGAGGGCAATGTTGTGGTCTGAGTCAAAGGACCAGCATAGTAGTCTGGCTGTGGCTGTGCATCAGTGCACTCCATGTCAGATTCAACTTGTAATGGGCATGGACTGTTAACTGCTTCACTTTCTAAGCCAGGGACGGTATGTGTAAAGAGCTCCATGGAGTAACCCGTTGTGTCGCCTGCTGCATTCTTCTCTGTTGTTGTTTTTGCTGAAGAGGACAAGGAAGCGACTTGTCCCTGACCGTGAACATCCACTAACGACGCGCTGCTTTTACTTTTACCAGTTTCACGAGAGGAGGCAAAAGAGCTAGAGGCTGAGTCAGCAAGATAAGCCAAAACTTGCTCTTGCTGCTCTGGCTTTAAAAGCGGTTTTCCTACTCCCAGAAAACGGAGCGTTCGAGGCCTTGTGTAGCCAGACGACGAACCTGGCTCCACAGCTCCAGACTTAGGTGCAATATTTTTTTTCCCACGACCACCTGATGCTCCACCACTACCACTACCCTCATTACCAGCTGACAATGAACGCCCCCGGCCACGACCTCTTCCACCAGACTTCCTCATTGTTTTAAAAACGTTACCAAACTAACGGTATTTGTTGCTGTCACACAACTTACACGGTGAGCTATAACTTCAGTATGATTTAGCTACCCCTTTACAGGTGGGTGAGACCACAACGAAAATCAGGCACAATGTTACACACTCTGTTGTTGGTGGCAACAAATGAGAGAGATGCCACACACGCAGGACTGTCACTGAAGCGCAAATGTAAATATTAATCTCCCACTGATTTGTGTTTTTTTTTTTAAAAAGGAGACTTTAGAAAAAAAAAAAAAATGATTTTTTAAGGAAGAATTTATAAACCAAATAAAATGAAATGATTTTTTCAGGGAGAATTTAGAAAACAAATAAAACATAAAATAGCCTTTCTAGGGCCCAGTGAGTGAGAGAGGACGCACACAGGAGTCAGGAGTGGCACACAAGCCCAGAGGCCAATATTTATCTCCCACTGATTGATTTAGTGATTTTTTCAGGTAGATTTTGGAACCCAAATCAAGCAAAAAAATTAATAGGCTTTCTATGGCCCACAATTGGAGAGAGAGAGATGGCACACCCAGGAGTCAAGACTGGCACACAAGCAGAAAGGGCAATATTAATCTCCCACTGATTTGTTTTTTTTTTTTTTTTCAGGGAGACTTTAGAAAAAAAAAATACAAAAAAAATGATTTTTTTCAGGAATAATTTAGAAACCAAATAAAATAAAATGATTTTTTCAGGGAGAATTTAGAAAACAAATAAAACAAAAAATAGGCTTTCTAGGGCCTACTGAGTGAGAGAGGACGCACACAGGAGTCAGGAGTGGCACACAAGCCCAGAGGCCAATACTTATCTCCCACTGATTGATTAAGTGATTTTTTCAGGTAGATTTTGGAACCCAAATCAAGCAAAAAAATTAATAGGCTTTCTATGGCCCACAATTGGAGAGAGAGAGATGGCACACCCAGGAGTCAAGACTGGCACACAAGCAGAAAGGGCAATATTAATCTCCCACTGATTTGTTTTTTGTTTTTTTTCAGGGAGACTTTAGAAAAAAAAATACAAAAAAAATGATTTTTTTTCAGGAATAATTTAGAAACCAAATAAAATAAAATGATTTTTTCATGGAGAATTTAGAAAACAAATAAAACAAAAAATAGGCTTTCTAGGGCCCACTGAGTGAGAGAGGACGCACACAGGAGTCAGGAGTGGCACACAAGCCCAGAGGCCAATACTTATCTCCCACTGATTGATTAAGTGATTTTTTCAGGTAGATTTTGGAACCCAAATCAAGCAAAAAAATTAATAGGCTTTCTATGGCCCACAATTGGAGAGAGAGAGATGGCACACCCAGGAGTCAAGACTGGCACACAAGCAGAAAGGGCAATATTAATCTCCCACTGATTTGTTTTTTTTTGTTTTTTTCAGGGAGACTTTAGAAAAAAAATACAAAAAAATTGATTTTTTTCAGGAATAATTTAGAAACCAAATAAAATAAAATGATTTTTTCAGGGAGAATTTAGAAAACAAATAAAACAAAAAATAGGCTTTCTAGGGCCCACTGAGTGAGAGAGGACGCACACAGGAGTCAGGAGTGGCACACAAGCCCAGAGGCCAATATTTATCTCCCACTGATTGATTAAGTGATTTTTTCAGGTAGATTTTGGAACCCAAATCAAGCAAAAAAATTAATAGGCTTTCTATGGCCCACAATTGGAGAGAGAGAGATGGCACACCCAGGAGTCAAGACTGGCACACAAGCAGAAAGGGCAATATTAATCTCCCACTGATTTGTTTTTTTTGTTTTTTTCAGGGAGACTTTAGAAAAAACAAAAAAACAAAAAAAAATGATTTTTTCAGGAATAATTTAGAAACCAAATAAAATAAAATGATTTTTTCAGGGAGAATTTAGAAAACAAATAAAACAAAAAATAGGCTTTCTAGGGCCCACTGAGTGAGAGAGGACGCACACAGGAGTCAGGAGTGGCACACAAGCCCAGAGGCCAATATTTATCTCCCACTGATTGATTTATTGATTTTTTCAGGTAGAATTTAGAACCCAAATTAACCAAAAAAATAAATAGGCTTTCTATGGCCCACAATTGGAGAGAGAGAGATGGCACACCCAGGAGTCAAGACTGGCACACAAGCAGAAAGGGCAATATTAATCTCCCACTGATTTGTTTTTTTTTTTTTTTTTCAGGGAGACTTTAGAAAAAAAAATACAAAAAAAATGATTTTTTTCAGGAATAATTTAGACACCAAATAAAATAAAATTATTTTTTCAGGGAGAATTTAGAAAACAAATAAAACAAAAAATAGGCTTTCTAGGGCCCACTGAGTGAGAGAGGACGCACACAGGAGTCAGGAGTGGCACACAAGCCCAGAGGCCAATATTTATCTCCCACTGATTGATTAAGTGATTTTTTCAGGTAGATTTTGGAACCCAAATCAAGCAAAAAAATTAATAGGCTTTCTATGGCCCACAATTGGAGAGAGAGAGATGGCACACCCAGGAGTCAAGACTGGCAGACAAGCAGAAAGGGCAATATTAATCTCCCACTGATTTGTTGTTTTTTTTTTTTTTTTCAGGGAGACTTTAGAAAAAAAAAAAAAAAAAATGATTTTTTCAGGAATAACTTAGAAACCAAATAAAATAAAATGATTTTTTCAGGGAGAATTTAGAAAACAAACAAAAAAAAAAAATAGGCTTTCTAGGGCCCACTGAGTGAGAGAGGACGCACACAGGAGTCAGGAGTGGCACACAAGCCCAGAGGCCAATATTTATCTCCCACTGATTGATTAAGTGATTTTTTCAGGTAGAATTTAGAACCCAAATCAACCAAAAAAATAAATAGGCTTTCTATGGCCCACTATTTGTGAGAGAGATGGCACGCTCAGGACTGGCACACAAGCCCAGAGGCCAATATTAATCTCCCACTTTTTTTTTTTTTTTCCAGGGAAAATTTATAAACCCAATAAAAAAAATAATAAATAGGCTTTCTATGGCCCACTATCTGAGAGAGAGATGGCACGCTTAGGACTGGCACACAAGCCCAAAGGCCAATATTAATCTCCCACTGATTGATTTATTGATTTTTTCAGGTAGATTTTGGAACCCAAATCAAGCAAAAAAATAAATAGGCTTTCTATGGCCCACTGAGAGATGGCACACACAGGAGTAAGGAGTGGCACACAAGCCCTGAGGCCAATATTTTTCTCCCACTGATTGATGTAGTGATTTTTTCAGGTAGATTTTAGAACCCAAATCAAGCAAAAAAATAAATAGGCTTTCTATGGCCCACTGAGTGAGAGATGGCACAGACAGGGATGGCACTCTAGCAGAAATGCCAATCTTAATCTCCCACAAAAAAAAAAAAAAAAAAAGGAACTGTCCTTCAATTGCTATCTCCCTGCAGTAATCTCAGCCAGGTATGGCAGGCAGCAATAAGGAGTGGACTGATGCACAAATTAAATAAAAAGTGTGGACAAACAAACAAGATAGCTGTGCAGAAAGGAAGGAACAAGAGGATTTGTGCTTTGAAAAAAGCAGTTGGTTTGCACAGCGGCGTACACACAGCAATGCAGCGATCAGGGAGCCTTCTAGGGCAGCCCAATGAGCTACAGCGCTGAGGGAAAAAAAAAAAATGTAGCTTCCACTGTCCCTGCACACCGAAGGTGGTGTTGGGCAGTGGAAATCGCTACAGCACAAGCGGTTTGGTGGTTAATGGACCCTGCCTAACGCTATCCCTGCTTCTGACGAAGCAGCAGCAACCTCTCCCTAAGCTCAGATCAGCAGCAGTAAGATGGCGGTCGGCGGGAACGCCCCTTTATAGCCCCTGTGACGCCGCAGACAGCAAGCCAATCACTGCAATGCCCTTCTCTAAGATGGTGGGGACCAGGACCTATGTCATCACGCTGCCCACACTCTGCGTTTACCTTCATTGGCTGAGAAATGGCGCTTTTCGCGTCATTGAAACGCGACTTTGGCGCGAAAGTCGCGTACCGCATGGCCGACACCGCACAGGGGTCGGATCGGGTTTCATGAAACCCGACTTTGTCAAAAGTCGGCGACTTTTGAAAATGTTCGACCCGTTTCGCTCAACCCTAGTCTTAACCATAGAACTTTTTGACTGGTATGTGCTGCGATGACATATTCTGCTTCTGTCGACGACAGTGTTACTATAGATTGTTTCTTACTATTCCAACTAAATAAATGCCTGAGAGCAAGAAAAGATAGCCACTGGTAGATTTCCTGTCAATTGGATCTCCAGCCAAGTCTGCATCAATGTATCCGGTTAAAATGCATATCTCACTTGCAGGTAGTTTCAGTTTAAAGCCTCATTCACACATTCAGTATTTGGTGAGTTTTTTATCCCAGTATTTGTAAGCCAAAACCAGGAGTGGAACGGTCAGAGGAAAAGCATAATAGAAACATTTGCACCCGTTCTGTATTTATCATGCGGTTTTGGCTTACAAATACTGGGATAAAAAACTCACCAAATACTGAATGTGTGCATGAGGCCTAAGGCTGGAGACACACTAGCGATTTTAAAATCGGTCCAATTTCGATTTTGATGCAGGAGAGTTGGACGAGTGCAATGCAAGTATTATGTGAGTGTCATGCATTTTCTATGCGAGTACAATCCAATTTTTCACACCTAGCATTCGATTTACATCAGAATGCAGTGCGATTGCTATCTGATTGCAATGTGATTTTAACATGAGCTTTTACATACTGCAATTCTCCATGTCACTTACACATCATTTTTAAACTAAATATTCTTTAAAACACACACACACACACACACACACACACACACACACACACACACACACACACACACACATATATATATATATATATATATATATTGCTCAAAAAAATAAAGAGAACACTAAAATCCCAAATCCTAGATATCACTGAATGAAATATTCCAGTTGTAAATCTTTGTTCATTACATAGTGGAATGTGTTGAGAACAATAAAACCTACAAATTATCAACATAAATCACAACTAATATCCCACGGAGGTCTGGAGTTGGAATGATGCTCAAAATCAAATGGAAAATGAAGTTACAGGCTGATTCAACTTCAGTGGAAATGCCTCAAGACAAGGAGATGATGCTCAGTAGTGAGTGTTACCTCCATGTGCCTGTATGACCTCCCTACAACACCTGGGCATGCTCCTGATGAGGTGGCGGATGGTCTCCTGGGGGATCTCCTCCCAGACCTGGACTAAGGCAGCCACCAACTCCTGGACAGTCTGTGGTGCAATGTGACGTTGATGGATGGTGCGAGACATGATGTCCCAGATGTTTTCAATCTGATTCAGGTCTGGGGAACGGGCGGGCCAGTCCATAGCTTCAATGCCTTCATCTTGCAGGAAGTGCTGACACACTCCAGACATATCAGGTCTGCCATTGTCCTGCAGTAGGAGGAACTCAGGGCCAACCGCACCAGCATATGGTCTCACAAGGGGTCTGAGGATCTCATCTCGGTACCTAATGGCAGCCAGGCTAACTCTGGCGAGCACATGGAGGCCTGTGCAGCCTTAAAGGATGTTACAGGATGTTGCTCTCCATGGTGACTCCAGACTTTGTCACATCTGTCACATGGGCTCAGTGTGAACCTGCTTTCATCTGTGAAGAGCACAGGGCGCCAGTAGCGAATTTGCCAATCCTGGTGTTCTGTGGCAAATGCCAAGCGTCCTGCATGGTGTTGGACTGTGAGCACAACCCCCATCTGTGGACGTCAGTCAATCAAACCATCCTCATGGAGTTGGTTTCTAATCATTTGTGCAGACACATGCACATTTGTGGCCCGCTGGATGTCATTTTGTAGGGCTCTGGCAGTGCTCCTCCTGTTCCTCCTTGCACAAAGGCTGAGGTAGCTGTCCTGCTGCTGGGTTGATGCCCTTCTAAAGGCCACTCCACATCTCCTGGTGTACTGGCCCATCTCCTGGTTGTGCCAGACACTATGTTGACAGACACAGCAAACCTTCTTGCCACAGCTCACATTGATGTGCCATCCTGGATGAGCTGCACTACCTGAGCCACTTGTGTGGTTTGTAGAGTCCGTCTCATGCTACCATGAATGTGAAAGCACAATCAACATTCAAAAGTGACCAAAACATCAACCAGAAAACATTGGTACTGAGATGTGGTCTGTGGTCCCCACCTGCAGAACCACTTCTTTATTGAGTGTGTCTTTATAATTGCCAATAATTTACATCTGATGTCTATTCCATTTACACAACAGCATGTAAAATTGATTGTCAAACAGTGTTGCTTCCTAAGTGGACAGTTTGATTTTACACAAGTTTGATTTACTTGGCTATATTCTGTTGATTAAGTGTTCCCTTTATTTTTTTGACCAGTGTATATATATACTTTATATACAGTATATATATAAAATAGATAGATTAAAAGCCAGAAAATGATCTGCGGCGTGCAGTATAATCTCACTGACAGGTTATAATAGAAAAGATAGAATAGATATATACACATAGAACAGATCTATACATATATATATATATATTTACTGTATATATATTTATGTCAGTGACACGCACATACATATAAATGTATTTATAATGCACATAAAGATAGAATAAAAGCCGGTAATTAATTTGTTGGCTTCAGTAAAATCACTGCAGGAGCCAACAGGATATAAGACATGGTTTACATACAGTAAATAGATGCAGATTAGGTAGATATACAGATGTCAGTGACCAATACAATTTGTAGTGTGTGTGCAAATTAGGGGACTTGTATGTAATAAAAGATTGTTTTGGGGGAAAAAAATGGCATGGGCAGATGTTTATAGCCTGGGAAGGGGGTAATACCCATGTAGCGTCCCAGGCTATTAATATTAGCTCACAACTGTAAACTTAGCCTTTACTGGTTATTAAAATGGGGGACCCCCAAAAAATGACTTTGTAATGGAGAGGTGTCAATTAGACACCTATCCATTACTAATAGTAACATAGTAACATAGTTAGTAAGGCCGAAAAAAGACATTTGTCCATCCAGTTCAGCCTATATTCCATCATAAGAAATCCCCAGATCTACGTCCTTCTACAGAACCTAATAATTGTATGATACAATATTGTTCTGCTCCAGGAAGACATCCAGGCCTCTCTTGAACCCCTCGACTGAGTTCACCATCACCACCTCCTCAGGCAAGCAATTCCAGATTCTCACTGCCCTAACAGTAAAGAATCCTCTTCTATGTTGGTGGAAAAACCTTCTCTCCTCCAGACGCAAAGAATGCCCCCTTGTGCCCGTCACCTTCCTTGGCATAAACAGATCCTCAGCGAGATATTTGTATTGGCCCCTTATATACTTATACATGGTTATTAGATCGCCCCTCAGTCGTCTTTTTTCTAGACTAAATAATCCTAATTTCGCTAATCTATCTGGGTATTGTAGTTCTCCCATCCCCTTTATTAATTTTGTTGCCCTCCTTTGTACTCTCTCTAGTTCCATTATATCCTTCCTGAGCACCGGTGCCCAAAACTGGACACAGTACTCCATGTGCGGTCTAACTAGGGATTTGTACAGAGGCAGTATAATGCTCTCATCATGTGTATCCAGACCTCTTTTAATGCACCCCATGATCCTGTTTGCCTTGGCAGCTGCTGCCTGGCACTGGCTGCTCCAGGTAAGTTTATCATTAACTAGGATCCCCAAGTCCTTCTCCCTGTCAGATTTACCCAGTGGTTTCCCATTCAGTGTGTAATGGTGATATTGATTCCTTCTTCCCATGTGTATAACCTTACATTTATCATTGTTAAACCTCATCTGCCACCTTTTAGCCCAAGTTTCCAACTTATCCAGATCCATCTGTAGCAGAATACTATCTTCTCTTGTATTAACTGCTTTACATAGTTTTGTATCATCTGCAAATATTGATATTTTACTGTGTAAAACTTCTACCAGATCATTAATGAATATGTTGAAGAGAACAGGTCCCAATACTGACCCCTGCGGTACCCCACTGGTCACAGCGACCCAGTTAGAGACTATACCATTTATAACCACCCTCTGCTTTCTATCACTAAGCCAGTTACTAACCCATTTACACACATTTTCCCCCAGACCAAGCATTCTCATTTTGTGTACCAACCTCTTGTGCGGCACGGTATCAAACGCTTTGGAAAAATCGAGATATACCACGTCCAATGACTCACCGTTGTCCAGCCTATAGCTTACCTCTTCATAAAAACTGATTAGATTGGTTTGACAGGAGCGATTTCTCATAAACCCATGCTGATATGGAGTTAAACAGTTATTCTCATTGAGATAATCCAGAATAACATCCCTCAGAAACCCTTCAAATATTTTACCAACAATAGAGGTTAGACTTACTGGCCTATAATTTCCAGGTTCACTTTTAGAGCCCTTTTTGAATATTGGCACCACATTTGCTATGCGCCAGTCCTGCGGAACAGACCCCGTCGCTATAGAGTCCCTAAAAATAAGAAATAATGGTTTATCTATTACATTACTTAGTTCTCTTAGTACTCGTGGGTGTATGCCATCCGGACCCAGAGATTTATCTATTTTAATCTTATTTAGCCGGTTTCACACCTCTTCTTGGGTAATCCAATAGTTATTAAGGGGTTAAATAAAGACACAGCCTGAATAAAGTATTTTAATGAAATCAAATTAGTGTTGAGCGATACCTTCCGATATTTGAAAGTATCGGTATCAGATTGTATCGGCCGATATCTGAAAAATATCGGATATCGCCGTTACCGATACCCGATACCAATACAAGTCAATGAGACACAAATTTCGGAAGGTAGAGTTGAGCGACCTTGACCTTTTTAGAGTCGAGCCGGGTTTTGCGAAACCCGACTATCTCAAAAGTCGGGTCGAGTGAAATCGGCCGATTATGACGTAAAGTCGGGATCGACCGAAACACGAAACCCAATGCAAGTCAATGGGGCAGCATAGTCGGCAGTGAGTGGGGGCCAGGAAAACACCTAGAGTGCCCATTTTAATGTCAAAACCATCCATTCTTCTTAATGAAGCTTGTCAAGTGTAATTTACCTTATAATAATTGGAAGGCATTTGAAATTGGGGGTCATTTGGCTAAAGTTATGGTGGGTAGGGCTGGTTCAAGTAATTAGTGGGCCCAGGAAATCTGGACCACGTCACGGCAGTGGAGCAGGGAGAGGTAAGTATTTCAACTTTGCAAGTGCTGTGATCCTGAGCAAGCAGGGGGGGCCCACTTGTTGGCATTGGCACTGGCACAGGGCCCCTCAAAGTACAGCGGTGTGTTTGCACGGCGGGGGCGCCTCCCACCGGCAGCAACACTTTTGCGTACTATGAGAGGCCCTGTGGCAGTGACGTCGCCAACTAGTATTCCTCCCCCCACCTGATGAAGGAACCTGCATTTTCATCTGCACCTTCCTCTTTGTCCCTGTGTAAGGTGGTATGGTATGCGGGAAGAGCAACCTGACTTTCAGCAGGGTCACAATGTTGTTGTGTAGCATGCACGGGGAATGTTGCGTTATGGGTCAATGTACCAGCAGACTCATCTATCACTGGCTGGGCAATGGGCAGGATGAGGAGGAAACACAGATATAGGCCCAAATAATAAAGTGGGCTAAATGCAGTTCAAAATTGGTAACACAGGAATAACCAGGGGGCATTGCAGTGGAGGACAACTGGAATGAGAGGCTGACACAGAGAGTAGGCCCAAATCAGTAAGTAGTCGAAATGCAGTTCAAAATTGGCAACAGTAGTAAACAGGCGGCACAGCTTTGTTCAGTGGAGGAGAACAGCAAGGAGTGGCAGACACCGATAGTAGGCCCCAACCCAACTAGTAGGCCAAATGCAGTCTAACATTAACAACTACTTAACGAGCACCTGAAAACGGAATTTCAGGACAGGAAACCAGGAGAACAGCAAGGAGCGGCAGACACCGATAGTAGGCCCCAAACCAACTAGTACGCCAAATGCAGTTGTTCCGTTTAACCACAATTTAATGAGAGCCTGAAGATAGAAGTTCAGGAAAGGCAACCTGTAGAACACCTTGGAGTGGAACACACCATCTCTCTACACCCCATACCCAATTTGTAGGTCTAATGCAGCGTAGTTTCCAACAACTACTAAACGAGAGCATGATGATCGAAGCATTGGCGAGGAAACCTGGGGAACACCTTGGAGTGGAACACACCATCTCTCTACAGTGGAACACACCATCTCTCTACACCCCATACCCAATTTGTAGGCCTAATGCAGCGTAGTTTCCAACAACTACTAAACGAGAGCCGGAAGATCGAAGCTCAGGAAAGGCAACCTGGAGAACACCTTGGAGTGGAACACACCATCTCTCTACACCCCATACCCAATTTGTAGGCCCAATGCAGCGTAGTTTCCAACAACTACTAAACGAGAGCATGATGATCGAAGCATTGGCGAGGAAACCTGGGGAACACCTTGGAGTGGAACACACCATCTCTCTACACCCCATACCCAATTTGTAGGCCTAATGCAGCGTAGTTTCCAACAACTACTAAACGAGAGCATGATGATCGAAGCATTGGCGAGGAAACCTGGGGAACACCTTGGAGTGGAACACACCATCTCTCTACAGTGGAACACACCATCTCTCTACACCCCATACCCAATTTGTAGGCCTAATGCAGCATAGTTTCCAACAACTACTAAACGAGAGCCGGAAGATCGAAGCTCAGGAAAGGCAACCTGGAGAACACCTTGGAGTGGAACACACCATCTCTCTACACCCCATACCCAATTTGTAGGCCTAATGCAGCGTAGTTTCCAACAACTACTAAACGAGAGCCGGAAGATCGAAGCTCAGGAAAGGCAACCTGGGGAACACCTTGGAGTGGAACACACCATCTCTCTACACCCCATACCCAATTTGTAGGCCCAATGCAGCGTAGTTTCCAACAACTACTAAACGAGAGCATAATGATCGAAGCATTGGCGAGGAAACCTGGGGAACACCTTGGAGTAGAACACACCATCTCTCTACACCCCATACCCAATTTGTAGGCCTAATGCAGCGTAGTTTCCAACAACTACTAAACGAGAGCATGATGATCGAAGCATTGGCGAGGAAACCTGGGGAACACCTTGGAGTGGAACACACCATCTCTCTACAGTGGAACACACCATCTCTCTACACCCCATACCCAATTTGTAGGCCCAATGCAGCGTAGTTTCCAACAACTACTAAACGAGAGCATGATGATCGAAGCATTGGCGAGGAAACCTCGGGAACACCTTGGAGTAGAACACACCATCTCTCTACACCCCATACCCAATTTGTAGGCCTAATGCAGCGTAGTTTCCAACAACTACTAAACGAGAGCATGATGATCGAAGCATTGGCGAGGAAACCTGGGGAACACCTTGGAGTGGAACACACCATCTCTCTACAGTGGAACACACCATCTCTCTACACCCCATACCCAATTTGTAGGCCCAATGCAGCGTAGTTTCCAACAACTACTAAACGAGAGCATGATGATCGAAGCATTGGCGAGGAAACCTGGGGAACACCTTGGAGTGGAACACACCATCTCTCTACACCCCATACCCAATTTGTAGGCCTAATGCAGCGTAGTTTCCAACAACTACTAAACGAGAGCCGGAAGATCGAAGCTCAGGAAAGGCAACCTGGAGAACACCTTGGAGTGGATCACACCATCTCTCTACACCCCATACCCAATTTGTAGGCCTAATGCAGCGTAGTTTCCAACAACTACTAAACGAGAGCCGGAAGATCGAAGCTCAGGAAAGGCAACCTGGGGAACACCTTGGAGTGGAACACACCATCTCTCTACACCCCATACCCAATTTGTAGGCCCAATGCAGCGTAGTTTCCAACAACTACTAAACGAGAGCATGATGATCGAAGCATTGGCGAGGAAACCTGGGGAACACCTTGGAGTGGAACACACCATCTCTCTACACCCCATACCCAATTTGTAGGCCTAATGCAGCGTAGTTTCCAACAACTACTAAACGAGAGCATGATGATCGAAGCATTGGCGAGGAAACCTGGGGAACACCTTGGAGTGGAACACACCATCTCTCTACAGTGGAACACACCATCTCTCTACACCCCATACCCAATTTGTAGGCCTAATGCAGCGTAGTTTCCAACAACTACTAAACGAGAGCCGGAAGATCGAAGCTCAGGAAAGGCAACCTGGAGAACACCTTGGAGTGGAACACACCATCTCTCTACACCCCATACCCAATTTGTAGGCCTAATGCAGCGTAGTTTCCAACAACTACTAAACGAGAGCCGGAAGATCGAAGCTCGGGAAAGGCAACCTGGGGAACACCTTGGAGTGTAACAAACCCTCTCTCTACACCACGGAAGGGCTGATTCTTAGGAAGGAAGGCTGTCGGAAAGAAGCAGGGCGCGTCCGAGGGTGATTATATTCTTATTAGGTATATACTCACCCTCGGACGCGCCCTGCTTCTTTATTTGTAATGAATGTTTATTTGCAATGTGGTTTTGACTTACTCTATTTTTTTGGTAAATAATGATTTTATTATTTTCATTGTTTTGCATCTTCTTGGCAATAATATAAAGAAGACGCGACAGGACAACACTCGGTGGATGCCATATCTGTGTTTAAAATTGAAAAAACCTTTCAGTTAACTTCTTGCAGGAGAAAGTTATTGTAGCTGGTGGCCATTTTTAGTACTGTACCAGATTTTTGTTGTATGTGTTTGTTTTTAATGTTAAAATGTCTGCATTTGATATCTCTCCAGTATTTTCTTTTTTATAAGCAAAATACTTATTTTTATATTTTCTGATGTTGGTTCCAGGGGTACACGGGCAGCAGTGGTGTGGTCAGTGGAGGACTAGTGGAAGGAGTGACCGCAGACAGGCATCGAAGGCCTAAAATAATAACACATGGCTGTAGGCAATTTTAAATTGGTTCCAGGGGTACACGGGCAGCAGTGGTGTGGTCAGTGGAGGCCTAGTGGAAGGAGTGACCACAGACAGGCATCGAAGGCCTAAAATAATAACACATGGCTGTAGGCAATTTTAAATTGGTTCCAGGGGTACACGGGCAGCAGTGGTGTGGTCAGTGGAGGCCTAGTGGAAGGAGTGACCGCAGACAGGCATCGAAGGCCTAAAATAATAACACATGGCTGTAGGCAATTTTAAATTGGTTCCAGGGGTACACGGGCAGCAGTGGTGTGGTCAGTGGAGGCCTAGTGGAAGGAGTGACCGCAGACAGGCATCGAAGGCCTAAAATAATAACACATGGCTGTAGGCAATTTTAAATTGGTTCCAGGGGTACACGGGCAGCAGTGGTGTGGTCAGTGGAGGCCTAGTGGAAGGAGTGACCGCAGACAGGCATCGAAGGCCTAAAATAATAACACATGGCTGTAGGCAATTTTAAATTGGTTCCAGGGGTACACGGGCAGCAGTGGTGTGGTCAGTGGAGGCCTAGTGGAAGGAGTGACCGCAGACAGGCATCGAAGGCCTAAAATAATAACACATGGCTGTAGGCAATTTTAAATTGGTTCCAGGGGTACACGGGCAGCAGTGGTGTGGTCAGTGGAGGCCTAGTGGAAGGAGTGACCGCAGACAGGCATCGAAGGCCTAAAATAATAACACATGGCTGTAGGCAATTTTAAATTGGTTCCAGGGGTACACGGGCAGCAGTGGTGTGGTCAGTGGAGGCCTAGTGGAAGGAGTGACCGCAGACAGGCATCGAAGGCCTAAAATAATAACACATGGCTGTAGGCAATTTTAAATTGGTTCCAGGGGTACACGGGCAGCAGTGGTGTGGTCAGTGGAGGCCTAGTGGAAGGAGTGACCGCAGACAGGCATCGAAGGCCTAAAATAATAACACATGGCTGTAGGCAATTTTAAATTGGTTCCAGGGGTACACGGGCAGCAGTGGTGTGGTCAGTGGAGGCCTAGTGGAAGGAGTGACCGCAGACAGGCATCGAAGGCCTAACATAACAAAAATGTCAATACAATGGTATTGTCAGTGGCAGGCATTGAAGGATGTCAGCGCATAGACTAAACATTGGTGGAGCTGTGAGATAATTTTGCAAGTGGTAGAGCACTGTTTGAGCTGAGGGGGGGGGGGGAACTGTCTTGTGGCCGTCGGTACAGGCCCAGGGCCCCTCATATTACAACGGTGTGTCTGACGTTGGGTGCGCACCACCACCGCCAGAGACACTTTATTGTACTAGGAGGGACCCAGTGGCAGTGCCGTCGACCAAAAGCGGGCTCACCCACCTCTTCAGACAAACTGCACTCTCACGGGTGCTGTCGCCAAGTGTCGATACCACGGCCCCGTGTGGGGAGTTTGGCCATTTAGTGAGGTGTAAACATGTCGTATGCTGGACAATCAGGTGCAGAAAATTACGAGATTGGAAAAGGCATTCAGAATAGTCCACAGGCAAGACCTTTTCATAGGAAAGCTAGGTGTCAGCCGGGCAAGGTGGGGCAAAAGATTTCGAAATCCAGTTGTGGTTCATTTTAATGAAGGTTAGATCATCTACATTTTGGGTAGCCAGACGAGTCCTTTTTTCAGTTAGTATTGAACCTGCAGCACTGAATACTCTTTCTGATAGGACACTAGCTGCCGGGCAAGCAAGCTCCTGCAATGCATATTCTGCCAATTCTGGACAGGTGTCTAATTTTGATGCCCAGTAATCAAATGGGAATGACGGTTGAGGGAGAACATCGATAAGGGATGAAAAATAGTTTGTAACCATACTGGACAAATGTTGTCTCCTGTCACATTGAATTGATGCTGCAGTACCTGTCCTGTCTGCGGTCATAGTCAGGGCCGCCATCAGGGCATTACAGCCATTACTGCTGTATGGGGCCCGGTCAGCAGCAGTACACAGAGGGGCCCGCAGATCCGGGGCCCCACTGTTGTGCTTCTACTGATCGGGCCCCATCATGTAGTAAAATACTGTGCACTGCGGCGCTGGGGCCCGGGAGCCTTTTTGGAGCTGTGCACGGCCGTCTCACCTAGTCGGCTGCACAGCTCCTGCTCGGCTGTGGCTAGAATGTATGGGCTCCCTGCAGGTCCTGACTACAGCCCATACATTCTAGCAGTCTCAGTAGTGAATGTGCTAGAATGTAGGGGCTCCTGTCAGGTCCTCTCAGCAGCCCATACATTCTAGCTGCTGCTTCACTGCTGGAAACACTAGACGCCCCGGGAACGACTGAGGTAAGTATAAAAAACATTTTTGTTTTTTTAATAGGTGAGGTGGGGGGGGAGTGAGACTGCAGATGATGGGGTGTGTTTTAGGGAGTACTGTACATGATGAAATAATAGGGGGCTGCAAATGATAAAGTGTATTTGAGGGGGTACTACACATGAAATGATTGGGGCTGCAAATGAAGTAAGGGGGACTGCAGATGAAGTGAAGGGGGGATAGGGGACTGCAAATGATGATGTGGGGGTGATGGGGACTGCAAATGATGTGGGGGGACTGCAAATGATGATGTGGGGGTGATGGGGACTGCAAATGATGTGGGGGGACTGCAAATGATGTGGGGGGACTGCAAATGATGATGTGGGGGTGATGGGGACTGCAAATGATGTTGGGGGACTGCAAATGATGTGGGGGTGATGGGGACTGCAAATGATGTGGGGGTGATGGGGACTGCAAATGATGATGTGGGGGGGGGGATGGGGACTGCAAATGATGTTGGGGGACTGCAAATGATGTGGGGGGACTGCAAATGATGATGTGGGGGTGATGGGGACTGCAAATGATGTGGGGGTGATGGGGACTGCAAATGATGTTGGGGGACTGCAAATGATGTGGGGGTGATGGGGACTGCAAATGATGTGGGGGTGATGGGGACTGCAAATGATGATGTGGGGGGGGATGGGGACTGCAAATGATGTTGGGGGACTGCAAATGATGTGGGGGTGATGGGGACTGCAAATGATGTGGGGGTGATGGGGACTGCAAATGATGATGTGGGGGGGGATGGGGACTGCAAATGATGTTGGGGGACTGCAAATGATGATGTGGGGTGATGGGGACTGCAAATGATGTGGGGGTGATGGGAACTGCAAATGATGTGGGGGTGATGGGAACTGCAAATGATGTGGGGGTGATGGGGACTGCAAATGATGTGGGGGTGATGGGGACTGCAAATGATGATGTGGGGGTGATGGGGACTGCAAATGATGATGTGGGGGTGATGGGGACTGCAAATGATGTGGGGGTGATGGGGACTGCAAATGATGTTGGGGGACTGCAAATGATGTGGGGGTGATGGGGACTGCAAATGATGTGGGGGTGATGGGGACTGCAAATGATGATGTGGGGGTGATGGGGACTGCAAATGATGTGGGGGTGATGGGGACTGCAAATGATGTGGGGGTGATGGGGACTGCAAATGATGTTGGGGGACTGCAAATGATGTGGGGGTGATGGGGACTGCAAATGATGTGGGGGTGATGGGGACTGCAAATGATGATGTGGGGGGGGATGGGGACTGCAAATGATGTTGGGGGACTGCAAATGATGATGTGGGGTGATGGGGACTGCAAATGATGTGGGGGTGATGGGAACTGCAAATGATGTGGGGGTGATGGGAACTGCAAATGATGTGGGGGTGATGGGGACTGCAAATGATGTGGGGGTGATGGGGACTGCAAATGATGATGTGGGGGTGATGGGGACTGCAAATGATGATGTGGGGGTGATGGGGACTGCAAATGATGTGGGGGTGATGGGGACTGCAAATGATGTTGGGGGACTGCAAATGATGTGGGGGTGATGGGGACTGCAAATGATGTGGGGGTTATGGGGACTGCAAATGATGATGTGGGGGGGATGGGGACTGCAAATGATGTTGGGGGACTGCAAATGATGATGTGGGGTGATGGGGACTGCAAATGATGTGGGGGTGATGGGAACTGCAAATGATGTGGGGGTGATGGGAACTGCAAATGATGTGGGGGTGATGGGGACTGCAAATGATGTGGGGGTGATGGAGACTGCAGATGATGATGGGGGGTGATGGGGACTGCAAATGATGTGGGGGGACTGCAAATGATGATGTGGGGGTGATGGGGACTGCAAATGATGTGGGGGTGATGGGGACTGCAAATGATGATGTGGGAGATGGGGACTGCAAATGATGTGGGGGTGATGGGAATTGCAAATGATGTGGGGGGGATGGGGATAGGTAATGATGTGGGAGTGATAGGGACTGCAGATGATGAAGTGTGTTTGAGGGGGTTCTGCACATGATGAAATGATAGGGGGCTGCAAATGATGAAGTAAGGGGGACTGCAGATGAAGTGACGGGGGGGATAGGGGACTAAATGATGATATGGGACTAAATGATGAAGTGGGGGTGATGGGGACTGCACATGAAGTGAGTGTGAGGGACGTGGACAGCAATTGAATTGAACTTGGGGGTGGGAAGAGCAAATGATGTATTGAAGGTGGGGAGAGCAAATAATGAATTTTGAGGGTGGGGAAGATCAATTGATAATGAATAGAGGGTGGGAGAGAGAGAAGACATGGCAATGAATTGAGGCAGAAGGGGCATGTAACTATAATGAATTGGGGTAAGGGTTAGAGCGGGAGGTACATAGTGGGTTCGTTGAGGATAAAGTAACTGGTAATAAATTGGAAGAATACAGGTGCTAATTAATTTATATATTAAATGAGGAAAGTGGCTATATACAGATAGTGGGGGCACAGTGGCGGATTATAATTTATATTTGGAATGGTGGGTTGCATAATAACCAATTATATATTAATGGTGGGTGAACGTCTGTAGTCAGATGTGTAGTGTAGAAGAAAGGGAAAAAATGGGGAATGTGCTCTGGAAGCGGTGCTCTAGATAACTGTGTTATTTTATGCAGATGAGACGAGTCCTGGCAGAAAGAAGTGATAGCGGTCTGCGCTGGATTAAAAAGAAACGCAAAGATGAAGGACTTTAGCTAGAGACGTCACTGGTGAGTATGTTACCTGTACACTGACACCATACACTGTATACTGTATACAGTGCTCCTGTGTATAATGTCACTGGTGATCACTATACTATCTGGACACTATACACTATATACAGAGCTCCTTTGTATAATGTCACTAGTGATTGCTGTATTACATGTACACTGTACCCTATATACAGAGCTCCTGTGTATAATGTCACTAGTGATCACTATATTATCTGTACACTATACACTATATACAGAGCTCCTGTGTATAATGTCACTAGTGATCGCTGTATTACATGTACACTATA
Source organism: Ranitomeya imitator (assembly GCF_032444005.1). Classification (NCBI taxonomy): domain Eukaryota; kingdom Metazoa; phylum Chordata; class Amphibia; order Anura; family Dendrobatidae; genus Ranitomeya; species Ranitomeya imitator. Next base: position 650,516,004 of record NC_091282.1, on the reverse strand, counting down.
CACTATATACAGAGCTCTTGTGTATAATGTCACTAGTGATCGCTGTATTACATGTACACTGACACTATATGAAGAGCTCCTGTGTATAATGGCATCGGCGACCACTGTATTACCTGTACACACACTGCATACTAAGTACAGATCTCCTGTGTATAATGGCACTTATGGTGATAGTATTTTTTTTTTTATTAATGATCAGTATTGTACTATTCAGTCACAATGTGGTGGTAATATGTTGTCCGGCCATGGTGTAGCGGTATTTGTTCCTTGTATGTGCTATTATTCGGTCACTGTGTGGTGGTAATATGTGGTCTGTTCATGTTGTGTTGGTATTTGTTCCTTGTATGTAGTTGGTCACCATGTGATGGTAATATGTGGTCTGGACATGCTGCGGTGGTATTTGTCCCTTGTATGTGATATTGTTCAGTCACTGTGGTGGTAATATGTGGTCTGCACATGGTGTGGCGGTATTTGTTCCTTGTAGATAGTATTATAGGTCACTATGTGGTGATAATATGGTGTCTGGTCATGGTGTTGTGGTATTTGTCCCTTGTATGTGGTATTATTGGTCAATTGAAAAATAAATAAAAATACACCTAAATGTTTAATAGATTAGAGTAGAGTAGAGTAGGGCTCGGCCAAAAGAGTCTACCTTGTTGTCGTCTCAAATTTAAAAAAACCTTTTGGCCAAAACAAAAGCTGCTGGCTATGTGTTTGATCTGGTAATGGGAACTGTTAATGTGTGATTTGTGAGAAGTGGAGTTTTGGCAAGAGACAGCGGTGGGGCTGTTGACAGTTCGAGGGGTGGAGGCGGGGCTGGGGTGGAGCCTGGGCGGAGTCTTAAGGGGCCCTGAAAATTTTGCCAGTATGGGGCCCTGAAATTCCTAGTGGCAGCCCTGGTCATAGTAAAATCACTCCACAACCTGGTCAGAAAACCCCTCTGGCCAACGCCACTTCTGATTTCTGCCCCTCTAACTCCTCTGGTCTGCTGGCCCCTGCAGCTCGTGTGAGAACGATCACGGGCGCTGTGTGCAGGGAATGCCAGAAGCAAACGGTCAACAAGAGTTGATTGTTTGGTTGCTAATATTAGTTCCAAGTTCTCATGTGGCATTATATTTTGCAATTTGCCTTTATAGCGAGGATCAAGGAGGCAGGCCAACCAGTAATCGTCATCATTCATCGTTTTAGTTATGCGTGTGTCCCTTTTGAGGATACGTAAGGCATAATCCGCCATGTGGGCCAAAGTTCCAGTTCTCAAATCTGCGGTTGTGCTTGGTTGAGGGGCAGTTTCAGGCAAATCCACGTCACTTGTGTCCCTCAAAAAACCAGAACCCGGCCTTGCCGCGCCATCAATTTCCAGTGGCCCCGGAAAAGCTTCCTCATTAAAAATATAATCATCCCCATCATCCTCCTCGTCCTCCTCCTCCTCTTCGCCCGCTACCTCGTCCTGGACACTGCCCTGGCCAGACAATGGCTGACTGTCATCAAGGCTTTCCTCTTCCTCAGCTGCAGACGCCTGATCCTTTATGTGCGTCAAACTTTGCATCAGCAGACGCATTAGGGGGATGCTCATGCTTATTATGGCGTTGTCTGCACTATCCAGCCGTGTGCATTCCTCAAAACACTGAAGGACTTGACACATGTCTTGAATCTTCGACCACTGCACACCTGACAACTCCATGTCTGCCATCCTACTGCCTGCCCGTGTATGTGTATCCTCCCACAAAAACATAACAGCCCGCCTCTGTTCACACAGTCTCTGAAGCATGTGCAGTGTTGAGTTCCACCTTGTTGCAACGTCTATGATTAGGCGATGCTGGGGAAGGTTCAAAGAACGCTGATAGGTCTGCATACGGCTGGAGTGTACGGGCGAACGGCGGATATGTGAGCAAAGTCCACGCACTTTGAGGAGCAGGTCGGATAACCCCGGATAACTTTTCAGGAAGCACTGCACCACTAGGTTTAAGGTGTGAGCCAGGCAAGGAATGTGTTTCAGTTGGGAAAGGGAGATGGCAGCCATGAAATTCCTTCCGTTATCACTCACTACCTTGCCTGCCTCAAGATCTACAGTGCCCAGCCACGACTGCGTTTCTTTCTGCAAGAACTCGGACAGAACTTCCGCGGTGTGTCTGTTGTCGCCCAAACACTTCATAGCCAATACAGCCTGCTGACGTTTGCCAGTAGCTGCCCCATAATGGGAGACCTGGTGTGCAACAGTGGCAGCTGCGGATGGAGTGGTTGTGCGACTGCGGTCTGTGGACGAGCTCTCGCTTCTGCAGGAGGACAAAGAGGAGGAGGAGGGGGTGCGAACGGCTACAGCCAATTGTTTCCTAGACCGTGGGCTAGGCAGAACTGTCCCAAACTTGCTGTCCCCTGTGGACCCTGCATCCACCACATTTACCTAGTGTGCCGTGATGGACACGTAACGTCCCTGGCCATGCCTACTGGTCCATGCATCTGTTGTCAGGTGCACCTTTGTGCTCACAGATTGCCTGAGTGCATGGACGATGCGCTCTTTAACATGCTGGTGGAGGGCTGGGATGGCTTTTCTGGAAAAAAAGTGCCGACTGGGTAGCTCGTAGCGTGGTACAGCGTAGTCCATCAGGGCTTTGAAAGCTTCGCTTTCAACTAACCGGTAGGGCATCATCTCTAACGAGATTAGTCTAGCTATGTGTGCATTCAAACCCTGTGTACGCGGATGCGAGGCTAAGTACTTCCTTTTTCTAACCATAGTCTCATGTAGGGTGAGCTGGACTGGAGAGCTGGAGATCGTGGAACTAGCGGGGGTGCCGGTGGACATGGCAGACTGAGAGACGGTGGGAGATGGTATTGTTGCCGCCGGTGCCCTAGATGCAGTGTTTCCTACTACGAAACTGGTGATTCCCTGACCCTGACTGCTTTGGCCTGGCAAAGAAACCTGCACAGATACTGCAGGTGGTGCGGAAAATGGTGGCCCTACACTGCCGGAAGGGATGTTGCGTTGCTGACTAGCTTCATTGGCCGAGGGTGCTACAACCTTAAGGGACGTTTGGTAGTTAGTCCAGGCTTGCAAATGCATGGTGGTTAAATGTCTATGCATGCAACTTGTATTGAGACTTTTCAGATTCTGTCCTCTGCTTAAGGTAGTTGAACATTTTTGACAGATGACTTTGCGCTGATCAATTGGATGTTGTTTAAAAAAATGCCAGACTGCACTCTTTCTAGCATCGGATACCTTTTCAGGCATTGCAGACTGAGCTTTAACCGGATGGCCACGCTGTCCTCCAACAGGTTTTGGCTTTGCCACGCGTTTTGGGCAAGATACGGGCCCGGCAGATGGAACCTGTTGCGATGTTGATGCCTGCTGCGGCCCCTCCTCCTCCGCTTCAGAACTGCTGCCGCCTGCACCCTGTTCCCCCAATGGCTGCCAATCGGGGTCAAGAACTGGGTCATCTATTACCTCTTCTTGTAGCTCGTGTGCAACTTCGTCTGTGTCACCGTGTCGGTCGGTGGTATAGCGTTCGTGATGGGGCAACATAGTTTCATCAGGGTCTGATTCTTGATCAGCACCCTGCGAGGGCAATGTTGTGGTCTGAGTCAAAGGACCAGCATAGTAGTCTGGCTGTGGCTGTGCATCAGTGCACTCCATGTCAGATTCAACTTGTAATGGGCATGGACTGTTAACTGCTTCACTTTCTAAGCCAGGGACGGTATGTGTAAAGAGCTCCATGGAGTAACCCGTTGTGTCGCCTGCTGCATTCTTCTCTGTTGTTGTTTTTGCTGAAGAGGACAAGGAAGCGACTTGTCCCTGACCGTGAACATCCACTAATGACGCGCTGCTTTGACATTTACCAGTTTCACGAGAGGAGGCAAAAGAGCTAGAGGCTGAGTCAGCAAAATAAGCCAAAACTTGCTCTTGCTGCTCCGGCTTTAAAAGCGGTTTTCCTACTCCCAGAAAAGGGAGCGTTCGAGGCCTTGTGTAGCCTGACGACGAACCTGGCTCCACAGCTCCAGACTTAGGTGCAATATTTTTTTTCCCACGACCAGCTGATGCTCCACCACTACCACTACCCTCATTACCAGCTGACAATGAACGCCCCCGGCCACGACCTCTTCCACCATACTTCCTCATTGTTTTAAAAACGTAAACAAACTAACGGTATTTGTTGCTGTCACACAAATTACACGGTGAGCTATAACTTCAGTATGATTTAGCTACCCCTTTACAGGTGAGTGAGACCACAACGAAAATCAGGCACAATGTTATACACTCTGTTGTTGGTGGCAACAAATGAGAGAGATGCCACACACGCAGGACTGTCACTGAAGCACAAATGTAAATATTAATCTCCCACTGATTTGATTTTTTTTTTTTTTTAAGGGAGACTTGAGGAAAAAAAAAATAGAATAAAATGATTTTTTCAGGAAGAATTTAGAAACCAAATAAAATAAAATGATTTTTTCAGGGAGAATTTAGAAAACAAATAAAACAAAAAAAGGCTTTCTATGGCCCACTGAGTGAGAGATGACGCACACAGGAGTCAGGAGTGGCACACAAGCCCAGAGGCCAATATTTATCTCCCACTGATTGATGTAGTGATTTTTTCAGGTAGATTTTGGAACCCAAATCAAGCTAAAAAAATAATAGGCTTTCTATGGCCCACAATTGGAGAGAGAGAGAGAGATGGCACACCCAGGAGTCAAGACTGGCACACAAGCAGAAAGGGCAATATTAATCTCCCACTGATTTGTTTTTTTTGTTTTTTTTTTCAGGGAGACTTTAGGAAAAAAAAATAGAATAAAATGATTTTTTCAGGAAGAATTTAGAAACCAAATAAAATAAAATGATTTTTTTCAGGGAGAATTTAGGAAACAAATAAAACAAAAAATAGGCTTTGTAGGGCCCACTGAGTGAGAGAGGACGCACACAGGAGTCAGGAGTGGCACACAAGCCCAGAGGCCAATATTTATCTCCCACTGATTGATGTAGTGATTTTTTCAGGTAGATTTTGGAACCCAAATCAAGCTAAAAAAATAATAGGCTTTCTATGGCCCACAATTGGAGAGAGAGAGAGAGATGGCACACCCAGGAGTCAAGACTGGCACACAAGCAGAAAGGGCAATATTAATCTCCCACTGATTTTATTTATTTTTTTTTTTTCAGGGAGACTTTAGGAAAAAAAAATAGAATAAAATGATTTTTTCAAGAAGAATTTAGAAACCAAATAAAATAAAATGATTTTTTTCAGGGAGAATTTAGAAAACAAATAAAACAAAAAAAGGCTTTCTATGGCCCACTGAGTGAGAGATGACGCACACAGGAGTCAGGAGTGGCACACAAGCCCAGAGGCCAATATTTATCTCCCACTGATTGATGTAGTGATTTTTTCAGGTAGATTTTGGAACCCAAATCAAGCTAAAAAAATAATAGGCTTTCTATGGCCCACAATTGGAGAGAGAGAGAGAGATGGCACACCCAGGAGTCAAGACTGGCACACAAGCAGAAAGGGCAATATTAATCTCCCACTGATTTGTTTTTTTTGTTTTTTTCAGGGAGACTTTAGAAAAAACAAAAAAACAAAAAAAAATGATTTTTTCAGGAATAATTTAGAAACCAAATAAAATAAAATGATTTTTTCAGGGAGAATTTAGAAAACAAATAAAACAAAAAATAGGCTTTCTAGGGCCCACTGAGTGAGAGAGGACGCACACAGGAGTCAGGAGTGGCACACAAGCCCAGAGGCCAATATTTATCTCCCACTGATTGATTTATTGATTTTTTCAGGTAGAATTTAGAACCCAAATTAACCAAAAAAATAAATAGGCTTTCTATGGCCCACTATTTGTGAGAGAGATGGCACGCTCAGGACTGGCACACAAGCCCAGAGGCCAATATTAATCTCCCACTTTTTTTTTTTTTTCCAGGGAAAATTTATAAACCCAATAAAAAAAATAATAAATAGGCTTTCTATGGCCCACTATCTGAGAGAGAGAGATGGCACGCTTAGGACTGGCACACAAGCCCAAAGGCCAATATTAATCTCCCACTGATTGATTTATTGATTTTTTCAGGTAGATTTTGGAACCCAAATCAAGCAAAAAAATAAATAGGCTTTCTATGGCCCACTGAGAGATGGCACACACAGGAGTAAGGAGTGGCACACAAGCCCTGAGGCCAATATTTTTCTCCCACTGATTGATGTAGTGATTTTTTCAGGTAGATTTTAGAACCCAAATCAAGCAAAAAAATAAATAGGCTTTCTATGGCCCACTGAGTGAGAGATGACACAGACAGGGACTGTCCTTCAATTACTATCTCCCTGCAGTAATCTCAGCCAGGTATGGCAGGCAGCAATAAGGAGTGGACTGATGCACAAATTAAATAAAAAGTGTGGACAAACAAACAAGATAGCTGTGCAGAAAGGAAGGAACAAGAGGATTTGTGCTTTGAAAAAAGCAGTTGGTTTGCACAGCGGCGTACACACAGCAATGCAGCTATCAGGGAGCCTTCTAGGGCAGCCCAATGAGCTACAGCGCTGAGGGGGAAAAAAAAAATGTAGCTTCCACTGTCCCTGCACACCGAAGGTGGTGTTGGGCAGTGGAAATCGCTACAGCACAAGCGGTTTGGTGGTTAATGGACCCTGCCTAACGCTATCCCTGCTTCTGACGAAGCGGCAGCAACCTCTCCCTAGGCTCAGATCAGCAGCAGTAACATGGCGGTCGGCGGGAACGCCCCTTTATAGCCCCTGTGACGCCGCGGACAGCAAGCCAATCACTGCAATGCCCTTCTCTAAGATGGTGGGGACCAGGACCTATGTCATCACGCTGCCCACACTCTGCGTTTACCTTCATTGGCTGACAAATGGCGCTTTTCGCGTCATTGAAATGCGACTTTGGCGCGAAAGTCGCGTACCGCATGGCCGACCCCGCATAGGGGTCGGATCGGGTTTCATGAAACCCGACTTTGTCAAAAGTCGGCGACTTTTGAAAATGTTCGACCCGTTTCGCTCAACCCTATCGGAAGGTATTCCTCGATGGTTCCCAGGGTCTGAAGGAGAGAAAACTCTCCTTCAGGCCCTAGGATCCATATTCATGTAAAAAATAAAGAATAAAAATAAAAAATATCGATATACTCACCCCTCCGGCGGACCCTGGACCTTAGCGGTGTAACCGGTAGCCTCTGTTCCTAAGAATGCAGGGTGAAGGACCTTCGATGATGTCGCGGCTTGTGATTGGTCGCGTGACCGCTCATGTGACCGCTCACGCGACCAATCACAAGCCGCGACGTCATTGCAGGTCCTTCACTCGCTCATTCTTAGGAACAGAGGCTGCCGGTTGCAGCAGTTACAACCAGGGCGCGTCCGAGGGTGAGTATATTCATATTTTTTTTATTCTTTATTTTAGACATGAATATTCATCCCGATACCGATTCCCGATATCGCAAAAATATCGGAACTCGGTATCGGAATTCCGATACCGCAAATATCGGCCGATACCCGATACTTGCGGTATCGGAATGCTCAACACTAAATCAAATACAACACAGTTTCCCATCTTTATTGTACTCCCAATTCCTGCAACGCTCTCGATCTCCTGTAATAAACATAAAATAATAAAGCAACAATATACTATACCTGTTCATCGTTCTGTCCCACGCTGTAATCCATATCTGGGGAACATACAGTTTTCAACCAGGATGGTGCCAAGATGCGACCACCCTGGCTGAAAACCACTGGTGAATGAGGAGATATTGCCAGCTCAGATTCAGTGACTAGCGGTACCATCACTGAAGCTGGGCTGCCTCAGAGCCTGACCTGCTCTGAACTCTGAAGCGTGGGAAAATGCCTGTTCATTTTCCCATGCTCCAGAGTTCAGCGCAGGTCAGGCTGTGAGGTAACGCAGCATCAGTGACGGCACCACTAATCATTGAAGCTGCCGCTCGCAGCCACGCTGAACTTGGATGACCTCTGGAGCATGCGAAAATGAACTGGCATTTTCCCATGCTCCAGAGTTCAGCGCAGGTCAGGCTGTGAGGTAGCGTAGCTTCAGTTATTAACTAATACCTCACATATTTTTAATGTGTTTTTTGCACTTTTTTTCGGGGTGCTTTTGGGCCCATTTGGTCTTGTAAACTGTGGTGTCTGTTCACATGGGATGCATTTGGATAGCGCTGGGCAACCCGCCTGATCTAATAGAAGGGCGACACTAATAGGCTGTTAACCTGGATGCTGTGCATTTCCATTGTGTGAACAGTGCCACATACAAGTCTTTTATGTGCAGTAATATACAAAGCAGCTACCCCCTCCATTGGATTGGTATGTTGTGAGTGGTTGCCTCATTGGTATTTCTGCACCTGTGTTGTCGCCATCTTAACTACATGGGTTTGCTGCATCCTGATAGTGCATTTGTTTGGAGGTCTTGTTAGGTAAACATCTCTGCCTTTTTGATAGTTTTCCAGAAATGATGGTACCCTTAACTTAATATTTTATTGCACATCCTTTTTACGCAATCACTGCAATCAAATGATTCCTGTAACTGTCAATGAGACTTCTGCACCTCTCGACAGGTATTTTGGCTCACTCCTCAAGAGCAAACTTCTCCAGTTGTCTCGTGTTTGAAGGCTGCCTTTTCCAGATGGCATGTTTCAGCTCTTTCCAAAGATGCTCAATAGGATATAGGTCAGGGCTCATGGAAGGCCACTTCAGAACAGTCCAATGATTTCCTCTTAGCCATTCTTGGGTGTTTTTAGCTGTGTGTTTTGGGTCATTATAATTTTGCAAGACCCACGACCAGCAACTGAGACCAAGCTTTCTGACACTGGGCAGCACATTTCACTCTAGAATCCCTTGACAGTTTTGAGACTTCATTGTACCCTGCACAGATTCTAGACACCCTGAGCCAGATGCAGCAAAGCAGCCCCAGAACATAAGAGAACCTCCTCCATGTTTCACAGTAAGAACAGTGTTCTTTTCTTGATATGCTTCATTTTTCCATCTGTGAACATAGAGCTGATGTGCCTTGCCAAAAATTTCCATGTCTGTCTTATCTCTCCATAGGACATTCTCCAAGAAGCTTTGCGGCTTGTCAAAATGTAGTTTGGCAAATTCCAGTCTGGCTTTTTCAAGATTCTTTTCAACAATGGTGTCCTCCCTGGTCGTCTCCCATGAAGTCCACTTTGGCTCATACGTGCAAGTTACCATTGACCTGGACTCTTGTAATTGTCTTTATCTTGTAATTGTCTTTATGTTATTTGAGGTGAGCTGATTAATTTGTGGGACTGCAGTCAAGCTTTCAGGTAAGTGATACCAGGCGACTAAACAGGATTTCCTCAAATCTCTTACTTTTGGCATCCCCTTTGTGGTATTTGATTTGTCGGGGCTTATGTGAAACCTTTTGTAGGACGTGATGCATCGATGATGTCACCCAATCTATGTAATCAAATGCTGTGTCAGTCACGTTGGAAGATAAAAGATTTGCGGACCTTTCGTCTAGCTGCCAGTTACCACAGATATGGATACTGGATCAAAGTCCCTCTAATCTATCTGCTCACCTCTATATGTCATTCAATGTAAAAAAGTTAAAAATGTTATATGAATTTTTGTCAGTAAATTGTCTGTTGTATCAAAAACAAAAAAAAGAGGAAGCTATATAAAGAGCTGCTAGCAGAAAGCACGAACAATCTGTCTCTATGATGAGAAACATGTTTGTGCTTCGGGGTGGGCTTGTGGGCAGGTCTTTCCTTGGTTTCTCTGGCTTAGAGCAGGATAGAGAAGGAAGATAAGACTCTGCCTACAGTCCCACCCATGACCACGAGCATATCATTAGCTGCAAATGTCTAACACTGAATAAACAAGAACCACAAGACAGATTTCATCACCTCAGGTATCATTGAAGAGTCTGACACTTATTAGGGCGGGAACCTTATTGGGCAAAGGGAAATTTTAGCAGACCAGATACTGGAGATTAGCTTTAGACCTTCTAAGCGTCCTGGAGAACCTGCATTGGATGTCAACTTTAGGCCTAGACTTATCTCTCATAAAAAATAGTAGGCTAGAAGCCAGAGTTTGCTAAACAGCATTACCTAATGTCTGAGAATATGCTGCACAGTATATCACTTACAGGACTAGAGGTGCTGGCAGGCAGGACTGCCCTGAGCAGAGGTAACTGGTGGTTTTATGTGAATGAGGACTGTGTAATCATCAGCTAAGTGGAAGTCGACCCAAATATCTTGTTAAATGTGTGTATTTTTTAAAATCAGTGTCAGAAACTTCTTCTTGATTGGTCAGAGTGAATATAAACATTGTATCTAATGATTGACTGAACTATGTTGAGCTATGTAGTTGTTCACTTGATGTTCAGAAAAGAAATTGAACATGATGGCACATTGTGTCCAACTTTCTGTCAGACAGAACACCCAGACAAGGCACTGCAGGAATCACTGTAACCTGGGGAGGTAAATAAACCACCAAATATTCTGGGCCCTTAGACCACCAGGGAACTAAATATTAACCTCTAAACCACCAGGCATTCAGCACTTATTTTACTCTGAACCACAGGTATTACCCCCCACTTTTACCTAAGATCTCCAGGAAACAAAAATAAACCATCTCTTCTACCGTAGAGTAATAGAACTATTGTCTTTGATCAAAACCCCACTGTACTATAGACCACCATGCATGGCTTTTGTAAAAAAAAAAATATCTGCTTTATTAACAAATGGAAAGATGAACTATGATAAGTCACGCCAGAATGTTCTTGGACAGTTTGGCTTGGTTTTTGATATTTTTTATTATAGAGTTTTTAACATCTTTATTTCTGATGCTGTAGATAATGGGATTCAACATTGGAGTGACCACTGTATAGAGAACAGATATAACCCTGTCTGTCTCCGGAGAGTGAGATGATTGAGGCTGAATATACATGAACGTAATGGTTCCATAATAGAGCATGACAACAGTGAGGTGGGAGGCGCAGGTAGAGAAAACTGCCTGTCTTCCTTTTGAGGAGCGAATCTTCAAAATGGTGGAGATGATGTAAACATAGGAAATCAAGGTTAAGAGAAAAGAACATAAAACAATGATCCCGGCTGCAACATAAATTGTTATCTCATTAAGCCAAGTATCTTGGCAGGAAAGTCTTAAGAAGGGAGGTACTTCACAAAAGAAATGATTAAGATCATGGGTCCTACAGAAGGGAAGTCTCCAGGTGAGGGCCACTTGTATACAGGCATCTATGACACCAATGGTCCACGGTATTAGGGCTAAGATAATGCAAAAGCTCATGTTCATAATACTACTGTAGTGCAGAGGTCTACAAATGGCTGCAAACCTATCATAAGCCATAACGGCAAGTAGGATGCACTCCGCTGCCCCAAGTGTTAATGAGAAGAACATCTGGAAGACACAGCCCCCTACAGAAATACTCTTGTCAGTGGATACAGTATTTATGAGGATTATGGGAACTATGGTTGAGGAGAAACAGATGTCAATGAAAGAGAGATTACTTAGGAAGAAGTACATCGGGGTGTGTAATGTAGGACTGATCCTCACTGTAAAGAGAATGAGACAATTTCCTCCCAATGTAATGAGATACATCACCATGAATACGATGAACCCTATAACTTGGAGGTGTAGGACAGAAGATAGCCCAAGCAGGATGAACCAACTGGGAAGAGTTTGGTTGGTATTCTCCATTGAGTTACACAGAACCTTGAAGAAAAGCGTTGTAGATAATTACTGACTGAAGCTCGGAAGAATGCACTCATGTTTTAACATTTTTGATTATTGACAATGATTTCACTATTTCTTGCTAACTTATTTTTTTATGTCAAAGCCCCAATATTTTACTCTTAAGTTTGTGTCAAGTTTATACAAATAAGTCCAAATGTCATAAAATTAAAAAAAATACCCCTTCTTAAATTTCTTGCCAAGCCAGCAGAGAGGAATGTTTTATATTTGCAAGCTGCGAGCACTAGATCACTGCAATCAATTAGCGTCCTTGGTGGTTGCTTGTAATACTACGACCATAACTGCTCAGCACCAGTAAGTACCACTTATATGTACAGATTCTAAGCAGGCTATGATGCAGTAAGAGTAACAATTCTTTACTGCTATTTTATCATACAAGTTGTTCTGCATATACACAGATTATTTTCTTGTTATCTCTATTTATATTTGCTAGACTGTGATGTGACATAATTTCCCCAAACAGGTTCAGCCGAACATGGTTGTTTTGCTGCATTCCCTGCTTTGGCTTTTATACAGGCTCTAATAGGCTGTTCTACAGTATGTTATGTGAGATTAGTGGAACGACCTGACACTGGGAAAAATCGCATGGAGGGTAGAGGGCACTGGGAAGGCATGTGAGTTACCCCAGTGACAAGCTTGAAGTCATTATTGGGAACCCGCCCAGTCATGCCCAATAGTCACATGATCCTTCACTAACTAATGCAGTCAACTGTACGGTGTAAAATATCTATTGTTATTCTTGGTAAATTGAATAATAAATTGTTTGAATTCACTGGTTCCAGTAAATTTGCAAAAACTGTGCAAGAATTCCATTTACATTAAATCGATTAACTCATCTCTAGGGTCTTTCCAGTTTAAAAAAAAAAATTGGGGATGTGAAGCACAGATTTTTCACTCAGTGTTCCCCATGTGTCTGCAAAGGTTATTTTGAGCAGTACCAACCACCAATATAAATGATAGAGGTGGCTGCAGCAGAACAAAGGGCACCAGGTATAGTGCCTGAAGTCACACTTTATACAGGCTGTTAGTCAAGGATAAGGAGGTGGTGCTAGGAGGGGAATAGAGCTGGAGTGACAGAGGTACTTCGGAATGGAATTGTCACATTTAGGTGTACAGGTGAAAAGTTGCTTTAATCTAAGCATGAAAAATCTTGCATGATTTGGCATAAAATGTACTTGAATACTCTACAGCGACAGGGTCTGTTCCGCCGGATTGGCGCATAGCAAATGTGGTGCCAATATTCAAAAAGGGCTCTAAAAGTGAACCTGGAAATTATAGGCCAGTAAGTCTAACCTCTATTGTTGGTAAAATATTTGAAGGGTTTCTGAGGGATGTTATTCTGGATTATCTCAATGAGAATAACTGTTTAACTCCATATCAGCATGGGTTTATGAGAAATCGCTCCTGTCAAACCAATCTAATCAGTTTTTATGAAGAGGTAAGCTATAGACTGGACCACGGTGAGTCATTGGACGTGGTATATCTCGATTTTTCCAAAGCGTTTGATACCGTGCCGCACAAGAGGTTGCTACACAAAATGAGAATGCTTGGTCTGGGGGAAAATGTGTGTAAATGGGTTAGTAACTGGCTTAGTGATAGAAAGCAGAGGGTGGTTATAAATGGTATAGTCTCTAACTGGGTCGCTGTGACCAGTGGGGTACCGCAGGGGTCAGTTTTGGGACCTGTTCTCTTCAACATATTCATTAATGATCTGGTAGAAGGTTTACACAGTAAAATATCGATATTTGCAGATGATACAAAACTATGTAAAGCAGTTAATACAAGAGAAGATAGTATTCTGCTACAGATGGATCTGGATAAGTTGGAAACTTGGGCTGAAAGGTGGCAGATGAGGTTTAACAATGATAAATGTAAGGTTATACACATGGGAAGAGGGAATCAATATCACCATTACACACTGAACGGGAAACCACTGGGTAAATCTGACAGGGAGAAGGACTTGGGGATCCTAGTTAATGATAAACTTACCTGGAGCAGCCAGTGCCAGGCAGCAGCTGCCAAGGCAAACAGGATCATGGGGTGCATTAAAAGAGGTCTGGATACACATGATGAGAGCATTATACTGCCTCTGTACAAATCCCTAGTTAGACCGCACATGGAGTACTGTGTCCAGTTTTGGGCACCGGTGCTCAGGAAGGATATAATGGAACTAGAGAGAGTACAAAGGAGGGCAACAAAATTAATAAAGGGGATGGGAGAACTACAATACCCAGATAGATTAGCGAAATTAGGATTATTTAGTCTAGAAAAAAGACGACTGAGGGGCGATCTAATAACCATGTATAAGTATATAAGGGGACAATACAAATATCTCGCTGAGGATCTGTTTATACCAAGGAAGGTGACGGGCACAAGGGGGCATTCTTTGCGTCTGGAGGAGAGAAGGTTTTTCCACCAACATAGAAGAGGATTCTTTACTGTTAGGGCAGTGAGAATCTGGAATTGCTTGCCTGAGGAGGTGGTGATGGCGAACTCAGTCGAGGGGTTCAAGAGAGGCCTGGATGTCTTCCTGGAGCAGAACAATATTGTATCATACAATTATTAGGTTCTGTAGAAGGACGTAGATCTGGGTATTTATTATGATGGAATATAGGCTGAACTGGATGGACAAATGTCTTTTTTCGGCCTTACTAACTATGTTACTATGTTACTATGTTACTATGTTACATAAATTTATTAATTACAGTTTTGGCCAGAATTTATATTTCTATGTGATTGATATATCGCACGTATGTATGACTCCACTCTTGATAAATTAAATTATTTTTACATTTAGTTCAAAACAATATTTGTTTGGTACACCGAGGCACTTAATTCTCCTTTTCCAATGTCTCATTAAATACTCTACAGGGACTGAGTTAATCTGTTCTTTGGGGCTTTGAAAGACAGATTTAATTTCTCTTGAGAGAAGTAAACTGGTGGATATCTTTTAGGTATATCTAGATCCCTGTGTTGTATTTATTTGAGCATTTTACACATTTTTACAATATTAAACAAAGTATTAGATCAGATAGACAGGGTGGAAAGCACTGTGGGCAGCCTCAACTTACCTCAGAAATCCTGGTATCTCTAGTATTAGATCAGACAGACAGGGTTGACAGCAGTGCGAGCAGCCTCTTCTTACCTCAGCACTTTTATTTTCAGTATTATATCAGATAGACAGAATGGACAGCAGTGTGAGCAGCCTCTTCTTACCTCAGCACTACTGGTATCTCCAGTATTAAATCAGATAGACAGGGTGGACAGCAGTGTGAGCAGCCTCTTCTTACCTCAGAACTCCTGGTATCTCCAGTATTATATCAGATAGACAAGGTGGATAGCAGTGTGACCAGCCTCTTCTTACCTCAGCACTCTTGGTATCTTCAGTATTAGATCAGATAGACAGGGTGGACAGCAGTGTGTGCAGCCTCTTCTTAACTCAAAAATCCTGGTATCTCCAGTATTAGATCAGATAGACAGGGTGGACAGCAATGTGAGCAGTCTCTTCTTACCTCAGCACTCTTGGTATCTTCAGTATTAGATCAGATAGACAAGGTGGATAGCAGTGTGAGCTGTCTCTTCTTACCTCAGCACTCTTGGTATCTTCAGTATTATATCAGATAGACAGGGTGGACAGCAGTGTGTGCAGCCTCTTCTTAACTCAAAAATCCTGGTATCTCCAGTATTAGATCAGATAGACAGGGTGGACAGCAATGTGAGCAGTCTCTTCTTACCTCAGCACTGTTGGTATCTTCAGTATTAGATCAGATAGACAGAATGGACAGCAGTGTGAGCAGCCTTTTCTTACCTCAGAACTCCTGGTATCTCCAGTATTAGATCAGATAGACAGGGTGGAGAGCAGTGTTAGTAGCCTCTGTTTACTTCAGCACCCCTGGTATCTCCTGCATTAGATCAGATAGACAGGGTGGACAGCAGTGTGTGCAGCCTCTTCTTAACTCAAAAATCCTGGTATCTCCAGTATTAGATCAGATAGACAGGGTGGACAGCAATGTGAGCAGTCTCTTCTTACCTCAGCACTACTGGTATCTTCAGTATTAGATCAGGTAGACAGAGTGAATAGCAGTGTGAGCAGCCTCTTCTTACCTCAGAACTCCTGGTATCTCCAGTATTAGATCAGATAGACAGGGTGAACAGCAGTTTTAACAGCCACTTTTTACTGCAGCACCCGTGGTATCTCTAGTATTATATCAGATAGACAGGGTGGAAAGCAGTGTGAGCAGCCTCTTCTTACCTTAGCACACCTGGTAGTTCCAGTATTAAATCCTATAGGCAGAGTGGACAGCAGTGTGAGTGGATCACCCCCCCAAGGGCCGTGGAGTATTCCTGGTCCTGCGGTTCACAGGGGGATGTCACGGTGGCTGACCCGGTCCGTGGCCCTGGGACGTCCGTATAAAAGGGAAACTTCTTTAATGGGAATGTTCGTGACGCCATCTGTGGTATTCGATCAGGGTGACCGACGCTGCTTTAAGGGGATCCGCTGGGGTGATGTTATGGCAGCTAGATGGTATACCTTCCCACAGGTGAAGTATATCCCCAGGGCTTCCCGGTGTGTAGATGGTGATATGGTGAATGTTGCAGAGAATAAAGAGGACACAAGGTTGCGTCTCTTTACCTTTACTGACAACTTCAGCATCCACAGTCCAGAGCACCAGATCACAGGGCAGGCAGAGTCCGGCCGGTTTGGAGGCAAGTCCAGAGTCCCCTTGTCCAGGTGGAAATCAATAGCCTTCCCTTGCGCTGTAGTGGTGTAGTCCCTTACTGCATAAGCTTCAAATAAGGGCCTCACAGATGTGGTGTCTCTTTCTGACCCCCATATAGGATAGGACAAAACCCGTATGACTGGTGACTTGAGCCTGTTTATAGGGTCTCTTAGATAACCCGGCTCTGTAGGTGTCACTGTGCCTCCTGGCCCTGGGTGTAGGTGCGAACAGGTAACCTGCAATTAGCTGTCCTGCCGGTCTCTGAAGTAAGGCATAGAGGTCCTTACTACCTCGGTGTCCCGGCTACCGGTGTTCTGCGCCTCAGAAGGAGGCAGCCTGTTCGAGGCTGGTGCCCTTCTGGTATCCTCTCCTTTGCTTTGCTTTCCTTCATGCTTGCTGCAATGCGTTCGGCTTTCTGTGTCTCATCCCAGGAGCTGTAGCACTTCAGGCTACACGGCTCCTCTGCTTCCTTTCCCTCTGTCTATCTGACAGGAACTGAACATTTCCCCTCCAGATCTGGTTGTTCTTATAGGGGAGTTCACCTTAAACAGGCTTAGAGCTCCCCCTTCTGGTCTGGAGTGTGAACATGTTGCATGTTTGTGGTAGCTGGATGCAGTTATCCGTCTGTGCCTCCAAACATAGCAACACTCTCCCTGAGCCCTGAGAGGAAAGCAATACCACTGCAACGACAGGGACCCTGGGGTACTGCGTTCTCTCCCCCCCCCCCCCCCCCGTTAAATCCAGTACTCCCGGACTGGGAAAAGAAACCAACAGTTACAGGTTAGCAAGCAAACACAATTTTGAAATGCTATAAAACAAGTTAATATAAACTGATGCTTCCCTTTATGGGAGTTGAGGACACTTGAACGTTGCAAAATATGTTTATAAAAGTACATCTGGTATTGTCTTTAGTCATATGAAGCAAAGAAAGGCTCTACCCACGCCGGCAAAGTGGGCAGAACCAAGGTGCACCTTGAGGGTGAAAACTATTTACAATGAAAGTTTTTGGGTAAGCATTGTCCATTACTGCAATGTCCATTTTTAAACCTGTAACAAAGATAAGCAAACAATTGAAACGTGTAACAGCAATTAGTGACATTTTTAATCCCTATAACGAGCTGGGATTTGACCTTTGGTACTACGAGTAGACCTGCGTAGTTCCTGATCTAACATGTCTGCTGTTACTGTAGTGGACCCACTAGTGTGTGTATTATCTGTAGGTCTGCATTGTGTAGGTAAATTGAGCAAGAGTCTGCATCTTCTTAGATTCACCATATGTCTGACAGATTCGCCAATAGCAGAGGGTGGATTTTCTGGTTCCACTGCTGGGGTGACATTTGCTGCTTGAACCTGCTGGTGCAGAGTCTCTTCTGGTTCAGGATGGTCTGGAATCACATTTTGTTCTGGTATTTCCAGCTGGGGAAAAGTCAAGACAGATATCACTATGGCCTGATGTATTTGAGTCCAAGACTGGGGAAAATCTCAAAGAACAGTGTGAATTCTCTTTTATTCTTCTTCCATGGGTGGAGATGTCCCTGGGTCTGTTTCTTTGTTCCTCAATTTATCAGGGCATACTTTGAGATAGTCTCTGGATACTGCAGTTGAAGTTTCTCCTCCATCTTCTACCTCTACCTCTCATCAGGTATGCTGGAGTACAATTGGTGGAATTCACTAGAATGTGGTGGTACAAGTCTACCAATTCTGGCAACTTTTCTGGCCCTATGTTCCTTTCCTGTATAGGTAAGGTTTTCAGTAGGTCAATCACTACTTGGTTCATCTTCAAAATAATGAAAAAAGGCTGACAGCACTCACTCTACTGGGGTGCCCGTTCCATGTCCAGGGAACCCTCCTGGATATTCCAAGACCATCCGACATCAAAAGAACAGCGCTCCACTCGGGTGTAGAAATCTTCAAAAAGTGCTTTATTAAGCCATGATAGAACAGCAACGTTTCGACCAAAACGTGGTCTTTTTCAAGCATACTGGGGGAAATCTCAAAGAACAGTGTGAATTCTCTTTTATTCTTCTTCCATGGGTGGAGATGTCCCTGGGTCTGTTTCTTTGTTCCTCAATTTATCAGGGCATACTTTGAGATAGTCTCTGGATACTGCAGTTGAAGTTTCTCCTCCATCTTTACTGATAAGGCAGACATTCATGTTGTCGAAGTTTGAAGATAGGATAGTATACGGTTCTGCTTCCCACTGGTCATCAAGTTTGTGCAGTCTTCTTTTACATTTAAGCACTTGTTCACCTGGGGACAACGGAATTGCAGGGGCATGTTGGTTATAGTCTCTTTCTTGCTTTTCTCTCGTTGTGATAGACTTCTCTCGATGCCCTCTTGCACTTGGCGGTACCTTTGTTGTCTCTTAGTATCCCAATCTGCATCAGATGAGGTATTTTCTGGGGTTAGGACTCCCATGTCTAGATCAACAGGTAGTTTGCTGGGTCTACCTCTCATCAGGTATGCTGGAGTACAATTGGTGGAATTCACTGGAATGTGGTGGTACAAGTCTACCAATTCTGGCAACTTTTCTGGCCCTATGTTCCTTTCCTGTATAGGTAAGGTTTTCAGTAGGTCAATCACTACTTGGTTCATCTTCAAAATAATGAAAAAAGGCTGACAGCACTCACTCTACTGGGGTGCCCGTTCCATGTCCAGGGAACCCTCCTGGATATTCCAAGACCATCCGACATCAAAAGAACAGCGCTCCACTCGGGTGTAGAAATCTTCAAAAAGTGCTTTATTAAGCCATGATACAACAGCAACGTTTCGACCAAAACCTGGTCTTTTTCAAGCATACAATACAGCATAGTGGGCTGTCTTAAATAGTGTGGATGCCACACAGTGCACCAATCACTACTAAGCAACACCCACATAAAACAACAAATATAGCATAAATAACAGACATCAGATATAAACATATATATTCTCAATTGGCGTTCGCATATACAATTCATAAATAACCATAATAATAAATATACAACAAAAGATCTCCCTTTGTTTATTTCATGATCAGCATTACTGCTGGGTCGCTCGAGTTCAGGAGAGGCGCTATATGATCTGCCATATGGGTTACCTGACTATTTGGCTTGTTACGTTCGTATGGGGCGGCCGGGGGGTGGCGCGTGCGCGCTGTGCAGTGTGGGCGTGCTTCTGGTGCGGTCACGTGGTAGGGGCTCGTCCTGTGCTCTGTGAGCCTGCGCTCCCTTAGGGCGCCTCTCCTGAACTCGAGCGACCCGGTAGTAAACCTAGGTATGTGATATGGGACACCGATCCAAATGAGGGAGCTTTTTGTATTGGATAGTATGTGCGGGACTATATGGATCATGTGTTGTGATAGGGTGTTGGACTCTTTGGCGCCGAGATTCTGGATTGGACCTTATAACACCTATGATGACATATACATAGAGCGGCTGATTTGTCGGAGGTTCCTATGGAGACAAATGCTGTTGTATCATGGCTTAATAAAGCACTTTTTGAAGATTTCTACTTGGTTCATCTTTTCACACATTTCGTTGGTTTGTGGGTGGTACAGTGTTGTTCTGATCATTTTGCATCTATACAGGTTGCAGAATTCTTGAAATACTTCTGCTTCAAAGGCTGGTCCTTGATCAGTAAGTACCCTCTCAGGATATCCATGTGGTCTACAGAAGTGCTGTTGGAAGGCTTTGGCTGCCGTCTTTGCTGTCAGGTCCTTGACAGGTGCGACTACCAGGAATCTGGAGTAGTGATCCACAATGGTCAGAGCATAAACATAGCCTGATCGGCTGGGCGTTAGCTTTACGTGGTCTAAGGACATCAGTTCAAGTGGCTGTTTGGTGACTATGGGCTGTAGGGGAGCCCTCTGACTGTCATGGCCCTTCCTGCGTAGGCTACACGGGCTACTCTCTGCACCACTTTTCAATGGATTTTCTCATGCCAACCCAGTAGAACCGTCCACGAAGTAGACTCTCCAACTTGCTCCATCCGAAGTGTCCTGCTCCATCGTGGTACGCTTCCAGAACCATTGGCGCATCTTGTCTTGGGACCACTATCTGCCAAACAAAATCATGAGTGCGTGGGTCTATGTTTCTCCGGCACAGCTTACCATCATAGATAAATAGTTTGCCTTTCTCCTTCCACAGTTGTTGCATCTCTTGTGGATTATCTGGACCAGGGTGTGAACTTGCCTGCGTCAGGAGTTCTTTCACCAGATGGACCATGGGGTAACTGTCCTGGGTCTCTGCCCATCCATGGTGGGGCAGGGGATTCAGTGTGGCGTCCTGTTTGTCCTTGCACCTGTTCCTCACATGATGGAAATACTGTGTCGCCCTGGGGCGATGGAAAGCTGGTAACTCTATTTCTTTGAGTGTTCCTGAATCTTCTCTTATTTCCGGCAAGTTGGGCATTCTAGACAATGCATCGGCATTCGCATTCTTGTGCCCTGCCCGGTACTTGATGATGAAATCATAATTGGACAACTGGGCCATCCACCGTTGCTCCAAGGCACCTAGTTTTGCTGTGTCCAAGTGTGTCAGGGGATTGTTATCCGTGAAGACGGTAAATCTTGCCGTGGCCAGGTAGTGCTTGAATCTCTCTGTCACTGCCCAGACGATGGCGAGGAACTCCAGCTTAAAGTAACTGTAGTTTTCAGGGTTCTTTTCGGTGGGTTTCCTGCTAGCATAGGCGATTACCCTTTCTTTGCCTTTCTGGATCTGGGACAACACGGCTCCTAGTCCCATGTTACTGGAATCTGTGTACAGTACAAACGGTTGGTCATATTAAGGGTAAGCCAGTACCTCATCTCCCACCACAGCAAACTTCAAATGAGTGAAGGATCTCTCCAGTCCGTCATCCCTGTCAAATGGGATATTCTTATCTTAGGTTTTCTTGGATTGGCCCACTAACAGGTCTTGTAGTGGTGCGGCTTTCTTGGTGAAGTCTTTGATAAATCTTCTGTAGTAGCCTACCAACCCGAGGAACTGCCAAACTTCATGGAGGTTGCTGGGCTTCGGCCAGTCTCTGATCACAGTGACCCTGTCAGGGTCTGGGGCCACTCCTTCGGCGCTCACCACATGGCCCAGGTACTGCACTTCAAAATTCTTGTGTCCAAGACAGCACTCCATCATCCTCTGAAACATTCCTGGGGCGTTGAACAGTGCGAACGGCATGTAGTTGAATTCACAGAGACCCATCGGTGTTCTGAAGGCCGTCTTTTCCTTATCCGCCTCTGCTACGGGAACCTGACGGTACCCACTGGTGAGATCCAAGGTAGAGAAGTAGTTAGCAGATTTTAAAGCAGCTGGCGACTCTTCTATTCTAGGCAATGGGTATGCATCTTTGTGTGTAATGCGGTTTATCTGCCGATAATGAACACACATTCTCATCATGCCATCTTTTTTTCTGACGAGGACTAGTGGAGCTGCCCAGGGGCTACAACTGTCTCTAATTACCCCAGCCTCCTTCATCTCTTGTCTTTGGCACACTGATAATGAGCTGGAGGTACAGGACGGTATATTTCTTTAATGGGTGGATGATCCCCCGTGTGGATATGATGTTGAATCCGGTCACCGCGCTAACCAAATGAAAGATGGTTCACTAGGCAAGCTCGAACAATAACATGTCTGGGTAAACCTTAGAGTACTGGTATATCAACAATTGAATAACCAATCTAAATTGATGGAGTGCTAGCTAGCAGCCACCAATAGTGTTGATGGCCAGTACTGAAAGTATGTGTAGAAGACCAATCTGGGTGAAGATTTGAGCGCTTTCTGACAGCCACCAGTGATACTTGACATGTACCAGGATGGGATATCACAATGCCAAATGACAAACACTTCCTAGTAGTCATCGGTGATAATGATCATATGCCCAGATAAGTTATGCAATAACGAGTGAATATCTAAAAGATGGTTCAACTTAGAAAAAAGTGAGGCAAACACTACCTGGTGTTGCGTCGCTATAGTGCCGGTACTGTGTCTGTTCCGGAGTGATGGTATGCCGGAAAAGAAGGAGACAATCTGAAATCCGTGCATCCAGAGCTTGGAGGTCAGAGCGGTGGTGTGGGGCGGCAGAACTTCGGGGAGCGTCCTCCCCTATTGGCGCCCTGCCGCCACGCGCACCAGGAGGACCGGTAAGCGGCGTGCCTCGGCCGAAGGCGCCGCTGGACTGTAGTGGTGTGTGGAGGGGGCGTGGTCTGGGTGACATCACCTAGAGCTGAAAGAAAAAAGCAGGGGACGGATGCCGAGCAGGACCAATTGCCTACGCGTTTCGAAGGTCACCGGACCTTCTTAGTCAGGGAGCCCTGCTCTTTGCTTTCAGCTCTAGGTGACGTACCAGTACTCTAAGTTTTACCCAGACACGTTACTGTTCGAGCTTGCCTAGTGAACCATCTTTCATTTGGTTAGCGTGGTGACCTAATTTTTATCATTTTTTCTTCTTTTGACATATGACATACTTAGCACAGTAGCTGTCTAGGCACCAGCAGCTTTGACCTATTATCATTAACACCCTCTGGGAGCGCCGATGTTTTTATTCTTTTTCTTTCTATGATGTTGAATTCCTTTTACCTGCCCAAAATCCAGGGGGTGCTTGCTGAATACCCACTCATACTCATGGACCACCCTGTAAGCCCCTAGTTTCTGATGTCAAGGTGTAGAATCAGTGCCCACTTGTAATTTCTGACACAAATCTTCCATTTGTCTTGCAGAGCCATTGTCCTCTGCCTGGTTGGACGGGACCAAAGGTTCTGTGGCCCGTATCACATTATTATCAACAGTAGACAGTTTGGCAAGTGTGGCATATTTGGTTAGGAGGACCTCTTTCTCTCCACAGTTAAGGACACGTACTGGTACTCTCCCGTCTGGCTGTCAGGATTGTGGGCCTACTATCTGAGTACACAGATTCTACCAGGGCCTGGTAGTCTTTACCTCTGAGGCCTATTGCTGCCCGACACCATATTAACATTTCACTCCCGGGGGGGTATTGCAATGGGGATTAACCCCTTACCGGCATCGGACGTACTATACCGTCCGATGCCGGCTCCCCTGCTTTGATGCAGGGCTCCGCGGTGAGCCCGCACCAAAGCCGGGACATGTCAGCTGTTTTGAACAGCTGACATGTGCCCGTAATAGGCGCGGGCAGAATCGCGATCTGCCCGCACCTATTAACTAGTTAAATGCCGCTGTCAAACGCAGACAGCGGCATTTAACTACCGCTTCCGGCCGGGCGGCCGGAAATGACATCATCGCCGACCCCCGTCACATGATCGGGGGTCGGCGATGCTTGTGAATGGTAACCATAGAGGTCCTTGCAGCCTCTATGGTTACTGATTGCCCGTCGCTGTGAGCGCCACCCTGTGGTCGGCGCTCACAGCACACGTGCAATTCTGCTACATAGCAGTGATCAGCAGATCGCTGCTATGTAGCAGAGCCGATCGTGCTGTGCCTGCTTCTAGCCTCCCATGGAGGCTATTGAAGCATGGCAAAAGTTTAAAAAAAAAGTAAAAAAAAATGTGAAAAAAATAAAAAAAACATAAAAGTTTAAATCACCCCCCTTTCGCCCCAATCAAAATAAATCAATAAAAAAAATATCAAATCTACACATATTTGGTATCGCCGCGCTCAGAATTGCCCGATCTATCAATTAAAAAAAAGTATTAACCTGATCACTAAACAGCGTAGCGGGAAAAAAGTTCGAAACGCCAGAATTACGTTTTTTTGGTCGCCGCAACATTGCATTAAAATGCAATAACGGGCGATCAAAACAACGTATCTGCACCGAAATGCTATCATTAAAAACGTCATCTCGGCACGCAAAAAATAAGCCCTCAACCGACCCCAGATCACGAAAAATGGAGACGCTACGAGTATCGGAAAATGGCTCAATTTTTTTTTTTTTTTTAGCAAAGTTTGGAATTTTTTTTCACCACTTAGATAAAAAATAACCTAGTCATGTTTGGTGTCTATGAACTCGTAATGACCTGGAGAATCATAATGGCAGGTCATTTTTAGCATTTAGTGAACCTAGCAAAAAAGCCAAACAAAAAACCAATGTAGGATTGCACTTTTTTTGCAATTTCACCGCACTTGGAATTTTTTTCCCGTTTTCTAGTACACGACATGCTAAAACCAATGATGTCGTTCAAAAGTACAACTCGTCCCGCAAAAAATAAGCCCTCACATGGCCAAATTGACGGAAAAATAAAAAAGTTATGGCTCTGGGAAGGAGGGGAGTGAAAAACGAACACGGAAAAACGAAAAATCCCCCGGTCATGAAGGGGTTAAATCACTCACTGTGGCATGGCCAATTTCTCCACCAGATAGTTCTACCTGCTGTCTCTGCACCAGAGCTATGATTTCTTTCTGCAGAACACGTTGCTCACTGGAACCAGCAGTTTCGGCCACCTGTTGTAATAAGACAATAACCTCTGCAAGACAATTTTCTATGACATTAGTACCAATGGTCATCATAGGGTTACGTTCACTTCGGTCAATATCAACAATCACCATCCCTTGGGCCTTCAATTCTACCCGCCCCACTTTAATGGTGACCTCTTTGTACCCCACTTGTGGCAATGGCTGACCGTTACTGGCTACTATTGTAAAATCATCATCTGGGCCACGAGTAATGTCTGTGTCAGCCCAATAACGTTTATAAAGGATGTAAAGCATAGTTGTCACCTGAGAACCGGTGTCCTGTAAAGCGTTCATCGGGATGTCGTCAATCCCAATAGGGAGGACTGGTCGTCCTCAGACGTACTCGGCTCGCCAGTTTGTGGGCCTGATCGTCCTACTCCTGGGGGTTGGCACTCCGCCCCAGGGGTCGCTTGTTTAAATGACAGTACCTTGTGATGTGTCCTGTCTGGTCGCAGCGGCGGCAGATGGGTCGTCCATCCTGGTGATAGCGATCGTTGTCCCTTCCTTTCTCGTCGGTTTGATCCTCTTCTGTTGTCGCCAGGGAACATCCTCATGTCTGGAAGCCAGCTTGATCATCTCCTTTGGGGCTTCCTGTAGGGACTGCACGGTCCGGGCTAATGCGGCAAAGTTCTTGGTCAGCTCCTGCAGCTGGAGGCGTAGTTCCACGGGGGAATAGTCATCGAGGACCTGGGCATCGGCCTCAGCAGAGACCTGAGGATCTAGCGCCACCTCGTGGTGGTACGTGAGGGCTGGCCACCTAGGGGGCACTGTGTGGCTGGGCTGTGGTTCATGTAGCATCTGGATGGCCTGGTCTTTAAATTGTGCAAAGTCCAGGTCAGGGCTTTGCATGACCAGGAGGTGCGCCTGGGTTCTGTGGTTGTTGCACAGGAGCCCTTCAATGAACCGCTCTGTTAAGAGTTTGTCTCCGTCCTGCACACTGTTAGGGTCAACCTGCCGGACAGCCTGCAGTGTCTCCTGTAGATTAAGGGCATAGTCCCGTATGCTATCCTGCGCCCTCTGCTTTCACCCATAAAACTTCAATTTGATTTCTGTAGCAGTGTGGGTGTCAAAGCTGGTTTTAAGTTTAGCAAATATCTGCCGCACAGTCCGTTTGTCCACATTTGGCCAGGATTTCACTTCTCTTAGGGCTGCGCCTATCAATTGTCCAATTTAGATGCTGACCTTTTGATGCTCGGTCAGGGGATATATTTCAAAGAGACTGCAGAATCTTTCCTTAAAGTCACTTAAAGTATGGGTCTCCCCGGAGTATTGTGGAAGCCAGGCCGCCCCAGGAATATAGGGCATGGACAGCGGCATGATGGGCGCTGTAGCTGCAGCGTGGTCCGGCCGGCTTATGGGAGCTGCGGGCTCGGCTAGCATTACAGGGACTGCGGCTGCATTTTCCACGGGGCCCGGGGGCATCACTAAGCCTGCTGGTGCATCCGCTGCTGGGCCTGGGGGTGCTATGAGGTCTGCGGCTGCGAACGCCACCAACTCTCCCCTGAAACAGACATGGCTCTTTCCCCTCACTAACCTGGTAGAAGTCGGATCTCTTCTCCAGAATCTGCAGCGGTTCCTCCCGTGTGTTGCTCGGCACTTTGAAGCGTTCTCACTTCTGGCCCCGCGGTACGGCGTCTTCACTTCCGGCGTTCCAGGCAGTGTGGCACCCCTTTCCTTCTTCGCGCTCTTTCCGGCTGGCTCCGCACACGAAGGTATGTCTCCTCCCTCTCGCGCTCCACGCGGCGCGGCAATGGCGGATTTTGGCGCCAATTTTTGGTGGTCTTCTTGCGATACACAGTCTTTCAATAAATCACAGTTCAAGCACAATTCTCATACAGTCTTTGGGTGCACATGACCCGATTTAAAGGGTTTAGTAAATCCTGTTCATGATGCCAGGTTGGATCGCCCCTCAAGGGCCATGGGGTACTTGGTACTGGGTCCTGCGGTTCACAGGGGAATGTCATGGTAGCTTACCTGGTCCGTGGCCCTGGGACATATAAAAGGGAAAGGTCTTTAAGGGGAATGTTCGTGACGCCACCTGTGGTATTCGGTCAGGGTGACGGACGCTGCTTTAAGGGGGTCCGCTGGGGTGATGTTATGGCAGCTAGATGGTATACCTTCCCACAGGTGAAGTATTTTTCCAGGGCTTCCTGGTGTGTAGATAGTGATATGGTGAATGGCGCAGAGAATAACGAGAACACAAGGTTGCAGTCTCTTTACCTTTACTGACGACTTCAGCATCCACAGTCCAGAGCACCAGATCACAGGGCAGGCAGAGTCCGGCCGGTTTGGAGGCAAGTCCAGAGTCCCCTTGTCCAGGTGGAAATCAATAGCCTTCCCTTGCGCTGTAGTGGTGTAGTCCCTTACTGCATAAGCTTCAAATAAGGGCCTCATAGATGTGGTGTCTCTTTCTGTCCCCCATATAGGATAGTACAAAACCCGTATGACTGGTGACTTGAGCCTGTTTATAGGGTCTCTTAGATACCCAGGCTCTGTAGGTGTCACCGTGCCTCCTGGGTGTAGGTGCGAACAGGTAACCTACAATTAGCTGTCCTGCCGGTCTCTGAAGTAAGGCATAGAGGTCCTTACTACCTTGGTGTCCCGGCTACCTGTGTTCTGCGCCTCAGAAGGAGGCAGCCTGTTCGGGGCTGGTCCCCTTATGGTATCCTCTCCTTTGCTTTGCTTTCCTTCACGCTCTGTTACGCCACTTTCTTATACTTACCTGTCCGGCCGGTGCGCTCCCGATGCTCCTTCCTGCTCTCCGTCTTCCAGCTTCTCCGGCGCTCATCCATTCTGCGGTCCACGCATGTGCAGACGCGCTCCTTTCGTCGCTGGGGCTTCTGGGAGGTCGTGACCTGGTGGCTTTGCCTCCAATATGGCAACGCCCATCGGGTACTTCTTCCCAGCGCCTGCCCTGCTCAGACGCCTTTGCGTCTATAGCATTTGCTGGTTTCTTGCCAGCATCTCTGTAGGTTCTTTGGCTCCGGTCACTGCATCCTTGCTGTGACTCTTATTAATCCCAGTCCTGTGTTCCTGCCATTCTAGCCAGTCCTGTGTTTCCTGCCATACCCACCAGTCCTGTGTTCCTGCCGTTCCTGCCATGCCTTCCAGTCCTGTGTTCCTGCCGTTCCAGTCAGTCCTGTGTTTCCTGCCGTGCCCACCAGTACAGCGTTTCCACCGTGCCTACCAGTCCTGAGTTCCTGCTGTGCCTACCAGTCCTGTGTTCCTGTCGTGTTCCGTCAAACGTGTGTTTTCATCTTACCGGTCAGTACTTTATCTTTGCTGCCGCCGTCCTTCTTGTGCCTCCGCCATATTGGTCTCCTCTGTAGCTCCGACCTTCCTCCATCTTCTGTTCTCCCTCAGTCCTATCCTCAGTCGTCCCTTTGGCTTCGGCAGTTGCAGCTTCACTCTCCTTGGGCCTGACCCTAACGCTCCCTGTACAGGGGGTGGCTCCATCTGGTCCGCTCGCCCTCGGGGGCTCTGAAGCCGTGACCCAGAGGGTCCACTTCTCTAGTCCTCATATGCTCGCTGCAATGTGTTCGGCTTTCTGTGTCTCTTCCCAGGAGCTGTAACACTTCAGTCTACACGGCTCCTCTGCTTCCGTTCCCTCTGTCTCTCTGACAGAAACTGAACCTTTTCCCTCCAGATCAGGATGTTCTTATAGGGGAGTTCACCTTAAACAGGCTTAGAGCTCCCGCTTCTGGTCTGGAGTGTGAACATGTTGTATGTTTGTGGTACCTGGATGCAGTTATCCTTCTTTGCCTCCAAACGTAGCATCACTCTCTTCGAGAGGAAAGCAATACCACTGCGATGACCAGGACCCTGGGGTGCCGCAGGAGCAGCCTCTTCTTGCCTCATCACTCCTGGTATCTCAAGTATTAGATCAGATAGAAAGGGTGGACAGCAGTGTGAGCGGCGACTTTTTACCTCTTCACGCCTCCTACCTCCAATATTAAATCATATAGACGGCTTGGAAAGCAGTGTGAGCAGATTCTTCTTTTTTCAGCACTTTGGTAGCTCCAGTATTAGATCAGATAGGCAGGAAGAATAGCCATGTGAGCAGTCTTTTTTGTACCTCTGTATTCTTTGTCCTGATATCTCCAGTATTAGATCAGATAGACAGGGTGAACAACAGCTTCTTCTTATCTGCACTCCTGATATCTCAAGCAGCAAAAAGGTGCTTTTATTTGAAATGGTATGAGATGAAAACATTTTTGTTGTGAAACACTAGCCTTTATTGCATACAAATAAAGATTTGACCATATGTTTAACTCACCCTCCTCGGATAAACTTGTAGAGGTCCCAAAAGTTGAGAGACATTTATACAAAAAGTCATTATATCCCTCCTTCACAGTGTCACCCATTTGGAAGATAGAGTATTCAGCTTGAGATGAAGTGTAGGCTAGATTTTAAATGTTTCGGCGAAAAAAATGTTTTTTTTTAAAATAAAAATAATTTCTTCAAAGAAACTCCCTGTTTGTAGCTTACATTTTGCCTTTGTATCACTCTTTTGCTGTCTCAGGGTCCTCACAAACCCATAGTATTGCCTATCTATACTATTGGCTCCATACAAAGCTCACTTTGTATACTTTTTCCTCAATTCCGAGACCCAAACATTCTCCTTATCCTTTCCTATGGCTGTCAAACCAATATGCCATTCTTCACCCAGGTTAATTTTTGCTATCACCGCTGCTCTCTATCCTTTACACACACTGCAGCCTTATTCAAACTCAACTAATCACTGACTGACTCTGGACTCCCAGCAACTTTCTCTTAACAACTACCGTAAACTGTTCCCTTATTGCTAATCCCCCAGAAAATGCTAATATGCGAAATAGCAACTTATTTTTCTTTACAGCAATTCACAAATCAAGAATGTCATTATATCAGCCTCACATATTAATAAATGCATAAAACACAATATAATTTTCATATACCGCAGTCTTCAGAGGATGCTGTCTTCTTCGTCACTTCTTTATTCTATCTTGTCAGATGATCCACTGACCTTCATACTGAGCAACTTTACAACGAGAACGACAGCGATCCGTGATGTTGCAGCGTCCTGGATAGCGATCTCGTTGTGTTTGACACGCAACAGCGATCAGGATCCCGCTGTGACATCGCTGGTCGGAGCTAGAAGTCCGGAACTTTATTTGGTCGTCAGGTCGTCGTGATTCGTCATGTTTGATAGCAAAAGCAATGATGCCAGCAATGTTTTTACATGGAGCTAACAACCAGCGAGAACGATAAGTGAGTCGCCGACACGTCACTGGATCGCTCCTGCATCGTTCTGGTGTTGCCGTGTTTGACGTCTCTACAGCGACCTAAACCGCGACGCTCCAGCGATCGTCTCGTTATCTATATCGCTGCAGCGTCGCTGAGTGTGACGGTACCTTTACACATGTGAGCGGGTGGAGTTTCCTACTGCACATGCTCAAAGGCTCCTGTCCTATTGACAATGTAACAATCCATGGCTATTTTAATTCTAGAGTTATTATCTCCCTAGACTGAACAAGTGTGATTTGCTAATTAAAAGTATTTAAGAATTGATTTATAGTGATATTCGCTTTAATTATTTTTTACTTTTTATATTCTCTGAGAATCCCTTTAATTTCCTCCATTTGTTATAAACTTATTCCTTTGGTATTACCCGCACATGCCATTCATCCCAAATTTGCTGGGAGTTTCATGATTTTTCGGAAACATTCTGAGCAAATTTTTGGTATTTTGGGTTGAACAGGCAAAGTTGGTGCAAGACAAGGTGGGATTAAAGCATCCCTTTGTGCTAAATCCAATATTGGTATCTTGGAATTTTAGTAATTGTACAGACCTACTTTCTTCTCATCCTTCCAGTGCTACAAAAAATGTTTTTGTCCAATAATTCTGCGGACAGATATTTCCTAATGAATTGTCCAAGTCCTTCTGTTCTAAGATTGATGATTTCCTTATGTAATTGAAGTTTTCACTCTCTTTCTTTAGCTCTGTCACTGTCAATTCTCCGGTGAACAACAACTATTTTTTGTCTTTGCAATTTGCATAAACTAGTTAGCCTAAATTACATTGAAATAATATAGAGGAAATACATTCCTTTAATATTTCTTCGCTTTTGTTAACGTTGTAGGTAAGAAATAGTGTGTTATTGAGGTATTCCTTTAAGAAAGTGGATTTTTATTTTGCTCTTAATAATTTTTCATTTTTCATAAAATGCAACTACAGATTTATCTGAGATGAATTTGTCATTTATAGGTGCAGGACAAACTCTTTTCGCATTAAAGGACCAATGGCTTCAAAATAATTCCTCCCACTATGAAAAATCCACTCATTAATGTGACACTAATACACACTATGCATAGTTCTACTATCCACCAACCCAAATTGGCTCTGCACACTCCAGAGAGAAACTCCTACACACCTGTATACTTCGGGCATGGCATCTGTGCCCACTGAGAGGGCTCTGAGTGATGCCTCTGGAATGCATGGAATTTTGGAAAGGTTCGCCACCACTGGTCTAGAGTGTGTGCAGTGTGTGTGTAGGTGAGTATGGCTGGCCTGGGAGATGCTGTTCCCTTCTTCTTCTTCTAATATCCACCAATTCAAATAGGCTCTACACACTCCAGAGAGAAACTCCTACACACCTGTATACTCCGGGCCTGCCATGTGTGCCCACTGAGAGGGCTCTGAGTAACTCCTCTGGAATGTGTGCCAAAGGTTCGCCACCACTAGTCTAGAGTGTGTGCAGTGTGTGTGTAGGTGAGTATGGCTGGCCTGGGAGATGCTGCTCCCTTCTTCTTCTAATATCCACCAATTCAAACAGGCTCTACACACTCCAGAGAGAAACTCCTACACACCTGTATACTCCGGACCTGCCATGTGTGCCCACTGAGAGGGCTCTGAGTAACTCTTCTGGAATGTGTGCCAAAGGTTCGCCACCACTGGTCTAGAGTGTGTGCAGTGTGTGTGTAGGTGAGTATGGCTGGCCTGGGAGATGCTGCTCCCTTCTTCTTCTTCTAATATCCACCAATTCAAACAGGCTCTACACACTCCAGAGAGAAACTCCTACACACCTGTATACTCCGGGCCTGCCATGTGTGCCCACTGAGAGGGCTCTGAGTAACTCTTCTGGAATGTGTGCCAAAGGTTCGCCACCACTGATCTAGAGTGTGTGCAGTGTGTGAACAGGTGAGCACGGCTGGCCTGGGAGACGCTGCTCTCTTCTTCTTCTATCCACCAATTCAAATAGGCTCTACACACTCCAGAGAGACACTCCTACAGACCTGTATACCCACTGCACACCTAGGCTCATCTGCACTTGCTTCAGACTATTTTCTCACCTGTACACACACTGCACACACTTTAGACCAGTGGTGGCAAACCTTTGGCACGTGTTCCAGAGGCAGCAATCAGAGCCCTCTCAGTGGGCACGAATGCGAGGCCTGGGAAACGCTGTTCCCTTCTTCCCATGTTCAAATATATTTGCATCTTTTAGATACGAATACATTTGAAATGTGTAGCTCCAATCAGATCATACCCAATGTTTCCTGCAATGTCCGTACCAGACCCACTGTCTCCTGTGATGCATGTACCAGCCCCAATGTTTCCTGTGATGTCCGCACCAGCCCCAATCCTTCCTATAGTGTCCACACCAGCCCCAGGTTAAACTGATGTGTTGGTGTGGTGCCCCAAGGTCCTGGTCATCATTGTAGCATTGCTTCCCTCACGGGGAGAGAGATGTTACGCTTGAAGGCAAGAAGGGATAACTGCAACCAGGTAACACAAACATGCAACTCATTCACACTCCAGGACACCAGGGGGAGCTTTTGATCCTACTTGCTAGGTGACTCCCCATATATATATATATATATAACTGGTAGCCTGGAGTGTGAATGTGTTGCATGTTTGTGGTACCTGGTTACAGTTATCCTTTCTTGCCTCCAAACGTAGCATCACTCTCTCCGTGAGGAAAGCAACATTACTGTGATGACCAGGACCCTGGGGCACCACAACTCCCCATATATATATAACTGGTAGTCTGTAGGGAAAGTCAGTCAGTTTTCCAGAGGGTTCCTGCCAGGAAGGAGACAGGAGCCATCTGAGGGAGACGAAGGTTTTACGGAGCTGTGTAGCCCCAGTTCAGCAGTTCCTGGAAAGAGACATTCAGAAAGCCGAATTGATTGCAGTGAACATGCAGGAGAGCAAAGCACAGGAGTGGATATCAGAGGGAGACCAGCCCCGCCGCCTTCTGAGGTGCAGAACCGGTAGCCTGAACACCGAGGATCGTAAGGCACTCTATGTCTTACATCAGAGACCGGCAGGTCAGCTGAACTTTACATTACCTGTCCGACCTAACACCCAGGAGGCACGGTGGCACCCCTCTGTCCCTATAAACAGCCTCAAGCCACCAGTCATACGGGTTATGTCCTATCTTACCCAGGGGACAGAGAGAGATACAAAATCTGTGAGGACCTTATGTGAGCTTTTAGCAGTAAGGGACTACAACTCTACGGCGCTATAGGAAGGCTTTTGATTTCCACCTGGGTAAGGGGACTCCTAACTTGCCTTCAAGCCGGCCTGACCCTGCCTGCCCTGTGATCTGGTGCTCTGGACTCTGGATGCTGGAGTCTTCAGTAAACCAAGGTAAAGAGACTGCGACCTTGTGTCCTCATTCTTTACTGCACTCCTCACCATCTTTCACCTACACACCGGGAGCCCTGGTGATACAGTTCACCTGTGGGAAGTTATACCATCTAGCTGCCATAACATCACTCCAGAGGACCCCTTAAAGCAGCGCCGGTCCCCACTGACCGAATACCACAGGTGGCGACACGAACACAAACTTTATTTCCTTCAAAGACCTTTCCTTTTTACATTGACGCTCCAGGGCCACGGACCAGGTCGCCACCGTGACATCCCCCTGTGAACTCAGGACCCGATACCGAGTACCCCATGGCCCAGGCAGGGGCGCTCCTTTGGCACTTTGTGATAGGTGAGTTTTCAGTTACTGTTTCTGCACTCAGTCTCTAAAAGGTTTGCCTTCACTGCTTTAGAGACTGCAATTTGCACACCTGCACACATCCCAGACACACACTTGTCTACTTACTTCTCACACTTAAGACACTGTGCACTAGTATACATACTGCACACACTCCAGTCACTTTGCATACTGCAAACCTGCACATATCAGAGACACACATTCTGCACATCTGTATACACACTGCACTCACTCCATACTCTGCATATTGCACACGCACAAGACACTCTGCACACCTGAACACATCTGAGACTCATATACTGCACACATTCCAGACACTTTGTATACTACAAACCTGCACATATCTGAGACACACATTCTGCACATCTGTATACACACCGCACATACCCTAGGCAAAAATTCTGCATACATGTGTACACTCTACCCACCTGTATACACACTAACGATCTGCACACACTTCAGCTATACACATGGGACATCTGTACATACTCCTGACACACTGCACACCTGTATCCACTCTATACGTCGGTTAGCACATTGTACACTTGCGCATACTCTAGACACTTTTTACACTTGGAAAACCGTAAAAAAAAAAAAAAAATTATGCGCTCTAAAAACAGGCCTGTAACAATGTAGAAACATAACTACTGATGGCTAAATCACAGGAAGAATCAAACTGCTATACCAATCAAAAGACTATTTGCTTTATTACTCTATACTTGGTTTATTACTTAGTGTGTATTTGACGGTTCATAGCTGCACTGTTTGACTTGTTGGGCTCTGTATGATTTTAGCTAGAGATTGCGTCATTCGAGTGGTGTGAGCATTCAGTACATCTTACACCTGTATGCACACTGTATGTCTCTGCACACAATCTAGACACACATTCTGCACACCTTTATACACTTTGTACATCTGTTTACACACTGCAAACCTTCATATAATCTAGACACATTCTGCAGACCTGTATACACGTTACACATAATCTGGATACAAAGTCGGCTCACTGCTATACTCACTGCACACGTCTACAAACCCCAGTCAGTCTGCACATTTGCATAAATAATGCACACAATCTAGACACACATTCTTCACATCTTCACAAACAAATTTAAACACACCTGTATATACACTGCAAAATGGCAAACACTACAACCAGGCACACTGCACATCTGCACACATTCCACTCTGCACTCCTGTATACAAACTGTGTGAATACAAATCTTTCACTCTTCTATCCTGTATACACATTACGCACCTGCACACATGCCACTCTGCACTCCTGTATACACACTGTGCACCTGAACATATTTCGCTCTTCTATCCTGTATATACATTACACATCTGTACACATCCCACTCTGCACTCCTGTATACACATTGTACACCTGAACATATTTCACTCTTGTATCCTGTATATACATTACACATCTGTACACATCCCACTCTGCACTCCTGTATACACACTGTGCACCTGAACATATTTCACTCTTCTATCCTGTATATACATTACACATCTGTACACATCCCACTCTTCACTCCCGTATACACACTGTGCACCTGAACATATTTCACTCTTCTATCCTGTATACACATTACGCACCTGCACACATGCCACTCTGTACTTCTGTATACACACTGTGCACCTGAACATATTTCGCTCTTCTATCCTGTATATACATTAAACATCTGTACACATCCCACTCTGCACTCCAGTATACACATTGTGCACCTGAACATATTTCATTCTTGTATCCTGTATATACATTACACATCTGTACACATCCCACTCTCCACTCCTGTATACACACTGTGCACCTGAACATATTTCACTCTTCTATCCTGTATATACATTACACATCTGTAGACATCCCACTCTGCACTCGGTATACACACTGTACACCTGAACATATTTCACTCTTGTATCCTGTATATACATTACACATCTGTACACATCCCACTCTGCACTCCTGTATACACACTGTGCACCTGAACATAATTCACTCTTCTATCCTGTATATACATTACACATCTGTACACATCCCACTCTTTACTCCATATGTTCACTGTATACATGCGCATATTTCACTCTTCTATCCCCTATACACATTACACATCTGTACACATCCCACTCTGCACTCGGTATACACACTGTATACATGCGCATATTTCACTCTTCTATCCCCTATACACATTACACATCTGTACACATCCCACTCTGCACTCCTGTATACACATTGTGCACCTGAACATATTTCATTCTTCTATCCTGTATGTACATTACACATCTGTACACATCCCACTCTTCACTCCTGTATAGACACTGTGCACCTGAACATATTTCACTCTTCTATCCTGTATATACATTACACATCTGTACACATCCCACTCTGCACTCCTGTATACACACTGTGCACCTGAACATAATTCACTCTTCTATCCTGTATATACATTACACATCTGTACACATCCCACTCTTTACTCCATATGTTCACTGTATACATGCGCATATTTCACTCTTCTATCCCCTATACACATTACACATCTGTACACATCCCACTCTGCACTCCTGTATACACATTGTGCACCTGAACATATTTCATTCTTCTATCCTGTATGTACATTACACATCTGTACACATCCCACTCTTCACTCCTGTATAGACACTGTGCACCTGAACATATTTCACTCTTCTATCCTGTATATACATTACACATCTGTACACATCCCACTCTGCACTCCTCTATACACACTGTGCACCTGAACATAATTCACTCTTCTATCCTGTATATACATTACACATCTGTACACATCCCACTCTTTTCTCCATATGTTCACTGTATACATGCGCATATTTCACTCTTCTATCCCCTATACACATTACACATCTGTACACATCCCACTCTGCACTCCTGTATAGACACTGTGCACCTGAACATATTTCACTCTTCTATCCTGTATATACATTACACATCTGTACACATCCCACTCTGCACTCCTCTATACACACTGTGCACCTGAACATAATTCACTCTTCTATCCTGTATATACATTACACATCTGTACACATCCCACTCTTTTCTCCATATGTTCACTGTATACATGCGCATATTTCACTCTTCTATCCCCTATACATATTACACATCTGTACACATCCCACTCTGCACTCCTCTATACACACTGTGCACCTGAACATATTTCACTCTTCTATCCTGTATATACATTACACATCTGTACACATCCCACTCTTCACTCCTGTATACACACTGTGCATCTGAACATATTTCACTCCTCTATCCTGTATATACATTACACATCTGTACACATCCCACTCTTCACTCCTGTATACACACTGTACACCTGAACATATTTCACTCTTGTATCCTTTATATACATTACACATCTGTACACATGCCACTCTTCACTCCTGTATACACACTGTGCATCTGAACATATTTCACTCCTCTATCCTGTATATACATTACACATCTGTACACATCCCACTCTTCACTCCTGTATACACACTGTACACCTGAACATATTTCACTCTTGTATCCTTTATATACATTACACATCTGTACACATCCCACTCTTCACTCCTGTATACACACTGTGCATCTGAACATATTTCACTCTTGTATCCTGTATATACATTACACATCTGTACACATCTCACTCTTCACTCCTGTATACACACTGTACACCTGAACATATTTCACTCTTGTATCCTTTATATACATTACACATCTGTACACATGCCACTCTTCACTCCTGTATACACACTGTGCATCTGAACATATTTCACTCCTCTATCCTGTATATACATTACACATCTGTACACATCCCACTCTTCACTCCTGTATGCACACTGTGCACCTGAACATATTTCACTCTTCTATCCTGTATACACATTACACATCTGCACACATCCCACTCTGTACTCCTGTATACACAATGTGCATCTGTGTATCTACACATATCCCATACTGCACTCCTGTATGCACACTGTGTACATGCACATATTTCACTTTTCTATTCTCTATACACATTACACATCTGCACACATCCCACTGTGCACTCCTGTATGCACACTGTGGACATGCACATATTTCACTCTTCTATCCTGTATACACATTATACAAATGTACACTTCCACTTTGTGCTCCTTTTATACTGTACATACTGTGCACCTGCACACATCCCATTCTGCAAAGCTGTATACTCACGTTTTGCACTCCTATATGCAAACTACACTTCTGTACACTTTCTGCATGCTTGTGCACACTGAGAACCTATACACTCATTTAGTGTTAAAGTCCATGATTACTGCCTTATCATATTATAATTGATTTTTGCAATTTTTGCTTTCACCTACCTTAGGACCATCAAGTTATTAATAATCTGAGCAAACAACCATTGTATATAATAATAATAACAACATTAATATTAACAATGAAGCAAAATAATACAATTCTTGAAAGTTTTTATATACCGTACTTGAAATTCTTTGCTGAGGCTTACTTTTTTCTCTTTGTTACAATGTGCTGACATCTGCCGGTGTTGATGAAGCGTCTCACTCTGTATGAAGATAGAGGAAAGAAACTCTAACACTACCGTCATATATATTAGTTCTCACACATTTCTTCCTTCTTTATGCAAATGAGTGGATGAAGCGTTAATATGACATTCAATGCTCCCAATGGTAATTATAGGTCCCTTGACATCTACTTAACTTGTGTCTTTTTCCATCACTTTTACAAAGTTCATAAAAGTTTACTAACTGTTAGATAAACTTATTACCATTCATTTGATTGGGCCCAATTCAAGGAAATTAATCTTCTACCATTATCTGATCATCACTCGGGGGTTAATAAGGCTGGTTGGTGGTGATCTTCATTTTGAGATTTTTTTTTAAGTACAGTAATTTGAACCCCAGTTACAGAGGAAATCAGCACAGTAAAGTGATGGAAAACTGGCATAGATGATTTAGGTTTGCATGGATTTAGCAGCTTCGCTGAGGAACATCCTGCAATTATGTGATCTCCAGGTCCTACAGAAGCATCAGTTTTACAGATGGTTCTACTCACTACATTGAACGCAAAAAATGGAAGCAGAATTAATAGTTTAATTTCTTCTCAACTTCCCAGTTGTGTCTGTCTGATGCAAGAGTGGGATAACATCCTGTACATCAGACACCTATTACTCCAATCTGCAAGTACGACATGCTCATGTTTGGTCCCTATGGAGACAACTGGAGCCATGCTGAAGAGGTAGAGGTTCTATGGTATATAGTGGGCACGGAAAGTATTCAGACCCATTAAATTTTTTCACTCTTTGTTTCATTGCAGCCATTTGGTAAATTCAAAAAAGTTTTTTTTTCACATTAATGTACACTCTACACCCCATCTTGACTGAAAAAAAAACAGAAATGTAGAAATTTTTCCAAATTTAATAAAAAAGAAAAACTGAAATATCACATGGTCATAAGTAGTGTTGAGCGATACCTTCCGATATCCAGAAGTATCGGTATCGGATTGGATCGGCCGATATTAAAAAAATATCGGATATCGCCGATACCGATACCCGATACCCGATACCAATGCAAGTCAATGGGACAAAAATATCGGCATTAAAATAAACCCTTTTTTTCCTTGTAGGTTAATTCAACATGAAGGAAAACAACTAAGAATAATGTGGGATATATTGGGAGAGGTGGAGGAGACATTAAAGGCATAGAGGTTTAGCCCAATCAAATGGAATAGCAGGAATTAATTTTTTTTTTTTAAGACGTTCGGAGTTACAAAGATATTAACTATGTTAAGATTTTTTATATTTTGTCAGATATTTATTTGTCACTACTTCCATGCTCTTCACCTTCTTTTTTACTTCTCCCACACTTTCTTCTTCATCATCCTCAGCAGCAGCATCTTTTTCATCAACTTCTCCTTCACCATTTTCATCTTCTTCTTCTTCACGTTCTTCCTATTATTTTTTTTTGTATTCTTCATATTTTTTTATTCAACTATTCGTCTTCTTCATAGTCAACTTCTTCATCTTCTTCATATTCTTCTTCTTCATCATATTCTTATTTGTGACAGGCATTCATGTAGTTGTTATCTATAAAAGTTTGAATATTACACCTTCCTTTCTGCCTGTCACAAAAGATTTAGAACAGGATTTGTCCGCGTTCAGTTTGGCCTGCAGCAGCAGATTTTTTCCAGAGGCACCACGAGGAGGAACGGACTCACCCCTATACACTGCTTATTCTTCTTCTGCTTATAATTTAGATAATATCTTTTGCTCTGATTTTTAGTCTTATGCTTTATGTTCTTCTGCTTTTTCTTCTGCAGCTTCTTGTTCTTCTGCTTCTCTGTCTTCAGGGTCGTTGTCTCCGGGGTCGTCGTCTCTGGGGTCGTTCTCTTCTTTGGGGTGGTCTTCAGGGTCGTCGTCTCCTTCGGGGTGGTCTTCAGGGTCTTCGTCTTTAAGGTCTTGAACTTGGAAATGTGTCAGAAGGTACAAGAAGGCTGAGGAACTGCCGAGAACCAGCTGATGGTACAGGAACCCGGATGGCTACCCGAAGGTACAAGAGCCAATGGAACTACCGAGGACCAGCTGACGGTACTGGAACCCGGTTACTAAGCAGGAGGTACCCATGCCAGAAAGCACTACCAAGGACCACCAGACGTTGGTGGAACTCGGATACCCAGAAGAAGGCACCTAAGCCAAAGTCTCTGCCTGGAACCGGCTGACGGTACTGGAACCAGGGGGACCTATTCAAGCTTGTCTTCCTAAGAACCCGCTAATGGTGCTGGAACTCAGATAGGCAGCAGAAGGTCCACAAGAAAAAAAAATTGCTAGGCCGCGAGCCGCCCGTAGTTACCGAAAACCCACAGTCCTACAGGGGGAGCTTTTCCTATTGGCATTACGGAACCAGCCTTGATTGACAGTTCCCACAACCCACATAGGAAGCACCTAAACTGCAGGCACCATAGAGTCGGCTAACCTGACCGCAACACGACAGGACAACGTATTGGAGGCAAAGTGACCTTAACACTACCCGGAAACAGCTGGCGTGCTGAAACCAGGCTGGGCAGGAGGGAGTACCCATGCCAAAGACACTTCTGAGCAGCAACTGGCGGTGTTGGAGCCCAGGGATTACATGAGAAACAGAGTGTAGGCTGAGGCCTAATTGAAGCAAGTTGAAA
Source organism: Ranitomeya imitator (assembly GCF_032444005.1). Taxonomy (NCBI): domain Eukaryota; kingdom Metazoa; phylum Chordata; class Amphibia; order Anura; family Dendrobatidae; genus Ranitomeya; species Ranitomeya imitator. The sequence continues at coordinate 650,474,968 of NC_091282.1, read as the reverse complement.
GGGAACCTTTAACCCCCCCCCCAGGCATTTGCAACTAAAAGAGCCACCTTGTGCAGCAGCAATGCTGCACAAGGAAAAGTTGGCTCTTTCAATTATGCTCCTTGCACACGCTGAAGTTAACACTTATAAAATGTGGCCCCTCATACCATGAAACCGTCCCAGAGGCGGGACTTTCCTTCATAATGAGACGCAGCACAGCCGTCATTCATACCCCCTTGGCGCCGGGCGCCGCCTCCTCAGCATTGTTTGAATCTGTCCTGGAGCCTGCACTGTTATGTTATCCCTTGGCCATGCGCAGTTAGTGCTGCCCGTCTTCTGACATCATATGTTGTCAGGCTGGCTGCGCCTGTGCGGCCGCCCTGCCCAAGATCTCGCCCCGCAGTGTCTTCTGATTTTTTCACACTGCGGGGCTGGGATTCATGGGCATGCGCAGTGCATATCTTCATCTCTCACTCATCTCCTTCCACCTTCTTCAGACTGTGCGGTGTCAGCTGATCCCTAATCGCCTGCCACGGCCATGATGTGGCACAGTCTGAAGAAGGCGGAAGGAGATGAGTGAGAGGTGAAGATAAGCACTGCGCATGCCCATGAATCCCAGCCCCGCAGTGTGAATAAATCAGAAGATACTGCGGGGCTGGGATTCATGGGCATGCGCAGTGCATATCTTCGCCTCTCACTCATCTCCTTCCTCCTTCTTCAGACTGTGCGGCGTCAGCTGATCCCTAATCTCATGCCACGGCCGTGACGCGGCACAGTCTGAAGAAGGCAGAAGATGAGTGAGAGGCGTAGATATGCACTGCGCATGCCCATGAATCCCAGCCCTGCAGTGTGAATAAATCAGAAGACACTGCGGGGCTGGGATTCATGGGCATGTGCAGCGCATATCTTCGCCTCTCACTCATCTCCTTCCGCCTTCTCCAGACTGTGCGGCATCAGCTGATCCCTAATCGCAAGCCATGGCCGTGACACGGCACAGTCTGAAGAAGGCTGGAGGAGATGAGTGAGAGGCGAAGATATGCACTGCGCATGCCCATGAATCCCAGCCCTGCAGTGGGAATAAATCAGAAGACCCTGTGGGGCTGGGATTCATGGGCATGTGCAGTGCATGTCTTCGCCTCTCACTCATCTCCTTCTGCCTTCTTCAGACTGTGCGGCGTCAGTGATCCCTAATCGCATGCCACTGCCATGATGCGACACAGTCTGAAGAAGGTGGAAGCAGATGAGTGAGAGGCGAAGATATGCACTGTGCATGCCCATGAATCCCATCCCCGCAGTGTGAATAAATCAGAGGACACTGTGGGGCGGGATCTCGGGCAGCACGACCACACAGGCGCAGTCAGCCTGACATCAAATGATGTCAGAAGATGGGCAGTGCTAACTGCGCATGGCCAAGGGATAACATAACAGTTCAGGCTCCATGACAGATTCAAACAACACTGAGGAGGAGGCGCCCGGCGCCAAGGGGGTATGAATGACGGCTGTGCTGCGTCTCATTATGAAGGAAAGTCCCACCTCTGGGACGGTTTCACGGTATGAGGGGCCAGATTTAAAACTAATGTTCAGCGTTTGCAAGGAGAATAACTAAAAGAGCCACCTTGTCCAAATGCAGCATTAGTGCTGCACAAGGTGGCTCGTTCAGTTACAAATGCCTGGGGGGGGGACAGGTTCCCTTTAATTTCTGTAGTAGTGTGAGTGTGGAGGTAGCAGGAGCAATTGCCGGATACACAGCTGGGGATCAGCTGACGTTACTGAAACCCAATAACACGGCAGCAAGTGTTGACTGTGCAGACGGCACTTCCAAGCAGCAACTGGCGGTGTTGGAGCCCAGAGAATGCAGGAGAAGTAGAATGGAGGCATTGCCGCACACACAGCAGGGGATCAGCTGACGTTACTGAAACCCAATAACAGAGGAGCAAATGGTGACTGTGCAGACAGCACTTCCGGGCAGCAACTGGCGGTGTTGGAGCCCAGGGTCAATGCTAGAAACTGAGTATAGGCCGAGGCCTAATTGCAGGTAGTTTAATATCGGTTGTAGTCTTACTGTGGAGGGAGCAGGAGACATTGCCGCACATACATCAGGGGAGCAGCTGGCGTTACTGAACCCCAATAACACAGGAGCGAGTGTTTTTCTCTGTGCAAATGGCACTTCCAAGCAGCAACTGGCGGTGTTGGAGCCCAGGGTCAATCAGGGTGTAGGCCGCGGCCTAATTGGAGCAAGTTTAATATCTGTTGTAGTGTGAGCGTGGACGGAGCAGGAGCAATTGCTGGATACTCAGCAGGGGAGCAGCTGATGTTACTAAACCCCAATAACATGGCAGCAAGTGTTGCCAACCAATTATTTAATCTGGAAGAGGATTGGCAACTTCCTGCGAGATCCAGGCCTTGTTCATTTTCAGAAAAGTAAGCCGGTCAACGTTATCGGAGGATAGTCACATGCAACGGTCTGTTAGTACACTTCCTGCAGCACTAAAGATGCGTTCCGATAATACACTAGCAGCAGGGCAAGCCAGCACCTCCAATGCATACTGGCTAAGCTCTAGCCATGTATCCAGCTTAGAGACCCAAAACTTGAAGGAGGAAGAGCCGTGTGGGAGTACACTGAGAGGGCAAGACATATAGTCTGTCACCATCTGACAGAAATGTTGCCTCCTGGTGACTGGAGCCGTCTGTGATGGTGTAGACAATTGTGGCGGGCACACAAAACTTTGCCACAGTTGGGCCATACTGGTCTTGCCTTGTGCTGAGGCACTGCTTCTGCTCCCTTTTTGTGCAGAGCTTCCTCCACTGCCTCGACGCACTGAGCTGCTTTGTAAAGCACTAGCAGCACTGCTCTCGATTGGACAGGAGAAGATGATGGACTGCACGAGTGTGTCTTGGTACTCCCGCATTCCCGCATTTTACGCTCCCGATTCAACGGCGTTATGAGGCTTTGAAAGTTGTCCCGGTAGCGAGGATCTAGGAGGGTGTACACCCAATAATCAGCCGTGTTGAGAATGTGGGTGATGCGGCGGTCATTTTTTAGGCACTGCAGCATGAAATCAACCATGTGCTGCATATATATATATATATATATATATATATATATATATATATATATCACCTATAGAGAACAGTGGAGTATGACACCCCAAGAAAAAGAAATTTCTTATACATAGTATAATAAAAAATCCATAACTTTATTGAAAAATACAATATACCATAAAAAGACAGTAACATGATAGATAATTTGGTGATGACATGAAAAACAAACAAACACAGGCGATACCATAAAAATACGTTTTCAGCACCAAATAGCACCATGTATCAAAATAGACAGATCACCCCGTAAGGAATCTAACTACATCCTACATAAAGTGCAAGAAATATAGATAGCGATCTGCTCAGCGTTCATAGAGACCTCCGGCGTTGCCCTAAGTAAATCTAAAGTGGCATCCCGCCTGGAGATCCATGTGCCACAGCCATAAAGTAAAGTGCCAAGTGCTTAAAACCCATGTTGCATAAAGTGCTTACCCATGTGGGAGTGGTGACCGCCGAGTTTGTAGCCCCGACGTACGTTTCGCAATCACTCTGCTTCCTCGTGAGGCTTGTGTGGGTTGCTAGATATGAGGGACTTTTATATTTTTTATTACCTGGACAGCTGATCGTAATCGGCGTCGCTCTATAGTGCGCATGAGAAGAACCCCACCGCCTCCAGCCCATCAGCATGACCAATACTGGTGTACAGGGATTCAACATCCACCGTAGCAAAAAACATATCAGGTTCAAGATGGAGACCGTCCAATTTCCTCAGGACGTCCGTGGTGTCCCTGACATAGGGGGGCAAAGTCTCTACCAAAAGATGAAGATAATACTCAATAAATTTACATATAGGGTCACACAGCTCTTTTTTGATTGTTGATACATCTGCTTAATTTCGGGTGATTTTATAGTGTGCACCGGTCCTGACCTGCAATTCAGACATACGTTTTGTCTGCCAGGCTGATTGCCAGTATGCAATATGGCGGCCGCTGTATGCACATGCGCGGTGGACTCGGCCTTTTGCACACGCCCCTTGATGGCGTCCTATCAGCACCAGGGGGAGTACTGACATCATGGAGAATTTTCCTCCCTATCCCCTGTGGTGCTGGGACTGCCGGATGTGACGTTAGTGAAATCCGGGGCCCGCCTTTCATGCGCACTATAGAGCGACGCCGATTACGATCAGCTGTCCAGGTAATAAAAAATATAAAAGTCCCTCATATCTAGCAACCCACACAAGCCTCCCGAGGAAGCAGAGTGATTGCGAAACGTACGTCGGGGCTACAAACTTGGCGGTCACCACTCCCACATGGGTAAGCACTTTATGCAACATGGGTGTTAAGCACTTGGCACTTTACTTTATGGCCGTGGCACATGGATCTCCAGGAGGGATGCCACTTTAGACTTACTTAGGGCAACGCCGGAGGTCTCTATGAGCACTGAGCAGATCGCTATCTATATTTCTTGCACTTTATGTAGGATGTAGTTAGATTCCTTACGGGGTGATCTGTCTATTTTGATCCATGGTGCTATTTGGTGCTGAAAACGTATTTTTATGGTATTGCCTGTGTTTGTTTGTTTTTCATGTCATCACCAAATTATCTATCATGTTACTGTCTTTTTATGGTATATTGTATTTTTCAATAAAGTTATGGATTTTTTATTATACTATGTATAAGAAATTTTTTTTTCTTGGGGCGTCATACTCCGCTGTTCTCTATAGGTGATATTGTGTTTGGGAGTTGTCCTGCGGTCCAGAAAATATTTGGACATCTTACTTGCATTGGCTATTTAGTTGATGTCCTTGATATGTCGGTTTATGTTAAATCAACCATGTGCTGCAGACTGCCAACTGGCCAAGAAACGCTGTCCCCTGCTTGAGGCGTGATCTCTGCCTGCTCTGCATCACCCCACCCTCGCTCTACATACTGACAACTGGAGAATTGTGTAACTCCCTCCTCTGGACAGATGTCTTCCTCCTCCATTGACTCCTCCTCATCCTCCTTACAAAGTGTCCCCTGCCTAGGACTTTGTGAGGAACCACGTCGCGCAGACTGTCCAGAAGCAGATGGCATTTGTGACTCCTCATCCTCCACCTCTTCCACAACCTCATCCCTTAGTGCTTGCAGTGTTTTTTCAAGCAGGCAGATAAGTGGGATAGTCATGCTGACTAGTGCATCATCTGCACTCGCCATCTGCGTGGAATGATTGAAGGCACGCAAAACCTGGCAGATGTCCTTCATAGTGGCCCACTCAGTGGTTGTGAAGTCTGAACAGCGCACAGTGCGACTTCTTTGCGCCTGATGCAGCTGGTACTCCATTACTGCTGGCTGCTGCTCACACAACCGCATATGTAATGTTGAATTCCACCTGGTGGGTAGGTCACATATGATGCAATGTTCCGGATGGCGGAATCAGCGCTGCAGAGCTGCAATGCGCAATCTTGCCATGCTGGAATGGCGCAAGTGAGCACACTCTAGGCGGACCTTGTGCAGCAGTGCATCAAGATCCGGATAGTCCCTCAAAAAACTCTGCACGACCAAGTTGAGCACATATGCCAGACATGGGATGTGAGTGAGGTTGCCTAGGCCCAGAGCTGCCACCATATTTCGGCCATTGTCACACACTACCATGCCTGGCTGGAGATTCACTGGCACAAACCACACGTCGCTCTCCTGCTTGATGGCATTCCAGAGCTCCTGCGCTGTGTGGCTTCGATTCCCCAAAGAAATTAATTTTAATATGGCCTGTTGACGTTTGGCCATGGCTGTGCTCATATCGGTCGTAACAGGTAAGCGTTCACGGGTCCATGTGGAGGTGGACCGTGACGGCTCATGCAGCGCTGATTCAGAGGAACTGGAGTATGAGGAGGAGTCAATGTGCACAGACTGGATTCCTGCAATCCTTGGAGTTGGCAGAACACATTCAGCGCCACTCTCACAATCTGTACCCGGCTCCACAACATTTACCCAATGGGCAGTGAGGGAAAGGTATCATCCCTGTCCATGGTGACTGGTCCACACATCGGTGGTGAGGTGGACCTTGCTACTGATGGCGTTTAGTAGCGCATGTTTAATGTTTCCCTCCACATGCTTTTGCAGGGCAGGGACGGCTTGCCTGCTGAAATAAAAGCGGCTGGGCACGTTGTATTGTGGGACTGCCATTGCCATCAAGTTACGGAAAGGTGTCAGTCTCCACCAGCCTGAATGACAGCATTTCAAGGGAAAGTAGTTTTGCAATGCCAGCAATCAGAGCCTGTGCTCGGGGGTGGTTTGCCGAGAATGGCCGCCTTTTCTCCCATGCCTGCGCTACCGATGGCTGTAGACTGGGCTGGGAGGAAGAGGCTACAACACGAGCTGAAGAGGACTTAGGTGCCGCTGTAGGTTGGCCTAGGTCTTCAGTGTGTTTTTGTAACACCACCACATGATTGGTCTGCACATGTTTCCACATATTTGTGGTATTGAGGTTGATGATACATTTCCCTCTTTTGACTTTCTGATGACACAGCTTGCATTTGACAAAGCAAATGTCATCTGCAACTGTGTCAAAAAAGGATGAGGCACTGCAAGTCTTGGTAGCGCCCGTTTTGGCTTTTGGAAGAGGCATGGGTGCCGAAGTGGAGGCTATAGGCAACGCAGTCTTCTCCCTCCCTCTCCCTCTTTGGGCCGTTCGGGGAATCTCTTCCTCAGAGCTGCTCTCACTACCTTCCTGTACCTCACGCAATGATGGGTCAAGGACCTCATCATCTACACTACCCTCTTCCAACAACTGCTTCTCCTGGGTAGTCTCGGCAGCACAGTACACACCAGAAAGTGGCACCGTAGTCTCATTATCAGATGCGTACTGAGGTGTGCTGACAGGAGGCACTGGCCCACCGGCCTCTTCAGATTCAGAGAGACAAAGCTGCTAGGCATCACTGCATACTGCCTCTTCTTCAATTTCTCGAATGCTGCTTGGCTGACCCCCTCTTTCCAAGCCAAGAGATTCAGAGAGCAGAAGTAGAGATGGCTCCTGTCCTGGGCTCTCTGACTGCTTGGGCAATTTGGCAGGTGGTGAAGAGACAGATGGGTGCTCTTCAGTGCTCTGTGCCTGAGAGGATGTGGCACTAATTGAAGTTGATGCGTTAACTGCCATCCAGCAGGGTACGGTGAGCTCCTACAAAGCTGCACATGAAGGACTGTTCCCTGCTAAAACTGAGGGATGATGAGTCACTGGTGCCCGCAGCAGGGACTGAATACCCATGTCCTCTCCCTGATCCACCTCCATGCCCATGACCACGTGTCTTACTCCCTGCCTTCTTCAACTTGGTAGACTGATAAAGATAGGCAGAAAAGTACTAAGGGCTTAGTGTGCTTATTCCTGAACAGCTGCTAACAGGTATAAGAAACACTAATTTTATAAAGTGTGGACTAGACTTTAATATGAGCTAATGTGGCCTACACAACTGTGGAGTGTTTGGTGAACTTTATTAACTTTTTGTTTTTTTTCGCTGAACTGACTACAGAGTGAGCTGCACTCATATAGAGACCGTGCAGACAGCCGTGAACGATGCTGCAAGGCCCAAAAAAAGCTCCTCTATGTACTCCTATATAGTGTTTTTCCACAATCTAGCAGGATACGGATGGAAACCCACTAATAGGATAAATTTGAAAAAATGTGCAGCAGGCTGCACTAATTGAAAAAGGACAATGGAACAGTATGAGGCAGTGATGCACCCTGAGCTGACTACAGCCAGCTGTGGCTGCAGACCAGACTACAGAGTGAGCTGCACTCACACAGACACCTTGCATACAGCCGTGAACAGCGCTGCAAGGCAAAAACAAGGTTCTCACACAGCAGTTGCTAAATTAGCCTGGGTAAATGAAGCAAATCGCTATCTCAAAACTGGCCCTCAGTCAGAACACAGCGTCCTGTCCCTAACTGAATTCACAGCAGAGTGAACCCAAAATGGCGGCGGCGACTTTTATAGTGTATCATGACATCATTTCAGCAGCCAATCACAGCCATGCCAGTAGTTACATGCCTAACATGCAGAACAGGACTGGCTCTTTGCATTATGGGAACTTCCAATTCTGGTATCCGATATTGCAAAAGTATCGGAACTCGGTATCAGAATTTCCGATACCGCAAATATCGGCCGATACCCAATATTTGCAGTATCGGAATGCTCAACACTAGTCACAAGTATTCCGACCCTTTGCTTAGACACTCGTATTTAAGTCACATACTGTCCATTTCCTTGTGATCCTCCTTAAGATGGTTCTACTCCTTCATTGGAGTCCAGCTGTGTTTAATTATACTGATAGGACTTGATTTGGAAAGGCAAACACCTGTCTATATAAGACCTCACAGCTCACAGTGCATGTCAGACCAAATGAGAATTGTGAGGTCAAAGGAACTGGCCAAGGAGCTTAGAGACAGAATTGTGGCAAGGCACAGATTTGGCCAAGGTTACAACATAATTTATGCAGTACTTAAGGTCCTAAGAGCACAGTAGCCTCCATAATCCTTAAAAGGGAGAAGTTTGGGACCACCAGAAGTCTTCTTAGACCTGGTCATCCAGCTAAACTGAGCGAAGAACTTTGGTGACAAAGGTAAAGAAGAACCCCAAGGTCACTGTGGCTGAGCTGCAGAGATGCAGTAGGGAGATGGGAGAAAGTTCAAAAAAGTCAAATATCACTGCAGCCCTCCACCAGTCGGGCCTTTATGGCAGAATGGCCCAATGGCAGCCTCTCCTCAGTGCAAGACATATGAAAGCCCACATAGTGTTTGCTAAAAAACACATGAAGAACTCCCACACTATGAGAAAATAAGATCTGATCACGTCTGATGAGACGAAGATAAACCTTTAAAGTGATAATTCTAAGTGGTATGTGTGGAGAAAACCAGGCACTGCTCATCACCTGCCCAATACAATCCCAAGACAATGACCCTAAGCACACAGCTAAAATAACAAAGGAGTGGCTTCAGAACAACTCTGTGACCATTATTGACTGGCCCAGCTAGAGCCCTGACCTTAACCCAAATTAAGCATCTCTGGAGAGGCCTGAAAATGGATGTCCACATATGTTCACCATCCAACCTGATCCAACCTGACGGAACAGGAGAGGATCTGCAAGGAAGAAAGGCAGAGGATTCCCAAATCCAAGTTGCATCATTCCCAAGAAGACTCATGGCTGTACTAGCTCAAAAGGGTGCTTCTACACAATGCTGAGCAAAGGGTCTGAATACTTATGACCATGTGATATTTCAGTTTTTTCTTTTTTAATAAATTTGCAAAAATTACATTTGTTTTTCTTTAGTCAAGATGGGGTGCAGAGTGTACAGAGAAAAATGAACTTTTTTTGAATTTACCACATGGCTGCAATGAAACAAAGGGTGAACAATTTAAAGGGATATTAATACTTTCCATATCCACTGTAAAGGTACCGTCACACTAGACGATATCGCTAGCGATCCGTGACGTTGCAGCGTCCTGGCTAGCGATATCGTCCAGTGTGACAGGCAGCAGCGATCAGGCCCCTGCTGTGCTGTCGCTGGTCGGGGAAGAAAGTCCAGAACTTTGTTTCGTCGCTGGACTCCCCGCAGACATCGCTGAATCGGCGTGTGTGACACCGATTCAGCGATGTCTTCGCTGGTAACCAGGGTAAACATCGGGTAACTAAGCGCAGGGCCGCGCTTAGTAACCCGATGTTTACCCTGGTTACCATAGTTAAAGTAAAAAAAACAACCACTACATACTTACCTACCGCTGTCTGTCCTCGGCGCTCTGCTTCTCTGGTCTGGCTGTGAGCACAGCGGCCGGAAAGCAGAGCGGTGACGTCACCGATCTGCTTTCCGGCTGACCGGCGCTCACAGCCAGACCAGAGAAGCAGAGCGCCGAGGACAGACAGCGGTAGGTAAGTATGTAGCGTTTGTTTTTTTACTTTTAGGATGGTAACCAGGGTAAACATCGGGTTACTAAGCGCGGCCCTGCGCTTAGTTACCCGATGTTTACCCTGGTTACCGGGGACCTCGGGATCGTTGGTCGCTGGAGAGCTGTCTGTGTGACAGCTCTCCAGCGACCAAACAGCGACGCTGCAGCGATCCGGATCGTTGTCGGTATCGCTGCAGCATCGCTAAGTGTGACGGTACCTTAAGTGACATTATACTAAATTTCTTTATTTTACAATGATCTGTTCCCTTTGTCCATTTTTGAAAGTGGTATTGAATGAACATGACAAGAGAAGCAAATTGGTAGTTCTTAAAGAAGACTTGTCTCTGGATCAAACCTGGAAATTTTCTTTTCTTTTCATTCTTGCTGCTGAGTATTTTTTTCTGTTTGCCATACAGCTCTGGAGATATCGTCCTTTTCATTTAGTGCTATTTTTTAGTGACAACAAAAACATAAAAACTGAATATTCACGTAAGCATCAGGAGTAGGGTTGAGCGAAACGGATCAGACAAATTCAAAAATCGCCGACTTTCGGCAAAGTCGGGTTTCATGAAACCCGACCCGATCCTAGTGTGGGATCGGCCATGAGGTCGCTGATCTGTGCGCAAAAGTCGCGTTTCATTGATGCTTTCAGTGCCATTTTTCAGCCAATGAAGGAGGACGCAGAGTGTGGGCAGCGTGATTACATAGGTCTCGGTCCCCACCATCTTAGAGAAGGGCATGACAGGGATTGGCTTGCTTTCTGCGGCGTCACAGGGGCTATAAAGGGGCGTGCACGCCGACTGCCATCTTACTTCTGACGATCTTAGCATAGGGAGAGGTTGCTGCAGCTTCATCAGAAGAAGGGATATAGTTAGGGAGGGAAGATTAACCCCAAACCGCTTGTGTTGTAGCGATATCCACTGTCCAACACCACCATTTTTTTGCAGGGACAGTGGAGACTATATTTTTGTGCATCAGCTCTGTAGCTTATTAGGCTGCCTTATAAGGCTTCCTGATAGCTGCATTGCTGTTTGCACGCCGCTGTGCAAACCAACTGCTTTTTTAAAAGCAAAAATCCTGTTGCTCCTTTCTGCACAGTTATCTTGTTTATTTGTCCACACTTTTGTGTGCAGCAGTCCTTTTTATTGCTGCCATACTTTTCCTGAGATCATTGTAGAGAGATTGAAATTGTACTACAGTCCTTGTATTTTTTCATATATCTTCCAGCCACTTTCTGCCACTTACATTGTGTTGTTTTATACCCCGGGACTGAGTTTTGGTTAAGTCTCCTCAAAAAAAAGTGAGATTCAAATTCTCACAAAGTGGATATACTTCAGTCCTGTTAGTTTGTCGTATATCAGCCAGCCACTTTCTGCCACTTACATTGTGTTGTTTTATGCACAGGGCCTGAGTTTTGGTTCAGTCTCCCCCCAAAAAAAGGGAGATTTAAATTCTCAACAAGTTTATATACACCTTCTACCTTGTTTTACAGTACCATGCACCGGTTGTTATTTTAGTTAGATTTTCCAAAAACTGAGGAAGTCTGGTGGAAAAGCCCGTGGGCGGTGGTTGCCAGCTGATACTGATGGTGATGGTGGTGGTGGTGCATCTGGTGGTAGTGGCAAAAGCACAATAGCACCTAAGGCTGGAGGTGTTGAGCCAGCGTCATCATCTGGCTACACAAGGCCTCGAAGGCTCCCTTATCTGGGATTAGGAAAACAGCTTTTAAAGCCGGAGCAGCAGGAAAAAATTTTGGCTTTCCTTGCTGACTCAGCCTCTAGCTCTTTTGCCTCCTCTTCAGAAAGTTTCAAATATAAAAGCAGTGAGTCGTCAGTGGATGCTCCCGATCAGGAACAAGATGTTTTCTTGTGTCCTTCACCCAAACCAAAAGTGAAGGATGCATCAGGCGACACTACAGGTTACTCCATGGAGCTCTTTACATATACCGTGCCTGGGTTAGAAAGGGAAATTGTTAACTGCCCATTACAAGATGAATCGGACATGGAGTGCACTGATGCACAGCCACAGCTAGATTATTATGCTGTTCCATTGACTCAGATCATTACATTGCTCTCGCAGTGTACTGAGCCAAAATCTGACCCTGATGAGACTATGGTGCCCCGTCCCGAACGCTATAGCACCTTACACGGTGACACAGAGGAAGGTGCACATGACATTGAAGAGGAGGTGATAGATGACCCAGTTGTTGACCCAGATTGACAACCATTGGGGGAAGAGGGTGCCACTGCCAGTAGCTCAGAAGCAGAGGAGGATGATCCGCAGCAGCCATCTACATGGCAACAGCTGTTATCTGGCAGCCCTGTATCAGGCCAAAAACATTTGTCAAAAACAAAAACAGTTTTAGGACAGCGTGGCCATCCGGTGAAAGTAGCACAGCGTGCAATGCCTGAAAAGGTATTCCATAGTAGGAAGAGTGTAGTGTGGAAATTTTTTAACCAAGATCCGAATGATCAGTCAAAAGTTATCTGTAAGAAATGCTCAAAGACCTTTAGCAGAGGGAAGAATCTTCAAAATTTAAATACAACGTGCATGCTTAGACATTTAACCAGCATGCACTTGCAAGCCTGGACCAACTACCAAGCGTCCCATACCGTTGATGCACCTGCTCAGAATGAAGGTAGGCAGCAACGATACATTGCTTCCCTCACTGTAAGCCCACCGGTTAGGAAACCACCAGCAGCAAATGTGGAGGTATCGTCGCAAGGCCAAAGCAGTCAGGGAATCACAAGGTTATTGGTAGGAAACACTGTATGTAGGCCAACATCAAGAATACCATCACCAACCCTCTCGCAATCCGCCATGTTCACCACCACCACTGCTAGTTCCACCATATGCATCTCTCCAGTCCAGCTCACCCTACAAGAGACTCTCGTTAGGAAAAGAAAGTACTCATCCTCTAATCCGCGTACACAGGGTTTGAAAGCCGACATTGCTAGACTAATCTCGTTAGAGATGATGCACTACCGAATGGTTGAAAGCGAAGCTTTCAAAGACCTGATGGCCTATGCAGTACCACGCTATGACCTACCCAGTTGGCACTTCTTTGCGAGAAAAGCCATCCCAGCCCTCCACCAGCATGTCAAAGACCGCATTGTCCATGCACTGAGGCAATCAGTCAGTGGAAACGTGCACCTCACAACAGATGCATGGACCAGTAGGCATGGCCAGGGACGTTACGTGTCCATCATGGCGCACTGGGTTAATGTTGTGGATGCAGGGTCCACAGGGGACAGCCATAGTGGGACAGTTCTGACTAGCCCATGGTCTAGGAAACAGTTGGCTGTAGGCGTTCGCCACCCCTCCTCCTCCTCCTCCAGAAGTGAAAGTTCGTCCACAGAGCACAGTCGCACGACCACTCCATCCGTAGCTGCCAGTGTTGCACACTAAGTGTCCCATTATCGAACAGCTAGTGGTAAGCGTCAGTAGGCTCTGTTAGAAATGAAGTGTTTGGGCGACAACAGACACACCGCGGAAGTACTGGCCGAGTACTTGCGGCAACAAACTCAGTCATGGCTGGGCAGTGTACATCTTGATGCAGGCAAGGAAGTCAGTGATCACGGAAGGGATTTTATGGCTGCCATAGCCCTTTCAGAACTTAAACAAATACCTTGCCTGGTTCACACCTTGAACCTGGTGGTGCAGTGCTTCCTCAAAAATTGTCCGGAGTTACAAGCCCTGCTCCTGAAGGTGAGAAGACTTTGCTCGCACATCCGCCGGTCGCCCGTACACTCCAGCCGTATGCTGAACCATCAGCGATCGCTGAATCTTCCCCAGCACCGCCTGATAATCGACGTTGCAAGAAGGTGGAACTCCACACTGCACATGGTTCTGAGGCTGTGCGAACAGAGGCGTGTTGTAATTAATTTGTGGGAGGATACACATACACGGGCAGGCACTTGGATGGCAGACATGGAGTTGTCTGGTGTGCAGTGGTTGAAGCTACGAGACCTCTGTCAAGTCCTTCAGTATTTGAGAAATGCACACGTATGTAAGTGCAGACGACTCCATCATAAGCATGAGCATCCCACTAATGCGTCTGCTGATGCAAAGTTTGACGCACATTAAGGAGCTGGCGTCTGCAGCCGAGGAGGTGAGAAGCCTTGATGACAGTCAGCCATTGTCTGCTCAGGGAACTCTCCTGGACGAGGTGGCGGATGAAGAGGAGGAGGAGGAGGATGATGGGGATGAATATTTATGGGAGGAGGATGCTTCTCAGGGGGCAATAGAAACTGGTGGCATTGCAAGGTCAGGTACAGGGTTTTTGCGGGACACAAGTGATGTTGACTTGCAAGAAAGTGCTTCTCAACTCAGCACAAGCAGTGAATTGACACCTGGAACATTGGCCCACATGGGTGAGCATGCTTTGCGTATCCTAAAAAGGGACCCCCGCATTATCAAAATGATGACCGATGATGATTACTGGTTGGCCTGCCTCCTGGATCCACGATATAATGGAAAATTACAAAATATCATGCCACATGAGAACCTTGAGCAGATATTGGCTACTAGAGTTGAGCGACTTTTACATTTTTATGATCGAGTCGGGTTTCGCGAAACCCGACTTTGTCAAAAGTCGGGTCGGGTGAAATCGGCCGATTATTTCGAAAAGTCAGAGGCCGACCGAAACACGAAACCAAATGTTAGATGTCGAGTTCCCGCCTCTGTACAGGGGGAATCTCGAACCATCTCTGCTGCGGTCTCCCATTCTCCAGCCGCAGTGGACTCTGCTCAGCAGAGATGTCGGTCCCAGCGTCTTGCTCAGTCTCACTCTGTGTATAGGGTTACTGCTGCTCTTCCAGCTTCTGCCATTGAAGCCAGTGCTGGGCAGCGGCGAGCAGACGCTTTTGGGACTAAGTGCTGCTTTTTCCCCTCTGAGCATGCCTAGGGTGAGATCTCCCATTGGAGATCGAGGGTCACCTGCTCAGATGCTGCAGTGGTTCCCATTGGTCCTCCAGGAAGGTCTTGAAGGTGCTAAACTTCTGTGGCAGCTTCCCATTGGTCCTTTATTGGAAGGTCCTGAACATGCTGCAGCTATATAAGGTTCGCATGACCACATGGCCATGCGCTAGTGTACATTTGTAAACGTGTGTGTTTGTTGTGAGTGAAAGTCATTCTTTAAAAGACCCTCCGTATTGGATAACTGTTCGCGGAAGGTGTATGATTTCCGTCTAGCGCCCGACTTACTCAACAGCGCGTTACACACCAATACAGCGTCTAGTTGCTGTGTCCGCCAGTGCGGCGCCGTGCGCTTTCACAGCGCTTTCCTGACCCAAGCCTGGGTGGTTAGTGGCGTCCACCAGTGCGGCACCGCACGCACTCTCGTGCATTCTTTAATTGTTATTTTGTTACGCTGACACCCCAGTTGCGGTGTCGACCGCAAGTAGTCTACACAGACTGAGATCCCAAGTCTTAGGACTGAGCTCGGAGACTCCTTGCTTGTGCTCTTGTGTGTGGTATCGCGGCCCTGTGACTTAACAGGGTTAGCTTCCTTCACACAGGGTGAAGTTAACCCGTGTGTGTAGTCACATTGTACCGCCATATAGTCCTTCATTACTTGGCAGCAGGTTCCATCTCTGCACGGTGGACCCCGGGCTGCGAACGCACCTTATTCTACCTATCTTATTATTTGGTGCGTTCCGCGAGCCCTAACACCCAATGCAAGTCAATGGGGAATCAAAGTCGGCAGTGAGTGGAGGACAGGAAAACACCTACAGTGCCCATTTTAATGCCAAAAACATCAATTCTTATTTCTTAAGTTTGTCAATCTTAATTTACTTTATAATAATAGTTAGGCATTGAAAACAGGGGGTCATTTGGCTAAAGTTGTGGGGGGGTAGGGCTGGCTCAAGATTCTAGTGGGCCCTGGAAACACGGAATACGTCACGGCGGTGGAGCAGAGAGAGGTAAGTACTTCAACTCTGCAAGTGCTGTGATCCTGAGCAAGCAGGGGGGCCCACTCATTGGCACTTGGCACTGGCACAGGGCCCCTCATAGTACGGCGGTGTGTTTGACGGCGGGTAGCGCCTCCCACTGCCAGAGACACTTTTGCGTACTATGAGGGGCCCTGTTATGAACAGGTAATTCAGAACCACAATGGACATTGAAGTTCAGAGCACACAAAGTGACCTGACAATTACCAAAAACAAAGGACGAGCTCTGAGACGTGGGAACTCTGCTGACCGCAATCCCTAATCCTAACACACCACACTAGAGGTAGCCGTGGATTGCGCCTAACGCTCCCTATGCAACTAGGCACAGCCTGAGAAACTAACTAGCCCTGAAGATAGAAAAATAAGCCTACCTTGCCTCAGAGAAATTCCCCAAAGGAAAAGGCAGCCCCCCACATATAATGACTGTGAGTAAGATGAAAATACAAACACAGAGATGAAACAGATTTAGCAAAGTGAGGCCCGACTTACTGAATAGACCGAGGATAGGAAAGATAGCTTTGCGGTCAACACAAAAACCTACAAACAACCACGCAGAGGGGCAAAAAGACCCTCCGCACCGACTAACGGTACGGAGGTGCTCCCTCTGCGTCTCAGAGCTTCCAGCAAGCAAGAAAAACCAATAAAGCAAGCTGGACAGGAAAAATGGCAAGCAAAAATAACACAAGCAAAACTTAGCTTATGCAGGATAGACAGGCCACAGGAACGATCCAGGAGGAAGCAAGACCAATACTAGAACATTGACTGGAGGCCAGGATTAAAGCACCAGGTGGAGTTAAATAGAGCAGCACCTAACGACTTAACCTCATCACCTGAGGAAGGAAACTCAGAAGCCGCAGTACCACTCTCATTCACCAAAGGAAGCTCATAGACAGAACCAGCCGAAGTACCACTCTCGACCACAGGAGGGAGCTTAGCCACAGAATTCACAACAGGGCCCTGTGCCAGTGACGTCGCCAACGAGTATGCCCCCTCACCTGATAAAGGAACCTGCACTTTTATCTGCACCTTCCTCTTTGTCCCTGTGTAACGTGGTATAGTATGCAGGAAGGGGAACCTGACTTTCAGCAGGGTCAGATTCTGGCTGTGTAGAGTGCAAGGGGCATGTAGTGGTCTGGGTCAATGTACTAGCAGACCCATCTAGCTGTGGCTGTGCAATTGGCAGGATGAGGAGGAAACACAGATATAGGAATAAATAATAAAGTAGGCTAAATGCAGTTCAAAATTGGTAACAGGACTAAACAGGCAGCCTAGCTTTGTTCAGTGGAGGACAACTGTAATGAGTGGTGCAGACACAGTTAGTAGGCCCAAAATAAAAAAAAGTAGGCTAAAAGCAGTTCAAAATTGGTAACAGGACTAAACAGGCAGCATTGCTTTGTTCAGTGGAGGACAACTGTAATGCGTGGCGCAGACACAGTTAGTAGGCCCAAAATAAAAAAGTAGGCTAAAAGCAGTTCAAAATTGGTAACAGGACTAAACAGGCGGCATAGCTTTGTTCAGTGGAGGACAACTGTAATGAGTGGCGCAGACACAGTTAGTAGGCCCAAATAAAAAAGTAGGCTAAATGCAGTTCCTAATTGGTAACAGAACTAAACAGGCGGCATAGCTTTGTTCAGTGGAGGACAACTGTAATGAGTGGCGCAGAAACAGTTAGTAGGCCCAAATAAAAAAGTAGGCTAAATGCAGTTCAAAATTGGTAACAGGACTAAACAGGTGTTTAGTCTTTGTTCAGTGAAGGACAACTGTAATGAGTGGCGCAGACACAGTTTGTAGGCCCACATTAAAAAAGTAGGCTAAATGCAGATCAAAATTCGTAACAGGACTAAGCAGGTGGCCTAGCTTTGTTCAGTGGAGGACAACTGTAATGAGTGGCGCAGACACAGTTAGTAGGCACAAATAAAAAAGTAGGCTAAATGCAGTTCAAAATTGGTAACAGGACTAAACAGGCGGCCTAGCTTTGTTCAGTGGAGGACAACTGTAATCAGTGGCGCAGACACAGTTAGTAGGCCCAAAATAAAAAAGTAGGCTAAATGCAGTTCAAAATTGGTAACAGGACTAAACAGGCGGCATAACGTTGTTCAGTGGAGAACGACTGTAATGAGTGGCGCAGACACAGTTTGTAGGCCCACAATAAAAAAGTAGGCTAGATGCAGTTCTAAATTGGTAACAGAACTAAACAGGCGGCATAGCTTTCTTCAGTGGAGGACAACTGTAATGAGTGGCGCAGACACAGTTAGTAGGCACAAATACAAAAGTAGGCTACATGCAGTTCAAAATTGGTAACAAGACTAAACAGGTGGCATAGTTTTGTTCAGTGGAGGACAACTGTAATAAGTAGCGCAGACACAGTTAGTAGGCCCACAATAAAAAAGTAGGCTAAATGCAGATCTAAATTGGTAACATGACTAAACAGGCGGCCTAGCTTTGTTCAGAGGAGGACAACTGTAATCAGTGGCGCAGACTGTTATGATCTGGTGGCCTAGGAGCAGCATGAGACGGACTCTGGAGAAGGTGGTCCCTGTACTGACCGCAAACCCTGAACCTAGCAGCGCAACTAGAAGTAGCCGTGGGGGGTACCTGTCATGATCCCAATGGCAGGGGATCACTAAAGGACAAGCACAGATACAAACAAGCTCTAGGGCGATGGAACCTGAGCTGACCGCGACCCTGAACCTAACACACAAATAAAAGTAGCCGGGGAACGTGCCTACGATGATCCTAGACGTCTCGCTCCAGCCGAAGATCTAACTTCCCCTATTAGAAGAAACACAGACCTCTCTTGCCTCCAGAGAAATACCCCACAGAAATAGCAGCCCCCCACATATAATGACGGTGAAATGAGAGGAAAGCACATACGCAGTATGAAAACAGTTTCAGCAAAATGAGGCCCGCTAAAGCTAGATAGCAGAGGATACAAGAGTGAACTGCGCGGTCAGCGAAAAACCCTTCAAAAAACCATCCTGAAATTACTTGAACTCATGTGCCAACTCATGGTACATGAGGAGCAATTTCAGCCCACTAGAGCAACCAGCAGCAAGAATCACATATCTGCAGGCTGGACTAAAAAACCAAATAAAGCAAAACACCAAAACAGGAAAATCCAAACTTAGCTTGACCAGAAGGTTCTAGGAGCAGGGAGCAGAGGTAACAAGACACACTGGATACATTGATAACCGGCGAGGAAATGCCAGCAAAGCCAGGTTAAATAGGAAACTCCCATATCCTGATGGAACAGGTGGAACCCAGAGACCCAGGAAAGACAAGTCACCCAGTACCATCAGTAACCACCAGAGGGAGCCCAAAAACAGAACTCACAACAGTACCCCCCCCTTGAGGAGGGGTCACCGAACCCTCACGAGAACCACCAGGGCGACCAGGATGAGCCCTATGAAAAGCGCGAACCAAATCATCAGCATGAACATCCGAGGCAACCACCCAAGAATTATCCTCCTGACCATAACCCTTCCACTTGACCAAATACTGGAGTTTCCGTCTGGAAACACGAGAATCCAAGATCTTCTCCACAACATACTCCAATTCTCCCTCCACCAGCACTGGAGCAGGAGGCTCAAGCGAAGGAACAACAGGTACCTCATACTTCCGCAACAACGACCGATGGAACCCATTATGAATAGCAAACGATGCCGGGAGATCCAAACGAAACGACACAGGGTTAAGAATTTCCAAGATCCTATAGGGACCGATGAACCGAGGCTTGAACTTAGGAGAAGAGACCTTCATAGGAACAAAACGAGAAGACAACCACACCAAGTCCCCAACAAGAAGTCGAGGACCCACGCGGCGACGGCGATTAGCAAACTGCTGAGCCTTCTCCTGGGACAACTTCAAATTGTCCACCACATGACTCCAAATCCGATGCAACCTATCCACCACCATGTCCACTCCAGGACAATCAGAAGGCTCCACCTGACCAGAGGAAAAACGAGGATGAAACCCCGAATTACAAAAGAAAGGAGAAACCAAGGTAGCAGAACTAGCCCGATTATTAAGGGCAAACTCGGCCAGCGGCAAAAAGGTAACCCAGTCATCCTGATCAGCAGAAACAAAACACCTTAAATAAGTTTCCAAGGTCTGATTAGTTCGTTCAGTCTGGCCATTCGTCTGAGGATGGAATGCAGACGAAAAGGACAAATCAATGCCCATCTTAGCACAGAACGTCCGCCAAAATCTAGACACAAACTGGGATCCCCTGTCAGAAACGATGTTCTCAGGAATCCCATGCAAACGAACCACATTCTGAAAAAACAGAGGGACCAACTCAGAGGAGGAAGGTAACTTAGGCAAGGGTACCAGATGAACCATTTTAGAAAAGCGATCACACACAACCCAGATGACGGACATTTTTTGAGAGACAGGGAGATCCGAAATAAAGTCCATGGAAATGTGCGTCCAAGGCCTCTTCGGGATAGGCAAAGGTGACAACAATCCACTGGCCCGAGAACAGCAAGGCTTAGCCCGAGCACAAACCTCACAAGACTGCACAAAAGAACGCACATCCCTCGACAAGGAAGGACACCAAAAAGACCTGGCCACCAAGTCTCTAGTACCAAATATTCCAGGATGACCTGCCAACGCAGAATAATGGACCTCGGAGATGACTCTACTGGTCCAATTATCCGGAACAAACAGTCTCTCAGGCGGACAACGATCAGGTTTCCCCGCCTGAAACTCCTGCAAAGCACGTCGCAAGTCTGGGGAGACAGCAGACAAAATCACCCCATCCCTAAGGATACCAGAGGGCTCAGAATTTCCAAGGGAGTCAGGCACAAAACTCCTAGAAAGAGCATCCGCCTTCACATTCTTTGAACCTGGCAGGTATGAAACCACAAAATTGAAACGAGAGAAAAACAGTGACCAACGAGCCTGTCTAGGATTCAGACGCCTGGCAGACTCAAGGTAAATCAAATTTTTGTGATCAGTCAAGACCACCACACGATGTCTAGCACCCTCTAGCCAATGACGCCACTCCTCAAATGCCCACTTCATGGCCAAAAGTTCCCGATTACCAACATCATAATTCCGCTCAGCCGGCGAAAACTTTCTAGAAAAAAACGCGCATGGCTTCATCACTGAGCCATCGGAGCTTCTCTGTGACAAAACCGCCCCCGCTCCAATCTCGAAAGCATCAACCTCAACCTGAAAAGGGAGCGAAACATCTGGCTGACGCAACACAGGAGCAGAAGAAAACCGGCGCTTAAGTTCCTGAAAGGCCTCCACAGCCGCAGGAGACCAATTAGCAACATCAGCACCCTTCTTAGTCAAATCCGTCAAAGGCTTAACAACACTAGAAAAATTAGTTATAAAACGACGATAGAAATTAGCAAAGCCCAAGAACTTCTGTAGACTCTTAAGAGATGTAGGCTGCGTCCAGTCACAAATAGCCTGAACCTTGACGGGATCCATCTCAATAGTAGAAGGGGAAAAAATATACCCCAAGAAAGAAATCTTCTGGACTCCAAAGAGACACTTTGAGCCTTTTACAAACAAGGAATTGGCCCGCAGGACCTGAAACACCTTCCTGACCTGCTGAACATGAGACTCCCAGTCATCAGAAAAAAACAAAATATCATCCAAATACACAATCATAAATTTATCCAGATATTCACGGAAAATATCGTGCATAAAGGACTGGAAGACTGAAGGAGCATTAGAAAGTCCGAAAGGCATTACCAAATACTCAAAATGGCCCTCAGGCGTATTAAATGCTGTTTTCCACTCATCACCTTGCTTTATTCGTATAAGATTTTACGCACCCCGAAGATCAATCTTAGTGAACCATTTAGCCCCCTTAATGCGAGCAAACAAATCAGTCAACAATGGCAAAGGATACTGATATTTCACGGTAATCTTATTCAAAAGACGATAATCTATACAAGGCCTCAAGGAACCATCTTTTTTGGCCACGAAAAAAAAACCTGCTCCCAAAGGGGACAAAGATGGACGGATATGTCCCTTTTCCAAGGACTCCTTAACATAATCCCGCATAGCAGTATGCTCTGGCACTGACAGATTGAACAAATGACCTTTAGGAAATTTACTGCCTGGAATTAAATTTATAGCACAATCGCAATCCCTGTGAGGAGGAAGCGAACTGAGCTTAGGCTCCTCAAAAACATCCCGATAGTCAGACAAAAACACAGGAATCTCAGAAGGAGTAGATGAAGCGATAGAAATCGGAGGTGCATCATCATGAACCCCCTGACAACCCCAGCTTAACACAGACATCGATTTCCAGTCAAGGACTGGATTATGAGTTTGTAACCATGGCAGACCAAGCACTAGGACATCAAGCAAATTATACAGTACCAGGAAGCGAATCACCTCCTGATGAACAGGAGTCATACGCATGGTCACTTGTGTCCAGTACTGAGGTTTATTCATAGCCAAAGGTGTAGAGTCAATTCCCTTCAAAGGAATAGGAACTTCCAGAGGCTCCAGACTAAACCCACAGCGATTGGCAAATGACCAATCCATAAGACTCAGGGCAGCGCCTGAATCCACATAGGTATCGACGGAAATGGATGATAATGAACAAATCAGAGTCACAGACAGAATGAACTTAGACTGTAAAGTACTAATGGCAACAGACTTATCAACCTTTTTTGTGCGTTTAGAGCATGCTGATATAACATGAGCTGAATCACCACAATAAAAGCACAACCTTTTTTTCCGCCTATAATTTTGCCGTTCACTTCTGGACTGAATTCTATCACATTGCATTATCTCAGGTGACGGTTCAGACGACACCGCCAAATGATGCACAGGTTTGCGCTCCCGTAAACGCCGATCAATCTGAATAGCCATAGTCATAGACTCATTCAGACCAGTAGGCGCAGGGAACCCCACCATAACATCTTTAATGGCCTCAGAAAGGCCATCTCTGAACTTTGCAGCCAGGGCGCACTCATTCCACTGAGTCAGCACCGACCACTTCCGAAATTTTTGACAATAAATTTCTGCTTCATCTTGCCCCTGAGAGAGGGCCAACAAAGCTTTTTCAGCCTGAATCTCTTGGTTAGGTTCCTCATAGAGCAAACCCAATGCCAGAAAAAACGCATCCGCATTAAGCAACGCAGGGTCCCCTGGTGCCAATGCAAATGCCCAATCCTGAGGGTCACCCCGCAGGAAAGATATAATAATCTTGACTTGCTGAGCAGGGTCTCCAGAGGAGCGAGATTTCAAAGAAAGAAACAACTTGCAATTGTTCCTAAAATTCAGAAAACGAGATCTATCTCCAGAAAAAAACTCTGGGACAGGAATTCTAGGTTCAGACATAGGAGCATGTACAACAAAATCCTGTATATTTTGAACCTTAGCGGCAAGATTATTCAGGCTGGAAGCCAAACTCTGGACGTCCATGATAAACAGCTGGGATCAGAGCCATTCAAAGATTAAGAGGAGGAGGAAGTAGCCAGGCTGCAATAAGGCTAGGCAGCAAACTCTGAGGGAAAGTGAAAAAAAAAAAAAAAAAAAACTTCCTCAGACTACTTATCCTCCTACTTCAGCCAATACAATTAACACTTTGTGGCCGGTTATACTGTCATGATCCCAATGGCAGGGGATCACTAAAGGACAAGCACAGATACAAACAAGCTCTAGGGCGATGGAACCTGAGCTGACCGCGACCCTGAACCTAACACACAAATAAAAGTAGCCGGGGAACGTGCCTACGATGATCCTAGACGTCTCGCTCCAGCCGAAGATCTAACTTCCCCTATTAGAAGAAACACAGACCTCTCTTGCCTCCAGAGAAATACCCCACAGAAATAGCAGCCCCCCACATATAATGACGGTGAAATGAGAGGAAAGCACATACGCAGTATGAAAACAGTTTCAGCAAAATGAGGCCCGCTAAAGCTAGATAGCAGAGGATACAAAAGTGAACTGCGCGGTCAGCGAAAAACCCTTCAAAAAATCATCCTGAAATTACTTGAACTCATGTGCCAACTCATGGTACATGAGGAGCAATTTCAGCCCACTAGAGCAACCAGCAGCAAGAATCACATATCTGCAGGCTGGACTAAAAAAACAAATAAAGCAAAACACCAAAACAGGAAAATCCAAACTTAGCTTGACCAGAAGGTTCTAGGAGCAGGGAGCAGAGGTAACAAGACACACTGGATACATTGATAACCGGCGAGGAAATGCCAGCAAAGCCAGGTTAAATAGGAAACTCCCATATCCTGATGGAACAGGTGGAACCCAGAGACCCAGGAAAGACAAGTCACCCAGTACCATCAGTAACCACCAGAGGGAGCCCAAAAACAGAACTCACAACAGGTACCTAACACTCCCTAGACCCCTCGGCACAGCCTAAGATCTAACTACCCCTAAAGACAGAAACAGGAAACCTATCTTGCCTCAGAGAAAATCCCCAAAGGATAGATAACCCCCCACAAATATTGACTGTGAGAGGAGAGGGAAATAACATACGCAGATATGAAATCAGATTTTAGCATAGGAGGCCATACTAGCTAAAAAGAAAGAATAGAACAGAGTACTATGCGGTCAGTATAAAAACACTAGAAAATATCCACCGCAGAAATACGGATCACCACATCTGACTAAAGACATGGGGGGTATATCTGCATCTCCAGAGAAATAGCTAGGCTGCAAAAAATCCTTCACAGACTAAGCTAGACAAGACAAAAACATGAAAATGCACAGAACTTTAAGGTCCACAGCAGGTGGACAGCAAAAACAAAGCCAGGACTTATCTTTGTAGAAAAGCACAGCAAACTGGAGAGACCAGCAGGGAAGTGAATCCTTCCAGAACAATGGACAACTGGCACTGACTAAAGGATCCTGCAAAGCTATATACCCCAGTCAGTTTTGCAATTAGTAGATACACCTGTCCACTCCTGCAGTTCAGGCACAACTGCATTACCCTCTACAACCACCGGAGGGAGCCCAAAAGCTGAATTCACAACAGTACCCCCCCCCCCTTGAGGAGGGGTCACAGAACCCTCACCAGAGCCCCCAGGCCGATCAGGATGAGCCCGATGAAAGGCACAAACCAAATCAACGGCATGGACATCAGAGGCAGAAACCCAAGAACTATCCTCCTGGCCATAACCCTTCCACTTGACAAGGTACTGAAGCTTCCGCCTCGAAAAACGGGAATCCAAAATCTTCTCAACAACATATTCCAACTCCCCATCGACCAATACTTGGGCCGGAGGATCAACAGAGGGAACAACAGGCTCCACATATTTCCGCAACATAGATCTATGGAAGACATTATGAATAGCAAAAGAGGCCGGAAGCGCCAGGCGAAAGGACACCGGATTAATAATCTTAGAAATCCTATAAGGACCAATAAATCGAGGCTTAAACTTAGGGGAAGAAACCTTCATAGGAAAATGACGGGAAGATAACCAAACCAGATCACCAACCCGAAGCCGGGAACCAACACACCGACGACAGTTAGCAAAACGCTGAGCCTCCTCCTGAGACAGCACCAAATTGTCCACCACATAAGCCCAAATCTGCTGCAACCTGTCGACCACAGAATCAACACCAGGAAGGTTAGAAGGCTCAACCCGCCCAGAAGAAAAACGAGGATGAAAACCAAAATTACAAAAAAAGGCGAAACCAAAGTAGCCGAACTAGCCCGATTATTAAGGGCAAACTCGGCCAATGGCAAAAAAGCCACCCAATCATCCTGATCAGCAGACACAAAGCATCTCAAATAGGTCTCCAAGGTCTGATTAGTTCGCTCAGTCTGGCCATTTGTCTGAGGATGAAATGCAGAGGAAAAAGACAAATCAATGCCCAGCTTGGCACAAAAGGCCCGCCAAAACCTGGAAACAAACTGGGAACCTCTGTCGGACACAATATTCTCCGGAATACCATGCAAACGCACCACATGCTGAAAAAACAACGGAACCAAATCAGAAGAAGAAGGCAATTTAGGCAAAGGCACCAAATGAACCATCTTAGAAAATCGGTCACAGACAACCCAGATAACCGACATTCTTTGGGAAACAGGAAGATCGGAAATAAAATCCATAGAAATATGCGTCCAAGGTCTCTCAGGGACCGGCAATGGCAAAAGCAACCCACTAGCGCGGGAACAGCAAGGCTTAGCCCGCGCACAAATCCCACAGGACTGCACAAAAGAACGCACATCCCGTGACAAAGAAGGCCACCAAAAGGACCTACTAACCAAATCTCTGGTACCAAAAATCCCAGGATGGCCAGCCAACACAGAACAATGAACCTCAGAAATCACTTTACTAGTCCATCTATCAGGAACAAATAGTTTCCCCACAGGACAGCGGTCAGGCTTATCAGCCTGAAATTCCTGAAGAACCCGTCGCAAATCAGGGGAGATGGCAGAAAGAATCACCCCTTCCTTCAAAATGCCGACCGGCTAAAGAACCCCAGGGGAATCAGGAAAAAACTCCTAGAGAGGGCATCTGCCTTAACATTCTTAGTATCAGGAATGTACGAGACCACAAAATCAAAACGGGAGAAAAACAGGGACCATCAAGCCTGTCTAGGATTCAGCCGTTTGGCAGACTCGAGGTAAATCAGATTCTTATGATCGGTCAGGACCACAATACGATGCTTGGCCCCCTCAAGCCAATGTCGCCACTCCTCAAATGCCCACTTCATAGCCAACAACTCCCGATTGCCGACATCATAATTGCATTCCACAGGCGAAATCTTCCGAGAAAAGAAGGCACACGATTTCATCAAGGAACCATCAGAATTCCTCTAAGACAAAACGGCCCCTGCCCCAATCTCAGACGCGTCAACCTCAACCTGAAATGGAAGAGAAACATCTGGCTGACGCAACACAGGGGCAGAAGTAAATCGGCGTTTAAGCTCCTGAAAGGCAGAAACAGCCGCGGAGGACCAATTCATCACATCAGCGCCTTTCTTGGTCAAATCGGTTAGAGGTTTAACCACACTGGAGAAGTTGGCAATGAAACGATGATAATAATTAGCAAAGCCCAAGAATTTCTGAAGGCTTTTCACAGATGTGGGCTGAATCCAATCATGAATGGCCTGAACCTTAACCGGATCCATTTCTATAGATGAGGGAGAAAAAATGAAACCCAAAAAAGAAACCTTCTGCACTCCAAAGAGGCACTTTGACCCCTTCACAAATAAAGCATCATTACGGAGGATCTGAAATACCATCCTGACCTGTTTCACAATCATTGGAAAAAATCAAAATATCATTCAAATATACAACCATGAATTTATCAAGATAACTCCGAAAGATATCATGCATGAAGGATTGGAACACAGATGGGGCATTAGAGAGTCCGAATGGCATCACAAGGTATTCAAAATGGCCTTCGGGCGTATTAAATGCAGTTTTCCATTCGTCACCCTGCTTGATACGAATAAGATTATATGCCCCTCGATGGTCAATCTTAGTAAACCAGCTAGACCCCTTAATCCTAGCAAACAAATCAGTAAGCAAAGGCAAGGGGTATTGAAATTTAGCCGTGATCTTATTCAAGAGGCGATAATCAATACAGGGTATCAAGGAGCCATCCTTCTTGGCAACAAAAAAGAACCCCGCTCCCAACGGTGAAGAAGATGGCCGAATATGCCCTTTCTCCAAAGACTCCTTAATATAGCTCCGCATGGCGGTATATTCAGGCACAGACAGGTTGAAAAGCCGGCCCTTAGGGAACTTACAACCTGGAATCAAGTCAATAGCACAATCACAGTCCCTATGCGGTGGAAGGGAACTGGATTTGGGCTCATCGAATACATCCTGGAAGTCAGACAAAAACTTCAGAAGAGGGGGAAGAGGAAATTGACATCAAAGGAACCTGATCATGAACCCCCTGACAACCCCAACTAGTCACAGACCGGATTATGTAGCTGCAACCATGAAAAACCCAGCACAATATCATCATGCAAATTATGCAACACCAGAAAACGACAATCTTCCTGATGGGCTGGCGCCATGTGCATGGTCAGCTGTGTCCAAAACTGAGGTTTATTTTTAGCCAACGGTGTAGCATCTATGCCCCTCAAAGGAATAGGGTTCTGCAAAGGCTGCAAGGGAAAACCACAACGTCTGGCAAATTCTAAGTCCATTAAGTTCAGAGCGGCGCCTGAATCCACAAATGCCATGACAGAAAATGATGATAATGAGCAGATCAAGGTCACGGATAACAGAAATTTAGGTTGTATAGTACTGATGGCAACAGAACTAGCGATTCTCTTAGTACGCTTAACCCCTTTACCCCCAAGGGTGGTTTGCACGTCAATGACCAGGCCGCTTTTTACAATTCTGACCACTGTCCCTTTATGAGGTTATAACTCTGGAACGCTTCAACGGATCCTGGTGATTCTGACATTGTTTTCTCGTGACATATTGTACTTCATGACAGTGGTAAAATTTCTTTGATAGTACCTGCTTTTATTTGTGAAAAAAACGGAAATTTGGCGAAAATGTTGAAAATTTCGCAATTTTCAAACTTTGAATTTTTATGCAATTAAATCACAGAGATATGTCACACAAAATACTTAATAAGTAACATTTCCCACATGTCTACTTTACATCAGCATAATTTTGGAACCAAAATTTTTTTTTGTTAGGGAGTTATAAGGGTTAAAAGTTGACCAGCAATTTCTCATTTTTACAACAACATTTTTTTTTTAGGGACCACATCTCATTTGAAGTCATTATGAGGGGTCTATATGATAGAAAATACCCAAGTGTGACACCATTCTAAAAACTGCACCCCTCAAGGTGCTCAAAACCACATTCAAGAAGTTTATTAACCCTTCAGGTGTTTAATAGGAATTTTTGGAATGTTTAAATAAAAATGAACATTTAACTTTTTTTCACAAAAAATTTACTTCAGCTCCAATTTGTTTTATTTTACCAAGGGTAACAGGAGAAAATGGACCCCAAAAGTTGTTGTAAAATTTGTCCTGAGTACGCCAATACCCCATATGTGGGGGTAAACCACTGTTTGAGCGCATGACAGAGCTTGGAAGCGAAGGAGGGCAATTTGACTTTTCAATGCAAAATTGACAGGAATTGAAATGGGACGCCATGTTGCGTTTGGAGAGCCACTGATGTGCCTAAACATTGAAACCCCCCACAAGTGACACCATTTTGGAAAGTAGACCCCCTAAGGAACTTATCTAGAGGTGTGGTGAGCACTTTGACCCACCAAGTGCTTCACAGAAGTTTATAATGCAGAACCGTAAAAATAAAAAATCATATTTTTTCACAAAAATTATCTTTTCGCCCCCAATTTTTTATTTTCCGAAGGGTAAGAGAAGAAATTGGATGCCATAAGTTGTTGTACAATTTGTCCTGAGTACGCTGTGTAGCATGGCTAACGGGTGTGTGGTCGACGGGAGGTATGTGTCTCATAGGTACCTTGTCGCTGTAATGTAGCCCGGAATATTTCTTTGTTTTACATAACTATATATTTGTGTTTCAGGACCTGTGCTGATGTCAGACCACATGGCTAATCATGTGATAGATTACTGGGTGTGGTTAGTCCTATATAAGTCAGGCTAATGCTTAACACAGTAGATCTGTGAGGAGGTGAAACCCTCCTGAGTGTGTCAAGGCTTCAGGACTGAGCCGGATGAACTGGACACTTGTTTTTCTTTGCCTGAACCAAAGGCTATTTGTTTTCTGTTGTTTTGCCATATGGTTTATGGAGCAATAAACCCAGTGAACTTTAAAGGAACACGCCTCCTGAGTGTCAGCCATCGCACCTGAGTGAGTGGAATCCCTACAGCTGATACCCCATATGTGGGGGTAAACCACTGTTTGGGCACATGGTAGAGCTCGGAAGGGAAGGAGCACCGTTTGACTTTTCATGCCAAAATTGACAGGAATTGAGATGGGACGCCATGTTGCATTTGGGGAGCCACTGCTGTGCCTAAACATTGAAACCCCCCACAAGTGACACCATTTTGGAAAGTAGACCCCCTAAGGAACTTATCTGGATGTGTGGTGAGCACTTTGACCCACCAAGGGCTTCACAGAAGTTTATAATGCAGAGCCATAAAAATAAAACAAAATTTTTTTCCCACAAAAATTATTTTTTAGCCCCCAGTTTTGTATTTTCCCTAGGGTAACAGGAGAAATTGGACCCCAAAAGTTGTTGTCCAATTTGTCCTGAGTACGCTGATACCCCATATGTGGGGGGGAACCACCGTTTGGGAGCATGGGAGGGCTCGGAAGGGAAAGAGCGCCATTTGGAATGCAGACTTAGATGGAATGGTCTGCAGGCGTCACATTGCGTTTGCAGAGCCACTAATGTACCTAAACAGTAGAAACCCCCCACAAGTGACACCATTTTGGAAAGTAGACCCCCTAAGGAACTCATCTAGATGTGTTGTGAGAGCTTTCAACCCCCAAGTATTTCACTACAGTTTATAACGCAGAGCCGTGCAAATAAAAAATATTTTTTTTTCCACAAAAATTGTATTTTAGCCCCCAGTTTTGTATTTTCCCAAGGGTAGCAGGAGAAATTGGATCCTAAATGTTGTTGTCCAATTTGTCCTGAGTACGCTGATACCCGATATGTGGGGGGGAACCACCGTTTGGGCGCATGGGAGGGCTCGGAAGGGAAGGAGCATCATTTGGAATGCAGACTTAGATGGATTGGTCTGCAGGCGTCACATTGCGTTTGCAGAGCCCCTAATGCACCTAAACAGTAGAAACCCCCCACAAGTGACCCCATATTGGAAATTAGACCCCTCAATGAACTTATCTAGATGTGTTGTGAGAACTTTGAACCCCCAACTGTTTCACTACAGTTTATAACGCAGAGCCATGAAAATAAAAAAATCTTTTTGTTTTTCCACAAAAATTATTTTTTAGCCCCCAGTTTTGTATTTTCCCAAGGGTAACAGGAGAAATTGGACCCCAAAAGTTGTTGTCCTATTTGTCCTGAGTACGCTGATACCCCATATGTTGGGGTAAACCTCTGTTTGGGCACACGGGAGAGCTCGGAAGGGAAGGAGCACTGTTTTACTTTTTCAACGCAGAATTGGCTGGAATTGAGATCGGACGCCATGTCGTGTTTGGAGAGCCCCTGATGTGCCTAAACAGTGGAAGCCCCCCAATTATAACTGAAACCCTAATCCAAACACACCCCTAACCCTAATCCCAACAGTAACCCTAACCACACCTCTAACCCTGACACACCCCTAACCCTAATCCCAACCCTATTCCCAACTGTAAATGTAATCTAAACCCTAACCCTAATTTTAGCCCCAACCCTAACTGTAGCCCCAACCCTAACCCTAACCCTAGCCCTATCCCTAACCCTAGCCCTAACCCTAGCCCTAACCCTAGCCCTAATCCTAGCCCTAACTCTAGCCCTAACCCTAGCCCTAACCCTAACCCTAGCCCTAATCCTAACCCTAATCCTAACCCTAGCCCTAACCCTAGCCCTAACCCTAGCCCTAACCCTAGCCCTAATCCTAACCCTAACCCTAGCCCTAACCCTAGCCCTAACCCTAGCCCTAACTCTAGCCCTAACTCTAGCCCTAGCCCTAACCCTAGCCCTAACCCTAGCCCTAACCCTAGCCCTAACTCTAGCCCTAACCCTAGCCCTAATGGGAAAATGGAAATAAATAGTTTTTTAATTTTTCCCTAACTAAGGGGGTGATGAAGGGGGTTTTGATTTACTTTTATAGCGAGTTTTTTAGCGGATTTTTATGATTGGCAGCCGTCACACACTGAAAGACGCTTTTTATTGCAAAAAATATTTTTTGCGTTACCAAATTTTGAGAGCTATAATTTTTCCATATTTTGGTCCACAGAGTCATGTGAGGTCTTGTTCTTTGCGGGACGAGTTGACGTTTTTATTGGTAACATTTTCGGGCACGTTACATTTTTTGATTGCTTTTTATTCCGATTTTTGTGAGGAAGAATGACCAAAAACCAGCTATTCATGAATTTCTTTTGGGGGAGGCGTTTATACCGTTCCGCGTTTGGTAAAATTGATGAAGCAGTTTTATTCTTCGGGTCAGTACGATTGCAGCGATACCTCATTTATATCATTTTTTTATGTTTTGGCGCTTTTATACGATAAAAACTATTTTACAGAAAAAATAATTATTTTTGCATCGCTTTATTCTCAGGACTATAACTTTATAATTTTTTGCTGATGATGCTGTATGGCGGTTCATTTTTTGCGGGACAAGATGACGTTTTCAGCGGT
This sequence comes from Ranitomeya imitator, assembly GCF_032444005.1. Classification (NCBI taxonomy): domain Eukaryota; kingdom Metazoa; phylum Chordata; class Amphibia; order Anura; family Dendrobatidae; genus Ranitomeya; species Ranitomeya imitator. The sequence goes on along the minus strand of NC_091282.1, from coordinate 650,442,866 downwards.
ACCATGGTTATTTATATCTGTCTTTTTGATTGCGTGTTATTCCACTTTTTGTTCGGCGGTATGATAATAAAGTGTTGTTTTTTGCCTCGTTTTTTTTTTTTTTCTTACGGTGTTTACTGAAGGGGTTAACTAGTGGGCCAGATTTATAGGTCGGGTCGTTACGGATGCGGCGATACTAAATATGTGCACTTTTATTGTTTTTTTTTTTATTTAGATGAAGAAATGTATTTATGGGAATAATATTTTTTATTTTTTTTCATTATTTAGGAATATTTTTTTTTATTTTTTTTTACACATTTGGAAATTTTTTTTTTAACTTTTTTACTTTGTCCCGGGGGGGACATCACAGATCAGTCATCTGACAGTTTGCACAGCACTCTGTCAGATCACTGATCTGACTTGCAGCGCTGCAGGCTTCACAGTGCCTGCTCTGAGCAGGCTCTGTGAAGCCACCTCCCTCCCTGCAGGACCCGGATCCGCGGCCATCTTTGATCCGGGCCTGGAGCAGGGAGGGAGGGAGGTAAGACCCTCGCAGCAACGCGATCACATCGCATTGCTGCGGGGGGCTCAGGGAAGCCCGCAGGGAGCCCCCTCCCTGCGCGGTGCTTCCCTGGACCGCCGGCACATCGCGATCATCTTTAATCGCGGTGTGCCGGGGGCGGTCCGTGACCACTCCTGGCACATAGTGCCGGATGTCAGCTGCGATAAGCAGCTGACACCCGGCCGCGATCGGCGGCTCTCCCCCCGTGAGCGCTGCCGATCGCTATGACGTACTATCCCGTCCAGGGTCAGATAGGCCCAGGGCACCTGGATGGGATAGTACGTCTAAGGTCACAGAGGGGTTAAGGGCAATCAGAAATAACATGAGCAGAATCGCCGCAGTAAAAACACAACCTATTCTGACGCCTGAATGTTTGACGTTCAGCTCTAGACAAAATCCTATCACACTGCATAGGCTCAGGGCTCCGCTCAGAGGGCAACACCACAGTGTGCACAACTCTGCGCTCGCGCAAGCACCGATCAATCTGAATGGACAGAGACATAGAATCACTCAGACCAGCAGGCGTGGGGAACCCCACCATAACATCTTTAACGGATTCAGAAAGACCCTTTCTGAAAATTGCCGCCTAGGCATCCTCATTCCATTTAGTCAGTACAGACCATTTTCTAAATTTCTGGCAATACAATTCTGCCGCTTCTTGACCTTGACACAGGGCTAACAAGATTTTCTCAGCCTGATCCACTGAATTAGGCTCATCATACAACAACCCCAATGCCTGAAAGAACGAATCAACATTAAGCAAAGCAGGATTGCCAGATTCCAGGGAAAATGCCTGTGGGTCACCACGCAGCAGAGATATGATGATTTTAACCTGCTGAATAGGATCACCAGAAGACCAGGGTCTTAATGCAAAAAACAGTTTACAGTTATTTTTGAAACTCAAAAATTTGGATCTGTCACCAAAGAATAAATCAGGAGTGGGAATCTTAGGTTCTAAAGCAGGAGTTTGAACAATGAAATCTGAAATACCCTGTACCCTAGCAGCAAGCTGATCCACCTGAGAAACTAACTCCTGAACACTCATGTTAATACTAGACTCCGTAGCCACCCAGAGGTAAAGAGGGAGGAAAATACCAAACAGGCTAAGGAAAAAAAATGGCTCAAAAGCTTCCCGCCCTTCTTCGGAGATGCAATTAACTCATTGTTGGCCAGTTGTACTGTTATGATCTGGTGGCCTAGGAGCAGCATGAGACGGACTCTGGAGAAGGTGGTCCCTGTACTGACCACAAACCCTGAACCTAGCAGCGCAACTAGAAGTAGCCATGGGGGGTACCTAACACTCCCTAGACCCCTCGGCACAGCCTAAGATCTAACTACCCCTAAAGACAGAAACAGGAAACCTATCTTGCCTCAGAGAAAATCCCCAAAGGATAGATAGCCCCCCACAAATATTGACTGTGAGAGGAGAGGGAAATAACATATGCAGATATGAAATCAGATTTTAGCATAGGAGGCCATACTAGCTAAAAAGAAAGAATAGAACAGAGTACTATGCGGTCAGTATAAAAACACTAGAAAATATCCACCGCAGAAATACGGATCACCACATCTGACTAAAGACATGGGGGGTATATCTGCATCTCCAGAGAAATAGCTAGGCTGCAAAAAATCCTTCACAGACTAAGCTGGACAAGACAAAAACATGAAAATGCACAGAACTTTAAGGTCCACAGCAGGTAGACAGCAAAAACAAAGCCAGGACTTATCTTTGTAGAAAAGCACAGCAAACTGGAGAGACCAGCAGGGAAGTGAATTCTTCCAGAACAATGGACAACTGGCACTGACTAAAGGATCCTGCAAAGCTATATACCCCAGTCAGTTTTGCAATTAGTAGATACACCTGTCCACTCCTGCAGTCCAGGCACAACTGCATTACCCTCTACAACCACCGGAGGGAGCCCAAAAGCTGAATTCACAACAGCAGACACAGTTAGTAGGCCCAAATACAAAAGTAGGCTAAATGCAGATCAAAATTGGTAACAGGACTAAACAGGTGGTGTAGCTTTGTTCAGTGGAGGACAACTGTAATGAGTGGCGCAGACACAGTTTGTAGGCCCACAATAAAAAAGTAGGCTAGATGCAGTTCTAAATTGGTAACACAACTAAACAGGCGGCATAGCTTTCTTCAGTGGAGGACAAATGTAATGAGTGGCGCAGACACAGTTAGTAGGCCCAAATACAAAATTAGGCTACATGCAGTTCAAAATTGGTAACAGGACTAAACAGGTGGCATAGTATTGTTCAGTGGAGGACAAATATAATGAGTGGCGCAGACACAGTTTGTAGGCCCACATAAAAAAAGTAGGCTAAATGCAGATCGAAATTCGTAACAGGACTAAGCAGGTGGCCTAGCTTTATTCAGTGGAGGACAACTGTAATGAGTGGCACAGACACAGTAGGCACAAATAAAAAAGTAGGCTAAATGCAGTTCAAAATTGGTAACAGGACTAAACAGGCGGCCTAGCTTTGTTCAGTGGAGGACAACTGTAATCAGTGGCGCAGATACAGTTAGTAGGCCCAAAATAAAAAAGTAGGCTAAATGCAGTTCAAAATTGGTAACAGCACTAAACAGGCGGCATAGCTTTGTTCAGTGGGGGACAACTGTAATGAGTGGCGCAGACACAGTTTGTAGGCCAACAATAAAAAAGTAGGCTAGATGCAGTTCTAAATTGGTAACAGAACTAAACAGGCGGCATAGCTTTCTTCAGTGGAGGACAACTGTAATGAGTGGCGTAGACACGGTTAGTAGGCCCAAATTCAAAAGTAGGCTACATGCAGTTCAAAATTGGTAACAAGACTAAACAGGTGGCATAGTTTTGTTCAGTGGAGGACAACTGTAATAAGTGGCGTAGACACAGTTAGTAGGCCCACATTAAAAAAGTAGGCTAAATGCAGATCAAAACTGGTAACAGGACTAAACAGGCGTCCTAGCTTTGATCAGAGGAGGACAACTGTAATGAGTGGCGCAGACACAGTTAGTAGGCCCAAATACAAAAGTAGGTTAAATGCAGATCAAAATTGGTAACAGGACTAAACAGGTGGCCTAGCTTTGTTCAGTGGAGGACAACTGTAATCAGTGGCGCAGACACAGTTAGTAGGCCCAAATACAAAAGTAGGCTAAATGCAGTTCAAAATTCGTAACAGGACTAAACAGGTGGCATAGCTTTGTTCAGTGGAGGACAACTGTAATGAGTGGCGCAGACACAGTTTGTAGGCCCACAATAAATAAGTAGGCTAGATGCAGTTCTAAATTGGTAACAGAACAAAACAGGCGGCATAGCGTTCTTCAGTGGAGGACAACTGTAATGAGTGGCGCAGACACAGTTAGTAGGCCCAAATACAAAAGTAGGCTACATGCAGTTCAAAATTGGTAACAGGGCTAAACAGGTGGCATAGTTTTGTTCAGTGGAGGACAACTGTAATGAGTGGTGCAGACACAGTTAGTAGGCCCAAATAAAAAACTAGGCTAAATGCAGTTCAAAATTGGTAACAGGACTAAACAGGTGGCATAGCTTTATTCAGTGGAGGACAACTGTAATGAGTGGCGCAGACACAGTTTGTAGGCCCACATAAAAAAAAGTAGGCTAAATGCAGATCAAAATTGGTAACAGGACTAAACAGGCGGCCTGTCATGATCCCAATGGCAGGGGATCACTAAAGGCCAGCACAGATACAAACAAGCTCTAGGGCGATGGAACCTGAGCTGACCGCGACCCTGAACCTAACACACAAATAAAAGTAGCCGGGGAACGTGCCTACGATGATCCTAGACGTCTCGCTCCAGCCGAAGATCTAACTTCCCCTATTAGAAGAAACACAGACCTCTCTTGCCTCCAGAGAAATTCCCCACAGAAATAGCAGCCCCCCACATATAATGACGGTGAAATGAGAGGAAAGCACATACGCAGTATGAAAACAGTTTCAGCAAAATGAGGCCCGCTAAAGCTAGATAGCAGAGGATACAAGAGTGAACTGCGCGGTCAGCGAAAAACCCTTCAAAAAACCATCCTGAAATTACTTGAACTCATGTGCCAACTCATGGTACATGAGGAGCAATTTCAGCCCACTAGAGCAACCAGCAGCAAAGAATCACATATCTGCAGGCTGGACTAAAAACCAAATAAAGCAAAACACCAAAACAGGAAAATCCAAACTTAGCTTGACCAGAAGGTTCTAGGAGCAGGGAGCAGAGGTAACAAGACACACTGGATACATTGATAACCGGCGAGGAAATGCCAGCAAAGCCAGGTTAAATAGGAAACTCCCATATCCTGATGGAACAGGTGGAACCCAGAGACCCAGGAAAGACAAATCACCCAGTACCATCAGTAACCACCAGAGGGAGCCCAAAAACAGAACTCACAACAGCGGCCTTGCTTTGTTCAGTGGAGGACAACTGTAATCAGTGGCGCAGACACAGTTAGTAGGCACAAATCCAAAAGTAGGCTAAATACAGTTCAAAATTGGTAACAGGACTAAACAGGCGGCATAGCTTTGTTCATTGGAGGACAACTGTAATCAGTGGCGCAGACACAGTTAGTAGGCCCAGTATAAAAAAGTAGGCTAAATGCAGTTCAAAATTGGTAACAGGACTAAACAGGTGGCATTGCTTTGTGAAGTTGAGGACAACTGTAATGAGTGGTGCAGACACAGGTTGTAGGCCCACAATAACAATGTAGGCTAAATGCAGTTCAAAATTGGTAACAGGACTAAACAGGCAGCATTGCTTTGCTCAGTGGAGGACAACTGTAATGAGTGGTGCAGCCACAGTTAGTAGGCCCAAATACAAAAGTAGGCTAAATGCAGTTCAAAATTGGTAGCAGGACTAAACAGGCGGCATAGCTTTGTTCAGTGGAGGACAACTGTAATCAGTGGCGGAGACACAGTTAGTAGGCCCAAATACAAAAGTAGGCTAAATGCAGTTCATAATTGGTAACAGGACTAAACAGGCGGCATAGCTTTGTTCAGTGGAGGACAACTGTAATGAGTGGTGCAGACACAGTTTGTAGGCCCACAATAAAAAAAGTAGGCTAGATGCAGTTCTAAATTGGTAACAGAACCAAACAGGCGGCATAGCTTTCTTCAGTGGAGGACAACTGTAATGAGTGGCGCAGACACAGTTAGTAGGCCCAAATACAAAATTAGGCTACTTGCAGTTCAAAATTGGTAACAGGACTAAACAGGTGGCATAGCTTTGTTCAGTGGAGGACAACTGTAATGAATGGCGCAGACACAGTTTGTAGGCCCACATTAAAAAAGTAGGCTAAATGCAGTTAAAAATTGGTAACAGGACTAAACAGGCGGCCTAGCTTTGTTCAGTGGAGGACAACTTTAATGAGTGGCGCAGACACAGCTTGTAGGCCCAAAATAAAAAAGTAGGCCAAATGCAGTTCAAAACTGGTAACAGGACTAAACAGGCGGCCTAGCTTTGTTCAGTGGAGGACAACTGTAATGAGTGGCCCTGTAATCAAATTGGAATGACCTGTGAGGTAGAACATCAATAAGGGAGGAAAAGTAGTTTGTAACCATACTGGACAAATGCTGTCTCCTGACACTGTGAATCGATGCAGCAGTACCTGTCGTGTCAGCGGTCAGTGCGAAATCACTCAACAACCTGGTCATAAAAGCCCTCTGTCCAACGCCACTTCAGATTTGTGCACCTCGAACACCCCTGCCATGTTGCCCCCTATGGCTCGTGTGAGAACCATCACCGCCGCTGTGTGCTGGGAATGCCTGAACCAAACGGTCTACAAGAGTTGCTTGTTTGGTAGCCAATATTTGCTCAAGGTTCTCATGTGGCATGATATTTTATAATTTTCCTTTATATTGTGGATCAAGGAGGCAGGCCAACCAGTAATCGTCATCGGTCATCATGTTGATAATGCGGGGGTCCCTTTTTAGGATAAGCAAGGCATACTCTGCCATGTGGGCCAATGTTCCAGGTGTCAATTCACTGCTTGTGCTGGGTTGAGAAGCAGTTTCTTGCAAATCAACATCACTTGTGTCCCGCAAAAACCCTGTACCTGACCTTGCAACGCCACCAGTTTCTATAGCCCCCTGTGAAGCATCCTCCTCCCATAAATATTTATGCCCATCATCCTCCTCCTCCTCCTCTTCGTCCACCACCTCTTCCAGGAGAGTTCCCTGAGCAGACAATGGCTGACTGTCATCAAGGCTTCCCTCCTCCTCGGCTGCAGACGCCAGCTCCTTAATGTGCATCAAACTTTGCATCAGCAAATATGACCAAAAAAGTAGAAAGCCAATGCATATAAATGTGCACACCTGCTACATAATGTACGAAAAGTAGAATAAATTTTATTGCAATAGCGAAGACAAAGTACAAAATATAAAATCAATTAAAAACATATTCCAAAACACAACACCCCTACCAAGCAGCATATATAAAGTGTTATTATAAGATGTATAATACACACGCTACAAATGCTATAACCATAACAAAAGGCACTGGAAGAGTTTAGCATATGGCACAATAATGACAAATAAAGCCAGCATTATATATATAACAACCATGAATGCTAAATCATGCTCTGAAAATGACACAATGTAGGTGTCCCTACTTATGTCATAAATGTAACCAATAAGCATATAGCGTGCAAATGTATAAGGTAAAGCGATAGCCCTATTGAGAAGCAAGGAGGACTGTAAACGAGGTGAAAACAGCCGTATGCAAACCTGCAAATGTAGCCTGGGAACAGCTCAAGATGGAAGAAAAAGGTCTAGTGAGCCGGATAATAATGGTGATGAGACATAGAGACCGGCCCCACGGATGGCATAAATGTTCAGACCTCAGGGAAGGCAGGGTCTGTTTAGTGCATGAAGATAAATGCGGCTGGAGTGCAAGTCCAAAAAATGGTAGGGTGCATGAGGGTGAAAGGCAGGATGTGGGAAGATCCAAACTTTGCATCAGCAGACGCATTAGTGGGATGCTTATGCTTATGATGGCGTCGTCTACACTTACCAGCCGTGTGCATTCCTCAAAACACTGAAGGACTTGACAGAGGTCTTGGAGCTTCGACCACTGCACACCAGACAACTCCATGTCTGCCATCCAAATGTCTGCCCATGTATGTGTATGGATTGCCCCCATTAGAACAGTGGGGTACTTGGAGCCGGGCCCTTTGGTTCTCCATAGGGATGTCACGGTGGCTTACCCGGTCCGTGGCCCTAGGGCTGTCCGTTAATAAATGGGGAAAGGTCTTTAAAGGGATAGTGTTCGTGACGCCACTTGTGGTATAAGGTCAGGGTGACCGACGCTGCTTAGGGGTCTGCTGGGGGTGATGTTATGGCAGCTAGATGGTATACCTTCCTACAGGTGAAGTATGTCCCCAGGGCTTCCCAGAGTGTAGATGGTGAATGATGTAAGGCGCAGTGAATAACGAGGACACAAGGTTGCAGTCTCTTTACCTTTACTGAAGGCTTCAGCGTCCACAGTCCAGAGCACCAGATCACAGGGTAGGCAGAGTCCGGCCGGTCTGAAGACAATTCCAGAGTCCACTTATCCAGGTGGAAATCAGTAGCCTTCCTCTAGCACCTGAGTGTTGTAGTACCTCCCTGCTGAGCTTCTCGGTAAGGTCCTCACAACTATTGTAGATGTTTAATCCTCTTCCTCTTTCTCTCTGACCCCCAGATGGTATGGATAGGACAAACCCGTATGACTGATGGCCTGAGGCTTTTTACAGGGACACTAGAGACGCCCCGCCCCACAAGTTGCCACCGTGCCTCCTGGGTATATGGTCGGGCAGCCAACGTGGAATAAACTGTCCTGCCAGTCTCTGAAGTAATGCATAGAGATCCTTACTCCCTCGGTATGCTGGATACCAGCTTCTGCGCTTCAGAAGGAAGCAGCTTGCGCATGGCTGTGCTCTGCTTTCTGGCACACTCTCTGCAATATTTTCGCTTAGAGTCTTCCTTCAGGAGCTGCAGCACTTCAGGCTCCAGGACTCCGTCCTGTCCCTTTGTCTTCCTGACAGGAACTGCCCTCTGAACTGCTTTTCCCTCCAGATCAGGATCTTATAAAGGGGAGTTCACCTTAAACAGGCTTAGAGCTCCCCCTTCTGGTCTGGAGTGTGAACATGTTGCATGCATTGTGTTACCTGATGAGAAGATCTCCTTTATTGCCTTCAGACGTAACATCACTTCCCCTGGTGGAAGAATAACATTACTGCAACGACCAGAACTCTGGGGCACTGCATGTATCCTCCCACAAATTAATTACAGCACGCCTCTGTTCGCACAGCCTCTGAACCATGTGCAGTGTGGAGTTCCACCTTGTTGCAACATCGATTATTAGGCGGTGCTGGGGAAGATTCAGTGACCGCTGATGGTTCAGCATACGGCTGAAGTGTAGGAGCGACCGAGCAAAGTCTTCGCACCTTCAGGAGCAGGGCTGGTAACTCCGGATAATTTTTGAGGAAGCACTGCACCACCAGGTTCAAGGTGTGAGCCAGGCAAGGTATGTGTTTAAGTTCTGAAAGGGCTATGGCAGCCATAAAATTCCTTCCGTTATCACTGACTACCTTGCCTGCCTCAAGATGTACACTGCCCAGCCATGACTGAGTTTGTTGCTGCAAGTACTCGGCTAGTACTTCCGCAGTGTGTCTGTTGTCGCCCAAACACTTCATTTCTAATACAGCCTGCTGACGTTTACCACTAGCTGTTCGATAATGGGACACATCGTGTGCAACACTGGCAGCTGCAGATGGAGTGGTCATGCGACTGCACTCTGTGGACGAGCTTTCGCTTCTGGAGGAGGAGGGGTGGCGAATGCCTACAGCAAACTGTTTCCTAGACCGTGGGCTAGGCAGAACTGTCCCAATATGGCTGTCCCCTGTGGACCCTGCATCCATCACATTAACCCAGTGTGCCGCAATGGACACGTAATGTCCCTGGCCATGCCTACTGGTCCATGCATCTGTTGTGAGGTGCACCTTTCTACTGACTGACTGCCTCAGTGCATGGACAATGCGGTCTTTGACATGCTGGTGGAGGGCTGCGATGGCTTTTCTCGCAAAGAAGTGTCGACTGGGTAGGTCATAGCATGGTACTGCGTAGGCCATCAGGGCTTTGAAAGCTTTGCTTTCAACCAACCAGTAGGGCATCATCTCTAACGAGATTAGTCTAGCAATGTGGGCGTTCAAACCCTGTGTACGCGGATGAGAGGATGAGTACTTTTCCTAACGAGAGTCTCTTGTAGGGTGAGCTGGACTGGAGAGGTGCATATGGTGGAACTAGCGGAGGTGGTGGTGGTGGACATGGCGGATTGAGAGAGGTTGTTGATGGTATTCTCGATGTTGGCCTACATGCAGTGTTTCCTACCAATAACCTTGTGATTCCTTGACTGCTTTGGCCTTGCAACGATACCTCCACATTTGCTGCTGGTGGTGTCCTAACCGGTGGGCTTACAGTGAGGGAAGCAATGTAGCATTGTTGACTACCTTCATTCTGAGCAGGTGCGCCAATGGTGTGGGACGTTTGGTAGTTAGTCCACGCTTGCAAGTGCATGCTGGTTAAATGTCTAAGCATGCATGTTGTATTTAAATTTTGAAGATTCTTCCCTCTGCTAAAGGTCTTTGAGCATTTCTTACCGATAACTTTTTGACTGATCATTTGCATCTTGGTTAAAAAATTTTCACACTGCACTCTTCCTACTATGGAATACCTTTTCAGGCATTGCACGCTGTGCTACTTTCACCGGATGGCCACGCTGTCCTAAAACTGTTTTTGTTTTTGACAAATGTTTTGGCCTTATACAGGGCTGCCAGATGACAGCTGTTGCCATGTAGATGGCTGCTGTGGATCATCCTCCGCTTCTGAGCTACTGGCAGCGGCACCCTCTTCCCCCAATGGCTGCCAATCTGGGTCAACAACTGGGTCATCTATCACCTCCTCTTCAATGTCATGTGCACCTTCCTCTGTGTCACTGTGAAAGGTGCTATAGCGTTCGGGACGGGGCACCATAGTCTCATCTGGGTCAGATTCTGGCTCAGAACACGGCGAGGGCAATGTAGTGATCTGAGTCAATGGAACAGCATTATAATCTAGCTGTGGCTGTGCATCAGTGCACTCCATGTCCGATTCATCTTGTAATGGGCAGTTAACTATTTCCCGTTCTAACCCAGGCACAGTATGTGTAAAGAGCTCCATGGAGTAACCTGTAGTGTCGCCTGACGCATTCTTCACTTTTGGTTTGGGTGAAGGACACAAGGAAATATCTTGTTCCTGACTGGGAGCATCCACTGACGACTCGCTGCTTTTACATTTGGAACTTTCTGAAGAGGAGGCGAAAGAGCTAGAGGCTGAGTCAGCAAGGAAAGCCAAAACTTTTTCCTGCTGCTCCCGCTTTAAAAGCCTTTTTCCTACTCCCAGATAAGGGAGCCTTCGAGGCCTTGTGTAGCCAGACGATGACGCTGGCTCAACACCTCCAGCCTTAGGTGCTATTGTGCTTTTGCCACTACCACCAGATGCACGACCACCACCATCAGTACCAGCTCGCAACCACCGCCCACGGCCTCTTCCACCAGACTTCCTCATTTTTTGGAAAATCTAACCAAAATAACAACCGTTATATGGTACTGTAAAACAAGGTAGAAGGTGTATATAAACGTGATGAGATTTTAAATCTCCCTTTTTTTGGGGAGAGACTAAACAAAAAATCAGGCCCTGTGCAAAAAACAACACAATGTAAGTGGCAGAAAGTGGCTGGCTGATATACCACAAGCTAACAGGACTGCAGTATATCCACTTTGTGATAATTTGAATCTCACTTTTTTTGGGGGGAGACTAAACCAAAACTCAGGCCCTGTGCAAAAAACAACACAATATAAGTGGCAGAGAGTGGCTGGCTGATATACCACAAACTAACACGACTGCAGTATATCCACTTTGTGATAATTTGAATCTCACTTTTTTTGGGGGGAGAATAAACCAAACCTCAGGCCCTGTGCATAAAACAACACAATGTAAGTGGCAGAAAGTGGATGGAAGATATATAAAAAATACAAGGACTGTAGTACAATTTCAATCTCCCTACAATGATCTCAGGACAAGTATGGCAGCAATAAAAGGGACTGCTGCACACAAAAGTGTGGACAAATAAACAAGAGAACTGTGCAGAAAGGAGCAACAGGATTTTTGCTTTTAAAAAAGCAGTTGGTTTGCACAGCGGCGTGCAAACAGCAATGCAGCTATCAGGGAGCCTTATAAGGCAGCCTAATAAGCTACAGAGCTGATGCACAAAAATATAGCCTCCACTGTCCCCGCTAACAAATGGTGGTGTTGGACAGTGGAAATCGCTACAGCACAAGCCTACTACCACTGTCTGCTACTCAGCAGAGGAGCCCACCCCTGCACCTAGCTATGCCACCTGTTTATTTATGGACAATTTTTTGGCAGACATTTAGCCCACTTTATTATTTGGGCCTACTAACTTAGTCTGCTACTCATTACAATTTTCCGACACTGAGCAAAGCAATGTCGCCTGTTTATTTATGAACAATTTTTTGGCAGACATTTAGCCCACTTTATTATTTGGGCTTACTAACTGTGTCTGCCACTCATTAAAGTTTTCCTCCACTGAACAAAGCTATGCCGCCTGTTTAGTCCTGTTACCAATTTTGAACTGCATTTAACCCACTTTATTATTTGGGCCTATATCTGTGTTTCCTCCTTATCCTGCCCATTGCCCGGCCAGTGCTAGATGAGTCTGCTGGTACATTGACCCAGACCACTACATTGCACTCTACACAGCCAGAATCTGACCCTGCTGAAAGTCAGGATCCCCTTCCCGCATACTATACCACCTTACACGGGGACAAAGAGGAAGGTGCAGATGAAAGTGCAGGTTCCTTCATCAGGTGGGGGGCATACTCGTTGGCGACGTCACTGGCACAGGGCCCCTCATAGTACGCAAAAGTGTCTCTGGCAGTGGGAGGCGCTACTCGCCATCAAACACACCGCCGTACTATGAGGGGCCCTGTGCCAGTGCCAAGTGCCAACGAGTGTGCCCCCCTGCTTGCTTAGGATCACAGCACTTGCAAAGTTAAAATACTTACTTCTCCCTGCTCCACCGCCGTGACGTATTCTGCATTTCCTGGGCCCATGAAAATCTTGAGCCAGCCCTACCCCTCCACAACTTTAGCCAAATGACCCCCAGTTTTCAATGCCACTATTATTGTAAAGTAAATTAAGATTGACAAGCTTAAGAAATAAGAATTGATGTTTTTGGCATTGAAATGGGCACTGTAGGTGTTTTCCTGTCCTCCACTCACTGCTGAATATGCTTCCCCATTGACTTGGATTGGGTTTCGTGTTTCAGTCGGCCCCCGACTTTTCGCAATAATCGGCCGATTTCACCCGACCTGACTTTTGACAAAGTCGGGTTTCGCGAAACCCGACTCGATCCGAAAAAGTAAAAGTCGCTCAACTCTAATCAGGAGTAAAATAGTAGCAAATTCTGGCTACTTTTGACCTGGCAGGTCTTCTGACAAAATCAAGGTTTTGTGTTACATGTATTTTTTTTTTAATGGGCATTTAAAGAAAACCAAAACAATAAAAACAATTTTCATACCTGTCACTGGTATTATTTTACCGTCATTCTTCCTGTCAATTCAGGAACAGTTTTCACAGGGTTCAAGAATCACAGGAAGCAATGACATAGCTGACCCTGCTCTTCCTTCCTTCACAATGAGCTTTGCACATGATCATTAGATGTTTCTAGAGAGAAGATTTGAGTGAAAGTTGGCCATTGTGGTTATGTACATATGTTTTTTCCTGAAACAACAGGAAGTTGAAGTTTTAGGAAACCTCAGTGTTTCATGTAAAATTGCAAGATTTCTCATTTTTCTATTTTAACCCCTTCCCAACCTGTGATGCCACGTAGGCGTCATGAAAGTTGTGGCGTCATGGGGGGATCACGTCCCTGCAGATCGGGTGAAAGGGTTAACTCCAATTTCACCCGATCTGCAGGGACAGGGAGAGGGGTACTTCAGCTCAAGGGGGCGGGGGGTGGCTTCGCCCCCCCCACGTGGCTACGATCGCTCTGATTGGCTGTTAAAAGTGAAACAGCCAATCAGAGCAATTTGTAATATTTCACCTATGAAAAGTGGTGAAATATTACCTGCTGCAATGTCATCGGCCAAGGCTGGAAACCCTGATATGCCCCGTCACCGATCTCCTCCCCAGTCCTCCGTTCTGTCCCTTAATGTGGTCCGCTCCCCTCCCTGTCCTCCTGTCCGCTCCCCTCTTCTCCGATCCACCCCCTGTGCTCCGATCCACCCCCTTGTGCTTCGATCCACCCCCCCGTGCTCCGATCCCTCCCCCTCATACTTACCGAGCCTCCTGGTGTCCGTCTGTCTTCTCCATGGGCGCCACCATCTTCCAAAATGGCCGGCAGATTCGTTCCACGTACATTTTGATCACTGTGATAAAACCTATCACAGTGATCAAAATAAAAAAAATAGTAGATGAATCCCCCCTTTATCACCCCCATAGGTTGGGACAATAATAAAATAAAGAAAATATTTTTTTATTTTTTTTCCCACTAGGGTAAGGGCTAGGGTTAGGGTTAGGGCTAGGGCTAGGGTTAGGGCTAGGGCCAGGGTTAGAATTAGGGTTAGAACTAGGGTTAAGGTTAGAATCAGGCTATGTGCACACGGTGCGGATTTGGCTGCAGATCCGCAGCGGATTGGCAGCTGAGGATTCGTAGCAGTTTTCCATCAAGTTTACAGTACCATGTAAACCTATGGAAAACAAATCCGCTGTGCCCATGGTGTGGAAAATACCACGCGGAAACGCTGTGTTGTATTTTCCGCAGCATGTCAATTCTTTGCACGGATTCCGCAGCGGTTTACACCTGTTCCTCAATAGGTATCCGCAGGTGAAATCCGCACAAATAACATTGGAAATCCGTGGTAAATCCACAGGTAAAATGCAGTGCCTTTTACCTGCGGATTTTTCAAAAATGATGCAGAAAAATCTCACGCAAATCCGCAACGTGGGCACATAGCCTTAGGGTTAGGGATGGAATTAGAGTTAGGGTTGGAATTAGGGCTAGGGTTGGAAATAGGGTTAAGATTAGGCTTGTGCTTAATGTTATGGTTAGGGTTAGGGGTGTGTTGGGGTTAGGGTTGTGGTTAGGGGTGGGATTAGGGTTAGGATTAGGGTTAGGGTTGGGATTAGGGTTAGGGGTGTGTGGGGTTTAGGGTTGTGGTTAGGGGTGTGTTGGGGTTAGGGTTGTGATTAGGGTTATGGCTAGAGTTGGGATTAGGGTTACGGGTGTGTTGGGGTTAGTGTTGGAGTCAGAATTGAGGGGTTTCCACTCTTTAGGCACATCAGAGGTCTCCAAACGCAACATGGAGCCACTATTGATTCCAGCCAATCTTGCGTTCAAAAAGTCAAATGGTGCTCCCTCCCTTCCGAGCCCCGACGTGCGCCGAAACAGTGGTTTACCCCCACATATGGGGTACTAGCATACTCAGGACAAACTGTGCAACAATTATTGGGGTCCAATTTCTCCTGTTACCCTTGCGAAAATAAAAAATTGTTTGCTGAAACATCATTTTTGAGGAATGAAAAATTATTTTTTATTTTCATGGCTCTGTGTTGTAAACTTCTTTAAAGTACATGGGGGTTCAAAGTGCTCACCACATATCTAGATAAGTTCCTTGGGGGTCTAGTTTCCAAACTGGGGTCACTTGTGGGGTTTCTACTGTTTAGGCACATCAGGGGCTCTGCAAACGCAACGTGACGCCCGCAGACCATTCCATCAAAGTCTGCAATTCAAAAGTCACTACTTCCCTTCCGAGCCCCGACGTGTGCCCAAACAGTGGTTTACCCCTATATATGGGGTATCAGTTTACTCAGGTCAAACTGGGCAACAACTATTGGGGTCCAATTTCTCCTGTTACCCTTGTGAAAATAAAAAATTGCTTGCTAAACCATCATTTTTGAGAAAAGAAAAATGATTTTTTATTTTCATGGCTCTGCGTTGTAAACTTCTGTGAAGCACTTGGGGGTTCAAAGTGCTCACCACATATCTAGATAAGTTCCTTGGGGGGTCTAGTTTCCAAAATGGGATCACTTGTGTTTTTTTTTTACTGTTTAGGCACATCAGGGGCTCTGCAAATGTAACATGATGCCCGCAGACCATTCCATCAAAGTCTGCATTTCAAAAGTCACTACTTCCCTTCTGAGCCCCGACGTGTGCCCAAACAGTGGTTTACCCCCACACATGGGGTATCACCGTACTCAGGAGAAACAGGACAACAACTTTTGGGTTCCAATTTCTCCTGTTACTCTTGTGAAATTAAAAAATTGTGGGCTAAAATATAATTTTTGAGGAAAGAAAAATGATTTTTTATTTTCACGGCTCTGCGTTATAAACTTCGGTGAAGCACTTGGGGGTTTAAAGTGGTCACTGCACATCTAGATTAGTTCCATCAGAGGTCTAGTTTCCAAAATGGGGTCACATGTGGGGGAGCTCCAATGTTTAGGCACACAGGGGCTCTCCAAACGCGACATGTTGTCCGCTAAAGATTGGAGCCAATTTTTCATTGAAAAAGTCAAATGGCGCTCCTTCTCTTCCGAGCACTGTCGTGCACCCAAACAGTGGTCCCCCCCACATATGGGGTATCAACGTACTCAGGACAAATTGTACAATAACTTTGTCGTCCAGTTTCTCTTTTTACCCTTGGAAAAATAAAAAAATTGTTGACAAAAGATCATTTTTGTGACTAAAAAGTTAAATGTTCATTTTTTCCATCCATGTTGCTTCTGCTGCTGTGAAGCACCTGAAGGGTTAATAAACTTCTTGAATGTGGTTTTGAGCACATTGTGTGGTGCAGTTTTTAGAATGGTGTCATTTTTGGGTATTTTCAGCCATATAGGCCCCTCAAACTGACTTCAAATGTGAGGTGGTCCCTAAAAAAATGGTTTTGTAAATTTCGTTGTAAAAATGAGAAATCGCTGGTCAAATTTTAACCCCTATAACTTCCTAGCAAGAAAAAATTGTTTCCAAAATTGTGCTGATGTAAAGTACACATGTGGCTAATGTTATTTTTTAACTATTTTGTGTCACATAACTCTTTCGTTTAACAGAATCAAAATTCAAAATTTGAAAATTGCAAAATTTTCAAAATTTTAGCCAAATTTCCAATTTTTTTTACAAATAAACGCAAAAGTTATCGACCTAAATTTACCACTAACATGAAGCCCAATATGTCATTAAAAAACAGTCTCAGAACCGCTAGGATCCGTTGAAGCGTTCCTGAGTTATTACCTCATAAAGGGACACTGGTCAGAATTGCAAAAAACGGCCAGGTCATTAAGGTCGAAATAGGCTGTGTCATGAAGGGGTTAATAAAGATTATGATATGAAAAAAATTGTGCCAAAATTATAACCCCAAAACATGCATTTATCAGATTTTCTGATAAAATATTCTCTTTAAATGAGCCAATAGTTGATACAGTTGTCTCTCCATAATATCTGATGAAAGCTAATATTATGAGTCATGTTGTGGTGTTTGCAAATTCTCCTAGAGAGTTCAAATTCTAGTGAAACAATTTTTTTATGGTACATTTCACGTCCTTATTTCTTACGCTGTAGATGAAGGGGTTCAACATAGGAGTTACAACAGTATACAGGATAGAGATAGTCTTGTCTGTTTCAGGTAAGTAAGCAGAGCGGGGTCGTAGGTACATGAACATAATAGTCCCATAGTAGAGAGTGACAACGGTGAGGTGGGAGGCGCATGTGGAGAATGCCTTCTGCCTCCCTTGAGAAGACTGGATCTTCATGATGGTGGAGATTATGTAGATGTATGAAATGAGAGTTAGGAAGAAAGCCATCATAACGATGATGCCAGCAGAAACGTACATCGCTATTTCGTTGAGTCTGGTATCTCTGCAAGATATTTGCAAAATTGGAGGTATCTCACAAAAGAAGTGGCTGATATGGTGAGTCTTGCAGTAGGGCAGTTGGAATGTAATAAAAACATGGACAGTGGAGTTCATGAAGCATGCCATCCATGATCCTACTGCTAGAGTAATGCACAAACCCTTGCTCATGATGGTGTTGTAGTGCAGCGGCTTACAGATGGCAGCAAATCGATCAAAGGCCATAACTGCAAGTAATATACACTCAGTTGCCCCTAAGGCTAGAGAGAAGTACATCTGAAAGGCACATCCCAACAGGGAAATACTTCTGTCTTTGGCAAGAGTGTTAATCAAGATTTTAGGAACTATGGTGGATGAGAAGCAGATGTCAATAAAAGAGAGGTTACTCAAGAAAAAGTACATGGGGGTCTGTAGAGTTGGGTTAATCCTCACTACTATAATTAGTAGAAGATTTCCTGCCAAAGTGGCAATATACATTACCAAGAACAGAAAGAAATAGATATGCTGAAGGTAAGGAACGTTTGATAGTCCAAGAAGGATGAACATGCCTGGAGAGGTTATATTAGTTAACACCATAATATTTGTTTGCTAAATGCTAATGAGGGATATAGAAAAGTGCATATAAAATTTACATAACTGAATTTTGTTGTTAGCTTTTCCCAATTAGCTAGAGATCAGTTTGTGTCAACTTTTAGGAATTCACAAAATTTTGCAAATTCATATAATTTGCTATCTGATTCCTGTTAATTGCCTAAAATGGTAGTTGCACTTTTATACATTGCAAAAAGATTATATCAACCAGAGAAGATTCACATGTCATCAGGTGTGGCTGGCTGGTCTTCCCCATAACTCTTTGCAGCTATCATATCACATAGTATTAGAAGTGTCTATCATAGTCTGTATAAAATTAGAGATAGCGAAAACAGCAGCCATTTTGTGGTGAATCTGAATAGTGAGAGGATGTCAGAGCTTATAGTTTAGCTAGATAGATAGGGAGAAAGAGTAATAAAACATTGAATAAACATTATAGATAGTATGTCATAGTGTACCAAATAAACCGTATAGAGAGTGTATAAAAGCACAGCAGTGAGGAAGATTAATACCACCATGTATCAACTCATTACTCAGGTCCATTTTGTAGGTTTTGTGGGAATTTATGTCCAATTTGTTTTTTTTTATCTATATTTTTTGTGTTGTTTCAATACACACAAAGGGAAATAAACATGTGTATAACAAAAAATGTGTAATTACGATAATTTTCTGGGGGAAACACTTAATTTTCAGGAACAATTTCAACAGTGTCAACACTTTCTGCAATGAATGTATGTTAAGATCACTTTGACATAACTAAATCTGTGTTTGCATTAAAGAACTTTAGAAGGACTGGATATAACCTTATGAGAACTCAGTGTGTTACACAAGTCTTTTATGTGCAATTGGAGTACGAGCAAATTGATTTGCTGCAATTTTACTTATCATGAAAAACTTGAATTTGAATTTGAAAAGATTCACTTTTTTGTACTATTGTCCTCTAAAACGAAAACACCATATTTTTAATAATTGCATTTTATTATGAGAAAGATTTTTATAACATTAGGTCATTTACAAGGTGCATCAATACAAAAGTTAGTTGGAGCACATAAGCCAATCTAATGTGTCCCGTAAGGAAAGTTAACACATTAACCTAACTATCCCTATGTGGCCCATTCAAAAAAAAAAAAAACATAATCAGGTTCCTCGCATCATGTTCTCATACACTTTATGCAGTTAATAGCCCTCTGTGTCTGTGCTGTTACATACTTAGGCAGTTAACTGGTTCATGCAGCTTTACATGAACACCTGAGCCTTACACTATGGCCGGTCCGAATAACTAAAGCAATTGTTACCATCCACCTCTCGTGTCTCCCCTTTTCCTCATAGTTTGTAAGCTTGCGAGCAGGGCCCTCACTCCTCCTGGTATCTATTTTGAACTGTGATTTCTGTTATGCTGTAATGTCTATTGTCTGTACAAGTCCCCTCTATAATTTGTAAAGCGCTGCGGAATATGTTGGCACTATATAAATAAAATTATTATTATTATTATTATTATTCCTGAAGTCTTTTTATGAGACTGAGGGGCTTTTGGGCAACCTTAGGTACCAGGGCCCAGATGTGACTGCTACATTTGCACTCCCTGAAGTCACTGAAAGCAAAGAGGTCAATGTGCTTCTTGGATCCCCCTTCCAATATATATGCACACATACATAAAATATCTACGTACGCATGTACACTTTAGGCGCACATGTATACATAAGCACAATTAAACACATACATAAATAAACTACACATATATTAAGCATGAATTTAGACATTATGCACACATATTGCATAGGTATATAAACTGTACACATATATGCATGCATACACATAATACACACAAATAAATAGTACTCAAATATACACATTACACGTATAAAAAGTGGCATAAAATTGAAAAACCTATTCTTCCATAATTTCTGCCAAAAAAAACAACACAAAAATCCACAATTTGTGAAAATACCCTTAAATAGAGATGGAAATTTTGTTTTCTTCTTTTCAATCTTTCAAAATTCAGTCATAAAAGCCATAACTTTTTTAATAATTTTTGCCCAACTCTTATTTTTTTTTATAAGAGCTTTGTTTCTTTAGATGCAATTTTGCCATGCACAAATGTAACACATTAAAAATTAAACTTATTTAAACTTGTATGATACTTTTAAGGTAAAAAAACAAACAAAAGCAAAACAATTGCATCATTTTCATTTATATAATTTATTGGTCACCCTTAGTTTAAAAGGTTATCTGTCTTTTTAGGTGTCGTTATTGTAACGGAAATCAAATATGACTGTCATTTACTGGTTTAAGATTTTAATTTTAAGAAGTGTATTACATAATTTTAGATACGAGTGAATTGATTTGTTGTGCATCAAATTAATGTAAAGTTTGAGGAAATTCAGC
Source organism: Ranitomeya imitator (assembly GCF_032444005.1). Classification (NCBI taxonomy): domain Eukaryota; kingdom Metazoa; phylum Chordata; class Amphibia; order Anura; family Dendrobatidae; genus Ranitomeya; species Ranitomeya imitator. The sequence continues at coordinate 650,422,417 of NC_091282.1, read as the reverse complement.
AAATTCAAACAATTTCCAATTCTAATTGTGTGAATCACAAAAAAAGGTCCTCCGTCATGTGTTACACAATGTAAAAGATTGCATGTGCAAGAGAAGGCACACCTGACCTTAGGCGCGGCTATCACATGACATAGTATAGCACAGTTTATCAGGAGGGACTATTGTAGACTGTATAAAAGCCAAGGCAGGGAATGCCTCAGCCATTTTGTAGTGAATTTCGTAAGTATGAGGATGTCATAGCACACAGTTTAGCAATAGAGATCAGTAGAGGAAACTTGGAAACACTGAATAAACATTACAGATTTAGTGTGTGATAGAACAGCAGAGAATAATGACTGCTATTTATATACTTGTAACCATTTATCTTGCAGTCACTTTGATATTACCAAGGTTGTGTTTTTATTAAAGAACTTAAAAAATGTTCAGTACAGTCCTTGGAGATGTCAGAGTGTTGCACCTCTATACAGGGCAATTGGATGCTTTGCACTAGTTGTGATCAGCAGCAAATCAATTAGCTGTGAATCAAAATTTTGGGGTAAAATTTGTTCATTTCTACAACATTTGTTTCGTATAATATTATTTATTGTTAATATATATTTCATTGTTTATTTTATTGGTTTGTATTTATTCTTCCTTATGGAAATAATGCATTTCTGTATGTCAGACATGTTCTGAAGTCACATCAAAACTGCAGGATTTTTGCCACCATTTTTGAAGTGTCGTAACTAGTTTTGCTGTGACTTCAGAGAAAGCTCTAGGAAGAAAAATTACTGAAGCCACAATGTGTGAAAGCAGGCTAAAATGACTGTCCAAGGGCCCTGTCTCAAACTTTATTGGCCTTTGACCACTTCTTTTGCTATAAAAGGGGGAAAATACAACATGAAAGGCCTATATATCCCTATATAATCTTAGTGTTATCTCTATATGCATTGTAACTCATACCAGCCCAGAGACTCATCTGTTGATAGCACTGTTTCAGGGTTCTTGCCGCTGATCAGCACAGAGCATACACGCCCTGACAGAAGTTATGTCACTTATCCATGATATGTAAATAAAAGCTTATATAACCTGACGTTAAATTCATCCATTGGTTGTATAAATTATTCTTTTGAAAGATGAAACCCTCCGAAATGTGGTTTAGGTTAAGAAAATAAATTGGCATCAATGCAGAAATATTGATCAGTTAATTGACACAGAATGGTCAGTTAACTAATATATAATATACAATAATTTCAGCAATCCTGGTGTTACTACATCTTAAATTTTCCAGTGTTCCTGATAGTCAACTAATCTCAGCTATCAAGATGCTTTTGCATTTTCTAGCTAATGTTCCTTTACAGTCCACATTTTGGCTCTGTATTATCTAGTGATTCCAGCTCTGCTTGTGCATTTTTCTTTTTCAACCTTAATACCCTTGCCTACTGGTCTACGCTGATCCACATGTCATTCAGCAAATCCAGTTCTGCTGCACCATTGCCTTTGGTCCGTTCTGTACACACACGCTGGCTTATAGCTTAGAGTAGTGTTCTCCAACCTTGGTTATCAAGAGCCATTAACAGGTCATGTTTTCAGAATTTCCTTAGTTTTGCCCAGGTGACAATTGCATAACATGAACAGGCAATAACTCCAACACCTCTGCAATACTAAGGAAATCCTGAAAACATGACCTTTTGGTGGCTCTTGAGGACTGGATTTGGGGAACACTGGCTAAGGTAAGACCATAACTACCAGCTACCAGCTAAGAAAAGGACAGTCTCTGGTTTGAGTGAGGTGAGTTACCGTGCATATTTTTTTTTTCAAATTATGCATTGCCTTTAACCCCTACATGACCTTTGATGTACCCATAGGTCAGGGAAGGGGTTTACCACCACTGATGTATAGGTACGCCACGGTGATCGAGAGGGCACAACAGTTGTACCCCACGATTGCCACCTGGAGCTTAGCTTACATGTTTGCTGAGACCCAGTTCTCACAGCCAAAAGCTGTGCCTACACTGCCTCAGCAGTTTAACCTCCTAAATGCCACAACCAATTTCGATCGCAACATTTAGGAGGCTGGGAGAGGGAGCTGGCACAGTGATGACCTGATTGTTGCCATGGTAACTCGAGGTCATCATGATGACATCCATGTCAGCAGGCTGTGGTGAGCCTGTTCGATCATGCTGAGAACATGGTCTAAGCGGATTCTGTCAGTGCAGCACTGACAGGTATAATGTATTGCAGTGCTGGTGTATTGCACTGCATTATACCAGCTATCAAAGTGATAAAAGTTAACGTCCCATAGAGGGACTATGTGAAACGATAGAAAAAAAGTTAAAACAAGGGAAAAAATATATATTTTAAAAATCACAATATAATAACAAAAAATATTAAAATATTATACTCATGAATATGTATTTTTATGTGAAAAAGAAAGTAAATATATTTGGCATCTCTGTGTCCGGAATGACTGACCTATAAAGCACTAGTTAACCCTTTCAGTGAGATTTTTTAATCATGCCAACATGACAAAGTAGACTTTTGTGGCAGGACTCTACTCTTCTCTAACAAATTAAACATTTGTTAAAATATTTAATACTCTTATTAGGTATATTTTTCTTTATTTTTAAGGGACAAGGAGCAAATAGTTCCACACCATGACCAGACCACATATCACCACATTGTCAGGGTCAGACTGACAGACCGGAGAACTGGAGGATTCTCTGGTGGGCCCAGGCTTCTCCAGGGGCCCTCAGCCAGTGGTGTGTCAACAATAGCGGCACACGATGCAGCTTCTATGGGGCCTGTGAGTCAGAGGGCCCTCCCAGTGCCAGCAGAGCAGCAGCGGGAGACAGGAGGTAGAAGCCTGTCCCCGCTGCTAAAGAAAAATTAATATTCATTCTTCCCCATGCCCCCATGGGCATGGAGAGGGGTGAATATTCATTTCACTGTAATAGCTGGCAGTGTTGACCGCAGACTGTGGCTAACATACCACATGTAAAGCTGCTGTGGCTGCATCGGAGGTGGAGGAGGGCCCTGCAGGTGGCTAACACTGAGGGCAATCTGGTCTGTTTATCTGGCCCCGAGGCTCCGCGGTGCCCCTGGCCAGATTACCCTCAGGTGAAGGGCAAGGGAACGATGCCTGCAGCCCCGCTGCATACAGGAGAAAATGGCAGTGGAGCTGAAGGGATCTGTCCTGCTTCTTGCTTGGCATTTTCTGTCTGATAAAGCAGCGCGGCTGGATGATGTCATCATTCAGTGCTCGGCTGTGTTGGAGAGGAAGCTGCCGGCAACAAAGATGCTGCTGGGGAATGGACAGAATGGTGAGTGGTGCTTTGTGTGTGTGTTTGTCTGCAGGGGAACGTGCGGACAGGTGTGTGTGTGTCTGTCTGTCTTCGGGGGAAATGCAGAGAGGTGTGTGTGTGTGTGTAGGTAGTGGGGAGGGCAATGATGTGGGCGATGGAAAGGATGGTGGAGGTGGTGGGGAGGAGGCAATGATGGAGGTGGTGGAAAGTGCAATTATGGTGATGAAGGAGAAAACAATGATAGAGGTAGTGGAAAGGGCAATGATGGGAGTGTGTTATTGACCTGGTGGTTAGGAGCACCCGGCACGACCTGATAGTTAAACTCACACAGGACAAGCTCTGGGATGTGGGAGCTCTGCTGACCGCAACCCCTAATCCTATCACCACAACTAGAAATAGCCGTGGAGCGTTCCTGACTCTCCCTAGACGCATCTTCACAGCCTAAGAGCTAGCTAGCCCTAGAGAAAGAAAATAAAGTCTACCTTGCCTCAGAGAAATTCCCCAAAGGAAAAGGCAGCCCCCCACATATATTGACTGTGAGTAAAGATGAAAGTCACAAACGCAGAAATGAAACAGGTTTCAGCAAAGGGAGGCCAGACTTACTAAACAGACAGAGGATAGGAACGGTATCTTTGCGGTCAGCACAAAAAACTACAAAAGACCACGCAGAGTGTGCAAAAAGACCGACTAACGGTGCGGAGATGCCACTCTGCATCCCAGAGCTTCCAGCTAGCAAGACAAAATCATGATAACCAGCTGGACAAGGAAACAATGAACATATAATAACTATCAGGAACTTAGCTTCTGCTGGAGAAGACAGGTCACCAGAAAGATCCAAGAGCAAACTGAACCAATGCAGGAACATTGACAGCTGGCATGGAGTAACAATATGAGTGGAGTTAAATAGAGCAGCCAACCAAAGGATAAACCACGTCACCTGTGTAAGGAACCCCAGAAGCAGCAGCTTCACTCACAGCCACCAGAGGGAGTCCATGGACAGAACTCGCTGAAGTACCACTCACGACCACAGGAGGGAGTTCGACAACAGAATTCACAACAGTACCCCCCCTTGAGGAGGGGTCACCAAACCCTCACCAGAGCCCCTAGGCCGATCAGGATGAGCCAAATGAAAGGCACAAACTAGATCGGCAGCATGAACATCAGAGACAAAAACCCAGGAATTATCTTCCTGACCATAACCCTTCCACTTGACCAGGTACTGGAGTTTCCGTCTCGTAACACGAGAATCCAAAATCTTCTCCACCACATACTCCAACTCCCCCTCGACCAAAACCGGGGCAGGAGGATCAACGGAGGGAACCATAGGCGCCACGTATCTCCGCAACAATGACCTATGGAACACATTATGAATGGCAAAAGAAGCTGGAAGGTCCAAACGAAATGACACAGGATTAAGAACTTCAGAAATCTTATATGGCCCAATGAAACAAGGCTTAAACTTAGGAGAGGAAACCTTCATAGGAACATGACGAGATGCAACCAAACCAAATCCCCAACACGAAGTCGGGGACCAACACAGCGCCAGCGGTTAGCGAAACGTTGAGCCTTCTCCTGGGACAATGTCAAATTGTCCACCACATGATTCCAAATCTGCTGCAACCTGTCCACCACCATATCCACACCAGGACAGTCCGAAGGCTAAACCTGCCCTGAAGAGAAACGAGGATGGAAACCAGAATTACAGAAAAAAGGAGAAACTAAAGTAGCCGAGCTGGCCTGATTATTAAGGGCGAACTCAGCCAAAGGCAAGAAGGACACCCAATCATCCTGATCAGCAGAAACAAAGCATCTCAGATATGTTTCCAAAGTCTGATTAGTTCGTTCGGTTTGGCCATTAGTCTGAGGATGGAAAGCCGAAGAAAAAGACAAATCAATGCCCATCTTAGCACAAAAGGACCACCAAAACCTCGAAACAAATTGGGAACCTCTATCTGAGACGATGTTCTCTGGAATGCCATGCAAACGAACCACATGCTGGAAAAACAATGGCACCAAATCAGAGGAGGAAGGCAATTTAGAAAAGGGTACCAAATGGACCATCTTAGAGAAGCGATCACAAACCACCCAAATGACCGACATCCTTTGAGAAACAGGGAGATCAGAAATAAAATCCATGGAAATATGCGTCCAGGGCCTCTTCGGGACCGGCAAAGGCAAAAGCAACCCACTGGCACGAGAACAGCAGGGCTTAGCCCGAGCCCAAGTCCCACAGGACTGCACAAAAGAACGCACATCTCATGACAAAGAAGGCCACCAAAAGGATCTAGCCACCAAATCTCTGGTACCAAATATTCCAGGATGACCAGCCAACACCGAACAATGAACCTCAGAGATAACTCTATTAGTCCATCTATCAGGGACAAACAGTTTCTCCGTAGGACAACGGTCAGGTCTATCAGCCTGAAACTTCTGCAGCACGCGCCGCAAATCAGGGGAGATGGCAGACAAAATTACCCCCTCTTTAAGAATACCCGCCGGCTCTGGAACACCCGGAGAGTCAGGCACAAAACTCATTGACAGGGCATCAGCCTTCACATTCTTAGATCCCGGAAGGTATGAAACCACAAAATCAAAACGGGAGAAAAAGAGCGACCATTGAGCCTGTCTAGGATTCAACCGTTTGGCAGACTTGAGATAAGTCAAATTCTTGTGATCCGTCAAGACCACCACGCGATGTTTAGCTCCTTCAAGCCAATGTCGCCACTCCTCGAATGCCCACTTCATGGCCAACAACTCTCGATTGCCAACATCATAATTGCGCTCAGCAGGCGAGAATTTTCTAGAAAAGAAGGCACATGGTTTCATCACCGAGCCATCAGAACTTCTTTGCGACAAAACAGCCCCTGCTCCAATCTCAGAAGCATCAACCTCGACCTGAAACGGGAGCGAAACATCTGGCTGGCACAAGACAGGGGCAGAAGAAAAACGACGCTTCAACTCCTGAAAAGCCTCTACAGCCGCAGAGGACCAATTGACCACATCAGCACCTTTCTTGGTCAAATCAGTCAACGGTTTAGCAATACTAGAAAAATTATCGATGAAGCGACGGTAAAAATTAGCAAAGCCCAGGAACTTCTGCAGGCTCTTCACAGATGTCGGCTGAGTCCAATCATAAATGGCCTGAACTTTAACAGGGTCCATCTCGATAGTAGAAGGGGAAAAAATGAAACCCAAAAATGAAAACTTTCTGAACTCCAAAGAGACACTTTGACCCCTTCACAAACAAGGAATTCGCACGAAGGACCTTGAACACCATTCTGACCTGCTTCACATGAGTCTCCCAATCATCCGAAAAGACCAAAATGTCATCCAAATATACAATCATGAATCTATCCAGGTACTCTCGGAAGATGTCATGCATAAAGGACTGAAACACAGATGGAGCATTAGAAAGCCCGAATGGCATAACCAGGTACTCAAAATGGCCCTCGGGCGTATTAAATGCTGTTTTCCATTCATCGCCCTGTTTAATTCGCACAACATTGTACGCCCCTCGAAGATCTATCTTGGTGAACCAACTAGCCCCCTTAATCCGAGCAAACAAATCAGACAGCAGCGGCAAAGGATACTGAAATTTGACTGTGATCTTATTAAGAAGGCGGTAATCAATACAAGGTCTCAAAGAGCCATCCTTCTTGGCCACAAAAAAGAACCCTGCTCCCAATGGTGGTGACGACGACGGGCGAATATGACCCTTCTCCAAGGATTCCTTTATATAACTCCGCATAGCGGCGTGCTCTGGCACAGATAAATTAAACAGACGGCCCTTAGGAAACTTACTACCAGGAATCAAATTAATAGCACAATCGCAATCCCTATGAGGAGGTAGGGCACTGTTGTGAATTCTGTTGTCAAGCTCCCTCCTGTGGTCATGAATGGTACTTCGGCTAGTTCTGTCCATTGGCTTCCTCTGGTGGTGGTGAGTGGGGCTGCGGCTTCTGTGGTTCCTTCCACAGGTGACGAGGTTAATTCATTAGCTGGCTGCTCTAGTTAACTCCACCTAGATCATTGCTCCATGCCACCTGTCAATGTTCCAGTATTGGTCTAGTTCACTCCTGGATCGTTCTTGTGACCTGTCTTCCCAGCAGAAGCTAAGTTCCTGCTTGTTTTTCTCTGGTTTGCTATTTTTCTGTCCAGCTTGCTATTTTGATTGTTGTCTTGATTGCTGGAAGCTCTGGGACGCAGAGGGAGCGCCTCCGCACCGTGAGTCGGTGCGGAGGGTCTTTTTGCGCTCTCTGAATGGTCTTTTTGTAGTGTTTTGTGCTGACCGCAAAGCTACCTTTCCTATCCTCTGTCTGTTCAGTAAGTCGGGCCTCACTTTGCTAAATCTATTTCATCTCTGTGTTTGTAATTTTCATCTTTACTCACAGTCATTATATGTGGGGGGCTGCCTTTTCCTTTGGGGAATTTCTCTGAGGCAAGGTAGGCTTTATTTTTCTATCTTTAGGGCTAGCTAGTTCCTTAGGCTGTGTCGAATTGCATAGGGAGCGTTAGGAGCAATCCACGGCTATTTCTAGTGTGTGTGATAGGATTAGGGATTGCGGTCAGCAGAGTTCCCACGTCTCAGAGCTCGTCCTATATTATCAGTAACTATCAGGTCATTCCGTGTACTCTTAACCACCAGGTCCATTATTGTCCTGACCACCAGGTCATAACAGTACAGGTGGCCCAAAGTACTAATGCATCTCAATAGATGGATAAGAGAAGTTCTGAGACCATTTTTTTTCTTTGCAGTGTGTTCTGTCTCTCTTTTCCCCTTTACCTCTGGGTGGTTCAGGATACAGGTGTAGATATGGACATTCAAGGTCTGTCCTCTTGTATGGATAATCTCACTGCAAGGGTACAAAACATTCAAGATTTTGTGGTTCAGAATCCAATGTTAGAGCCTAGGATTCCAATTCCTGATTTGTTTTTTGGGGATGGATCTAAGTTTCTGAATTTCAAAAATAATTGTAAATTGTTTCTTGCTTTGAAACCTCGCTCCTCAGGTGACCCTGTTTGTTATGTTTGCTAATGACTGGTGTTATGAAGGCAATCCAGAAACACAGTGTGCTTAGCGATCAGAGCGCACACAGTGATCTGACAAATACCCAAAAATACAAGAACGAGCTCTGAGACGTGGAAACTCTGTAGACTGCACACCTGATCCTATCCTAAACACAACTAAAAGCGGCTGTGGATTGCGCCTAACAACTACCTAGGCAACTCGGCACAGCCTAAGAAACTAGCTAGCCTGAAGATAGAAAAATAGGCCTGACTTGCCCCAGAGAAATTCCCCAAAGGAAAAGGCAGCCCCCCACATATAATGACTGTGAGTAAGATGAAAAGACAAAACGTAGGGATGAAATAGATTCAGCAAAGTGGGGCCCGATATTCTAGGACAGAGCGAGGACAGTAAAGCGAACTTTGCAGTCTACAAAAAACCCTAAAGCAAAACCACGCAAAGGGGGCAAAAAAAACCCACCGTGCCGAACTAACGGCACGGCGGTACACCCTTTGCGTCTCAGAGATTCCAGCAAAACAAAAGACAAGCTGGACAGAAAAAAGCAACAAAAAAGCAAAAAGCACTTAGCTATACAGAGCAGCAGGTCACAGGAACAATCAGGAGAAGCTCAGATCCAACACTGAAACATTGACAAGGAGCAAGGATAGCAGAATCAGGCGGAGTTAAGTAATGAAGCAGTCAACGAGCTCACCAGAACACCTGAGGGATGAAGCTCAGAAGCTGCAGTACCACTTGTGACCACAGGAGTGAATTCAGCCACAGAATTCACAACAGTACCCCCCCCTTGAGGAGGGGTCACCGAACCCTCACCAGAGCCCCCAGGCCGACCAGGATGAGCCGCATGAAAGGCACGAACAAGATCGGAAGCATGAACATCAGAGGCAAAAACCCAGGAATTATCTTCCTGAGCATAACCCTTCCATTTAACCAGATACTGGAGTTTCCGTCTAGAAACACGAGAATCCAAAATCTTCTCCACAATATACTCCAATTCCCCCTCCACCAAAACCGGGGCAGGAGGCTCAACAGATGGAACCATAGGTGCCACGTATCTCCGCAACAACGACCTATGGAATACATTATGTATGGAAAAGGAGTCTGGGAGGGTCAAACGAAAAGACACAGGATTGAGAACCTCAGAAATCCTATACGGACCAATAAAACGAGGTTTAAATTTAGGAGAGGAAACCTTCATAGGAATATGACGAGAAGATAACCAAACCAGATCCCCAACACGAAGTCGGGGACCCACACGGCGTCTGCGATTAGCGAAAAGTTGAGCTTTCTCCTGGGACAAGATCAAATTGTCCACTACCTGAGTCCAGATCTGCTGCAACCTATCCACCACAGAATCCACACCAGGACAGTCCGAAGACTCAACCTGTCCTGAAGAGAAACGAGGATGGAACCCAGAATTGCAAAAAAATGGAGAAACCAAGGTAGCCGAGCTGGCCCGATTATTAAGGGCGAACTCAGCCAACGGCAAAAAGGACACCCAATCATCCTGGTCTGCAGAAACAAAACATCTCAGATATGTTTCCAAGGTCTGATTGGTTCGTTCGGTCTGGCCATTAGTCTGAGGGTGGAAAGCCGAGGAAAAGGATAGGTCAATCCTACCACAAAAGGCTCGCCAAAACCTTGAAACAAACTGGGAACCTCTGTCAGAAACAATATTCTCAGGAATGCCATGCAACCGAACCACATGCTGAAAGAACAAAGGTACCAAATCAGAGGAGGAAGGCAATTTAGCCAAGGGCACCAGATGGACCATTTTAGAAAAGCGATCACAGACCACCCAAATGACTGACATCTTTTGAGAAACGGGAAGGTCAGAAATGAAATCCATCGAAATATGTGTCCAAGGTCTCTTTGGGACCGGCAAGGGCAAAAGCAACCCACTGGCACGAGAACAGCAGGGCTTAGCCCTAGCACAAATCCCACAGGACTGCACAAAAGTACGTACATCCCGTGACAGAGATGGCCACCAGAAGGATCTAGCCACTAACTCTCTGGTACCAAAGATTCCAGGATGACCAGCCAACACCGAACAATGAAGTTCAGAGATAAGTTTATTAGTCCACCTATCAGGGACAAACAGTTTCTCTGCTGGACAACGATCAGGTTTATTCGCCTGAAATTTTTGCAGCACCCGCCGCAAATCAGGGGAGATGGCAGACACAATGACTCCTTCCTTGAGGATACCCGCTGGCTCAGATAAACCCGGAGAGTCGGGCACAAAACTCCTAGACAGAGCATCCGCCTTCACATTTTTAGAGCCCGGAAGGTACGAAATCACAAAGTCGAAGCGGGCAAAAAATAACGACCAACGGGCCTGTCTAGGATTCAAGCGCTTGGCAGACTCGAGATAAGTCAAGTTCTTATGATCAGTCAATACCACCACGCGATGCTTAGCTCCTTCAAGCCAATGACGCCACTCCTCGAATGCCCACTTCATGGCCAGCAACTCTCGATTGCCCACATCATAATTACGCTCAGCGGGCGAAAACTTCCTGGAAAAGAAAGCACATGGTTTCATCACTGAGCAATCAGAACCTCTCTGTGACAAAACCGCCCCTGCTCCAATCTCAGAAGCATCAACCTCGACCTGGAATGGAAGAGAAACATCTGGCTGACACAACACAGGGGCAGAACAATAACGACGCTTCAACTCCTGAAAAGCTTCCACAGCAGCAGAAGACCAATTAACCAAATCAGCACCCTTCTTGGTCAAATCGGTCAATGGTTTGGCAATGCTAGAAAAATTACAGATGAAGCGACGATAAAAATTAGCAAAGCCCAGGAACTTTTGCAGACTTTTCAGAGATGTCGGCTGAATCCAATCCTGGATGGCTTGGACCTTAACAGGATCCATCTCGATAGTAGAAGGGGTAAAGATGAACCCCAAAAACGAAACTTTCTGCACACCGAAGAGACACTTTGATCCCTTCACAAACAAAGAGTTAGCACGCAGGACCTGAATAACCATTCTGACCTGCTTCACATGAGACTCCCAATCATCTGAGAAGATCAAAATGTCATCCAAGTAAACAATCAGGAATTTATCCAGATACTCACGGAAGATGTCATGCATAAAAGACTGAAACACAGATGGAGCATTGGCAAGTCCGAACGGCATCACTAGATACTCAAAATGACCCTCGGGCGTATTGAATGCAGTTTTCCATTCATCTCCTTGCCTGATTCTCACCAGATTATACGCACCACGAAGATCTATCTTAGTGAACCAACTAGCCCCCTTAATCCGAGCAAACAAGTCAGATAACAATGGCAAGGGATACTGAAATTTAACAGTGATCTTATTAAGAAGGCGGTAATCAATACACGGTCTCAGCGAACCATCCTTCTTGGCTACAAAGAAGAACCCTGCTCCCAGTGGTGATGACGATGGGCGAATATGTCCCTTCTCCAGGGATTCCTTCACATAACTGCGCATAGCGGCGTGTTCGGGCACGGATAAATTAAATAATCGACCTTTAGGGAATTTACTACCAGGAATCAAATTGATAGCACAATCACAATCCCTATGCGGAGGTAGAGCATCGGACTTGGGCTCTTCAAATACATCCTGATAATCAGACAAGAACTCTGGGACCTCAGAAGGGGTGGATGACGAAATCGACAAAAATGGAACATCACCATGTACCCCCTGACAGCCCCAGCTGGATACCGACATGGAATTCCAATCCAATACTGGATTATGGGTTTGTAGCCATGGCAACCCCAACACGACCACATCATGCAGATTATGCAACACCAGAAAGCGAATAACTTCCTGATGTGCAGGAGCCATGCACATGGTCAGCTGGGCCCAGTATTGAGGTTTATTCTTGGCCAAAGGTGTAGCATCAATTCCTCTCAATGGAATAGGACACCGCAAAGGCTCCAAGAAAAACCCACAACGTTTAGCATAATCCAAATCCATCAGATTCAGGGCAGCGCCCGAATCCACAAACGCCATGACAGAAAACGACGACAAAGAGCATATCAAGGTAACGGACAGAAGGAACTTGGACTGTACAGTACCAATGACGGCAGACCTAGCGGACCGCTTAGTGCGCTTAGGACAATCAGAAATAGCATGAGTGGAATCACCACAGTAGAAACACAGACCATTCAGACGTCTGTATTCCTGCCGTTCAACTCTAGTCATAGTCCTATCGCACTGCATAGGCTCAGGTTTAACCTCAGGCAGTACCGCCAAATGGTGCACAGATTTACGCTCGCGCAAGCGTCGACCGATCTGAATGGCCAAAGACAAAGACTCATTCAAACCAGCAGGCATAGGAAATCCCACCATGACATCCTTAAGAGCCTCAGAGAGACCCTTTCTGAACAAAGCTGCCAGCGCAGATTCATTCCACTGAGTGAGTACTGACCATTTCCTAAATTTCTGACAATATACTTCTATATCATCCTGACCCTGGCACAAAGCCAGCAAATTTTTCTCAGCCTGATCCACTGAATTAGGCTCATCGTACAGCAATCCGAGCGCCAGGAAAAACGCATCGACACTACTCAATGCAGGGTCTCCTGGCGCAAGAGAAAATGCCCAGTCTTGAGGGTCGCCGCGCAAAAAAGAAATAATAATCAAAACCTGTTGAATAGGATTACCAGAAGAATGAGGTTTCAAGGCCAGAAATAGCTTACAATTATTTTTGAAACTTAGAAACTTAGTTCTATCTCCAAAAAACAAATCAGGAATAGGAATTCTTGGTTCTAACATAGATTTCTGATCAATAGTATCTTGAATTTTTTGTACATTTATAACGAGATTATCCATTGAAGAGCACAGACCCTGAATATCCATGTCCACACCTGTGTCCAGAATCACCCAAATGTCTAGGGGAAAAAAAAAAAAGTGAACACAGAGCAGAAAAAAAAAAAAAAAAAAAAAAATGATGTCAGAACTTTTTCTTTCCCTCTATTGAGAATCATTAGTTTTGGCTCCTTGTACTGTTATGTTTGCTAATGACTGGTGTTATGAAGGCAATCCAGAAACACAGTGTGCTTAGCGATCAGAGCGCACACAGTGATCTGACAAATACCCAAAAATACAAGAACGAGCTCTGAGACGTGGAAACTCTGTAGACTGCACACCTGATCCTATCCTAAACACAACTAAAAGCGGCTGTGGATTGCGCCTAACAACTACCTAGGCAACTCGGCACAGCCTAAGAAACTAGCTAGCCTGAAGATAGAAAAATAGGCCTGACTTGCCCCAGAGAAATTCCCCAAAGGAAAAGGCAGCCCCCCACATATAATGACTGTGAGTAAGATGAAAAGACAAAACGTAGGGATGAAATAGATTCAGCAAAGTGGGGCCCGATATTCTAGGACAGAGCGAGGACAGTAAAGCGAACTTTGCAGTCTACAAAAAACCCTAAAGCAAAACCACGCAAAGGGGGCAAAAAAAAACCACCGTGCCGAACTAACGGCACGGCGGTACACCCTTTGCGTCTCAGAGCTTCCAGCAAAACAAAAGACAAGCTGGACAGAAAAAAAGCAACAAAAAAGCAAAAAGCAAATAGCTATACAGAGCAGCAGGTCACAGGAACAATCAGGAGAAGCTCAGATCCAACACTGAAACATTGACAAGGAGCAAGGATAGCAGAATCAGGCGGAGTTAAGTAATGAAGCAGTCAACGAGCTCACCAGAACACCTGAGGGATGAAGCTCAGAAGCTGCAGTACCACTTGTGACCACAGGAGTGAATTCAGCCACAGAATTCACAACACCTGCTCAACAAGTGAAAATCATTATTTCTTTGTTGCGTGGTGACCCTCAAACTGGGCATTTTCCCTTGCGCCAGGAGATCCTGCATTGCGTGATGTTGATGCGTTTTTTCTGGCGCTCGGATTGGTTTATGATGAACCTAATTCAGTGGATCAGGCAGAGAAAATCTTGCTGGCTCTGTGTCAGGTAGAGATATATTGTCAGAAGTTTAGGAAGTGGTCTGTACTCACTCAGTGAAATGAATGTGCCCTGGCAGCAATTTTCAGAAAGGGTCTCTCTGAAGCCCTTAAGGATGTCATGGTGGGATTACCCATGCCTGCTGGTCTGAATGAGTCTATGTCTTTGGCCATTCAGATCGATCGATGCTTACGTGAGCGTAAAGCTGTGCACCATTTGGCGGTATTATCTGAGCATAGACCAGAGCCTATGCAATGTGATAGGACTTTGACCAGAGCTGAACGGCAAGAACACAGATGTCGGAATGGGCTGTGTTTTTACTGTGGTGATTCCACTCATGCTATCTCTGATTGTCCTAAGCGCACTAAGTGTTTCGCTAGGTCTGCCACCATTGGTACAGTACAGTCGAAATTTCTTTTGTCCGATACTCTGATCTGCTCTTTGTCATCCTATTCTGTTATGGCATTTGTGGATTCAGGCGCTGCCCTGAATTTGATGGACTTGGAGTTTGCTAGTCGCTGTGGTTTTTTCTTGGAGCCCTTGCAGTATCCTATTCCATTGAGAGGAATTGATGCTACGCCTTTGGCCAAGAATAAGCCTCAGTACTGGACCCAATTGACCATGTGCATGGCTCCTGCACATCAGGAGGATATTCGCTTTTTGGTGTTGCATAATCTGCATGATGTGGTCGTTTTGGGGTTGCCATGGCTACAGGTCCATAATCCAGTATTGGATTGGAAATCTATGTCTGTGTCCAGCTGGGGTTGTCAGGGAGTACATGGTGATGTTCCATTTTTGTCTATTTCGTCATCCACCCCTTCTGAAGTCCCGGAGTTTTTGTCGGATTACCGAGATGTATTTGATGAGCCCAAATCCAGTGCCCTACCTCTTCATAGGGATTGCGATTGTGCTATCAATTTGATTCCTGGTAGTAAGTTTCCTAAGGGCCGACTGTTCAATTTATCTGTGCCAGAGCACGCCGCTATGCGAAGTTATGTAAAGGAATCCTTGGAGAAGGGTCATATTCGCCCGTCGTCATCACCATTGGGAGCAGGGTTCTTTTTTGTGGCCAAGAAGGATGGTTCTTTGAGACCTTGTATTGATTACCGCCTTCTTAATAAGATCACAGTCAAATTTCAGTACCCTGTGCCGCTGCTGTCTGATTTGTTTGCTCGGATTAAGGGGGCTAGTTGGTTCACCAAGATAGATCTTCGTGGTGCGTATAATCTTGTGCGTATTAAACAGGGCGATGAATGGAAAACAGCATTTAATACGCCCGAGGGCCATTTTGAGTACCTGGTTATGCCATTCGGGCTTTCTAATGCTCCATCTGTGTTTCAGTCCTTTATGCATGACATCTTCCGAGAGTACCTGGATAAATTCCTGATTGTATATTTGGATGATATTTTGGTCTTCTCGGATGATTGGGAGTCTCACGTGAAGCAGGTCAGAATGGTGTTCCAGGTCCTTCGTGCAAATTCTTTGTTTGTGAAGGGGTCAAAGTGTCTCTTTGGAGTTCAGAAGGTTTCATTTTTGGGTTTCATTTTTTCCCCTTCTACTATCGAGATGGACCCTGTTAAAGTCCAGGCCATTTATGATTGGACTCAGCCGACATCTGTGAAGAGTCTGCAAAAGTTCCTGGGCTTTGCTAATTTTTATCGTCGCTTCATCAGTAATTTTTCTAGTGTTGCTAAACCGTTGACTGATTTGAACAAGAAGGGTGCTGATGTGGTCAATTGGTCTTCGGCGGCTGTGGAAGCTTTTCAAGAGTTGAAGCGTCGTTTTTCTTCTGCCCCTGTGTTGTGCCAGCCAGATGTTTCGCTTCCGTTTCAGGTCGAGGTTGATGCTTCTGAGATTGGAGCAGGGGCTGTTTTGTCGCAAAGAAGTTCTGATGGCTCGGTGATGAAACCATGTGCCTTCTTTTCTAGAAAGTTTTCGCCTGCTGAGTGCAATTATGATGTTGACAATCGAGAGTTGTTGGCCATGAAGTGGGCATTCGAGGAGTGGCGTCATTGGCTTGAAGGAGCCAAGCATCGCGTGGTGGTCTTGACGGATCACAAGAATTTGACTTATCTCGAGTCTGCCAAACGGTTGAATCCTAGACAGGCTCGTTGGTCGCTATTTTTCTCCCGTTTTGGTTTTGTGGTTTCGTACCTTCCAGGCTCTAAGAATGTGAAGGCTGATGCCCTGTCAAGGAGTTTTGTGCCCGACTCTCCGGGTGTTCCTGAGCCGGCGGGTATTCTCAAAGAGGGGGTAATTTTGTCTGCCATCTCCCCTGATTTGCGGAGGGTGCTGCAAAAATTTCAGGCTGATAGACCTGACCGTTGCCCAGCAGAGAAACTGTTTGTCCCTGATAAATGGACTAGTAGAGTTATCTCTGAGGTTCATTGTTCGGTGTTGGCTGGTCATCCGGGAATCTTTGGTACCAGAGATTTGGTGGCTAGATCCTTTTGGTGGCCGTCTTTGTCGCGGGATGTGCGTTCTTTTGTGCAGTCCTGTGGGACTTGTGCTCGGGCTAAGCCCTGCTGTTCTCGTGCCAGTGGGTTGCTTTTGCCCTTGCCGGTCCCGAAGAGGCCCTGGACGCATATCTCTATGGATTTTATTTCGGATCTCCCTGTCTCTCAAAAGATGTCGGTCATTTGGGTGGTTTGTGATCGCTTCTCTAAGATGGTCCATTTGGTACCCTTGTCTAAATTGCCTTCCTCCTCTGATTTGGTGCCATTGTTTTTCCAGCATGTGGTTCGTTTACCTGGCATTCCGGAGAACATCGTTTCGGACAGAGGTTCCCAGTTTGTTTCGAGGTTTTGGCGTGCTTTTGTGCTAGGATGGGCATTGATTTGTCATTTTCCTCGGCTTTCCATCCTCAGACAAATGGCCAAACCGAACGAACTAATCAGACTTTGGAAACATATCTGAGATGCTTTGTTTCTGCTGATCAGGATGATTGGGTGTCCTTTTTGCCTTTGGCTGAGTTCGCCCTTAATAATCGGGCCAGCTCGGCTACTTTGGTTTCGCTGTTTTTCTGCAATTCTGGTTTCCATCCTCGTTTCTCTTCAGGGCAGGTTGAGTCTTCGGACTGTCCTGGTGTAGATACTGTGGTGGATAGGTTGCAGCAGATTTGGACTCATGTGGTGGACAATTTGGCATTGTCCCAGGAGAAGGCTCAACGTTTCGCTAACCGCCGGCGCTGTGTGTGTCCCCGACTTCGTGTTGGGGATTTGGTTTGGTTGTCGTCTCGTTATGTTCCTATGAAGGTTTCCTCTCCTAAGTTTAAGCCTCGTTTCATTGGTCCGTATAAGATTTCTGAGGTTCTCAATCCTGTGTCGTTTCGTTTGACCCTTCCAGCTTTTTTTGCCATCCATAATGTGTTCCATAGGTCATTGTTGCAGAGATACGTGGCGCCTGTGGTTCCATCCGTTGATCCTCCTGCCCCGGTGTTGGTTGAGGGGGAGTTGGAGTATGTGGTGGAGAAGATTTTGGATTCTCGTATTTCGAGACGGAAACTCCAGTAACTGGTCAAATGGAAGGGTTATGGTCAGGAAGATAATTCCTGGGTCTTTGCCTCTGATGTTCATGCTGCCGATCTGGTTGGTGCCTTTCATTTGGCTCGTCCTGGTCGGCCTGGGGGCTCTGGTGAGGGTTCGGTGACCCCTCCTCAGGGGGGGTACTGTTGTGAATTCTGTTGTCAAGCTCCCTCCTGTGATCATGAATGGTACTTCGACTGGTTCTGTCCATGGGCTTCCTCTGGTGGTGGTGAGTGGGGCTGCGGCTTCTGAGGTTCCTTCCACAGGTGACGAGGTTAATTCATTAGCTGGCTGCTCTATTTAACTCCACCTAGATCATTGCTCCATGCCACCTGTCAATGTTCCAGTATTGGTCTAGTTCACTCCTGGATCGTTCTTGTGACCTGTCTTCCCAGCAGAAGCTAAGTTCCTGCTTGTTTTTCTCTGGTTTGCTATTTTTCTGTCCAGCTTGTTATTTTGATTGTTGTCTTGCTTGCTGGAAGATCTGGAACGCAGAGGGAGCGCCTCCGCACCGTGAGTCGGTGCGGAGGGTCTTTTTGCGCCCTCTGCATTGTCTTTTTGTAGTTTTTTGTGCTGACCGCAAAGCTACCTTTCCTATCCTCTGTCTGTTCAGTAAGTCAGGCCTCACTTTGCTAAATCTATTTCATCTCTGTGTTTGTAATTTTCATCTTTACTCACAGTCATTATATGTGGGGGGGGCTGCCTTTTCCTTTGGGGAATTTCTCTGAGGCAAGGTAGGCTTTATTTTTCTATCTTTAGGGCTAGCTAGTTCCTTAGGCTGTGTCGAGTTGCATAGGGAGCTTTAGGAGCAATCCACGGCTATTTCTAGTGTGTGTGATAGGATTAGGGATTGCGGTCAGCAGAGTTCCCACATCTCAGAGCTCGTCCTATATTATCAGTAACTATCAGGTCATTCCGTGTGCTCTTAACCACCAGGTCCATTATTGTCCTGACCACCAGGTCATAACAGGGCACCGGATTTGGGCTCTTCAAATACATCCCGGTAATCTTATAAAAACTCAGGGACTTCAGAAGGAGTGGAAGGCGAAATTGACAACAATGGAACATCACCATGTACCCCCTGACAACCCCAGCCGGACACAGACATAGATTTCCAATCCAACACTGGATTACGGACCTGTAGCCATGGCAACCCCAAAACGACCACATCATGCAGATTATGCAACACCAAAAAGCGAATATCCTCCTGATGTGCAGGAGCCATGCACATGGTCAATTGGGTCCAGTACTGAGGCTTATTCTTGGCCAAAGGCGTAGCATCAATTCCTCTCAATGGAATAGGATACTGCAAGGGCTCCAAGAAAAAACCACAGCGCCTGGCAAATTCCAAGTCCATCAAATTCAGGGCAGCGCCTGAATCCACAAATGCCATAACAGAATAGGACGACAGAGAGCAAATCAGAGTAACGGACAAAAGAAATTTAGACTGTACCGTATTAATGGTGGCAGACCAAGCGAACGGCTTAGTTCGCTTAAGACAATCGGAGATAGCATGAGTGGATTCACCACAGTAAAAACACAGCCCATTCCGACGTCTGTGTTCTTGCCGTTCAGCTCTGGTCAAAGTCCTATCACACTGCATAGGCTCAGGCCTATGCTCAGAGAATACTGTCAGATGGTGCACAGCTTTACGCTCACGCAAGCTCCGATCGATCTGAATGGCCAAGGACATAGACTCATTCAGACCAGCAGGCATGGGAAATCCCACCATGACATCCTTAAGGGCTTCAGAAAGACCCTTTCTGAAAATTGCCGCCAGGGCACACTCATTCGACTGAGTAAGCACAGACCACTTTCTAAACTTCTGACAGTACACCTCTGCTTCATCCTGACCCTGACACATAGCCAGCAAGATTTTCTCTGCCTGATCCACTGAATTTGGTTCATCATAAAGCAATCCAAGCGCCAGAAAAAACGCATCAACATCACGCAATGCAGGATCTCCTGGCGCAAGGGAAAATGCCCAGTCTTGAGGGTCACCATGCAACAAAGAAATAATGATTTTTACTTGTTGAACGGGGTCACCAGAGGAGCGGGGTTTCAAAGTTAGAAACAGTTTACAATTATTTTTGAAATTCAAGAACTTAGATCTATCCCCAAAGAAATAAATCAGGAATAGGAATTCTAGGCTCTAACATAGGATTCTGAACCACAAAATCTTGAATGTTTTGTACCCTTGCAGTGAGATGATCCACACAAGAGGACAGACCTTGAATGTCCATATCTACACCTGTGTCCTGAACCACCCTAAGGTTTAGGGGAAAAGAAAGACAAAACACAGTGCAAAGAAAAAAAAATGGTCTCAGAACTTCTCTTATCCCTCTATTGAGATGCATTAATACTTTGGGCCAGCTGTACTGTTATGGACCTGGTGGTTAGGAGCACCCGGCACGACCTGATAGTTAAACTCACACAGGACAAGCTCTGGGATGTCGGAGCTCTGTTGACTGCAACCCCTAATCCTATCACCACAACTAGAAATAGCCGTGGAGCGTTCCTGCTCTCCCTAGACGCCTCTTCACAGCCTAAGAGCTAGCTAGCCCTAGAGAAAGAAAATAAAGCCTACCTTGCCTCAGAGAAATTCCCCAAAGGAAAAGGCAGCCCCCCACATATATTGACTGTGAGTAAAGATGAAAGTCACAAACGCAGAAATGAAACAGGTTTCAGCAAAGGGAGGCCAGACTTACTAAACAGACAGAGGATAGGATAGGTATCTTTGCGGTCAGCACAAAACACTACAAAAGACCACGCAGAGTGTGCAAAAAGACCTCCGCACCGACTAACGGTGCGGAGATGCCACTCTGCATTCCAGAGCTTCCAGCTAGCAAGACAAAATCATGATAACCAGCTGGACAAGGAAACAATGAACATATAATAACTATCAGGAACTTAGCTTCTGCTGGAGAAGACAGGTCACCAGAAAGATCCAAGAGCGAACTGAACCAATGCAGGAACATTGACAGCTGGCATGGAGTAACGATCTGAGTGGAGTTAAATAGAGCAGCCAACCAAAGGATAAACCACGTCACCTGTGTAAGGAACCTCAGAAGCAGCAGCTTCACTCACAGCCACCAGAGGGAGTCCATGGACAGAACTCGCCGAAGTACCATTCACAACCACAGGAGGGAGTTCGACAACAGAATTCACAACAGGAGTGGTGGGGGAGAAAGCAATGATAGATGTGGTAGAAAGGGCAATGATGTGGGTGGTAGGGGAGACATTATTCTACATTATATTCTATGAGGGGGGCTGCATTATATTCTGTGAGGGGGCTGCGTTATACTATATTAGGACTGCATTATATTCTATAAGGGGGCTGCATTATATTCTATGAGGGGGCTACTTTATATTCTATGACGGGGCTACCCCAACCCCTGCCACATAATTAACACGTGTACTACCTTATATTAGACCCTTGTATTAGCTTGTTTTACTGCACAATCAGTGGTCTTATTTATTTCTATGTAGCTACATAGTGGGCCACAAGAATGATTTTCTCTGGTGAGCCAAAGGTGCTCCAGTTCGACGCTGCACAAAGTGACCATATATTACCACAGACAAAGAGCAAATACCATCACACCAAGACCAGACCACATATTACCAACACATAGTGATTGAATACTACATTACTGATCATTAATAAAAACCACAATACTCATTTTATCATAAGTGCCATTGTAGACAGGAACTATGTACATAGAATACAGTGTATAGTGTAGATATACAAGTAAAACAGGGATTCACCAGTAAAATTATACACAGGAACTCTGTATACAGTGCATAATGTACAGGTAATACAGTGATCACCAGTGACATTGTACACAGGAGCTCTGTATATAGTGTATAATGTGCAAGTAATACAGTGACGAAGGATAATTCTGAAATGCGCGTTGGTGTGTGTGCCACACTCAGTTTTCTGGACCACCACCTATTACACCATGTTTACCTGTCTGTCTAATTTGCTGCCTATAATCTATATGGGTAGCTCTACTTGAATGGTGTATTTTTGGGGGCCCAGTAGAATCTTTATCCATTCATTGCTTCATGTACAAGTAATTAAGTGGCATACTACCTAACTGCCTTATTGTTGATCCATCATATGTGATTGATTGCAATTTAGATTATTGTTTAGTAATATATCGTATAATGTACACACACTTGTAGAACTGCTTAACACTTTTGTATACATCTTTGTAGGATGATTGTGACCCTGACTCTTGTCCATCTTACTTCATCCTGTGGCATTATTTATGGATTTTTCAGCATCTCTTTTAGTCCTATAACTATTTACTTGTATTTTGATTGACCGTAACCCACAGAAAATTAAGCACCTTTCACCTATCTGTCATTATCCTCTGCCGCTATTTTTTACTTTGTATATACCAACTACCATGCCTCATTCACTTTATGATTCATTCTTCCTCCTCTTTTTGCACATGTTTTCCCTCTGTTGTTCAGAATGTTCTTAATTGTCTGTACATCCAACATATACTGTATGTACATTGTTCAATATATTTGATCTTATGTAGTGTGAGCACCCGTCAGTGGCATAATTTAACTGATTGTCTGTGAAATTAAAGTTTCTTATTTACTTGACCTTGCTCTGTCTTGACTGCTTTCTGACCATATGTTTAGTGTTTTCATTTTTTTATATTTCCAAATAGTCTTCAAGTCACTTCCCAGCAGGTATATGTCAACACTACCCTACAATACAATCTATTTGTGACATATCATATTTATGATTCAATGTATACAATCTGCTCAGTCCAGAACTTGTTCTGTTAATATAGTGTAAGTGTACAGGTAATACAGTGATCACTGGTGGCATTATACAGGGAAGCTCTGCACATAGTGTCAGTGTACAGGCAATACAGTGATCATCAGTGCCATTATACACAGGAGCTCTGTATATAGTGTACAGGTAATACAGTGATCACCAGTGACATTATACACATGAGCTCAATATTACGTGTATGGTCTACAAGTAATACAGTGATCACCATTTGACATTATACACAGGAGCTCTATATATAGTATCAGTGTACAGGTAATACAGGGACAAATAGTGACAGCATATAGTATATACTGTACAGGTAATACTGTGATCACCAGTGACATTATATACAGGAGCTCTGTATATAGTGTACATGTAATATAGTGATCACCAATGACATTATACAGAGGAGCTCTGCATAAAGTACATAATATATAGTGTCAGTATACAGGTAACACATTGACTCACCAGTGTCATCTGTAGTTCAAGTCCATCGCTTTCCTTTTTCATCCAGGGCAGACCACCATCACTTTTTCCAGCAAGGACTCATCTCTGCACACTATTCCAGTTGAAGAAAAAAGCGAAATAGTGCCACATTGCATGGTAAGAAGACCCCTTTCAATTCATAATTTTCTCTTTCCCACTCTCAAGTCATCATCATTTGCTGTATCCCATCCCGTCTCAATTCATAATCATTTACTCTCCCCCAACCCCACCCTTAGTTCAACATTATTTGCTATTCCCTGCCACCCACTCTCAAGTCATCATTTGCTGCCCCCACTCCCAGTCTCAGTTCATAATCATTTGTTCTCCCCCAGCTTCGATACATAATCCTTTATTCTCCCCCACCCGCAATTCATAATCATTTGCCCTCTCCACCCCTCAACTTCAATTTATCATTTGCTGTCCCACACCCTCAATTCATCATTTGCTGTTCCCGGAACCACCACCTTCAATACAGCATCATTTTTGCTACTTCACTGCCAATTCATCATTATTTGCGCAACCCCCACTCTCAATACATCATCAATTGCTGTCCCCATCCCTCACCCTCAATGCAGAATCATTTGCTGCCTACACACCCATTTAATTCATTTTATTGAAATAAAAAGGTTTTCATACTTACATCTTCTGGTAACCAGCACGTATAATGCTGGTACCTGTGCAATGATGTCATCACGTAGGCGCTGTCACCAGCACATCACAAAATATGCGGATGGAGCGATGCAACCCACCACTGCTCCTGGGGCTCAGTGAGCAGAATCACAAGAGGAAGTGACCCAGAATGAGTCCGGGCCCACTATCTTTACTTCTGAATAACGGGCCTCATAGACCAATAAGGGTAATAATGCCCTGATGGCGGTTCTGCTCAATAGTGATTGGATCCGTCTGGGGTTTCATCTGAATCACATCATTTGGAGATTTAGATGGAATCCCAGTGAAGAGCACAGGATAAATGTAATCTAAAACGTTATGTAAAATGTTTCAATAAAAGTTCAACTAAATCCACAAAAAAAGTCCCCATTCAAGTCTGTCATCTGTTAACGAAAATATAGGTGGCTTGCATTTTACTGGTAGTACAAAGGCTCTGGAAAAGCTAAATGGCTCCTCGTCCCCAAAAAGAAGATCATCAAATTATGCAATCCCAAATCCAAAGGCTTCCCCTCCCTTCTGACTCCCAGTGTGCCTAAACCACACTTAGCATCCACATATTTGACATTTCTGTAGCGAGAGCCCATATAATTTAGGAAATCCATGTCTCTGGAAGCCTGTACTGGGCAGTACAACGTACCGGAGACTAAAATGTACTGTCACTACAATAGCAGATTTGCAATTTTCACTTAGCAACATCCACTGCTGTTTATTTCTGAAAAACACACATGGAGTTAAATCATCAATGCACCTGTAGATAAATTCCCAAAGGGGTATAATTTCCTAAATGGGTTCACTTGAGGGGACTTAAGGGCTTTGTATATGGAGTCCACAATCTATTCTAGGAAAACATGTGCTCCATGAGGCTAATAGCGCTCTGCCCCTCCCATTTCTCACTGTGTGGTTAAGCAATACCTAACAGACACATTTGGGGTATTTTTGCATACCGCAAAAATTGTATGACAAATTTGTGTGCCATTTTTACGCATTTCCCTGTGTGAAAATGGAAAATCTGGGCTTAAGTCAAAATTTTGGCAGAAAAAATATAATTATTTTTTCTTCACTGCCTAATAAAATAACATTCTATATCACACCTGTGGTGTCAATAAGATCACTGCACTCCTAGATTAATTCATTGAGAAATGTAGTTTTTAAAATGGGTTTACATATTGGGGGTTCTGCTGCTCTGGCACCTAGGGGCTCTCCTAGTGGCACCCGCAAACCATAACCGTAAAATCTGCAGGATAATCTGTCGCTTCTTCCCTTCTGGGCTTTTCATGCCTGAAAAGTATTTACCAATTACATGTAGGGTATTGGCACCCGTAGGGTAAATTTCAGAATAGAATGCCTTGTCCATTTTTAATTATTAGCCGTTATGATTAAAAATTTGGAGCTAAAAAATCATTTTAGTGGCAAAAACTACCGTAATTATTCTTTCTTCTCTGCCCAATGGTATAAATTTCTGTGAGGCACATGTGATGTCAAAATCTTCACTGCGTCCCCAGATGAATTGTAGTGTAGTTTGTAAAATGAGGTCACTTATAGGGGGCTCACTGCTGCTCTGGCACCTCAGGCAATGTGACATGGCACTATCAAACCATTCCAGCAATATCTGAACTCCGATATTGCGCTTCTTCCCTTTTGAGGTTTGTACTATGCCTCAAATATAGTTTTTGACCACATATAGAGTATTAGTGTACTCAGGAGAAATTGTGTAACAAAGTGTACTGTTCATTTTATCCCATTATCCCATTAAAAACTTGGTGCCAAAGCAACATTTTAGTGCAAAACATAGTAATTTTCAATTTACTCAACCTAATGTTATTCAATTCTGTAAATAGATTTAATGATAAAAATGCTCACTGCCCCCTAGATGAATTCCTTAAGACATCAAAATGTAACATACTATAATGACCACTATGTATTCCAGCCAATTTTCTGCTCAAAAAGTGAAAAGGTACTCCCTTCCCTCTGAGCCTTGCCATGCATCTACACAGTAGTTTTCCACCACATATGGGGTATTGGTGCACTCATAAATTGTATGGTTCGATTTCTCCTGTTATCCTTGAGAAAATGCTAAATTTTGGGCTGAATCAAGATTTTTAAGGGAAAATGTAAAATGTTCATTTTGTCCTTCTGCATTGTTTAAATTCCTGTGAAGCACATGAAGGGTAAATAAACTGTTTGCATGTGGTTTCAAGCACTTTGAGGAGTGTAGCTTTTAAAATGGTGTCACTTTGAGTATTTTCTGTCATATAGACCCCTCAAAGTCACTTCAAATATGATGTGGTCCTTACAAAAAAGGTTTTGTAAATTGTGTTGGAAAATTGTGAAAATTGCTGATCAACTTTTAACCCTTCTAACTTCCTAACAATAAAAAAACTATGTTTTAATAAATGATACTGATGTAAAGTAGACATGTGGGAAATGTTATTTATTAACTGTATTATGTGATACAACCATCTAGTTTAAGGCATAAAAATTAAAAGTTTTAAAATTGAGACCTTTTTAAAATTTTTGCAAATATTTTCACAAATAAATGCAAAAAATATTGGCCTAAATTTACCACTAACAAAAAGTACAATTTGTTACTAAAAAAATCTCATAATCACTGGGATACATTGAAGCACTACAGAGTTATTATATCATAAAGTGACAGTGGTCAGAAAGGTGAAAACAGACTGCAGGTGAAGTTAAAGTAAGTCTCTTTACCGAGTTGGGTCTCTTCAATTACCACTAAAGGAAAATTTTTGCTTCCTTCATCTAAACATACAAATTTCATTCTGAGTAAATTGGGATGTGGCCGCCCTAAATTTGTCATTTACCTTTGAGAATGTGGGACTTCAAATATTACAAAATTGCAATTTTACCTGGAGTCCTATACAAAGCCCCAGATCTCACATCATGGTGTTACATACCTCGATTGTATTTGTATCTACACCTGTCATTCCAGTGTAACAGATGTCAAATGATGAGAAGTCCGATCTCGCCCTTTATATAAGAGGATGGCAAATGTCAAGGTGCAATTAAGCAGTAAAATTAGAATTAATCCCAGTTCAGTAGTAGTCTCCAGTGTTTTCACATGTATTATTAACTCATTGGATACCTGCTTCTTCTTGTGTCAATACAGTTAGAATTACATAGAGTATTTAAAGGAACACTAAATCTAAAAAGGAATGAATACCAGAGTTGAGCGACTTTTACTTTTTTAGGATCGAGTGGGGTTTTGCGAAACCCGACTTTGTCAAAAGTCGGGTCGGGTGAAATCGGATTATTATTGCAAAAAGTCGGGGGCCAACCGAAACACGAAACCCAATGCAAGTCAATGGGGAATCAAAGTCGGCAGTGAGTGGAGGACAGGAAAACACCTACAGTGCCCATTTTAATGCCAAAAACATCAATTCTTATTTCTTAAGCTTGTCAATCTTAATTTACTTTATAATAAAAGTTAGGCATTGAAAACAGGGGGTCATTTGGCTAAAGTTGTGGGGGGGTAGGGCTGGCTCAAGATTTTCGTGGGCCCAGGAAACGCGGAATACGTCACGGCGGTGAAGCAGGGAGAGGTAAGTATTTCAACTTTGCAAGTGCTGTGATCCTGAGCAAGCAGGGGGGGCCACTAGTTGGCACTGGCACAGGGCCCCTCATAGTACGGTGGTGTGTTTGACAGCAGGTGGCGCCTCCCACTGCCAGAGACACTTTTGCGTACTATGAGGGGCCCTGTGCCAGTGCCAACGAGTATGCCCCCCACCTGATGAAGGAACCTGCACTTTCATCTGCACCTTCCTCTTTGTCCCCATGTAAGGTGGTATAGTAAGCGGGAAGGGGAACCTGACTTACAGCAGGGTCAGATTCTGGCTGTGTAGAGTGCAAGGGGAATGTAGTGGTCTGGGTCAATGTACCAGCAGACTCATCTAGCACTGGCTGGGCAATGGGCAGGATGAGGAGGAAACACAGATATAGGCCCAAAATAAAAAAGTAGGCTAAATGCAGTTCAAAATTAGTAACAGGACTAAACAGGCGGCATTGCTTTGTTCAGTGGAGGACAATTGTAGCGAGTGGCGCAGACACAGTTAGTAGGCCCAAAATAAAAAAAGTAGGCTAAATGCAGTTCAAAATTGGGAACAGGACTAAACAGGTGGCATAGCTTTGTTAAGTGGAGGACAATTGTAATGAGTGGCGCAGACACAGGTAGTAGGCCCAAAATACAAAAGTAGGCTAAATGCAGTTCAAAATTGGTAACAGGAGTACACAGGCGGCATAGCTTTGATAAGTGGAGGACAATTGTAATGAGTGGCACAGACACAGGTAGTAGGCCCAAAATACAAAAGTAGGCTAAATGCAGTTCAAAATTGGTAACAGGAGTACACAGGCGGCATAGCTTTGATAAGTGGAGGACAATTGTAATGAGTGGCACAGACACAGGTAGTAGGCCCAAAATACAAAAGTAGGCTAAATGCAGTTCAAACTTGGTAACAGGAGTACACAGGCGGCATTGCTTTATTCAGTGGAGGATTACAACTGTAATGAGTGGCTAACAGCCAGACACAGGTAGTAGGCCCAAATCATAAAGTAGGCTAAATGCAGTTCAAAATTGGTAACAGGACTAAAAAGGCAGCATTGCTTTGTTCAGCGGAGGACAACTGTAATAAGAGGCTGACATAGTTAGTAGACCCAAAAAAGTAAGTAGGCTAAATGCAGTTCAAAATTGCTAACAGGACTAAACTGGCGGCATTGCCTTGGTCAGCGGAGGACAACTGTAATGAGAGGCTGACACAGTTAGTAGGCCCAAAAAGGTAAGTAGGCTAAATGCAGTTCAAAATTGCTAACAGGACTAAACTGGCGGCATTGCTTTGTTCAGTGGAGAACAACTGTAATGAGTGGCTGACACAGTTACTAGGCCCAAATAAGAAAGTAGGCTAAATGCAGTTCAAAATTGGTAACAGGACTAAACAGGCAGCATTGCTTTAGTCAGTGGAGGACAACTGTAATGAGTGGCTGACACAGTTAGTAGGGCAAAATAATAAAGTGGGCTAAATGTCTGCCAAAAATTGTTCATACATAAACCCGTGGCATAGCTAGGTACAGTGGTGGGCTCCTCTGCTGAGAAGCAGACAGTGGTAGTTGGGCAAAGTATTAACTGGTCTAAATGGAGGCCAGGGCCCCTGTATATTTTAACTATCATCTATCATTTCAACAAATTTGTATTGGCAATGCCATTGAAGTATTTAACAGCACAGACTAAACAGTGGTGGAGCAGGGAGAGGTAAGTATTGTAAGTGGTAGAGCAGTGTTAGAGCTGGGGGGAACACTCGTGGGCAGCGGTACTGGCACAGGGCCCCTCAGATTACGACAGTGTGTCTGACGTTGATTGTGCACCACCACCGTCAGAGACACTTCATTGTACTATGAGGGACCCTGTGCCAGTGCCGTCGCCCAAGAGTGGGCTCACCCACCTGTCCAGGCAAACGGCACTCGCATGGGTGCTTGCGCCAAGTGGTGACCACGGCCCTATGGGGGGAGTCAGCCCATTTAGGGAGGTATAAAAATGGCCTATGGTGGAAATTCAGCAGCTGCAAATGGAGGAATTGGAGAAGTCAGTAAGAGGAGGCCAAAAGCAAGACATTTTTCAGGCAATCTACGTGTCAGCAGGGGAAGGTGGGGCAAAATAATTTGAAATCCATGATTGGTTCATTTTAATGAAAGTTAGATCATCAACATTTCGGGTAGCCAGACGTGTCCTTTTTTCCGTCAGTATTGAACCAGCAGCACTGAAGACTCTTTCTGATAGCACACTAGCAGCTAAGCAAGTGAGCTCCTGTAATGCATATTCTGCCAATTCAGGCCAGGTGTGTATTTTAGATGCCCAGCAATCAAAGGGGAATGACCTGTGAAGGAGCACAAAAATGGATAGAGAGAACCACTCCAAAAGATAGCACACCGCTATATAATTATATATAAAGAGGCAAAACTTTTATTGATACAAAAATATAAAAACACTTAAAAAATACATGTATACAACAACATCCCCAGTGCTACTGCCAAAATATAAAAGGTCATGATATATATAGTAAAGATACAAAGATAATATGCATAGTCATAATGAAAAAACGACCTAGAATATAGAAAATGCCATAAACACACACCCCGGAAAGGTATAGAACCGATGGGCAATAACCACCGATAAAACCAACCATGAAGCAATACTCCCTAAGGCAAATATACCAGAATTACCTGTATGCAGACGCAAGATTACACTGTCAGTGGTCACAAGACAGCAGCATAGAGGACAGCAAAAAGAGGTAAGTATTGCACCAGAGGCCACAAGGCACAAGAAACAGGGAGTCCTGGATGAAAAGCTGTGCCTAAATCCACTACCGCAGCCTCGGATAAGTAAGAATCAGCGGAACAAACATAACAGCTGAAATAGAGGTGGGAAGGTAAGGTCAGGCAGAGAGCAGCGTGGGGAGGAGCCCAACGCGTGTCGACGTTGCAAGGACGGCTTCGTCAAGGGAAGATGTAGATAAAATGATCAATAGCAGTTTATATACCTTTTGGTATGATCAGGTGCAGGAGCGAGGCAAGCCAGGGAGCGGAAGAAGAATTGACACAGCATGAGGGCAAGGAGCTGTGCAAGCAGACGTCTCTGCCCATAGTGCACAATGCACATGTGCCGAAGGACCTCAGCACAGTGCATTATGAACCCAGGAGGGAATGTAATGCCCCAATAAAGGAGGAAAAATATATGCAGGATGTAACGTACAGCAGTGTGAGATACCACTGCAGGGCATACACAGTGAAAAGGGATGAGTCACGAACATAAACAGCAATGCTAGACAGTGATAATGATGATGACAATGGACATAAACATTAGGGTTGGTTAATAGGGAGGTGCAAAGACACAAAAGGGTAGGGATAAGCAATGGTTAAGCTGGATACTGGGAGTGTCCCACAAGAAATGTGTGGACACTAGGGATCTGTAAAAAAGAAAAAAAAAAGAAATGAATTAAGTAAAACTAAAATAATTATGATACTAATGGTAACTTGATATGATATAGATTTATTGCATATTGTAAGTGTACATAATACCATGTATAAATATATTGCCAAGGAAGTGCACAAAGGAGTAGCCCCACCTGCTGAAAAAGGGCAATATATGTAGCATAAAAGAACGCAGGTTCTCTGTAAGGCTAGAGGAAGAAGTGGGGATGACTATAAAACCACTTCGCACCAAGGGTATTATCAAGTAAAAATACCCCATGGTGAGCCAAAGAAAAAAGGGGAGTACAGACCAACCCAAGTATAGGAAGATGGAGAATCCAAACGTACAAGGGAGGTAATAGAACATGGTTCCCACAATAATCGGTGCCAGCGAAAAGCCTAAAGCCAGGTATAGTGCAATTTGAATAGCATACAGGTATGATACACAAGACAGGGGCATGTGCGTGCATGTAGAGGCACAGGTCTCAGACATATATAAACAAGTAGGCAAGATTCCCAATTCCCCAAATGAGATCCAAAAGTCCATGTGGGTACTAACAACGTGATGTTGTCGCTCCTCAAATGCCAAAACAGAGATCCAGTCGATGTAATAATAGGAACACAAGAAGTGCTTGTTGGAGAATACACCGTAATCAAGACAAGTCCCAAGCTTCCTGGATGTGTATGATGCCGGAAAATATCCCTTAAATATATTGTAATTAGTAGAAATGTCATCAGAATCCAGCGGCACTGTCAGCCGACATTGTAGAGGCCCTAGATCCTGTGGTGCTCTCCATGACAGCATGGACCTGAAGGCGAATATGGCTTTAAAGACGAACATGTACGCAGCCTAAAAAGAACAAATGTGAGGGAGAACATCGATAAGGGAGGAAAAATAGTTCGTAACCATACTGGACAAATGCTGTCTCCTCTCACTTTGAATTGATGCAGCAGTACCTGTCATGTCTGCGGTCATTGCGAAATCACTCCACAACCTGGTCATGAAACCCCTCTGTCCAATGCCACTTCGGATTTGTACACCTCTAACACCTCTGCCATGTTGCCCCCTAAGGCTCGTGTGAGAACCATCACCGCCGCTGTGTGGTGGGAAAGCCTGAACCAAAGGTCTACAAGAGTTGCTTGTTTGGTAGCCAATATTTGCTTAAGGTTCTCATGTGGCATGATATTTTGTAATTTTCCTTTATATCGTGGATCCAGGAGGCAGGCCAACCAGTAATCGTCATCGGCCATCATTTTGAAAATGCAGGGGTCCCTTTTTAGGATACGCAAGGCATACTCAGCCATGTGGGCCAATGTTCCAGGTGTCAATTCACTGCTTGTGCTGGGTTGAGGAGCACTTTCTTGCAAATCAACATCACTTGTGTCCCCCAAAAACCCTGTACCTGACCTTGCAACGTCACCAGTTTCTATTGCCCCCTGAGAAGCATCCTCCTCCCATAAATATTTATCCCCATCATCCTCCTCCTCCTCCTCTTCGTGCACCACCTCGTCCGGGAGAGTTCCCTGAGCAGACATTGGCTGATTGTCATCAAGGTTTCCCTCCTCCTCGGCTGCAGACGCCTGCTCCTTCATGTGCGTCAAACTTTGCATCAGCAGACACATTAGTGGGATGCTCATGCTTATGATGGCATCGTCTGCACTTACCAGCCATGTGAATTCCTCAAAACACTGAAGGACTTGACAGAGGTCTTGTAACCTCGACCACTGCACAACAGACAACTCCATGTCTGCCATCCAACTGCCTGCACGTGTATGTGTATCCTCCCACAAATAAATTACAGCACGCCTCTGTTCGCACAGCCTCTGAAACATGTGCAGTGTGGAGTTCCACCTGGTTGCAATGTCGATTATTAGGTGGTGCTTGGGAAGATTAAGCGATCGCTGATGGTTCAGCATACGGCTGGAGTGTACAGGCGACCGGCGGATGTGCGAGCCAAGTCTTCGCACCTTCAGGAGCAGGGCTGGTAACCCCGGATAATTTTTCAGGAAGCACTGCACCACCAGGTTCAAGGTGTGAGCCAGGCAAGGTATGTGTTTCAATTGTGAAAGGGCTATGGCAGCCATAAAATTCCTTCCGTTATCACTGACTACCTTGCGTGCCTCAAGATGTACACTGCCCAGCCATGACTGAGTTTCTTGCTGCAAGTACTCGGCCAATACTTCCACGGTGTGTCTGTTGTCGCCCAAACACTTCATTTCTAACACAGCCTGCTGATGCTTACCACTAGCTGTTCGATAATGGGACACCTCGTGTGCAACACTGGCAGCTGCGGATGGAGTGGTCGTGTGACTGCGCTCTGTGGATGAGCTTTTGCTTCTGGAGGAGGAGGAGGAAGGGTGGCGAACGCCTACAGCCAAATGATTCCTAGACCGTGGACTAGGCAGAACTGTCCCACTATGGCTGTCCCCTGTGGACCCTGCATCCACCACATTAACCCAGTGTGCCGTGATGGACACATAACGTCCCTGGCCATGCCTACTGGTCCATGTATCTGTTGTGAGGTGCACCTTTCTACTGACTGATTGCCTCAGTGCATGGACAATGCAGTCTTTGACATGCTGGTGGAGGGCTGGGATGGCTTTTCTTGCAAATAAGTGGTGACTGGGTAGGTCATAGCATGGTACTGCATAGGCTATCAGGGCTTTGAAAGCTTCGCTTTCAACCAACCGGTAGGGCATTATCTCTAACGAGATTAGTCTAGCAATGTGGGCGTTCAAACACTGTGTACGCGGATGAGAGGATGAGCACTTTCTTTTCCTAACAAGAGTCTGTTGTAGGGTGAGCTGGACTGGAGAGCTGCATATGGTGGAACTAGCGGGGATGGGGGTGGACATGGCAGATTGAGAGAGGCTTGGTGATGGTATTCTTGATGTTGGCCTACATACAGTGTTTCCTACCAAGAACCTTGTGATTCCATGACTGCTTTGGCCTTGCGATGATACCTCCACATTTGCTGTTGGTGGTGTCCTAACCGGTGGGCTTACAGTGAGGGAAGCAATGTAGTGTTGCTGACTACCTTCATTCTGAGCAGGTGCACCAATGGTACGGGTTGTTTGGTAGTTAGGCCAGGCTTGCAAGTACATGCTGGTTAAATGTCTAAGCATGCACGTTGTATTTAAATTTTGGAGATTCTTCCCTCTGCTAAACGTCTTTGAGCATTTCTTACAGATAACTTTGCACTGATCATTCGGATCTTGGTTAAAAAATTGCCACACTACACTCTTCCTACTATGGAACACCTTTTTAGGCATTGCTCAAAGTGTTACTTTAACCGGATGGCCACGCTGTCCTAAAACAGTTTTTGTTTTTGACAAACGTTTTTGGCCAGATACGGGCCTGCCAGATGAAAGTTGTTGCGATGTAGATGGCTGCTACGGATTATCCTCTTCCGCTTCAGAGCTACTGGCAGCGGCACCCTCTTCCCCCAATGGCTGCCAATCTGGGTCAACAACTGGGTCATCTATCACCTCCTCTTCAATGTCATGTGCACCTTCCTCTCTGTCACTGTGTAAGGTGCTATAGCGTTCGGGACGGGGCACCATAGTCTCATCAGGGTCAGATTCTGGCTCAGTACACTGAGAGGGCAATGTATTGGTCTGAGTCAATGGAACAGCATTATAATCTAGCTGTGGCTGTGCATCAGTGCACTCCATGTCCAATTCATCTTGTAATGGGCTGTTAATAATTTCCCTTTCTAAACCAGGCACGGTATGTGTAAAGAGCTCCATGGAGTAAACTGTAGTGTCGCCTGCCGCATCCTTCTCTTTTGGTTTGGGTGAAGGACACAATGAAGCGACTTGTTCCTGACTGGGAGCATCCACTGAGGACCCGCTGCTTTTATATTTGGAACTTTCTGAAGAGGAGGCGAAAGAGCTAGAGGCTGAGTCAGCAAGGAAAGCCAAAACTTTTTCCTGCTGCTCCAGCTTTAAAAGCCGTTTTCCTACTCCCAGATAAGGGAGCCTTTGAGGCCTTGTGTAGCCAGACGATGACGCTGACTCAACACCTCGAGCCTTGGGTGCTATTTTGCTTTTCCCACTACCACCAGATGCTCCACCACCACCACCATCAGTTCCAGCTGGCAATGACCGCCCACGGCCTCTTCCACCAGACTTCCTCATTTTTGGGAAAATCTAACCAAAATAACAACCGTTATATGGTACTGTAAAACTAGGTAGAAGGTGTATATAAACTTGTTGATAATTTAAATCTCCCTTTTTTTGTGAGACTGAACCAAAACTCAGGCCCTGTGTATAACACTACACAATGTAAGTGGCAGAACGTGGCTGGCTGATATACGACAAACTAACAGAACTGACGTAGATCCACTTTGTGAGAATTTAAATCTCCCTTTTTTGGGGGGAGACTGCACCAAAACTCAGGCCCAGTGTATAACACTACACAATGTAAGTGGTAGAACGTGGCTGGCTGATATACGACAAACTAACAGAACTGACGTAGATCCACTTCGTGACAATTTAAATCTCCTTTTTTGGGGGGAGACTGCAACAAAACTCAGGCCCAGTGTAGTACATTACACAATGTAAGTGGCAGAACGTGGCTGGAAGATATACGACAAACTAACAGAACTGACGTAGATCCACTTCGTGACAATTTAAATCTCCTTTTTTGGGGGGAGAATGCACCAAAACTCAGGCCCAGTGTATAACACTACACAATGTAAGTGGCAGAACGTGGCTGGAAGATGTACGACAAACTAACAGAACTGACGTAGATCCACTTAGTGCCAATTTAAATCTCCCTTTTTTGAGGGGAGACTGCAACAAAACTCAGGCACAGTGTATTACACTACACAATGTAAGTGGCAGAACGTGGCTGGAAGATGTACGCCAAACTAAGAGAACTGACGTAGATCCACTTTGCGACAATTTAAATCTCCCTTTTTTGAGGGGAGACTGCAACAAAACTCAGGCCCAGTGTATTACACTACACAATGTAAGTGGCAGAACGTGGCTGGAAGATATATGAAAAAATACAAGGGCTGTAGTACAATTTCAATCTCCCTACAATGATCTTAGGACAAATATGGCAGAAATAAACTGCTGCACACAAAAGTGTGGACAAATAAAAAAGATAACTGTGCAGAAAGGAGAAAAAAGCATTTGGTTTGAACAGCGGCGTACAAACAGCAATGCAGCTATCAGGGAGCCTTATAGGGCAGCCTAATAAGCTACAGAGCTGATGCACAAAAATATAGCCTCCACTGTCCTTGCAAAAAAATGGTGGTGTTGGACAGTGGAAATCGCTACAGCACAAGCAGTTTGGGGGTTTATCTTCCCTCCCTAACTATATCCCTTCTTCTGATGAAGCTCCAGCAACCTCTATGCTAAGATTGGCAGAAGTAAGATGGCGGTCGGCGTGCACGCCCCTTTATAGCCCCTGTGATGCCGCAGAAAGCAAGCCAATCACTTTCATGCCCTTCTCTAAGATGGTGGGGACCGAGACCTATGTCATCACGCTTCCCACACTCTGCGTCCTCCTTTATTGGCGGAAAAATGGCGCCGAAAGTCGGCGATTTTTTAATTTGTCCGATCCGTTTAGCTCAACCCTAATGAATACACTAAGGGTATGTGCACACGTCAGGATTTCTTGCAGAAATTTTCCTGACAAAAACCAGACATTTCTGCCAGTAATCCGCATGCGTTTTTTTCGTGTTTTTTTCATGTGTTTTTCACGCATTTTTGGTGCGGTTTCTTCCAAATGCATAGAATAGCGGGAAAAACGCAGAATATCCGCAAAATTAATGAACATGCTGCTTTTTTTACCGTGATGCGTTTTTTTTTCGAGGAAAAAAACGCATCATGTGCACAAAAATTGCAGAATGCATTCTAAATGATAGGATGCATATGTCTGCGGTTTCTAATGCGGTTTTATCGCAAAAAAAATCGCGAAAGAACCTGAACGTGTGCACATACCCTAAGCCATAAATCTAATTGTCCTTATTATTAGTCAATCTGCAGCATTTGTTGCATGATCATGAAATTATCAATCTTGTAGAATTCCAGCAGTGAAAACAGAGGTTAATCGCATTAGATCAGTTCCATTTGGCCTGGTGGCAGATAGAAGCCCCATCTCCATAGGTAAAGAGACATGGCTTATTTATTTTTTGTCTTTCTGCAGAGAGGGTAAACGGGGGGAGGTTCCTGCTGCAGCCAGTTGTTTTACAGCCACTGGCAAGATAGTGAAGTGGAGGACAGGAGACAATGCTGATCTCCTGGATCATACACAGAAAATGTATTTATATATTTCTCAGTTTAATTGTGATATGAAATAAAACAGGATCAAAGAATGTGAAGCAGCTGTGGGAGCACTAGATAAAATATTTTTGTTTTTGAAAATTATTGAGGTGAATGCTCCATTTACACCAGGGTCTTAGTGATGCCTGGTTATAGGATTGTTTGAGGGTCAAAAACATTTAGTGGGAATAAAGTTTTATGCCAAAATTACAAGTTTTGCCCCTATTGTTAAGAAAGGTGATAACTTTTATTTTCCTGAGGTGCAACCAGGCTCTGCAGCCCCATTTTGAGTGATCATGCTCAGTGTTGTGAATTCTGTTGTCGGGCTCCCTCCTGTGGTCATGAATGGTACTTCGGCTGGTTCTGTCCATGGACTTCCTCTGGGTGTTTCTCAGTTTCCTTCCACAGTTGATGAGGCTAAGTCGTTAGTGGGCTGCTCTATTTAACTCCACTTAGATCTTTGCTCCATGCCACCTGTCAATGTTCCAGTATTGGTCTAGTTAACTCCTGGATCGTTCTTGTGACCTGTCTTCCCATCAGAAGCTAAGTTCCTGCTTGTTTTTCTCTTGTTTGCTATTTTTCTGTCCAGCTTGCTATATGAAGAGGCGTCTAGGCAGAGTTAGGTATGCTCCACGGCTATTTCTAGTGTCTGTGATAGGATTAGGGGTTGCGGTCAGCAGAGCTCCCACTTCCCAGAGCTTGTCCTGTGTTAGTTTAACCATCAGGTCATTCCGTGTGCTCCTAACCACCAGGTCCATAACAGTACAGCTGGCCAAAAGTGTTAATGCATCTCAATAGAGGGATAAGAGAAGTTCTGAGACCATTTTTTTTTCTCTGCAGTATGTTTTGTCTTTCTTTTCCCCTTAACCTCTGGGTGGTTCAGGACACAGGTGTAGATATGGACATTCAAGGTCTGTCCTCTTCTGTGGATCATCTCACTGCAAGGGTACAAAGCATTCAAGATTTTGTAGTTCAGAATCCGATGTTAGAGCCTAGAATTCTAATTCCTGATTTGTTTTCTGGGGATAGATCTAAGTTCCTGAATTTCAAAAATAATTGTAAACTGTTTCTTGCTTTGAAACCCCGCTCCTCTGGTGACCCCGTTCGGCAAGTAAAAATCATTATTTCTTTGTTGCGTGGCGACCCTCAAGACTGGGCATTTTCCCTTGCGCCAGGAGATCCTGCATTGCGTGATGTAGATGTGTTTTTTCTGGCGCTTGGATTGCTTTATGATGAACCTAATTCAGTGGATCAGGCAGAGAAAATCTTGCTGGCTTTGTGTCAGGGTCAGGATGAAGCGGAGGTATATTGTCAGAAGTTTAGAAAGTGGTCTGTGCTTACTCAGTGGAATGAGTGTGCCCTGGCGGCAATTTTCAGAAAGGGTCTTTCTGAAGCCCTTAAGGATGTTATGGTGGGATTTCCCACTCCTGCTGGTCTGAATGAGTCTATGTCCTTGGCCATTCAGATCGATCGGCGCTTGCATGAGCGCAAAGCTGTGCACCATTTGGCGGTATTCTCTGAGCAGAGGCCTGAGCCTATGCAATGTGATAGCAACATATAGGGCACCAGCGCACTACTAATACTGTATATCACATAAGGAGGGGTGCAGAAGAGTGGTAATATAATGACAATGAGAAAAAGAAGGAAAAAGAACCACTCTGAAACACTGCACACCACAATAAGTATAGAAATATAAAAAAGGCAAACTCTATTGATGCAACAATAAAAACATTAAAAACAGGTGAACACACCAAAAAGTCCCCACAATGATCCGTAAGAATAACGGTAACCCAATGGCAGCCCGTACCGTGCAAGTATTGCAAAGGTCACATAACCTACATAATATGCATAGCTAGATAACAAATAAGTATAATAAACATACATCAAATACAGTGCATAAGGGTAGCCCTATCTAGCTATACCTCATTAAATAAACATAAAGTTCCCTGAGTGGAGAATATATATAATGCTCGTAAACGTCCGAATAAGACACAGACCCTATCCACAGGTATAGAAAAAGATGGCAAGAATAATA
Organism: Ranitomeya imitator; assembly: GCF_032444005.1. Lineage (NCBI taxonomy): Eukaryota > Metazoa > Chordata > Amphibia > Anura > Dendrobatidae > Ranitomeya > Ranitomeya imitator. The sequence continues at coordinate 650,383,417 of NC_091282.1, read as the reverse complement.
GTCAATACCTGTATGTCAGCAAAAAAGGTCCGATAGACCAAAGATGAGGAAACAGGGTACAAATGAAAAAGGCAATTGCGCCATGCGCTCTATGTCTGGGGCTGCAATAACCAAATACCTGAAATATGCATAAAAGTCCCAGGTCCAGCCATATAGAGCTATAAGAGCAAAAACCGCCAGGGAAACAATACGTAGGAGGCAGGGATCAGAGCGGGGAGGAACCCCACGCGTATCGCCATTACAGGGACGGCTTCGTCAGGGGAAGGGTGCTAAAGCAGCCATCAATGTCCGCTTAAATACCTTTAAGTTGTGACAGGGATTATGCGAGGAACGCCGAAGACCGGAACCGGAAATGACGCACGATGAGGGCAGAAAGACCTGAACGGCAGACGTCTCTGCCAGTACTGCGCAATGCGCATGCGCCTGAAATCTACAGCGCAGCGCATTGTGCACAATAGAACAAGGAACCATGAAAGAAGAAGTGTACACCAATGAATGCGGTGTGTGAAGGGGATGTCCCCCACTCATTGTCACTACAGGGGAGTCTAACAAAGTCTAAAGTGACAACAGGTAAACATAAATAAACATACATTGACACAAATGGGATATGACACACAGGCAGACAGAGGAAAAAGGAGGAAAAAATAAAGACAGCAAACAATAGGATCTGCAAATAAGAAAAACTGAGGGATGAAATAACTTAAATAAACAACAAAACCATCATGAACACTGAGAAACCTATTTATTGATAGGACATACACCCAGAGGGTTCAAGAGAACAAGGGACTGTATAAAAAAAGGGACATAAGAAATCGCACAGATGTGTATATCTAATCAGGTAGGGAAGACAAGTCTCATGATGTAATCCAATTCCCAATGGCTGATGATGTTGACCGAAAGCATAGAGACGGTCTGGATAAAAATTCGGCCTGATATATCCAGATGAAGATAATATGAAATATGCTGACCAAACAGAACCATGAAGGGATGTGAGTCCAAGAAATGATGTAACGAATTCTGTAAATCAAAACCGATAGAACCAAGCTGAAACATACAGGTATTGACCTATGGAGACCAGGCTATAGAAGATAGTTAATGCAAAAGAGAAATAATGATGATCCATAAAAATAATGTAAAAATGGGCATTTTTAAGGACGCCAAAATTAGAGAAACGTGCCAAGTCCTATAACAGTGTAATAGTCTTGGGACACCGGCTACCTTAAAGAATTCCAACCATAGAGCTAAAAGGGATTGGTGTACTTGAGACAGTTGTAACACACATAAATCCATGTTACATCAGTAGGGCAATAGAGCCTCTTCTCACCAATAAGGCTCTACATAAAAAAAGGGAAAGCGTACGCAGTCCGGCCGATGTGTCCATTTGCAATGTATAGAAAGTTGGCATTTAGTCCATATCTTCAAGATTCCTTCTCACAGATGGTCCTCTCTCCAATTTAGCAAAGATCAATGTTGAAATATTGTATGTGAAAACCAGATCATGCTTGAGTCCCTTTTTCAAAACTGCTGTATATTGTCAAAGAGGCACATGAATAGCCATGTAATGCTGAACCAACCTGGAAAAAGACATACAAAACATATGGTAACAAAATTGTTCAGCCTAAAAAGCCCGTAAAGAGGAGATCCTCATTGATACCTAACGGTGCAGCAGAGTGTAGTAGGAAAATCCAACGGGCTTCGGCTTGTAAAAGCTTTCGTTCGAGGGATTCCCCCCTGCCCGAGCTTCTGACATGTTCCAAACCCACAATCTTTGTGCCTGTCTGTCTGCCCCCATGGTGTGATAAGAAATGAGAGGCCACTGTAGTGAGAGGTTTCTCCCTCCGAGCATCGGCCGATGCAGTGTTGATGGTGGAGAGATGTTTCTGCACGCGTCGGCGTAGCTCTTGGGATGTTTGTTTGGCCTTACTAACTATGTTACTATGTTACTATGTTTGTCCCACGTTGGTAGTCTTACAATTAATGTATGATTTTAGCCCATGCTTAATGCCGTCAGTGGGGTTACAGAAACAATCTCTGACTGGATGCATATATTGGCAGATGTTGCAATCTCCACACGGGAAGGAGCCCATCAACGTAATGCCACGATTTAATCTGGTAGTGGGCCTAGTATAATGGCTCCTTGTGAGAATATCTCTCAGATTTGGTGCCCTCCTCGCAGTAATTAGTGGCCGTTCACTGACAATTTGTGATGTTACTAACTCCGTGGTCAGAATGCCCCAGTGTTTCTGTAAGATGTCTCTTACCTTGGAACAGTGGGTGTTGTATCCAGTAATGAAACGGATAAAATTGTCCGGTGGTCTCTTCTTTGGCTCCAACAGGGAAACCTGCTACTGACACTTGGCTCTCTGGTACGCTTGAGAAATGCATCTTTTGGGATAAGTCCTTCTTTGAAATCTTCTGGTTAGGTCTTGTGCTTCTTTGTGGAAGTCATCATCGAGCGTGCAATTCCTTCTGGATCTAAGGAACTGCCCAATAGAGACCCCTTTTTTGGTGTGGAATGGATGGAAGCTGCGGAATTCCAAAAGATTATTAGTAGCCGTGGGTTTGCGATATAGGCAGGTTGTCAAATTGCCATTATGACACATGACATTCAGGTCCAGGAAACTCACCACGGAGGGAGAATACGAAAAGGTCAAAAAAATGTTGAACAAATTGTCGTTGAGCGAGTTTATGAAGATCCCAACTTCCTCCTGGGAGCCTGACCAGATAAAAAACACGTCGTCAATATATCTATACCAACGGCGTACCTTAGATTTGAACCACGTGGAATTGTAGGCAATCGTAGACTCCCACCACCCTAAAAAAAGGTTAGCCAGAACTGGGGCACAGCGAGCCCCCATAGCCACACCGGAGGTTTGGAGATAAAAATTTCTGTCAAACAAAAAGAAATTATGTTTGAGAATGAAGTCAAGCAAATCCACAATGAAGGAGTCATGCAACCTGTCTGAATGCTGTTGTAGATCTAGAAAAAACAAAACAGCTTGTAGGCCATGATCATGGTCAATATTTGAGTACAAAGACTCAACATCACAAGTTACCATGATTTCACCTTGGGCCAGGGTGATCCCCTGTAATGATGTTATGAAATGTGATGTGTCCCTGATGTATGAAGGGAGCTCCAAAACCAAGGGCTGTAAAAAAAAGTCAATGTATGTACAAGCTTTCTCGCACAGACTCCCTATGCTGGAAACAATAGGGCGTCCGGGTGGCTTATGGAGGTCTTTGTGCAATTTGGGCAACATATAAAACGTTGACGTGGTAGGATGTTTGACCCAAATAAAATCCCGTTCTCCTGTATTGATAATGCCTAGTTCTAAGGCTCTATCTATTAATGCTCTCAATTTAGTCGAATACACGCCCGTGGGGTCTGATGGAAGTTTGTGATAATATCTTGTATTACCCAATTTTCTGCGAGCTTCTTCCACGTAGAGGTCGTGAGGCCAGAGGACAATGTTCCCCCCCTTGTCAGCCTCGCGAATCAGAAACTCGTTATTGGCCTTAAGATCAGATAGGGCACGTTTCTCAAGCAATGTCAGGTTGTTGATCACAGGGATCTTAGCAGGCAATGCCTCAATGTCCCTTTTGGTCATTTCAAAGAATATCCTGACCGCAGGGACAATGGAAAGGGAGGCGAGACAAGAGACTTGTTCCTATGTGGAAATTTGGACCTACCTGTGGCACTCTGTCCTTCATTAAGCAAATCCATGAGGTCTTGGAATACATTCTGCTCAGTCTGGTCCAGAAAAGGGGTGGCTTGTGGTTTATTGTGCAAAACTTGTAAAATAATTTTTCTGCAGAACAAGAACAAATCTTTAATCAAAGTAAATTTATCCACCTGTTGGACTGGTGAAAATGTTAAGCCCTTAGAAAGGACGGAAGTCTTATGTACAGAGAGAATATGACTAGAAAGGTTGACAATCTGAAGAGCGTCCTCCAGATCATACTCACGAGTGTTCCCCAGACTCGATGAAATCACTTGCGGAATTGTCTCCGTGGGGGATTGCGACGCGGTGGTCTGTAGTTGTGACTTCTGGTGACCTGAACCGGTCCGCTTCTTGCGCCCCCGCCTGGTCCTGGGTAGATGTCGCTTTCTGCCGAGGACAAAAAATCGCTCGAGGTATGCGCCTCTGCAGAAGGTACTGATCTCTCCGTACTAATAGCTCTTTCTCTATGGTTCAGTCCTCGGCGTCTATTGCCCTGGCGTGTCCAGGAGAACGCGGTTTTGTCATCGAAGTCTCTTTTGTCCCTTGCAAACTTGGAACGTTTTTTGGACATAATTTCTTTATCATATTTGTCCAGCAGATCCTTGAGTGTCACTCTAAAGGGCTGGACCTGAGATACCTCATCAAATTTACTCAATTTGGACTCCAGATTTTTAATGTCAGCTTTCACAGTGGTTAGTAGTTCCCTGTCGTGTGTGATGAGCAAATTAATTAAAATACTCGAGCATCGTATCAAGCCCTGCTCCCATGCCATACGAAAACTGGGAGATGGCTCCCAAGCGGAAAAGATGGAGATTTTAAGTCCCCTAGGTACGATATTCAATTTCAAGTATTCCTCTAAACACCGAATGTTCCAGAGCAGCCTAATACCATGCTTTTGTGAAGCAATTAGTTCTGTAGTAAGGCCCGAAAAGTCTGAATCGCCTGGGACGTGACTAGTCTCCACAAAAGCCTGAGAAGAAGCGGCCTTCCAAGCCGCCTCCCGTGCGTCCCAATCCATGGGCCCAAGCGTATCCCACGCAACTCCTGATAACAATACAATCAAAGTATATATGAAAAGCTATAATAAGCTGTGTGCTGCTGGCTAAGAAAAAGGCACCAAAACAAATGCCTAAACCACAGTAATAACAACATATAGGGCACCAGTGCACTACTAATACTGTATATCACATAAGGAGGGGTGCAGAAGAGTGGTAATATAATGACAATAAGAAAAAGAAGGAAAAAGAACCACTCTGAAACACTGCACACCACAATAAGTATAGAAATATAAAAAAAGGCAAACTTTATTGATGCAACAATAAAAACATTAAAAACAGGTGAGCACACCAAAAAGTCCCCACAATGATCCGTAAGAATAACGGTAACCCAATGGCAGCCCGTACCGTGCAAGTATTGCAAAGGTCACATAACCTACATAATATGCATAGCTAGATAACAAATAAGTATAATAAACATACATCAAATACAGTGCATAAGGGTAGCCCTATCTAGCTATACCTCATTAAATAAACATAAAGTTCCCTGAGTGGAGAATATATAGAATGCTCGTCTGCCTGTGTGTCATATCCCATTTGTGTCTATGTATGTTTATTTATGTTTACCTGTTGTCACTTTAGACTTTGTTAGACTCCCCTGTAGTGACGATGAGTGTGGGACATCCCCTTCACACACCGCATTCATTGGTGTACACTTCTTCTTTCATGGTTCCTTGTTCTATTGTGCACAATGCGCTGCGCTGTAGATTTCAGGCGCATGCGCATTGCGCAGTACTGGCAGAGACGTCTGCCGTTCAGGTCTTTCCGCCCTCATCGTGCGTCATTTCCGGTTCCGGTCTTCGGCGTTCCTCGCATAATCCCTGTCACAACTTAAAGGTATTTAAGCGGACATTGATGGCTGTTTTAGCACCCTTCCCCTGACGAAGCCGTCCCTGTAACGGCGATACGCGTGGGGTTCCTTCCCGCTCTGATCCCTGCCTCCTACGTATTGTTTCCCTGGCGGTTTTTGCTCTTATAGCTCTATATGGCTGGACCTGGGACTTTTATGCATATTTCAGGTATTTGGTTATTGCAGCCCCAGACATAGAGCGCATGGCGCTATTGCCTTTTTCATTTGTACCCTGTTTCCTCAACTTTGGTCTATCGGACCATTTTTGCTGACATACAGGTATTGACTATTATTCTTGCCATCTTTTTCTATACCTGTGGATAGGGTCTGTGTCCTTATTCGGACGTTTACGAGCATTATATATATTCTCCACTCAGGGAACTTTATGTTTATTTAATGAGGTATAGCTAGATAGGGCTACCCTTATGCACTGTATTTGATGTATATTTATTATACTTATTTGTTATCTAGCTATGCATATTATGTAGGTTATGTGACCTTTGCAATACTTGCACGGTACGGGCTGCCATTGGGTTACTGTTATTCTTACGGATCATTGTGGGGACTTTTTGGTGTGTTCACCTGTTTTTAATGTTTTTATTGTTGCATCAATAAAGTTTGCCTTTTTTATATTTCTATACTTATTGTGGTGTGCAGTGTTTCAGAGTGGTTCTTTTTCCTTCTTTTTCTCATATGCAATGTGATAGGACTTTGACCAGAGCTAAACGGCAAGAACACAGACGTTAGAATGGGCTGTGTTTTTACTGTGGTGACTCCACTCATGCTATCTCCGATTGTCCTAAGCGCACTAAGCGGTTCGCTAGGTCTGCCACCATTGGTACGGTACAGTCTAAATTTCTTTTGTCCGTTACTCTGATTTGCTCTTTGTCGTCTTATTCTGTTATGGCATTTGTGGATTCAGGCGCTGCCCTGAATTTGATGGACTTAGAGTTTGCCAGGCGCTGTGGTTTTTTCTTGGAACCCTTGCAGTATCCTATTCCATTGAGAGGAATTGATGCTACGCCTTTGGCCAAGAATAAGCCTCAGTACTGGACTCAATCGACCATGCGCATGGCTCCTGCACATCAGGAGGATATTCGCTTTTTGGTGTTGCATAATCTGCATGATGTGGTCGTTTTGGGGTTGCCATGGCTACAGGTCCATAATTCAGTGTTGGATTGGAAATCAATGTCTGTGTCCAGCTGGGGTTGTCAAGGGGTACATCGTGATGTTCCATTGCTGTCAATTTCGTCTTCCACTCCTTCTGAAGTCCCTGAGTTTTTGTCGGATTACCGGGATGTAATTGATGAGCCCAAATCCAGTGCCCTACCTCCTCATAGGGATTGCGATTGTGCTATTAATTTCATTCCTGGTAGTAAGTTTCCTAAGGGCCGACTGTTCAATTTATCTGTGCCAGAACATGCCGCTATGCGGAGTTATATAAAGGAGTCCTTGGAGAAAGGGCATATTCGCCTGTCGTCATCACCGTTGGGAGCAGGGTTCTTTTTTGTGGCCAAGAAGGATGGTTCTTTGAGACCTTGTATTGATTACCGCCTTCTTAATAAGATCACGGTCAAATTTCAGTACCCTTTGCCGCTACTGTCTGATTTGTTTGCTCTGATTAAGGGGGCTAGTTGGTTCACCAAGATAGATCTTCGAGGGGCGTATAATCTTGTGCGTATTAAACAGGGCGATGAATGGAAAACAGCATTTAATATGCCCGAGGGCCATTTTGAGTACCTGGTGATGCCATTCGGGCTTTCTAATGCTCCATCTGTGTTTCAGTCCTTTATGCATGACATCTTCCGAAAGTACCTGGATGGATTCAAGATTGTATATTTGGATGATATTTTGGTCTTTTCGGATGATTGGGAGTCTCATGTGAGGCAGGTCAGAATGGTATTCCAGGTCCTTCGTGCGAATTCCTTGTTTGTGAAGGGGTCTAAATGTCTCTTCGGAGTTCAGAAGGTTTCATTTTTGGGTTTCATTTTTTCCCCTTCTACTATCGAGATGGACCCTGTTAAAGTTCAGGCCATTTATGATTGGACTCAGCCTACATCTGTGAAGAGCCTGAAGACACAAAAGAGAATAGTGAAACCAAAAACACTCAGTTTGAAAAAATGTTGCAGTAATCCGCAAGTGCTAGTAAAAGATGTAAAAAACAGGGTATTTGGTTGATACGTTTTTTGCAAAAAATGTATACTAAGCTGCTCTACCAATCTTCACGGTATACCCTTATCAGAGCAGTCCTAACTAATGTATGCAATCCCTATCTGATGTATTTAAAAACCTGATCATCTGTACATAACCTGTGTGAACAGGGTTCAGAGAGGAAAAATCCATGTGTGCATACAGGGTAGAACAGCTTTTGTGCAGATAGCCCAAGAGGAGTGGTGGAACTCCCCAGTCTTGTAGACACAAGAGAACAATTATGGAAACAGGAACACATGGGCTACTTGCACAGTGAACAAGTCTGTATGATCATGTTCACACACCACCAAGAAACCTGAAGACACAAAAGAGAATAGTGAAACCAAAAACACTCAGTTTGAAAAAATGTTGCAGTAATCCGCAAGTGCTAGTAAAAGATGTAAAAAACAGGGTATTTGGTTGATACGTTTTTTGCAAAAAATGTATACTAAGCTGCTCTACCAATCTTCACGGTATACCCTTATCAGAGCAGTCCTAACTAATGTATGCAATCCCTATCTGATGTATTTAAAAACCTGATCATCTGTACATAACTTGTGTGAACAGGGTTCAGAGAGGAAAAATCCATGTGTGCATACAGGGTAGAACAGCTTTTGTGCAGATAGCCCAAGAGGAGTGGTGGAACTCCCCAGTCTTGTAGACACAAGAGAACAATTATGGAAACAGGAACACATGGGCTACTTGCACAGTGAACAAGTCTGTATGATCATGTTCACACACCACCAAGAAACCTGAAGACACAAAAGAGAATAGTGAAACCAAAAACACTCAGTTTGAAAAAATGTTGCAGTAATCCGCAAGTGCTAGTAAAAGATGTAAAAAACAGGGTATTTGGTTGATACGTTTTTTGCAAAAAATGTATACTAAGCTGCTCTACCAATCTTCACGGTATACCCTTATCAGAGCAGTCCTAACTAATGTATGCAATCCCTATCTGATGTATTTAAAAACCTGATCATCTGTACATAACCTGTGTGAACAGGGTTCAGAGAGGAAAAATCCATGTGTGCATACAGGGTAGAACAGCTTTTGTGCAGATAGCCCAAGAGGAGTGGTGGAACTCCCCAGTCTTGTAGACACAAGAGAACAATTATGGAAACAGGAACACATGGGCTACTTGCACAGTGAACAAGTCTGTATGATCATGTTCACACACCACCAAGAAACCTGAAGACACAAAAGAGAATAGTGAAACCAAAAACACTCAGTTTGAAAAAATGTTGCAGTAATCCGCAAGTGCTAGTAAAAGATGTAAAAAACAGGGTATTTGGTTGATACGTTTTTTGCAAAAAATGTATACTAAGCTGCTCTACCAATCTTCACGGTATACCCTTATCAGAGCAGTCCTAACTAATGTATGCAATCCCTATCTGATGTATTTAAAAACCTGATCATCTGTACATAACCTGTGTGAACAGGGTTCAGAGAGGAAAAATCCATGTGTGCATACAGGGTAGAACAGCTTTTGTGCAGATAGCCCAAGAGGAGTGGTGGAACTCCCCAGTCTTGTAGACACAAGAGAACAATTATGGAAACAGGAACACATGGGCTACTTGCACAGTGAACAAGTCTGTATGATCATGTTCACACACCACCAAGAAACCTGAAGACACAAAAGAGAATAGTGAAACCAAAAACACTCAGTTTGAAAAAATGTTGCAGTAATCCGCAAGTGCTAGTAAAAGATGTAAAAAACAGGGTATTTGGTTGATACGTTTTTTGCAAAAAATGTATACTAAGCTGCTCTACCAATCTTCACGGTATACCCTTATCAGAGCAGTCCTAACTAATGTATGCAATCCCTATCTGATGTATTTAAAAACCTGATCATCTGTACATAACCTGTGTGAACAGGGTTCAGAGAGGAAAAATCCATGTGTGCATACAGGGTAGAACAGCTTTTGTACAGATAGCCCAAGAGGAGTGGTGGAACTCCCCAGTCTTGTAGACACAAGAGAACAATTATGGAAACAGGAACACATGGGCTACTTGCACAGTGAACAAGTCTGTATGATCATGTTCACACACCACCAAGAAACCTGAAGACACAAAAGAGAATAGTGAAACCAAAAACACTCAGTTTGAAAAAATGTTGCAGTAATCCGCAAGTGCTAGTAAAAGATGTAAAAAACAGGGTATTTGGTTGATACGTTTTTTGCAAAAAATGTATACTAAGCTGCTCTACCAATCTTCACGGTATACCCTTATCAGAGCAGTCCTAACTAATGTATGCAATCCCTATCTGATGTATTTAAAAACCTGATCATCTGTACATAACCTGTGTGAACAGGGTTCAGAGAGGAAAAATCCATGTGTGCATACAGCTTAGAACAGCTTTTGTGCAGATAGCCCAAGAGGAGTGGTGGAACTCCCCAGTCTTGTAGACACAAGAGAACAATTATGGAAACAGGAACACATGGGCTACTTGCACAGTGAACAAGTCTGTATGATCATGTTCACACACCACCAAGAAACCTGAAGACACAAAAGAGAATAGTGAAACCAAAAACACTCAGTTTGAAAAAATGTTGCAGTAATCCGCAAGTGCTAGTAAAAGATGTAAAAAACAGGGTATTTGGTTGATACGTTTTTTGCAAAAAATGTATACTAAGCTGCTCTACCAATCTTCACGGTATACCCTTATCAGAGCAGTCCTAACTAATGTATGCAATCCCTATCTGATGTATTTAAAAACCTGATCATCTGTACGTAACCTGTGTGAACAGGGTTCAGAGAGGAAAAATCCATGTGTGCATACAGGGTAGAACAGCTTTTGTGCAGATAGCCCAAGAGGAGTGGTGGAACTCCCCAGTCTTGTAGACACAAGAGAACAATTATGGAAACAGGAACACATGGGCTACTTGCACAGTGAACAAGTCTGTATGATCATGTTCACACACCACCAAGAAACCTGAAGACACAAAAGAGAATAGTGAAACCAAAAACACTCAGTTTGAAAAAATGTTGCAGTAATCCGCAAGTGCTAGTAAAAGATGTAAAAAACAGGGTATGTGAAGAGCCTGCAGAAGTTCCTGGGCTTTGCTAATTTTTACCGTCGCTTCATCGCTAATTTTTCTGGTGTTGTTAAACCGTTGACTGATTTGACCAAGAAAGGTACTGATGTGGTCAATTGGTCCTCTGCGGCCGTTGAGGCTTTTCAGGAGTTGAAGCATCGTTTTTCTTCTGCCCCTGTGTTTTGCCAGCCAGATGTTTTGCTCCCGTTTCAGGTCGAGGTTGATGCTTCTGAGATTGGAGCAGGGGCTGTTTTATCTCAAAGAAGTTCTGATGGCTCCGTGATGAAACCATGTGATTTCATTTCTAGAAAGTTCTCGCCTGCTGAACGCAATTATGATGTTGGCAATCGAGAGTTGTTGGCTATGAAGTTGGCATTTGAGGAGTGGCGACATTGGCTTGAAGGAGCCAAGCATCGCGTGGTGGTCTTGACGGATCACAAGAATTTGACTTATCTTGAGTCTGCCAAACGGTTGAATCTTAGACAGGCTCGATGGTCGCTGTTTTTCTCCCGTTTCGATTTTGTGGTTTCATACCTTCCGGGCTCTAAGAATGTGAAGGCTGATGCCCTTTCAAGGAGTTTTGTGCCTGACTCTCCGGGTGTTCCTGAGCCGGCTGGTATTCTCAAAGAGGGGGTAATTTTGTCTGCCATCTCCCCTGATTTGCGGCGGGTGCTGCAGAAATTTCAGGCTGATAGACCTGACCGTTGTCCAGCGGAGAAACTGTTTGTCCCTGATAGATGGACTAGTAGAGTTATCTCTGAGGTTCATTGTTTGGTGTTAGCTGGTCATCCTGGAATCTTTGGTACCAGAGATTTGGTGGCTAGTTCTGTCCATAGACTCCCTCTGGTGGCTGTGAGTGGAGCTGCTGGTTCTGAGGTTCCTTCCACAGGTGACCTAGTTTATTCTTTGGCTGGCTGCTCTATTTAACTCCACTCAGATCGTTACTCCATGCCAGCTGTCAATGTTCTAGTACCGGTTCAGTTCGCTCTTGGATCTTTCTTGTGACCTGTCTACTCCAGCAGAAGCTAAGTCCCTGCTAGTTTATTTGTTGTTCATTGTTTTCTTGTCCAGCTTGCTATCATGATTTTGCCTTGCTAGCTGGAAGCTCTGGGATGCAGAGTGGCACCTCCGCACCGTGAGTCAGTGCGGGGGTCTTTTTGCACACTCTGCGTGGTCTTTTTGTAGTTTTTTGTGCTGACTGCAAAGAAACCTTTTCTATTCTCAGTCTGTTTAGTAAGTCTGGCCTCCCTTTGCTGAAACTTGTTTCATTCCTGTGTTTGTGACTTTCATCTTAACTCACAGTCAATATTTGTGGGGGGCTGCCTTTTCCTTTGGGGAATTTCTCTGAGGCAAGTTAGGCTTTATTTCCTTTCTCTAGGGGTAGTTAGCTCTTAGGCTGTGAAGAGGCGTCTAGGCAGAGTTAGGTACGCTCCACGGCTATTTCTAGTGTGTGTGATAGGATTAGGGGTTGCGGTCAGCAGAGCTCCCACTTCCCAGAGCTTGTCCTGTGTTAGTTTAACCATCAGGTCATTCCGTGTGCTCCTAACCACCAGGTCCATAACAGGAGAGATCCCTAAACTTTTGCCAAGCACCCTAGCTCTAGTGCAATTTGAGACTGCTGCAGACACTGAGAAAGCTGGATCGAGCTCAATAATATATTTCTGAGACTGCTGCCGATGCAGGGACAGCTGGGTTGCAGTTCTGCAGATACGAAGATCTGCAGTTGATGGATCAGGAGTCAGGACACAATGGCTCTAGGTCATGTGGAGAGCAGCAATCAAGATGGGGGCTGGAGTCCAGCGCAGCTGGGCGGAGGCCCCCATGACTGCTTTGAGCCGGGCGGTCTTTTTAAATAATGCCACGGCTGGGGATAGGAGGATGGCAAGGGGGGAGGAGCTAGGAAGGGGGGAGCTAGTAGGGAAAGTGCGGGAAAACCGCCATTCCCTACCTTAATCCAGGACGAGGAAGACCCACCCACCCTCCCTTGTTGGCTTGTGCTTTGGGGGGTTTTTTAATGGGGGGGGAATTGTTGTGGATAGTTCATATATCGATATGGTGATGGAAGTTATATATATAAAAAAAACAAAAAACCAAAAAAACAAAAGGGGGTTTGGGAGTACACTTTGTATGCGTTTGAGGAAGGGGTGTTGGGTTCATTATCTACATTTTATTCGTTTATTGTCACAGTGGCAGTGTGGTGGGGGGGTGGGGGTTCTTGGAGTTGACGCTGATTGGTTGGGGGAAGGAATTGGAGCATAATTACAGGCAATTTAAAATGTGGTGGGGTTGGATCTGGCATTTTGGTATGGGCTCTGGACGGGGTTTTACCCTGGGAGCTGTTGGTGGTTTTTTCTCTTCCCGGAACGGGATGTATGGTGCCCTCGAGCTGGTGATTGACAGCTGAGGATAATATGGTGGTCGATCTTCTTTTGTGGGGTTTTGCCAGATCTTTTTAGCTCCAAGAACCCTCCCCTCAAATTTATATTGTTGTATTAATGTTTATGTTATTTTTGTTAATAAAAGTTGGCTGCTGTGGCCAAAATATCCAAAAGAATAATTGGTTATGTTTTTATTTAAGGAAAGGGTTGGGTCGGTGGGCAGGTTTTGGTGGTTTAGGTTACATACGAAGGAAAAGACCGTACTCGGCATACGCGGTCATGAGAACTGCCTGGGCTATAGGTGTTACTCCAGAAGAAAACAAATACTTTTTTTGGTTATACCGGCAGCAGGCAATGTTTTATTATATTACTTGAGTTATATAACATTGTCATTGAAAAACACTTTCAAATTTTCAAAAAAATAATTCAGTAGAGAATATTGTAAGTTATTATTTTTGTGGATAATTCATTGAATTATTCACATTTTCAGGTCAATTTGGGGGGGGGGGCAATGATGCAAGTCCATATTGGATAACTTTGTGACCATTATTCTTGCAATATCTGCAGTATTTCCAAGGTCTTGGGAGAGAATGAGATGAGAGATAATTGGCTTCTTTTGTATGTGCTAATATTTATACTAACTAAATTGAGGTTGTATATCTTTTGTTTTGGCCAAAAGGTTTTTTAAGCCGCCACCATAACACGATAGACACTTTTGGCCAGGCCCTACTCTGCTGTAACCTATTAAATATTTGTTAAAATATGCAATACAATTTAGGTATATTTTTATTTATTTTTCAATTTTTAAAATGACCAATAATATTGCATACAAGGAACAAATACCTCAACACCATGACCAGACACCATATTACTACCACATAGTGACCAAATAGCACATACAAGGGACAAATATTACCGCACCATGACCAGACCACATATTACCACCACAAAGTGATCAAATAGCACATACAAGGGACAAATACTGCAACACCATGTCCAGATCACATATTACCACCACATAGTGACTGAATACTACAATACTGATCAGTAATAAAAAAACACAATACTATCACCATAAGTACCATTATACACAGGAGATCTGTACTTAGTATGCACTGTTTGTGTACAGGTAATACAGTGATCACTGGTGATAATACAGTTAGGGCCAGAAATATTTGGACAGTGACACAATTTTCGCGAGTTGGGCTCTGCATGCCACCACATTGGATTTGAAATGAAACCTCTACAACAGAATTCAAGTGCAGATTGTAACGTTTAATTTGAAGGGTTGAACAAAAATATCTGATAGAAAATGTAGGAATTGTACACATTTCTTTACAAACACTCCACATTTTAGGAGGTCAAAAGTAATTGGACAAATAAACATAACCCAAACAAAATATTTTTATTTTCAATATTTTGTTGCAAATCCTTTGAAGGCAATCACTGCCTTAAGTCTGGAACCCATGGACATCACCAAACGCTGGGTTTCCTCCTTCTTAATGCTTTGCCAGGCCTTTACAGCCACAGCCTTCAGGTCTTGCTTGTTTGTGGGTCTTTCCGTCTTAAGTCTGGATTTGAGCAAGTGAAATGCATGCTCAATTGGGTTTAGATCTGGAGATTGACTTGGCCTTTGCAGAATGTTCCACTTTTTGGCACTCACGAACTCCTGGGTAGCTTTGGCTGTATGCTTGGGGTCATTGTCCATCTGTACTATGAAGCGCTGTCCAATCAACTTTGCAGCATTTGGCTGAATCTGGGCTGAAAGTATATCCCGGTACACTTCAGAATTCATCCGGCTACTCTTGTCTGCTCTTATGTCATCAATAAACACAAGTGACCCAGTGCCATTGAAAGCCATGCATGCCCATGCCATCACGTTGCCTCCACCATGTTTTACAGAGGATGTGGTGTGCCTTGGATCATGTGCCGTTCCCTTTCTTCTCCAAACTTTTTTCTTCCCATCATTCTGGTACAGGTTGATCTTTGTCTCATCTGTCCATAGAATACTTTTCCAGAACTGAGCTGGCTTCTTGAGGTGTTTTTCTGCAAATTTAACTCTGGCCTGTCTATTTTTGGTATTGATGAATGGTTTGCATCTAGATGTGAACCCTTTGTATTTACTGTCATGGAGTCTTCTCTTTACTGTTGACTTAAAGACAGATACACCTACTTCACTGAGAGTGTTCTGGACTTCAGTTGATGTTGTGAACGGGTTCTTCTTCACCAAATTAAGTATGCGGCGATCATCCACCACTGTTGTCATCCGTGGACGCCCAGGCCTTTTTGAGTTCCCAAGCTCACCAGTCAATTCCTTTTTTCTCAGAATGTACCCAACTGTTGATTTTGCTACTCCAAGCATGTCTGCTATCTCTCTGATGGATTTTTTCTTTTTTTTCAGCCTCAGGATGTTCTGCTTCACCTCATTTGAGAGTTCCTTTGACCGCATGTTGTCTGCTCACAGCAACAGCTTCCAAATGCAAAACCACACACCTGGAATCCACCCCTGACCTTTTAACTACTTCATTGATTACAGGTTAACGAGGGAGACGCCTTCAGAGTTAATTGCAGCCCTTAGAGTCCATTGTCCAATTACTTTTGGTCCCTTGAAAAAGAGGACACTATCCATTACAGAGCTATGATTCCAAAACCCTTTCTCCGATTTGGATGTGGAAACTATCATATTGCAGCTGGGAGTGTGCACTTTCAGCCCATATTATATATATAATTGTATTTCTGAACATGTTTTTGTAAACAGCTAAAATAACAAAACTTGTGTCACTGTCCAAATATTTCTGGCCCTAACTGTATACACAGGAGCTCTGTATAAAATGTATAGGTAATACAGTCATCACTGGTGACATTATACCCAGGAGCTCTGTATATAGTATACAGCATATATTGTCAGTGTATAGGTAACACACTGACTCACCAGTGACAACTCTAGGTGAATTCCTTCATCTTTCATCCAGCAGAGACCGCCGTCGCTTCTTCCAGCCAGGACTTGTCTCTGCAGGAAATAACACAGTTATCTCGAGCTCCGCTTGCAGAACACATTACTTAATTTTTCCCAACTTCTACATTATACCACATGAAGAAAAAAAGGCGACATAGTATCACTCTACACAGTAACAGGACCACCCCCTATTTAAAACAGTATACTAAAAAAATAAAATAAATACATCACTGCACTAATAATGTCCCATATTTAGCCCCTATGGTAATAATAGTCCCCATCCTTGCCCCCGTGTGTCTCTTTCCTGGCTCCAGCCATATTTTCTTGTATCCTGCCCTCATGAGTATCCATTCTGCCCCATATGATCTCCCCATCCTGCCCCATATGATCTCCCTATTCTGCCCCATATGATCTCCCCATCCTGCCCCATATGATCTCCCCATGCTGCCCCATCTGTCTCCATCGTATCCATCCTGCCCCATGATCCTGCACGATCTGTCTCCAATCCTGCCCCCAGTGTCTCCAATCATGCCCCCATGTCTTTCATTCTGCCCCGTGTCTCCAATCATGCCCCGTATCTCCATTCTGCCCCCTATGTCTCCAGTCCTGCCCCCAGTGTCTCCACCATTCTACCCAAGTGTGTCCAGCATTCTGCCCTGAGTGTGTCCAGCATTCTGCCCCCAGTGTGTTCAGCATTCAGTCCCCAGTGTATCCAGCATTCAGCTCCCAGTATGTCCAGCATTCAGCCCCCATTGTGTCCAGCATTCAGCCCCCAGTGTGTCCAGCATTCAGCCCCCAGTGTTTTCAGCATTCAGCCCCCAGTGTATCCAGCATTCAGCCCCCAGTGTGTCCAGCTTTCAGCCCCCAGTGTGTCCAGCATTCTGCCCCCAGTGTGTCCAGCACTCAGCCCCCAGTGTCTCCAGCATTCTGCCCCCAGTGTCTCCAGCATTCTGCCCCCAGTGTCTCTAGCATTTCTGCCCCCAGTGTCTCCAGCATTTCTGCCCCCCAGTGTCTCCAGCATTTCTGCCCCCAGTGCTCCAGAATTCTGCCCCAGCGTGTCCATTATTCTGCCCCAGCGTGTCCAGCATTTTGCCCCCAGCATGTCCAGCATTCTGCCCCCAGCGTGTCTAGCATTTCTGCCCCCAGCGTGTGCAGCATTCTGCCACGGGGCCCCCTGGATCGCTGCTCTAAAAAAGAAAAAAAACACTTGGCTGCACTCCTGTGGCGGGCGGCGAAGCTCCATCCCTCCACGCAGGTGAAGCGCGCACTCATCGGCGGCTGACAATGACGTCAGGCGCCAGTGAATTGCGCGCTGCGGCTCTCGTCAGCTGCCAGCCTCCGATTGGCTGGCGGCTGTTAACTATTGATGTGCGGGCGCAAGCCTGCACCGGCACATCAATAGCGTTAAACTGCAGCAGCGGCGGTGGGGTAGGGGCTCGGTGAGCAGATGAGATGGGGCCCGATGCGGGCCCCCTCTGCCCACCAGGCCCCATATGCCAGTCAGGGCAGTAATGCTCTGATGGTGGCCCTGGGGCTGTCACGAAAATACCACACTGGCAAATATGTGGCCTTTTTTTATATGCTAAATAGTGCTGTATAGAATTACAGTATCAGAGAGCAAAAAAAGAGGTACACTGGCCTACAATGACCAAACTTGGAGCACAGAGATAAATGAGGGCTCTCACGGAAATACCACACTGGCAAATATGTGCCCTTTTAGTATTTTTTTATGCTAAATAGTGCTGTATATAATTTCAGTGACAGACAGCAAAAGAAGTGGTCTTCCGGCCTACAATGACCACACTTGGAGCAAGCAAATATATGAGGGCTGTCATGGAAATACCACACTGGCAAATATGTGCCCTTTTTATATTTTTATGCTAAATAGTGCTGTATATAATTTCAGTAACAGACAGCAAAAAAGTGGTCCTTTGGCCTACAATGCCCAAACTTGGAGCACAGAGATATATAAGGGCTCTAATGTTAATACCACACTGGCAAACATGTGCCCTTTTTATACATTTTTATGCTAAATAGTGCTGTATATAATTTCAATAACAGACAGCAAAAAAGTGGTCCTCCGGCCTACAATGACCAAACTTGGAGCACAGAGATATATGAGAGCGCTCACGGAAATAACACACTGGCAAATATGTGCCCTTTTAACCCCTTTCTGACATATGACGTACTATCCCGTCGAGGTATGTTGGGCCCGTATGACCACCGACGGGATAGTATGTCATACGCGATCGGCCGCACTGACGGGGGGAGCACGGCCGATCGCGGCCGGGTGTCAGCTGACTATCACAGCTGACATCCGGCACTATGTGCCAGGCATGGTCACGGACCGCCTCCGGCACAATAACCCCCGGAACACTGCGATCAAACATGATCGCAGTGTGCTGTGGTATAGGGAAGCATCGCACAGGGAGGGGGCTCCCTGCGGGCTTCCCTGAGACCCCCGGAGCAACGCGATGTGATCGCGTTGCTGCAAGGGTCTCTTACCTCCTCCTCCCTGCAGCAGGCCCAGATCCAAGATGGCCGTGGCATCCGGGTCCTGCAGGGAAGTGGCTTCACTGCGCCTGCTCAGAGCAGGCGCTGGGAAGCCAGGAGAAGTGCACGTCAGATCGCTGTCCTGACACAGTGCACAGAAAAAGTGTCAGATCAGCGATCTTACACTATAAAATGATGCCCCCTGTTATGATGCGGTGGTCTAGGAGCAACATGGAACGAGCTCTGAAGGAAGTGGTAACTGTACTGACCGCAGTCCCTAAGCTCAACACAACACGAGAAGCAGCCGTGGAATGCTCCTAACTCTCCCTATGCATCTCGTCACAGCCTAAGAGCTAACTACCCCTAAAGACAGAAGCAGGAAAACTATCATGCCTCAGAGAAAATCCACAAAGGATAGATTAGCCCCCCACAAATAATGACTGTGAGTGGAGAGGGAAAAGACATACACAGAATAAAACCAGGATGAGCACAGGAGGCCAGTCTAGCTTGATAGATAGGACAGGATGGAATACTGTGCGGTCAGTATAAAACACTACAAAAATCCACGCAGAGTTTACTAAAAATCTCCACACCTGACTAAAGGTGTGGAGGGTAAATCTGCATCCCAGAGCTTCCCGCAAGACAGAATTAATTCATACTGATAAGCTGGACAAACATAGAAAGCACAGAATGGATAAGTCCACAATCTGTGAACAGAACAGAGCAAGTAAGAACTTAGCTTTGCTGAACTGGTCATGATAACAGGGAAATCCAAAGAGATGTGAATCCAACCAGAAACCATTTACAAGTGGCACTAGCTGAAGGAACAGCCAGACCTAAATAGCCGAGCAGAAGAGAAGATAAGTGGAGGCAGCTGATGACAGCTAACTCCAAGGAGCAGCCATACCACCTGAAACCACAAGAGGGAGCCCAAGAGCAGAACTCACAAAAGTGCCACTTACTACCACCGGAGGGAGCCCAAGAGCGGAATTCACAACAGCCCCCCCTGGGGCAATGTTATAGTGTAAAAAAAAAATATTCACATGTGTAAAAAAAATTAAAAAAAAAAATCCCCCCCCCTTAAAAAAATGTTCTTCCTATAAATACATTTCTTTATCTAAAAAAATAAAAAAATAAAAGTACACATATTTAGTATCGCCGTGTCCATAATGACCCCACCTATAAAACTATATCACTAGTTAACCCCTTCAGTGAACACTGTAAAAAAAAAAAAGAGGCAAAAAACGCTTTATTCTCATACCGCCAAGCAAAAAGTGGAATAACACGCGATCAAAAAGACTGATATAAATAACCATGGTACCGCTGAAAACGTCATCTTGTCCCACAAAAAACGAGCCGCCATATAGCATCATCAGCAAAAAATAAAAAAGTTATAGTCCTCAGAATAAAGCGATCCAAAAATAATTATTTTTTCTATAAAATAGTTTTTATCGTACAAAAGCGCCAAAACATAAAAAAATGATACAAATGAGGTATCGCTGTAATCGTACTGACCCGAAGAATAAAACTGCTTTATCCATTTTACCAAACGCGGAATGGTATAAACGCCTCCCCTAAAAGAAATTCATGAATAGCTGGTTTTTGGTCATTCTGCCTCACAAAAATCGGAATAAAAAGCGATCAAAAAATGTCACGTGCCCGAAAATGTTACCAATAAAAACGCCAACTCGTCCTGCAAAAAACATGA
Source organism: Ranitomeya imitator (assembly GCF_032444005.1). NCBI lineage: Eukaryota > Metazoa > Chordata > Amphibia > Anura > Dendrobatidae > Ranitomeya > Ranitomeya imitator. Next base: position 650,363,030 of record NC_091282.1, on the reverse strand, counting down.
CCTCACATGACTCTGTGGACCCAAATATGGAAAAATTATAGCTCTCAAAATGTGGTAATGTAAACAATATTTTTTGCAATAAAAAGCGTCTTTCAGTGTGTGACGGCTGCCAATCATAAAAATCCGCTAAAAACCCGCTATAAATAGAAAATCAAACCCCCCTTCATCATCCCCTTAGTTAGGGAAAAATTAAAAAATTAAAAAAAGTATTTATTTCCATTTTCCTATTAGGGTTAGGGCTAGGGTTAGGGCTAAGGCTAGGGTTAGGGCTAGGGTTATGGTTAGGGCTAGGGTTAGGGTTAAGGCTAGGGTTAGGGTTAGGGCTAGGGTTAGGGCTAGGATTAGGGCTAGGGTAGGGTTAGGGCTAGGGTTAGGGCTAGGGTTAGGGTTGGGGCTAGGGTTAAGGCTACAGTTAGGGTTGGGGTTAAAGTTAGGGTTAGGGTTGGGGCTACATTTACAGTTGGGAATAGGGTTGGGATTAGGGTTAAGGGTGTGTCAATTCCAGCCAATTCTGCGTTGAAAAAGTAAAACAGTGCTTCTTCCCTTCCGAGCTCTCCCGTGTGCCCAAACAGGGGTTTACCCCAACATATGGGGTATCAGCATACTAAGGACAAATTGGACAACAACTTTTGGGGTCCAGTTTCTCCTGTTACCCTTGGGAAAATACAAAACTGGGGGCTAAAAAATAATTTTTGTGGGAAATTTTTTTTTCACAGCTCTGCGTTATAAACTGTAGTGAAACACTTGGGGGTTCAAAGTCATCACAACACATCTAGATAAGTTCCTTGGGGGGTCCAGTTTCCAATATGGGGTCATTTGTGGGGGGTTTCTACTGCTTAGGTACATTAGAGGCTCTGCAAACGCAATGTGATGCCTGCAGACCATTCCATCTAAGTCTGCATTCCAAATGGCACTCCTTCCCTTCCGAGCCCTCCCATGCGCCCAAATGGTGGTCCCCCCCCACATATGGGGTATCAGCGTACTCGGGACAAATTGGACAACAACTTTGGGGTCCAATTTCTCCTGTTACCCTATTGAGAAAATACAAAACTGGAGGTTAAAAAAAATTTTGGGGGAATTTTTTTTTATTTTCACGGCTCTGCGTTATAAACTGTAGTGAAATAGTTGGGGGTTCAAAGTTCTCACAACACATCTAGATAAGTTCCTTTGGGGGTCTAGTTTCCAAAATGGGGTCACTTGTGGGTGTCCAATTTCTCCTGTTACCCTTGGAAAAATACAAAACTGGGGGCTAAAAATAATTTTTGTGGAATTTTGTTTTATTTTTTTTTATTTTTACGGCTCTGCCGTTATAAACTTCTGTGAAGCCCTAGGTGGGTCAAAGTGCTCACCACACATCTAGATAAGTTCCTTAGGGGTTTTACTTTCCAAAATGGTGTCACTTGTGGGGGGTTTCAATGTTTAGGCACATCAGTGGCTCTCCAAACGCAACATGGCGTCCCATCTCAATTCCTGTCAATTTTGCATTGAAAAGTCAAACGGTGCTCCTTCCCTTCCGAGCTCTTCCATGCACCCAAACAGTGGTTTACTCCCACATATGGGGTATCAGCGTACTTAGGACAAATTATACAACAACTTTTGGGGTCCAATTTCTTCTCTTACCCTTGGGAAAATAAAAAATTGGGGGTGAAAAGATCATTTTTGTGAAAAAATATGATTTTTTATTTTTACGGCTCTGTATTATAAAGTTCTGTGAATCACTTAATAGGTCAAAGTGCTCACCACACATCTAGATAAGTTCCTTGGGGGGTCTACTTTCCAAAATGGTGTCACTTGTGGGGGTTTTCAATGTTTAGGCACATCAGTGGCTCTCCAAACGCAACATGGCGTCCAATCTCGATTCAGTCAATTTTGCATTGAAAAGTCAAACGGCGCTCCTTCGCTTCCGAGCTCTGTCATGGTTTACCCCCACATATGGGGTATCGGCGTACTCAGAACAAATCGTACAACAACTTTCGGGGTCCATTTTCTCCTGTTACCCTTGGTAAAATAAAACAAATTGGAGCTGAATTAAATTTTTTGTGAAAAAAAGTTAAATGTTCATTTTTATTTAAACATTCCAAAAATTCCTGTGAAACACCTGAAGGGTTAATAATCTTCTTGAATGTGGTTTTGAGCACCTTGAGGGGTGTAGTTTTTAGAATGGTGTCACACTTGGGTATTTTCTATCATATAGACCCCTCAAAATGACTTCAAATGAGATGTGGTCCCTAAAAAAAAAAATGGTGTTGTAAAAACGAGAAATTGCTGGTCAACTTTTAACCCTTATAACTCCCTAACAAAAAAAAAAAATTTTGGTTCCAAAATTGTGCTGATGGAAAGTAGACATGTGGGAAATGTTACCTATTAAGTGTTTTGTGTGACGTATCTCTGTGATTTAATTGCATAAAAATTCAAAGTTGGAAAATTGTGAAATTTTCAAAATTTTCGCCAAATTTCCATTTTTTTCACAAATAAACGCAGGTAATATCAAAGAAATTTTACCACTAGCATGAAGTACAATATGTAACAAGAAAACAATGTCAGAATCACTAGGACGCATTGAAGCGTTCTAGAGTTATTATCTCATAAAGGGACAGTGGTCAGAATTGCAAAAATTGGCCTGGTCATTAACATGCAAACCCCCTTGGGGGTAAAGGGGTTAATTTTTTTTATGCTAAATAGTGCTGTATGTAATTTCAGTAACAGACTGCAAAAAAAGTGGTCTTCCGGCCTACAATGCCCAAACTTGGAGCATAGAGATATATGAGGGCTGTCACGGAAATACCACACTGGCAAATATGTGGCCATTTTATATATGCTAAATAGTGCTGTATAGAATTACAGCGTCAGACAGCAAAAAGATGTACACCAGCCTACAATTCCCAAACTTGAAGCACAAAGATATATGAGGGCTCTCACGGAAATACCACACTGGCAAATATGTGCCCTTTTAGTATTTTTTTATGCTAAATAGTGCTGTATATAATTTCAGTAACAAACAGCAAAAGAAGTGGTCTTCCGGCCTACAATGACCACACTTGGAGCAAGCAAATATATGAGGGCTGTCATGGAAATACCACACTGGCAAATATGTGCCCTTTTTGTAATTTTGGAAGCTAAATAGTGCTGAATATAATTAGAGTCTCAGACAGCAGAAAAAGGGGTCCACCAGCCTACAATGCCCAAAGTCGGAGCATGCAGATATATGAGGCCTTTTTCGGTGAATTTAAAGCATACAAAAAAAAAATGTGGCACAAGGCTAGCACACACAACTATGCTACGTATGCCTGACAAACTATGATTTTTCAAAAGGCCTCAGTCTGACAGAACAGACTGTATATTTTTTTGGGGGAATGAATTTTTTGAAAAAAAAAAATCCAACTAGGTATATAGTAAAGAAGCTGCAGCAGCAGTAGACAGTTATGAAGCTTTGGGAGCGATGCAATGGGACCAATGGACGCACATACAGTACCTGCAGGCCTTGCACTGATGTGGATATGCTGTGCCCTGCGTACCTAGCGCCGCAATATCGGGACCCACGAATTGGCCCTAAAAAGGACTGTTCTCAGGAGTTGTGGATGTAAGGCTACGTTCACACTAGCGTTCGGCTAGTGTGCGTCGCGCTAGCGTCGGGCGACGCAGCGGCGACGCACGCGTCATGCGCCCCTATGTTAACATGGGGGACGCATGCGTTTTTGCTTGTTGCGTTTTCCGACACGTGCGTCTTTTTTGACGCTAGCGTCGGACCAACAAAACGCAACAAGTTGCATTTTTCTTGCGTCCGATTTTCGTCAAAAAACGACGCACGCGTCGAAAAACGCAGCGTTTTTGCGTGCGTTTGCAAGCGTTTTTCGGTGCGTTGTGCGTCGCGTCGCCGACGCAGCGGCGCACAACGCTAGTGTGAACGTATCCTAAGAGTTGCAGACCTACACTAACTCTAAAAACCACGATTCTGACCCTACTTCGGCACCAATTCTCCCTACTCTCGCTGAAACAGAAACAGAATGAGGTGAGCAGGGCATAAATAGTCAGAAAACTCAATTAATGAGGGAGATTCTGCTTCAGTAAGTGATATAGGGGTAGTGTCAATTTTATTGATGCTGGAGCCAACTATTTTCTTATATAAGGAGACTTTTTCCCTTTCTTCGTTTATTCTGTTTATTTGATTCCCAATTAATTCCAGATGCTTTTTGGCATCCAGAAATAATGTAAAGGTACAGTAGGTGTCTCCAGCTCAGAGAAAGATATGGTTATATTTATTATTAATTTTTTTATAAAGAACCTGCATTAACTGAGACTATATGTCTGTTCTCAGCTACCGCAACTGACATGCTTTTCATGCATTTTCGTGCATTTCATACTAATCAGCGGGAAATGTAAAAAATGTAATGGAACTTTTAAATTTAACGAATATATAAATAAATCTCTTTAGGATCTCATGAATGCCAGCTCATTTAGTTTGTAAGACATTTCATAGGAACATCTTACTCCAACAAATAACACTAGGTATGGAGATAACTAAATGGATACATACTAAAAAAAAATTAATCTTTTATTGGATTTTACACTACTGTTCTCAAAATAACCTCAATGATTAAATAGCCCAACACAGAGAGACAGAAAGCAAACAATCTTCTTTTGATGTGTGAAGCATGGGTTCCAGACCCAAATTTACTTAATACATTTTGTATCAATTTCATTTTTATCTTTATATACAACCAATTCATGAGAATTAAAGTTAATATTTTATTGTGTCTGTATTTAAATAATATGCAAAACCCCTTTTCCCATTTGTGTGTATCATGTATTGAATCATTTGGTGCCTCACTGTACTTTGACATGTCTGTCATGCGGTGTGTTGTCGCCCAGATTGAAAAATCAAACATACAGATGTGCTTAAAAGTTTACATACCCTGGCAGAATTTTTGCTTTCTTGGCCCTTTTTTCAGAGAATATGAATGATAACACCAAAACGTTTTCTCCACTCATGGTTAGTGGTTGCGTGAAGCCATTTATTGTCAAACTACTGCGCGGAAATACATCCACAAAAATAATTTTCATTTAGAAAGCACATAGTTGGCACCTGAGGACCCTGGACATCTTTCTCCACCTCACCTCCTTGCAAATCAGCCAAGCAGTCTGAGTCTCATTCATGCAGCATTCTCTTCTGCTCTTGCTTGGGTTCCATGGCCCATCTACCTGCTCCTGCCTCAGAAGTAGAAGAGACTTAGTACACTGATGCCCAACGAGTTCTGTTGGAGGATGAATACATGGGAAGGCTAGAGCACATGCAGCGCCCCAGAGTCCTGGTCATTGCAGTAATGTTATTCTTTCACCAGGGGGAGTGATATTACGTCTGATGGCACTAAAGGAGTCCACCCTGCCAGGTATCACAAACCTTACACCACACTTCACACTCCAGTCCACCACGGGGAGCCTTGCTCCTATCTACTAGGGCACTCCTCAAATTAGGGTATAACTGGTGAGTTGGATAGAAAGTGAGTCAGAAGCTGACTGAGCTTGGCCCAGGCAACACCTGTCAGGCAGACAGCGGGAAAGGAGGAACACCACAAAGCTGCAGACAGAGGACCCCAGACAGGGGTGGGATGCTGTCGGAGGCCTAGCACGAGACAGGAGGACACGGAGCTGCGCCTGCATCCCATGCGGCAGCATCCTAAGAAAGGACAAGAAAGGAATTGTATTGTAGAAAGTGAGACACGAAGTCATAACACAAGGAGAAAACCAGAGGGGATTAACTCCCACATGACCAGTCCAGAGATAAGACAGCTGAACAAAAACTCAGAACTGGATCAGGACACAGATAAGCTTCAGCAGTGCATGTTGCCGCTTTGCCAATGCGCTGCTGGACAGGTCCCAGCTTGGCAGTGATGGGGAGGGTACTTCAGCAGAGGATGAGGAGCAGAAGGAGGGTAGATATGAAGAGGCAGAAACACTGACAGAAGTTAGGCCAGCAATTCTTGGTGTAAGTAGGATGTGTGATGTCCCAGTTTTTGCCTTTGTCCCACCCTCCACCAGGTTTACCCAGTGTGCTGTGAAAGAAATGTATCATGCCTGTCCACAACAACTTGTCCAGGTTTCTGTTGTTAGGTGGACCTTCCCAGTTAAGGTGTTGGTGACGGCATGGTTCAGATTGTTTCACACGTGTGTAATGCAGGGACTGCACACCGGGCTAAATAGTGGCAGCTGGGAACACTGTATCGTGGGGCAGCCGCAGCCAACAAATCACAGAAAGACTGTATTCCCACAAGCCTAAATGGCAACATCTCCACAGCTAGCAATTTGGCAATGTGCGAGTTTAGTATTTGTGCCTGTGGGTTCGTGGCTGGGTATTTACACTTTCTTTCCAAGCTCACAGGCATGGACAATTGGATACTTTGCTGGGACAAGGAAGTGGATGTGGTTGATTTTTCTTGTGTATGAGCAACCACAGCTTGTGGGCAGGAGTTATGATCACCTCCTTCCTGAACAGCACTTTCTGAAGGACATAGCCCAGGTGACATGGCAGTGGTCTGTCCCACAGACACAGATTTGGTACCCTGGTGTTCTGCCCAACTAGTGGGGTGCTTGGCTGCCATGTGGTTTTGCATACTGGTGGTGCTCAGGTTGCCTTTGACCTGGCCTCTGCTCAACTTGGTATGGTTACAGACTGCAATGCTTTCTCTGAAGGACTTTCAGAAAAGAAATTCCACACAGCGTCTGAACATCCCCTTGCCCTGACTTGGCACATAGCGGGGGTGCTCTTGGGAACAGTTGACCCAGTTCTCACTCTGGGCAAACCACGATCACTTGGTGCCTGTGTTGGTGCTACATATCCATCTTCCTCTGTGTTGTTGTGATGGCTATGTGTGGTAACGGTCCAGGTGGATCAGTGGACTCATCATCAAAACCACCTCATCTTCCATCTCATCCTCCTTCCCAGTTGACATTGTAAGCTGACATGATGGCAACTGTGCCTCCTCATCATCAGCCTCCACCTCTGGATACAGTAAATGATGTTCCTCCAAGTGGCTTTCTTCTGGCCATAGGTCCTCAAATACTTGAGCATCAACGCACGCCATCTCCTCACATCCCTCTTCATTGCTGCATGGTGATAGGCCAGAGCCAACCAAAGGATATATAGCAAACAGATCAGAGTGGCCAAGCTTGGGGTCATATGTCTCCTGTGACTGTTAATGGTGGGAAGAAGGAGAACCAGTTTCAGGATTGGATGGACCAGCCTTTTGTGCATCGACAGTAGACTGTGTGGTTGTGGAAGATTTGTTGCTGCTTGTCAAATGCATAGAGGCCTTGTCTGCTATCCAAAACAGAATTTGCTCTCACTCTTCTGGCTTCCACACATGTTTACGTTCCAGACCGGGAAATTTTTCCAGGAATATAGTGGATGGATCAAGCTTCTTCTGACATGACACAGACTGCCTTTTCACGCACCACTGACAACACCAAATCAACATGAACATCTCTGTCCCTTAACAACTGGCTTTTTTTGGCATTTTGGGTTTTGCTCACAGATTTTCAGATGTTGATAGCACCTGGCAAGCTAGCTGTCACAGCCAAAATAGTGGGGGAAATGGCCTGGTGCCTGCTTAGTAGAAGGCAGTAGGAAAGGTTTGAATTACTGCTTTGAGTAGGGCACTTAATGCCTTTTCAAGTGGACTAATGTGGACAGAAGAAGCCAAGCTCTGACCCCAAAAACAGCAGGGAATATGGCAGACCTGGGCAAGATGCGGCCCGCGGGCCGCATCCGTCCCGCCTGATGATTTTAAGCGGCCCACCAGCTAGCTGTCACTAATGACAGCCACGCCCGGAACCGCTCGGCCAGCCGCCAGCCGCCTCTGAGGAGGACCGCTGGCGGCTGGAGTGAAGGCCAGGTTGATTACCTGTTTATCGGTGGTGGCGGCCATCTTCCCGAGGCCGCACGTGCGCAGATGGAGTGCTCTGCTTCACGGGGCTTCAGGAAAATGGCCACGGGAGGCCGCACGTGCGCAGATGGAGATCGCGGCGACCATTTTCCTGAAGCCGAGTTTGCAGATTTAGATCTCAGCCTCAGGAAAATGGCCGCCGAGATCTCCATCTGTGCACGCGTGGCCTCCCGCGGCCATTTTCCTGAAGCCCCGCGAAGCAGAGCACTCTATCTGCGCACGCGCGGCCTCAGGAAGATGGCCACCGCCACCGATATTCAACCCTGGCTCTGCTGCTCACATTGCATTCCGGGCCGCTGCGTCACCTCACCGGTGGAAGGGACCCTGCACACGCCATACCGCACCTCTGCCGCCGCACCACCACTGCTGCAACCCCCCATGGACACCAGGCCGTGGCGTCGCCCGCCTAAGCAGGAAGGGACCCTGCTCAGGTGCACGCCACACCACATCACACAACCTCTGCCGACACCATGCCTCTTGTAACCCTGCTCTGCGACTGTCAGCCCTCAGGTAAGAATCTTACCATAAGATACTGTAAATTCGGACAATAAGACGGACCCCCATCTTATAAAAAAATCAAATTTGGGGTGTGTCTTATGGTCCTGTGCGTCTTATAGTCCAAAAAATACGGTAATTATATTAGTTTGGCCCTCTAAAACCATCCCACTTTCTCATGCGGCCCCATGGCAAAATTAATTGCCCACCCCTGGAATATAGCCTTGTGTATGCTTGGTAGCAGACAGTAGGAAATGTTTGGACTAGAGTAGAGGGACTTTTACTTTTTTAGGATCGAGTCGGGTTTTGCGAAACCCGACTTTCTCAAAACTCGGGTCGGGTAAAATCGGCCGATTATTGCGAAAAGTCGGGGGCCAACCGAAACACGAAACCCAAAGGAAAGTCAATGGGGAATCAAAGTCGGCAGTGAGTGGAGGACAGGAAAACACCTACAGTGCCCATTTTAATGCCAAAAACATCAATTCGTATTACTGAAGCTTGTCAATCTTAATTTACTTTATAATAATAGTTAGGCATTGAAAACAGGGGTCATTTAGCTAAAGTTGTGGGGGGGTAGGGCTGGCTCAAGATTTTCGTGGGCCCAGGAAATGCGGAATACGTCAGGGCGGTGGAGCAGGTAGAGGTAAGTATTTCAACTTTGCAAGTGCTGTGATCCTGAGCAAGCAGGAGGGCCCACTCGTTGGCACTGGCACAGGGCCCCTCATAGTACGGCGGTGTGTTTGATGAAGGAACCTGCACTTTCATCTGCACCTTCCTCTTTGTCCCCATGTAAGGTGGTATAGTATGCAGGAAGGGGAACCTGACTTTCAGCAGGGTCAGATTCTGGCTGTGTAGAGTGCAAGGAGAATGTAGTGGTCTAAGTCAATGTACCAACAGACTCATCTAGCAGTGGCTGGCCAATGGGCAGGATGAGGAGGAAACACAGATATAGGCCCAAATAAGAAAGTAGGCTAAATCCAGTTCAAAATTGGTAACAGGACGAAACAGGCGGCATTGCTTTGTTCAGCCAAGGACAACTGTAATGAGTGGCTGACACAGTTAGTAGGCCCCCAAAAGTAAGTAGGCTAAATGCAGTTCAAAATTGCCAAAAAGGACTAAACGGGTGGAATTGCTTTGTTCAGCGGAGGACAACTGTAATGAGGGGCAGACATAGTTAGTAGGCCCAAATAAGTAAGTAGGCTAAATGCAGTTCAAAATTGCCAAAAAGGACTAAACTGGTGGCATTGCTTTGTTCAGCGGAGGGCAACTGTAAGGAGTGGCTGACACAGTTACTAGGCCAAAAATAAAAAAGTAGACTAAATGCAGTTCAAAATTGGTAACAGGACTAAACTGGCGGCATTGCTTTGTTCAGCGGAGGACAACTGTAAGGAGTGGCTGACACAGTTACTAGGCCCAAATAAGTAAGTAGGCTAAATGCAGTTCAAAATTGCCAAAAAGGACTAAACTGGTGGCATTGCTTTGTTCAGCGGAGGGCAACTGTAAGGAGTGGCTGACACAGTTACTAGGCCTTAAATAAAAAAGTAGACTAAATGCAGTTCAAAATTGGTAACAGAAGTACACAGGCGGCATAGATTTTTTCAACGGAGGAGGACAACTGTTATGAGAGGCTCACACAGTTACTAGGCCCAAGTAAGTAAGTAGGCTAAATGCAGTTCAAAATTGGTAAGAGGAGTACACAGGCGGCATAGCTTTGTTCAGCGGAGGAGGACAACTGTTATGAGAGGCTCACACAGACTTAGTAGGCCTAAAATAAAAAAAATTAGGCTAAATGCAGTTCAAAATTGGTAACAGGAGTACACAGGCGGCATAGCTTTGTTCAGCGGTGGAGGACAACTGTTATGAGAGGCTCACACAGTTACTAGGCCCAAGTAAGTAAGTAGGCTAAATGCAGTTCAAAATTGGTAACAGGAGTACACAGGCGGCATTTCTTTGTTCAGTGGAGGACAACTGTAATAAGTGGCTCATACAGACTTATTAGGCCTAAAATAAAAAAGTAGGCTAAATGCAGTTCAAAATAGGTAAGAGGAGTACACATGCAGCATTGCTTTGTTCAGTGGAGGACAACTGTAATAAGTGGCTGACACAGTTAGTAGGCCAAAATAATAAAGTGGTCTAAATGTCAGCCCAAAAAATGTTCATAAATAAACTAATGGCATAGCTAGGTAAAGGGGTGGGCTCCTCTGCTGAGTAGTAGACAGTGGTAGTTGGCGCAAAGTATTAACTGGTCTAAATGGAGGCCAGGGCCCCTGTATATTTTTACATCTATCATCTATCATTTCAACAAATTTGTATTGGCAGTGCCATTGAAGGATTTAGCAGCACAGACTACACAGTGGTGGAGCAGGGAGAGTTAAGTTGTGCAAGTGGTAGAGTATATAGAAAAATAAAACGTAGGCCTTATAGATGGGAGTCACCACCAATCAAGTACAAAAAACCACAGCTTTATTGAACAAAATAATATACAAAAGGCAAAACACACTAAAAACATTTAAAAAGGGATATAGAGTAACCCCATAAACACTGAAGCCCAAAATAGGGCAAAAACCTGCACACACCTAAACAGGGTAAAATACACATGCCCATGAATTAAAGTGGCCTAGAGGACAACATAATAGCAGAATCAAGCCAACCCAGCCAACCCCATATGTACATACACTTAAATAAACGTTATACGAACCTGGGGAGACAGAGTGACATGACCAGGCAAGCACCATATAGTAAATGTGGCATAATAGACACTAATAGACACTAGTAAAGTGGTGCTACAAAGTCAATACCGGCCATGAAAATGTACCAAGATGAGGCTGGGACCACAAATGAAGGCCTGTATAAGTTGTCCACTACCCACCTAAGGTAAGACCATGCGCCCAGAGTGACGTAAATGCATACAGTGCAAAAATAGCAGCATTCCAAAGGCACCGGTCAGAGGTAGGATAAAGAGGGGATGTGTGCCCTGTATGGGGAGCGTGCAGGCTACAGACACCCAACGCGTGTCGCCATGCTCTGGTGACTTCGTCAGGGGTAGTGTCTGCACAGTTAGCCCCTTGCTTAAATATAAAGTTATCAGCGACTTACCCAATATCAGCTGTGCGGCGGCTAGAGACGCCGCATGTAGTGTGTGCAAATGGCGATTGCACCCGCCGGGCCCGGTGTGTATGTAGTGCGCATGTGCCGGCGTCCCAAAGCGGAAGTGTGTGCTCCGCTCTTGGTCGTCAAGGCAGCGCATACACAAAGACAAATGCGCTTGCGCGGGGAGAGACAGAAGCAATTGCAGGCAATAAGTCCAGACAGAGGGGGAGCGGTAAGAGTGTGCGCACATGAGAGGTAATAAAGACCCAAGCCTGGGGAAAAATACACCCCACAAAAAGGAGGCACAGAATGTTTTCTTACAGAGAATAAACAACCAATACTATACGCCCCAATATATAGGACAGCAGGGCACTAACAATGCGCCTAAGCTGAAGACTCATATATAAAGAAAAAATTAAAAAAAAACTTTTTTGAAAAATGTATGAAAACCTATGAGATGACCAAATAAAAAAGGAAAAATAAGTAAAAAAGTAAATAAATATGAAAATAGACAAAAAAACAAACGAAAAAAAAAAACTATCATCTATCATTTCAACAAATTTGTATTGGCAGTGCCATTGAAGCATTTAATAGCACAGACTACACAGTGGTGGAGCAGGGAGAGGTAAATATTGCAAGTGGTAGAGCACTGCTCGAGCTGGGGGGGAACACTCTCTCGTGGGCGGCGGTACTGGCACAGGGCCCCTCATATTATGACGGTGTGTCTGACGTTGGTTGTGCACCACCACCATCAGAGACACTTCATTGTACTATGAGGGACCATGTGCCAGTTCCGTCGCCCAAGAGTGAGCTCACCCATGTGTCCAGGCAAATGGCACTCGCACGGGTGCTTGCGCCAGGTGGTGACCACGGCCCTGTGGGGGGAGTCAGCCCATTTAGGGAGGTGTAAAAATGGCCTATGGTGGACATTCAGCAGCTGCAAATGGAGGAATTGGAGAAGTCAGTAAGAGGAGGCCAAAAGCAAGACATTTTTAAGGCAAGCTACGTGTCAGCAGGGGAAGGTGGGGCAAAATAATTTGAAATCCATGATTGGTTCATTTTAATGAAGGTTAGATCATCAACATTTCGGGTAGTCAGACATGTCCTTTTTTCAGTCAATATTGAACCAGCAGCACTGAAGACTCTTTCTGATAGTACACTAGCAGCTGGGCAAGCGAGCTCCTGTAATGCATATTCTGCCAATTCAGGCCAGGTGTCTATTGTAGATGCCCAGTAATCATAGGGGAATGACCTATGAGGGAGAACATCGATAAGGGAGGAAAAATAGTTGGTAACCATACTGGACAAATGCTGTCTCCTGTCACTTTGAATCGATGCAGCAGTACCAGTCGTGTCTGCGGTCATTGCGAAATCACTCCACAACCTGGTCACAAAACCCCTCTGTCCAACGCCCCTTCAGATTTGTGCACCTCTAACACCTCTGCCACGTTGCCCCCTACGACTCGTGTGAGAACCATCACCGCCGCTGTGTGCTGGGAATGCCTGAACCAAACGGTCTACAAGAGTTGCTTGTTTAACAGCCAATATTTGCCCAAGGCTCTCATGTGGCATGATATTTTGTAATTTTCCTTTGTATCCAGGAGGCAGGCCAACCAGTAATCGTCATTGGTCATCATTTTGATAATGCGGGGGTCCCTTTTTAGGATATGCAAGGCATACTCTGCCATGTGGGCCAATGTTCCAGGTGTCAATTCACTGCTTGTGCTGGGTTAAGGAGCACTTTCTTGCAAATCAACATCACTTGTGGCCCGCAAAAACCCTGTACCTGACCTTGCAACGCCACCAGTTTCTATTGCCCCCTGAGAAGCATCCTCCTCCCATAAATATTCATCCCCATCATCCTGCTCCTCCTCCTCTTCGTCCGCCACCTCATCCAGGAGAGTTCCCTGACCAGACAATGGCTGACTGTCATCAAGGCTTCCCTCCTCCTCGGCTGCAGATGCCTGCTCCTTGATGTGTGTCAAACTTTGCATAAGCAGACGCATTAGTGGGATGCTCATGCTTATGATGGCGACATCTGCACTTACCAGCCGTGTGCATTCCTCAAAACACTGAAGGACTTGACAGAGGTCTTGGAGCTTCGACCACTGCACACTAGACAACTCCATGTCTGCCAACCAACTGCCTGCCCGTGTATGTGTATCCTCCCACAAATTAATCACAGCACACCTCTGTTCGCACAGCCTCTGAAGCATGTGCAGTGTGGAGTTCCACCTTGTTGCAACGTCGATTATTAGGCGGTGCTGGGGAAGATTCAGCGATCGCTGATGGTTCTGCATACGACTGGAGTGTACGGGCGACTGGCGGATGTGCAAGCAAAGTCTTCGCACCTTCAGGAGCAGGGCTGGTAACTCCGGATAATTTTTCAGGAAGCACTGCACCACCAGGTTCAAGGTGTGAGCCAGGCAAGGAATTTGTTTCAGTTCTGAAAGGGCTATGGCAGCCATAAAATTCCTTCCATTATCACTGACTACCTTGCCTGCCTCAAGATGTACACTGCCCAGCCATGACTGAGTTTCTTGCTGCAAGTACTCGGCCAGTACTTCCGCGGTGTGTCTGTTGTCACCCAAACACTTCATTTGTAGCACAGCCTGCTGATGCTTACCACTAGCTGTTCCATAATGGGACACCTCGTGTGCAACACTGGCAGCTGCGGATAAAGTGGTCGTGCGACTGCGCTCTGTGGATGAGCTTTCACTTATGGAGGAGGAGGAGGAGGGGTGGTGAATGCCTACAGCCAACTGTTTCCTAGACAGTGGGCTAGGCAGAACTGTCCCGCTATGGCTTTCCCCTGTGGACCCTGCATCCACCACATTAACCCAGTGCGCCGTGATGGACACGTAACATCCTTGGCCATGCCTACTGGTCCATGCATCTGTTGTGAGGTGCACCTTTCTGCTGACTGATTGCCTTAGTGCATGGACAATGCGGTCTTTGACATGCTGGTGGAGGGCTGGGATGGCTTTTCTCGAAAAGAAGTGTCGACTGGATAGGTCATAGCGTAGTACTGCATAGGCCATCAGGGCTTTGAAAGCTTTGCTTTCAACCAACCGGTAGTGCAGCATCTCTAACGAGATTAGTCTAGCAATGTGGGCGTTCAAACCCTGTGTACGCGGAAGACAGGATGAGTACTTTCTTTTCCTAACAAGAGTCTCTTGTAGGGTGAGCTGGACTGGAGAGCTGCATATGGTGGAACTAGCGGGGGTGGTGGTGGACATGGCAGATTGAGAGAGGGTTGGTGATGGTGTTCTTGATGTTGGCCTACATACAGTGTTTCCTACCAAGAGCCTTGTGATTCCCTGACTGCTTTGGCCTTGCAACGATACCTCCACTTTTGCTGCTGGTGGTGTCCTAACCGGTGGGCTTACTGTGAGGGAAGCAATGTAGCATTGCTGACTACCTTCATTCTGAGCAGATGCACCAACGGTACTGGACGTTTGGTAGTTAGTCAAGCCTTGCAAGTGCCTGCTGGTTAAATGTCTACGCATGCACGTTGCATTTAAATTTAGGAGATTCTTCCCTCTGCTAAAGGTCTTAGAGCACTTCTTACCGATAACTTTGCACTGATCATTCAGATCTTGGTTAAAAAATTCCCACACTGCACTCTTCCTACTATTGATTACCTTTTCAGGCACTGCACGCTGTGCTACTTTCACCGGATGGTCACACTGTCCTAAAACTGTTTTTGGTTTTTGGCCAGAAACGGGCCTGCCAGATGAAAGCTGTTGCGATGTAGATGGCTGCTGCGGATCACCCCCCTCCACTTCTGAGCTACTGGCAGCGGCACCCTCTTCCCCCAATGGCTGCCAATCTGGGTCAACAACTGGGTCATCTATCACTTCCTCTTCAATGTCATGTGCACCTCTGTGTCACCGCGTAAGGTGCTATAGCGTTCGTGACGAGGCACCATAGTCTCATCAGGGTCTGTTAGGTGTCAAGTTCCCACCTCTGCACAGGGGGAATCTCGAACCATCTCTGCTGCGGTCTCCCATTCTTCTCCAGCCACAGTGTAGTCTGCTCAGCGGAGACGTCGTTCCCAGCGTCTTGCTTAGTCTCACTCTGTGCATAAGATTACTGCTGCTTTTCCTGCTTCTGCCATTGAAGCCAGTGCTGGGCAGCGGCGAGCAGACGCTTTTGGGACTAAGTCCTGCTATTTCCCTTCTGAGCATGCCCAGGGTGAGGCACATGCTCAGATGCTGCAGCGGTTCCCATTGGTCCACCAGGAAGGTCTTGAAGGTGCTAAACTTCTGTGGCACCTTCCCATTGGCCCTTTATTGGAAGGTCCTGAACGTGCTGCAGCTATATAAGCTTCGTATGACCGCACGGCCATGCGCTAGTGTACATTTGTAAACGTGTGTGTGTTGTGAGTGAAAGTCGTTCTTTAAAATCCCCTCCCTATTGTATACCTCCACCTCGCGGAAGGTGGATGATTGCTATCTAGCGCCCGACTTAGCCATCAGCATGTAACACACAATACAGCGTCTAATTGCTGTGACCGCCAGTGCGGCGCCGTGTGCTTTCACAGCGCTTTCCTGACCCAAGTCTAGGTGGTTAGTGGCGTCCGCCAGTGCGGCACCGCACGCACTCTCGTCCATCTTTATTATTATTTCTGTCACTCTGACACCCCAGTTGCGGTGTCGAGCGCATGAGGTCTATATGAACTCAATTCCTGTGTCTTGGGATCGAGTTCCGAGACTCCTTGCTTGCGCTTTTGGTGCGGTACCGCGGCCCTGTGACCCAACAGGGTTCGCTTCCTTCACACAGGGTGAAGTTAACCCGTGTGTGTATTCACATTTTACCGCCATATAGTCCATCATTACTTGGCAGCAGGTTCCATCTCTGCACGGTGGACCCCGGGCTGCAAACGCACCTTACTCTATCTGTCTTATTATTTGGTGCGTTCCGCAAGCCCTAACAGGGTCAGATTCTGACTCAGTACACTGCGAGGGCAATGTAGTGATCTGAGTCAATGGAACAGTATAATAATCTAGCTGTGGCTGTGCATCTGTGCACTCCTTGTCCGATTCATCTTGTAATGGGCTTTTAACAATTTCCCTCTCTAACCCAGGCACGGTATGTGTAAAGAGCTCCATGGAGTAAACTGTAGTTTCGCCTGCCACATCCTTCACTTTTGGTTTGGGTGAAGGACACAAGGAAGCGACTTGTTCCTGACCGGGAGCACCCACTGACGACTCACTGCTTTTAGATTTCGAACCTTCTAAAGAGGAGGTGAAAGAGCTAGAGGCTGAATCAGCAAGGAAAGCCAAAACTTTTTCCTGCTGCTTTGGCTTGAAAAGCTGTTTTCCTACTCCCAGATAAGGGAGCCTTCGAGGCCTTGTGTAGCCAGACGATGACGCTGGCTCAACACCTCGAGCCTTTTGTGCTATTTTGCTTTTCCCACTAACACCAGATGCTCCACCACCACCACTATCAGTACCAGCTGGCAACGACCGCCCACGGCCTCTTCCACCAGACTTCCTCATTTTTGGAAAAATTTAACTAAAATAACAACCGTTATATGGTACTGTGAAATAAGGTAGAAGGTGTATATACAGTTAGGTCCATATATATTTGGACATAGACGACATTTTTCTAATTTTGGTTATAAACATTATCACAATGAATTTAAAAAAAAACAATTCAGATGCAGTTGAAGTTCAGACTTTCAGCTTTCATTTGAGGGTATCCACATTAAAACTGGATGAAGGGTTTGGGAGTTTCAGCTCCTTAACATGTGCCACCCTGTTTTTAAAGGGACCAAAAGTAATTGGACAGATTCTACAATTTTTTTAAAAATGTTCATTTCTAGCACTTGGTTGAAAATCCTTTGTTGGCAATGACTGCCTGAAGTCTTGAACTCATGGACATCACCAGACGCTGTGTTTACTCCTTTTTGCACTTGAGCTCGGTTTTCACGAAGGACTCAAGGCTTTGGGTGACCGAATGGATATTTCCTTTAGCCACATGAATACACGTATACAGGAGGTCACCAAAAGCCTTGACCAAGTAAAAGCCGACCTCCAGAGGCCAGCAAGTCATTTTTTTAATTAAACTGAGCAGGGCATGTCGGAACACCATACTCCTGATCTCCCGCTTAGTGTCATGCAGGCCTGCAATGCTGCTTATGTGCAGGCTATGCAGCAGAGTCTGTATTTTCAGCAGACAGTAGCGGCATATCCACCTGTGCCTTCACTGTCACGATTAACCTCAATGTCGACCTCTGCTGCATACCACTGCACGGCCACCTCTATTCCTAGCACTGCCGGACACCAGTACAACACCACCACCATGCCGAGTGCTGTTGGACAGCCCACCGCCACCACCATGACAATCGCAGCTCCTGCTTGGACCTCCTCCACTGACACCACGATTCAGCAGGACCCTGGCATGGTCTTCCGTACCGCCACCACCACGATTCAGCAGGACCCTGGCATGGCCTTCCGTACCGCCACCACCACAATGCAGCAGGAGCCTGGCATGGCCTTCCGTACCGCCACCACCACAATTCAGCAGGACCCTGGCATGGCCTTCCGTACCGCCACCACCACGATGCAGCGGGACCCTGGCATGGCCTTTCGTACTGCCACCACCACGATGCAGCAGGACCCTAGCATGGCCTTCCGTACCGTCACCACCACGATGCAGCAGGACCCTGGCATGGCCTTCCGCTCTACAAGCACTATGGACTCTGGCGTGGCTGCACGCTCTACGAGCACTATGGACTCTGGCATGGCTGCACGCTCTACAAGCACTATGGACTCTGGCATGGCTGCATGCTTTACGAGCACTATGGACTCTGGCACAGTGCAGCTGTACCTTAACAGGTTACCCACCACGACCATGCCGCGACAACTGAGTCCTCCGAGGCTTCCCTGAACCCGGCAATCCCAGAAGGGAAAAAAAAAACAGCGTACTCTTAGTATTCCTCCCCCTTCACCTCCCAGTGTGTCTGTAATGTCAGTTTTGTCTCACCCATCCAGTGCGTCTCAAGCCTCTCATGTGTCAAGCCCTATCACCAAACTACCAGACCCCTCAAGTTTCATTGCCCCTTCTCCTGCCACCCCTGCGTCGTCCACTGTTAGCCAGGCCTCACTGCTTCACACCCCCCCCCCCGTTTACATCACTCTACCCCAAGCAGGCGCAGTTACATTTAAAGTTTGTGTAAAAAAAAAAAAATAATATTATGTTTTGACCCCAATTATGTGTGGTTTATTGTGTTTTTCGCCGCCGTCAACACACACCGTGCGCCGAACACTTAATTTTTTGGCCAAATCATAGCTCCAGTAGTTAGCAAATAAATGACTGCAGCTTTGTGTGTCTTTAGTATAGAGATATGAGGTGGGCCAAAAAAATAATTCATGTATTATCTCCATAATCTCTTCTTTTAGTCTGTGACTAGTGTTGCAGACTGAAGAGAAAATGTCAGAAATACAATGCAGAACTATACTCAACAGGTCAGGTGTCCAAAAACTCATTAGTTAGGACACCTGACCTGGTGAGTAGAGAACTGCCTTGTATAAGCTCCATTTTCTCGGCTGTATACGTAATATTCCACCCAAAGTGAAGGGACGATGGTGGTCATAAACACGGCATATCTATGCTCACCTGTACATGTGTCAGAAATAGTGAATTCATGAGGCTGTTATTTGTGCATCATGAATTCATTATTTCTGACACCTGACTTGATGAGTATAGATCTGTTTTGTATGACAGTCATTGTCTCTTCAGTCTGTGTCCAATGGATACTGCATAGCAGAACAGAATCAGGACGCAATAACGTCAACAACCTTACCACTAAAGCAACATGGCTGCCGTCACAATAGCAGTATGTGGTCAGTGTTTTATATCAGTATTTGTAAGCCAAAACAAGGAGTGAAACAATTAGAGGTAAATTATAATATTAACATAACTAGCACCTCTGCCTTTATCACCCACTCCAGGTTTTGGATTACAAATACTGATATTAAATACAGACCAAATACTGCTAGTTTGAGGACAGCCTTGGTTTGAAGAGGAAATACATAGGAGACACGGTCAAGACAACAAAAAATAAAGTTTATTAATGAGAAATATTATTAACATTTAAGAAAATTACTGGTACAGATAAAATTACAACAGGACATTTACACAACATTGTCCTGCCATGACACGCGTCCAATATCAGAATCAAAAAAGGTGGCAAATTGGTCCCGCATGTGACCAACTTGAGCAGTTGACCGCAGCGGGTGATGATGGTAATCGGGCAGTGGGTGTGCAACTGGTTCATCCAGTTCAATGTTGGGTTGCTCCTTAGCCATTATGTAATTGTGCAGAACCACACAGGCTTTGACCTCGTTGACTGTCTCCATTTTTAGATTAATGGCTGATGCAAGAATGCGCCATTTTGAGACTAGAATGCCAAAGGTACACTCTACTGTTCTTCGGGCCCTGGTCAGTCTGTAGTTAAAGATCCTTTTAGTGTGGTTCAAGTCCCGACTGGAATATGGCTTCAGTAGGTTTTCACACATCTGAAAGGCCTCATCCCCAACCATAACAAATGGCATCAGTGGACCTTGAGTGTTGGGGAGCGGTTGTGGCCGTGGAAATCTAAAATTTTTGCCATACACACGGCAGCCCTTATCAGAGTTCTTAAAAATCTGGGAATCGTTGCCACAGCCAAAATCTCCAATGTCCATGGCGATGAAGCATCAGTCCGCATCGGCTATTGCCATGAGCACAACAGAAAAATATTTTTTGTATTGAAGTACTCCGATCCTGTTCTGGCTGGTTTTATAATGCGGATGTGCTTTCCATCAACCGCTCCCAAACAGTTGGGGAAATCACACACACTCCAGAACTTTTCCGCAATTTCAAGCCACATGTCCAAGGTGGGTAGGGGTATAAACTCATCCCGGAGAACATTCCACAATGCCCGACAGGTGTCTGCAACTATTCCAGACAGGGTGGAAATTCTAAGCCGGTATTGGAAGTGGAGGGATGATAAACTCTTTCCGGTTGCCAGAAATCTGTAAGAAAAAAAAAATTTACAATCTGTTCTATTTATGATGTGGTTATGCTAAAGACAGAAAGGAAAATACCCAAAAAACACATGTCTGAAAACCCAAAATTTGGACTGTCATTGGTTTAGATTTGGAACGTACTCTAATGTAACCAGCAGACGTTCCTCGGGTGGAATCGCTCTACGGAGCTGGGTGTCCTGTCTCCGTATGGTTCCTTGGACACGAGCAAGCAAATTCTGGAACGAGTCTTGCGACATCCTTGTATATTCATGGAATTTCTCTGGGTTGACATTAAGCTCGCCATACAGCATGTGATAGGCTCCATGTCTCTCACGTAATTCAATAATGGGGTGTCTCCAAAAACGCCTACGCCGTCTCCTTCTTAATCTTTCGCAATTTCTTTCTTGCTCCCAAGCAAATGCACAGGCAAGAAACAGCTTGATGCTTAAATCCAGGTTGACATAAAAGCTCTCCATGCAAAGATACATTATGACACAGCATACAGGAGCAAAATCTGAAGATTTCAGCTGTTCAAGGGTCTATATATAGAGATCATATAATACACGCCCTCTGTAGTCCCATTGGTGCTGTCTGGTTATCTAGATTTTTCTCCTGTTAAATTTTTCACACTGCGCACCAAAAACGCAAATGTAGAAAAAAAATCATAGAAACACGTACAAACACGGCGTTATTTAACCGCATGCGTTCCCCACATGCGTCTATAAAACGCCACGTTTGTACGTGTTTCTATGCGTTTTTTCCTGCACTTGCAGATGCGGATTAAACGCTGCGGATTCTACTGCAAATGTGAAACTAGCCTTAGAACTCATCAACCACTGCATCATCTTCCCTACCCTTCTTGCCGGTTTGTACACTGGAGAAAGACACAACAATTGGCACCTGTGTTTCGTCATCATTATTGAAGATGTGCTGTGGTAGTCTATTGACTGTGTGTGGATCGCCCACAAAGGGCTATGGGGAACTCGGTAACGGGCCCTTCTTCTGTACTCAGTGGGGATGTAACAGTGGCTGACCCGGTCCGTGGCCCTTGGGAGGTCCGCTGATGAAATGGTGGGGAAATGTCTTTAAAAGGGATAATATTCGTGACTCCACCTGTGGTATTCGGTCAGGGTGACCGACGCTGCTTAGGGGTCCTCTGGGGTGATGTTAAGGCAGCTTGATGGTATACCTTCCCACAGGTGAAGTATATCCCCAGGGCTTCCCAGAGTGTAGTTGGTAGATGGTGGATGATGTGAGGCGCAGTGAATAACGAGGACACACGGTTGCAGTCTCTTTACCTTTACCGAAGGCTTCAACATCCACAGTCCAGGGCACCAGACCACAGGGTAGGCAGAGTCCGGCCGGTACGAAGGCACATCCAGAGTCCCCTTATCCAGGTGAAATTCAGTAGCCTTCCTACTAGTGCCTGGGTGTTGTAGTACCTCCCTTCTGAGCAACTCGGTAAGGTCCTCACAACTCTTGCAGATGTTCTAGATGCTATCTCTTCCTCTCTGTCCCCCAGATGTTGTGGATAGGACAACCCGTATGACTGATGGCCTGAGGCTTGTTTATAGGGACCCTAGAGACGCCCTGACCCCCACAATTTGCCACTATGTCTTCTTAGGTATTTAGGTCGGACAGCCAACTTGGAATTGACTGTCCTGACAGTCTCTGAAGTAAAACGTAGAGTCTATTACTCCCTCGGTGTTCCGGCCACCGGCTACGCACCTCAGAAGGAGGCAGCCTCTCTCAGGGCAGAACTCCCTCTGCCTCACTTTGAAGCTGGCTGAGCTATTTAAGTCCTCTGCAGCCTGTGGGCCACTGTCAGCTATAGTTCATGCTGCACAGTTTGAGCACCTGACCTAGATACTTATACTAGTGTTCCTTTGCCTCTGTCTGCCTGCACCCGTTTATGACTTGTTCTGACCTCTGGCTTGTACCCCGACTCCGTCTTACGTCTCACGTTTTGGTTACCATGTTCCCGGTAGGCTCTGACTTCTTGCTTGTCCCCGACTATACTCTGCTCGCCCCTTCTGTACCGCGCTGCTATCTCCGTGTATGACCTTGGCTTGTCTGACGTCTCTTTCATTACCTGTGACACCTGTGTTGTTGTTCATTGTTGCTGCGCTGTGTGTGTACAACCTCTTTTCCTTAACCAGCACCCCCTGGTGGAGGTTGCTCTATACTGCACTGCAGCAGCAAATTACATTCTGTTTAGGTCATAAACAACACACTACAGCAGAGCTGTAGCAATCTTTAAAGCAACACACCGATCAGTGTCTCTCCCCGCTGCACATCCAACCCGGTCTGGTCATCTGCGATGATGAGCGTAACCTGGTGGCAACTTTAAAGGTCAGCAAGCTGGTACACGTGCCATGCATAGCTCACATGCTGAACCTAGTTGTTCAGAAATTTCTGAAAAGTTACCTTGCCTTGCCGTACCTACTTACGAAGATGCACCATATTAGTGCCCATTTCCACCATTCCTCTACCACTTTTGCTGGTCTTACAGCTCTGTAAAAGCGCTTCAATTTGCCAAGTCACCAACTCACTTGCGACCTGCCCTTGCTGTGGAACTTAACCTATCATATGTTGGTGAGGATTAGTGAGCAGCAGGGTGCAGTAGCTGAATACCAGCTTCAGTATGCTCGTCAGACTGAGAGTCAGCCACCAACAACAACTGTCGAGTGGGAGTGCATTGCTGATATTTGTGAGGTTCTTGAGAACTTTGAGTACTGCACCAAGCTCGTGAGCGCTGATCAGGCTGTTATCAGAGTAACCATCCCACTGCTGTGTCTCTTGAAACAATCACTGCATAATATCAAAGAGAAAGCTTTGAGTGCCCTGCCTGTTGGTATGGAGCCAAATTCCACAATGGGTGATTCTACTCACACCAGCCAATATTATAAGGCAACATTGGGTGATGAGGAGGAAGATGAGGAGGGTGATAAGGGAGAGGACTTGTTTTTCTCTGCTACTGAGGGGACTCCTAATGCTACAGAGGGGACACCCAACCCAAGTTTCATGACTGTGCAGCCTGGATGGGCTGGAGAGGAGGAGGTGGTGGAGGAGGAGGAGGCAAGTCAACGTGAGGAGAGGATGGGTACTGTTCCTACTGTTGGGGACACAGAATATTTGCCTTTTTGCAGCTTGGCTCACATGGCATAATTCATGTATAAGTGTCTGTGCAAAGACCCTTGCGTGATACATATTTTGTCCAACAACCAATACTGGTTGGCCACCTTTCTCGATCCACCGTACAAGGAGAAATTTCCTTCTTTCCTTTTGGAGTCACCAAAGAGTTTTACACTGGAATCGTTCAAGAGGGCTGTTGTAGATCAGTTCCTAAAAACATCTCCCTCAGACAATGCTGATGGCAGAGGTAACAACTGTTTTCAACACCAAGGGATAATGGGGAGAGACATGAACACCAAGTCCAACAGAGGTTGGGGGAAAATGAGCACAAATTGGGCAATTTTCAATAAATCAGCACAACAGCAAGGGCTATCTGTGCCTGTAACAATGCCAAGGAGGGAGAAGTTGCACAACATGGTCAAGGAGTACTTAAGTGATCATACATGCGTCTCTTTTCTGATGCTTCAGTTCCCTTTAATTATTGGTAGTCCAAGCTGAACACTTGGCCCGACCTCTCCTTATGCCTTGGAGGTGCTGGCCTGCTCGGCTGCTGGTGTGATGTCAGAGCATGTTTTCAATTCCGCTGGGTCAATCATTACTGACAGGCGCACATGCCTCTCCACGAAAAATGCAGACAGACTTACTCTGATTAAATTCAACAAGGACTAGATATCTCCAGTTTTCAATCCATCCAGATGAGAGCAAGCCAACCTAAATTCACCAAAAATGCTGATTCATGCTACTGCTGTTTTCATCGACATCTTCCCATAGAAAACTCATTTCCCTCCTTCATCAACTATGACTCAGCCCATAGAGCTAATTTTTACAAACCCTATGCACATTGTGCAGCGGGCAAGCTAGGACAGTTATGCCAATCTCCTCATGGGGCAGTTTAAGTCCCTTCACATTGGGCAGTCCCTGGGCCACATCCTTTTTATTTTAGGAGATTCATAGATTATTTACTATTCATCTTGACAGGAACTAGAGATGAGGTGCAGTCCTTTGTAAATGATCTAAATAAGAACCCGTGGGGGGTTGGAATTTACATCAAACTTCTCAAAAAATTGCCTTAAATTCCTCGATTTGATTATTTCTAGAAATGATAATGGTGAAATGTATATGTCTACTCATTTCAAGAATGTAGATGTAAACAGTTATTTAGAATTCCTTAAGCAGATAAAAAATATGGATAAAACTGGCAGATTTGGAAAAATTTTAAGAGAAGGGGTACCCTAATGGTATTCTGAAGGATGCCTATGAGAGCACTTCAAATCTTCACCAGGTAGATTGTCTGGCCAAAATGAGGGACAAAGAAAAATCTATTGTTGACAACAAATTAAAATATAGTTTTGTCACTATTTCCAACAGGTCCCATAATGTTTTTAGGAGCCTGTCGAATAAGTGTTGGTTCATTTTGGGAAATTATCTTGTTCAGGCTATGAATTTGCCTAAAACACCTAGTGTTGTTTTTATAAGGAATAGAAGTCTAAAAACCACATTGCTCATAGTCGTATTCTTGGAAGTAAGGGGCCTGCTAATATCTCAGGTCATTCCCTATTGTTTCCTGAATGAAGGGGGGTCTACAGGTGAGGAAATTCAAATGTATATTTTGTGCTATGCTGAAGAAATGGTTGCAAATATTTCCAAAGTAAAGTAACTAGGGAGGTTTTCTCCATCAATCAATTCATGAACTGTAACATGTCCTTTGTAATTTATTTATTGGAGTGTGGTTGTGCTCTCCAATATGTGGGATGTACTATTCAACCCATTCATAGGAGAATCAAGAAACATACACAGAGCCAGCTCCAGGTTTTCCTGGGCTCCGGGCGAGTCTCAGTGAGACCCTTTAACACATTATCACAATTCATGATGCACAGATAATGCAGAGGCTTATAGATTTAGTACAATGCCAAAGATTTCTCTTCTTACATTTTATGAGTGATCTCTATTGTACATTCTACAATACCTCAGAAACCTTCAAACCCTCGCAGTGCACAGTGCGTGCCCTGGGGGGATTCAAAAGTTTTCATTTTAGACCGAACAGTACAGTCCTCCATACAGTATTATGGGTACCACATAGTCCACCATACAGTATTATGGGCCCCATATAAAGCTCCATACAGAATGGGCCTCATATAATGATCCATACAGAATGGGCCCCATATAATGCTCCATATATTAAAAAATCATTGTATTGTTTCAATATTAAACATACAGTATGTTTACTGCTTTTTGTGATTATTTTGGTATTGCTGACCTATATAAAGTACAATAGTGACACCCAGTGTTTGCACAGTCACAGAGATGCGTAATGTTTATTAAATCATTGTCTCCCTCCATTCTGGCTGGTCTTCTCTCTTGCAGCACCCTGATGGTATCCGCCCTTGACTCCTGCGCTAGGCAGTTACTATGCCTTTAAACAATTCTGGACTGCCCATATGATGATGTCATGTGTTTGGAAGCTTCTGATTTTTTTTTGCCAACATCTGAGTTAATTAGAGACACACCTGTGGATGTATTTTAATGCATACCTGAAACACACTGCTTCTTTGTGTAGCATCATGGGAAACTCTCAAGAAATCAGCCAAAATATCAGGAGAAGAATTGTGGACTTCCACTAGTCTGACTCATCCTTGGGTATAATTTCAAGTTACCTGATGGTGCCTCGTTCATTTCTACAAACAATTATACGCAAGTGCAAACAAGATGGAAATGTCCAGCCATCATATCAGTCAGGAAGGCGATGGGTTCCGTGTCCCAGAGATGAACGTGCTTTTGTCCGACATGTGCAGATCAACCCAAGGACAAAAGCAAAATAACTTGTGAAGATGATGGTGGACATTGTTGAGATTGTGTCAATATCCACAGTGAAACAAGTACTGTGTCAACTTGGGCTGAAAGGCCACTCTGCCAGGAAAAAGCTATTACTCTAAAAGAAACATATAAAAGCCAGATTAATGTTTGCAAATGCACACAGGAACACAGATCTTAATTTTTGGAGACATGTTCTCTGGTCTGAATAAACTAAAATTGAACTTTTTGGGCATAATGACCATAGTTAAGTTTGGAGGAAAAAAGGAGAAATTTGGAAATCTAAGATCACCATCCCAACTGTGAAACACGGAGGAGGCAGCATAACATTGTAGGGTTGTTTATCTGCAGAAGGGATTGGTGCGCTTCACAAAATAAATGGCATCATGAGAAAAGACGATTATGTGGCAACAATGAAGCAACATCTCAGGACATCAGCCAGCAAGTTAAAGCTTGGGTAGAAATGGGTCTTCCAAATGGACAATGACCTGAAGCATACTGCCAAAATCGTAACCAAGTGGCTTAATGATGACAAAGTCAGTGTTTTGGAGCGGCCATCACAAAGCCCTGAGCTCAATCTTATTGAAAATTTATGGGCAAAGCTAAAAAGGCAGGTGCGAGCAAGGCAACCTACAAACTGAAGAAAACTATATTTTTATTATTTACCTAAGGTCCACAAAGATCCGCTGCATCCACCAGGCAGACCGATTATATCCGCCATAGGAGGCCTCACATCTAACCTTTCTAAATTTGTGGATTGCTACCTACAGAGACTGTGTCCCCACCTTCCATCCTATTTGAAGGATAGTGCACACATTTTAAATATTCTGCAGAAGATACAATGGGAAGAACACTATATCATGGGGACTTTAGATATAACTTCCCTCTATACTGTGATTGAGCACAAAAAGGGAAGTGAAGCAGTTGAATATTTTATGTCAAAGAATAGCCAGACACCCAGGGATCAGAATCTTTTTATTCTAGATTGTATCGATTTTATACTCACTCACAATTATTTTAAATTTGGGGCGGACTACTACTCCCAGGAATGGGGTACTGCCATGGGTACCAGGTTCGCCCCTAGTTACGCCAACCTTTACGTAGAGAGGTGGGAAGAAGAAACCATCTTCAGCGGGGGTGAGCTACGGGCGAACCTGGTCCTATGGCAGAGGTTCATTGACGATATCATATTTATTTGGTCCGGGGGCCCCATTTTATTAAATGATTTTATTCAACACTTAAACACAAATGATTACTTTTTAAAATTCACTTCAGTTATAAATAATAAAGAAATAAATTTTTTAGACTTGAGAATTTTTATTGATAGCAACAAAATACATACTCAAATATATCATAAACCCACTGATTCTGGAAACTATATAGCCTTGGACAGTTGTCATCTTCCCAGTTGGCTTCTCAATGTTCCAAAGAGCCAATTCATCAGGGCACATAGAAATTGCTCTAGACTGGACGACTATAATAAGGAAGCAAACCTCCTGGTGGAGAAATTTGTAATTAAAGGATATGACAAAAAATTCCTGTTAGAAACTAAGGAACAGGTTGGAGAACACCCGAGGGAAAGGTTCCTGATGCAGATAGAAAAGAAGTCAGAAAAAATGAATGGAGAAAAATGGGGAGATTATGAGATTCCAATTATAATGCAATATAATTCTAAAAGTGGACTGCTGAACAAGATTGTAAATAAACATTGGAACATACTCAAAGAGGATAAGATAATTGGGGAGTTACTACCAGTGCGTCCAAAATTCGTTTTCAAAAGAGCAAAAAATTTGGGGAATCTAATTGCCCCAACGATATGTAGACCTCTGGAGAAAGAAGAAAAAAATCATCATTTTTTATCAAAACGCCCCAATGGCTTCTTCCCATGCAAAAAATGCTTATCATGTAAGAAACTAGGCACAAAAAAACAAATCTCCATCTCCAATCAGTCAACAGTAATTAATATTAAAGATTTCATCACCTGCTCCACTAAAGGAGTTATTTACAGTAGGGTTGAGCGAAACGGGTCGTTCATTTTCAAAAGTCGCCGACTTTTGGCAAAGTCGGGTTTCATGAAACCCGATCCGACCCCTGTGCGGGGTCGGCCATGCGGTACGCGACTTTCGCGCCAAAGTCGCGTTTCAATGACGCGAAAAGCGCCATTTCTCAGCCAATGAAGGTAAACGCAGAGTGTGGGCAGCGTGATGACATAGGTCCTGGTCCCCACCATCTTAGAGAAGGGCATTGCAGTGATTGGCTTGCTGTCTGCGGCGTCACAGGGGCTATAAAGGGGAGTTCCCGCCGACCGCCATGTTACTGCTGCTGATCTGAGCTTAGGGAGAGGTTGCTGCCGCTTCGTCAGAAGCAGGGATAGCGTTAGGCAGGGTCCATTAACCACCAAACCGCTTGTGCTGTAGCGATTTCCACTGCCCAACACCACCTTCGGTGTGCAGGGACAGTGGAAGCTACTTTTTTTTTTTTTTTCCCCTCAGCGCTGTAGCTCATTGGGCTGCCCTAGAAGGCTCCCTGATAGCTGCATTGCTGTGTGTACGCCGCTGTGCAAACCAACTGCTTTTTTCAAAGCACAAATCCTCTTGTTCCTTCCTTTCTGCACAGCTATCTTTTTGGTTTGTACACACTTTTTATTTAATTTGTGCATCAGTCCACTCCTTATTGCTGCCTGCCATACCTGGCTGAGATTACTGCAGGGAGATAGTAATTGAAGGACACTCCCTGTCTTTTTTTTTTTTTGTGGGAGATTAAGATTGACATTTCTGCTAGAGTGCCATCCCTGTCTGTGTCATCTCTCACTCAGTGGGCCATAGAAAGCCTATTTATTTTTTTGCTTGATTTGGGTTATAAAATCTACCTGAAAAAATCACTACATCAACCAGTGGGAGAAAAATATTGGCCTCAGGGCTTGTGTGCCACTCTTGACTCCTGTGTGCATCATCACTCACTCAGTGGGCCATAGAAAGCCTATTTATTTTTTTGCTTGATTTTGGTTCTAAAATCTACCTGAAAAAATCACTACATCAATCAGTGGGAGAAAAATATTGGCCTCAGGGCTTGTGTGCCACTCCTGACTCCTGTGTGCATCATCACTCACTCAGTGGGCCATAGAAAGCCCATTATTTTTTTTTTTTGCTTTATTTGGGTTCTAAATTCTACCTGAAAAAATCAATAAATCAATCAGTGGGAGATTAATATTGGCCTTTGGGCTTGTGTGCCAGTCCTAAGCGTGCCATCTCTCTCTCTCAGATAGTGGGCCATAGAAAGCCTATTTATTTTTTTTTTTTTATTGGGTTTATAAATTTTCCCTGGAAAAAAAAAAAAAGTGGGAGATTAATATTGGCCTCTGGGCTTGTGTGCCAGTCCTGAGCGTGCCATCTCTCTCACAAATAGTGGGCCATAGAAAGCCTATTTATTTATTTTTTTTTGGTTTTATAAATTCTCCCTTACAAAAAAAAGGGAGATTAATATTGGCCTTTGGGCTTGTGTGCCAGTCCTAAGCGTGCCATCTCTCTCTGTCTCTCAGATAGTGGGCCATAGAAAGCCTATTTATTATTTTTTTTATTGGGTTTATAAATTTTCCCTGGAACAAAAAAAAAAAAGTGGGAGATAAATATTGGCCTCTGGGCTTGTGTGCCACTCCTGACTCCTGTGTGCGTCATCTCTCACTCAGTGGGCCATAGAAAGCCTTTTTTTGTTTTATTTGTTTTCTAAATTCTCCCTGAAAAAATCATTTTATTTTCTTTGGTTTCTAAATTCTTCCTGAAAAAATCATTTTATTCTATTTTTTTTTTTCCTAAAGTCTCCCTGAAAAAAAAAAAAAAAAAAACAAATCAGTGGGAGATTAATATTGCCCTTTCAGCTTGTGTGCCAGTCTTGACTCCTGGGTGTGCCATCTCTCTCTCTCTCTCCAATTGTGGGCCATAGAAAGCCTATTATTTTTTTAGCTTGATTTGGGTTCCAAAATCTACCTGAAAAAATCACTACATCAATCAGTGGGAGATAAATATTGGCCTCTGGGCTTGTGTGCCACTCCTGACTCCTGTGTGCGTCATCTCTCACTCAGTGGGCCATAGAAAGCCTTTTTTTGTTTTATTTGTTTTCTAAATTCTCCCTGAAAAAATCATTTTATTTTATTTGGTTTCTAAATTCTTCCTGAAAAAATCATTTTATTCTATTTTTTTTTTCCTAAAGTCTCCCTGAAAAAAAACAAAAAAAAAACAAATCAGTGGGAGATTAATATTGCCCTTTCTGCTTGTGTGCCAGTCTTGACTCCTGGGTGTGCCATCTCTCTCTCTCTCTCTCTCTCTCTCTCCAATTGTGGGCCATAGAAAGCCTATTATTTTTTTAGCTTGATTTGGGTTCCAAAATCTACCTGAAAAAATCACTACATCAATCAGTGGGAGATAAATATTGGCCTCTGGGCTTGTGTGCCACTCCTGACTCCTGTGTGCGTCATCTCTCACTCAGTGGGCCATAGAAAGCCTTTTTTTGTTTTATTTGTTTTCTAAATTCTCCCTGAAAAAATCATTTTATTTTATTTGGTTTCTAAATTCTTCCTGAAAAAATCATTTTATTCTATTTTTTTTTTTCCTAAAGTCTCCCTGAAAAAAAACAAAAAAAAAAAACAAATCAGTGGGAGATTAATATTGCCCTTTCTGCTTGTGTGCCAGTCTTGACTCCTGGGTGTGCCATCTCTCTCTCTCTCTCTCTCCAATTGTGGGCCATAGAAAGCCTATTATTTTTTTTAGCTTGATTTGGGTTCCAAAATCTACCTGAAAAAATCACTACATCAATCAGTGGGAGATAAATATTGGCCTCTGGGCTTGTGTGCCACTCCTGACTCCTGTGTGCGTCATCTCTCACTCAGTGGGCCATAGAAAGCCTTTTTTTGTTTTATTTGTTTTCTAAATTCTCCCTGAAAAAATCATTTTATTTTCTTTGGTTTCTAAATTCTTCCTGAAAAAATCATTTTATTCTATTTTTTTTTTCCTAAAGTCTCCCTGAAAAAAAAAAAAAAAAATCAAATCAGTGGGAGATTAATATTTACATTTGTGCTTCAGTGACAGTCCTGCGTGTGTGGCATCTCTCTCATTTGTTGCCACCAACAACAGAGTGTGTAACATTGTGCCTGGTTTTCGTTGTGGTCTCACTCACCTGTAAAGGGGTAGCTAAATCATACTGAAGTTATAGCTCACCGTGTAATTTGTGTGACAGCAAGAAATACCGTTAGTTTGTTTACGTTTTTAAAACAATGAGGAAGTCTGGTGGAAGAGGTCGTGGCCGGGGGCGTTCATTGTCAGCTGGTAATGAGGGTAGTGGTAGTGGTGGAGCATCAGCTGGTCGTGGGAAAAAAAATATTGCACCTAAGTCTGGAGCTGTGGAGCCAGGTTCGTCGTCTGGCTACACAAGGCCTCGAACGCTCCCTTTTCTGGGAGTAGGAAAACCGCTTTTAAAGCCGGAGCAGCAAGAGCAAGTTTTGGCTTATCTTGCTGACTCAGCCTCTAGCTCTTTTGCCTCCTCTCGTGAAACTGGTAAATGTCAAAGCAGCGCGTCGTTAGTGGATGTTCACGGTCAGGGACAAGTTGCTTCCTTGTCCTCTTCAGCAAAAACAACAACAGAGAAGAATGCAGCAGGCGACACAACGGGTTACTCCATGGAGCTCTTTACACATACCGTCCCTGGCTTAGAAAGTGAAGCAGTTAACAGTCCATGCCCATTACAAGTTGAATCTGACATGGAGTGCACTGATGCACAGCCACAGCCAGACTACTATGCTGGTCCTTTGACTCAGACCACAACATTGCCCTCGCAGGGTGCTGATCAAGAATCAGACCCTGATGAGACTATGTTGCCCCATCACGAACGCTATACCACCGACCGACACGGTGACACAGACGAAGTTGCACACGAGCTACAAGAAGAGGTAATAGATGACCCAGTTCTTGACCCCGATTGGCAGCCATTGGGGGAACAGGGTGCAGGCGGCAGCAGTTCTGAAGCGGAGGAGGAGGGGCCGCAGCAGGCATCAATATCGCAACAGGTTCCATCTGCCGGGCCCGTATCTTGCCCAAAACGCGTGGCAAAGCTAAAACCTGTTGGAGGACAGCGTGGCCATCCGGTTAAAGCTCAGTCTGCAATGCCTGAAAAGGTATCCGATGCTAGAAAGAGTGCAGTCTGGCATTTTTTTAAACAACATCCAATTGATCAGCGCAAAGTCATCTGTCAAAAATGTTCAACTACCTTAAGCAGAGGACAGAATCTGAAAAGTCTCAATACAAGTTGCATGCATAGACATTTAACCACCATGCATTTGCAAGCCTGGACTAACTACCAAACGTCCCTTAAGGTTGTAGCACCCTCGGCCAATGAAGCTAGTCAGCAACGCAACATCCCTTCCGGCAGTGTAGGGCCACCATTTTCCGCACCACCTGCAGTATCTGTGCAGGTTTCTTTGCCAGGCCAAAGCCGTCAGGGTCAGGGAATCACCAGTTTCGTAGTAGGAAACACTGCATCTAGGGCACCGGTGGCAACAATACCATCTCCCACCGTCTCTCAGTCTGCCATGTCCACCGGCACCCCCGCTAGTTCCACGATCTCCAGCTCTCCAGTCCAGCTCACCCTACATGAGACTATGGTTAGAAAAAGGAAGTACTTAGCCTCGCATCCGCGTACACAGGGTTTGAACGCACACATAGCTAGACTAATCTCGTTAGAGATGATGCCCTACCGGTTAGTTGAAAGCGAAGCTTTCAAAGCCCTGATGGACTACGCTGTACCACGCTACGAGCTACCCAGTCGACACTTTTTTTCCAGAAAAGCCATCCCAGCCCTCCACCAGCATGTTAAAGAGCGCATCGTCCATGCACTCAGGCAATCTGTGAGCACAAAGGTGCACCTGACAACAGATGCATGGACCAGTAGGCATGGCCAGGGACGTTACGTGTCCATCACGGCACACTGGGTAAATGTGGTGGATGCAGGGTCCACAGGGGACAGCAAGTTTGGGACAGTTCTGCCTAGCCCACGGTCTAGGAAACAATTGGCTGTAGCCGTTCGCACCCCCTCCTCCTCCTCTTCGTCCTCCTGCAGAAGCGAGAGCTCGTCCACAGACCACAGTCGCACAACCACTCCATCCGCAGCTGCCACTGTTGCACACCAGGTCTCCCATTATGGGGCAGCTACTGGCAAACGTCAGCAGGCTGTATTGGCTATGAAGTGTTTGGGCGACAACAGACACACCGCGGAAGTTCTGTCCGAGTTCTTGCAGAAAGAAACGCAGTCGTGGCTGGGCACTGTAGATCTTGAGGCAGGCAAGGTAGTGAGTGATAACGGAAGGAATTTCATGGCTGCCATCTCCCTTTCCCAACTGAAACACATTCCTTGCCTGGCTCACACCTTAAACCTGGTGGTGCAGTGCTTCCTGAAAAGTTATCCGGGGTTATCCGACCTGCTCCTCAAAGTGCGTGGACTTTGCTCACATATCCGCCGTTCGCCAGTACACTCCAGCCGTATGCAGACCTATCAGCGTTCTTTGAACCTTCCCCAGCATCGCCTAATCATAGACGTTGCAACAAGGTGGAACTCAACACTGCACATGCTTCAGAGACTGTGTGAACAGAGGCGGGCTGTTATGTTTTTGTGGGAGGATACACATACACGGGCAGGCAGTAGGATGGCAGACATGGAGTTGTCAGGTGTGCAGTGGTCGAAGATTCAAGACATGTGTCAAGTCCTTCAGTGTTTTGAGGAATGCACACGGCTGGTTAGTGCAGACAACGCCATAATAAGCATGAGCATCCCCCTAATGCGTCTGCTGATGCAAAGTTTGACGCACATAAAGGATCAGGCGTCTGCAGCTGAGGAAGAGGAAAGCCTTGATGACAGTCAGCCATTGTCTGGCCAGGGCAGTGTACAGGACGAGGTAGCGGGCGAAGAGGAGGAGGAGGACGAGGAGGATGATGGGGATGATTATATTTTTAATGAGGAAGCTTTTCCGGGGCCACTGGAAATTGGTGGCGCGGCAAGGCCGGGTTCTGGTTTTTTGAGGGACACAAGTGACGTTGATTTGCCTGAAACTGCCCCTCAACCAAGCACAACCGCAGATTTGAGAACTGGAACTTTGGCCCACATGGCGGATTATGCCTTACGTATCCTCAAAAGGGACACACGCATAACTAAAATGATGAATGATGACGATTACTGGTTGGCCTGCCTCCTTGATCCTCGCTATAAAGGCAAATTGCAAAATATAATGCCACATGAGAACTTGGAACTAATATTAGCAACCAAACAATCAACTCTTGTTGACCGTTTGCTTCTGGCATTCCCTGCACACAGCGCCCGTGATCGTTCTCACACGAGCTGCAGGGGCCAGCAGACCAGAGGAGTTAGAGGGGCAGAAATCAGAAGTGGCGTTGGCCAGAGGGGTTTTCTGACCAGGTTGTGGAGTGATTTTGCTATGACCGCAGACAGGACAGGTACTGCAGCATCAATTCAAAGTGACAGGAGACAACATTTGTCCAGTATGGTTACAAACTATTTTTCATCCCTTATCAATGTTCTCCCTCAACCGTCATTCCCATTTGATTACTGGGCATCAAAATTAGACACCTGGCCAGAATTGGCAGAATATGCATTGCAGGAGCTTGCTTGCCCGGCAGCTAGTGTCCTATCAGAAAGAGTATTCAGTGCTGCAGGTTCAATACTAACAGAAAAAAGGACTCGTCTGGCTACCCAAAATGTAGATGATCTAACCTTCATTAAAATGAACCACAACTGGATTTCGAAATCTTTTGCCCCACCTTGCCCGGCTGACACCTAGCTTTCCTATGAAAAGGTCTTGCCTGTGGACTATTCTGAATGCCTTTTCCAATCTCGTAATTTTCTGCACCTGATTGTCCAGCATACGACATGTTTACACCTCACTAAATGGCCAAACTCCCCACACGGGGCCGTGGTATCGACACTTGGCGACAGCACCCGTGAGAGTGCAGTTTGTCTGAAGAGGTGGGTGAGCCCGCTTTTGGTCGACGGCACTGCCACTGGGTCCCTCCTAGTACAATAAAGTGTCTCTGGCGGTGGTGGTGCGCACCCAACGTCAGACACACCGTTGTAATATGAGGGGCCCTGGGCCTGTACCGCCGGCCACAAGACAGTTTCCCCCCACCCCAGCTCAAACAGTGCTCTACCACTTGCAAAATTATCTCACAGCTCCACCAATGTTTAGTCTATGCGCTGACATCCTTCAATGCCTGCCACTGACAATACCATTGTATTGACATTTTTGTTATGTTAGGCCTTCGATGCCTGTCTGTGGTCACTCCTTCCACTAGGCCTCCACTGACCACACCACTGCTGCCTGTGTACCCCTGGAACCAATTTAAAATTGCCTACAGCCATGTGTTATTATTTTAGGCCTTCGATGCCTGTCTGCGGTCACTCCTTCCACTAGGCCTCCACTGACCACACCACTGCTGCCCGTGTACCCCTGTAACCAATTTAGAATTGCCTACAGCCATGTGTTATTATTTTAGGCCTTCGATGCCTGTCTGTTGTCACTCCTTCCACTAGGCCTCCACTGACCACACCACTGCTGCCCGCGTACCCCTGGAACCAATTTAAAATTGCCTACAGCCATGTGTTATTATTTTAGGCCTTCGATGCCTGTCTGCGGTCACTCCTTCCACTAGGCCTCCACTGACCACACCACTGCTGCCCGTGTACCCCTGGAACCAATTTAAAATTGCCTACAGCCATGTGTTATTATTTTAGGCCTTCGATGCCTGTCTGCGGTCACTCCTTCCACTAGGCCTCCACTGACCACACCACTGCTGCCCGTGTACCCCTGGAACCAATTTAAAATTGCCTACAGCCAGCCCAATTTTTTTATTTTAGGCCTTCGATGCCTGTCTGCGGTCCATTCTTTCAACTACTACTACACTGACCAGGGCACTGCTGCCCGTGTACCCCTGGAACCAATTTAAAATTGCCTACAGCCATGTGTTATTATTTTAGGCCTTCGATGCCTGTCTGTGGTCACTCCTTCCACTAGGCCTCCACTGACCACACCACTGCTGCCCGTGTACCCCTGGAACCAATTTAAAATTGCCTACAGCCATGTGTTATTATTTTAGGCCTTCGATGCCTGTCTGCGGTCACTCCTTCCACTAGGCCTCCACTGACCACACCACTGCTGCCCGTGTACCCCTGGAACCAACATCAGAAAATATAAAAATAAGTATTTTGCTTATAAAAAAGAAAATACTGGAGAGATATCAAATGCAGACATTTTAACATTAAAAACAAACACATACAACAAAAATCTGGTACAGTACTAAAAATGGCCACCAGCTACAATAACTTTCTCCTGCAAGTAGTTAACTGAAAGGTTTTTTCAATTTTAAACACAGATATGGCATCCACCGAGTGTTGTCCTGTCGCGTCTTCTTTATATTATTGCCAAGAAGATGCAAAACAATGAAAATAATAAAATCATTATTTACCAAAAAAATAGAGTAAGTCAAAACCACATTGCAAATAAACATTCATTACAAATAAAGAAGCAGGGCGCGTCCGAGGGTGAGTATATACCTAATAAGAATATAATCACCCTCGGACGCGCCCTGCTTCTTTCCGACAGCCTTCCTTCCTAAGAATCAGCCCTTCCGTGGTGTAGAGAGAGGGTTTGTTACACTCCAAGGTGTTCCCCAGGTTGCCTTTCCTGAGCTTCGATCTTCCGGCTCTCGTTTAGTAGTTGTTGGAAACTACGCTGCATTAGGCCTACAAATTGGGTATGGGGTGTAGAGAGATGGTGTGTTCCACTGTAGAGAGATGGTGTGTTCCACTCCAAGGTGTTCCCCAGGTTTCCTCGCCAATGCTTCGATCATCATGCTCTCGTTTAGTAGTTGTTGGAAACTACGCTGCATTAGGCCTACAAATTGGGTATGGGGTGTAGAGAGATGGTGTGTTCCACTCCAAGGTGTTTTCCAGGTTGCCTTTCCTGAGCTTCGATCTTCCGGCTCTCGTTTAGTAGTTCTTGGAAACTACACTGCATTAGGCCTACAAATTGGGTATGGGGTGTAGAGAGATGGTGTGTTCCACTCCAAGGTGTTCCCCAGGTTTCCTCGCCAATGCTTCTATCTTCATGCTCTCGTTTAGTAGTTGTTGGAAACTACACTGCATTAGGCCTACAAATTGGGTATGGGGTGTAGAGAGATGGTGTGTTCCACTCCAAGGTGTTCTCCAGGTTGCCTTTCCTGAGCTTCGATCTTCCGGCTCTCGTTTAGTAGTTCTTGGAAACTACACTGCATTAGGCCTACAAATTGGGTATGGGGTGTAGAGAGATGGTGTGTTCCACTCCAAGGTGTTCTCCAGGTTGCCTTTCCTGAACTTCTATCTTCAGGCTCTCATTAAATTGTGGTTAAACGGAACAACTGCATTTGGCGTACTAGTTGGTTTGGGGCCTACTATCGGTATCTGCCACTCCTTGCTGTTCTCCTGGTTTCCTGTCCTGAAATTCCATTTTCAGGCGCTCGTTAAGTAGTTGTTAATGTTAGACTGCATTTTGCCTACTAGTTGGGTTGGGGCCTACTATCGGTGTCTGCCACTCCTTGCTGTTCTCCTCCACTGAACAAAGCTGTGCCGCCTGTTTACTACGGTTGCCAATTTTGAACTGCATTTCGACTACTTACTGATTTGGGCCTACTCTCTGTGTCAGCCTCTCATTCCAGTTGTCCTCCACTGCAATGCCCCCTGGTTATTCCTGTGTTACCAATTTTGAACTGCATTTAGCCAACTTTATTCTTTGGGCCTATATCTGTGTTTCCTCCTCATCCTGCCCATTGCCCAGCCAGTGATAGATGAGTCTGCTGGTACATTGACCCATAACGCAACATTCCCCGTGCACGCTACACAACAACATTGTGACCCTGCTGAAAGTCAGGTTGCTCTTCCCGCATACCATACCACCTTACACGGGGACAAAGAGGAAGGTGCAGATGAAAGTGCAGGTTCCTTCATCAGGTGGGGGGGAGGAATACTAGTTGGCGACGTCACTGGCACAGGGCCTCTCATAGTACGCAAAAGTGTTGCTGCCGGTGGGAGGCGCCCCCGCCGTGCAAACACACCGCTGTACTTTGAGGGGCCCTGTGCCAGTGCCAATGCCAACGAGTGGGCCCCCCCTGCTTGCTCAGGTTCACAGCACTTGCAAAGTTGAAATACTTACCTCTCCCTGCTCCACTGCCGTGACGTAGTCCAGATTTCCTGGGCCCACTAATTACTTGAACCAGCCCTACCCACCACAACTTTAGCCAAATGACCCCCAATTTCAAATGCCTTCCAATTATTATAAGGTAAATTACGCTTGACAAGCTTCATTAAGAAGAATGGATGGTTTTGACATTAAAATGGGCACTCTAGGTGTTTTCCTGGCCCCCACTCACTGCCGACTATGCTGCCCCATTGACTTGCATTGGGTTTCGTGTTTCGGTCGATCCCGACTTTACGTCATAATCGGCCGATTTCACTCGACCCGACTTTTGAGATAGTCGGGTTTCGCGAAACCCGGCTCGACTCTAAAAAGGTCAAGGTCGCTCAACTCTAATTTACAGTATTATGTGCCCTTGCAAGAAATTGTACATAGGTCGCACTATTCGCCCTATGAATGTAAGGATTAGAGAACATTTGTGCAACATTAGTAAAAAATTCTCGGAACACCCTTTATCTCAACATTTTGCCAAATATCACGGGGGTTCACTTGAGGACATCTTAGTCACTGGATTGAAAATAGTGAAAAAAGACTGGAGAGGTGGCAACTTTATTCACCAAATGTCAAGAGAAGAAATGAGGTACATATTTGAACTGAATACTTTGGCACCCCACGGTCTAAATACTGAGATAGAACTGTTTGCTTTTATCCAATGAGCAAATAAAGAAAAAAAAAAAAAAAAAAAAAGGCGGCCCGCTATATAAAGCACACATCTTGCACACAGCACCATCCCTGATGGAGTCAGTGACTCTGAAACGCGTAGGATTATTTGGTCCTGTGTGCTATTCGTAGCTCCGTAGCTCCGCAGCTTTGCAGCTGGTCACGTGTGCACATCACGTGACTGTGACGTCACACAAGGTCCTGCACCTTGTCGGCTTCAGCTCTATACTAGCGGCCGCCACTGCCTGTGCACGGCAGTTACCAAGCTCTGGGGGAGTACGCTAGTCACCGGCCGGGACAGCGTCTCCTATACTACTATTTGCTCTGCAACATATTGGATATTTCCGGAACAGAAATTCAGAGAAGGCTTCAGATACCAACCTTTCAGCACATGAGTGAAGGACCTTTCCACATGTCAGCACTGGACACAGATTTCCTTTTCTTTGATATTAAGGTAAACACATCTTGTTAATCACAGTCCTGTATGGGGAACCTTGTTTATGACATTTCCTAGTATTTTAACTATTTATGGCTTCATATAGGTGAACTTAGCGCAAATATCACATATAGTCTTCTTTGATTAACCACTTCTGGGACGATTGGGAGTGATTTCGTCCATATATTTGCTGCTTATTCACCTGAAGCAACTAAGCAGCGCCTTATGGTTCATTTTTAAACCTACAAACTGGGTTCAGTTACAACCGTTTTGTCAGGAGGAAAAGGCCCAAATTCCAACCAACTATTGTGAGAAGCTTGTGGAAGGTTTATTCTGATTTCATGTCAGATACTGAGAGAAACATGCATATTTGTCTTTTT
This sequence comes from Ranitomeya imitator, assembly GCF_032444005.1. Taxonomy (NCBI): domain Eukaryota; kingdom Metazoa; phylum Chordata; class Amphibia; order Anura; family Dendrobatidae; genus Ranitomeya; species Ranitomeya imitator. The sequence continues at coordinate 650,322,783 of NC_091282.1, read as the reverse complement.
ATATAGTGTATGAAAATTGTCTCTTCAGAGAGGAAGAGGACTAGAACTCTAGTGCCACCTATTGGAAGTAGCAATCCTAACAGTCAATGTTGACCCTTTAACGAGCTTTGTCACATGCCTTAGGATAAGAGCCAAACCAGATCTCAATTTGCAGACACTGTTTTTCAGGGAACTGCCCCTCATCAGTGCAAAGTGAAGATCTGGTTTGGCTGATTGAGTGGTGTCTGACCGGGATCCAAGAAGTAACATTTCTCCTTGCAGAGAGTGACATGTTAAGCTTGTCGAGTTGAGGAGACTTAAAGCTGCAATGCTCCTCTGGGAACTATGCAAATTGTCTCTTCAGAGAGGAAGAAGACTAGAACTCTAGTGCCCCTATTGGAAGTAGCAATCCTAACAGTCAATGTCAACCCTTTAACGAGACTTGTCACATGACTTAGGATAATAGCCAAACCAGATCTCAATTTGCAGACACTGTGTTCCGGGGTACTGCCCCTCGTCAGTGCAAAGTGGAGATCTGGTTTGGCTGAGTCATCTGACCTGGATCCAAGAAGTATTGTTTCTCCTTGCGGAGAGTGACATGTTAAGCAAGTCGAGGTGGGGAGACTTAAAGCCGCAATGCTCTTCTGGGAAATATGCAAATTGTCTCTTCAGAGAGGAAGATGACTAGAACTCTAGAGTATAGAGTGTATGTAAACTTCTGGCTTCAACAGTATTTCCAAGCACAACACTGGGTCCACAACCACTACTCAGCAAATTAACAAGCTTTTTAAACTGTTTACACTGGCCTTTGCATTAAAAGTAATGCATTTCTTTAAGCCAATCTGCAGTTTACCTATACTTATTTGCATTCCTGTAACCAATTATTACCTTAGTTGTAAGAGTCTAGGCTGCATTTACTCCTTTGTTACATTGCTGGTAATAAGATTGCCCTGCTTAAAAAATAATCTGTATTTACTTCTCTGTTGCATTGCTGCTATTATCTATTGCCCTACTGGAAGATACCAGACTGTATTTACTTCTCTGATATATTGCTGCAATTAACTGCTGCCCTGTAAAAAGATACCAGACTGCTTTTACTTTTTTTTATTACATTACTGGTATTAACCCTTGCCCTGCTGGAAGATATCAGAATGCATTTACATTTCAATTACTCTAGTGGTTAAAAATTGCCCTGACAGAAGATATCAGTTTTTCTAAAAATACTACTGTCCCTGTGTGTGAACACACACTTGACCCTGCTTTATCAGTGCTACCTGCTTCACTTGCTTATATGCCATCGTGCATATCCAGGTTTTCTGGTTCTTGCTCACTTATGTGTAATATGATACAAGGTGGTAGCAGTGGGTGAGGTACTTGTCTCTTGCTCTCCTGCATATTACATGAAGGTAGGGGTCCTGACTGGGTTTGTGGACTGGTGCTGTGAGGGTGCTGCATCCATGTAGGCCTCAGGTAACTGATGTGGTTAGTTTTCCAGAGTCCAATGTTGGACAGTTCAATGAGGGAGATCACGATTTAAAAATAAACTTTTAATGAACGGGAACTTGATAGGGAATATACAGTATACAGGAGATAGTGGCTGCATAGTCCTATGAAGATTTACTTTACAACTTTTCTACACAGTTTCCTTCCTTCTTTCCTCTATTGTTCTCTATCCTCATACTGTTTTTTTTTACTCTCTCTACTTGTCTTCAGTTTCCAGTGTTTTCACCACAACCCAGCTCGACACCACAGTCCTGTTTCGCAAAAGTCATGCACTCATCCCACAGTTCTACATCTTTCCCTATGGGTGCAAGCATGGCCGGTAACTATCTCTTCTAATTCTGATGCTCTGGAATTCCCACCAGTGGCATTTTACTCATTTCACACACTCAGTCCTGTTTAGGTCTGTTAACTTAAATAGTTATAAACTCTGAGACTTCAGGCTAGGCGCCCTCTCCTAGGACCCATATCCAGTAGATTATTATTATTTATTTATATAGAACCATTAATTCCATGGTAATTCCATGGTGCTGTACATTAGATGGGGTTACATCAATATACAAATATCACTTACAGTAAACAAATCTAACAATGGCAGACTGGTATAGAGGGAAGAGGAACCTGCCCTTGCGGGCTTACATTCTACAGGATTATGGGGAAGGAGGCAGTAGGTCGGGGGTTACAGTAGCTCCGAAGGTGTTGAGTTGGCCGTGTGGTCATTACAGGTTATAAGCTATTTTGAAGCGATGGGTTTTCAGCTTCCGTTTGAAGGATCCAAATGTGGTGGATAACCGGATGTGTTGGGGCACAGAATTCCAGATGATGCGGGATATTGGGGAGAAGTCTTGGAGGCGAATGGGTGAGGAGCGAATAAGCGTGGAGGAGAGAAGGAGGTCTCGGGAGGGTCGGAGATTACGTGAGGGAAGATGTTAAGAGATTTGTTTGGAAATATACGGAGAAGAAAGGTTATGGATGGCTTTGTAGGTCAGTGTTAGTAGTTTAAGCTGGATACGCTGGGAAATTGGGAGCCAATGAAGGGATTTGCAAAGAGGGGAAGTAGGAGTGTAGCGAGAAGAGAGATTAATTAGTCGGGCAGCAGAGTTAAGGACGGACAGGAGGGGTGCAAGAGTGTTAGAAGGTAGGCTACAAAGGAGGAGGTTGACTAGGGCATGCACAAGCATTTTGGTAGAGTGAGGGTTGAGGAAAGGATGGATTCTGGAAATATTTTTGAACTGAAGTCGACAGGAGGTAGCGAGAGCTTGGATGTGTGGTTTGAAGGACAAGGCAGAGTGAAGGGTAACTCCAAGCCAGTGAATTCCTGGGACAGTGGAGAGTGTGAATTCATCTATTATGATAGATAGATAGATAGATAGATAGATCAGGTAGGGAAGGTGTGCAAGATGGAGGAAAGATAATTAGTTCAGATTTTGTCCAGTGAGAGGAGAAGAAGGAGGATACAGAGAGGTGGCATCTGGTCCAGAGAGGTAGATCTGAGTGTCATCATCACATAGATGGTACTGGAAGCCATAGAACTTTTTGAGTTGTCCCAGGCCAAGGATATAGATTGAGAAGAGAAGGGGTCCTAGGACAGAGCCTTGAGGGACACCAACAGATAGTGGGTAAGAGGAAGAGGTAGTATGGCAGTAGGAAACGCTAAATGTGCAGTTGGTAAGGTATGAGGGGATCCAGGGTAGGGCAAGGTCTTTGACACCAAAGGAAGAGAGGATCTGTGGTAGGAGGCAGTGGTCAACTGTGTCATAGGCAGAGGACAGGTCTAGAAGGAGGAGTATAGAGAATTGTCTGTTAGCTTTGGCTGTAAGTAAGTCGCTCGTATGTTTGGTCCAGGCAGTCTCAGTGGAATGGTGGGAACGGAAGCCAGATTGTAGGTTATTGAAGAGCAAGTTAGATGCAAGGTGAGAGGAAAGTGCTGTTCTAGGAGTTTGGGAGCAAATGGCAGCAAAGAAATGGCGCAATAGCTGGACATAGCGCTCTGGTCAAGGGAAGGCTTTTTGAGGATAGGTGGGATGGTGGCATGTTTGAAAGCAGAGGGGAAGGTACCAGAAGTTAGTGATAGATTGAAGAGATGAGTTAGGGATGGGATTATTGTAGTGGCGAGGTTCGGGAGGAGGTGGGATGGGATGGGGTCAAGTGCACAAGTGGTGAGATGTGATTTGGAGAGAAGATGAGCAAGCTGTCCTTCAGTGATTTTGGAGAGGAAACTTATGGGGTTAGGGCATTGGTCTGGCATACAAAGGGGTTGTGGTAGTCAGACAACAAAGACTTGCCTTGTTTGGTCTACCTTATTTTTGAAGTGTGTGCCAGTAGATCACTCTGATTCTTAGTCATTCCTGCTTTGAATCACACTGTTTCTTTACTTCAGTCTTTTCTAATTTTAGGGACACCTCAGAATTCGGCACCACTCAGTTTGATCCTCAGGTCTTATTGCTATGCACTCCAAGCCTTATCTGACTTCCTCACTTGAAAACCATCACCTTACCTTTAGCTTAGCCATCCCACTCTGGGCTAGACCCAAAACATAAACCTCACTATCTCTATTATCAGACTGCATACTTTATTAATATTGCTAACATCTTTAATGCACAACACAATTCACTTTATACATTACAGTTCACATTACATCACATAACATTAAACTTGTTTCTTCAAGAGGAGACATGGGCAACATTTTCATCTCCTTACACATGCTTCATCCCTCACTCCGCTGCACTGTCACCTTCTGTTTTTGCTGATCACTTTGGTCTTAAAGGATCAACCTCACCAGGTAAGCCAATAAAAGTTTCATCACCTATGATACCCGGTGGTGAAAGCCTATTCCGGACTATTCTCTCCAAAAATGTACATTGTTAGCAAACTTGCGGTGGGAATTAGCTTAGAGGGCATTGATGGCTACTTCATATCCTCTTCTTTTTTCTAACACTACAGTTGTTGTAGATATGGAGCCCAACATAAGTTCTTACCACCATTAACAAAGAAGTTAGTATAAATTTGGGTTTATTATCATTCATTCTTCCATACTTTATTGGGTGTAAAATATGGCACTGCAATGGGTGTCCATTTTCATGTTTGCTATGAAACTCCCCTTTCTGTTTTAAGGAGATTTGATTTTCTTTTTATAAGCTTTAGTGCACAGTTCTTAACATCTTTATTTCTGATGCTGTAGATTATGGGATTCAACATAGGAGTGACAACTGTATAGAGAACAGAAACGGTCTTGGCTATTTCCGAGGAGAAAGAAGATCGAGGTTGAAGATACACGAACATGAGGGTTCCATAATAGAGGGAGACAACAGTGAGGTGCGAGGCACATGTAGAGAAAGCTTTCTGCCTTCCTTCTGAGGAGCGAATCTTCAAAACTGTGGTAATGATTTGTATATATGAAACTACAGTCAAGAAGAAGGCAAACATAACAATGATTCCGGTTGCTATATACATTGCAACCTCATTGAGCCAAGGCTCTTTGCAGGATAGTTTTAAGAAAGGAGGCACCTCACAAAAGAAATTTTTGACTTCATGAGACCTACAGAAAGGTAACTGGAAAATAAGGGTTACATGTATGAGGGCATTTATTATACCCACACTCCATGATACCAGAGCTAAACAAACATACACCTTCTTGTTCATAATAGTGTTGTAATGTAATGGTCTACAGATGGCAACAAACCTGTCGTAAGCCATGACTGAAAGTAAAATGCACTCTGTTGCCCCAAGTACCAATGCAAAGAACATCTGAAAAGCACAGGCAAGTAGGGAAATACTCCTGTCCTTGGATAAAGTATTTTTGAGGAGTACGGGAACAATGGTGGAGGAAAAGCTAATATCAATAAGAGAGAGATTACTCAAAAAGAAGTACATCGGTGTGTGTAATGTTGGGTTGGTGGTCACTACAATAATAAGTAGAAGGTTTCCTGAAAATGTACTCATGTACATTAGCAAGAAAATAATGAAACTTAAAACCTGAAGGTAAGGAACAGTAGATAAGCCAAGTAGATAGAAAACATTTGAAATTGTTTGGTTTGAGTTCTCCATATAACTAAGCCTGTATCTGAAAGAAAATGTGAGGAGCATAATGGTGGTGAAAAAGTTGAGTATGACAACAACTTGTAGATGTTGTGGAAAATAAAAAATCTATTCACACTAAAATATGTTTTATGTATATGTCAGGGGAGCTGACATTGGCAATCACCAAACATGCTCATAGGAAAATGAAAAAATGTTGTTTAGTTACATGCTGGACCAATAAGAATTCATTTTCCAATATCCCACAGAATAGTGTAGTAGACTATGTTATTCCATGCTGAGGCTAAAGTTAGAACCATATATAACACACTAAATGGTTTATATTAATGGAGTGTTATAGGAAATTAGAATATGGCATTGCATGGCTATTAGGGACTATCAAATTGGGTTCATGTGAATCAAACTCATGTCGAACTTTAGGAAATTCCCTGGACCTGCCGAAGTGAACTGGAATAATTTGAAATTCGATTAATGCAAATAGGAAAATAAATGCCAATTGCCACTGTACACAAGGTAGAATATTGTGTTAGCTACAGAAGGCTCACATGACTGGCTGTATAGAATTTCCTATGATGTTTTGGTGAATTTCAAACAATTTTCCATATGGTGCCATAGATAAAAATGTTTTCATCAGATCTATCTACCTAATGGAACCTATGCCACTAATAGAAAGCACATTTCATGGCACTGCACAACCAGTCAGGAAGGGCTATCAAAGTGTGTATGACAGCAGCCATTTTTCGGTGAATTTGGATAGTGAGGGGATACCACAGTTCACAGTTCACAGCTTAGTGTGGCACCCCTAGGGGTATTTGCCACAAAAATAGTTACTGACAGTAAATGCAAATACTAAAATAGCAAGACTGCACTACCACCTCCGGCCAGAAGGGGGAGCTCCAGAGACTCCCCTTGATCCATTCTGGTCTGAGAGAAGAACTGGCAGTTGGGCTAAGGAGCTGAAACTGAGAGGTCATACAGTTGAATCTCTAACAGCCCTGTGACTGTTACCAGGCCTAAATCACCGGCCTGAGGAGAAGAGGGATAGAGAAAAAGGACATTGTGAGAACCGGGTAGCATTAATCACTACCCAGAACAGGCGCAAAGACGGATACCGGATCCGTGGCTGTATTCATTACATATAATACAGCAACCGGAAAAACGTGAGGTGATATCAGCTTCACTAGGGTCGGACGCAGCAACAGACACAGAGTTCAGCGGTACTCGTGGAGGGGGTTAGCCGATAAAAGGACTCGGGTTGCCCGTCGAACCAGGACCCGGAGGGGACAGATTGGGCCGGCAGCCAGTTCACATACAGCAGCAGGGCCACACAGATATTGCGTACAATAAGAGGCGAAGACCCCGGCAGGGTCAAAGTAACTCAGAGTTCCCATACAGACTCCGGTGACAGGACTGGTTGTAAATCCTTTTTTGTTAAAGTAAACTGGTTAAACGTTTCAGTGCCTCAGTCTTTCATTTGGACAATAGCCATCTATCCAGGATTGGTATCATCACCGCTGGGAGAACCTGCTGCTGATCAAGTAAGTGCCTGTTCCCTCACGATACCCTTTACACTGTGCATTGCCTGAGGCCACAGCACCGGGTCAAGCCACCCGTGACACCCCCCTCAAGAGACAGACCCCATTGGTCCGGTGCTGGGTACCCCGGTCTCTTGGGCGTCACATTAGCAATAGAAATATGAGGAGTAAGCTACAAATCACTGAACAAAAATTGAAGGTAGTTTGTGACAGCACGGTCGCCATCCATTTACCCACAGCGATATAAGTCAAAGCCAATTTGACATTACTAGGATTGTGTTTGTGTTAAAAGGCTTAAAAGGAGTTCAATACAGTTCTAGGAGGCCTTAACGAATTACACAAGGCTTTTTAGGGCTATCACAAGCTTTTCAGTACTTGCAAATTGTGAAAATCACATTTTTGGGAAAAATTCAATGACTGCTAAATTTGAATCTGTGATTCCGATGGAAATCAAAAACTAGATTTATATAGGACTTAAGAGTAAATCAGCAAATATTTTCGAAGAAATGATATGCTTATATTGGCCGTAACCTTGTAAATTACAAAACATCTTAACATTAAATATTTAAAGGCATATTGAATTATTAGGTATGAAAGCCATTTCAACTAAAGGATCAAAACAAAGATTATAATTGAATAGGGCAAGGAGAGGTTGGATAAGTAAATATGACCTCTCAAACCTTAAGCAATACAATTAGAAATAATCATATCTTTTGAAATTCGAATTTGCCAAGTTAAGCAATTTTTTTCTCAAAAATTTGCTTGCAGAAAATATATTAGTCCTAAATTGCAGGTTCCCCAATTGCCCAGGAAAAGATGTGTAAAAAACTATGAGGCCTGCTAAGACTATGTGCAATACCTTTTAATCTCCATTTCAAGATTTGTTTCAGTTCAGTTAGATGAACATACCCAAACCTTATTGACTTGAATGGAAGGCAAAAGGCATAGACAACACCTTCAAGGGGGCCAAAAAGCTGCCAAAAAAGCTATAATTAGGGGAAGACACCAGAAAAATTGGCATCAATTGAGCTATAAACAAATAATTTAAAAAAAAATTGATGTGGATTCACCTGTATTTTTGATAACCAACCAAGCAAAACTAACAGCTGCAGGCTGCAACCCTCAGCTGTCTGGATTATCAAAGCTGGTTATCAAGAATAGAGGGGTTGCCACGCTGTTTTTTTAATTATTGAAATAAGTCATTTAAAAAAAGGCATGCCCCCTCCCCCCCCCCCCCCCCATTTTTGGCAACCAGTCACGCTAAAGCTTACTGCTGGGGCTGATTTTCTCAGGCTGGTAAAGGGTCATGGATATTGTCCCCCAAGCCTAAAAATAACAGCCTACAGCTGCCCCAGAAAAGACGCATCTATTAGATGTGCCAATTTTGGCACTTTGCCTGGGTCTTCAAAATTGCAAATGGTGGCATGTGGGGTTCATATTTGTGGGGTTGATGTCACCTTTGTATTGTCCGGTGACATAAAGCCTATGGCTTAGTAATGGAGAGGCATCTAGAAGATGCATCTTCATTACCAATCCTATAGTTATATGTACATAAATACATTGCCAGAATATTGTCACTGACCCCGTTAATGAATCTAAATGAAACCATGCTCACATCACCACCAATTCCACTGAAGCCATGGTCCCCTGTAATAAAACAAAAATTAAAAACAACCGTAGCCCTCACCTGTCTGTCATTCTGTCCCACGCCATAATCCATGCCTGGGGATAAACAGTTTTCAACCTGGACTGTGCCAACATGCCACCATTCAGGCTGAGAACCACTGAGGAACGAGCTGCTAGGAGTGCAGCATCAGTGACTTGCAGTGACATCAGCAATGTATCTGCCAGTCACTGAGGCTGCGTTCCCAGCCAGGCCCCTGAACTGTGGTGACGTCGGTGAGATCAGCACTGTGAGGTGAAAAAATTCTCATGTTGCAGGGCTGATCTCATCGAGGTCCTTGCAGTTCAGCGGCCTGGCTGGGAATGCAGGCCCAGTTGCTGTGGTAACCTCGATGGCGTCATCGCTAGTCATTGAGGCTATACTTGCAGCAGCTCTTTCCTCAGTGGTTCTCAGCCTGGACAGTCACATCTTGGCACCATTCCGGAGGAAAACTGTTTGTCTCCAGATATGGACAACGGCGTGGGACAGAGCGATGGAACTCCACTCCCAGGACCTTTCTGATGGCACTGCGAGTGTGACAACTTTGTCATGCTCGCAGTGACGTCAATCACGTCAATCAAATAGGAGTTCACTGCATGATACTGAGCAGTGGTAGCACATGCTGTTCAGTGTTTCCGCTGGATGGCAGACTGTATAGTGGCCTCATGCAACAATGGAGCCTGCCATCTAGATGTAGCAGAGCTAGACCCACTGCGGGACAAATTTATATTATCTTCTCAGCAGACAGTTAAGGAATATTGTGGTTATTTTAATTCTGTTACAGGGGACCATGGCTTCTGTGGACTGAGTGATGACGTAAGTATAGTTTAATTTAGGTTCATTAAAGGAGTCTGTGTCATTGTTTCAATTAAAGGACTTTATTCTGTCTCTGTGTTTATTTACAATATAACTATAGGATTAGTAATTGGTAGGCATTTTATAGACTTGATGTCACCGGGCAATACAAAGGTAACATCAACCCTACAAATATGAACCATACTTGCTTCCACCAACTGGGAAGAGTCGGACAAAGCACGATAATTGGCGCATCTAATAGGTGCACCTTTTCTGGGGCAGCTGCCCTTTTTAGGCTAGGGGGAGCAATATCCATGGCCCTTTACCAGCCCCAGCTGTAAGCTTTAGCTTGGTTGCTTGTCAAAAAAGGAGGTTGCCCCCACACCATTTTTTTTAATTATTATTATTATTTTTTAAATAGTTAAAAATACTTTGTGAGGACCCCCCTCTATTCTTGATAACCTGCCTTGCTGAAGTTGATAGCTGAGGGCTGCCGCCCACAGCTGTCAGTTTTGCCTGGCTGGTTATCAAAAATATAGGGGAAACTCATGTCAGCTTTTAAATGTATTTATTTATAGCACAGGCTGATGAATGCTCCAAGCAGCCGCTGCCTGCTCTCACGATTACCAGTTGAATACAACTCTTTACATTGTCCCCTGCTAGCTCTTATAGCAGAACAAGCAGAGGACAGTGATATGAGCTGTCTTCCCTTCAGCACCTCAAGCCGGGAAACAGCATGAACAGTATCCCTGATTCCCAGGCGCTGGTACCTGTCACACTGAAGACACAGGGATGTCATCTGTGTGCCATCAGTGTGCACATGTGTGGGACATTTTGTGGCCTGAGCTGCTACCAGAAACACTGATCTCAACTTTTGCCGATTTTGAGGACAAAAGCTAGGGAATCTGAGCAGAAATCCGAATGTACAACAAATCCGAATTTGAGATTGGCAATTGTTTTCCGAACATCTCTATTCGTAATGTCAAAGTAATCTCACCGAAAAAGTAAAAATAGATGGTAGGTCAGTTGTAATCAACAGCACACTTAATAATACAGTGAACTAATAGACTATTTTGTTTATTAAAAAGTGGTCCAAAAATTATTCCTCTTAGTCATTTTGGATCAGGCAAACCGTATTATGCAGAACACTGACTCAAACTGACAGTGTTACTGTCAGAAGTAACAGCATGTTTCTGTAAATAAGATGAGTCTTCTGTCATATATTTTATAACATCCCCCACCTCCTCCGCTCTAATATGCTTGTTGAAGGCAAAGGATGCCAATTTTGACTTGTGTTTGATAGTACTATTGCCTGGATGGCTGGTGCCAGTGGTGGTGGTGCTTCTGCTGCTGTTAGAAACTCCCACATTTTTAACCAGCTATGGTATGCTTTTTTTCTTTTACAACATCATTGTCATTACCACACTATAACTTTTGACAATCTTTTTAACCCTAATTATTCAACCTTTGCCAAAAAGGACATAATAACAAGTGATAGGTGGATAGGTGCACTTAAAGAAAGTAAATTGTGTCAGCAAATAGCAAAATACAGCTCTGGCAAAAATTAAGAGGCCTCTGCAAAATATTCAGTTTGTTTGATATATATTTTTGTGTAAAATGTAAAACAATAATACTAATATTTTAACTCAGGAAGAGTTCAGAAATCAATATTTTGTGGAATAACCATGATTTTTAATCACAGCTTTTATGCATCTTGACATGCTTTCCATTAGTCTTTCACACTGCTTCTGGGTGACCTTATGCCACTCCTGGTACAAAAATGTAAGCAGTTCTTCTTTGTTTGATGGCTTGTGACTATCCATTTGGTGGAAAGCATGCCAAGACGCATAAAAGCTGTGATTAAAAAAATAAATAATAAAATAGCATAAGTTTCTTCTTTTTTTATCACAATAATTAACTAAGTACTCTATGTTATTTACATGCATTATTACAATATACTTTTTTTATTTTCTACATGTTTAGTTTGTTAACTGATCAAAATGTGAATGTGCTTCAACACACTGCACATATAACAACTTATGTCCAGGCTCATTTATTCCGTTTTGCTGATGTATTCTAAGAAAATAAAACTCGATCTATGATTTCAGTTTTTTGTGTTGGGGTATTCGTTGCATTTTTTTGTACCAAATTCTTCAAAATGGCATACAAAATTCATGAATCTTGATCAACACCCAAAATTGGTCTTTTTTTCTGTCTTGAACTGTTTGCACAACTCTTTAGTGAACATGGTTGGACATTTTGTGAAATGGCGCAAAAAACTGCAATAAAATACTGATGTATTCAAAAACACACAAGGGGGGCTGAAGTATAGTTGAGCCAAATTTTGTGACTTTTTGAAAAGTGATGAAATAGGTGGAAACATCTGGAACATTCTAAACAACTCTGACAATCGCGAACATGAGAAAAAACAGGTGAACATATACAGAATAGACTTTCAAAAAGGCGCAAAGAATTAGGCGCAAATGAAAAACTGGTGAAATATACCAAATGTCAGATAAAAAACAATCAGAAATGCAATGATGGATTGGGGCCATAGTTAAATTGGAGGAGTCAGAAGGAAGAAAACATAAGTACACATTTACAAAATATTATATTGAAATTCAATACCGATATTGATGCTTTTGATGGTGGTAAATGGTAATTAATCAGCTGTGAGGTGTCCAGACCAATCTTTCAGAACGAGCTCACTGATAGATTCTAAGTTAATTTATTCTATAGACAGCAATGTACTGGGAAACAAAAAAACCTGTAAAATCCAAAGAGTGAAAAACATTTCTGGTTATTATTATGGCTTATTCTGTAAATTATTATTATTATTTATTTATTTATATAGCCCCATTGATTCAATGGTGCTGTACATGAGACGAGGTTTCAGCAAAATACACTTACAGTAAACAAACTAACAATAATAGACTGGTACAGAGGGAAGAGGACCCTGCCCTTGTGGGCTTACATTCTACTGTATTATGGGGAAGAAGACACTAGGTTGGGGATTCCAGTAGCTCCAATGGTGTTGAGGTGGCAGTGTGGTCATTGCAGGTTGTAAGCTTTTTTGAAGAGAAGAGTTTTCAGGTTCCATCTGAAGGATTCAAATGAGGTGGATAATTGGACGTGATGGGGCACGGAATTCCAGAGGATGGGGGATATTCGGGAGAAGTCTTGGAGGCGATTGGGTGAGGAGTGAATAAGTATGGAGGAGAGAAGGAGGTCTTGGGAGGATCTGAGATGACATGATGGAAGATATTGGGAGATTAGTTTGGAAATATACAGAGGAGAAAGGTTATGGATGGCTTTGTAGGTCAGTGTTAGTAGTTTAAACTGGATACGCTGGGGAAATGGGAGCCAATGAAGGGATTTGCAAAGAGGGGAAGCAAGAATGTAGCAAGGAGAGAGATTAATTAGCCAGGCAGTAGAGTTAAGGATGGACTGGAGAGATGCGACAGTGTTAGTAGGTAGGCCACAGAGGAATACTATGCAGTAGTTGAGGCTGGAGATGATTAGGGCATGCACAAGCATTTTGGTAGAGTGAGGGTTGAGGAAAAGATGGATTTTGGAAATATATTTGAGCTGGAGGCAACAGGAGGTGGCAAGAGCTTGGATGTGCGGTTTGAAGGACAGGGCAGAGTCAAACTTTACTCCGAGGCAGTGGATTTCCAGGACAGAAGAAAGTGTGGTGTCATTCATTGTTATAGGTAGATCAGGTAGAGAAGATAGACAAGATGTAGGAAAGATAATTAGTTCAGATTTTTTCACATTGAACTTGAGGAAGCGAGAGGAGAAAAATGAGGATATGGCACTATGGGATTCTGGAGAGCAGAGAGGTGACATCTGGACCAGAGAGGTAAATCTGAGTGTCATCAGCATATAGATGGTACTGGGAGCCATAGGACTTTATGAGTTGTCCCAGGTCAAGGGTAAAGATGGAGAAGAGAAGGGGTCCTAGGACAGAGCCTTGAGGGACACCAACAGAGAGAGGTCAAGATGAGGAGACAGTGTGGGAGTAGGAAACGCTAAATGTGCAGTTGGTAAGGTATGAGGAAATCCAGGATAGGGCAAAGTCTTTGACACCAAAGGAAGAGAGGATCTGTAGTAGGAGGCAGAGAATTGTCTGTTAGCTTTGGCTGTAAGTAAGTCGTTAGTAAGTTTGGTCAGGGAAGTCTCAGTGGATTGGCGGGGACGGAAGCCAGATTGTAGGTTGTCGAAGAGTGAGTTAGATGCAAAGTGAGAGGAAAGTTTGGTGTGGATGTGCTGCTGAAGGAGTTTGGAAGCAAATGGGAGCAACAAAATGGGGCTATAGCTGGACATAGCGCTCGGGTCGAGGGTTGGCTTTTTGAGGATAGGTATGAAAGCATTGTGTTGCGGATGTTGCTTTAGGACATGTGCTTTTCTTGCCAGTGCACATTAATCTCTTTAATGCACTGGCTTTTTTGGCTGCTGTTACTCTGCTCATTCTAACGCCATGTTTTTGTCTATTATACTGTATATGTTTAATAAAATTTGAATTGATTTGTACTAAATCCCTATTTCTGGATGGATGTTGTGATATAAGCTATCTTTTTGATCGGTGATTATAGGGACACCACTAACACAGATGTCCTATATGTACGTTGGTTTTCATGGAGTATAGAGAATTGTCTGTTAGCTTTGGCTGTAAGGCATTAGTAAGTTTGGTCAGGGCAGTCTCAGTGGAATGGTGGGAATGGAAGCCAGATTGTAGGTTGTCAAAGAGTAAGTTAGATGCAAAGTGAGAGGAAAGTTTGCTGCTCAAGGAGTTTGGAAGCAAATGGGAGCAACAAAATGGGGCGATAGCTAGACATAGTGCTCGGGTCGTGAGATGGCTTTTTGAGGATAGATGTGATTGTGGCATGTTTGAAAGGAGAGGGGAAGGTACCAAAAGTTAGTGATAGGTTGAATAGATGGGTTAGGGATGGAATAAGTGTGGTGGCGAGGTTGGGGAGCAGGTGGGATCAGATGGGGTCAAGTGCACAAGTGGTGAGGTGTGATTTGGAGAGGAGATAAGTAAGCTCTCCTTTAGTGATTTTGGAGAGGGAAATTGTGGAGTTAGGGCATTGGTCTGGTATACAAAGGGGTTGTGGTGGTTTGACAATAAAGACTTGCCTTGTTTGGTCTAAATTATTTTTGAAGTGTGTAGCAAAGTCCTCGGCAAAGATTAAGGAAGCCAGAGGAGGCAGTGGAGGGCCGAGGAGGGAGTTAAAAGTGTTGAATAAGTGTTTGGGGTTGTAGGATAAGGAAGATGCTAGGGATGTAAAGTATGCCTGTTTACCAGAGGTGAGAGCTGATTTGAGTGTGAGTGTTGCTTGTTTGAATGTGATGAAATCATCTTGCGAATGTGTTTTCTTCCAACGCTGCTATGCAATTCTGGAAACTTGCAGATGCTTTTTAGTGATGTTTTTGCGCCAGGGTTGTCTATTGATTTGTCGCACTCTGTTATGCATGAGAGCGGTGAACAAGTCAATAGCCGATGCAAGAGTGGTATTGTAGAAACTAGTGGCAGTGTCTGTGTTGTGGAGTGAAGATTTGGAGGACAGTGGTAGAATAGAGTCAGAGAGTGAGCGGGAGTCCAGATGTGTGATGTTTCTGTGGGGGTGCGCTAGTTGTTGGACATGGGTGACAGGTGAGGAGGATTGGGATGAGAATGTGAGTAGATGGTGGTCAGATAGAGGGGGAGAAGATGTTTTGAACTTAGATAGGGATCAGGGATGGGTGAAGGCCATGTGTAATGTATGTCCGTCTGTGTGGGTGGCTGAGGAGGACCACTGAGTAAGTCCAAAAGATGAAGTGAGCAACATGAGTTTGGAGGCTGCCGATTCGTCGGTGTCAATGGGGATGTTGAAGTCACACATGATGATGGTGGGAATGTCAGCAGAGAGAAAGTGAAGAAGCCAGGTGGAGAACTGGTCAATAAAGGTTGTGAGTGGACTTCAAAAGAAGGGAGGATGAAGAGGTGGGATTGGGTTAAATGTACAGTTGGTAGAAAAGAGAAGGCCCACTCCTCCACCATGTCTGTTGCCAGGGCTTGGAGTGTGGGTGAAGTGGAGGCAGCCATAACATAGCGCAGCAGGGGAGGCTATGTCGGAAGGTGTCAGCCATGTTTCAGTGAGGCCCAGGAAGGAAAAATTATGAGAGGTAAAGACGTTGTGAATCACATGTTTAATGCAGATGGAGTGGGCATTCCAGAGTGATCCAGAGAGAGGGAACAGGGTGGTAGGTGTCAGGGGCACGGGTTTGATGTAGGCGAGATTTCGGGTGCTTATATTAGGTTGGGACCCATAAGAGGGGGAAAGAATGGAAGGTATAAGATGCCTGGGTCCAGGATTGGGAGTTATGTCGCCAGCAGTGAGGAGAAGCAGAGAGAGAAATAGCAGGAGAGAGAAGGAGAGTGGCCAGCTTGTGTTATGTTTTAGTATGAAGGATGTGATGTTGAGGAGGAGGTCAGCAGAGGAGGTAAGGTGGGGAGGTAAGAGGGAAGAAGAGATTATTAAATGGTTAGAGAGTGCTGGGGTTTGTGGATAGCGAAGTAGAGTGAGGAGTAGTGGCGCCAAAAATGTTAGGGTATATGTAAGCATGATGAGAGTAAGTGTGAGGGAAAGAGAAATTTAGTACATTTAATAAGCAATGTTTAGTCATACCTTCTGTTCACTTTTGTTCCATTTTTGGCATACTTATGGAGCCAGACCATGGTCAGACAGAGCTGGGAGGGGTGGCAGGAAGAATGATCACAGACACAGAAGGGGAGAATTAGGAGTCAAGTGAAAATGCAATCAGGAAATAGTCAAACCCAAAAGGACAGATAAAGGCATGCATGTTAGCATCAAGGAATTAAGGTGATAAACATGTAGGAACAAAAAAAAAAAAACATAACAGTAATGACAGAGACAAGTACAGAGTGAAAGGGGGTCAGGAAATATGAATGATGAGGTAGGGGATAGAAATCCTTCATATATAGACAATTTGTGACTCCTGTTGTATTGCAGGATTATGTAACCATTTGGTTTTTACTGGTCTCTCCGGAATTAAGAAATTAATTAGCTCTCCAGAGATAAAATATTTTACGGAAAATATACTCAATGACTTAGTTACTGGTTTTATGTTGTCTTAGTGGCTAGAAAGGGACTAAATACATACAGATAACACAGAGAAACTGTGAATGGACACATTTAATCAGTTAATTTTGCCTGCTTTGATAAATTTCTGAGTACACATCACTGTAAAAAACATGAATCGGTCAATGAGTGCATGGAGAAAGCAGCATTAAGGATTAGAATTTATAAAACAATAATCCCTGACTAGATACCTGTCATATGCAATACCTACTGCAACACCTCACAGTAGACGAAGTGCAGATAGGAGCGGTATTATTATAACAGAATAGAATCTGTTTGAATTAGCCCTGAAAAAAGGATCAGTTTAATGTAGCAGCATCACATGACTGTTATTTAATCAACCTTGCTGGGGAATATAGTGGACCATTTTGCATCTACTCAGCCTGGTATGGATGAGACCAGGATCTTCTGTTCTTACTGTACAAACTTTCCTATCCTGGCTAGGAACTATATGCAGTGTGAGAACTCCGTACGTGATGACCATGTGACAGGCCACAACAAGGCACTGAATCATATACCAATGGTACCTACCGGCTCTTTTGGTTTCCAAAAAAATTCCCCTAACTAAAAGGTGGAGCCTCAGAAAAACATTTTTTCCCATTGCTAAGGAGTGGGTCTCCTACACTGGTAAAGCATATGCACTAAGTGCAAGGGATGCTAAAAATTTTGAAGGAGGCACTCCAATACCTCTTTGAAGAGACATAATGGAGGGCCTCAGAAAAGATTTTTCCCATTATTAAGGAGTGTGTATCCTAGACTTGCAATGCAAATGTGTGACTCCCTGGAGGCAAAAAGGAAGTTCCCCATGCCAGGTAACAATTTGTGCATGTCAATTCCTGCTTCTGGCCAAAAAGGCAGGCTTCCTTATAAATTCTGGCCAGCAGGTGGGGTTAGTGAGTCAGAAAGAAGTCAGCTGAGAGAGTAAACGGGAGCTGTCATGGAAACGGGAGCCATCTGGAGCTCCTGACAGGACAGTAAGAGAGGAGAGTTGACAGTTGGTCTGTGGAGAGGGAAGGGACAGGAGCAGAGACAAGAACTCAGGGGAATAAAAACTGCGTATAGCTGACCCCAGAGTGGAGCGCTGATAAAAAGGGATGCCAGAGTCCTTGGATGGGCGGGTGCTGTACGCCCTGACAGCCGAATCTGGAGGGCAGGGGACTGTAAATTCCCTTGCCACACTAAACACCTGAAGGCATGGTAGCAGACCAAGAGCCCGGGGCTGACAGTGAAAAGGACAGTGCCCCCCATAACACAATGCGTGCGAGCAGAGAGGGGCGTGCCGTTGTGGGCAGAGCCAGAAAAAGAACATGAAGCAAAGTCCATGCTATGACATCAGCGGGCAAAGTGAAGCTGGAGCTGCGCTCGATTGTGAGCGAGTGAAAAGCAGGACGTCCCGACTTGGAGACCAGGAGGAGCTCAAACCAGCCCATTGGAGAGCAGCTGCTGACAACGGTAAAGGTAAACGGAGCTTGGCTGAGGTTCACTGGGGGGGAAGAAAAGGCCCAAATCGGGTGGAGATTCAGTGGCAGTCGCAGCCACAGCCCCCATAGTGCAGCAAGATCCAGTGGCGGCTGCAGCTGCAGTCCCCATAATGCCATTATCAATGCCATATATACCAGGAGCAGCCTGGTAACTGCAGTAATCAGGGGAGTCGCACACCCTGAGCGATTTCAGGGAAAGACTATGTAGTTTGTTCAAAGTGTACCCCCTGTCTGAAAGTCAAAAATTAAGTATTTTCATTGGCCAGTTAACTGGTACGACACAGAAGGAAGTAAAGTCCTGGTCGGACACTAATAAAGGAACTGTCAAACAAATCTTGGCCAGACTGAAGGACACTTTTGACACCGGCACTGCAGCAAAGATTAAAATGAGATTCTTTGGGTGCAAACAAAGGGTGCAAGACAGTATACAGGACTATGCTCTTAACCTTCAGGAGGCACTACGGGCCGTAAAGCAGGTTGTGTCATGATCCCAATGGCAGGGGATCACAAAAGGACAAGCACAAAAACAAAACAAGCTCTAGGGTGATGGAACCTGAGCTGACCGCGATCCTGAACCTAAACACACAACTAGCAGCAGCCGGGGAACGTGCCTACGATGATTCCTAGACGTCTCGCGCCAGCCGAAGGATTAACTTCCCCTATAAGAAGAAACACAGACCTCACTTGCCTCCAGAGAAACACCCCACAGAAATAGCAGCCCCCCACATGTAATAACGGTGAAATGAGAGGAAAGCACATACGTAGTTATGAAAATAGAATCAGCAAAAATGAGGCCCGCTAAAGCTAGATAGCAGAGGATACAAAAGTGAACTGCGCGGTCAGCGAAAAACCCTTCAAAAACCATCCTGAAATTACTTGAACTCATGTGCCAACTCATGGAACATGAGGAGTAATTTCAGCCCACTAGAGCAACCAGCAGCAAGGAATCACATCTCTGCAAGCTGGACTAAGACAAAAAATTAAGCAAAGCGTGGAACAGGAAAATCAAAACTTAGCTTGTCCTGAAGATAACAGACACAGGGAGCAGAGGTAAAAAGACACGCTGATTACATTGATAGCCGGCGAGGAAATGACAAAAAAGCCAGGTTAAATAGGAAACTCCCATAACCTGATGGAACAGGTGGACACCAGAGACCGCAGAGAACACAAGTCACCCAGTACCATCAGTAACCACCAGAGGGAGCCCAAAAACAGAACTCACAACAGTACCCCCCCTTGAGGAGGGGTCACCGAACCCTCACGAGAACCACCAGGGCGACCAGGATGAGCCCTATGAAAAGCACGGACCAAATCGGCAGCATGAACATCAGAGGCAATCACCCAAGAATTATCCTCCTGACCATAACCCTTCCACTTGACCAAATACTGGAATTTCCGTCTGGAAACACGAGAATCCAAGATCTTCTCCACAACATACTCCAATTCACCCTCCACCAGCACCGGAGCAGGAGGCTCAAGCGAAGGAACGACAGGTACCTCATACTTCCGCAACAACGACCGATGGAACACATTATGAATAGCAAACGATGACGGGAGATCCAAACGAAACGACACAGGGTTAAGAATTTCCAAGATCCTATAGGGACCGATGAACCGAGGCTTGAACTTAGGAGAAGAGACCTTCATAGGAACAAAACGAGAAGACAACCACACCAAGTCCCCAACAAGAAGTCGAGGACCCACGCGGCGACGGCGATTAGCAAACTGCTGAGCCCTCTCCTGGGACAACTTCAAATTGTCCACCACATGACTCCAAATCCGATGCAACCTATCCACCACCATGTCCACTCCAGGACAATCAGAAGGCTCCACCTGACCAGAGGAAAAACGAGGATGAAACCCTGAATTACAAAAGAAAGGAGACACCAAGGTAGCAGAACTAGCCCGATTATTAAGGGCAAACTCGGCAAGCGGCAAAAAGGAAACCCAGTCATCTTGATCAGCAGAAACAAAACACCTTAAATAAGTTTCTAAAGTCTGATTAGTTCGTTCCGTCTGGCCATTCGTCCGAGGATGGAATGCAGACAAAAAGGACAAATCAATGCCCATCTTAGCACAGAACGTCCGCCAAAATCTAGACACAAACTGGGATCCCCTGTCAGAAACGATGTTCTCCGGAATGCCATGCAGACGGACCACGTTTTGAAAAAACAGAGGGACCAACTCAGAGGAGGAAGGTAACTTAGGCAAGGGTACCAGATGGACCATCTTAGAAAAGCGGTCACACACAACCCATATGACGGACATTTTTTGAGAGACAGGGAGATCCGAAATAAAGTCCATGGAAATGTGCGTCCAAGGCCTCTTCGGGATAGGCAAAGGTAACAACAATCCACTGGCCCGAGAACAGCAAGGCTTAGCCCGAGCGCAAACTCCACAAGACTGCACGAAAGAACGCACATCCCTCGACAAGGAAGGCCACCAAAAAGACCTGGCCACCAAGTCTCTAGTACCAAATATTCCAGGATGACCTGCCAACACAGAAGAATGGACCTCGGAGATGACTCTACTGGTCCAATTATCCGGAACAAACAGTCTTTCCGGCGGACAACGATCAGGTTTATCCGCCTGAAACTCCTGCAAAGCACGTCGCAAGGCTGGGGAGACAGCCGACAAAATCACCCCATCCCTAAGGATACCAGTGGGCTCAGAATTTCCAGGGGAGTCAGGCACAAAACTCCTAGAAAGAGCATCCGCCTTCACATTCTTTGAACCTGGCAGGTATGAAACCACAAAATTGAAACGGGAGAAAAACAGTGACCAACGAGCCTGTCTAGGATTCAGACGCTTGGCAGACTCAAGGTACATCAGATTTTTGTGATCAGTCAAGACCACCACACGATGTCTAGCACCCTCAAGCCAATGACGCCACTCCTCAAATGCCCACTTCATGGCCAAAAGCTCCCGATTACCAACATCATAATTCCGTTCAGCGGGCGAAAATTTTCTAGAAAAGAATGCACATGGCTTCATCACTGAGCCATCGGAGCTTCTCTGTGACAAAACCGCCCCCGCTCCGATCTCGGAAGCATCGACCTCAACCTGAAAAGGAAGCGACGTATCTGGCTGACGCAACACAGGAGCAGAAGAAAACCGGCGCTTAAGTTCCTGAAAGGCCTCCACAGCCGCAGGAGACCAATCAGTAACATCAGCACCCTTTTTAGTCAAATCCGTCAAAGGCTTAATAACACTAGAAAAAATAGTTATGAAGCGACGATAAAAATTAGCAAAGCCCAAGAACTTCTGTAGACTCTTAAGAGATGTAGGCTGCGTCCAGTCACAAATAGCCTGAACCGTGACGGGATCCATCTCAATAGTAGAAGGGGAAAAAATATACCACAAAAAAGAAATCTTCTGGACTCCAAAGAGACATTTAGAACCCTTTACAAACAAAGAATTGGCCCGCAGGACCTGAAACACCATCCTGACCTGCTGAACATGAGACTCCCAGTCATCAGAAAAAACCAAAACATCATCCAAATACACGATAATAAATTTATCCAGATATTCACGGAAAATATCGTGCATAAAAGACTGGAAGACAGAAGGAGCATTAGAAAGTCCAAAAGGCATCACCAAATACTCGAAATGGCCCTCAGGCGTATTAAATGCGGTTTTCCACTCATCACCCTGCCTTATCCGCACAAGATTATACGCACCCCGAAGATCAATCTTAGTGAACCATTTAGCCCCCTTAATGCGAGCGAACAAATCAGTCAACAATGGCAAAGGATACTGATATTTGACTGTAATCTTATTCAAAAGACGATAATCTATGCAAGGCCTCAAGGAACCATCTTTTTTGGCCACAAAAAAAAAAACCTGCTCCCAAAGGGGACGAAGATGGACGGATATGTCCCTTTTCCAAGGACTCCTTAACATAATTCCGCATAGCAGTATGCTCTGGCACTGACAGATTGAACAAACGACCTTTAGGGAATTTACTGCCGGGAATCAAATCTATAGCACAATCGCAATCCCTGTGAGGAGGAAGCGAACTGAGCTTAGGCTCCTCAAAAACCTCCCGATAATCAGACAAAAATACCGGAACCTCAGAAGGAGTAGATGAAGCGATAGAAATCGGAGATGCATCATCATGAACCCCCTGACATCCCCAGCTTAACACAGACATTGTTTTCCAGTCCAGGACTGGGTTATGAGTTTGTAACCATGGCAGACCAAGCACTAAGACATCATGTAAATTATACAGTACCAGGAAGCGAATCACCTCCTGATGAACGGGAGTCATACGCATGGTCACTTGTGTCCAGTACTGAGGTTTATTCATAGCCAAAGGTGTAGAGTCAATTCCTTTCAAAGGAATAGGAACTTCCAGAGGCTCCAGACTAAACCCACAGCGATTGGCAAATGACCAATCCATAAGACTCAGGGCAGCGCCTGAATCCACATAGGCATCGACGGAAATGGATGATAATGAACAAATCAGCGTCACAGACAGAATGAACTTAGACTGTAAAGTACCAATGGCAACAGACTTATCAACCTTTTTTGTGCGTTTAGAGCATGCTGATATAACATGAGCTGAATCACCACAATAAAAACACAATCCATTTTTCCGCCTATAATTTTGCCGTTCACTTCTGGACTGAATTCTATCACATTGCATTATCTCAGGTGCCTGTTCAGAAGACACCGCCAAATGGTGCACAGGTTTGCGCTCCCGTAAACGCCGATCAATCTGAATAGCCATAGTCATGGACTCATTCAGAACTGTAGGCGCCGGGAACCCCACCATAACATCTTTAATGGCCTCAGAAAGGCCATCTCTGAATTTTGCAGCCAGAGCGCACTCATTCCACTGAGTAAGCACCGACCACTTCCGAAATTTCTGACAATATATTTCTGCTTCATCTTGCCCCTGAGAGAGAGCCAATAAAGCTTTTTCAGCCTGAATCTCTAGGTTAGGTTCCTCATAGAGCAAACCCAATGCCAGAAAAAACGCATCCACATTGAGCAACGCAGGATCCCCTGGTGCCAATGCAAATGCCCAATTCTGAGGGTCACCCCGCAGGAAAGATATAACAATCTTGACCTGCTGAGCAGGGTCTCCAGAGGAGCGAGATTTCAAGGAAAGAAACAACTTGCAATTGTTCCTAAAATTCAGAAAACTAGATCAATCTCCAGAAAAAAACTCTGGGACAGGAATTCTAGGTTCAGACATAGGCGTATGTACAACAAAATCTTGTATATTTTGAACCTTAGCAGCAAGATTATTCAGGCTGGAAGCCAAACTCTGGACGTCCATGATAAACAGCTGAGGTCAGAGCCATTCAAGGATTAAGAGGAGGAAAGAAGCAGTCAAGCTGCAATTAAGGCTAGGCAGCAAACACTGAGGAAGAGAAAAAAAAAAAAAACTTCCTCAGACTACTATTCCTCCTACTTCAGCCAAAACGATAACCAATTTTTTCGGGTCGGCTATACGGTCATGATCCCAATGGCAGGGGATCACAAAAGGACAAGCACAAAAACAAAACAAGCTCTAGGGTGATGGAACCTGAGCTGACCGCGATCCTGAACCTAAACACACAACTAGCAGCAGCCGGGGAACGTGCCTACGATGATTCCTAGACGTCTCGCGCCAGCCGAAGGATTAACTTCCCCTATAAGAAGAAACACAGACCTCACTTGCCTCCAGAGAAACACCCCACAGAAATAGCAGCCCCCCACATGTAATAACGGTGAAATGAGAGGAAAGCACATACGTAGTTATGAAAATAGAATCAGCAAAAATGAGGCCCGCTAAAGCTAGATAGCAGAGGATACAAAAGTGAACTGCGCGGTCAGCGAAAAACCCTTCAAAAAACCATCCTGAAATTACTTGAACTCATGTGCCAACTCATGGAACATGAGGAGTAATTTCAGCCCACTAGAGCAACCAGGAGCAAGGAATCACATCTCTGCAAGCTGGACTAAGACAAAAAATTAAGCAAAACGTGGAACAGGAAAATCAAAACTTAGCTTGTCCTGAAGATAACAGACGCAGGGAGCAGAGGTAAAAATACACGCTGATTACATTGATAGCCGGCGAGGAAATGACAAAAAAGCCAGGTTAAATAGGAAACTCCCATAACCTGATGGAACAGGTGGACACCAGAGACCGCAGAGAACACAAGTCACCCAGTACCATCAGTAACCACCAGAGGGAGCCCAAAAACAGAACTCACAACAAGGTTGACCCTGACAGCGTGCAAGATGAATATAGATTACTAATGGAGCAGATTGTAGAGGGACTCCAGTCCAAGAATCAAAGCACACTGCTGTGCATAATGGCCCTACAAAATGCTGAACTGGACTTTGCACACTTTAATGATAGGGCAATCCGGGTGCTGCGTGAACCAAATCCTAGCAGCACAGAGCCCTCTAAGCAACCAGCAATTACATACTAGCAGGAGGCAGCATCCTTTCCCCAGACCCCTATTGAGACATACACGCCGGCCGAAGATGATGACTCTGCTGCAGACCTACATCTCCAGGTCAAGAAACTGACTAAAAGTGTGTCTGTGCTCACAAAAACTGTGCAGTCCATACAAGTGGCTCCAAAGAAGATCCAGCTGGCCTCCAGTCCAGATGACGTCCTGTGGCGACAGTAGGAGAGAATCCCACTGACCAGAGGGAGAGATAGCGATCATCATGATGAGGACAGACAGCCCATCTATCACCGATGCAACAAGGGGGACACATCGCAAGATTCTGTTATTAAAACAAGCATCCCCTGGGGCATAGGGCCAACCCTCAGGAGTAAGATGACCAGGCCCACCAAGTTGGCGAGACAAGTATTGGGAGGACGGCCGGTCCTGTCCGTCGTGATTGATGGCTTCCTGATGAACGCCTTACTGGATACCGGCTCCCAGGTGACAATGGTGCCATATATCCTCTTTAAGCGGTACTGGGCTGATTCAGACATTACTCACAGCCCAGACAAAGACCTTTCCAACCTAGCCAACAATTGTCAGCCCTTGCCTCAGATGGGATATAAAGAGATGACCATCAAGATTGGCCGAGAAGAATTTCAGTTGCAAGGTTTGACTATAGTTGACATTGACAAATGAGAATGCCATCCTATGATCACTTTAGGCACTAATGTAATAGAAAATTGTCTTGGAGAAATTATTGTTTTGTTACAACAGGTAGCCGAGACCGTTGTAATATGCTGCTCCAGTGCAGTATAGTGCAACCTCCACCAGGGGGTGCTGGTGAGGAAAGAGAGGTTCTACACACAGCATAGTAACACTGAATAGCAGCACAGGTGCCACAGGTAACGAAAGAGTAGTTAGACAAGCCAAGGTCATACACAGACAGGTCAGCACAGTACACAGGGGCAGTCAGAAGAATAGTCAGGGCCAAGCAAGAAGTCAGAGCCTACCCGGAACGTGGTAACAAAACGTGAGATGCAATACGAAGTCAGAGTACAAACCAGAGTTGAAGCCAGTTGGGAGCGTGGTATCAGAAACGAAAAACCAGGGGCAAAGTCCAGAGCTCAGATCGAGTCATACATGGGTACAGGCAGTCAGAGGTACAAGGGTCACTAATACAGGTCAGAGGCTCAAGCCTGGAAGCAAAAACTATCACTAACACTGGTCAGCAGGCTGTGATGGACTGAAATTGCTCAGCTAGCTCCAGAACGAGGCTGAGGAGATTAACCCATGCATGACCAGTCTAGAGAGAGGAAAGAAGAAAGTAAACTCCGAACAGGACCATCACAGTACCCCCCTCTCAATTGGGTGCCACAGGACCCCCAGGCTTCCCTGGATGAAGAGTGTGAAAGGCCCGGACCAACCGATCAGCATGAACCGAACTTGCCGGCACCCAGGACCGGTCCTCAGGACCGTACCCTTTCCAATGGACCAAGTACTGAAGTGAATGGTGGAGCATATGAGAATCCACCACCTATTCACCTCATACTCCGTCTGGCCATCAACCACAACAGGCGGTGGGTGTGAGGGAGACTCACCAGAGGACGGCACTGACGGCTTCAGAAGTGCCTTATGGAACACATTGGGGATCCGCAATGATGGAGGCAAACACAGGCGAAAGGCCACAGGATTAATCACCTCTAACAGACACCACACTGACAGGCACACCATGCAACCAGATCAAATAAATAATAGATAAATTAATAATTTAGATAGAGTCTCAGCATTAGGGAGGCCTGTTAATGGTACAAAATGTGCTTGTTTACTGAACCTATCAACAACACTGGTCAGCAGGCTGTGACGGACTGAAATAGCCCAGCTAGCTCCAGAACGAGGCTGAAGAGATAAACCCATGCATGACTAGTCTAGAGAGAGGAAATAAGAAAGTAAACTCCGGACAGGACCATGACAACTGCCAGCTCCAATCAGCAGCCCTGATGCAGAGAGAACAGGTAAAGCTGTCTGGTGGAGAAGTCGGAGGTCAGAGTAAATGATCCTTTCCCCATTGCAATACCCCCTAGGAGTGTAATGTTAATCTGGTGTTGGGCAGCAATAGGCCTCAGGGGTCAAGACTACCAAGCCCTGGTAGAACCCATGTACTCTGATAGTAAGCCCACTATCCTGACAGCCAGAGGGGTAGTTGATGTCCGCAAGGAGAGAGTACCAATACACATCTTGAATTGTGGGGAGAGAGGTCCATTTACCCCGGTATGCCACCCTTGCTAAACTGTTCACTGTCAGCAACAATGCAATAAAAGGCAGCAGAACCCTTCATTCCGTCCAATCAGGTGGAAGACAATGGCTGTGAAGAGCAGCTGGAGGATTGGTGTCAGCAACTACACATAGGCACTGACTCCACCCCTTTGCACCAAAAGCATGGGGCTTATCAGGTGGTCCAAGAATATGAGCGGATATTCAGCAAACATCCTCTAGACTTTGGGCAGGTAAAAGGGGTCCAACACCATATCCCCACTAGAGGTCATCCACCCATTAAAGAGAGGTACCTGCCTGTACCTCCAGCTCACTATCAGTGTGCCAAGGGTATGTTATGGGAGATGAAGGAGGCTGGGGTGATCAGAGACAGTTGTAGCCCCTGGGCAGCTTTATTAGTCCTCGTTAGAAAGAAAGATGGTACAATGAGGATGTGTGTTGACTACTGGCAGATTAAACGTATTACACATAAGGACGCCTACCTGTTACCCAGGATAGAGGAATCGTTAGCTGCACTGAAATCTGCTCACGATTTCTCCACCTTAGATCGCACCAGTGGGTATTGGCAGGCTCCCATGGCAGAGCCGGATAAAGAGAAGACTGCCTTCACGACACCAATGGGCCTCTCCAAGTTCAACTACATACCATTCGGGCTGTACAATGCACCAGGGACTTTCAGAGGATGATGGAGTGTTGCGTCGGGCACAAAAACTTTGAGACTGTTCTGCTGTACCTGGATGACATCATTGTTTTCTCCAAAACCTATGAAGACCATTTGAAGCACCTGGTTGAGGTGTTTGAAGCCCAGTCCAACTTTGGCCTGAATGTGAAGCCGTCCAAATACCACCTGCTGAAGCCCAAGGTGCAGTACCTAGGTCACGTGGTAAGCGCCGAAGGTGTGGCACCAGATCCTGTCAAAGTCACCGTGACCAGGGACTGGCCAAAACCCAGCAACATTCATAAAGTACAGCAGTTCTTTGGGTTGGTAGGCTACTACCAAAGATTCATCAAGGACTTTATCAAGCTAGCCGCACCCCGGCAAGACTTGCTAGTGCGCCAATCTAGGAAGGCCAATGTTAGGACTGGTGGAACCCACCAAGTTTAAGATGTAATAGTATTAGGTGCGTTCGCAGTCGGAGGTCTGTTGTGAATTCTGTGGTCGAGCTCCCTCCTGTGGTCATGAGTGGTACTTCGGCTGGTTCTGTCTATGAGCTTCCTCTGGTGGATGTGAGTGGGGCTGCGGCTTCTGAGTTTCCTTCCTCAGGTGACGAGGTTAAGTCGTTAGGTGCTGCTCTATTTAACTCCACCTAGTTCTTTGTTCCTTGCCTCCAGTCAATGTTCCAGTATTGGTCTTGCTCTCTCCTGGCCTGTGGCCTGTCTGCCCTGCATAAGCTAAGTTCTGCTTGTGTTACTTTTGTTTGCTATTTTTTCTGTCCAGCTTGTTATATTGGTTTTTCTTGCTTGCTGGAAGCTCTGGGACGCAGAGGGAGCACCTCCGTATCGTTAGTCGGTCTTTTTGCGCCCTCTGCGTGGTTGTTTGTAGGTTTTTGTGCTGACCGCAAAGCTATCTTTACTATCCTCGGTCTATTCAGTAAGTCGGGCCTCACTTTGCTAAAACCTATTTCATCTCTGTGTTTGTATTTTCATCTTTACTCACAATCATTATATGTGGGGGGCTGCCTTTTCCTTTGGGGAATTTCTCTGAGGCAAGGTAGGCTGATTTTTCTATCTTCAGGGCTAGCTAGTTTCTCAGGCTGTGCCCGAGGCGCCTAGGTCTGGTCAGGAGTGCTCCACAGCTACCTCTAGTGTGGTGTGATAGGATTAGGGATTGCGGTCAGCAGAGTTCCCATGTCTCAGAGCTCGTCCTATGTTATTAGTAACTATCAGGTCACTTTGTGTGCTCTTAACCACCAGGTCCATTGTGTTTCTGAATCACCAGTTTATAACAGTACTGGGGGCCCAAAATACTAATGCTTCTCAATAGAGGGAAAAGAGAAGTTCTGAGACCATTTTTTTTTCTCTGCACTGTGTTTTTTCTTTCTTTTCCCCTAGACATTTGGGTGGTTCAGGACACAGGTCTAGTGATGGACATTAAAAGTCTGTTTTCTTGTGTGGATCATCTCGCTGCAAGAGTACAAAATATTCAAGACATTGTGGTTCAGAAATCTATGTTAGAACCTAGAATTCCTATTCCTGACTTATTTTCTGGAGATAGAGCTAAGTTTCTGAATTTCAAAAATAATTGTAAACTGTTTCTGGCTTTGAAACCCCGCTCCTCTGGTGACCCAGTTCAACAAGTTAAGATCATTATTTCTTTATTACGTGGCGACCCTCAAGACTGGGCATTTTCCCTTGCGCCAGGAGATCCTGCATTATGCGATATTGATGCGTTTTTTCTGGCGCTCGGATTGCTGTATGATGAACCTAATTAGTGGATCAGGAAGAGAAAAATTTGCTGGCTCTGTGTCAGGGTCAGGATGAGGTAGAGATATATTGTCAGAAGTTTAGGAAGTGGTCTGTGCTCACTCAATGGAATGAATGTGCGCTGGCAGCAATTTTCAGAAAGGGTCTCTCTGAAGCCCTTAAGGATGTCATGGTGGGATTTCCTATGCCTGCTGGTCTGAATGAGTCTATGTCTCTGGCCATTCAGATCGATCAACGCTTACGTGAGCGTAAAAATGTGCACCATTTGGCTGTATTATCTGAGCATAAACCTGAGCCTATGCAATGTGATAGGACTTTGACCAGAGCTGAACGGCAAGAACACAGACGTCGGAATGGGCTGTGTTTTTATTGTGGTGATTCCACTCATGCTATCTCCGATTGTCCTAAGCGCACTAAGCGGTTCGCTAGGTCTGCCACCATTGGTACGGTACAGTCGAAATTTCTTTTATCCGTTACTTTGATCTGCTCTTTGTCATCCTATTCTGTCATGGCATTTGTGGATTCAGGCGCTGCCCTGAATTTGATGGACTTGGACTTTGCTAGGCGCTGTGGGTTTTTCTTGGAGCTCTTGCGGTATCCTACTCCATTGAGAGGAATTGATGCTACGCCTTTGGCCAAGAATAAGCCTCAGTACTGGACCCAACTGACCATGTGCATGGCTCCTGCGCATCAGGAGGATATTCGCTTTTTGGTGTTGCATAATCTGCATGATGTGGTCGTGTTGGGGTTGCCATGGCTACAGGTCCATAACCCAGTATTGGATTGGAAATCTATGTCTGTGTCCAGCTGGGGTTGTCAGGGGGTACATGGTGATGTTCCAGTTCTGTCTATTTCATCATCCACCCCTTCTGAGATCCCAGAGTTCTTGTCAAATTACCGGGATGTATTTGATGAGCCCAAGTCCAGTGCCCTACCTCCGCATAGGGATTGCGATTGTGCTATCGATTTGATTCCTGGTAGTAAGTTTCCTAAGGGTCGACTGTTTAATTTGTCTGTGCCTGAGCACGCCGCTATGCAGAGTTACGTAAAGGAATCCTTGGAGAAGGGTCATATTCGCCCGTCGTCGTCGCCATTGGGAGTAGGGTTCTTTTTTGTGGCCAAGAAGGATGGTTCGTTGAGACCTTGTATTGATTACCACCTTCTAAATAAAATCACAGTCAAATATCAGTACCCCTTGCCGCTGCTGTCTGATTTGTTTGCTTGGATTAAGGGGGCTAGTTGGTTCACCAAGATAGATCTTCGTGGTGCGTATAATCTTGTGCGTATTAAACAGGGTGATGAATGGAAAACAGCATTTAATACGCCCGAAGGCCATTTTGAGTACCTGGTTATGCCATTCGGGCTTTCCAATGCTCCATCAGTATTTCAGTCCTTTATGCATGACATCTTCCGAGAGTACCTGGATAAATTCCTGATTGTATACTTGGATGATATTTTGGTCTTCTCGGATGATTGGGAGTCTCACGTGAAGCAGGTTAGAATGGTGTTCCAGGTCCTGCGTGCGAATTCTTTATTTGTGAAGGGGTCAAAGTGTCTCTTTGGTGTTCAGAGAATTTCATTTTTGGGTTTCATTTTTTCCCCTTCTACTATCGAGATGGACCCTGTTAAAGTTCAGGCCATTTATGATTGGACTCAGCCGACATCTCTGAAGAGTCTGCAAAAGTTCCTGGGCTTTGCTAATTTTTTTCGTCGCTTCATCAATAATTTTTCTAGTATTGCTAAACCGTTGACTGATTTGACCAAGAAGGGTGCTGATGTGGTCAATTGGTCTTCTGCTGCTGTAGAAGCTTTTCAGGAGTTGAAGCGTCGTTTTTCTTCTGCCCCTGTGTTGTGCCAGCCAGATGTTTCGCTCCCGTTCCAGGTCGAGGTTGATGCTTCTGAGATTGGAGCAGGGGCTGTTTTGTCACAAAGAAGTTCTGATGGCTCGGTGATGAAACCATGTGCCTTCTTTTCCAGGAAGTTTTCGCCTGCTGAGCGTAATTATGATGTTGGCAATCGAGAGTTGTTGGCCATGAAGTGGGCATTCGAGGAGTGGCGTCATTGGCTTGAAGGAGCTAAGCATCGCGTGGTGGTCTTGACTGATCACAAGAACTTGACTTATCTCGAGTCTGCCAAACGGTTGAATCCTAGACAGGCTCGTTGGTCGCTGTTTTTCTCCCGTTTTGACTTTGTGGTTTCGTACCTTCCGGGCTCTAAGAATGTGAAGGCGGATGCCCTGTCTAGGAGTTTTGTGCCCGACTCTCCGGGTTTGCCTGAGCCGGCGGGTATTCTCAAAGAGGGGGTAATTTTGTCTGCCATCTCCCCTGATTTGCGGCGGGTGCTGCAAAAATTTCAGGCTAATAGACCTGACCGTTGCCCAGCGGAGAAACTGTTTGTCCCTGATAAATGGACGAGTAGAGTTATCTCTGAGGTTCATTGTTCAGTTTTGGCTGGTCATCCTGGAATCTTTGGTACCAGAGATTTGGTGGCTAGATCCTTTTGGTGGCCGTCTCTGTCGCGGGATGTGCGTTCGTTTGTGCAGTCCTGTGGGACTTGTGCTCGGGCTAAGCCCTGCTGTTCTCGTGCCAGTGGGTTGCTTTTGCCCTTGCCAGTCTTGAAGAGGACCTGGACACATATCTCTATGGATTTTATTTCGGATCTCCCCGTCTCTCAAAAGATGTCGGCCATTTGGGTGGTTTGTGATCGCTTCTCTAAGATGGTCCATTTGGTACCCTTGTCTAAATTGCCTTCCTCCTCTGATTTGGTGCCATTGTTTTTCCAGCATGTGGTTCGTTTACATGGCATTCCGGAGAACATCGTTTCTGACAGAGGTTTCCAGTTTGTTTCGAGGTTTTGGCGAGCCTTTTGTGCTAGGATGGGCATTGATTTGTCTTTTTCCTCGGCTTTCCATCCTCAGACAAATGGCCAAACTGAACGAACCAATCAGACCTTGGAAACATATCTGAGATGCTTTGTTTCTGGTGATCAGGATGCTTGGGTGTCCTTTTTGCCTTTGGCTGAGTTCGCCCTTAATAATCGGGCCAGCTCGGCTACTTTTTTTTCGCCGTTTTTCTGCAATTCTGGTTTCCATCCTCGTTTCTCTTCAGGGCAGGTTGAGTCTTCGGACTGTCCTGGTGTGGATACTGTGGTGGATAGGTTGCAGCAGATTTGGACTCATGTAGTGGACAATTTGACATTGTCCCAGGAGACGGCTCAACGTTTCGCTAACCGTAGGCGCTGTGTGGGTCCCCGACTTCGTGTTGGGGATTTGTTTTGGTTGTCGTCTCGTTATATTCCTATGAAAGTTTCCTCTCCTAAGTTTAAGCCTCGTTTCATTGGTCCGTATAAGATTTTTGAGGTTTTCAATCCTGTGTCATTTCGTTTGACCCTTCCAGCTTCTTTTTCCATCCATAATGTATTCCATAGGTCATTGTTGCGGAGATACGTGGCGCCTGTGGTTCCATCCGTTGATCCTCCTGCCCCGGTGTTGGTTGAGGGGGAGTTGGAGTATGTGGTGGAGAAGATTTTGGATTCTCGTATTTCGAGACGGAAACTCCAGTACCTGGTCAAGTGGAAGGGTTATGGTCAGGAAGATAATTCCTGGGTCCTTGCCTCTGATGTTCATGCTGCCGATCTGGTTCGTGCCTTTCATTTGGCTCGTCCTGGTCGGCCTGGGGGGTTGGTGAGGGTTCGGTGACCCCTCCTCAAAGGGGGGGTACTGTTGTGAATTCTGTTGTCAAGCTCCCTCCTGTGGTCATGAATGGTACTTCGGCTGGTTCTGTCCATGGGCTTCCTCTGGTGGTTGTGAGTGGGGCTGCGGCTTCTGAGTTTCCTTCCACAGGTGACGAGGTTAATTCGTTAGCTTGCTGCTCTATTTAACTCCACTTAGATCATTGCTCCATACCACCTGTCAATGTTCCAGTATTGGTCTAGTTCGCTCCTGGATCATTCTTGTGACCTGTCTTCCCAGCAGAAGCTAAGTTCCTGCTTGTTTTTATCTTGTTTGCTATTTTTCTGTCCAGCTAGCTATTTTGATTTTTGTCTTGCTTGCTGGAAGCTCTAGGACGCAGAGGGAGCGCCTCCGTACCGTGAGTCGGTGCGGAGGGTCTTTTTGCGCCCTCTGCGTGGTCTTTTTGTAGTTTTTGTGCTGACCGCAAAGTTACCTTTCCTATCCTCTGTCTGTTCAGTAAGTTGGGCCTCACTTTGCTAAATCTATTTCATCTCTGTGTTTGTAATTTTCATCTTAACTCACAGTCATTATTTGTGGGGGGCTGCCTTTTCCTTTGGGGAATTTCTCTGAGGCAAGGTAGGCTTTATTTTTCTATCTTTAGGGCTAGCTAGTTTCTTAGGCTGTGACGAGTTGCATAGGGAGCGTTAGGAGCAATCCACGGCTATTTCTAGTGTGTGTGATAGGATTAGGGATTGCGGTCAGCAGAGTTCCCACGTCTCAGAGCTTGTTCTGTATTATTAGTAACTATCAGGTCATTCCGTGTGCTCTTAACCACCAGGTCCATTATTGTCCTAACCACCAGGTCATAACAGTGCTGATAGCTTGGATGGGCGCTAGATAGCTACCATCATTCGTGAACAGTCAACAACACTAGGAATGGGAATGATTTAGGATCTTTCATCCATCGACATACATCCATCTACGCACACACATTATCAAGTCAATACTAGCGCATGGACGTGCGGCCATGCGAGCCTTAAATAGTTGCAGCACGTTTAGGACCTTCAGAGAAGGGCCAATGGAGTTGCTGCAGTACCTGAGCATGTGACCCCAGATCTCCCCAGATCTCAACTGAGAGATCTTGCCCTGAGCATGCTCAGAGTGCAAAGCAGGACTTAGTCCTAGCACCTACAAGGACCTTCCAAGAAGGACCAATGACCTAGCTGCAGTATCTGATCATGTGACGCTCGATCTCCACTGAGAGATCTTACTCTGGGCATGCTCAGAACGTGAAAAGCAGGACTTAGTCCCAGAAGCGTCTGCTCGCCGCTGCCCAGCACTGACTTCAATGGCAGAAGCAGGAAATGCAGCAGTAACTCTTAGCACAGAGTCAGACTGAGCGAGACGCTGGGATCGGCGTCTCCGCTGAGCAGGTTCCACTCTGGCAGGAGATTCCCCCTGTGCAAAGGCAGGAACTCGACCCCTAAAATTACACCCCCCTCCTAGGGACCCCCCCTCCTTGGGCCTCGCTACGTTCGAAGACAGCAATGAGCTGCGGAGCCCGAATGTGCTTAACAGGCTCCCAGACCTGTACTCAGGGCCATAACCCTTCCAATCCACCAAATACAATTTTTTACCACGTACCACCTTGCACCCCAAAATAGCGTTCACCTCGTAATCATCCGTAGACGAACCCGATGTCCTGGCAGATGACTCAGAAAACCGGGACATGTATACGGGTTTCAAGAGGGACATATGAAAGGTGTCGGTGATACCCAGGCATGGAGGAAGGGCCAGATGGTAGACCACAGGGTTAACCTGTTCGAGGACCTTGAAAGGACCTAAGTAGCGAGGTGCAAACTTAGTGGACTCAACTCGCAGCCTGATGTTACGGACGGAGAGACACACCAAGTCGCCAGGAGCAAAAGTCGGAGTGGGGCGCCGATGTGCATCGGCGGAGGACCTCATTCTCTCCTTGGAAGCACAAATGGCATCCTGAGTGCGATCCCAAATGTCCCGTGCCTCCACAGCCCAGTCTGCCACCCTGGAATCGGCGGAAGACACGGGCATGGGCACAGGTACCCACGGATGCTGACCATAGTTAAGGAGGAATGGAGTCTGTCCAGTGGAGTCGGCTACAGCATTGTTCAGAGCAAACTCCGCCCACTATAGCAAAGATGCCCAGACAAAATGTCGCAGATATGTGACCAAGGTCTGGTTGGCTCTCTCTACCAACCCATTAGTCTCGGGATGATAGGCAGAAGAAAGATTTAACTCAATGCTGAGAAGATGACAAAGCTCTCTCCAGAACCGAGACGCAAACTGGGGACCCCCCGGTCACTGACATTTTTGTCTGGCATACCGTGAAGGCGGAAGATATGTCTAATAAACAACGTTGCCAAGGCCCATGCAGAAGGTAGCCGAGGAAGCGGCACCAAATGCAGCATTTTAGAAAAATGGTCGGTGATTACCCAAATGACGGTACAGCCACGAGACTTGGGCAAACCCACAACAAAGTCCATCCCGACCATCTCCCAGGGCCTGTCTGCCACCGGCAGAGGGTATAACAAACCAGCTGGCCGTTGTCGAGGAGACTTATTGTTGGCGCAAGAGACACACGCCAGAATGTAATATCTGACATCTCCAAGCATATGCGGCCACCAGTACGTCCTCGCCAGCAGCTCAGGTGTTCTCTTTGTCCCAAATTGTCCACCCACCCTGGAGGAATGAGCCCAAGAGAGAACCTCCGGGTCGCAGATTGATGGGAACAAAAGTCTTGCCTGAAGGCACTGACTCTAGCGAAACCGGAGCTACAGTTCTCAGACTCTCCGAAAGGACAATAACCTGAGGCTCCTCTTCCTCGTCCTCAGTTGACACAAGGGAGCAAGAGAGAGCGTCAGCACGAATATTCTCCCCGGCGAGATAATGGAGCGTGAAATGGAACCAGGAGAAGAATAAGGACCATCTGGCCTGACGAGAATTCAGCCGCTGGGCTGTATGCAAATAGACCAAATTTTTGTGGTCCGTGAAGACTTGGAAGGGAAACCGCGCACCTTCCAGAAGATGTCTCCACTCCGAAAAGGCCAACTTCATTGCTAGCAACTCCCTATCCCCGATGGAGTAATTTCTCTCCGCTGGTGTGAAGGTCTCTGAGAAGAAGAAGCATGGATGCTTCCAACCTTGAGCATCCTTTTGATAGAGGACTGCTCCAGCACCAACGGATGAGGCATCCACCTCCATTAGGAATGGCTTATCCACATCGGGACGATGTAAGATGGGAGCGCTAGCAAAATGAGACTTTATAGAAGTGAAAGCCTTGGAGACCTCTTCCGACCACAATTTGGGATTCGCTCCCTTCTTGGTGAGGGCTAGCAAGGGAGCTACCAGGGTTGAGAAGTGGGGAATGAACTGGCGGTAATAATTAATGAACCCCATAAAGTGCTGCACCGCCTTAAGACAATGGGGCTCTTGCCAGTCCATCACAGCCTGTAGTTTGGCAGGATCCATAGCCAATCCCTGGGTGGAGATGATATAGCCCAGGAAAGGTAAAGACTCCTGCTCAAACATACACTTCTCCAACTTTGCATAAAGAGAGTTTGCCCGTAGGAGGTCAAAGACTCTGCCAACATCTCTCCGGTGGCAGTCAATATCTGGAGAAAAGATGAGAATATCATCCAGATAGACTACGACCGAGGTGGAAAGCATATCCCGGAAGATGTCGTTGACAAAGTCTTGGAAAACGGCTGGGACATTACAGAGCCCGAAGGGCATCACCAGATACTCATAGTGCCCATCTCTGGTGTTAAACGCCGTTTTCCATTCGTCCCCCTCATGGATGCGAATCAGGTTGTAAGCACCCCGCAGATCTAGTTTAGTAAACACTAGGGTTGAGCGAAACAGATCGGCAAATTTCAAAAGTCGCCGACTTTTAGTAAAGTCGGGTTTCATGAAACCCGACCTGATCCCACTGTGGGGTTGGGTCGGCGGTCGGCGATCTTTTCTCCAAAGTCGGGTTTCGTTATATATATATATATACATATATATATATATATATATATATATATATATGTCATAGAGACATATATATACAGTTAGGGCCAGAAATATTTGGACAGTGACACAAGTTTTGTTATTTTAGCTGTTTACAAAAACATGTTCAGAAATACAATTATATATATAATATGGGCTGAAAGTGCACACTCCCAGCTGCAATATGATAGTTTCCACATCCAAATTGGAGAAAGGGTTTAGGAATCATAGCTCTGTAATGCATAGCGTCCTCTTTTTCAAGGGACCAAAAGTAATTGGACAATGGACTCTAAGGGCTGCAATTAACTCTGAAGGCGTCTCCCTCGTTAACCTGTAATCAATGAAATAGTTAAAAGGTCAGAGGTGGATTCCAGGTGTGTGGTTTTGCATTTGGAAGCTGTTGCTGTGAGCAGACAACATGCGGTCAAAGGAACTCTCAATTGAGGTGAAGCAGAACATCCTGAGGCTGAAAAAAAAGAAAAAAATCCATCAGAGAGATAGCAGACATGCTTGGAGTAGCAAAATCAACAGTTGGGTACATTCTGAGAAAAAAGGAATTGACTGGTGAGCTTGGGAACTCAAAAAGGCCTGGGCGTCCACGGATGACAACAGTGGTGGATGATCGCCGCATACTTAATTGGGGGAAGAAGAACCCGTTCACAACATCAACTGAAGTCCAGAACACTCTCAGTGAAGTAGGTGTATCTGTCTCTAAGTCAACAGTAAAGAGAAGACTCCATGACAGTAAATACAAAGGGTTCACATCTAGATGCAAACCATTCATCAATACCAAAAATAGACAGGCCAGAGTTAAATTTGCAGAAAAACACCTCAAGAAGCCAGCTCAGTTCTGGAAAAGTATTCTATGGACAGATGAGACAAAGATCAACCTGAACCAGAATGATGGGAAGAAAAAAGTTTGGAGAAGAAAGGGAACGGCACATGATCCAAGGCACACCACATCCTCTGTAAAACATGGTGGAGGCAACGTGATGGCATGGGCATGCATGGCTTTCAATGGCACTGGGTCACTTGTGTTTATTGATGACATAAGAGCAGACAAGAGTAGCCAGATGAATTCTGAAGTGTACCGGGATATACTTTCAGCCCAGATTCAGCCAAATGCTGCAAAGTTGATTGGACGGCGCTTCATAGTACAGATGGACAATGACCCCAAGCATACAGCCAAAGCTACCCAGGAGTTCATGAGTGCCAAAATGTGGAACATTCTGCAGTGGCCAAGTCAATCTCCAGATCTAAACCCAGTTGAGCATGCATTTCACTTGCTCAAATCCAGACTTAAGACGGAAAGACCCACAAACAAGCAAGACCTGAAGGCTGCGGCTGTAAAGGCCTGGCAAAGCATTAAGAAGGAGGAAACCCAGCGTTTGGTGATGTCCATGGGTTCCAGACTTAAGGCAGTGATTGCCTCCAAAGGATTTGCAACAAAATATTGAAAATAAAAATATTTTGTTTGGGTTATGTTTATTTGTCCAATTACTTTTGACCTCCTAAAATGTGGAGTGTTTGTAAAGAAATGTGTACAATTCCTACATTTTCTATCAGATATTTTTATTCAACCCTTCAAATTAAACGTTACAATCTGCACTTGAATTCTGTTGTAGAGGTTTCATTTCAAATCCAATGTGGTGGCATGCAGAGCCCAACTCGCGAAAATTGTGTCACTGTCCAAATATTTCTGGCCCTAACTGTATATTTACTTCAGCGCGATAATGTTGAAAAGCTGGTAATTCAATTGCCGACTTTTCATTTCTCCTTCCTAAATCCCGACATGATATGAGACATGGTTTACATACAGTAAACCATGTCATATCCCCATTTTTTTTGCATATTCCACACTACTACTCCATACTTTTGATTGGAACAAAACAAAATCCTCTAAACTGCATGCTCGCAAACGCCAGAAGCCTGACAAACAAGATGGAAGAACTAGAAGCAGAAATATCTACAGGTAACTTTGACATAGTGGGAATAACCGAGACATGGTTAGATGAAAGCTATGACTGGGCAGTTAACTTACAGGGTTACAGTCTGTTTAGAAAGGATCGTAAAAATCGGAGAGGAGGAGGGGTTTGTCTCTATGTAAAGTCTTGTCTAAAGTCCACTTTAAGGGAGGATATTAGCGAAGGAAATGAGGATGTCGAGTCCATATGGGTCGAAATTCATGGAGGGAAAAATGGTAACAAAATTCTCATTGAGGTCTGTTACAAACCCCCAAATATAACAGAAACCATGGAAAGTCTACTTCTAAAGCAGATAGATGAAGCTGCAACCCATAATGAGGTCCTGGTTATGGGGGACTTTAACTACCCGGATATTAACTGGGAAACAGAAACCTGTGAAACCCATAATGGCAACAGGTTTCTGCTAATAACCAAGAAAAATTATCTTTCACAATTGGTGCAGAATCCAACCAGAGGAGCAGCACTTTTAGACCTAATACTATCTAATAG
Organism: Ranitomeya imitator; assembly: GCF_032444005.1. NCBI lineage: Eukaryota > Metazoa > Chordata > Amphibia > Anura > Dendrobatidae > Ranitomeya > Ranitomeya imitator. Next base: position 650,283,384 of record NC_091282.1, on the reverse strand, counting down.
ACCTGACAGAATAACAAATCTGCAGGTGGTCGGGCATCTAGGAAATAGCGACCACAATATTGTACAGTTTCACCTGTCTTTCACTAGGGGGACTTGTCAGGGAGTCACAAAAACACTGAACTTTAGGAAGGCAAAGTTTGACCAGCTTAGAGATGCCCTTAATCTGGTAGACTGGGACAATATCCTCAGAAATAAGAATACAGATAATAAATGGGAAATGTTTAAGAACATCCTAAATAGGCAGTGTAAGCGGTTTATACCTTGTGGGAATAAAAGGACTAGAAATAGGAAAAACCCAATTTGGCTAAACAAAGAAGTAAGACAGGCAATTAACAGTAAAAAGAAAGCATTTGCACTACTAAAGCAGGATGGCACCATTGAAGCTCTAAAAAACTATAGGGAGAAAAATACTTTATCTAAAAAACTAATTAAAGCTGCCAAAAAGGAAACAGAGAAGCACATTGCTAAGGAGAGTAAAACTAATCCCAAACTGTTCTTCAACTATATCAATAGTAAAAGAATAAAAACTGAAAATGTAGGCCCCTTAAAAAATAGTGAGGAAAGAATGGTTGTAGATGACGAGGAAAAAGCTAACATATTAAACACCTTCTTCTCCACGGTATTCACGGTGGAAAATAAAATGCTAGGTGAAATCCCAAGAAACAATGAAAACCCTATATTAAGGGTCACCAATCTAACCCAAGAAGAGGTGCGAAACCGGCTAAATAAGATTAAAATAGATAAATCTCCGGGTCCAGATGGCATACACCCACGAGTACTAAGAGAACTAAGTAATGTAATAGATAAACCATTATTTCTTATTTTTAGGGACTCTATAGCGACAGGGTCTGTTCCGCAGGATTGGCGCATAGCAAATTTGGTGCCAATATTCAAAAAGGGCTCTAAAAGTGAACCTGGAAATTATAGGCCAGTAAGTCTAACCTCTATTGTTGGTAAAATATTTGAAGGGTTTCTGAGGGATGTTATTCTGGATTATCTCAATGAGAATAACTGTTTAACTCCATATCAGCATGGGTTTATGAGAAATCGCTCCTGTCAAACCAATCTAATCAGTTTTTATGAAGAGGTAAGCTATAGGCTGGACCACGGTGAGTCATTGGACGTGGTATATCTCGATTTTTCCAAAGCGTTTGATACCGTGCCGCACAAGAGGTTGGTACACAAAATGAGAATGCTTGGTCTGGGGGAAATTGTGTGTAAATGGGTTAGTAACTGGCTTAGTGATAGAAAGCAGAGGGTGGTTATAAATGGTATAGTCTCTAACTGGGTCGCTGTGACCAGTGGGGTACCGCAGGGGTCAGTATTGGGACCTGTTCTCTTCAACATATTCATTAATGATCTGGTAGAAGGTTTACACAGTAAAATATCGATATTTGCAGATGATACAAAACTATGTAAAGCAGTTAATACAAGAGAAGATAGTATTCTGCTACAGATGGATCTGGATAAGTTGGAAACTTGGGCTGAAAGGTGGCAGATGAGGTTTAACAATGATAAATGTAAGGTTATACACATGGGAAGAAGGAATCAATATCACCATTACACACTGAACGGGAAACCACTGGGTAAATCTGACAGGGAGAAGGACTTGGGGATCCTAGTTAATGATAAACTTACCTGGAGCAGCCAGTGCCAGGCAGCAGCTGCCAAGGCAAACAGGATCATGGGGTGCATTAAAAGAGGTCTGGATACACATGATGAGAGCATTATACTGCCTCTGTACAAATCCCTAGTTAGACCGCACATGGAGTACTGTGTCCAATTTTGGGCACCGGTGCTCAGGAAGGATATAAAGGAACTAGAGAGAGTACAAAGGAGGGCAACAAAATTAATAAAGGGGATGGGAGAACTACAATACCCAGATAGATTAGCGAAATTAGGATTATTTAGTCTAGAAAAAAGACGACTGAGGGGCGATCTAATAACCATGTATAAGTATATAAGGGGACAATACAAATATCTCGCTGAGGATCTGTTTATACCAAGGAAGGTGACGGGCACAAGGGGGCATTCTTTGAGTCTGGAGGAGAGAAGGTTTTTCCACCAACATAGAAGAGGATTCTTTACTGTTAGGGCAGTGAGAATCTGGAATTGCTTGCCTGAGGAGGTGGTGATGGCGAACTCAGTCGAGGGGTTCAAGAGAGGCCTGGATGTCTTCCTGGAGCAGAACAATATTGTATCATACAATTAGGTTCTGTAGAAGGACGTAGATCTGGGGATTTATTATGATGGAATATAGGCTGAACTGGATGGACAAATGTCTTTTTTCGGCCTTACTTACTAACTAACTACTAACTAACTAATGTTAGTAGTGTGTATGTGCAAAATTTGGGTGCTGTAGCTATTAAATTTAAGGGTTAAATCACGGAAAAAATTGGCGTGGGCTCCCGCGCAATTTTCTCCGCCAGAGTACAGTAGTAAAGCCAGTGACTGAGGGCAGATATTAATAGCCTGGAGAGGGTCCATGGTTATTGCCCCCCCCCCGGCTAAAAACATCTGCCCCCAGCCACCCCAGAAAAGGCACATCTGGAAGATGCGCCTACTCTGGCACTTGGCCACTCTCTTCCCATTCCCGTGTAGCGGTGGGATATGGGGTTAATGAAGGGTTAATGCCATTAAGCCAGATTAATAATGGAGAGGCGTCAATTCTGACACCTATCCATTATTAATCCAATTGTATGAAAGGGTTAAAAAACCCACACACACATTATTAAAAAGTATTTTAATGAAATAAACACACAGGTTGTTTTAATACTTTATTGCTCTCTCAATCCACCTGAAGACCCTCGTTCTGTAACAAAATAAAAATAATAAACCAACAATATACATACCTTCCGTTGATCTTTAATGTCCCACGATATAAATCCATCTGAAGGGGTTAAAAGATTTTACAGTCAGGAGCTCTGCTATAATGCAGCTGTGCTCGTGCCTGTAAAACCCCGGGGAATGAAGGTAATGTAGGTCAATGACCTGTAGTTACCTTCATTCGCGGTGATGCGCCCTCTGCTGGATGTTCTCAAATGACCTCGAGCATGGGAACTTTCCTGGAAAGCTCCCAGGCTCGAGTTCATATGAGGACATCCAGCAGAGGGCGCATCACCGCGAATGAAGGTAACTACAGGTCATTGACCTACATTACCTTCATTCCCCGGGGTTTTACAGGCACGAGCACAGCTGCATTATAGCAGAGCTCCTGCCTGTAAAATATTTTAACCCCTTCAGATGGATTTACATCATGGGACGTTACAGATCAACGGAAGGTATGTATATTGTTGGTTTATTATTTTTAATTTGTTACAGAACAAGGGTCTTCAGGTGGATTGAGAGAGCAATAAAATATTAAAACAACCTGTGTGGTTATTTCATTAAAATACTTTTTAATAATGTGTGTGTGTTTCTTTTAACCCTTTCATACAATTGAATTAATAATGGATAGGTGTCAGAATTGATGCCTCTCCATTATTAATCTGGCTTAATGTCACCTTACAATAGCAAGGTGACATTAACCCTTCAGTACCCCATATCCCACCGCTACACGGGAATGGGAAGAGAGTGGCCAAGTGCCAGAATAGGCGCATCTTCCAGATGTGCCTTTTCTGGAGTGGCTGGGGGCAGATGTTTTTAGCCAGGGGGGGCCAATAACCATGGACCCTCTCCAGGCTATTAATATCTGCCCTCAGTCACTGGCTTTACTACTCTGGCGGAGAAAATTGCGCGGGAGCCCACGCCAATTTTTTTCCGCGATTTTACCCTTAAATTTAATAGCTAGAGCGCCGAAATTTTGCACATACACACTACTAACATTAGCAGAAGCAGGAAATGCAGCAGTAACTCTTAGAGTCAGACTGAGCGAGACGCTGGGATCGACGTCTCCGCTGAGCAGGTTCCCCTGCGGCAGGAGAAGAATGGGAGACCGCAGCGGAGATGGCCCGAGATTCCCCCTGTGCAGAGGCAGGAACTCGACCCCTAACAGCCAAGAGCAAGAATCCTCAGTTCGAGTGGAATGACAAGTTAGAAGAATCCTTCAACAGTTTGAAGTTGGCGCTCACGGGAGATGAAGTTCTGACCAACCATTTGTACTTTACACTAACGCCAGCAATGTGGGATTAGGAGCAGTGCTGTCACAAGTTCAGAAAGGCAGAGAGAGAGTAATTGCCTACACCAGCAGGAAGCTTCGTCTCACTGAAAGAAACCCCGACAATTACAGTTCCTTTAAACTGGAGTTCCTTGCCATAGTCTGGGCGGTAACAGAGCTCTTCAAGCACTACCTGGTGTTAGGACTGGCGGAACACACCAGGAAAGATGATATAGATGCGTTCGCAGTCCGGGGTCCACCGTGCAGGCGAAACCCGCTGCTAGTAAATGACAGACTATATGGCGGTACTTAAAAGTATAAACACGTGGGTTAAACCTCACCCAACGTGAAGAAAGCGATCCTGTTAAGTCACAGGACCGCGGTACCGCACATAGAGCGCGAGCAAGTAGTCAGCGAACTTAACCCCAAAAGGGATTGAAGTCCGATTAGACCCTTGCTGGCACAACACCGCAACTGGGTGTGAAAAGAACCTTATTAGTAATATATGAGCACAAGAGTGCGTGCGATGCCGCACTGACGGACGCCACTAACCACCCAGGCTTGGGTATGGAAAGCGCAAGGCAAGCGCACGGCGCCATACTGGCAGGCACAGCTAAAGGACGCTGTGATGTGTGTAACATACAGATGGACAGTCGGGCGCTAGAGAGCTACCATCATCCGCGAGTAATCAACAACTCTAGGGAGGGATACTTAGGAGCTTTCATCCATCGACATACATCCATCTACACACACACATAATAATTGTACACTAGCGCATGGCCGTGCGGTCATGCGCAGTTTATATAGTTGCAGGACAGGAAGTGGCCACAGAAACTTTGCCCTTCCAAGACCTGCCAAGAGGACCAATGGAATGCGCTGCAGAGCCTGAGCACATGACCCTCGATCTCCAACGGGAGATCTTGCCATGGGCATGCTCAGTGTGCGCAAATAAGGACTTAGTCCCAGAGAAGTCCGCTCACTGCTGACCAGCACTGACTTTAATGGCAGGAGCTGAAGAAGCAGCAGTAACTCTCTGTACAGAGCGAGACCGAGCAAGACGCTGGGACCGACGTCCCTGCTGAGCAGACTCCACTGCGGCTGGATAGGAATGGGAGACCGCAGCGGAGACGGCCCGAGATTCCCCCTGTGCAGAAGTGGGAACTCGAGACCTAACATTACCCCCCCTCCTAGGGCCCCCCCTCCTTGGGCCTCGCTACGCTCGAAGGCAGCAATGAGCTGTGGGGCCCGAATGTTTTCAGCAGGTTCCCATGACCTGTCCTCTGGGCCATAACCCTTCCAATCCACCAAATAGAACTTTTTGCCGCGTACCACCTTGCACCCCAAAATAGCGTTCACCTCATAATCGTCCGTAGACGAACCCGATGTCCCGGCAGATGACTCGGAAAACCGGGACATGTATACGGGTGTCAAGAGGGACACGTGAAAGGTGTCGGTGATACCCAAACGTGGAGGAAGAGCCAGACGGTAGACCACGGGATTAACCTGTTCGAGAACCTTGAAGGGACCCAGGTAGCGAGGAGCAAACTTAGTGGACTCAACTCGCAGCCTGATGTTACGGGTGGAGAGCCACACCAAGTCACCAGGGGCAAAGGTCGGAGCGGGGCGCCGATGAACATCGGCGGAGGACCTCATTCTCTCCTTGGAGGCCTGAATGGCATCCTGAGTGCGGTCCCAAATGTCCCGTGCCTCCACAGCCCAGTCTGCCACCCTGGAGTCAGCGGAAGACACAGGCATGGGCACAGGAACACGCGGATGCTGGCCGTAATTTAAGAGGAATGGAGTCTGACCGGTGGAGTCGGCTACGGCATTGTTAAGTGCAAACTCTGCCCACGGTAGCAAGGATGCCCAGTCATCCTACCTGGCAGAAACAAAATGTCGCAGATATGTGACCAAGGTCTGGTTGGCCCTTTCAACCAACCCATTCGTCTCTGGATGATATGCCGAAGAGAGATTTAACTCAATACTGAGTAGACGACAAAGCTCTCTCCAGAATCGAGACGCAAACTGGGGACCCCGGTCACTAACAATTTTGTCTGGCATACCGTGTAGGCGAAAGATATGCTTGATAAACAAGACAGCCAACGCCCGTGCAGATGGTAGCCGTGGAAGAGGCACCAAATGCACCATTTTGGAAAAATGGTCGGTGATCACCCAGATAATGGTGCAGTTACGAGACTTGGGCAAGCCCACCACAAAGTCCATCCCGACCATCTCCCAGGGCCTGTCCGCCACGGGCAGAGGATAAAGCAAACCAGCTGGCTGTTGCCGAGGAGTCTTGTTCCTGGCGCAAGAGACACACGCCCGAACATACTCCGTGACATCTCGGGCCATATGCGGCCACCAGTATGTCCTCGCCAGCAACTCAGATGTCCTTTTAGTACCAAAATGTCCACCCACCCTGGACGAGTGCGCCCAAGAAAGAACCTCCGGTCGCAAACTGGATGGAACAAAAGTCTTGCCCGGGGGCACAGACTCCAGCGAAACCGGAGCCACAGTTCTCAAGCTCTCGGTGGGGACAATAAGCCGAGGCTCCTCCTCCTCCGCAGATGACACAACGGAGCGAGAGAGAGCATCGGCCCGAATGTTCTTCTCCCCAGAAAGGAAATGGAGGGTGAAATGAAACCGGGAGAAGAACAAGGACCATCTGGCCTGGCGAGAATTCAACCGCTGAGCTGTCTGCAGGTACACCAAATTTTTATGGTCTGTGAAGACTTGGAAGGGAAAACGTGCTCCCTCCAAGAGATGTCTCCACTCCGAGAAAGCCAACTTCATGGCTAGCAACTCCCTGTCCCCGATGGAATAATTCCTCTCTGCTGGTGCGAAGGTCTTGGAGAAAAAGAAGCAAGGATGCTTCCGACTTTGAGCATCCTTTTGGAAGAGGACTGCTCCAGCACCAACAGAAGAGGCATCCACCTCCATGATAAATGGCTTATCAACATCGGGGCGATGTAGAATGGGAGCGCTAGCGAAGTGTGACTTTATAGAGATAAAGGCCTTGGAGACCTCCTCAGACCACAATTTGGGATTCGCCCCCTTTTTGGTGAGGGCAACCAAGGGAGCTACCAAAGTTGAGAAATGCGGGATGAACTGGCGATAATAATTGATGAATCCCATAAAGCGCTGCACCGCTTTAAGAGAATGGGTTTCCTGCCAGTCCATCACAGCCTGTAGTTTGGCAGGATCCATAGCCAATCCCTGGGCTGAGATGATGTAGCCTAGGAAAGGTAAGGACTCCTGCTCAAACATACACTTCTCCAACTTGGCATAGAGGGAGTTTGCCCGTAGGAGGTCGAAGACTTTGCTAACATCTCTCCGGTGGGAGTCAATATCTGGAGAGTAGATGAGAATATCATCCAGATAGACTACGACCGAGGTGGAAAGCATATCCCGGAAGATATCATTCACAAAGTCTTGGAAAACGGCTGGGGCATTACAGAGCCCGAAGGGCATCACCAGATATTCATAGTGCCCATCCCTGGTGTTAAACGCCGTCTTCCATTCGTCCCCCTCACGGATGCGAATCAGGTTGTAAGCACCCCGCAAATCTAATTTAGTAAATACCCTTGCTCCCCGAAGCCTATCGAATAGCTCGGATATCAAAGGCAAAGGGTACTTATTCTTAACGGTGATGGCGTTAAGACCCCTGTAGTCTATGCATGGACGCAATTCCCCATTCTTCTTCTGCACGAAGAAGAATCCTGCCCCAGCAGGTGAGACTGACTTCCTGATGAACCCTCTTGCCAGATTTTCCTGGATGTACTGTGACATTGCCTCCGTCTCCGGGAGAGATAGCGGATAGACTCTACCCCGGGGAGGCTCAGCACCAGGCAAGAGGTCAATAGGACAATCATAGGGGCGATGGGGCGGAAGGGTCTCCGCCGCCTTTTTGGAGAACACGTCTGCATAAGACCAATACTGCTTGGGGAGAGAGGATAGATCTGCGGGTACCTCTGTTGTAGCAACCTGAACGCACTCCCTCTGACACCTACCCCCACAAGATTTACCCCATCCCAGAATTCTGCCTGAGGACCACTCGATATGAGGAGAGTGGTACCGTAGCCAAGGTATTCCCAACAGGACCTCATCAATTCCTTCTGGAATGACGAGAAGAGAAATAATCTCCTGATGAGATGGCGACATGGACAGAGTAAAAGGGATGGTCTGGTGTGTTATCTGTGAGGGCAGTGTCGACCCATTCACCACTCGTACCGTTACAGGTTGAGCTAGCATAACCAGGGGTATTGCGTGACGTTGGGCGAAAGCAGAAGACATAAAATTGCCCTCCGCCCCAGAATCCACGCAGAGCTCTACCGAGTGGGAGAATGAGCCTATAGTAATTGTCACCTTAAAGGACAATTTAGAGGCAAACGTCGCCGTGTCTAGTGTACCTCCACCTACGACCACTAGACGCTGACGTTTCCTCGACCGCTGAGGACATCTGGTGGCTAGATGTCCTGACTGCTGGCAAACATGACAGACGTTGAGTGCACAAGCGGTCCGGGACTTAGATCCCGCTTGTGACACTTCTCTGGCCTCATGTGACTCAGGAACCAGGACCGGAGATTCCAGAGGTTTGGCGAAAGTAGGAGCCAGCCGAAACCTCTGCCTACACTGGGCTCGCTCTAACCTCCGCTCGTTAAAACGGAGATCAATTCGAGTGGAGACTGTTATTAACTCCTCCAGTGTGGCAGGAATCTCCCTAGTGGCCAGAGCGTCCTTTACGTGATCAGCCAAGCCCCTCCAAAATATGGGGATAGGAGCTTTATCCGACCATTCCAGCTCAGATGCTAAAGTGCGGAATTGGACGGCAAAATGACTGACCAAGGACTCACCCTGAGTTAATGCCAGCAGTTGGAGCGCAGTATCATGGGTGACTTGAGGTCCTAAAAAGACCTGTTTCAGAGTGCTTAAAAACAGCGGAGCACTCTGCACCACATGATCGCCACGCTCCCACAGCGGCGTAGCCCATTCCAACGCCCTGTCCGACAATAGAGATACAATAAATCCCACCTTAGCCCGCTCTGTGGGGAAGCGTGCAGCCAGGAGCTCAAGATGAAAAGAGCACTGACTCACAAATCCCCTACAAAATTTGCTATCACCAGAAAATTTTTCTGGCAGCGGGAGGCGAGAAAATGTCGGAACAGGGGTGGCAATGGACAAAGTTGCTGCAGCCACGCTGACAGCCTGTACAGCAACTGCGGTAACATCCACAGCTGAGGTTGCGCTCTCGAGAGCCGCCAACCTACCCTCCAGCTGCTGGATATACCGGAAGGATTGCTGTTTGTCTGTCATCACTAGCCAGACCCTGGCGCTAGTGTAATGTTAGGACTGGCGGAACGCACCAGGAAAGATGATATAGATGCGTTCGCAGTCCGGGGTCCACCGTGCAGGCGAAACCCGCTGCTAGTAAATGACAGACTATATGGCGGTACTTAAAAGTATAAACACGTGGGTTAAACCTCACCCAACGTGAAGATAGCGATCCTGTTAAGTCACAGGACCGCGGTACCGCACATAGAGCGCGAGCAAGTAGTCAGCGAACTTAACCCCAAAAGGGATTGAAGTCCGATTAGACCCTTGCTGGCACAACACCGCAACTGGGTGTGAAGAGAACCTTATTAGTAATATATGAGCACAAGAGTGCGTGCGATGCCGCACTGACGGACGCCACTAACCACCCAGGCTTGGGTATGGAAAGCGCAAGGCAAGCGCACGGCGCCGTACTGGCAGGCACAGCTAAAGGACGCTGTGATGTGTGTAACATACAGATGGATAGTCAGGCGCTAGAGAGCTACCATCATCCGCGAGCAATCAACAACTCTAGGGAGGGATACTTAGGAGCTTTCATCCATCGACATACATCCATCTACACACACACATAATAATTGTACACTAGCGCATGGCCGTGCGGTCATGTGCAGTTTATATAGTTGCAGGACAGGAAGTGGCCACAGAAACTTTGCCCTTCCAAGACCTGCCAAGAGGACCAATGGAATGCACTGCAGAGCCTGAGCACATGACCCTCGATCTCCAACGGGAGATCTTGCCATGGGCATGCTCAGTGTGCGCAAATAAGGACTTAGTCCCAGAGAAGTCCGCTCGCTGCTGACCAGCACTGACTTTAATGGCAGGAGCTGAAGAAGCAGCAGTAACTCTCTGCACAGAGCGAGACCGAGCAAGATGCTGGGACCGACGTCCCTGCTGAACAGACTCCACTGCGGCTGGATAGGAATGGGAGACCGCAGCGGAGACGGCCCGAGATTCCCCCTGTGCAGAAGTGGGAACTTGAGACCTAACACCTGGCTTCAGCAAAGTTTACCATCTACACTTACAATAATCCGTTAACCCACCTTGAAACGGCGAAGCTAGGTGTGCACTTGAGTAGCGATGGATGGCCCAGCTGTCCAACTATGAGTTTACCATCAAGTGCTGTGCGGGAGATAAGAACACTAATGCTGATGCGCTGTCCAGGATGCCCAATTCACCAGAGGGGGGGAGAAGATCCAGAAGAGCTCGAAGAATTCCTCCTCCCAAAGGGTGAGGAATAAGCGCTAGATAGTATGAGAGGCAACATTAAACCCATTACCCCATCATGAATGGGCAGAGAAGCAAGAAAGTGACCCAGCCATTCGCCTAGTAAAGGAGTTGCTGACACAAGCTGATTCACACCCTGGTCCAGATGCCCCACAGGAAGCACAGCAGTTATGAAAGGAGAGAGGTTGCTGGGGACTTGTCTGTCCGACTGGCTTCTAGCATGGTTTGGTCCCCGGTGGCTATTAAAGTATGATTTTCTCAGCATTTTAGTTAAAGGCAACCTGTCACCAGAAAAAACGCTATTAACCCGCAGACATGGGGTTAATCTGCAGGTTAATAGCGTTGTGAACCTGCCAAGCTCCCTCACGTTGCTGAATGCTGCAGGGAGAAAATTAACTTAATTCTCCCCAGCAAAGTTATGGTTTCAGTCTTGAGGGTGGCGCCAATAAAAACTATACAAGGGGGAGCAGTATTAAGTAGGTAACAGCAGTGTCTCTAGACATATGAACATTTTTACGTAAAAAATTATAGATTTATTTCAACAAATTAAATAATCAGAAATCAGCTCCTGGCCTATTATAACTATGTTAGCAGGTCATATAATTTAATGTTTAAAGCTCATTTTGTGGTCTGAACACTCCCTTAATTTGCCTTTAAGCAGCATTAGTAAATACGTTTCTACCTGTGCATTATATCAATTGTACTTGTCACAATTGCTCTAGGCAGTGCTGGGTATTAAGTCCTACCTATATTGCACAAAATATAAATTTCCAAAATTTGCACAAAATTTGAAGCATCTGATCAGACGTTTTGGCTATTTCTTTGCTGTATCTATCTGACAGCGGGCAGCGTATAAAGCAGATTTGTGCCATGATTCATCTTGTATCCTATATGCTGAAACTCGCTGTCTCAGAGCGTGAAATCCATTTGCAGAAGGCAATGTGTTTCTAACATTTAGCCCTTGTTCTATTGCCTCCGTCAAGCAATATATAACTTGTTTTACTTGATTTTTTCTTATAGCACCTTACGTACAAAGAATGTAAATCTTCCTATCTGAAGTGTTGTCTTAGAACTTTTTTTAATGGAAACGTCCAAAGAAAATTCCATTTTACTTACCGACCCTTCAAATCCCAGTAAAACTATTCGTAAAATGCAGCTGTTTTTAATGCTTGAAATATTTCACTATGTATTTGGCAGAATGGTGTTCTTTAATACCAGAGCCAGCTGTGACCAGGATAGATGCGTTATTCCAAATTAAAACCTGGAGGCTAAAATAGTTTTGTAGAATGGAGCTGTCACTGAAGAATGCATCTCTGGAAGAGTTTGAGTTTCAGATTTGTTTGCCACTAGGCTTCTGGCTGTTGAGGTTTGAGATGGCCTCAGTCTTGCATTTTTCACTGATTATCGCTGTATCTTAATAAAAGGCTGAAGATGGGCACATATAGACTGATATACAACTCATAGTCCAGTGGGACCAACAGGTCATTTCTGGTTCCTTACTTGCGTACGCTAGTGATTCCAATCATGAACAGATAGACAATCTTGTTTTCCCGATGCGGTGGTCAACAATCAAGGTATATTCAATGGGAAAAAATAAAATATATATTGAGCTATGAAATCAAAGCAAGGCATATAAAACAGATATTTATTTTTATTGATGTGCTTAGTTTGATTTGATGCTTCTTCATATTATAATATAATTCGACTTCATAAAAACCCAAATGTCAGGGGTGGGGTTAAAAGTTATAGGAAGTGAAGGGGTAGCTGTGTAACTTAAACCTTGGCCTCTCTGCCACATAACAGGACACCAGTATTTTAAATTGCACTTGGTATAGGCAGGGTGGAGAGCTTCCTTATAAATTCTGGCCAGCAGATGGGGTTAGTGAGTCAGACAGAAGTCAGCTGAGAGAGTAAACAGGGGGGTTGTCATGGAAAATGAGAGCCAGCTGGCGCTCCGGACAGAACAGTGAGAGAGGAGAGTTGGCAGTTGGTCTGTGGAGAGGGAAGGGACAGGAGCAGGGACAAGAGCTCAGAGGAATAAAAACTGTGTATAGCTGACCCCAGAGTCGAGCTCTGATAAAAAGGGAAGCCAGAGTCCGTGGCTGGGTGGGTGCTGTACGCCCTGACAGCCGAATCTGGAGGGCAGGGGACTGCAAGTTCCCTGGCCACACCGAACACCTGAAGGCATGGTAGCAGACAAAGAGCCTAGGACTGACAGTGAAAAGGAAAGTGCCCATGAAATAGGCTCACATTGTCTGCCATACAGGTTAGAAATCATCATGCAGAAGAGGGCCGCAGCTTAGCTACAAGCAGCAGGGACCCTAAAAGAGAGCGCAGAAGCAGAAGGAAGGTCCCCAACTCCACCTGGCAGGCAAGCTGGACTCAATCTGTCATCTGTAATTGGTGTCCCAGATTGCATCTACTAAGAAAACTGCACCTCTCTGTGTCCTTCACTGATTCTCTGCACCCCAAAGTTCACCACCATCTGAACAATCAAATATATTTGCCCTGGGGCCCTGCTCTACCTGCTGCGTCACCATCAGCCCCTGTGAACCTAAACTGCAGTGTTGGCCACCAATTGCCGAACACCACGGGTGGCGTCACGACCAAATACCACATAATTATCCTCCATTAAATGACGCACCTGCCAGGGCCGTGGGGTACCCAGAATCAGAATGGACAGTTCTATGGGAGAGGTCACAGGGCCATGATTCATTTCCGTAGCCCTGGCCGTGTCATAAAATGGAGGATAATTATGTGATGTTTGGTCGTAACGCCAAGCCTTGCGTGAGCACCTGCGAGCTAACTCGCGCATGACTTTTTCAGAAGTGGGGACGGCAGATTGCACAAGGGAACAAGAGCAGGGGACCGCAGCCTTGACAGGAATGGTCTGGAGCTGCAAAGTACCTACCCAGAACAAGGAAGAGCCGGAGTGGTCTTGTGGATTATGGCAGGGAATGTTGAAAATGAGAGCAGAAATCGAGAGCCTAAAGGAAGCCCTTGCTGCTGCCATGGAGTCCGATCCCATACCTTGGGGTAACTCATGGCAAAAGCTAAGAGAATTTAGAGGAGAAAAATGGAGCATAAGAGCAACCCCAGCAACCACCCCAGAATCTAATTCCATATCCTAGGGTGAAGAGTGATTGCAGAGGAGGTATGCCTCTTCTGGAGGATGGCGATCCAGACCAAAGCACCCACCAGACAGGCGCAAAAGTGAGTGTTGAACGTGTGGAAGAATGGGACACCTGCCCAGAAGTCCTACACGAGACAGCTGACAGCAAAGCTTTGCTCACCCTTCCGAAGATCATGCCCACTGGAGAGAACATTGCCCCTGGAAGAAATGGTATGGTGAGAAGAGAGGAGCCACACCCAGAGCCAGACAGAACCACAATCTCAGACACCGAGAAGTGAGAGTGAAGGCGTCGTCTGCCTACAGTGAAATGTCTGTGGTACTCACGCGCAAATCGGGTGGAACGCCAAATTGGATCCAAAGGTCCCGACTGTGAGGTTCAACCTGAAGGGGAAGAAGGGATGCCTACCCGAGTAGTCCACTGAAGTATATCGCAAACTTGCCTGTCACAAGATACCGTAGGAGAAGAGAAAGTGCCAAGTGCCCCTGAAATACTCACTCCCACGGTTCTTGATTGTGATGAGGAAGAACCACTTGCCTCGTTCCGTGAGATGGATAGTTCACTGCCCAACAGCCCAAGGGAAGAACGTAGGTCTGAAGCTCCAGAGGTAGCTGCTACATTGAACTTGGATGTACTCCCGTTCTCTACGATCCAATCTGACTCTACCACTAAACTTGAAGTTCTGAGTACTCCTAACGAGCAAATTCCAGAGGAGCCTCAGTGTACTCAGTGTGACAACTGTGGTGTTTCATCCCTGCGGTATGCACAGAACAATGTTCTTCAGTAGAATGTGGTGAAAGAGAGGCAGAAATGGATGCGAAAATTGTGGGCATCTGACCCACCTCTGAAGAACATGAAGGAGCACGAAGAGGTCTTGCCCATGGAATGGCAAGCTAAAGGAGAGGGGGAGTGTAAGGAGGAAGACCAAGCTGCAAGTACTTGTATTGAGACGGAACTGCTGATGCTGCATCCTCTGTTTCCTGGGGGAAGGAATAGAGGCCCGGACATGTTCCCTGACCTGGAAGCTGGAGGCGCAGTTTCCCACCGGCAGTGACAGAGGCAAGGTGCGTGCGCATCGGGTTCCAAGGGGTGTGCAGCCAGGCCAGAGCCCACCGCAGTAATAAGGAAAGAGCCAGGAGCCCTGTTCAGCTAAGCACTGCAAGCCTAAGAGCCAGGGCAGAGTCCTGGACTGTTCGCTGTTGCCCTCACTGTCAGACCGTGGTCCACAAGTCCACACTGGAGAAGCAGTGTGCCAAGGGTTGTCAGCATTTCAGTCTTGGCAGGAACAAGCAGCACGCAGCATAGAGCGATAAGTGCAGCACACCCCGTAGCTGACAGATATTGAGGTGCCATGTGCTTCGTGACCATGAGTATAGCGCACGTGCCGCAAAGAGAGAACCGAGTACTGGATAGACTTTTGTAACTCACCTTACCAGCATATACTTTTCCTTCCATGGGAGACCCTGATTGTGCTGCGGCCTTGTTTGCCCTGGCTGCATATGTTCATGGACTAGGGGCTTAGCGGAAGGTACCGGAGACCGACCGCTGCCGCCAGAAGAAGGACCATCCTTACCAGCTGAACCTTCTTGTACAGCACCATTGTTGGCGCTATTGACTTCTTAGCAGAATTTACAGTCTGAGGAATTACTGCCACGTTAAGTGTACAAAGGAACTGCCATTAGTGAATCTGCAGTTTTTCAACCCTGCATATCCTTTTGCTATTGAACCGTTCATTCTGCCATTTAACTGTTTATTTCCCGTTCAAACTGTTTGCCTCCCTGCATGGCGTATCCCCTGTTCAAATAAAATTGTTAACCCTTGCTCTGCCTCTGATCCATTACTGCATCCTACAACCTGCTCACACTTGGCTTAGTCGGCAGGATGCAGTGCAACAGCGCAGAGGGGGCACACCAAGCGGTTTGGGGTGCTGCAAGGGCCAATATACGCTGGGGACAATATTGAGCAACCTCCCAGGAGCTTGATGCATCACAGCAACTGATGGGGACACTGAACAAACCCAGCAGTATCAGAGGCAGATTGTCAAAGTGCAGAAAGAAACTGCTTGCAGGATTTCAGGAATCCCCATACAAGAGGGCATTACCCCCTGAGACCATAGCTGCAAAACCCAGATTCCATCCCTTGTGACTGCAAATATTTAGAGACTGATTGAGTAATTGCCATTGTGGAACGTTGCCCCTTATAAGAACTTATCTAGTTAAAGAGATTTTTTTCTGATCTCAGCTAACAGTAAATTTGTGTTCAAAAGAAATGCAGTCCTGGTGTAATTGTCACCTCTCCAGTTGCATCTTACACAATCAAAATAAATGAAGGGGTGGTACATGATGCAGGCATTCTTTCTCTGATCACCTTTGTTCCATTTCTACCGCTAACAGTTTTCATTTTTGTGCCTTTGGTTTTTCCTCGCCCAAGAGCCACACATTTTTCCAATTCCTAGCAAATGGGGAAAAAAATCATCAATTTTTAATGGTGTTTAATACGTGTTAAAGATGACCTGGCTGTGATTCTCTAGGTCAGTACGATTTTGGCAATACCAAATCTGTGAATTTTTATGACAGTGGTAAAAAAAAAATCTAGTTATTAAAAAAAGACCCTTGGTTTGTTTTTACTTGGCAGGCTGTAGTTTTTACTGACACTATTTAGGGGTCTGAACAACATTTCTATCACTTTTTACTGCTTTTTTTGGTTGTGAGCTGCAAAAGAAAACATGCAATTCTGTTTTTTGCTGCTAAATAGTAAGAACTTTTATAGCTGCAATAACAATAACACATATGTTTTTAAGAGAAAATGTCAGGGTGACTCATATTTCTTTTTCATTATTTTTACTTCAAAAAGATTATTTTATCTTTTCTAGTCCATAGCTTGTTTTATATACTACAATACATAAATAAAATAATGGTCTCCAATGGATGCAAACATGGCACCCGTGGGGGCCTTCAGCAGTCACCTAGTGACTGTAAGTTTTTGATGGGGGTGTGATGCTCAAAATAGTTCCATACTGAACACCTTAAATGCCACTATCAGTGCTTAACCCCTTCACCCCTGAGCTGTTTTCACCTTCATGACCAGCTAAATTTTACAATTCTGACCAGAGTCACTTTATGAGGTAATAGCTCTGGAACGCTTCAACATATCCGACTGATTTGGAGAATGATTTTCATGACACATTGTACTTCATGATAGTTGTCAATGTGACGTTTATTTGTGAAAAAAATTGAAATTTGGTGAACATTTAGCAATTTTTTTATTTTATTTTTTATGTCCTTAAACCACAGAGTTATATCACTCAAAACAGTCAACAAATAACATTTTCCACTTGTCTACTTTACAGCAGCACAATATTTTAAACATCATTTTTTTTGTTAGGAAGTTAAAAGAATTAAAATGAACAAAACCATTATTTTTAGAGACCACCACATTATATTTGAAGTGGCTTTGAGGGACAAAAAATACCCAAATGTGGCATCATTCTAAAAACTGCATCCCTCAAGGTGCTCAAAATCACATTTGAGAAGATTATTAACAATTCAGGTGTTTCACATGAATTTTTGGAATGTGAAAGGAAAAAAAAATAAACATTTTACTTTTTTAAATTTTTTTTTTTACTTTAGACCCAAATGTTTTATTCTCACAAGGGTAACTGGAAATAAGTGTCCCCCAAAATTTGGTGTGAAATTTTTCCTAAGCATGCCAATATCCCATATATCTGTGGGTAAACCAATGTTTGTTCACATGGCAAGGCTTAAAAGAGAAAGAGTGCCATTTGATTTTTTGAATATCAAACTTTCTGGAATAATTAGCTGATGTCATATCGTGTTTGTAGAGCCCCTGATGTACCTAAGCAGTGGAAACCCCCACAAGTGACACCATTTTGGAAACTAGACCACTCATGGAACTAATCTTGTTGTGTGGGGAGCACCTTGAAAATTCCAGGTGCTTCACAGAAGTTTACAAGTTTGAGCCATGGAAATAAAAAAATTAAATTTTTTCCACAAAAATGTTTTTTAGCTCCAAATTTTGCATTTTCACAAGGGTAACAGGTGAAATTGTGCCACACAATTTGGTGTGCAATTTCTCCTGAGTATGCCTAAACCCTTTATGTGGAGAAAAGCTACAACAGGGCTTGGAAGGGAAGGAGCATCATTTGGCTTTTTGAATAAAAAATTTGCTGTAATAATTAGGCCGTGTTGCCTTTGGAGTGCCCCTGATGTGCCTAAACAATGGAAACACCCAACAAGTGACACAATTTTGGAAATTAGACCCCTCAGAGAATTATCTAGATGTTTGCTGAGCCTCTTTAATCTCCAAGTGCTTCTCAGAAGTTTATAACATTGAGCCATGAAAATAATAAAACACATTTTTCCCTAAAAAATGTTTTTAGCCACAAATTTTGCATTTTTACAAGAGTACCAGTAGAAACTGCACCATACAATTTGTTGTGCAGTTTCTACTGAGTACATCAATACCCATTATGTGGAGAATAACTACTATTTGGGTACACAGTAGGGCTTGGAAGGGAAGGACTGTCATTTGACTTTTTGAATGCAAAATTTGCTGGAATAATTAGTGGATACCATGTCCCATTGGCAATGCCAATGGTGTTCCTAAACAATGGAAACACTTCGCAAGTGACATTATTTTGGAAACTAGACCCCGTCAGGGAACTTATCTAGATGTGTGGTGAGCACCATGAACCCCTAGGTGCTTTACAGAAGTTTATTATGTAGAGCCGTGAAAATAAAAAAATCAAATTTTTCCCACAAAAATATTATTTTAGCCCAAAAAATGGTAATCACACCAGCGCTATAATACCAAAATAAATAAATTCCTAAGCAGCTGGACTCAAAACCGGAAAGACGCCACCCCGGATATGAATAAAATATACAAAAAAGAGCTAGAGACCGCGCGTAAAGGAAAAAAAACTGCGAGAAAAGAAAAGGGAATGTCTAAAATCCTACTGTGAAGAGTCCCACAATGGAGCCAGGCAAACCCCTAAATCAGTGTAAGCCCCAATGAAAGTATTAGTGTGGTAGCACAAACATATAAAAATAGACAATACTATGTCAGACTGAATAGACTCCGCAATGGCCCCAACCCCGTGAAAACAGTACCTGTAACCGAGCAATGTGGCTGGGCGATGGATCAAAAGGAGGGCACCGCTGGGTCCAATACAGAGCTGAGCCTGACGCCGCAGGAGAAGTGGTGAGGCAATACGTGAATAAATGCAGTGGGGGTCTGCAGATGTCTGGAGTGAAACTTCACGTGGTGGTAGCGGGAAGGCTGCGTAGAGCCAGGGAGAGCCCCGGCCGGTGGCGTCCCTGGATACGAGCGCAGGGAAGATGGCCGACGGAGAACCAAGCGTGTGACGTCACAGCTGAAAAACTACGGAGCGGCACAAGGGACAAGTTAGAAACCAACAAGTTTCGAAGGAACAGCGTCCTTCTTCGTCAGGGTTACCTGGCACCGGCGGCTCCGGAAGATATAAAGGCTAAGTGTCCGTCAATCATTCAACCCAGGCCCCGCCCCCCCGCCCTATAAAGTAAAAAAACAGTGTGTGCAGGAAATCCTCTGCCGATTGCTCCAATGATATGTAATAGCGCCCACTAAGGATGAGATGAGAGAAACTACAAGCAGTGTATGTGCCAGAATAATGCAGGAATATGCCCATCTGAGCAGACATGGGCTCATTAACGAAGGGAATAACTGGTCCCAAAAGGGATACCAGGGGACAGGAGTAAAGTGCAGGTATAATAAAAATATATATAAAGACATAAAAACAATTTTAATAATTATAAATAAATAAAAAGAGCGAGAAATCCCTCTCTGAAATATTGAATAGCACATAGCTAAAATACGAGACATGCAGATAAAAATAAAAATAAAAATAACCGGGAAAAAGCTGCCGTAAATAAGCTGCCATAAAAAACACACCACAAAGAAGGGGGGGCAAACCATACGGGGGGCAAACCATACATAAAGGGAAAAAAACCCTGCGTATATTAAAAAGCATATAATTCTAGCCCATAATATAGGCTCTTAGGTGCAAGGCAGTTCAGGGTAAAAATCCATTCGGATTCGATCCTAGACATAACTTGTAGCAAATTGCCCCCTCTCACATTTTGTTGAATTTTTTGGATTCCCAAGAACCGTACATGTTTAGTAGATTTGTCATGTTTTTCACAAAAGTGACGGGAGAGGGGGTGACCAGAAAACCCCCTACGGATGTTCATAAAGTGTTCCTATATTCGGACCATAAGAGGCCTCTTGGTGCGGCCCACATACAATTTATGGCACGGACACTCAATAAGGTAAACGACCCTTGCGGTTGAACATGTGATATTATCCTTGATCCTGAATTCCTTCACGAAGTCTGCATCTGTGAACGTACAGTAACGTGTCTTACAAAAGGACGTATTAGTACACCCAAAACAATGGCCACAAGGTGTAAATCCAGACTTTGCATTTATCCTAGTACCAGAGCGTAAATCATGGTTAATGGATGGTTTAATTGTCGGAGCAATAAGGCTACCTAATGAGCGGGCTTTCCTAAATATGAATCTGGGGATATTTGGTAGATATCCTCCTATGATTTTGTCCCCCTGTAAGATGGACCAATGTTTGCATATAATGGACCTAAACTTCAGATGGTCCACATGAAATTGAGTGATGAAGGGTAATTCATGAATTTGGTCAGAAATATTCGTAGCAATTGGATTGGCGGCTTGTTCCTTATATAGCAGGGAATATCTGGAGGTATCCCTCACCTCCTGTTCGGCTTGTGTCAGCAGTGAACCCGCATAACCTTTCTCGAGGAATTGCTGGGTTAACACCTCTGCTTCCATATTATAGTCCTCCAAGGTGGTACAGTTTCGTCTAAGTCTGGTGTATTGACCCTTGGGGATATTGGTCAACCACATGGGCAGGTGACAACTCAGAATATTAATGAAACTGTTAGTGTCGACATCCTTACGGTAACATTTGGTGTACAGCTGGAAATTGTCTATGTACACAGTTAGGTCCAAGAAATTGGCGTTGGTGGTGCTGATGGTCGGAGTGAATTCCAGACCAAATGCATTGTCATTCAGGTTTGCGGTGAACAGGTCCAGATCACTCTTTGAACCATCCCAAATAAACAAAACGTCGTCAATGAATCTACGCCACAGGATTAGTCCTGGGTGGAGGTGTCCAGAGATATAAATGTGAGACTCCTCCCACTTGGCTACGAAGAGGTTTGCATAGCTTGGGGCAAAAAGCGTGCCCATAGCGGTGCCCCAAACTTGCAAAAAGAACTCCCCCTCATACCAAAAGTAGTTATGTTGAAGGATGAAATCAATGCATTCTTGGATAAATGTTACCTGATTATCCGGATATGTGCCCAGCGTTCGGAGGAAGTCACCTGCCACACAACAACCAATCTTTTGGTCGATGACTGTGTACAGTGATTTTATATCCAACGTACCCGGTACATAAGTTGGTTTCCACTCCACCTCCTCTAGTACTTGTAATATGTGGCCTGTGTCTTTAAGGTAGGCGGGTATGAGCCGCATGCATTTCTGAAGATGCCTGTCCACATATTGTGATAGATTTGCTGTAAGGCTATTGATGCCCGAAATAATAGGCCTACCAGGAGGACATGTGGAACTCTTGTGCATTTTGGGGATATGGTAGAAAATAGCTACACTAGGGTCCCTATTAAATACAAATTGGAATTCTTTTTTATTTAGGATTCCCAGAGACTGACCCTTAAGACACAAATTTTTTAGTTTTTTAATAAAGTATAGTGTTGGATCACTACTCAGTTTCTTATAGGTGACCTCATCCCCAAGGAGTCTGACCGACTCCTGATGATATGTGGTGCGATCCAAAATAACAATACCCCCTCCTTTATCCGCTGGACGGATGATAATGTTGTTATTTTCTTGTATATTCTTTATGGCCATCTTCTCCTGAGGGTTAAGGTTCTGGGGTGTAAATTTAGATTTGTTTTTACGTTGTAATTTCCTAATGTCATTAGTGACCAGCCTATCAAAGGTTAAAAACGCCTCCGATTGTTCCTGGACAGGGTTAAAGGTGGATGGATTAGCCAGAGAGGTGTGGATGTATTCCCCCTGGTCTTGATGAACAAGCTCCGTTGTATTTTTACTCCTTTTGTAAAAATATTTTTTAACAGCCAGATTTCTCAAATACTTCTTCATGCATATGAATAGATGGAATGGTTTACCACTGGCGGTAGGTGCGAACTTGAGTCCTTTTTGGAGGAGTGAAATTTCGTTGGCGGTTAATTCATGTGAACTTAAATTAAAAATCCTCTGGGAGTCACTACAAGACGTACTCACTTTCGCTTTGGTGAGTTTCCTCCCCCTCCTACCTCTCTTGGTTTTGTGGATTTTACCCGAAAAAAATCCCGGTTAATCGGCACACGGACCTTAGGTGCTACAGTATTCGTGGCAGCTGGCTTCCTATTTCTGCCGGCATATTGGCCTTAAGTGTGTTCGTAGATGAATTGCCCTTGCTGATGCCAGCGGCAGGGTTCTTTTTAGTGTTCCTACCAGAAGTAGTACAAGTACCTCCTATAGATTTATTCACCAGTCTCTTATGCGGAGATATATCCTGTTGACCAGTGAATTGTTCGTGTGCCGCCTGTGATGTGGTGGGTAGAGTATTACCCCTAGAAAGTGGGGAAAATCTGTTGGAGGTGTGGATGGAAGTTACAGAGCAGGAATTACCATCCTCATGTGTATATAACGGAGTATTGGGGTATATAGAGATCTCTAGAGTATCATCCGGGTTTAGGTCTTTATTGAAGGTGACCGATAGTCTAGAATGACTCCTATTCCGTGTAACCACTGGTGTATATTGTGTAGAATTGGACTCAGTGTATGTGGAAAATACTAAGGAAAGGTCCATTTTATTAGGTGTG
Source organism: Ranitomeya imitator (assembly GCF_032444005.1). Lineage (NCBI taxonomy): Eukaryota > Metazoa > Chordata > Amphibia > Anura > Dendrobatidae > Ranitomeya > Ranitomeya imitator. The sequence continues at coordinate 650,260,664 of NC_091282.1, read as the reverse complement.
GGTGTAACATTATATTCATCCAACACTAGAAGGTCATCCGATCTACACTCAATATTGGTAGTACTAGTGTCATACGATCTACTTGGTGTAGAATAATTTAAGTATACTTCCTCTGGTATATGGTCTCTTTGGAATTTCTTGATTTTCTTATTAATAATCTCCTTCTCCCTCTCCTTAAGCCTATATAGAATACTGTCAGCCAGATCCTGTAAGTCCTGGGTAAGATTACAGGTACGAAGTTGTGTAAAAGTTTGTTCAATCAAAAGAATAGTTTTATTAATATTTTCTAGTCGTTTATCTATAATAAATTGTAAGGCTCTAAGAGAGAAGGATTGGAACATATCATCCCATTCCCGTACTATGGAAGGGTCTCCAAAATCCCCTGCTAGTGTCTTATATATAATGAGACCTTTGGGGACAATGTGGGCCTGGGCATACTTCTCCAGAGAAGCCACCTCCCACATGTTCCGCATTTCAGTATGAAGCAATTTTTCTAGGGATTTAAGTAGATCCCTAGCTTTGGTAGTATCAGAAGAGAGTGGACCACGAAAAGAAAATATATCCTTAATAAATGTCATACGATGATCACGGTCCATCCAGAGAGCATGGATAGCCATGAAGAAAGCTGCTGAAGTGTGAGGCGCCAAAAGAAAACAAACAAAAAATGGTAATCACACCAGCGCTATAATACCAAAATAAATAAATTCCTAAGCAGCTGGACTCAAAACCGGAAAGACGCCACTCCGGATATGAATAAAATATACAAAAAAAAAGCTAGAGACCGCGCGTAAAGGAAATAAAACTGCGAGAAAAGAAAAGGGAATGTCTAAAATCCTACTGTGAAGAGTCCCACAATGGAGCCAGGCAAACCCCTAAATCAGTGTAAGCCCCAATGAAAGTATTAGTGTGGTAGCACAAACATATAAAAATAGACAATACTATGTCAGACTGAATAGACTCCGCAATGGCCCCAACCCCGTGAAAACAGTACCTGTAACCGAGCAATGTGGCTGGGCGATGGATCAAAAGGAGGGCACCGCTGGGTCCAATACAGAGCTGAGCCTGACGCCGCAGGAGAAGTGGTGAGGCAATACGTGAAGAAATGCAGTGGGGGTCTGCAGATGTCTGGAGCGAAACTTCACGTGGTGGTAGCGGGAAGGCTGCGTAGAGCCAGGGAGAGCCCCGGCCGGTGGCGTCCCTGGATACGAGCGCAGGGAAGATGGCCGACGGAGAACCAAGTGTGTGACGTCACAGCTGAAAAACTACGGCGCGGCACAAGGGACAAGTTAGAAACCAACGCGTTTCGAAGGAACAGCGTCCTTCTTCGTCAGGGTTACCTGGCACCGGCGGCTCCGGAAGATATAAAGGCTAAGTGTCCGTCAATCATTCAACCCAGGCCCCGCCCCCCCCGCCCTATAAAGTAAAAAAACAGTGTGTGCAGGAAATCCTCTGCCGAATGCTCCAATGATATGTAATAGCGCCCACTAAGGATGAGATGAGAGAAACTACAAGCAGTGTATGTGTCAGAATAATGCAGGAATATGCCCATCTGAGCAGACATGGACTCATTAACGAAGGGAATAACTGGTCCCAAAAGGGATACCAGGGGACAGGAGTAAAGTGCAGGTATAATAAAAATATATATAAAGACATAAAAACAATTTTAATAATTATAAATAAATAAAAAGAGAATTATTATATGGGCTAGAATTATATGCTTTTTAATACGCAGGGATTTTTTTCCCTTTATGTATGGTTTGCCCCCCCTTCTTTGTGGTGTGTTTTTTATGGCAGCTTTTTTACGGCAGCTTTTTCCCGGTTGTTTTTATTTTTATTTTTATCTGCATGTCTCGTATTTTAGCTATGTGCTATTCAATATTTCAGAGAGGGATTTCTCTCTCTTTTTATTTATTTATAATTATTAAAATTGTTTTTATGTCTTTATATATATTTTTAATCACAAGGCACAGTGCAAAGCTCAAAAGTGTCATATTGGAGTTCAGATTTTTCTGCTTTGCATATTGTAGATACTTTGTGACATTTGCGCAGTAAAGGCTTTCTTCTGGCGACTTGACCATGTAGCCCATTGTTTCCAAGTGACTCCTTATGGTGCATCTTAAAACAACCACACCGCTAGTTTTCAGAGAGTCCTGTATTTCAGCTGAGGCAAAAATAGAAAAAAGAGCGCACTACCAATATGAAAAAATAATAACTAAACTCGGGGTGCAAAAAAAGCGACCAAAACAATGAAGCTAAACAAAGAAAAAGGGGCCACTTTATACAAATGCACACCACATGCAAATAAAGAAACAATAATCAAAAAATAGAAAAACAGGAATTTTATTACCAGACAATAACTTCAAATAAAGACATAAAACATAATTAAAAACAATAATGCATAAGAAGCCTGGTCCGTGTACATACAGAATACACAATGTATACATACATATAGCTTAAAACTGCACACTCCTACTTATAGAAGTGGACCAACCCTCTGGCTCATGGGACTGAAGATACCCCTGGTAAATTTAGAACCCTATCAGACACACCAACCATATATTGGCCAAAAATATGCGCCAAGACAAAAGACGCTGCCGTGGTCAGAAAAAACAGGCACCTATAGCCATGAAAAAGACCACTAACCACAATAGTGAAAAGCAGCGTAATGTCTGAAGAGGTAATACTGGCAGGATCTATAGCCTAGTTGAAGCGAATACCAGACATAAGGCCCATAATACGGCCGGGATACCTTAGAATTACCCACATGAGAAAGGAGAGGAGGAGGTACCGTCCCCGTGTGCAGCACTACGGACCAAACGACGCGGTTTCTTTATTTGCATGTGGTGTGCATTTGTATAAAGTGGCCCCTTTTTCTTAGTTTAGCTGTATTTCAGCTGATGCTATTTGTGGGGTTTTTTTTTGCATCCCAAACAATTTTCCTGTCCGTTGTGGATGCAACTTTTTTTGGTCTACCTGACCGTGGTATTGTTTTTGCAGAGTCAGAGTCCCTAATTTTCCATTTGTTAATCACAGTTTGAATGCTGCTGACTGGTATTATCAATACCTTGGATATCTTTTTGTATCCCTTTCCTGTTTTAGACAGCTCAACTACCTTTTCCCACAGATCCGCTGTCAATTCTTTCACTTTCCCCATGACTCATAATCCAGAAACGTCAGTGGCTGGATGAAAAATGCAATAGTCTGTCTGGATCCCAGAAACTCACTCAGCTTTTATGCACACACACTGATTACAAGCAAACAAGTCACATGTGAGGATGTTAACTTTAGTAGCCAATCAAACCCATTGGTGTCAGCATGTTATCAGGCCAAAATCACCAGGGTATGTGAACTTTTTGATCAGGGTCATTTGGATCTTTTGGGCTGTCATTATGATTTAAAAAGAGAAAACACAGTAGTTTGACAATAAATGGCTTCACCCAACCACTAACCATGAGTGGAGGAAAAGTCATGGTGTCATCATTAACCCCTTCATGACCCAGCCTATTTTGACCTTAAAGACCTTGCCGTTTTTTGCAATTCTGACCAGTGTCCCTTTATGAGGTAATAACTCAGGAACGCTTCAACGGATCCTAGCGGTTCTGAGATTGTTTTTTCGTGACATATTGGGCTTCATGTTAGTGGTAAATTTAGGTCAATAAATTTTGCGTTTATTTGTGATAAAAACGGAAATTTGGCGAAAATTTTGAAAATTTTGCAATTTTCACATTTTGAATTTTTATTCTGTTAAACCAGAGAGATATGTGACACAAAATAGTTAATAAATAACATTTCCCACATGTTTACTTTACATCAGCACAATTTTGGAAACAAAATTTTTTTTTGTTAGGAAGTTATAAGGGTTAAAATTTGACCAGCGATTTCTCATTTTTACAGCGAAATTTACAAAACCATTTTTTTTAGGGACCACCTCACATTTGAAGTCAGTTTGAGGGGTCTATATGGCTGAAAATACCCAAAAGTGACACCATTCTAAAAACTGCACCCCTCAAGGTACTCAAAACCACATTCAAGAAGTTTATTAACCCTTCAGGTGCTTCACAGCAGCAGAAGCAACATGGAAGGAAAAAATGAACATTTAACTTTTTAGTCACAAAAATTATCTTTTAGCAACAATTTTTTTATTTTCCCAATGGTAAAAGGAGAAACTGAACCACGAAAGTTGTTGTCCAATTTGTCCTGAGTACGCTGATACCTCATATGTGGGGGTAAACCACTGTTTGGGCGCACGGCAGGGCTTGGAAGGGAAGGAGCGCCATTTGACTTTTTGAATCAAAAATTGGCTCCACTCTTTAGCGGACACAATGTCACGTTTGGAGAGCCCCCGTGTGCCTAAAAATTGGAGCTCCCCCACAAGTGACCCCATTTTGGAAACTAGACGCCCCAAAGAACTTATCTAGATGCATAGTGAGCACTTTGAACCCCCAGGTGCTTCACAAATTGATCCGTAAAAATGAAAAAGTACTTTTTTTTCACAAAAAAATTATTTTAGCCTCAATTTTTTCATTTTCACATGGACAACAGGATAAAATGGATCCTAAAATGTGTTGGGCAATTTCTCCTGAGTACACCAATACCTCACATGTGGGGGTAAACCACTGTTTGGGCACATGGTAAGGCTCGGAAGGGAAGGAGCGCCATTTGACTTTTTGAATGAAAAATTATTTCCATCGTTACCGGACACCATGTCGCGTTTGGATAGCTCCTGTGTGCCTAAACATTGGCGCTCCCCCACAAGTGACCCCATTTTGGAAACTAGACCCCCCAAGGAACTTATTTAGATGCCTAGTGAGCACTTTAAACCCTCAGGTGCTTCACAAATTGATCTGTAAAAATGAAAAAGTACTTTTTTTTCACAAAAATTTTTTTTCGCCTCAATTTTTTCATTTTCACATGAGCAGTAGGATAAAATGGATCATAAAATTTGTTGGGCAATTTCTCCCGAGTACGCCAATACCTCATATGTGGGGGTAAACCACTGTTTGGGCACTCGGCAGGGCTCGGAAGGGAAGGCGCGCCATTTGACTTTTTGAATGGAAAATTAGCTCCAATTGTTAGCGGACACCATGTCGCATTTGGAGAGCCCCTGTGTGCCTAAACATTGGAGCTCCCCCACAAGTGACCCCATTTTGGAAACTAGACCCCCCAAAGAACTTATCTAGATGCATATTGAGCACTTTAAACCCCCAGGTGCTTCACAGAAGTTTATAACGCAGAGCCATGAAAATAAAAAATAATTTTTCTTTCCTCAAAAATGATTTTTTAGCCTGGAATTTCCTATTTTGCCAAGGATAATAGGAGAAATTGGACCCCAAATATTGTTGTCCAGTTTGTCATGAGTACGCCGATACCCCATATGTGGGGGTAAACCACTGTTTGGGCGCACGGCAGGGCTTGGAAGGGATGGCACGCCATTTGGCTTTTTAAATGGAAAATTAGCTCCAATCATTAGCGGACACCATGTCACGTTTGGAGAGCCCCTGTGTGCCTAAACATTGGAGATCCCCCAGAAATGACCCCATTTTGGAAACTAGACCCCCAAAGGAACTAATCTAGATGTGTGGTGAGGACTTTGAACCCCCAAGTGCTTCACAGAAGTTTATAACGCAGAGCCATGAAAATAAAAAAAAAAAAATTATTTTCTCAAAAATGATCTTTTAGCCTGCAATTTTTTATTTTCCCAAGGGTAACAGGAGAAATTTGACCCCAAAAGTTGTTGTCCAGTTTCTCCTGAGTACGCTGATACCCCATATGTGGGGGTAAATCACTGTTTGGGCACATGCCGGGGCTCGGAAGTGAAGTAGTGACGTTTTGAAATGCAGACTTTGATGGAATGCTCTGTGGGCGTCACGTTGCGTTTGCAGAGCCCCTGATGTGGCTTAACAGTAGAAACCCCCCACAAGTGACCCCATTTTGGAAACTAGACCCCCAAAGGAACTTATCTAGATGTGTGGTGAGCACTTTGAACCCCCAAGTGCTTCATAGAAGTTTATAATGCAGAGCCGTGAAAATAATAAATACGTTTTCTTTCCTCAAAAATAATTATTTAGCCCAGAATTTTTTATTTTCCCAAGGGTTACAGGAGAAATTGGACACCAAGAGTTGTTGTCCAGTTTCTCCTGAGTACTCTGATACCCCATGTGTGGGGGTAAACCACTGTTTGGGCACACGTCGGGGCTCAGAAGGGAAGTAGTGACTTTTGAAATGCAGACTTTGATGGAATGGTCTGCGGGCGTCACATTACGTTTGCAGAGCCCCTGGTGTGCCTAAACAGTAGAAACCCCCCACAAGTGACCCCATTTTGGAAACTAGACCCCCCAAGGAACTTATCTAGATGTAAGGTAAGCACTTTGAACCCACAAGTGCTTCACAGACGTTTACAACGCAGAGCCGTGAAAATAAAAAATCATTTTTCTTTCCTCAAAAATGATGTTTTAGCAAGCATTTTTTTAGATTCACAAGGGTAACAGGAGAAATTGGACCCCAGTAATTGTTGCGCAGTTTATCCTGAGTATGCTGGTACCCCATATGTGGGGGTAAACTACTGTTTAGGCACACGTCAGGGCTCGGAAGTGAGGGAGCACCATTTGACTTTTTGAATACGAGATTGGCTGGAATCAATGGTGGTGCCATGTTGCGTTTGGAGACCCCTGATGTGCCTAAACAGTGGAAACCCCTCAATTCTACCTCCAACACTAACCCCAACACACCCCTAACTCTAATCCCAACTGTAGCCATAACCCTAATCACACCCCTAACCACAACCCTAATTCCAACCCTAACCCTAAGGCTATGTGCCCACGTTGCGGATTCGTGAGAGATATTTCCGCACCATTTTTGAAAAATCCGTGGGTAAAAGACACTGCGTTTTACCTGCGGATTTACCGCGGATTTCCAGCATTTTTTGTGCGGATTTCACCTGCGGATTCCTATTGAGGAACAGGTGTAAAATGCTGCGGAATTCGCACAAAGAATTGACATGCTGCGGAAAATACAGTACAACGCAGCGTTTCCGCGCAGTATTTTCCGCACCATGGGCACAGCGGATTTGGTTTTTCATATGTTTACATGGTACTGTACACTTGACGGAACACTGCTGCGAATCCGCAGCGGCCAATCCGCACCATGTGCACATAGCCTAATTCTAAAGGTATGTGCACACGCTGCAGAAAACGCTGCGGATCCGCAGCAGTTTCCCTTGAGTTTACAGTTCAATGTAAACCTACGGGAAACAAAAATCGCTGTACACATGCTGCGGAAAAACTGCACGGTTTACATTCCGCAGCATGTCACTTCTTTGTGCGGATTCCGCAGCGGTTTTACAACTGCTCCAATAGAAAATCGCAATTGTAAAACCGCAGTGAAATGCGCAGAAAAAAAACGCGGTAAATCCGCCATAAATCCGCAGCGGTTTAGCACTGCGGATTTATCAAATCCACAGCGGAAAAATCCGCAGAGGACCAGAATACGTGTGCACATACCGAAACCCTAACCCTACCCCTAACCCTAACCCTACCCCTACCCCTAACCCTACCCCTAACCCTACCCCTAACCCTACCCCTAACCCTAACCCTATTCTAACATTAGTGGAAAAAAAAAATTCTTTATTTTTTTATTGTCCCTACCTATGGGGGTGACAAAGGGGGGGGGGTCATTTATTATTTTTTTTATTTTGATCACTGAGATAGATTATATCTCAGTGATCAAAATGCACTTTGGAACGAATCTGCCGGCCGACAGATTCGGCGGGCGCACTGCGCATGCGCCCGCCATTTTGGAAGATGGCGGCGCCCAGGGAGAAGACGGACGGGACCCCGGCAGGATCGGTAAGTATGATGGGGTGGGGGGGAACCACGGGGGGGATCTCGGAGCACGGGGGGGGGGAATCGGAGCGCGGCAGGCATGGAACGGAGCACGGGGGGCGTGGAACGGAGCACGGGGGGGCTGGAACGGAGCACGGGTGGGCTGGAACGGAGCACGGGGGGTGGATCGGAGTGCAGGGGGGGGTGATTGGAGCACGGGGGGGTGATTGGAGCACGGGGGGAGCGGACAAGAGCACGGGGGGGCGGAGCACTGGACGGAGGGGAGCCGGAGCAGTGTACCGGCCAGATCGGGGGGCTGGGGGGGCGATCGGTGGGGTGGGGGCACATTAGTATTTCCAGCCATGGCCGATGATATTGCAGCATCGGCCATGGCTGGATTGTAATATTTCACCAGTTATAATAGGTGAAATATTACAAATCGCTCTGATTGGCAGTTTCACTTTCAACAGCCAATCAGAGCGATCGTAGCCACGAGGGGGTGAAGCCACCCCCCCTGGGCTAAACTACCACTCCCCCTGTCCCTGCAGATCGGGTGAAATGGGAGTTAACCCTTTCACCGGATCTGCAGGGACGCGATCTTTCCATGACGCCGCATAGGCGTCATGGGTCGGATTGGCACCGACTTTCATGACGCCTACGTGGCGTCAAAGGTCGGGAAGGGGTTAATATTCTCTGAAAAAAGGCAAAGAAAGAAAAAATTCTGCTGGGGTATGTAAACTTTTGAGCACAACTGTACTTCACCAATAATATAATGAAACTTCTGACATGAATGTGAGGAACAATAGATAAGCTAAGTAGCAAGAAAAAAAATGCACTTCTTTGGTTTGAGTTCTTCATATAATTCATCCTGTATGTGTAAGTAAACCTGAGGAGCACATCATTGGTGAAAGAGTTTACTTTGATGGCAGCTTGTATAACTTCTATACCTTATCAATTCAAATTCTGCTTTTCCCGAAGTTCTGAAGGACATCTGATGAGAAAAAAGTGCATGTCACTTATTTGAAGCAAATCTTGATGGAATCCACTCCAAACAAGGCATTGTCCAATCAAAAGACTGCAAAAATGCTCTTCCAAAACTTTTCATGGAAAAAAAGCTTCAAAAACTCCCCAAATAGGGAATGCTTCCTGAAGGGGTTTCCACTTGAAAAACTTGTCGCTGTTGAACACAACATTATGTTACCTGGATTGATTGACAGACTGATATCCCTGAAGATTAATTGGCTTAAGGTTATTCTGTGATGTTAAAGAGAGTGTTAACACAATTCTTTTTTTTTCCGGTAAACAATGAGTGGAAACTTTCCTTCTTTGGGCTATGCACATATGGAATATTTTTGCAGAGTTTTTGGAGCAGAAACTCAAAGTTTTGAGGAGGTTTGTGATTTGGAAAAAGATTTGGAGAGATCGCCTTTATTTTCCAAAGGCTCCTCGAAGAACACCAAATGTACAATAGCCATTGGGAGTTTTTTGAAGAATTTTTCATTTTCTAAAGCACTTCCAGAAGCAGTTGTGAAGAGCATTTTTTGCAACTGTTTGATTGGACAGTACCTAGTTTGGAGTGTTTTTCCTAAGAGATGGATTAAAGAATTGACATCCACTTTATTTTCTTCTAACCATTGTCTTTGAAAGCTGGAAGTGTATAAAAGATGCGTAAATACATTTATGGCACAGTGTATGTGTTTTGTTGCCTGGAGGTTTATTAGGCAACCATGGATTTATATGGCTATACAATGACATACATTGTAACTAGTGATGAGCGAATATACTTGTTACTCGAGATTTCCCGAGCACGTGAGTATTTTTTAGTGCTCGGAAATTTAGTTTTTATTGCTGCAGCTGAATGATTTACATCTGTTAGCCAGCATAAGTACATGTGGGGGTTGCCTGGTTGCTAGGGATTCCCCACATGTACTTATGCTGACTAAAAGATGTAAATCATTCAGCTGCGGCAATAAAAACAAAATTTCCGAGAACTAAAAATTACTCGGAGGACACCAGAGCATGCTCAGGAAATCTCGAGTAACGAGTATATTCGCTCATCACTAATTGTAACCTTTCAACAGTGGTATGCATTTCTATTGAAATGTTTTCAGGCAAATATGGATGAAATGCTGCAGAGTAAGAATGCTTTGGAAAACATAAGTATTTATAGTTTATTTTTTATCAATTACCAAAATACAAAATGAGTGAACAAAATATAAATCTAAATAGATTCAATTTTTGGTGTGACTACCCTATGCATATAGAAGAGCATCCATTCTTCTACGTACATTTGCACAAAGTCAGGGATTTTGTAGGGGTTTGAGTAACCAATTATATCAACAGGTGATAATGATCATCATTTTAATATGCAGGTTGAAACACACAATGATTGAAACAGAAAAAGGAGTTTTACAACTGGGTGAGGAACAGCCAAACTTAGCTATAAAGGTGAGGTTGTGAAAGACAGTTTCATGTCACAGGCCATGCACCACTGCAAAACTCAGATCAGTATCAAGACACTGAAAAGTCATACAGCATCAGAAAGGTTTCTCCCAGGCAAAGATTTCAAAGCAAAATATTACCAAAAATAGGAAATATAGACACATTGTAATATAAATCACAATGATAATAACTCTTGGAGGTACTTAAAGTATACCATATCACAGCTATTACCACCAAGTAGAACAGCAAGCAGTATATACCACATTATATCACATTTTAATTCAATTTTTATTAAATCAATTAAACAAACACAACAGTAAAAAAGATTAAAAAAAAGAATTGGGCAGTGTGGTCCCAATACGAAGATGACATCAATCCCACAAATATTAACCCCACTTGCCACCACCACAGGGCAAGTGGGAAGAGCTGGGCAAAGCACCAAAATTAGTGCATCTAAAAATGTACCTTTTCTAGTGAGGCTGTGGGCTGCTATTTTTATGCTGGGATGGACAATATTCATAGTCCCTTACCAGCCTGAGTGTACCAGCTCCCCAACTATCTGCTTTAGCTTGACTGGTTTTAAATAATTAAAAAAATGGTGTGGGAACCCCTCTATGCTTGATAACCAGCAATGAAAAAGCTGACAGCTGAAGGTTGCATCCCGCAGCTGTGAGTTTTGCCTGGCAGCTAATAAAAAATACAGGGGAACCCACGTCAATTTATTTATATATTTATATTTTTTTTTTTTTAGCGCAAGGGCCGGCTGATGAATACTCGCATCAGCTGGCGCCTGCTTTGGCTTTTATCAGAGACAGCAGGCATAGGCTGATGGGAGTAGTAGTCACATCAGCTAATGTCTGTGACCGAAGGATAACATTTTACCATCTGAAAACAAGGAGCTGCAGTGTTTGCTGCACTGTCATGACATCATTGCAATCACTGGATGTTTGGGACCCTTATTCATGTGAATGGGGTCTGGGTTCACTTATTGTTATGGTACTCAAATTAAACTTTTTTTAACTGTTCAGCTGAATCCGCTCGACAGGAAAATCCAAGGGTTTGCCCATCACTAATCAGCGTGTGAACAGAGAATCATCAAAGATTTTGTTGCAAATAATCAACAGGGTCTCAAAAACATGTTGAGAAAAAAAGCCGGACTTTAACTGCCAAAGATATGCGAAGAATAAAATGAGAAGGAACCAAGAGTCATTATGATCCAGTGATGTTATATTTTAGAACTGTTTTTAAATGATTTTATGATGTTGTATGTTTTTTGGTGTCAATAAAATTGTGTTTTTTCACTTTACTATACTTTACTATTAATGTGCACATTGTATATGCATTGACCTTTCCTCTCCGTCTTGCTATATTCCAGAACTGCAACCTCCATGGAGTGCTCATAAGTTTAAAGTGTTTAAACTGTTCAGTAGGGTTGAGCGAAACGGGTCGAACATTTTCAAAAGTCGCCGACTTTTGACAAAGTCGGGTTTCATGAAACCCGATCCGACCCCTGTGCGGGGTCGGCCATGCGGTACGCGACTTTCGCGCCAAAGTCGCGTTTCAATGACGCGAAAAGCGCCATTTCTCAGCCAATGAAGGTAAACGCAGAGTGTGGGCAGCGTGATGACATAGGTCCTGGTCCCCACCATCTTAGAGAAGGGCATTGCAGTGATTGGCTTGCTGTCCGCGGCGTCACAGGGGCTATAAAGGGGCGTTCCCGCCAACCGCCATGTTACTGCTGCTGATCTGAGCCTAGGAAGAGGTTGCTGCCGCTTCGTCAGAAGCAGGGATAGCGTTAGGCAGGGTCCATTAACCACCAAACCGCTTGTGCTGTAGCGATTTCCACTGCCCAACACCACCTTCGGTGTGCAGGGACAGTGGAAGCTACATTTTTTTTTTTTTTCCCCTCAGCGCTGTAGCTCATTGGGCTGCCCTAGAAGGCTCCCTGATAGCTGCATTGCTGTGTGTACGCCGCTGTGCAAACCAACTGCTTTTTTCAAAGCACAAATCCTCTTGTTCCTTCCTTTCTGCACAGCTATCTTGTTTGTTTGTCCACACTTTTTATTTAATTTGTGCATCAGTCCACTCCTTATTGCTGCCTGCCATACCTGGCTGAGATTACTGCAGGGAGATAGTAATTGAAGGACAGTTCCTTTTTTTTTTTTTTTTTTTGTGGGAGATTAAGATTGGCATTTCTGCTAGAGTGCCATCCCTGTCTGTGTCATCTCTCACTCAGTGGGCCATAGAAAGCCTATTTATTTTTTTGCTTGATTTGGGTTCTAAAATCTACCTGAAAAAATCACTACATCAATCAGTGGGAGAAAAATATTGGCCTCAGGGCTTGTGTGCCACTCCTTACTCCTGTGTGTGCCATCTCTCAGTGGGCCATAGAAAGCCTATTTATTTTTTTGCTTGATTTGGGTTCCAAAATCTACCTGAAAAAATCAATAAATCAATCAGTGGGAGATTAATATTGGCCTTTGGGCTTGTGTGCCAGTCCTAAGCGTGCCATCTCTCTCTCTCAGATAGTGGGCCATAGAAAGCCTATTTATTATTTTTTTATTGGGTTTATAAATTTTCCCTGGAAAAAAAAAAAAGTGGGAGATTAATATTGGCCTCTGGGCTTGTGTGCCAGTCCTGAGCGTGCCATCTCTCTCACAAATAGTGGGCCATAGAAAGCCTATTTATTTTTTTGGTTGATTTGGGTTCTAAATTCTACCTGAAAAAATCAATAAATCAATCAGTGGGAGATAAATATTGGCCTCTGGGCTTGTGTGCCACTCCTGACTCCTGTGTGCATCCTCTCTCACTCAGTGGGCCCTAGAAAACCTATTTTTTGTTTTATTTGTTTTCTAAATTCTCCCTCAAAAAATCATTTTATTTTATTTGGTTTCTAAATTATTCCTGAAAAAAATCATTTTTTTTGTATTTTTTTTTTCTAAAGTCTCCCTGAAAAAAAAAAAAAAAAAAATCAGTGGGAGATTAATATTGCCCTTTCTGCTTGTGTGCCAGTCTTGACTCCTGGGTGTGCCATCTCTCTCTCTCCAATTGTGGGCCATAGAAAGCCTATTAATTTTTTTGCTTGATTTGGGTTCCAAAATCTACCTGAAAAAATCACTAAATCAATCAGTGGGAGATAAATATTGGCCTCTGGGCTTGTGTGCCACTCCTGAATCCTGTGTGCGTCCTCTCTCACTCAGTGGGCCCTAGAAAGCCTATTTTTTGTTTTATTTGTTTTCTAAATTCTCCCTGAAAAAATCATTTTATTTTATTTGGTTTCTAAATTATTCCTGAAAAAAAATCATTTTTTTTGTATTTTTTTTTTCTAAAGTCTCCCTGAAAAAAAAAAAAAAAAAAAAATCAGTGGGAGATTAATATTGCCCTTTCTGCTTGTGTGCCAGTCTTGACTCCTGGGTGTGCCATCTCTCTCTCTCCAATTGTGGGCCATAGAAAGCCTATTAATTTTTTTGCTTGATTTGGGTTCCAAAATCTACCTGAAAAAATCACTTAATCAATCAGTGGGAGATAAGTATTGGCCTCTGGGCTTGTGTGCCACTCCTGACTCCTGTGTGCGCCCTCTCTCACTCAGTGGGCCCTAGAAAGCCTATTTTTTGTTTTATTTGTTTTCTAAATTCTCCCTGAAAAAAATCATTTTATTTTATTTGGTTTCTAAATTATTCCTGAAAAAAATCATTTTTTTTGTATTTTTTTTTTCTAAAGTCTCCCTGAAAAAAAAAAAAAAAAACAAATCAGTGGGAGATTAATATTGCCCTTTCTGCTTGTGTGCCAGTCTTGACTCCTGGGTGTGCCATCTCTCTCTCTCCAATTGTGGGCCATAGAAAGCCTATTAATTTTTTTGCTTGATTTGGGTTCTAAAATCTACCTGAAAAAATCACTAAATCTATCAGTGGAAGATAAATATTGGCCTCTGGGCTTGTGTGCCACTCCTGACTCCTGTGTGCGTCCTCTCTCACTCACTGGGCCCTAGAAAGGCTATTTTATGTTTTATTTGTTTTCTAAATTCTCCCTGAAAAAATCATTTCATTTTATTTGGTTTATAAATTCTTCCTTAAAAAATCATTTTTTTTTTTTTTCCTAAAGTCTCCTTTTTAAAAAAAAAAACACAAATCAGTGGGAGATTAATATTTACATTTGCGCTTCAGTGACAGTCCTGCGTGTGTGGCATCTCTCTCATTTGTTGCCACCAACAACAGAGTGTGTAACATTGTGCCTGATTTTCGTTGTGGTCTCACCCACCTGTAAAGGGGTAGCTAAATCATACTGAAGTTATAGCTCACCGTGTAAGTTGTGTGACAGCAACAAATACCGTTAGTTTGGTAACGTTTTTAAAACAATGAGGAAGTCTGGTGGAAGAGGTCGTGGCCGGGGGCGTTCATTGTCAGCTGGTAATGAGGGTAGTGGTAGTGGTGGAGCATCAGGTGGTCGTGGGAAAAAAAATATTGCACCTAAGTCTGGAGCTGTGGAGCCAGGTTCATCGTCTGGCTACACAAGGCCTCGAACGCTCCCTTTTCTGGGAGTAGGAAAACCGCTTTTAAAGCCGGAGCAGCAAGAGCAAGTTTTGGCTTATCTTGCTGACTCAGCCTCTAGCTCTTTTGCCTCCTCTCGTGAAACTGGTAAAAGTAAAAGCAGCGCGTCGTTAGTGGATGTTCACGGTCAGGGACAAGTCGCTTCCTTGTCCTCTTCAGCAAAAACAACAACAGAGAAGAATGCAGCAGGCGACACAACGGGTTACTCCATGGAGCTCTTTACACATACCGTCCCTGGCTTAGAAAGTGAAGCAGTTAACAGTCCATGCCCATTACAAGTTGAATCTGACATGGAGTGCACTGATGCACAGCCACAGCCAGACTACTATGCTGGTCCTTTGACTCAGACCACAACATTGCCCTCGCAGGGTGCTGATCAAGAATCAGACCCTGATGAGACTATGTTGCCCCATCACGAACGCTATACCACCGACCGACAAGGTGACACAGACGAAGTTGCACACGAGCTACAAGAAGAGGTAATAGATGACCCAGTTCTTGACCCCGATTGGCAGCCATTGGGGGAACAGGGTGCAGGCGGCAGCAGTTCTGAAGCGGAGGAGGAGGGGCCGCAGCAGGCATCAACATCGCAACAGGTTCCATCTGCCGGGCCCGTATCTTGCCCAAAACGCGTGGCAAAGTCAAAACCTGTTGGAGGACAGCGTGGCCATCCGGTTAAAGCTCAGTCTGCAATGCCTGAAAAGGTATCCGATGCTAGAAAGAGTGCAGTCTGGCATTTTTTTAAACAACATCCAATTGATCAGCGCAAAGTCATCTGTCAAAAATGTTCAACTACCTTAAGCAGAGGGCAGAATCTGAAAAGTCTCAATACAAGTTGCATGCATAGACATTTAACCACCATGCATTTGCAAGCTTGGACTAACTACCAAACATCCCTTAAGGTTGTAGCACCCTCGGCCAATGAAGCTAGTCATCAACGCAACATCCCTTCCGGCAGTGTAGGGCCACCATTTTCTGCACCACCTGCAGTATCTGTGCAGGTTTCTTTGCCAGGCCAAAGAAGTCAGGGTCAGGGAATCACCAGTTTCGTAGTAGGAAACACTGCATCTAGGGCACCGGCGGCAACAATACCATCTCCCACCGTCTCTCAGTCTGCCATGTCCACCGGCACCCCCGCTAGTTCCACGATCTCCAGCTCTCCAGTCCAGCTCACCCTACATGAGACTATGGTTAGAAAAAGGAAGTACTTAGCCTCGCATCCGCGTACACAGGGTTTGAACGCCCACATAGTTAGACTAATCTCGTTAGAGATGATGCCCTACCGGTTAGTTGAAAGCGAAGCTTTCAAAGCCCTGATGGACTACGCTGTACCACGCTACGAGCTACCCAGTCGACACTTTTTTTCCAGAAAAGCCATCCCAGCCCTCCACCAGCATGTTAAAGAGCGCATCGTCCATGCACTCAGGCAATCTGTGAGCACAAAGGTGCACCTGACAACAGATGCATGGACCAGTAGGCATGGCCAGGGACGTTACGTGTCCATCACGGCACACTGGGTAAATGTGGTGGATGCAGGGTCCACAGGGGACAGCAAGTTTGGGACAGTTCTGCCTAGCCCACGGTCTAGGAAACAGTTGGCTGTAGCCATTCGCACCCCCTCCTCCTCCTCCTCGTCCTCCTGCAGAAGCGAGACCTCGTCCACAGACCGCAGTCGCACAACCACTCCATCCGCAGCTGCCACTGTTGCACACCAGGTCTCCCATTATGGGGCAGCTACTGGCAAACGTCAGCAGGCTGTATTGGCTATAAAGTGTTTGGGCGACAACAGACACACCGCTGAAGTTCTGTCCGAGTTCTTGCAGAAAGAAACGCAGTCGTGGCTGGGCACTGTAGATCTTGAGGCAGGCAAGGTAGTGAGTGATAACGGAAGGAATTTCATGGCTGCCATCTCCATTTCCCAACTGAAACACATTCCTTGCCTGGCTCACACCTTAAACCTGGTGGTGCAGTGCTTCCTGAAAAGTTATCCGGGGTTATCCGACCTGCTCCTCAAAGTGCGTGGACTTTGCTCACATATCCGCCGTTCGCCCGTACACTCCAGCCGTATGCAGACCTATCAGCGTTCTTTGAACCTTCCCCAGCATCGCCTAATCATAGACGTTGCAACAAGGTGGAACTCAACACTGCACATGCTTCAGAGACTGTGTGAACAGAGGCGGGCTGTTATGTTTTTGTGGGAGGATACACATACACGGGCAGGCAGTAGGATGGCAGACATGGAGTTGTCAGGTGTGCAGTGGTCGAAGATTCAAGACATGTGTCAAGTCCTTCAGTGTTTTGAGGAATGCACACGGCTGGTTAGTGCAGACAACGCCATAATAAGCATGAGCATCCCCCTAATGCGTCTGCTGATGCAAAGTTTGACGCACATAAAGGATCAGGCGTCTGCAGCTGAGGAAGAGGAAAGCCTTGATGACAGTCAGCCATTGTCTGGCCAGGGCAGTGTACAGGACGAGGTAGCGGGCGAAGAGGAGGAGGAGGACGAGGAGGATGATGGGGATGATTATATTTTTAATGAGGAAGCTTTTCCGGGGCCAGTGGAAATTGTTGGCGCGGCAAGGCCGGGTTCTGGTTTTTGGAGGGACACAAGTGACGTGGATTTGCCTGAAACTGCCCCTCAACCAAGCACAACCACAGATTTGAGAACTGGAACTTTGGCCCACATGGCGGATTATGCCTTACGTATCCTCAAAAGGGACACACGCATAACAAAAATGATGGACGATGACGATTACTGGTTGGCCTGCCTCCTTGATCCTCGCTATAAAGGCAAATTGCAAAATATAATGCCACATGAGAACTTGGAACTAATATTAGCAACCAAACAATCAACTCTTGTTGACCGTTTGCTTCTGGCATTCCCTGCACACAGCGCCCGTGATCGTTCTAACACGAGCTGCAGGGGCCAGCAGACCAGAGGTGTTAGAGGGGCAGAAATCAGAAGTGTCGTTGGCCAGAGGGGTTTTCTGACCAGGTTGTGGAGTGATTTTGCTATGACCGCAGACAGGACAGGTACTGCAGCATCAATTCAAAGTGACAGGAGACAACATTTGTCCAGTATGGTTACTAACTATTTTTCATCCCTTATCGACGTTCTCCCTCAACCGTCATTCCCATTTGATTACTGGGCATCCAAATTAGACACCTGGCCAGAATTGGCAGAATATGCATTGCAGGAGCTTGCTTGCCCGGCAGCTAGTGTCCTATCAGAAAGAGTATTCAGTGCTGCAGGTTCAATACTAACAGAAAAAAGGACTCATCTGGCTACCCAAAATGTAGATGATCTAACCTTCATTAAAATGAACCACAACTGGATTTCGAAATCTTTTGCCCCACCTTGCCCGGCTGACACCTAGCTTTCCTATGTAAAGGTCTTGCCTGTGGACTATTCTGAACGACTTTTCCAATCTCGTAACTTGCAGCACCTGATTGTCCAGCATCCGACATGTTAACACCTCCCTAATTGGCCAAAGTCCCCACACGGGGCCGTGGTAT
Source organism: Ranitomeya imitator (assembly GCF_032444005.1). Lineage (NCBI taxonomy): Eukaryota > Metazoa > Chordata > Amphibia > Anura > Dendrobatidae > Ranitomeya > Ranitomeya imitator. Next base: position 650,242,339 of record NC_091282.1, on the reverse strand, counting down.
CGCCACTTGGCGCCAGCACACGTGAGAGTACTGTTTGTCTGAAGAGGTGGGTGTGCCCGCTTTTGGTCGACGGCACTGCCACTAGGTCCGACATAGTACAATAAAGTGTCTGGCGGTGGTGGTGCGCACCCAACGTCAGACACACCGTTGTAATATGAGGGGCCCTGGGCATGTATCGCCGGCCACAAGACAGTCCCCCCCCCCAGGTCAAACAGTGCTCTACCACTTGCAAAATTTTCTCTCACAGCTCCACCAATGTTTAGTCTATGCGCTGACATCCTTCAATGCCTGGCACTGTCAATACCATTGTATTGACATTTTTCTTATGTTAGGCCTTCGAAGCCTGTCTGCGGTCACTCCTTCCACTAGGCCTCCACTGACCTGTCTACTGCTGCCCGGGTTCCCCTGGAACCAATTGTAAATTGCCTACAGCCAGGCCAATTTATTATGTTAGGGCTTCGAAGCCTGTCTGCGGTCCCTCCTTCCACTAGGCCTCCACTGACCTGTCTACTGCTGCCCGTGTTCCCCTGGAACCAATTTTAAATTGCCTACAGCCAGCCCAATTTATTATGTTAGGGCTTCGAAGCCTGTCTGCGGTCCCTCCTTCCACTAGGCCTCCACTGACCTGTCTACTGCTGCCCGTGTTCCCCTGGAACCAATTTTAAATTGCCTACAGCCAGCCCAATTTATTATGTTAGGGCTTCGAAGCCTGTCTGCGGTCCCTCCTTCCACTAGGCCTCCACTGACCTGTCTACTGCTGCCCGGGTTCCCCTGGAACCAATTTTACATTGCCTACAGCCAGCCCAATTTATTATGTTAGGGCTTCGAAGCCTGTCTGCGGTCTCTCCTTCCACTAGGCCTCCACTGACCTGTCTACTGCCGCCCGTGTTCCCCTGGAACCAATTGTAAATTGCCTACAGCCAGGCCAATTTATTATGTTAGGGCTTCGAAGCCTGTCTGCGGTCCCTCCTTCCACTAGGCCTCCACTGACCTGTCTACTGCCGCCCGGGTTCCCCTGGAACCAATTGTAAATTGCCTACAGCCAGGCCAATTTATTATGTTAGGGCTTCGAAGCCTGTCTGCGGTCCCTCCTTCCACTAGGCCTCCACTGACCTGTCTACTGCTGCCCGGGTTCCCCTGGAACCAATTTTAAATTGCCTACAGCCAGCCCAATTTATTATGTTAGGGCTTCGAAGCCTGTCTGCGGTCCCTCCTTCCACTAGGCCTCCACTGACCTGTCTACTGCTGCCCGGGTTCCCCTGGAACCAATTTTAAATTGCCTACAGCCAGCCCAATTTATTATGTTAGGGCTTCGAAGCCTGTCTGCGGTCCCTCCTTCCACTAGGCCTCCACTGACCTGTCTACTGCTGCCCGGGTTCCCCTGGAACCAATTTTACATTGCCTACAGCCAGCCCAATTTATTATGTTAGGGCTTCGAAGCCTGTCTGCGGTCTCTCCTTCCACTAGGCCTCCACTGACCTGTCTACTGCCGCCCGTGTTCCCCTGGAACCAATTGTAAATTGCCTACAGCCAGGCCAATTTATTATGTTAGGGCTTCGAAGCCTGTCTGCGGTCCCTCCTTCCACTAGGCCTCCACTGACCTGTCTACTGCCGCCCGGGTTCCCCTGGAACCAATTGTAAATTGCCTACAGCCAGCCCAATTTATTATGTTAGGGCTTCGAAGCCTGTCTGCGGTCCCTCCTTCCACTAGGCCTCCACTGACCTGTCTACTGCTGCCCGGGTTCCCCTGGAACCAATTTTAAATTGCCTACAGCCAGCCCAATTTATTATGTTAGGGCTTCGAAGCCTGTCTGCGGTCCTTCCTTCCACTAGGCCTCCACTGACCTGTCTACTGCTGCCCGGGTTCCCCTGGAACCAATTTTAAATTGCCTACAGCCAGCCCAATTTATTATGTTAGGGCTTCGAAGCCTGTCTGCGGTCCCTCCTTCCACTAGGCCTCCACTGACCTGTCTACTGCTGCCCGTGTTCCCCTGGAACCAATTGTAAATTGCCTACAGCCAGGCCAATTTATTATGTTAGGGCTTCGAAGCCTGTCTGCGGTCCCTCCTTCCACTAGGCCTCCACTGACCTGTCTACTGCCGCCCGTGTTCCCCTGGAACCAATTGTAAATTGCCTACAGCCAGGCCAATTTATTATGTTAGGGCTTCGAAGCCTGTCTGCGGCCCCTCCTTCCACTAGGCCTCCACTGACCTGTCTACTGCTGCCCGTGTACCCCTTGAACCAACATCAGAAAATATAAAAATAAGTATTTTGCTTATAAAAAAGAAAATACTGGAGAGATATCAAATGCAGACATTTTAACATTAAAAACAAACACATACAACAAAAATCTGGTACAGTACTAAAAATGGCCACCAGCTACAATAACTTTCTCCTGCAAGTAGTTAACTGAAAGTTTTTTTCAATTTAAAACACAGATATGGCATCCACCGAGTGTTGTCCTGTCGCGTCTTCTTTATATTATTGCCAAGAAGATGCAAAACAATGAAAATAATAAAATCATTATTTACCAAAAAAATAGAGTAAGTCAAAACCACATTGCAAATAAACATTCATTACAAATAAAGAAGCAGGGCGCGTCCGAGGGTGAGTATATACCTAATAAGAATATAATCACCCTCGGACGCGCCCTGCTTCTTTCCGACAGCCTTCCTTCCTAAGAATCAGCCCTTCCGTGGTGTAGAGAGAGGGTGTGTTACACTCCAAGGTGTTCCCCAGGTTGCCTTTCCTGAGCTTCGATCTTCATGCTCTCGTTTAGTAGTTGTCGGAAAGTAGGCTGCATTAGGCCTACAAAATGGGTATGGGGTGGAGAGAGATGGTGTGTTACACTCCAAGGTGTTTTCCAGGTTTCCTCGCCATTGCTTCGATCTTCCGACTCTCGTTTAGTAGTTGTAGAAAACTACACTGCATTAGGCCTACAAAATGGGTATCGGGTGGAGAGAGATGGTGTGTTACACTCCAAGGTGTTCCCCAGGTTGCCTTGCCATTGCTTCGGTCTTCCGACTCTCGTTTAGTAGTTGTAGAAAACTACACAGCATTAGGCCTACAAAATGGGTATGGGGTGGAGAGAGATGGTGTGTTACACTCCAAGGTGTTCTCCAGGTTTCCTCGCCATTGCTTCGATCTTCCGACTCTCGTTTAGTAGTTGTAGAAAACTACACTGCATTAGGCCTACAAAATGGGTATCGGGTGGAGAGAGATGGTGTGTTACACTCCAAGGTGTTCCCCAGGTTGCCTTGCCATTGCTTCGGTCTTCCGACTCTCGTTTAGTAGTTGTAGAAAACTACACAGCATTAGGCCTACAAAATGGGTATGGGGTGGAGAGAGATGGTGTGTTACACTCCAAGGTGTTCTCCAGGTTTCCTCGCCATTGCTTCGATCTTACGACTCTCGTTTAGTAGTTGTAGAAAGCTACACAGCATTAGGCCTACAAAATGGGTATCGGGTGGAGAGAGATGGTGTGTTACACTCCAAGGTGTTCCCCAGGTTGCCTTGCCATTGCTTCGGTCTTCCGACTCTCGTTTAGTAGTTGTAGAAAACTACACAGCATTAGGCCTACAAAATGGGTATGGGGTGGAGAGAGATGGTGTATTCCACTCCAAGGTGTTCTCCAGGTTGCCTTTCCTGAGCTTCTATCTTCAGGCTCTCGTTAAATTGTGGTTAAATGGAACAACTGCATTTGGCGTACTAGTTGGTTTGGGGCCTACTAACAGTGTCTGCCTCTCCTTGCTGTTCTCCTGGTTTCCTGTCCTGAAATTCCGTTTTCAGGCGCTCATTAAGTAGTTGTTAATGTTAGACTGCATTTGGCCTACTAGTTGGGTTGGGGCCTACTATCGGTGTCTGCCACTCCTTGCTGTTCTCCTCCACTGAACAAAGCTGTGCCGCCTGTTTACTACGGTTGCCAATTTTGAACTGCATTTCGACTACTTACTGATTTGGGCCTACTCTCTGTGTCAGCCTCTCATTCCAGTTGTCCTCCACTGCAATGCCCCCTGGTTATTCCTGTGTTACCAATTTTGAACTGCATTTAGCCCACTTTAATATTTGGGCCTATATCTGTGTTTCCTCCTCATCCTGCCCATTGCCCAGCCAGTGATAGATGAGTCTGCTGGTACATTGACCCATAACGCAACATTCCCCGTGCACGCTACACAACAACATTGTGACCCTGCTGAAAGTCAGGTTGCTCTTCCCGCATACCATACCACCTTACACGGGGACAAAGAGGAAGGTGCAGATGAAAGTGCAGGTTCCTTCATCAGGTGGGGGGAGGAATACTAGTTGGCGACGTCACTGGCACAGGGCCTCTCATAGTACGCAAAAGTGTTGCTGCCGGTGGGAGGCGCTCCCGCCGTGCAAACACACCGCTGTACTTTGAGGGGCCCTGTGCCAGTGCCAATGCCAACGAGTGGGCCCCCCCTGCTTGCTCAGGATCACAGCACTTGCAAAGTTGAAATACTTACCTCTCCCTGCTCCACTGCCGTGACGTGGTCCAGATTTCCTGGGCCCACTAATTACTTGAACCAGCCCTACCCACCACAACTTTAGCCAAATGACCCCCAATTTCAAATGCCTTCCAATTATTATAAGGTAAATTACGCTTGACAAGCTTCATTAAGAAGAATGGATGGTTTTGACATTAAAATGGGCACTCTAGGTGTTTTCCTGGCCCCCACTCACTGCCGACTATGCTGCCCCATTGACTTGCATTGGGTTTCGTGTTTCGGTCGATCCCGACTTTACGTCATAATCGGCCGATTTCACTCGACCCGACTTTTGAGATAGTCGGGTTTCGCGAAACCCGGCTCGACTCTAAAAAGGTCAAGGTCGCTCAACTCTACTGTTCAGTGCTCAGAGACATGGCTGAGGTAAGGAGGGCTAAAACCCAGCCACCACTGAACAAAACATACGAGTGGAATCCTCAAGACTGGGCAAGAAATATCTGAATTAAGATATTTCAAACAATTTATGGAATGATGAGATGACGGTGATTCATGATAGAGCAGCTGGATGGGTCATTGTTGAATCAGTAATGAACACAGACCTCCACTTCTACTTAGACGCCGGCAAGGTGGAGGTGAGGTACTGTTATGGGCTGCTATTATTAAAGATGAACTACTTAGACCAGGGTCTAAGGGGTATCATTTCTCCTTATGGAGAGTGACATACCATCTCTGGCTTGTCAAGGTAAGGAGGCTTATTTGCCGTACAATGCTCCTCTGGGAAATATATTATGCAAATTGCCTCTTCTGAGAAAAAGAGGACTTAAACTCTATAGCGCCACCTGTTGGAAGTAGCGATCCTACAAGTCACAATCAACTCTTTAACGAGTCATGCAATATGACTTAGGATAAAAGCCAAATTAGTATCTCAATTTGCAGACACGGTGTTTCGGGCTGTTGGCCCTCGTCAGTGCGAAGCATGAGAAATTAGTTCTCATGCTTCGCACTGACGAGGGCCAACAGCCCGAAACACCGTGTCTGCGAATTGAGATACTAATTTGGCTTTTATCCTAAGTCATATTGCATGACTCGTTAAAGAGTTGATTGTGACTTGTAGGATCGCTACTTCCAACAGGTGGCGCTATAGAGTTTAAGTCTTCTTTTTCTCAGAAGAGGCAATTTGCCTACTTAGACCATGCATTGTTGAATATGGACTCAAAATCAATTCCTAAATCTACTACCAGTTTTTAAAAGACACTTATTTCAGGCACTGGTGCAAGAAAAAGTCTCTATCTTTCAAGAAAACCGTGTTTTTTGCCGGACAAGGCTCCATTTCTGCCTTGAATTCTACAATGCTCGGTGCCAGAAAAGGCCATAAAGATAAATATTAATGACATGGCCCATTCCTTGCCTAACCTAAACCCACACTGAGAACTTGTGGGCCCTTCTTAAATGGGAGATTTATGTTGAAGGAAAAAACTACACCTCTCTGAACAGCTTCTGGGAGGCTGGTTGGTGATGCCCAATAAGTTGATCATCAAAAGATTAAAAAACTGGCACACTCTATGGATAAATTGCTTATGACTGATATTGATAAGAAGGGCGGCTGTATTGGTCACTGATTTTTTTTGAATTTCACAAATATGTTTTTTGTACATTTTGAGATTGGTTCTTTTCTCACTTTAACAGATGAAAATAAACAATTGAGATGGGAACATTTCCATTTTACATTTATTTGCAAAATAATGGTGCACAATTATAGTTGTCCAAAAAGAATGCACACATAGATCTTCTAACAAAGACACAATCTCACGTTTACTTTTTAAAATATTCAGGTTTCAGGATTATTAAACCTTGGATTGACCGACAGCACTGGAGTTGTTTAATAAGAACAGTAATCATTAAACATTCAAATTGCCTAATAATTCTGCACACAGCAATTATTCTGTAAGTTATTATTCTGCACATTTTTCTGTAGTCAGCTGAAGGTTGTTAACATAAATTTTTTAAAGGCATATTAAATTACTAGAACTGAAGACTAATAAGTAAGAGGGTGGATTGTGAATGGCTAAAATTTGAGAAATGTATTTTAGTAATAGGTGGAGTATTTTGCCATTGTACCACCAATAGCAAGACGTTAAAGTATAGTAAATGGATTTGCCATAAAACTCATTCAACATAACCCCCCATGGGAGGGAAGTTTTTGTGAAAGGGAAAAAAAAATGTAAATGCACATTTAAAAAATGTTATGTTGTTAGAAATTCAATACTGATACTGAGATTGTCAATGACTTCTGCTCTAAGAAGTTTCTACTTTAATAGTTTTGCAATGGAATGGTAACACGATAAAGGTGGACACCAACCATCCTGTTACCATTTAGCCTGATATTATTGTTAGACAAGTTAGCCCCATGAATTTGCATGGTAGTACTAAGTTATGCTAATGCTGCAGCAGTTTAGAAGTGAAAAGTCTGCTGTCCTGCTATTTAGAGAGACTGGATAAATAGTGTAAAAGAATGACATAGAATAATTAGACCCTAAATAACCTATCAGCATTGATTACAGAAGGCCTGAGTCAGTAGCAGGGGGCCATTATAGTGAGCCATTGCCATAGTACTTGGTAGTGGCTAGCAGATGAGGAATGGAAACATCTTGTCTGGAGGTTGTTATCACTCATTACAAAAAGAATGGGTACCATCGCCTTTTTTTCACGGGTAGCACAAAATGGACCAACAGTGGAGGCCTATTTTGATGCTTTTAATGGGACCTCTCTCTTTTAAAAACACCACTAGACTCACTTCACCATATTTTAATATTTCATTTTCTTGTTCACTTGCTTTAATATTGAGTTCTTAACATCCTTATTTCTGATGCTGTAGATGATGGGATTCAACATTGGAGTAACCACCGTGTAGAGAACAGATACAGAGTTGTTTGTCTCTGGAGAGAATGAAGATCGAGGCTGAAAATACACAATCATAATGGTTCCATAATAAAGGGTTACTACAGTGAGGTGCGAGGCACACGTAGAGAAAGCTTTCTGTCTTCCGTTTGAGGAGCAAATCTTCAAAATGGTGGAAATGATATTGACATATGAAACTAAGGTCAAGAAGAAAGCACACATAACAATGATCCCAGCTGCTATATACATTGCAACCTCATTGAACAAAGGATCTTTGCAGGACAGTCTTAAAAAAAGAGGCACCTCACAAAAGAAATGATTCACATGATAATTACTGCATAAAGGTAATTGAAAAACAAGTGTTACATGTATCAGGGCATTTATTACACCTATACTCCATGATACCAAAGCTAAACAAACACACACCTTGCTGTTCATAATAGTGGAGTAGTGTAATGGTCTACAGATAGCGGCAAACCTATCATAAGCCATAACTGAAAGTAAAATACACTCTGTTGCCCCAAGAACTAACGAGAAGAACATCTGAAAACCACAACCCAGGAGGGAAATACTTTGGTCCTTAGATAAAGTATTTTTGAGGAGTACAGGAACTATGGTGGAGGAGAAGCAAATGTCAATGAAAGAGAGATTACTCAAGAAGAAATACATAGGGCTGTGTAAGTTTGGGTTGCTCCTCACCACAATGATTAGTAAAAAGTTGCCAGAAAGTATAATCATGTACATCACCAAGAATACAAGGAAGCAGAGCACCTGAAGGTGAGGTACAGTGGATACACCAAGTAGAATAAACCAGTTTGGTCTTGTTTGATTCATGATCTTCATTTAAGTTAGCCTGTTTCTGAAAAAAAAGTGAACAGAACAATATTGTGGAAAACTTGACTTTGAAGATAGCTGTCATAACTTGAGTAGATGTATTCAACAAGTAAAACTATGTTTCCTTAAGATTCTGTTGACCTATAAAATCAGTAAGGCCTAAGAGCATGTAATAGTAACTAAAATTACAGGTACATTTTTCTGAAGTCTTATGTAAAACCAGAAATCTCTTTGAGTTCTGATTATATAGTATTTGTTAAACAAGTATTTAAAGAGAGTACAGGATCTACTATGATTACACAGGAGACCGAAGTTGAACGTTTTGCCCTTCCCCCCATCAAATGCAAAAATCTAATCTTGTTACACAAATACAGATGTAATTTCTAACTTGTCAAACAATGCTTTATTATTGTAGCCACATATAATATCAACTGAAAGTTGTGCATTGATGCATTTGTGCACAATTGTCCCCAGAACCGCAATCTGTACAGGAATACGTCACGAAAATTACCAACAGTATGGAAATACATCACCAGAACCACCAACAATACCAGAAATACAGTGCCCAAACTATCATCATCATAAGTACATAAGAACCATCATAAGTACATAAGTACAGCACCAGAATTGACTTCAGTACATAAATACAGCCCAATTCTTTTATCTCTATTATTCCGTTCTGATGACCCTTTGGACCTGCAACAAGCTGGATTTATGATGGAAATGTTGTGTATACACAACTATATCAGGTTAGCATAGCCTTATTTAACACGCTTTTCTGCCTTGGATAAAACCCTATTGCCCGGTCTTTTTCCTCCTAGTTTTTTACGGTTACTATGCCCACTTAGTAAAAGAAAACGCCCCTGCGCTCTTGGCACCATTATATCATTATGCCCCCTAAATAACGCAAAGAAGCCCCTTTCATCACCCATCTTACATTATTGTTCTGACTTCTAACTTCTACTCTACTGAATGATGTAGGCAGCTCAATAACATAATTGCGTGCAGAGTTGTCACAGAGAAGACCACGAGAGACATGAAGCTGACTAAAGTTCTCTGCAGCACCTCTGCTTTATTCTATTATATCAGTATTTTTAGAATGCTCTAGTATATTTACATCTCTACGATTATGAGTTGGGTCATTATTATTTAGGCTATGGACAATGTTCATGTTTCTATGCAATTGTTTCTAGGCTTGTGTAACATTATGCAGCCCCACCAATTTCCAGCATTTATGGTGCCGTATATACCGCACTCTATTTGCACACGCTAGACCATGATATTGGGAAGGGTTACCAATCTTATAAGTGGCACTGATGATATTTTTTATATTGATACTTTCATTTGGTGATCCTAACCCTAACACAAGTGTACATATAATGCCCATATAGGTACTAGTTGCCAACAGAGCACGTAATCCAATAAGAAACTATTACTCTCCCAACTTGTTTTCTTGCATTTCGACAGCACTCTTAGCCCTAAAATTGGGGTTCTCTTTCTTCACTTGTATTTCTATGAATTGCCTTATATACATTTCTAAATAATTGTTCCATAAAATGATACTGTTTTACCAAGTAGCATGAACTCAGTGTTATCTGTATTTGCATATTTAATAGAGTTGCTACATTTGTGCGCATAATTAATAAGATTAGCATATGGAAATTATGATGCTCTACGGGAACTTTTTCAATATTAAGAAATATTGGTTTGTCTTGGCGAATGACCATATTTTAGCAAAATCTTTTCCAGAAAGCCCTAATATTGGTTTTAGGTGAAACAGAAACCTAAAGAATCACATTGCCCTAAGCTGTGTCAATAATAGGAGGCCACACATGAAATCTGGCTATTTTTTTTCTGTTTCCAGATTTTAATGGGGTTTGTCATTGTGGAAGCCCCAACATGGGTGTAGTCGTTTCCGATCAAGGATCACTGGAGAGTTTTCCCATCAGCTAATTTTTAAATTGTTGTAACACAAGCTTTGTCTATCTACTGGAATGTAGCTGTAGTCTCCAGTATGTCGGCCGCACTATATAATCCACTCATAGTAGAATAAAAAATCATAGGCATAATATCAGGAGTGGAATGCTCAGTCATATCCTGTCTGGTATTTTCTTACTGATAATCAAAAAATCCAGACTGTTTAGGACAAACAACATTGAAACATAAGCCTGATCAAATTTCTGACCATTTTAGAGGTCAATAGGGAATCATTTTGGATTTTCAAATTAGCTGCATTGACTCCAGAGGGCCATAATGAAAGTACTGAGTATACATGCTAAAAAGTTGTTTATAGAATTTTGTATAGAATACCTTGATCCCGAGATTTCAAAAAATATATTATATTTCCCCTCTCCTTTAGTCTTAATATATCTAATGTATTGTGTATTTCATAAGTTTTGATGTATATTTCTTTGTGTTGGTGGTGGAGAGTACGTACCCAATCATGAATGATAGATTTTTGGCAGTAATTATGGTTTTAATATGTAATTTGGAATTTGTTATATGTATTTCACATCACCACTTGCCTTTATAAAGGTTGATAGTGACCTACTGTCTGTATGTATCTGATGAAAAGATCAGACCATTCCTGAAAGGTCCATTAAGGTGATTGATCTACTTCAATCCTGCTTCTCTCCTCCTTGCAGCACCCAGATGATGTTTCTTTTTTCCATCCTTCCTACGGTTCAGCTCTATGCACTGAGCAATGTGAGCTTGTGGTTGGTGCAGCTGCAATATCGGGGGAGTTTCTATGATGGTTCCAATGTTGTGCTTGGTGAGCACAAGCTCCCTAGGTGAACACCACTTGGAGTCCGTCACATGATTGGCTTTACTAATTCACACAAGGAGCCCTCTTTTCTGTTAGTCTTTTTACTTATTTTAACATTAGACACCTGTGTATAGATCACTTCACGTACAACTAATGCCATGGTGATTTTTTTTTTACCCTCGATTGAGTTATCTATTAAGGACTTTTCAAGCTTGTTTTTGACTTTGTCTTCACTAAATATATCTTGAGTCTGTCCAAAAAAAAACCTCCAAGTACAGACAATTCACTCAGTTCAGCCAGGGTGGCATGGTTCACACCGTGCTGCCAACAATATGTCACAGATCCCAACAATAGGTCAGGGATCCCGACTAGGGATCCTCGTCCCCACTACTCACACCAATTTGTCACGAACCGGGGTTGTTTGGTTTTCCCCTGGTTCCTTCTGAAGGGGATTAATCTATATACCACTTCCCAGTTCTGGTTTGGAACTTGCAGCTCTCTGGCGCTCCTTAACCTTAGGTCAGATGAGGTACTGCACCTGGGGTAATTAGTAACCAGATAGGCTGCCTGTTATGTACTGGCTATTGGGCATGCTGCAGCGAGGGCAATATAACTACTCCCACATCGGCGGGAACAATTATTATCAACGCCGCCGTCGCTACAAAGATTCACAATCGCACAGAACAAAGTATGCTGCCACCAGCTCCGATTTCACCAAAGGTTAAACGGTCCGGAGCCAACCCAAATCAGTAGTGTAATTCACTTCAGAGGAAGCGACAGTTTGTTCATAGAGCAGGAAGAGATAGCTTGTAAATTATATATTTTACCCCATAAAAAGTTAGGCAGTGTTTACAAAGTATAAAAGATATTACAAGGAAGACAAATTCATGTGTACATTGCAGATTACAAAAAAACAGGATTAACATTGAATTGAGATGCAACTTCTGTTGCCCTCCATGTGCGCGGACACACTCGGGATTCCTCTTCGCATCCAGGCTTTTTTGAAAACTCTGTTGGAACCAGTTTTGACAGGATATATGTGTTTCCCAGTATACCAGTATAATTTTCTGATGAAGGGCCAGATGTGGACCGAAAACATTCAACTTTTGTCTCTATGGATGCACATTGAATAAATAACTATCCACGCTAAAGTACTTTTTGAGTGCCAAGTTTCTCTATTGTCTGGATTGCTTTGGGCTGGATGCCCTACTTGAGCACCTAACTCGCATGACAGTATGAGTGCCATATTGTACCACTACAAAATTGAATTGAGAACACTTAAAGGTTGTTCAGACCATTTCATATCAGCATGGTGGCCGTATGCTCAGGAGAAAAAAGGGCTTCCATATATCCATATGTATTATACATCTGCACAGCAGCAAGACCCCGGGCAGAAGACACTCCCAGAATGCTGATCTTACCAAGTTATTCTAGCCCAAATCCCAGACACTCCCCCTGTGGTGACATCACTTAGAAGCTGAAACCTCTTTTTTACTTACAATATGAAAACTATTTTTTACCCATATCTCGCTGTGTGAACCTCACATAAGTATGACACGATGCTCATGATGTTCCCTACGTCAGGGGCGTTCTTTTAAGTGTAGACACGGAGCAATTACCTGAACCGCTTACTGAGAAATCCACACTTTGCGTTTATCTGCTCATGCTTTCAATGGGTGATAGGTCTACCGATGGACATCCGGAACATATAATTCTTAGCGGTCTAGCCCACATCGGTGCCACGATATATAACTTTAATTGAACAAAGAAACTCCGGGCTTTCCCACCAGTTCCAACTAGTACTAGATGGGAGGAGGGATGAGCAGTCTGCACAGAGCCTGGTATTTGCAGGGAAAAGCAATAAAAATCCTTCTTCACACACACACAGGCAGAGTGAGAAGAGGGGGGGTCGGAATGGCAGCAGTGTGTGTTGTAGAGTTAGGTAGAGACTCAAACATGGCATATTCACATTATATTCACATAGGGCATCTAACTTGGTCCAAAATTGATTGAAAACACACAAAAAAAGACATGATGCTCTAAGGTCTCTCCAGACAGCAAAGCATAATAAATGGGAGAAAGGGAAGGGGTTAAAACATAGAAAAGGTTATACTCACTTGACCTAGGCCTGACTCTCAACTGTGCTACTGCCACAGCACTACCCTTTACTTACAGGGAGTAAATACTATTCAAATCTTCCAGAGCCCTTTGTGACCTCAAAGGCTGGAGCAAGAGGATAACTGGGCTGAGAGCTGTATGATAGGATAAGTGACAGGTAGTCCAAGGACAAGTGCCTGTAATATTTTATTACTTTTTATTCCCTTCTCAGCCCTCAAAAGAATCCATCAAGACCATGGCTGTAGGGCTGCCATTATGCTGAATTTTTGTGAAGTGTATCCCAAAAATTTGGATTCCGAAGAATTTAAAATTTTGGTGAAATTTGTAAAAAATATTATTTCTTACAAATTGATTGGTCCTTCTCTGCTCAGGTCCTACTGGTTAAACAAAGGATAATGATCATAACAAGCACATGGTATTCCAAAGCATCATCGGGGCTATAGAAGTGTATGTTAGACAAAAAACAGAGAAGCCCAGATTAAACTACAGATCCAAAAGTTTAAGCCTACTCTTATAGGATAAAAACCTGTGTTGTTGTAAAAAGTGCAAGGGGCTTCCCCAGATGAAATCATGGAAGGTAATTATTGTGCATATCTATGGTTGCTTTTCATGTTTGTATGTTAGTATGTGACTTAGCTTTCCACACTGACTTTCCCCTATATCAGCTTCTTGGTACGTGACTCAGCTTTCCACACTGACTTTCCCTACCTCAGCTTCTTGGTATGCTTTTCAACTAACCCCTGCTATACACCCAATGTTATTTATGACTTATTTACTCTGCCTTGATCATACTGAATTTGGCTCACTCTTAATTATCTGACCAAGGTGAGCACAGACCACTCCCACCTGCTTCACACCTGAATGCACTTTCTTGCAAATATATTGTAAACCATATGTCTGCAGCGTGCACCATAAAAGTGCATCATGGAAGTGTGGAGCTATGAATTCTCCAGATACTGCAAACAATGTTTCTGTTTGCTTTCACTCTCACGGTCCCTATAATCCTTCACTTTTTACTAACCTAATCCCTACATCTAGTAAGGAACTAGTTATCTCTCCCTCCATCATCCCCATCCATCTCACCTCCTCCTCAGATCTGTTCTGTTCTTATGCCCACTCCTGCTCCCACCTACTAACACTCTCTGCTCCTTCTCACTGCCGGTGATATCTCTCCAAATCCCTTTCCTCCTCACCACATCCCCACAGTCATTTCTACCTACCATCCATGCTCTATCACAAATTTCTGTAACCTCTCTAAACTTATACCCATTCGTCCCAGCCCCTGCTTCCCCAGTTCCACTAACAGGAGCTCTATGGAATACTTGCTCTCTCTGCAACAAACTTTCCTACTTGCATGATCTTTTGTTACTAACAAACTTAACTTCCTTGCTATCATCAAAACCTGGCTCACCCCCTCTGACACAGCCTCTCCAGCTGCACTTTCTTATGGTGGATTCCACCTTTCCCACACTCCCCACCCCAGCAGCAAGCATGGCGGAGGAGTTGGGATTCCCCTATCAGATAACTGTTCTTTCACCACAATCCCATTGCCCCCCTCTGTTACCCTCCCTTCATTTAAGGTGCACACTGTGTGCATCTGCTCCCCCACCAGCCTCCAACTGGCTGTCATTAACCACCCCCAGGGCCAGCAACCACCTTTTTTGACCACTTCACCACCTGGCTACTTCATTTCCTCTCTGCTGACATCCCCACTATCATGGGTGACTTCAACATTCCCATTGACACTTCCATCTTAGTTGTCACTAAGCTTCTATCTCTCATATCTTCCTTTGGCCTCACTCAATGGTCTTCTGCAGCCACTCACAAAGCTGGTCACACATTGGACCTCATCTTCACCCACCTCTTCTCGCTATCTAACCTCTCTTACTCACCTCTACCTCTTTGTGACCACAACCTACTTACTTTCTCTTCCCTCTTCTCTCCAGGTCCCAATCCCCACCCCACAAACTTGCACACAATTGCAGAAATCTTAAACACCTCGATCTACACTCACTCTCTGAATCCCTTCTCCCTCTTACAGACATAAGTTCTCTACACAATGCGGATGCTGCTGCCATTTTATATAACACAACAATAGTTGCAGCTCTTGAATCGGTTGCCCCTTTCACACATACGAAAACTTGAAAAATCAACATACAACCCTGGCATGCCAGCCTGACCAAAGAACTGATACAGGCTACCAGAGTTGCTGAGCAGAGATGCAAAAGATCACACTCCAACAAGAACTTCATTGCATTCAAAAAGTCCCTCACTACTTTCAAGGCCACACTCTCCACAGCAAAACAAACCTACTTCTCATTTCTCATATCCTCCCTGTCTCACAACTCTAAACAGCTATTCAACACTTTCAATTCTCTCCTCCATCCCCCAGCACTTCGTCCCTCTCCACTCATCTCAGCTGAATACTTTGCTTCATTCTTCAAGCAGAGGATTGATAACATCAGAGAAAGCTTTGGCCTACAACCCCCAAAACCCCTTTTCCCAACTACTCAGTCCTCCTCCTCCAAAACTAAATTCTCCAACATCACAGAAGATCAACTTTCTGCCTTACACTCAAGATCAAATCTCACCAACTTTGCACTTGACCTGATCCCATCCCACTTCATCCCAAACCTCACCACAGTCTTCATCCCAACCCTAACCCATCTCTTTAAACTACGACTAACAACTGGTGCTTTCCCGTCATGCTTCAAACATGTCTCAATCACACCTATCCTCAAAAAGGCCCTCTCTTGACTCATCCCCTGTATCTAGCGCTTGCCTCATATCATTTCTCCCCTATGCCTCAAAACTACTGGAACAACATGTCCATTTCGAACTGTCCTCCCACCTCTCTTCCTGCTCCGTCTTCAACCGCTTGCAATCTGATTTCTGACTGCATCACACCACTGAAACTGCCCTAACTAAAGTCACCAATGACCTACTAACTGCCAAAGCCAAGCGACAATACTCTGGCCTCCTCCTAATGGACCTGTCCTCTGCTTTTGACACAGTAGACCACTCCCTACAGAGCCTTTCTGTCACGCCCTACAGACGTGTCTATCGGGTGGACCCACTGGACCGCAAATACAGCGGTTACTGATACCAGGAAGGGAGAACCAGACCAGGAAAGCAAGTTCAAACGCTTTATTGTACAGTAATAAAAACACTAGGGGAGACACCGCAAAGGAAGGCCACAGGGCCACAACACCAGAAAGCCTCTAAGGAGACCAAGGCTTGGAGTGACCCCTATACAGGGATTTCCCCTAGACCACCAATAGAGGGTCCGATGAGGCAGACACCTGTGTTAAACCGACCTAGGAGGTAGGAAGAAAAGAATAAACAAAACAGGGCTGAATGTGGAACTTGGAAGCAGGAAGAAGACTGCAGGGAACCACACAGGATACTGGACTCAGGATGCTGTGGAGACCAGACTCGATCCTAGGGAAAAAAGGAACACAGCGTAAGACAGGCAAAATGGACTGATAAGCCTAGCAGGATCAGACCTGGAGCAGCAACTTCAGGATAATAGAAGTTGCCCAGGCGGCGTCCAGGAGTGACTGAGATCCTTATATACCTCCAGCCTCCAGGTGATAGGCCGGGAGGAGGGGCAGTGAGTAGGGAGGGGCTGACCCTTTAAGAAGCCAGAGAGCTCGCCTGCCCGCCCCCTATGCACTCCCTAGGAGAGGGAGAGAAAGGAGGAAGTGCAGCAGACATGGGAGCAAGGACCCGGGCAGCATGTCTGCAGGGACAGACCCCGGAGCGCCGGCGGACGACCGGAGCGTGACCCTGCTGGCTAAGGACAGGACCAGAAGAGGTAAGAGCAGGCGGGGAAGAGAAAGAAGGCGCCCCGGACTGTGAGGTGGTGACAGTACCCCCCCTCCAGGCCCCCCCGGGCGGCGACTGGCAAAGAACCGCCGTAGGAGATGAGGAGCATGGACGTTGCCCTCCGGCTCCCAGGACCTCTCCTCAGGACCAAACCCTTTCCAGTCGACCAGGTACCATGTGGCACGCCCTCTCTTCTTCACATCTAGGATGGCACTGACCTCATACTCGTCATTGTCCGAAATTGGAGGAGGACGCTCTCCCGGATCCTGGGAGAAGCGGTTGAGGATCACAGGTTTGAGGAGGGAACGGTGGAAAGAATTATGTATTCGCAGAGAAGGAGGCAGTAGTAGCCGATAGCACACATCGTTGAGTCTCCGGGACACCTCAAACGGTCCGATGTACCGAGGTCCGAGCTTGAAGGACGGCACCTTAAGGCGGACGTACTTGGCTGATAACCATACCTTGTCTCCCGGTTGAAACATCTGGGCATCAAGTCTTCTCTTGTCGGCATGGTCCTTCATGCGCTGGGATGCTTTCACAAGAGCCTCACGAGTCTGTGTTCCAGATGTTGGCGAAGTCACGAGCCACGGCCTCTGCTGCAGGATTGGGAGTCGCGATGTCCAAGGGAGTCGGGATCCTCGGGTGTTGCCCATATACAATAAAAAATTGAGTGTTACGAGAGGACTCACCAACATGATTATTGTACGAGAACTCCGCCCAAGGCAATAGGGACGTCCAGTTGTCGTGGTGTGCGTTGACAAAGTGTCGTAGAAAACCTGCCAACACCTGGTTTACCCGTTCCACCTGTCCGTTAGACTGTGGATGATAAGCCGAAGAAAAGTCCAAGGCAATATCGAGTTTCCTGCAGAGAGACCGCCAGAATCGGGACACGAATTGTACTCCCCTATCGGAAACAATGTTGGAGGGTAACCCATGCAACTGGAGGATATGTTGAACAAACAACTTCGCCAGCTTGGGTGCCGAAGGAAGACCAGGCAGAGAAACGAAGTGACTCATCTTGGAAAATCTGTCCACCACGACCCAGATCACAGTATTCCCGGAGGATGCAGGGAGATCCGTGATGAAGTCCATCGCAATGTGTTGCCATGTGTTGTGAATTCTGTGGCAGAGTTCACTCCTGTGGTCACAAGTGGTACTTCGGCTGATTCTCTCTGGGAGCTTCCGTTTGTGGAGGAAAGTGGTACTGCAGCTTCTGAGTTTCCTCCCTCAGGTGATCTGGTGAGGTCGTTAGCTGCTTCTCTACTTAACTCCACCTGATGCTTTGATCCATGCTTCCTGTCAATGTTCCAGTGTTGGACTTGTGTTTCTCTGGATCATTCCTGTGGCCTGCTGCTCTGCATAGCTAAGTGCTTCTTTGCTATTTGTTGCTATTCTTTCTGTCCAGCTTGTCTATTTGTTTTGCTGGAAGCTCTGGGACGCATAGGGTGTACCTCCGTGCCGTTAGTTCGGTACGGAGGGTGTTTTTGCCCCCTTTGCGTGGTTTTCTTTAGGGTTTTGTGTAGACCGCAAAGTTATCTTTCCTATCCTCGTTCTGTCTAGAATATCGGGCCTCACTTTGCTGAATCTATTTCATCCCTACGTTTGTCTTTTCATCTTACTCACAGTCATTATATGTGGGGGGCTGCCTTTTCCTTTGGGGTATTTCTCTGAGGCAAGGTAGGCTTATTTTTCTATCTTCAGGCTAGTTAGTTTCTCAGGCTGTGCCGAGTTGCATAGGGAGCGTTAGGCGCAATCCACAGCTGCCTCTAGTTGTGTTTGGAGAGGATCAGGAATTGCGGTCTACAGAGTTTCCACGTCTCAGAGCTCGTTCTATTATTTTGGGTTATTATCAGATCACTGTATGTGCTCTGATCGCTATGTACATTGTGTTACTGAATTGCCTATCATAACAGTACAGGAAGCCCAAAGTACTAATGATTCTCAATAGAGGGAAAAAAGAAGTTCTGAGACCATTTTTTTTCCTTTGCACTGTGATTTGTCTTTTTTTTCCCCTAGACATTTGGGTGGTTCAGGACACAGGTGTTACAATGGACATTAAAGGTCTGTCTTCATGTGTAGATCAGCTCACGGCAAGAGTTTAAGATATTCAA
The DNA here is from genome assembly GCF_032444005.1 of Ranitomeya imitator. Lineage (NCBI taxonomy): Eukaryota > Metazoa > Chordata > Amphibia > Anura > Dendrobatidae > Ranitomeya > Ranitomeya imitator. The sequence goes on along the minus strand of NC_091282.1, from coordinate 650,223,317 downwards.
AATTTTGTGGTTCAGAATTCTTTGTTAGAACCGAGAATTCCTATTCCAGATTTGTTTTTTGGAGATAGAACTAAATTTCTGAGTTTCAAGAATAATTGTAAACTGTTTCTGGCTTTGAAACCTCGCTCCTCTGGTGACTCAGCGCAACAGGTTAGGATCGACATTTCTTTTTTGCGTGGCGACCCTCAGGACTGGGCATTTTCTCTTGCGTCAGGAGATCCTGCATTGAGTGATATCGATGCGTTTTTCCTGGTGCTTGGATTGCTGTACGATGAGCCTAATTCAGTAGATCAGGCAGAAAAAAATTTGCTGGCTCTTTGTCAGGCTCAGGATGAGATAGAGCTATATTGCCAGAAATTTAGAAAATGGTCCGTGCTCACTCAATGGAATGAATCTGCGCTTGCAGCCATTTTCAGAAAGGGTCGATGTCATGTTGGGATTTCCTATGCCCGCTGGTTTGAAGGAGTCTATGTCTTTGGCCATTCAGATCGGTCGACGCTTGCGTGAGCGTAAATCTGTGTACCATTTGGCGGTATTACCTGAGATTAAACCTGAGCCTATGCAGTGCGATAGTACTATGACCAGAGTTGAACGGCAAGAACACAGACGTCTGAATGGGCTGTGTTTCTACTGTGGTGATTCCACTCATGCTATCTCTGATTGTCCTAAGCGCACTAAGCGGTTCGCTAGGTCTGCCGCCATTGGTACTGTACAGTCAAAATTTCTTCTGTCCGTTACCTTGATATGCTCCTTGTCGTCGTATTCTGTCATGGCGTTTGTGGATTCAGGCGCTGCCCTGAATTTGATGGACTTGGATTATTCTAAACGTTGTGGGTTTTTATTGGAGCCCTTGCAGTGTCCTATTCCATTGAGAGGAATTGATGCTACACCTTTGGCCAAGAATAAGCCTCAATACTGGACCCAGCTGACCATGTGCATGGCTCCTGCACATCAGGAGGTTATTCGCTCTCTGGTGTTGCATAATCTGCATGATGTGGTCATGTTGGGGTTGCCATGGCTACAAGCCCATAATCCGGTATTGGATTGGAATTCCATGTTGGTGTCCAGCTGGGGTTGTCAGGGGGTACATGGTGATGTTCCATTTCTGTCAATTTCGTCATCCACCCCTTCTGAGGTTCCAGAGTTCTTGTCTGATTACCGGGATGTATTTGATGAGCCCAAGTCCGATGCCCTGCCTCCGCATAGGGATTGTGATTGTGCTATCAATTTGATTCCTGGTAGTAAATTCCCAAAAGGTCGACTGTTTAATTTATCCGTGCCTGAGCACACCGCTATGCGCAGTTATGTGAAGGAATCCCTGGAGAAGAAAGATGGTTCGCTGAGACCGTGTATAGATTACCGCCTTCTTAATAAGATCACTGTTAAATTTCAGTACCCCTTGCCATTGTTATCTGATTTGTTTGCTCGGATTAAGGGGGCTAGTTGGTTCACTAAGATAGATCTTCGTGGTGCGTATAATCTGGTGAGAATCAGGCAAGGCGATGAATGGAAAACTGCATTTAATACGCCCGAGGGTCATTTTGAGTATCTAGTGATGCCGTTCGGACTTGCCAATGCTCCATCAGTGTTTCAATCCTTTATGCATGACATCTTCCGTGAGTACCTGGATAAATTCCTGATTGTGTACTTGGATGACATTTTGATCTTCTCGGATGATTGGGAGTCTCATGTGAAGCAGGTCAGAACGGTTTTTCAGGTCCTGCGTGCTAATTCTTTGTTTGTGAAGGGATCTAAGTGTCTCTTTGGTGTGCAGAAGGTTTCATTTTTGGGGTTCATCTTTTCCCCTTCTACTATCGAGATGGATCCGGTTAAGGTCCAAGCCATCCATAATTGGACTCAGCCGACATCTCTGAAAAGTCTGCAAAAGTTCCTGGGCTTTGCTAATTTTTATCGTCGCTTCATCTGCAATTTTTCTAGTGTTGCCAAACCATTGACCGATTTGACCAAGAAGGGTGCTGATTTGGTCAATTGGACTTCTGCTGCTGTGGAAGCTTTTCAAGAGTTGAAGCGTCGTTTTTCTTCTGCCCCTGTGTTGTGTCAACCAGATGTTTCTCTTCCGTTCCAGGTCGAGGTTGATGCTTCTGAGATTGGAGCAGGGGCTGTTTTGTCACAGAGAGGTTCTGGTTGCTCAGTGATGAAACCATGCGCTTTCTTTTCCAGGAAGTTTTCGCCTGCTGAGCGAAATTATGATGTGGGCAACCGAGAGTTGCTGGCCATGAAGTGGGCATTCGAGGAGTGGCGTCATTGGCTTGAAGGAGCTAAGCATCGCGTGGTGGTATTGACTGATCATAAAAACTTGACTTATCTCGAGTCTGCCAAGCGCTTGAATCCTAGACATGCTCGTTGGTCGTTGTTTTTTGCCCGTTTTGACTTTGTGATTTCGTACCTTCCGGGCTCTAAAAATGTGAAGGCGGATGCTCTGTCTAGGAGTTTTGTGCCCGACTCTCCGGGTTCATCTGAGCCGGCGGGTATCCTCAAGGAAGGAGTAATTGTGTCTGCCATCTCCCCTGATTTGCGGCGGGTGCTGCAAAAATTTCAGGCTAATAAACCTGATCGTTGCCCAGCGGAGAAACTGTTTGTCCCTGATAGGTGGACGAATAGAGTTATCTCTGAACTTCATTGTTCGGTGTTGGCTGGTCATCCTGGAATCTTTGGTACCAGAGAGTTAGTGGCTAGATCCTTTTGGTAGCCCTCTCTGTCGCGGGATGTGGGTACTTTTGTGCAGTCCTGTGGGATTTGTGCTCGGGCTAAGCCCTGCTGTTCTCGTGCCAGTGGGTTGCTTTTGCCCTTGCCGGTCCCGAAGAGGCCTTGGACACATATCTCTATGGATTTTATTTCTGACCTTCCCGTTTCTCAAAAGATGTCAGTCATTTGGGTGGTCTGTGATCGCTTTTCTAAGATGGTCCATCTGGTACCCTTGTCTAAATTGCCTTCCTCCTCTGATTTGGTGCCTTTGTTCTTCCAGCATGTGGTTCGTTTGCATGGCATTCCAGAGAATATTGTTTCTGACAGAGGTTCCCAGTTTGTTTCGAGGTTTTGGCGAGCCTTTTGTGGTAGGATGGGCATTGACTTGTCTTTTTCCTCGGCTTTCCATCCTCAGACTAATGGCCAGACTGAACGAACCAATCAGACCTTGGAAACATATCTGAGATGCTTTGTTTCTGCTGATCAGGATGACTGGGTGTCCTTTTTGCCTTTGGCTGAGTTCGCCCTTAATAATCGGGCCAGCTCGGCTACCTTGGTTTCGCCGTTTTTCTGCAATTCTGGGTTCCATCCTCGTTTCTCTTCAGGACAGGTTGAGTCTTCGGACTGTCCTGGTGTGGATACTGTGGTGGACAGGTTGCAGCAGATTTGGACTCAGGTAGTGGACAATTTGACCTTGTCCCAGGAGAAGGCTCAACTTTTCGCTAATCGCAGACGCCGTGTGGGTCCCCGACTTCGTGTTGGGGATCTGGTTTGGTTATCTTCTCGTCATATTCCTATGAAGGTTTCCTCTCCTAAGTTTAAACCTCGTTTTATTGGTCCGTATAGGATTTCTGAGGTTCTTAATCCTGTGTCTTTTCGTCTGACCCTTCCAGATTCTTTTTCCATACATAACGTATTCCATAGGTCATTGTTGCGGAGATACGTGGCACCTATGGTCCCATCTGTTGAGCCTCCTGCCCCGGTTTTGGTGGAGGGGGAATTGGAGTATATTGTGGAGAAGATTTTGGATTCTCGTGTTTCAAGACGGAAACTCCAGTATCTGGTTAAATGGAAGGGTTATGCTCAGGAAGATAATTCCTGGGTTTTTGCCTCTGATGTCCATGCTCCCGATCTTGTTCGAGCCTTTCATGTGGCTCATCCTGGTCGGCCTGGGGGCTCTGGTGAGGGTTCGGTGACCCCTCCTCAAGGGGGGGGTACTGTTGTGAATTCTGTGGCAGAGTTCACTCCTGTGGTCACAAGTGGTACTTTGGCTGATTCTCTCTGGGAGCTTCCGTTTGTGGAGGAAAGTGGTACTGCAGCTTCTGAGTTTCCTCCCTCAGGTGATCTGGTGAGGTCGTTAGCTGCTTCTCTACTTAACTCCACCTGATGCTTTGATCCATGCTTCCTGTCAATGTTCCAGTGTTGGACTTGTGTTTCTCTGGATCATTCCTGTGGCCTGCTGCTCTGCATAGCTAAGTGCTTCTTTGCTATTTGTTGCTATTTTTTCTGTCCAGCTTGTCTATTTGTTTTGCTGGAAGCTCTGGGACGCATAGGGTGTACCTCCGTGCCGTTAGTTCGGTACGGAGGGTCTTTTTGCCCCCTTTGCGTGGTTGTCTTTAGGGTTTTGTGTAGACCGCAAAGTTATCTTTCCTATCCTCGTTCTATCTAGAATATCGGGCCTCACTTTGCTGAATCTATTTCATCCCTACGTTTGTCTTTTCATCTTACTCACAGTCATTATATGTGGGGGGCTGCCTTTTCCTTTGGGGTATTTCTCTGAGGCAAGGTAGGCTTATTTTTCTATCTTCAGGCTAGTTAGTTTCTCAGGCTGTGCCGAGTTGCATAGGGAGCGTTAGGCGCAATCCACAGCAGCCTCTAGTTGTGTTTGGAGAGGATCAGGAATTGCGGTCTACAGAGTTTCCACGTCTCAGAGCTCGTTCTATTATTTTGGGTTATTGTCAGATCACTGTATGTGCTCTGATCGCTATGTACATTGTGTTACTGAATTGCCTATCATAACAGCTATGGTTTTGATGGTATAGGCAAGGGCAAGAGTTGACCGGTGGGAAGCTGTTTGGGGGTCTTGTTGCGGGCACAGGAAGAACAGGCTGAGACGTAGTCTGACACCTCTTGACGCATCCCAGGCCACCAGTAGTACCGACCGATCAACTGAAGAGTCTTTGTCAGACCTGCGTGGCCGGCTAGTAAGGAGGAATGTCCCCAGCGAAGGATGCGTTCTCGACTCAGTTCGGGCAGCAGCGTCTTACCAGGAGGTACCTGCGACAGACGAAGCGGTGCAACCATGATCACCTTGGATGGATCGATGATGGGACGAGGTTCCTCCTCCTGATCGTTGGTAAGAAAAGACCGGGAGAGGGCGTCAGCCTTGATATTCTTATCTGCGGGACGAAAATGAAGACGGTAGTCAAACCGAGCAAAGAATAAAGACCAACGGGCCTGACGAGGATTGAGCCTCTGGGCAGACTGGAGATAGGCCAAGTTCTTGTGGTCGGTGTAGATCACCACCGGGTGCACCGCTCCCTCTAGGAGGTAACGCCACTCCTCCAAGGCCATCTTGATGGCAAGCAACTCACGGTCACCAATGGAGTAATTCCGCTCACAGGGGGTAAAGGCCTTCGAAAAGAAGCCGCAAGAGACCATGCGTCCGGAGGCGGCTTTCTGCGTGAGGACGGCCCCGGCACCTGTGGAGGATGCGTCCACCTCCAGAAAGAACTGCTTCTCAGCGACGGGCCTGTGCAGGGCTGGTGCGGAGGAGAAGGCCCGTTTGAGTGCCTGGAAGGAACACTCGGCCTCTGGAGTCCATCCATTAGCAGGTATTCCCTTGCGTGTGAGTGCTGTGAGAGGCTTGACCAGATCCGAGAAGTGCTGGATAAACTGCCGGTAGTAGTTGGCGAATCCTACGAACCGCTGGATGGCTTTGATCCCGACCGGCCGAGGCCAGTTCATGATGGCCGACACTTTGTTAGGATCCATCTCCAGCCCAGAGTCAGAGACGATGTATCCAAGGAACGGCAGAGAAGACCGCTCGAAGAGGCATTTCTCATACTTGGCATACAAGCGGTTCTCCCGTAATCGAAGGAGAACTCGTCGGACGTCTCTTCTGTGTGTGGGTAGGTCTGGGGAGAAAACCAAGATGTCATCCAGGTATACCACTACACATACGTACAGCATGTCACGGAAGACGTCGTTCACGAACTCCTGGAAAACAGCTGGTGCGTTGCACAGTCCAAAGGGCATCACCCGGTACTCGAAGTGACCATCACGGGTGTTGAAGGCGGTTTTCCACTCGTCACCGGCCCGGATGCGGACAAGGTTGTAAGCCCCTCGCAGGTCTAGCTTGGTGAAGATCCGGGCTCCCCGGAGCCGATCGAAGAGTTCTGGAATAAGAGGCAGTGGGTACTTATTCTTTACCGTGATAGCGTTTAATCCGTGGTAGTCAATGCAAGGACGCAAGGACCCGTCCTTCTTTTTCACGAAGAAGAACCCGGCTCCCACAGGGGATGTGGACCTCTGGATGAATCCCCGGGCCAAACTGTCTGTGACGTATTCTGACATCGCCTGAGTCTCAGCAGGGGACAGAGGGTAGATTCGTCCTGTAGGAAAAGAAGCACCTGGAACCAAATCGATGGGACAATCATAAGGCCTGTGCGGGGACAAGACCTCTGCTTCTCGTTTATCGAAGACATCCGCAAATCCCCAGTAGGCCTCCGGAAGTCCAGGCAAGGACGTAGGTGAGGGAGGCAAACGGATAGGCCGGATGGACAGCAGGCAACGGCTATGGCAGGCCGAACCCCAACGCAGGACCTCCCCACTTCGCCAGTCTATGACTGGCTCATGCGTACGCAGCCATGGCAGACCGAGCATGAAAGGCGGAGAGAGAGTGGGTAGCACATAAAAGGCAATCCTCTCAGCATGGAGAGCTCTGATCTGAAGCTCCACCTCACTGGTAATGCCCTCAACGGAATCTAGTAGGGGTCTCCCGTCTATGGTGGTGATGATGCGGGGATGCTGCAGGGGGTGTATAGGAATGCCGAGGCGGAGAGCCATGTCTCGCTGAATAAAGTTACCTGCAGATCCCGAGTCCAAATACGCCAACTCTGAGAATCGCCTGTCACCGACTTTCACCTGTATGGAAACAGTTAACGGTAGAGAGGTATCACTCTCACCTAGGATGGCCTCTCTTACCTGTCCTAGGTGGAGGAGTTTTCCGGTCTTCTGGGACATTGCCGGCGGAAATGGTTGGAGCCACCACAAAAGAGACACAACCTCCGGGCGACTCTCTCCTCACGCTCCCGGGGACTCAGCCGGAGACGATCCACCTCCATGGGTTCGGGTGCTTCAGCAGAAGAAGCGTTACCTGGTAACAGGGGCCTCTGAAAAGAGGGTGTCAATCGAGGTGGTCTTTTCTCCTGGGTTCTCTCCTTGGTGCGTTCTTGTAGGCGGCGATCTATCCGGACGGCAAGGGAGATGTATTCATCCAGGGTACCGGGAAGATCTCGTACGGCGAGCTCGTCCTTCAGGCGACTGGATAACCCTCTCCGGAAGACACCGATCAGGGGCTCGTCAGACCAGCGAAGCTCAGAAGCCAAAGTGCAAAACTGTATGGCGTATTGGCCAGCCGACAGAGTACCTTGCTGTAAGTTGAACAACTCCTCCGTGGCAGAAGCCACCCAACCTGGCTCATCAAAGATCTTCCGGAAGGTGTCCAAGAAGGCCCGCAAATCGGATACAATGGTGTCCTCTCTCTCCAGTAGTGGGTTGAACCAGGCCAAGGCCTCGCCCTCCAGGTGTGATGCCAGAAAGGCCACTTTCGCCACATCCGTAAGGTATTGATGAGGGAGAAGCCTGAAATGCAGCTGGCATTGGTTGATGAAACCCCTGCACATCTTTGGATCCCCAGAGTACCTGGTGGGTTTGCAGAGGCGAGGAGAAGAGTAGACGCCTCCTACGGCACTGGGATCCAACACGGGTGCGGCAACCGGAGCAGAAGGAGATCGCTGCAGATTCGAAAGCCGCTCGTCCACAGACGTCATGAAACTCAACATCTGGGTCTGCATCCGTCCTTGTTGATCCAACTCCTGATGGAGACCTGCAAGATGAGAGGAGAAAGATGCATCCACCCCCTGAGGGGAAGCTAGACGGGCCTCAAGGGTACGCATGAACGCAACTACCTGTTCCTGGCTCTGGCGGAGACTAGCGAGCTCCCTCTGAGCATCGAACCTGGCATCAGCGGGGTCCATGGCCTGGGCAAAATCTGTCACGCTCTACAGACGTGTCTATCGGGTGGACCCACTGGACCGCAAATACAGCGGTTACTGATGCCAGGAAGGGAGAACCAGACCAGGAAAGCAGGTTCAAACGCTTTATTGTACAGTAATAAAAACACTAGGGGAGACACCCCAAAGGAAGGCCACAGGGCCACAACACCAGAAAGCCTCTAAGGAGACCAAGGCTTGGAGTGACCCCTATACAGGGATTTCCCCTAGACCACCAATAGAGGGTCCGATGAGGCAGACACCTGTGTTAAACCGACCTAGGAGGTAGGAAGAAAAGAATAAACAAAACAGGGCTGAATGTGGAACTTGGAAGCAGGAAGAAGACTGCAGGGAACCACACAGGATACTGGACTCAGGATGCTTTGGAGACCAGACTCGATCCTAGGGAAAAAAGGAACACAGCGTAAGACAGGCAAAATGGACTGATAAGCCTAGCAGGATCAGACCTGGAGCAGCAACTTCAGGATAATAGAAGTTGCCCAGGCGGCGTCCAGGAGTGACTGAGATCCTTATATACCTCCAGCCTCCAGGTGATAGGCCGGGAGGAGGGGCAGTGAGTAGGGAGGGGCTGACCCTTTAAGAAGCCAGAGAGCTCGCCTGCCCGCCCCCTATGCACTCCCTAGGAGAGGGAGAGAAAGGAGGAAGTGCAGCAGACATGGGAGCAAGGACCCGGGCAGCATGTCTGCAGGGACGGACCCCGGAGCGCCGGCGGGCGACCGGAGCGTGACCCTGCTGGCTAATGACAGGACCAGAAGAGGTAAGAGCAGGCGGGGAAGAGAAAGAAGGCGCCCCGGACTGTGAGGTGGTGACACTTTTATGTCTTGGCATCACAGACTTGACCTTATCTTGTATCTTGTCATACCTAACAAACCAGTGTCTCCCACTCGCATATCACCTACTCACCTCTCCCTCTATCTGTCGGAGTCCTGCAAGGTTCAGTCCTTGTTCCCCTCCTCTTCTCCATTTTCACCTGCGGCCTGGGACAGCTCATGGAATCTCATGGCTTGCAGTATCACCTCTATGCTCATGACACCGCTCTACTTCTTTGGACCAGATATCATCTCCCTGCTAACCAAAATCCTACAATGTCTGTGTACTATTTCATCATTCTTCTCCGCAAGATTGCTAAAACTTAACATGGACAAAACAGAATCCATCATCTTTCCCCCATCTCACTTGACCCCCTCAACAGACCTATCCACTAAAGTAAATTGCTGCTCACTCTCCCCAGTCCCACAATCTCGCTGCCTTGGGGTAATACTTTACTCTGATCTCTCCTTTAAATCACATATCCAAAATATTTTTCAGATCCGTACATTCCTCAAGCAAGAACCTGCAAAAACTCTAGTGCATGCCCTTATCATCTCCCGCCTTGACTACTGCAACCTCCTGCTCTGTGGCCTCCTCTCTAACACTCTTGCACCCCTCCAATCTATTCTAAACTCTGCTATTCCCTGGCGTCTCCTCTCTGTCAATCCCTTCACTGGCTCCCCATTACCCAGAGACTCCAATTCAAAACCCTACCCATGGCATACATAAGCCATCCACAACCTGTCTTCTCCATACATCTGTGACCTTGTCTCCCAGTACTTAATAGCACGCAACCTCTGATCCTCACAAGATCTCTTTCTCTACTCCCCTCTTATCTCCTCTTTCCACAATAGCATGCAAGTTTTCTCCTGCGCATACCCCCCACTCTGGAACTCTCTACCCCTACATATCATATAAAATTAATGTACTTGTTTTTAATTATGTTTGCCCAGTAGCATAGCTACCGGGGGGGCAGAGGGGGCCATCGCCTCGGGCCCGGTGCTCTGAGGGGCCCACCCGGAGCTACGCTACTGTAACTGCTGCGCGCACTGATACAGTTACATTCTACAGCAGAGCAGGGAGAACCAATCTCCCTGCTCTGCTGCTATGGGGCCCCTGAGCAGGCGGGGGGCCCGGTGCCAGCAGTGGGTCCCCCGCCGTCATCGCAAGGTCAGCTGTATCGGCATCTAGCCGAAACAGCTGAAGCTGACTGCGGTGATGAGGGAAGGAGCGTTGCGCTGCGCTCCTTCTCCCATCATCCCCCACATCATTTGAAAGCGGGCGCGATGACGTCAGCACCCGGCGCACGCTGTCTGGAGATGAGCAGGACCGGGGAGCCTGCTGGAACAAGGAGGAAGAGAGGTGAGCATTTATTGTGTTTTTTATGGGGGTGCTGTCTTATATACTGGATCTGCCTATGGAGGGTGTGCTGCCTTACATACAGGATCTACCTATGGGGGGGCTGCCTTATATATAGGATCTGCCTTTGGGGGAGATGCTGCCTTACATACAGGATCTGTCTATGGGGGGTGCAACCTTATGTATAAGATCTGCCTTTGAGGGGTGCTCACTTATATACAGGATCTGCCTATGGAGGGTGCTGCCTTATATACAGGATCTGCCTATGGGGGGTGCTGCCTTATATACAGGATGTGCATTTGGGGGTGCTGCCTACAAGATCTGCCTTTGGGAGGTGCTGCCTTATATACAGGATCTGCCTTTGGGGGGGCTGCCTTACATACAGGATCTGCTTATGGGGGTGCTGCCTTATATACAGGATCTGCCTATGGGGGTGCAGCCTTATATACAGGATCTGCCTTTTGGGTGTGCTGCCTTATATACAGGATCTGCCTATGGGGGGATGCTGCCTTATACACAGGATCTGCCTATGGGGGGTGCTGCCTTATGTACAGGATCTGCCTTTGGAGGGTGCTGCCTTATATACAGGATCTGCCTAGGGGGGATGCTGCCTTACATTCAAGATCTGCCTATGGGGTGCTGCCTTATATACAGGATGTGCATTTGGGGGTGCTGCCTTATATACAGGATCTGCCTTTTGGGGGTGCTGCCTTATATACAGGATCTGCCTTTGGGGGGCTGCCTTACATACAGGATCTGCCTATGGGGGGGCTGCCTTATATACAGGATCTGCCTATGGGGGTGCAGCCTTATATACAGGATCTGCCTTTTGGGGGTGCTGCCTTATATACAGGATGTGCCTATGGGGGGATGCTGCCTTATACACAGGATCTGCCTATGGTGGGTGCTGCCTTATGTACAGGATCTGCCTTTGGGGGGTGCTGCCTTATATTACAGGATCTGCCTATCCTATGTGGGGGGGTGCTGTCTTATAAAACAGGGTCTGCCTATGGGGGTGCTGCCTTGTATTATATTGAGGACTATCTTACACATTATACTATATGGGGGCCATCATACAGTGTAGAGATTACAGTGAAGGGGCCATTATACAGTGTTGGAGTCATCAAACAGTTTGGAGGCTACTAAGGGGTCAGTATACTGTGTGGGTCGTGAGGGGGCATTATACTGTGTATAGGGGAGCTGTATAGGGGGAGACTCTGGACATTATTAAATGTAAAGTGGGCACTTATTGTTATAGGGAAACTCAGGTTACAGTGACTATCAAAGGGGCACACAGGGCAATATTACTTTCTAGGGGGCAAAATGTGGGCACTGTTTTCTAGAGCACTTGCACCTGGCATTACTATATTATAGAAGGTTACTTTAGAATTTAGAGGGTACAGAGAACCACACAGCAGGTGCAATAATAGGGACACATACAGCAGCAGCGGCTCAGTATTGGGGTATCAGGTGCAGTAATAGGGACACATACAGCAGCAGTGGTTCAGTATTTTGGTATGAGGTGCAGTAATAGGGACACATATGGCAGCAGCAGCTCAGTATTGGGGTATAAGGTGCAGTAATAGGGACACATACAGCAGCAGTGGTTCAGTATTTTGGTATGAGGTGCAGTAATAGGGACACATATGGCAGCAACGCTCAGCATTGGGGTATCAGGTGCAATATTAGGTTCGCATACCGCAACAGAGGCTCAGTATCGGGGTATCAGGTGAAGTAATAGGGACACATACGGCAGCAGCGGCTCAGTATTGGGGTATCAGGGCCAGTTATAGGGACACATACGGCAGCAGTGGCTCAGTATTGGGGTATCAGGAGTAGTAATAGGGACACATACGGCAGCAGCGGCTCAGTATTGGGGTATCAGGGGCAGTAATAAGGACACATACGGCAGCAGTGGCTCAGTATTGGGGTATCAGGTGCAGGAATAGGGACACAAACGGCAGCAGCGGCTCAGTATTGGGGTATCTGAGGCAGTAATAGGGACACATATGGCAGCATTGGCTCAGTATTGGGGTATCAGGTGCAGTAATAGGGACACATACAGCAGCAGCAGCTCAGTATTGGGGTATCAGGGCCAGTAATAGGGACACATACGGCAGCAGCGGCTCAGTATTGGGGTATCAGGGGCAGTAATAGGGAAACATACGGCAGCAGCGGCTCAGTATAGGGGGAATCAGGTGCAGTAATAAGAACACATACGGCAGCAGCGGCTCAGTATTGGGGTATCAGGGGCAGTAATAGGGACACATACGGCAGCAGGGGCTCAGTATTGGGGTATCAGAGGCAGTAATAGGGTCACATACGGCAGCAGCGGCTCAGTATTGGGGTATCAGGTGCAGTAATAGGGACACATACGGCAGCAGGGGCTCAGTATTGGGGTATCAGGGGCAGTAATAGGGTCACATACGGCAGCAGGGGCTCAGTATTGGGGTATCAGCAGGATGAGGAGTTTGCTGGGAATAGATAGTGATAGGGCTGGAATGTGAGAAGTGAAATGTGTCTTTGTTGTAATCTCTGCAGATGAGTCCTCGCTGGAAGAAGTTGTCATTCTGGGCCAGATTGAAAAGACGGGAAAAGTGAATGATTCAGAGAACGTCAGTGGTAAGTCATTATCTGTAACTGTGCAGTGATCTCTTATATGTTCTGTAGGGCTGGTATCTACAACTGACCATATGGCAGTAATATCAGTGTTGGTCTTTATATAGAGATTATCTTCAGTGACAGCGCGGTCATCTGCTGAGGTTCTCCTCCACTATTAGGGTGCATCACCCAGTTGTTATCAAGGCTACCTGGTTAGGGGCCCACTCTCAAGCTCCGTCCCCCCGAACCAAAACCCTAGCTACGCCTGTGTGTATTCCCCTTTTCACTTGTAAAGCACCATGTAATAAATGGAGCTATAATAATGAATAACAATAATAATTTATATATCCTGTATGTATCTTCTGATTGTCCTCTAGGTACCTGTTGTTGATATGCAGTATTTTTGTAATATCTTGTTACAATAGATATTTGATAATAATTGTGACTTACCACAGAATTTGGTTTCCAGTAAATTGTTGGCCAAACTTTAGTTCTGTTATTTTCGTCTTCTATCCCATGTATATGTGACCATTATTAAGGCTCGTTAGGACCAAATCATGGAAATTTCACTTTTCACAGAGAAAGAGTAAGCATGGGTTTAGAAAACCTTTTTATATACATGACTTGTGATCCCAATGGTATTACATGATCGCAGAGAAAAAATAATTTCTGACACTCCCTAATTATTTGATAGTCTCTACATAATTCAATATCAGGAATACAACACCATTAATTAATACTCTAGAGATATATACAGCTACATGAATGATATCTTATGACTTAATGATTATATCCTTATCATTACTTACATACAAAAATGTTCAAACACATAACATATGTATAATCCTACCAAACAAAAGTTTATACCATAAAATACAAAAGAACCTCAAGCATGACTTAAAGAGAGACACACTAAAACAAGGGGAGGGGTCTCTTACATACAAAGGAAGTAAGAAAAAGACAGTAGATGAGGGAAGATGCCACTCATATACTGTTATTTGCTTAGCTGTTAGCTGGTTTTAATAACTGGTTATTATAGGGTTGACCCCCCAAAATGATGAGGGGTCCCCCTATATTCAATAAACAGCAAAGGCTCAACAGACCGCTGCAGGCTGATATTAATAGCCTAGGAAAGGGCCATGGATATCGACCCCCTCCCAGACTAAAAACATCAGTTCTCATCCACCCTAGAAATGGTGCATCGATTAGATTTGCCAATTCTGGAGCCTAGTCTTGCTCTTCCTACTTGCCCCGGTGCGGTAGCAAGTGGGGTAATAGGGTTGGGGTTGATGTCAGTTGCTTTATGGCTGCTAACTCCAAGCCCAGGGGTTCTAATAGATGATCCCATTATTATCCCCATAGTCATATTGTAAAAAAATACACAGCCAGAATAAAGTCTTTTATTTGAAATAAACACACAAACGCCTTTATTTGAAATAAAGACTCCCCAGCCTCTTTTACTCATTTATTACTGTAAAATAAAAATAATAAAATACCATATACTTCACCTGTTTGACAATAATCCATTAATGGCCATGTTCCACAATGATCCGGACGGTTTGGAGAGCAGTCGAATAATTGATGTGATCGCTCTCAACGCCAGCTGGAACACACTAGGCAGAGCGCGAGAAGCGCTGCCTGACTGTGACCGGTGATGACGTCATTAAGATTACCGCCGGTCACAGGCAGAGCTTCTCATGCTATCCTAAATGTGTTCCAGCTGGCTTGGAGACCAGTTACATCACTGAATATCATCAGACATATGAGGAATATGGTGTTTTATTATTTTTTATTTTACAGCAATAAATGGGTAAAAGAGGGTGGGTGGATTTTATTTCAATTAGAGGAGTCTGTGTTTATTTCAAATAAAAAACTTTATTCTTGCTTTGTCTTTATTAAAATATGACTATGGGGTTAGTAATGGGGTGTCTAATATAGACATCTCAATTGCTAACCTCTAGGCTTGTTGTCAGCCATAAAATAGCTGACATTCACCCCAATACTGTTAACCCACTTGCCACCGCACAAGGGCAAGTAGAAAGAGCCATGCAAGGTGCGAGAATTGGTGCATGTAATAGATTCTCCTTTTCTGGGGTGGCGGGCTGCTATTTTTAGGCTGGGGGGGCAATAGTCATGGCTCCTTGCCAGTCTGAGAATACCAGCTCCCAGCTGTCTGCTTTAGCTTGGCTGGTTGTCACAATTGGGGGGAAACCCCAAGCTGTTTTTTTAAATTATTTATTTAAATAATTAAAAATATGGTGTGGAGATCCCTCTATTTTTAATAATCAGCCAATATAAACATGATAGTTGGGGGCTGCAGCCCATAGTTTTCAGCTTTATCGATGCTGATTATCAAGAATAGAGGGATCCCCACATCATATTTTTCAATTAGTTAAATAAATTATTAAAAAAATGGCCATTTTACATCTCTCATCAGCCTCCCCTACTCTCACTTCTATCAGCGAGAGCAGGTGTACACTGATGAGAATAGCACTCTCATCAGCTGATGACTGTGACTGGCGGTAACCTTTATACCGCCAGTCAAAGCTGCTGGCTCACACACTATCATCTGTCTGACAATGTGGGTACCGCAGCACTCTGACCGGTGGTAATGAACTTACCCGCAAAGATATACCGTGTTTCTCACGCTGTCACACAGATGACAGTGTGGGAAACACCCGATGTTCTGGCTGCAGAACCCAAACAGTAACATGAACTTCCTGGAGAAGTCTGTGTTTGGGTCCGTGAGTGGACACTAGGTGTTCGGTTCAAACCCCAAACTTTACAGTTCCGGTTCACCCCTCAATAGTTTTTACTAATAATTCAATGCACATCAAATAATTTTGAAATCACTCATATTTTTTGGCTAAATTCAAATGTGATGAATCGAGTTTCAGCACATTCACTCATTTCCATTGGCAGATTGTGGAAATTACATGGGAGGACGTAGTGGGAGATTAGGTCAGAAATATATGAAGGAAATTGATTATATATTGGTTATGGATTAAATATTATGTGTGGGGGGGAAAGTAGCAGATTAAAAATAAATTATTTATTTCTGTTGTAAAACTTTGTTTAGCCTGCCGTATCCCACATTGTTATTTTGTGGCGGTTGTATGAAGCGGTCTGCAGTAGTGTTGAGCGATACCGTCCGATACTTGAAAGTATCGGTATCGGATAGTATCGGCCGATACCCGAAAAATATCGGATATCGCCGATACCGATATCCGATACCAATACAAGTCAATGGGACATCAAGTATCGGAAGGTATTCTCATGGTTCCCAGGGTCTGAAGGAGAGGAAACTCTCCTTCAGGCCCTGGGATCCATAGGGATGTGTAAAATATAGAATTAAAATAAAAAATATTGATATATTTACCTCTCCGGCGGCCCCTGAACTCAGCGCGGGTAACCGGCAGGCTTCGTTGTTCAAAATCAGCGCTTTTAGGACCTGAGAATCACGTCCCGGCTTCTGATTGGTCGCGGGCCGCCCATGTGACCGTCACACGACCAATCACAAGCCGCGACGTCACCGCAAGCTATTAACGCGCTCATTTTTAAAAATGAGCGCGTTAATGACTTTCAAAGACCAATCAGAAGCCGGGACGTGATTCTCAGGTCCTAAAAGCGCTGATTTTGAACAACGAAGCCTGCCGGTTACCCGCGCTGAGTCCAGGGGCCGCCGGAGAGGTAAATATATCGATATTTTTAATTTTAATTCTTTATTTTACACATCTCTATGTATCCGATACCGATACCCGATACCACAAAAGTATCGGATCTCGGTATCGGAATTCCGATACCGCAAGTATCGGCCGATACCCGATACTTGCGGTATCGGAATGCTCAACACTAGTCTGCAGACCTCTTGCACATTAAAAAAAAAAATCTGTTGTTAAATGTGATACAGCCTGTTGTATCCCACGTGCTAATTTTATGGCGTTGATATGAAGCTGTCTGCAGACCTAATGCACATAAAAAAAATTCTAATTATTTTTTATTGCCAAACGTGATACATCCCGCCATATCCCACATTGTCATTTTGTGGCAGTGATATGAAGCTGTCTGCACACCAAACACACATAAATCAAAACATTATAAGTTTTTCCTGCTGCTTAATGTGATACAGCCCACTCTATCCCACGTTGTCATTTTGTGGCAGTGATATGAAGCTGTCTGCAGACCTCTTGCACATTTAAAAAAATAATTTTTTCTATTGATAAATTTGATACAGGCCACCGTATCCCACGTTGTAATTTTGTGGCGGTGATATTAAGCTGTCTGCAGACATCACACATTGTTAGGTCTTGAGTTCCCGCTTCTGCACAGGGGGAATCTCGAGCCATCTCCGCTGCGGTCTCCCATTCTTATCCAGCCGCAGTGGAGTCTGCTCAGCAGGGACGTCGGTCCCAGCGTCTTGCTCAGTCTCACTCTGTACAGAGAGTTACTGCTGCTTCTTCAGCTTCTGCCATTAAAGCCAGTGCTGGTCAGCAGCGAGCGGACTTCTCTGGGACTAAGTCCTTGTCTGCACACACTGAGCATGCCCAGGGCAAGATCTCCCGTTGGAGATCGAGGGTCATGTGCTCAGGCTCTGCAGCACATTCCATTGGTCCTCTTGGCAGGTCTTGGAAGGGCAAAGTTTCTGTGGCCACTTCCTGTGCTGCAACTATATAAACTGCGCATGACCACACGGCCATGCGCTAGTGTACATTTGCATACGTGTGTTTGTTGTGAGTGCAAGTCGTCCTTGGATACCCCTCCCCTATTGAATGTCTGTTCGCGGAAGGTGTATTGTTGCTATCTAGCGCCCGACTTATCCTACAGCACGAATCACACATTACAGCGTCCAGTTGCTGTGACCGCCAGTACGGCGCCGTGCACTTCCTCTGTGCTTTCCTTACCCAAGCCTGGGTGGTTAGTGGCGTTCGTCAGTGCGGCACCGCAGGCACTCTTGTGCCTTAATATTGTTATTTAGCTTCCTTACACACCCAGTTGCGGTGTTGTGCCAGCAAGGGTCTAATCGGACTTCAATCCTAGTTGGGGTTGAGTTCGCTGACTACTTGCTCGCGCTCTATGTGCGGTAACGCGATCCTGTGACGCAACAGGATCGCTTCCTTCACGCTGGGTGAAGTTTAACCCACGTGTGTATACTTATGAGTACCGCCATATAGTCCGTCATTACTTGGCAGCAGGTTCCATCTCTGCACGGTGGACCCCGGGCTGCGAACGCACCATACTCTATCTGTCTTATTATTTGGTGCGTTCCGCGAAAGCACCATACTCTATCTGTCTTATTATTTGGTGCGTTCCGCTAGCCCTAACACTACACTAGCGCCAGGGTCTGGCTAGTAATGACGGACAAACAGCAATCCTTGCGGTATATCCAGCAGCTGGAGGGTAGGTTGGCGGCTCTTGAGAGCGCAACCTCAGCTGTGGATGTTAAAGCAGTTGCTGTACAGGCTGCTAGCGTGGCTGCAGCAACCCTATCCATTGCCACCCCTGCTCCGACATTTTCTCGCCTCCCGCTGCCAGAAAAATTTTCTGGTGATAGCAAATTTTGTAGGGGATTTGTGAGTCAGTGCTCTATTCACCTCAAGCTCCTGGCTGCACGTTTTCCCACAGAGCGGGCTAAGGTGGGATTTATAGTGTCTCTCTTGTCGGACAGGGCGTTGGAATGGGCTACGCCGCTGTGGGAGCGTGGCGATCATGTGGTGCAGAGTGCTCCGCTGTTTCTGAGCACTCTGAAACAGGTCTTTTTAGGACCTCAAGTCACCCATGATACTGCGCTCCAACTGCTGGCATTAACTCAGGGTGAGTCCTTGGTCAGTCATTTTGCCGTCCAATTCCGCACTTTAGCTTCTGAGCTGGATTGGTCGGATAAAGCTCTTATCCCCATATTTTGGAGGGGCCTGGCTGACCACATTAAGGACGCTCTGGCCACTAGGGAGATTCCTGCCACACTGGAGGAGTTAATAACTGTCTCCACTCGAATTGACCTCCGTTTTAACGAGCGGAGGTTAGAGCGAGCCCAGTGTAGGCAGAGGATTCGGCTGGCTCCTACCTTCGCCAAACCTCTGGAATCTCCGGTCCTGGTTCCTGAGTCACATGAGGCCATGGAAGTGTCACAAGCGGGATCTAAGTTCTGGACCGCTTGTGCACTCAAGGTCTGTCATGTTTGCCAGCAGTCAGGACATCTAGCCACCAGATGTTCTCAGCGGTCGAGGAAACGTCAGCGTCTAGTGGTAGTAGGTGGAGGTACACTAGACACGGCGACGTTTGCCTCTAAATTGTCCTTTAAGGGGACAATTACTATAGGCTCATTCTCCCACTCGGTAGAGCTCTGCGTGGATTCTGGGGCGGAGGGCAATTTTATGTCTTCTGCCTTCGCCCAACGTCACGCAATACCCCTGGTTATGCTAGCTCAACCAGTAACGGTACGAGTGGTGAATGGGTCGACACTGCCCTCACAGATAACACACCAGACCATCCCTTTTACTCTGTCCATGTCGCCATCTCATCAGGAGATTATATCTCTGCTCGTCATTCCTGAGGGAATTGATGAGGTCCTGTTGGGAATACCTTGGCTACGGTACCACTCTCCTCATATCGAGTGGTCCTCTGGCAGAATCCTGGGATGGGGCGAATCTTGTGGGGGTAGATGTCAGAGGGAGTGCGTTCAGGTTGCTACTACAGAGGTACCCGCAGATCTTTCCTCTCTCCCCAAGCAGTATTGGTCTTATGCAGACGTGTTCTCCAAAAAGGCGGTGGAGATCCTTCCGCCCCATCGCCCCTATGACTGTCCTATTGATCTCTTGCCTGGTGCTGAGCCTCCCCGGGGTCGAGTCTATCCGCTATCTCTCCCGGAGACGGAGGCAATGTCCCAGTACATCCAGGAAAATCTGGCAAGAGGATTCATTAGGAAGTCAGTGTCACCTGCTGGGGCAGGGTTCTTCTTCGTGCAGAAGAAGAATGGGTAATTGCGTCTATGCATAGACTACAGGGGTCTTAATGCCATCACCGTTAAAAATAAGTATCCTTTGCCCTTGATATCTGAGCTCTTCGATAGGCTTCGGGGAGCAAGGGTATTTACTAAACTAGATCTGCGGGGTGCTTACAACCTGATTTGCATCCGTGAGGGGGACGAATGGAAGACGGCTTTTAACACCAGGGATGGGCACTATGAATATCTGGTGATGCCCTTCGGGCTCTGTAATGCCCCAGCCGTTTTCCAAGACTTTGTGAATGATATCTTCCGGGATATGCTTTCCACCTCGGTCGTAGTCTATCTGGATGATATTCTCATCTACTCTCCAGATATTGACTCCCACCGGAGAGATGTTTGCAAAGTCTTCGACCTCCTACAGGCAAACTCCCTCTATGCCAAGTTGGAGAAGTGTATGTTCGAGCAGGAGTCCTTACCTTTCCTAGGCTACATCATCTCTGCCCAGGGATTGGCTATGGATCCTGCCAAATTACAGGCTGTGATGGACTGGCAGGAACCCCATTCTCTTAAAGCGGTGCAGCGCTTTATGGGGTTCATTAATTATTATCGCCAGTTCATTCCGCACTTCTCAACTTTGGTAGCTCCCTTGGTTGCCCTCACCAAGAAGGGGGCGAATCCCAAATTGTGGTCTGAGGAGGTCTCCAAGGCCTTTAACTCTATAAAGTCACACTTCGCTAGCGCTCCCATCCTACATCGCCCCGATGTTGATAAGCCATTTATCATGGAGGTGGATGCCTCTTCTGTTGGTGCTGGAGCAGTCCTCTTCCAAAAGGATGCTCAAGGTCGAAAGCATCCTTGCTTCTTTTTCTCCAAGACCTTCTCACCAGCAGAGAGGAATTATTCCATCGGGGACAGGGAGTTGCTAGCCATGAAGTTGGCTTTCTCGGAGTGGAGACATCTCTTGGAGGGAGCACGTTTTCCCTTCCAAGTCTTCACAGACCATAAAAATTTGGTGTACCTGCAGACAGCCCAGCGGTTGAATTCTCGCCAGGCCAGATGGTCCTTATTCTTCTCCCGGTTTCATTTCACCCTCCATTTTCTTTCTGGGGAGAAGAACATTCGGGCCGACGCTCTCTCTCGCTCCGTTGTGTCATCTGCGGAGGAGGAGGAGGAGCCTCGGCTTATTGTCCCCACCGAGAGCTTGAGAACTGTGGCCCCGGTTTCGCTAGAGTCTGTGCCTCCGGGCAAGACTTTTGTACCATCCAGTTTGCGACCGGAGGTTCTCTCTTGGGCACACTCGTCCAGGGTGGGTGGAAATTTTGGTACCAAAAGGACATCTGAGTTACTGTCGAGGACATACTGGTGGCCGCATATGGCTCGTGATGTCGCAGAGTATGTTCGGGCGTGTGTCTCTTGCGCCAAGAACAAGACTCCTCGGCAACGGCCAGCTGGTTTGCTTTATCCTCTGCCGGTGGCGGACAGGCCCTGGGAGATGGTCGGGATGGACTTTGTGGTGGGCTTACCCAAGTCTCGTAACTGCACCATTATCTGGGTGATCACCGACCATTTTTCCAAAATGGTGCACTTGGTGCCTCTTCCACGGCTACCTTCTGCACGGGCGTTGGCTGTCTTGTTCGTCAAGCATATCTTTCGCCTACACGGTATGCCAGACAAAATTGTTAGTGACCGGGGTCCCCAGTTTGCGTCTCGATTCTGGAGAGAGCTTTGTCGTCTACTCAGTATTGAGTTGAATCTCTCTTCGGCATATCATCCCGAGACGAATGGGTTGGTAGAGAGGGCCAACCATACCTTGGTCACATATTTACGACATTTTGTTTCTGCCAGGCAGGATGACTGGGCATCCTTGCTACCGTGGGCAGAGTTTGCACTTAACAATGCCGTAGCCGACTCCGCCGGTCAGACTCCATTCCTCCTAAATTACGGCCAGCATCCGCGTGTTCCTGTTCCCATGCCTGTGTCTTCTGCTGACTCCAGGGTGGCAGACTGGGCTGTGGAGGCACGGGACATTTGGGACTGCACGCAGGATGCCATTCGGGCCTCCAAGGAGAGAATGAGATCCTCTGCCGATGTTCATCGGCGCCCCGCTCCGACCTTTGCTCCTGGCGACTTGGTGTGGCTCTCCGCCCGTAACATCAGGCTGCGAGTTGAGTCCACTAAGTTTGCTCCTCGCTACTTGGGTCCCTTCAAGGTTCTCGAACGGGTTAATCCTGTGGTCTACCGTTTGGCTCTTCCTCCACGCTTGGGTATCACCGACACCTTTCATGTGTCCCTCTTGAAACCCGTATACATGTCCCGGTTTTCCGAGTCATCTGCCGGGACATCGGGTTCGTCTACGGACGATTACGAGGTGAACGCTATTTTGGGGTGCAAGGTGGTACGCGGCAAAAAGTTCTATCTGGTGGATTGGAAGGGTTATGGCCCAGAGGACAGGTCATGGGAGCCTGCTGAAAACATTCGGGCCCCACAGCTCATTGCTGCCTTCGAGCGTAGCGAGGCCCAAGGAGGGGGGCCCTAGGAGGGGG
Source organism: Ranitomeya imitator (assembly GCF_032444005.1). Taxonomy (NCBI): domain Eukaryota; kingdom Metazoa; phylum Chordata; class Amphibia; order Anura; family Dendrobatidae; genus Ranitomeya; species Ranitomeya imitator. The sequence continues at coordinate 650,201,058 of NC_091282.1, read as the reverse complement.
GGTAATGTTAGGTCTCGAGTTCCCGCTTCTGCACAGGGGGAATCTCGAGCCATCTCCGCTGCGGTCTCCCATTCTTATCCAGCCGCAGTGGAGTCTGCTCAGCAGGGACGTCGGTCCCAGCGTCTTGCTCAGTCTCACTCTGTACAGAGAGTTACTGCTGCTTCTTCAGCTTCTGCCATTAAAGCCAGTGCTGGTCAGCAGCGAGCGGACTTCTCTGGGACTAAGTCCTTGTCTGCACACACTGAGCATGCCCAGGGCAAGATCTCCCGTTGGAGATCGAGGGTCATGTGCTCAGGCTCTGCAGCACATTCCATTGGTCCTCTTGGCAGGTCTTGGAAGGGCAAAGTTTCTGTGGCCACTTCCTGTGCTGCAACTATATAAACTGCGCATGACCGCACGGCCATGCGCTAGTGTACATTTGCATACGTATGTTTGTTGTGAGTGCAAGTCGTCCTTGGATACCCCTTCCCTATTGAATGTCTGTTCGCGGAAGGTGTATGGTTGCTATCTAGCGCCCGACTTATCCTACAGCACGAATCACACATTACAGCGTCCAGTTGCTGTGACCGCCAGTACGGCGCCGTGCACTTCCTCTGTGCTTTCCTTACCCAAGCCTGGGTGGTTAGTGGCGTTCGTCAGTGCGGCACCGCAGGCACTCTTGTGCCTTAATATTGTTATTTAGCTTCCTTACACACCCAGTTGCGGTGTTGTGCCAGCAAGGGTCTAATCGGACTTCAATCCTAGTTGGGGTTGAGTTCGCTGACTACTTGCTCGCGCTCTATGTGCGGTAACGCGATCCTGTGACGCAACAGGATCGCTTCCTTCACGCTGGGTGAAGTTTAACCCACGTGTGTATACTTATGAGTACCGCCATATAGTCCGTCATTACTTGGCAGCAGGTTCCATCTCTGCACGGTGGACCCCGGGCTGCGAACGCACCATACTCTATCTGTCTTATTATTTGGTGCGTTCCGCGAAAGCACCATACTCTATCTGTCTTATTATTTGGTGCGTTCCGCTAGCCCTAACACTACACTAGCGCCAGGGTCTGGCTAGTAATGACGGACAAACAGCAATCCTTGCGGTATATCCAGCAGCTGGAGGGTAGGTTGGCGGCTCTTGAGAGCGCAACCTCAGCTGTGGATGTTAAAGCAGTTGCTGTACAGGCTGCTAGCGTGGCTGCAGCAACCCTATCCATTGCCACCCCTGCTCCGACATTTTCTCGCCTCCCGCTGCCAGAAAAATTTTCTGGTGATAGCAAATTTTGTAGGGGATTTGTGAGTCAGTGCTCTATTCACCTCAAGCTCCTGGCTGCACGTTTTCCCACAGAGCGGGCTAAGGTGGGATTTATAGTGTCTCTCTTGTCGGACAGGGCGTTGGAATGGGCTACGCCGCTGTGGGAGCGTGGCGATCATGTGGTGCAGAGTGCTCCGCTGTTTCTGAGCACTCTGAAACAGGTCTTTTTAGGACCTCAAGTCACCCATGATACTGCGCTCCAACTGCTGGCATTAACTCAGGGTGAGTCCTTGGTCAGTCATTTTGCCGTCCAATTCCGCACTTTAGCTTCTGAGCTGGATTGGTCGGATAAAGCTCTTATCCCCATATTTTGGAGGGGCCTGGCTGACCACATTAAGGACGCTCTGGCCACTAGGGAGATTCCTGCCACACTGGAGGAGTTAATAACTGTCTCCACTCGAATTGACCTCCGTTTTAACGAGCGGAGGTTAGAGCGAGCCCAGTGTAGGCAGAGGATTCGGCTGGCTCCTACCTTCGCCAAACCTCTGGAATCTCCGGTCCTGGTTCCTGAGTCACATGAGGCCATGGAAGTGTCACAAGCGGGATCTAAGTTCCGGACCGCTTGTGCACTCAAGGTCTGTCATGTTTGCCAGCAGTCAGGACATCTAGCCACCAGATGTTCTCAGCGGTCGAGGAAACGTCAGCGTCTAGTGGTAGTAGGTGGAGGTACACTAGACACGGCGACGTTTGCCTCTAAATTGTCCTTTAAGGGGACAATTACTATAGGCTCATTCTCCCACTCGGTAGAGCTCTGCGTGGATTCTGGGGCGGAGGGCAATTTTATGTCTTCTGCCTTCGCCCAACGTCACGCAATACCCCTGGTTATGCTAGCTCAACCAGTAACGGTACGAGTGGTGAATGGGTCGACACTGCCCTCACAGATAACACACCAGACCATCCCTTTTACTCTGTCCATGTCGCCATCTCATCAGGAGATTATATCTCTGCTCGTCATTCCTGAGGGAATTGATGAGGTCCTGTTGGGAATACCTTGGCTACGGTACCACTCTCCTCATATCGAGTGGTCCTCTGGCAGAATCCTGGGATGGGGCGAATCTTGTGGGGGTAGGTGTCAGAGGGAGTGCGTTCAGGTTGCTACTACAGAGGTACCCGCAGATCTTTCCTCTCTCCCCAAGCAGTATTGGTCTTATGCAGACGTGTTCTCCAAAAAGGCGGTGGAGATCCTTCCGCCCCATCGCCCCTATGACTGTCCTATTGATCTCTTGCCTGGTGCTGAGCCTCCCCGGGGTCGAGTCTATCCGCTATCTCTCCCGGAGACGGAGGCAATGTCCCAGTACATCCAGGAAAATCTGGCAAGAGGATTCATTAGGAAGTCAGTGTCACCTGCTGGGGCAGGGTTCTTCTTCGTGCAGAAGAAGAATGGGTAATTGCATCTATGCATAGACTACAGGGGTCTTAATGCCATCACCGTTAAAAATAAGTATCCTTTGCCCTTGATATCTGAGCTCTTCGATAGGCTTCGGGGAGCAAGGGTATTTACTAAACTAGATCTGCGGGGTGCTTACAACCTGATTTGCATCCGTGAGGGGGACGAATGGAAGACGGCTTTTAACACCAGGGATGGGCACTATGAATATCTGGTGATGCCCTTCGGGCTCTGTAATGCCCCAGCCGTTTTCCAAGACTTTGTGAACGATATCTTCCGGGATATGCTTTCCACCTCGGTCGTAGTCTATCTGGATGATATTCTCATCTACTCTCCAGATATTGACTCCCACCGGAGAGATGTTTGCAAAGTCTTCGACCTCCTACGGGCAAACTCCCTCTATGCCAAGTTGGAGAAGTGTATGTTCGAGCAGGAGTCCTTACCTTTCCTAGGCTACATCATCTCTGCCCAGGGATTGGCTATGGATCCTGCCAAATTACAGGCTGTGATGGACTGGCAGGAACCCCATTCTCTTAAAGCGGTGCAGCGCTTTATGGGGTTCATTAATTATTATCGCCAGTTCATTCCGCACTTCTCAACTTTGGTAGCTCCCTTGGTTGCCCTCACCAAGAAGGGGGCGAATCCCAAATTGTGGTCTGAGGAGGTCTCCAAGGCCTTTAACTCTATAAAGTCACACTTCGCTAGCGCTCCCATCCTACATCGCCCCGATGTTGATAAGCCATTTATCATGGAGGTGGATGCCTCTTCTGTTGGTGCTGGAGCAGTCCTCTTCCAAAAGGATGCTCAAGGTCGAAAGCATCCTTGCTTCTTTTTCTCCAAGACCTTCTCACCAGCAGAGAGGAATTATTCCATCGGGGACAGGGAGTTGCTAGCCATGAAGTTGGCTTTCTCGGAGTGGAGACATCTCTTGGAGGGAGCACGTTTTCCCTTCCAAGTCTTCACAGACCATAAAAATTTGGTGTACCTGCAGACAGCCCAGCGGTTGAATTCTCGCCAGGCCAGATGGTCCTTATTCTTCTCCCGGTTTCATTTCACCCTCCATTTTCTTTCTGGGGAGAAGAACATTCGGGCCGACGCTCTCTCTCGCTCCGTTGTGTCATCTGCGGAGGAGGAGGAGGAGCCTCGGCTTATTGTCCCCACCGAGAGCTTGAGAACTGTGGCCCCGGTTTCGCTAGAGTCTGTGCCTCCGGGCAAGACTTTTGTACCATCCAGTTTGCGACCGGAGGTTCTCTCTTGGGCACACTCGTCCAGGGTGGGTGGAAATTTTGGTACCAAAAGGACATCTGAGTTACTGTCGAGGACATACTGGTGGCCGCATATGGCTCGTGATGTCGCAGAGTATGTTCGGGCGTGTGTCTCTTGCGCCAAGAACAAGACTCCTCGGCAACGGCCAGCTGGTTTGCTTTATCCTCTGCCGGTGGCGGACAGGCCCTGGGAGATGGTCGGGATGGACTTTGTGGTGGGCTTACCCAAGTCTCGTAACTGCACCATTATCTGGGTGATCACCGACCATTTTTCCAAAATGGTGCACTTGGTGCCTCTTCCACGGCTACCTTCTGCACGGGCGTTGGCTGTCTTGTTCGTCAAGCATATCTTTCGCCTACACGGTATGCCAGACAAAATTGTTAGTGACCGGGGTCCCCAGTTTGCGTCTCGATTCTGGAGAGAGCTTTGTCGTCTACTCAGTATTGAGTTGAATCTCTCTTCGGCATATCATCCCGAGACGAATGGGTTGGTAGAGAGGGCCAACCATACCTTGGTCACATATTTACGACATTTTGTTTCTGCCAGGCAGGATGACTGGGCATCCTTGCTACCGTGGGCAGAGTTTGCACTTAACAATGCCGTAGCCGACTCCGCCGGTCAGACTCCATTCCTCCTAAATTACGGCCAGCATCCGCGTGTTCCTGTTCCCATGCCTGTGTCTTCTGCTGACTCCAGGGTGGCAGACTGGGCTGTGGAGGCACGGGACATTTGGGACTGCACGCAGGATGCCATTCGGGCCTCCAAGGAGAGAATGAGATCCTCTGCCGATGTTCATCGGCGCCCCGCTCCGACCTTTGCTCCTGGCGACTTGGTGTGGCTCTCCGCCCGTAACATCAGGCTGCGAGTTGAGTCCACTAAGTTTGCTCCTCGCTACTTGGGTCCCTTCAAGGTTCTCGAACGGGTTAATCCTGTGGTCTACCGTTTGGCTCTTCCTCCACGCTTGGGTATCACCGACACCTTTCATGTGTCCCTCTTGAAACCCGTATACATGTCCCGGTTTTCCGAGTCATCTGCCGGGACATCGGGTTCGTCTACGGACGATTACGAGGTGAACGCTATTTTGGGGTGCAAGGTGGTACGCGGCAAAAAGTTCTATCTGGTGGATTGGAAGGGTTATGGCCCAGAGGACAGGTCATGGGAGCCTGCTGAAAACATTCGGGCCCCACAGCTCATTGCTGCCTTCGAGCGTAGCGAGGCCCAAGGAGGGGGGCCCTAGGAGGGGGGGTAATGCTAGGTCTCGAGTTCCCGCTTCTGCACAGGGGGAATCTCGAGCCATCTCCGCTGCGGTCTCCCATTCTTATCCAGCCGCAGTGGAGTCTGCTCAGCAGGGACGTCGGTCCCAGCGTCTTGCTCAGTCTCACTCTGTACAGAGAGTTACTGCTGCTTCTTCAGCTTCTGCCATTAAAGCCAGTGCTGGTCAGCAGCGAGCGGACTTCTCTGGGACTAAGTCCTTGTCTGCACACACTGAGCATGCCCAGGGCAAGATCTCCCGTTGGAGATCGAGGGTCATGTGCTCAGGCTCTGCAGCACATTCCATTGGTCCTCTTGGCAGGTCTTGGAAGGGCAAAGTTTCTGTGGCCACTTCCTGTGCTGCAACTATATAAACTGCGCATGACCGCACGGCCATGCGCTAGTGTACATTTGCATACGTATGTTTGTTGTGAGTGCAAGTCGTCCTTGGATACCCCTTCCCTATTGAATGTCTGTTCGCGGAAGGTGTATGGTTGCTATCTAGCGCCCGACTTATCCTACAGCACGAATCACACATTACAGCGTCCAGTTGCTGTGACCGCCAGTACGGCGCCGTGCACTTCCTCTGTGCTTTCCTTACCCAAGCCTGGGTGGTTAGTGGCGTTCGTCAGTGCGGCACCGCAGGCACTCTTGTGCCTTAATATTGTTATTTAGCTTCCTTACACACCCAGTTGCGGTGTTGTGCTAGCAAGGGTCTAATCGGACTTCAATCCTAGTTGGGGTTGAGTTCGCTGACTACTTGCTCGCGCTCTATGTGCGGTACCGCGATCCTGTGACGCAACAGGATCGCTTCCTTCACGCTGGGTGAAGTTTAACCCACGTGTGTATACTTATGAGTACCGCCATATAGTCCGTCATTACTTGGCAGCAGGTTCCATCTCTGCACGGTGGACCCCGGGCTGCGAACGCACCATACTCTATCTGTCTTATTATTTGGTGCGTTCCGCTAGCCCTAACACACATATTTAAAAAAAATATATATATTGTTAGGGCTAGCGGAACGCACCAAATTATAAGAGAGATGGTATAAGGTGCGTTCGCAGCCCAGGTTCCACCGTGCAGAGATGGGACCTGCTGCTGAGTAATGACGGACTATATGGCTGTACAATGTGGATACACACACGGGTTAACTTCACCCTGGGTGAAGGAAGCAAACCCTGTTGCGTCACAGGGCCGCGGTACCACACCAAGAGCGCAAGCAATGAGTCTCAGGACTCTATCCCAAGACACAGGGTTAGAGTATGTTCAGACCACTTGCACTCGACACCGCAACTGGGGTGTCAAAGTAACAGAAAATATAACTTAAAGCACAAGAGTATGTGCTGTGCCGCTTTGGTGGACGCCACTAACCACCCAGACTTGGGATAGGAAAGCGCTCTATAAGCGCACGGCGCCACACTGGAGGTTACAGCAATAGACGCTGTATCGTTTGTCTTTACGCTGACAGCTTAGTCGGGCGCTAGACAGCAAGCATCCACCTTTTGTGAACAGTCATACACAAGGGAGGGGATTTTAAAGAACGACTTGCACTCATCAACACACACATGGCCGTGCAGCCATGCAAAACTTTTATAACTGCATCAAGAACAGGACCTTCCCAGAAGTACCAATGGGAGTCAGCCAGAGAAGATGAACACCGTCAGGACCTTCCTAAAGGACCAATGGAATTTGCTGCAGTATCTAAACATGTGACCCTTGATCTCCAATGAGAGATCTTGCCTTGGGCATGCTCAGAAAAGGAAGAGTAGGACTTAGTCCCAAACACGTCTGCTCGCCGCTGCCCAGTACTGGCTACATTGGCAGAAGCTGAAAAGGCAGCAGTAACTTGTCATCCAGTATCAGCCTGAGCTAGACACTGGGACCGACGTCTCCGCTGAGCAGACTCCACTGTGGCTGGAGAAGAATGGGAGACTGCATGAGAGATGGTTCGAGATTCCCCCTGTGCAGAGGCAGATCTCGATACCTAACATATATGGTATTTCTGTTGCCAAATGGGATACAGTCAGCTGTGTCTCACATTGTGATTTTGTGGCGGTAATATGAAGCTGTCTGCATACCTCATGCACATAATTTTTTGTTTCTGTTGCTAAACATGATACAGTCCGCCGTATCCAACCTTGACATTTAGTAGTGTTGAAATTGTTCTGAGTGAAGAGCTGTTGAAAATTAATTAAATATATATATTTTTTTGCAAATGTGATACAGCAGCCGAGATCTGAGTTTGAAATTGACTTGAGCCTATCTTCTAGATTATGGACATCTTTGGCAACCAATTTCTCACAGGCATCTTTTATGCCTAGCTTGAGATGTGCATCTGCTACACCTATCTTCTGATGTGCATAAAAGCCCTTTCGTAATTGGTGTTGGGTTAACGACTAATCATTGTATCCTGTTCTCATACCTCCCATAGCTCCACTGTTATTGATCCTGATGTTCATTCCCATTCCCACCGTCATCATGCCCCTTTTCCTAATCAGCTCATTTAACTACACATTGGCCATATTTCTCCTGCAATCCTGCACCTTCCCAGCATCAACTGTGTAGGTAAGAGGGCGGTCCAACACAATGGACAATCTTCTAGATTATACAGGTCTCATCCACACTAAAAATATATCTTTTTAATGTTACTAATGTGATACAGAAGGGGAGATCACACTTTGAAATTGTTTGGAGCATCTAGTCAATGTTATACAGGCCTCATTGACAGGCCAAAAAAAATTCTTAAATCACTAATGTAATACAGTAGGGGTCATCTCTCTTAGAAATTTTTGGAGCATCTATTCAATGTTATACAGGCCTCATCAACAGGCCAAAAAAAATTCGGGAGATCTCACTTTGAAATTGTTTGGAGCATCTTGTCAATGTTATACAGGCTTCAACCACATGCCCCCCAAAAGTTTGTTGGTTACTAACGTCATACAGTAGGGGAGATCACAGTTAGAAATTGTTTGGAGCATATCTTCTTTGTCATACAGCCTTCATCCACACTTAATTCTATATTCTGTTATTAAAATCATACTGTAAGGGAGATCTCACTTTGAAATTGTTTGTAGCATCTAGTCAATGTTATACAGGCCTCATCGACAGGCCAAAAAAATTGTTCTATTACTAACATAATACAGTACGAGACATTTCACTTAGAAATTATTTGCAGCATCTAGTCAATGTTATACAGACCTCATCCACAGGCCCCCCAAAATGTTGTTGGTTACTAACGTCATACAGTAGAGATTGAATTTTATAACTATTTGGAGCATATCTTCTTTGCTATACAGCCTTCATCCACACTTAAGCAATTATTTCTTCTGTTACTAATGTCGTAAAATAGGGGAGATCTCACTTTGAAATTGTTTGGAGCATCTAGTCAATGTTATTCAGGTCTTATTAACAGGCCAAAGAAAAATTCCTAAATGACTATCGCAATACAGTAGGGGACAAATTACTTAATTTGAAATTATTTGTAGCATCTAGTCAGCTTTATTCAGGACTCATCCACAGGCCCCCCAAAATTTTGTTGGTTGCTAACATCATACAGTAGGGAAAATCTAATTTTAAAATTGTTTGGAGTATATCTTCTTTGTCATATAGCCCTCATCCACACTTAAACAATTCTTTCTTCTGTTACTAACGTCATACAGTAGAGAACATCTCACTTTGAAATTGTTTGGAGAATGTAGTCAATGTTATACAGGTGTAACAATTATGAAGGTACTATGGAATCTGATTGCATAGGATAAAACAAATCTGAGACCAAGGTTGAAGCAAATAAACTGTATTAACAAGCAAAGAGTATAACATAAACTAACAGAGACAATCCTGAAATTACAGCGAAGTGCAAACAGCACAAAAATGGAATTGTCCAGCAGTTATATAAAGCAGAGTGCGACCGACACTTATACATTGAAGTCCAGAAATATGCAGACAGTGGAGCCAACACCTTTCATGGAAGTCCTGAAATATGCAGGTGGTTCACAGCAAGGAGAAGGTTTTTCAGTGTACTTCTTTTAGGGTTGAAAAGTCCCGCTAAAGTCCAGCACTGCAGCCCGCACAGACACAGTCCAAGAATTAATACTCTGATAGTAATAATGTAAAGAAAATTCTTACGGACCACAGCAGTTCTAGAAATGTATAACTTCTCTCTTAGAAGTCTGAACAATAGGTAACCGCAGCTAGGATTAGGAAGCAGCACAGAGAACTGAAGGCAGCTGGAAGTGATGAAGCAAAGCACTGAGTAAAAGCAGCAGTAGGAACTACAGCAGCAAGCCAGGAGGAAACACAAGAGCCAACAGCAACAAAATACTGAGGCAAGGAGTATTTGACCCAGCCTTAAAAAAGACGACTGAGGGGCGATCTAATAACCATGTATAAGTATATAAGGGGACAATACAAATATCTCGCTGAGGATCTGTTTATACCAAGGAAGGTGACGGGCACAAGGGGGCATTCTTTGCGTCTGGAGGAGAGAAGGTTTTTCCACCAACATAGAAGAGGATTCTTTACTGTTAGGGCAGTGAGAATCTGGAATTGCTTGCCTGAGGAGGTGGTGATGGCGAACTCAGTCGAGGGGTTCAAGAGAGGCCTGGATGTCTTCCTGGAGCAGAACAATATTGTATCATACAATTATTAGGTTCTGTAGAAGGACGTAGATCTGGGGATTTATTATGATGGAATATAGGCTGAACTGGATGGACAAATGTCTTTTTTCGGCCTTACTAACTATGTTACTATGTTACTATGTTAAATAACATGACTGACAGGAAGTTCAAGGACAGGGTAAGGTACCAGACTCCATCTTGGACAAGTGCAAAACAGGCTCCATGGAACATCCGGAAACCTTACAACAGTCCTCATCCACAGGCCCCATAATTTTTTGTCATTTACTAATGTCATACAGTAAGGGAGATCTCAGTTAGAAATAGTTTTGAGTATATCTTCTTTATCATACAGGCCTCATCCACACTGAAACATTTCTTTACTCTGTGACTAATGTGATTCAACACGCCATATTTCACCTTCTCATTTTGTGCCTCTGAAATTTAGCTGTGTGCAGAGGTGGTGCAGAGTAAAAAAATCTAATTTTTAGTTGCCAATACTGTGCTTCTAGCACACTATCTGAGCAACATGACTGGTAAAAAGCGAGGTCATGGTGGAATGGGGATTAGGCTTAGTGTAAGAGGTGTAAGTGGGGTAGGTGTTAATGTTTGTGAAAGCACTAGTAAACCAACAACGTGATGTCCTATCCAAAGACAACTGGCAACTTGTATTACTGGAAGTTGTAGTTTTTAGTATGCTGCATTGTTCTTGTATAATTGCAGTCTGTGATATGTTTAGTGGGGCTTCTGTACCTGCTATTGCTGCTGTGCTGGAGATGTTAACACTAAACTTAGTAGCAAAGCCACAAATGAGGACTAAAAATCCTCCAAAAATTAAAAACTACAGCTGAAAAAAGTGGCAGCACTGCTTACCTGCATAGGTCTCTGAACAAATGCACTACAGGATGCAGCCAACCCATATAGCAAAGATGTTGCAAAACACAGTTGCAAAATACTAAATAGACAGCCACTCACATCCTACCAGTTCATGGAAGGGGTGACTGCTTAGTATATATTTGCACAATAGAGGCCTGTATAGGGTGGTGTTAACATGAAGGTAATGAAGGCGTCTGGTTCTCAGCCTATTAATCATGCCCATACTATTCGATTGGGCGGTTTGGCCAGCACTTTCTCTCAATGCATCCCATGTGAACACCCCTGTATACAAGACCCAACGTGCTGGGCTTGGCTACACCCTGAAAAATAAAGTACACAGAATACATAAAAATATGTGAAGTATTGGCCGATACTTTGGTCAAGATATGCAAGCTCACAACCCAAAGTCGAGTCCTCACACTTGCGAGTTCTATCACTAAACTTAGTAGCAAAGCCACAAAAGAGGGCTAAAAATCCTCCAAAAATTCAAAAATATAGCTGAAAAAACCTGCCCAGGCCTCTGAACAAATGCACTACATGATGCAGCCAACCTATATAGCAAAGATGTTGCAAAACACAGGTGATTTTAACACTAATTTGTGGAAATGTTAACAGTCCTGCTTGGGTGTCCATCTGCTCGGTTGGCAGTAGTGGACGAACGATCTGTTGGTCCCTATTATACTATTTCTACTGTGGTTACATTGATGCCACTTTGTTGGTGTCTGCCACTAATTCTTGGAAATTTGAACACTCCTGGTTGGGTGTCCAACTGTCCATCTGCTGGGATGGCTGTAGTGAAAGTTCTGTCTGTCCCTATTGTACTATTTCTGCTGTGGTAAAATTGATGCCACTTTGTTGGTGTCTGCCACTAATTTTAGGAAATGTGAACACTACTGGTTGGATGTCCATCTGCTGGGTTGGGGTGTAGTGGAAGATGTGTGGGACTCTTTTTATACTATTCATACTGTGAGTGAAATCGATGCCACTTTGCCACAATTTTTAGAAATTTGAGCATTCCTGGTTGGGTTTCCAACTGTCCATTTGCTGGGTTGGCTGTAATGAAAACTCTGCTGGACCCTATTATGTTATCTCTTCTGTTGTAAAAATGATAACACTTTGTTAGTGTTTGACACTAATTTTTGGAAATGTGAACAGTCCTGGTTGGGTGTACATCTGCTGAGTTTCGTGTAGTGGAAGACGCTTATCCAAAGTCAGATTTGGTAGACCACCTAGTTACCCCCTGCAGGCTTTCTGAGGGCTACGGCATGGTGGTTCCACAACCTTGCCTGTTACAATCTCTATCTGCAGTGTTGGCTGTAGTGGAAGAGGCATTAGACTATTTGCACTGTGGTGAAAATGATGTCACTTTGTTGGTGTCTGCCAATAGATTTTTGGTTCTCCTCTTGGCTGGGTCTCCTTAATATGTGTTGCTTGTAGCAGTAGGCCTCAGAGACTGGTAAGCCTCCTCTAACTTTGAGTCAACTACCCGTGTTACTATCCTTAGATTTTTCTGACAATAGTAATTTAGGAAACTGATATTTGTGCCACTTGAGTGTGGCTGAGCATCAATTTCATTTTTTTATCACTTATATAGCGCCAATAATTCAAAATTCGCTTTACAGATATTTACAGACATTACTGGCACTGTTACCATTGGGACTCACAATCTAAGTTTACTATCTGTATGTCTTTGTAGCGTGGGTAGAAAAATAATTACTGGAAGTAAACCCTCGTAAACATGGGTAAAACATACAAACTCATTGCAGATGCTGTACTTGGTTGGGTTTGAACACAGGACTCTAGCGCTACAAGGCTGCTAATATCTTTGCGGCGATGACTCAACGTTTCTGTGGTTGGAAGCCTATCACTGTGATGCGAACTGTGTGCCTCACTGCTGTCTTGAGGAAAACCACTGTCAAGATTGTCTTCCAGCATGTTTTGATGCTGCAGCATTGGCGTGTCCCTTTCCAGAGGGGGAAGCAACTAGCAAAATTTATTTTTGTATTGTGGATAGAGCACAATGGCAACCTAATAGTCAATAATCATGTTGAAGATAGTGCTGCAAGAAGGTGCTCATTGGTCAGTCTCTTTTATGAGATCCAATTCCACAGTGTGTTTGTGGCAGGATAACATGCAAGCTTTCTTCCTTCATCCCCTCCTGGCAACAACAGAACACAGAGAGAGAATTATTATCATCTTAATCTTGCACGTCCATCACCTCTTCCTTCTCGTCCTTTTCATGGTCCTTCTCCATTTGTTTTTCCCATGGCAACCACCTGTGAGGCAACAGACCTGAACTTAATGTTAATCCTAAAGGCATCCTCTTCTACTTTTTCCTCTTCCTCCTGGACGACCATCACCACCTCCTCATCCATACTTTTTAAAGAGAGCCCCAGCATACAGATGACATTAATAGTGATGCTGATGACAGCATCATCATCACTAACCATCTTAGTAGCCATTTTGAAAATGTGCAGAAGGGTGCACAGGTCCTTCATCTGTGTCCACTACGCAAGTGTGAGTTGCACTACATCCGTACTGCGTTGTTCCAGGCTATGCAAAATGTCATACTGCACCAGGTCTTGGTATTTTTGTCACAATCGCTGCAACATGTGCAGAGTTTAATTCCACGGTGTGGTCACATCGTATATCAACCAGTTAACCAGTAGTCCAAAAGATCTCTATACCAACTGAAGTGGAATGGTGGAAGTGAACACATAACAAAAGTGGCTTCTGCAGCAGCGCATCCAGGCTCAGACAGTGGTGGAGAAATTGCTGTACCATCAGATTGAGGATGCCAGCCATGCATGGAATTTGCCTAAGGTTGGCCCGGCACAGGGCCACCATCAGGTTTGCACCGTTATCGCACATGGCCTTCCCTGGCTCCAGTTTGATTGTGGACAGCCATTGCTCAAACTTAGCATGGATAGCTGTCCACAACTCTTGACCTATATGACTGTGATCTCCAAGGAATTTTAATGTAAATACTGCCTGATTGCGGTGAGCCCTGGCTGCGCAGATCAGAGTGGTGGGGATTCTCTCTGCAGTATTGGAATGCATGTTTCATTAAGGCAAGGGTTGAGGGCGCAGGTAGAGACCCTAGAGCAGGTGGAGGAGGCAGAAGCACTGGAGGAAGTGTTAGATACAGAGGTTTGTTTCGCAACCTACCAAGACTTGGTATCTAGTAACACCTTATTGTCTAGTGCTTTAGTTCTCTATCCCCTGGTGTGTACTAGTTCTCCAACTTAAGCTGTTTATTAAGTTTAGTTTTCCAACCCCTGTTGTCTAGTATTGTTTGCTCTCTTTAATGTTTTCTGAACAGGGATCCTCCATCCTCATTCGACTTAGTGTCTCCAAGCAGCTGGGAGACCCTTACATAGCAGAGGATGGACCAGAACAGTCAAGTGCAAGTGATCCAACAGCCCAAGCCTCCCATAGTAGCTAGGATTACAGGTTTGCATCACAGCACCTTGCACCTTATCTTGCACCTGACAGTTCTGGTCCAACCTGTGCTATGTAGATCAGGGGTCTTCCCTGCCCTCAGCATCAATATGGCGTCTCTGAGCCAGCTGCTTGAAGACACTAAGTTGAGTGAGGAGTGAGGATCCTTGGTCAGAAAACATTAAACAGAGCAAACAATAATGAGATAAACATTTAAAAATATAGCACTTAGCCAGAAGGGATCAGACTGAAGAACACAGCGAGACGCAGCCTGTTGTCTATTAGTTTAGTTATCCATCTTATGGTGTGTAGTGGTTTAGTTCTAAAACCCAACCTTTTTAGAAGTTTAGTTCTCCAATCCCTGTTGTCTAGTAGTTTCGTTATCCTTCTTATGGTGTGTAGTGTTTTATTTCTCCATCCCCAAGCACCCTGCAAGCCTTGGGGATTGCAAGACTTGTGTGCAGGCCCTTCCCTGGCTGCCCCCACAGCCGCCAGAGTCACCAAGTGCCCAGTCATTGAGATGTAAATCCCCTGTCCATGCTTACTCATCCAGGTGTCAGTGTTGAAATGCACCCTGGCAGACATCGAATTTTCAGGGAACAGGTGATATTGCCTGTGACTTGCTACTGTAGCGGGGACACATTTTTCTTAGAGAAGTAATGGTGACTGGGCAACTGGTATTGGGAGACTGCAATGGCTATCAGCTTTCGGAAGCCGTCTGTATCCACAATGCGGAAAGGCTGCATCTCTGTGGCCAACAGATTGGAGTGGCCATACAATAATTACAGACATCCCAGGCTGTGAGTTATGTAGAAACAGGCTACGATCATCCGAGGAGGCCTCGGGATGTTCACAATAATCAGTTCTCGAAAAGCTAATAGTGAGCGTACGGCTTATCCACCTCCGGAAAAGAATGCGTGGAATATGTGTATATCCCGCCTTACGATCACTGCTAACTCCACAATAACCCTACACTCCTCGCTGCCACCACCAATCCTGTTTTCAACCAAATGAATAAATACAGACAGATTGGATGCTATTCTTCTTTTGGGGTTCACACCATCAGGGTCTTCCATCACCTCTCTCTCTCAAAGTAGCAGTTATTTACCATCCCCCAGGTTCACCCACCCACTTCCCTGACGTCACCGCTGTGCTCTGCTTTACGGCCAGCGCTGACAGTCAGTGCAGGGAAGCTGACGGCGGGGGACGTGACAGATATCGGAATGTGAGTATGTACTGTTTTTTTTTTTTAACTTTTACAATGGTAACCAGGGTAAATATCGGGTTACTAAGCGTGGCCCTGCGCTTAGTAACCCGATATTTACCCTGGTTACAAGTGAACACATCGCTGGATCGGCGTCACACACGCCGATCCAGCGATGACAGCGGGTGATCAGCGACCAAAAAAAGGTCCTGATCATTCCCCAACGACCAACGATCTCCCAGCAGGGGCCTGATCGTTGGTCGCTGTCACACATAACGAGATCGTTAGCGGGATCGTTGCTACGTCACCAAAAGTGTGATGTTGCAACGATATCGTTAACGAAATCGTTATGTGTGAAAGTACCTTTAGAGCTGTCAATTATAAAGAAAAATGAGGAGTCCTGGACTTGATGATATGGCCCCCACAATTTCCTGATCTCACATCATCCCATCTGTCTGGGATCACATGAAGTGACAGAAGGAACCTCACAAGCCTCACAAGCTTCAGACACAGAAGATCTGTGGTCTCTTCTCCAAGATGTTTGGATCAACCTCCCTGCCAAATTCCTTCAAAAACTGTGTGCAAGTCTAGAATATTTGATACTTTGCTGGCATTTTGAAAGCAAAAAGCAGTCACACTAAATATTGATGTGATTTAGATTTTTTATACAGTGTCAAAAATAATCTATTAACAGGTGAATTTTTTAAAACTTTGTCTAAAACTTTTACACAGTACTTTATGACCATCTGGTTCAATTGACAGTTTGGAAAGGAGAAAGGGAATGGGGTATAGGTACATCTATAATGCATAATTCAGTCTGCCCTTACAAGCAGATTTTTCCTTCTCGATTCAGAATCTAAATTGTTTGGATCAACTTTCAGAACAAGAATTTTACAAATTCTTCATCTGTACATAAGTATTAGCTACCATTGTAGAATTGCCTTAGTTACAATTATATGAACAGTAGAACAAAATTAAATTATTTCTGGGTGGATATTTCTAAATTAGTGCCATTATACAGAGCCTAGAAATATTCGTTTGATTATTTACAATGTTAAACCCTACGAAGCAAGACATTTTTGAAAATTAATCTTAGAAAATTATTGTGCATGGTTGTTCACCTTGGATTGTTGACCATTTGCCAATCTCCTTCACCCATCTCCAAACAGCCCAGGAGGTCCTTTATAATTTATATTTATTTGATATAATATTTCACTGTTCTTGGAGCTGGAAAAGAAGGCAGATGGTGGAGATTTCAGCAAGAGAATATTGTGTCTTAAAAAAACCTTCAAGGACCTACAAAAAAAAATCAGTATAATTAATCTTAGACACCAGGAATAAATAAATAGTGGCATTGTCCTATAAATCTGTGAAAAGTTTTCTAACAGAAACAATTCTGAAAGGACTGATGTCTTGAATGCAATTCATATTTCATAATTCCCAGTATGTTTTTTAATCTCCCAACTTAATTAAGCAGGATGTAACACCTGTGGAACAAATTATTATCCATTCTATATATTTGTTATATTGGTCGCTTATTTTTTTCTTATGTAGCATAATAATCACGTTTAGAACATATAGCCTATTGTCTAATATATAATTGCCTAGAATACTACTTCCTGCAATTTGTGCCAACTTCCTGTCCGGAGCTAATGTCCGGAGCTAATGTCCGGAGCTAATGTCCAGAGATAATGTCCGGAGATAAATGACGTCAACAGTGTCCAGTGTCTGATTGGTTGCCGCCTGCTGCGAGCGACCAATCAGAAACGTGCCGTACTGTGACACACTCCGCCCACCATTTTGGTGTGATTTTTGAATTTTTACCTCACAGCAAGTTTCTACTGCGTGGAGGCGGGCCCAGTGACGTTGCTCTTCAAGCTCCTGCCGAATTTCGTCAAAAAAATGATAATACCATTTACCAAAACTATATATATTTAGTTGTGAAGTGGTTCAGTGACATTTTCACACCAATTTTGAACTTTTGTTTGGTGTTTTCTCCATATACTGCCTATTATTTTTGTTCTTTCTTACTATTATTTATTAATTGTATTATTCTTACATTTGAATAAATAAAGTATATATGGATTCTAGACTCCCGATTCTTTAGAATCGGGCTGCCATCTAGTGTTGTATATGGCTTTAGTTGTGGAGGGGAGAAAATTGTGGAATAGTAAGATAGAAATTACTCGACGTTCCCATTCCATATACCCTTCTTCACAACTCCCCATCAGCCACTTACATGGTCAAATTAATTTGCTGAGCATTTTGTGATTGGCTAAAAATTGGTTGTGGAATAGAGAAGTTGATTGCTGATATTTAACCCTATCCTAGAGTATCAGGGATATTACAATGAAACACTTCAATACCCGGGACCACCAGGGATATTATTCTTTCAGTACTAAGACTAACAGTGATAATGATATTACTCTTTCATAACAAGGCATCTCAACTTTTTTATTCCTAGGTCCAACTAGTCAGAACATAATATGAAGTGACCTTCACCATTTTGTGACGTCCATGACTGTCATTGTAATGACTAAAAAACGATAGTTTCCATGATTTCTCTCCCCTCTCAAAGATATTGCTTCTTTTTCAACTTCCTATGTTTCAATCATAATATGTAAATTAGTAGCAAATATAGATAGTGTTAATTGATTTGTAGGGTCTAGTCTAACGGCCAGGTCAGTAATCTGTGGCTGCTGGACAGGAGCTATGAGAGCCACCTTCTACTTACTGGCATCCAAGGCACTTATTTCGATGAAGACGCTTGGGAAATGCATGTAGGGGTGGCAGGCTGGGGTCCCTTCATTTGAAATCACCAGTAAGTAACTGCACAGTATGCTCCTTGTCTTTGTGGCGCTTATATGGCTTTATATACCATTAGCACTATTCTAGCACTTTGCTTTTTCATTTGCGTATATTTAGCCTTTTGCTGCTCTATTATATGATTCCCTTGGAAACATTAATTTGTGTTGTGGTTAATCTAAATACCGCCAGGCATGTTTTAGTCCTAATTTTTATAATGATGTGCATTGCTCAAAAAAATAAAGAGAACATTAAAATCCCACATCCTAGATATCACTAAAATAAATATTCCAGTTGTAAATCTTTACTCATTACATAGTGGAATGTGTTGAAAACAATAAAACCTAAATTTTATCAATGTAAATCACAACTGATATCTCACAGAGGTCTGGAGTTGAAATGATGCTTAAAATAAAAGTGGAAAATGAAGTTACAGGCTGATCCAACTTCAGTGGAAATTGCTCAAGACAAGGAAATGATGCTCAGTAGGGTTGAGCGAAACGGGTCGAAATTATTCAAAAGTCGCCGACTTTTGGCAAGGTCGGGTTTCATGAAACCCGACCCGACCCCAGTGGGGGGTCGGCCATGAAGTCGGCGATCTTTTGAATCTGGAATCGGAATTCCGATCCCGATTCCCGATATGTTTAAGATATCGGGAATTGGTATCGGAATTCAGATTAAAGTGTAAAATATAGAATTAAAATAAAAAATATTGCAATACTTACCCTCTGACGCGCCCTGGTACTAACCGGCAGCCTTCCTCCTTCGAATCCGCGCTTCTAGGACCTTGCCGTGACGTCGTGGTGACGTCGCGGCTTGTGATTGGCCGCGCGGCCGCCCATGTGACCGCTCGCGCGGCCAATCACAAGCCGCGACGTCACCCGCGACGTCACCGAAGGTCCTGGAAGGGCTGATTCTTAGGAAGGAAGGCTGTCGGAAGGAAGCAGGGAGCTTCCGAGGGTGAGTATATACCTAATAGGAATATACTCACCCTCGGAAGCGCCCTGCTTCCTTCCGACAGCCTTCCTTCCTAAGAATCAGCCCTTCCAGGACCTTCGGTGACGTCGCGGGTGACGTCGCGGCTTGTGATTGGCCGCGCGAGCGGTCACATGGGTGGCCGCGCGGCCAATCACAAGTCGCGACGTCACCCGCGACGTCACCGAAGGTCCTGGAAGGCTGATTCTAAGGAAGGAAGGTTCCCGGTTAGTACCAGGGCGCGTCAGAGGGTAAGTATAAGGATATTTTTTATTTTAATTCTATATTTTACACTTAAATATGGATCCCAGGGCCTGAAGGAGATTTTCCGCTCCTTCAGACCCTGGGAACCATGGAAACCCAATGCACTGCATTGGGTTTCGAGTTTCGGCCGACCCCGACCCCGACTTTTTTATAGGATCGGCCGATTTCACTCGACCCGACTTTTCCAAAAGTCGGGTTTCGTGAAACCCGACCCGATCCTATAAAAGTGAAGGTCGCTCAACCCTAATGCTCAGTAGTGTGTGTGTGGCATTCATGTGCCTGTATGACCTCCCAATAATGCCCGGGCATGCTCCTTATGAGGTGGCGGATGGTCTCCTGAGGGATCTCCTCTCAGACCTGGACTAAAGCATCAGCCAACTCCTGGACAGTCTGTGGTGCAATGTGACGTCGGTGGATGGTGAGAGACATGATGTCCCAGATGTGTTCAATCGGATTTAGGTCTGGGGAATGGGCAGGCCAGTCCATAGCTTCAATGCCTTCATCTTGCAGGAACTGCTGATACTCTCTAGCCACATGAGGTCTGGCATTGTCCTGAATTAGGAGGAACCCAAGGCCAACCAGCATATGGTTTCACAAGGGGTCTGAGGATCTCATCTCAGTATCTAATGGCAGTCAGGCTACCTCTGGTGAGAACATGGAGGGCTGTGAGGCCCTCCAAAGAAATGCCACCCCACACCATTACTGACCCACTGCCAAACAGGTCATGCTGAAGGATGTTGAAGGCAGCAGATTGCTCTCCACGGCGTCTCCAGACTCTGTCACGTCTGTCACATGTGCTCAGTGTGAACCTGCTTTTATCTGTGAAGAGCACAGGGCGCCAGTGGCGAGTTTGCCAATCCTGGTGTTCTGTGGAAAATGCCAAGCGTCCTGCACGGTGTTGGGCTGTGAGCACAACCCCATCTGTGGACGTCGGGCACTCAGACCATCCTCGTGGAGGTTGCTTCTAACCGTTTGTGCAGACACATGCACATTTGTGGCCTGCTGTAGGTCATTTTGTAGGGCTCTGGCAGTGTTCCTCCTGTTCCTCCTTCTACAAAGACTGTGGTAGCTGGGTTGTTGTCCTCCTACGGCCCCCTTCACATCTCCTGGTTTACTGGCCTGTCTCCTGGTAGCGCATCCAGCCTCTGGACACTACGCTGACAGACACAGCAAGCCTTCTTGCCACAGCTCGCATTGATGTGCTATCCTGGATGAGCTACACTTCCTGAGCCACTTGTGTGGGTTGTAGAGTCTGTCTCATGCTAAACAAGTGTGAAAGCACAACCAACATTCAAAAGTGACCAAAACATCAGCCAGAAAGCATTGGTACTGAGATGTGGTCTGTGGTCTCCACCTGCAGAACCACTCCTTTATTGAGCGTGTCTTGATAATTGCCAATAATTTTCATCTGTTGTCTATTCCATCTGCACAACAGCATGTGAAATTGATTGTCAAACAGTGTTGCTTCCTAAGTGCACAGTTTGATTTCACAGAAGTTTGATTTACTTGGAGTTATATTCTGTTGTTTAAGTGTTCCCTTTATTTTTTGAGCAGTGTATATTTACCTCTGAGCCACTTTTACATCTCTTCCACTACATTTGAGGCATTTTTACTGGAGATTTTAACTACTGGTTCTTAATGTATTACAGTGGATTCTCTGTTACACCTGCTTTGGCAGATTTTATTCTGTACTTTTTTTTACTTTATATGCATTCTGATTAAAATAAATATAATAATTGGTATACAGTGCCTTGCGAAATTATTCAGCTCCCTGGAACTTTTAAACCTTTTCCCACATACCATGCTTCAAACATAAAGATACCAAATGTAAATTTTTGGTGAAGAATCAACAACAAGTGGAACACAATTGTGAAATTGAACAAAATTTATTGATTATTTTACATTTTTTGGGAAATTAAAAACTGATAAGTGGGGTGTGCAATATCATTCGGCCCCTTTACTTTCAGTGCAGCAACCTCACTCCAGAAGTTCACTGTGGATCTCTGAATGATCCAATGTTGTCCTAAATGCCTAATGATGCTAAATATAATCCACCTGAGTGTAATCAAGTCTCCATATAAATGCACCTGTTCTGTGATAGTCTCAGGGTTCTGTTTGAAGCACAGAGAGCATCATGAAGACCAACGAACACAACAGGCAGGTCCGTGATACTGTTGTGGAGAATTTTAGATACAAAATGATTTCCAAAACTTTAAAAATCCCAAGGAGCACTGTGCAAGCGATCATATTGAAATTGAAAGAGTTTCATACCACTGCAAATCTACCAAGACCCGGCCGTTCCTCTAAACTTTCATCTCAAACAAGGAGAAAACTGATCAGAGATGCAGCCAAGAGGCCCATGATCACTTTGGATGAACTGCAGAGATCTACAGCAGAGGTGGGACAGTCTGTCCATAGGACAACAATCAGTCATACACTGTACAAATCTGGCCTTTATGGAAGAGTGGCAAGACGAAAGCCATTTCTCAAAGATATGTATGAAGCAGGGAGAAACCTAATAAATCTAAAACATAACCTTTAATAGTATCAGGTGCACTGGACACATAGGAGCCACCTGCCAATGCAAGGGCTCGATCTTCTAAAATAGAATACCCCATTATATTTATACCCCCGCTTTTCTGTTCCCCTGATGAGTCTCCCCTATGGGAGAGGAAACGCGTAGGGAATTTAACTTGGTTGTGGTGGGTACAACAATTTAGCCTGACTTGGGGACTGCCCTTGTCAGGGCGGGAGCAATACAGGGGCACGACTGGGTAGCATAGTTTTTGCTTATTCCCTCTAGAACATACATGAGGATGCTCCCGCGAAACGACTGATGTGGTGAGATAAAACCATTTTTTATTGAGCACTGGTTATTTTGAGCACTATATGCACTTTTTTCACTGTTTTGTCCATAAAAAATCATTTTAAAGGATACTATTAAAGGTTATGTTTTAGATTTATTAGGTTTCTCCCTGCTTCATACATACTCTCTATCAGAGGACCTTATAGGGGTACCATATGTGGATACACCTTATTATCTGGCTACTGTTCTATTTCTCAAAGATATCCATAAAAAGTGCTGTTTAAAGTGTGCAACAAGCCACCTGGGAGACACACCAAACATGTGGAAGAAGGTGCTCCGGTCAGATGAAACCAAAATCAAACTTTTTGGCAACAATGCCAAACAATATGTTTGGCGTAAAGGAAACACAGCTCATCACCCTGAACACACCATCCCCACTGTCAAACATGGTGGTGGCAGCATCATGGTTTGGGCCTGCTTTTCTTCAGCAGGGACAGGGAAGAAGGTTAAAATTGATAAGAAGGTGGGTGGAGCCAAATGCAGGACAATTCTTGAAGAAAACCTGTTGGAGTCTGCAAAAGACCTGAGACTGGGACGGAGATTTGTCTTCCAACAAGACAATGATCCCAAACATAAAACAAAATCTACAATGGAATGGTTCACAAATAAACGTATCCAGGTCTAAGTCCAGACCTCAATCCAATCGAGAATCTGTGGAAAGAGCCAAACACTGCTGTTCACAAACGATCTCCATCAAACCTCACTGAGCTCAAGCTGTTTGCCAAGGAAGAATAGGCAAGAATTTCAGTCTCTCGATGTACAAAACTGATAGAGACATACCCCAAATGACTTGCAGCTGTAATCATAGCCAAAGGTAGCGCAACAAAGTATTAAGTTAAAGGGGCCGAATAATACTGCACGCCCCACTTTTCAGTTTTTGAATTTCCACAAAAATTTAAAATAACCAATAAATTTCATTCAACTTCACAATTTTTGCTCCACTTGTTGTTGATTCTTCACCAAAAATTTCCATTTGGTATTTTTATGTTTGAAGCATGATATGTGGGAAAAGGTTGAAAAGTTCCAGGGAGTCGAATACTTTCGCTAGGCACTGTAAAATACTCCTTTTCCTCCTTGCCCTTACTAACTTTTGGGGGACTGTTAGTATTATGTGATTTATATTGAGTTATTTACCTTTATAAAACTTATTGTTCTTGGGATAGCCTTAAGTGTTTAATCTTTTTTGATTAGCTGGCCTGTCATAATGTCATTTTGTTGGTTATATGCATAGGCAAAGTTGTGTCAGGCTGGCTAATCATACGAAGAGCCACGGATGAATGTTCTGACTACATACTTACTGGCTACCAATTATGGATGCTTCAGTTTTTTCTGTGTCAAATTGACACCGAATACTCACAAATGTCATCCTATAGATTTACAAGGAGCAACCAAGCTCCGACACTAAGATTTTCCAGCACTGAACTTTTTTTAACAAGTGGTGAGACAGAGCACCAACAGACCACCACTGACATGGTCGTGGCGGAATAGTGTCCTACACTTCAAAATTCTATTTATTCTAATGTGGGCAAATTAAACATTACTCACGCTCTAGCCTGGATGGCACATCAGAGGGCAGGTTCACAAAACATCGTTTTTAGTTTTGTCTACCCATAAACTACCGGAAAAAGCATCGAGAGGGTACTTAAAAGTATGTGTAGATGCATTTCTATATAAAAACAACTTGCAGTTCATATGTTTATGCTTTTGAGCATTTTTAAATCACTTCAGTTTTCCAAAGATGTCAATCAGTTAAAAGAAGTGAGCAGACCATTATTTCTTCTCTGAAGATACTCTAAACTTTACAATACAAGTCAACGTGATGGCATGAAAGACTCCAGGAAGATGTCATGCATCTTTTTAAGCATTTTCCAGTATACTTGCTTCAAAAATGTTTCCAAAATCTCCAGAAAAAAAAATGTAAAAAAAGAGGCACAAGGAGATGATCGAGCACTAAACTGCTTGAGTGCTTGGCATTCGAATTGAGCAGACACATGGATGGGCTCAACTCGAGTACCGAGTATTGGTTTTACCAATGCAAACATGGAGCGCTCTTTTCTGTTTGTCATTTTACTTGCCTTAAAATTAGACACCTGTGTACACCTCACTTCATTTACAACCAAAACCATGTTGATTTTTTGGACTCTGAATTGAGTTATCAATTAAGGACTTTTCAAGTTTTCTTTTGATTCTTTCGTCACTAAGTACATCTTGAGTCTGTGAAAAAACCTCAAAACACAGTCTGAGTATAGCTTCATACAGTGCAAAGTGATGCTCAAATCAACCAGAGGTCAACCAGTTGTGGTAGCTTTCTACAAATATCCTTGTTTTTAGGCACATAATGATTAATATCTTTATCCACAGATATGCAAATATAACAAAGGTCATGCTGCTTTCAATTGCTTTAATTATCACTTTACTGGAGGTAGGCTGGGCCTAATGACTGTTGAAGACTTCCTGTAGTAACCCAACCACCAGAGGGGCTTCCCAACAACAATATGCAGGAAGGTCCAAACATGGCAGCTTTTCCTTAAGACAGGACACAAGTGCTCCATATTGCATGGCCCTGAGCAGCAGCTCCCACAGAAGAGGGGCTCAAGAGTAGCACACCTGAAATCCCCTTACACATTGACACAGAGAAAGCAGTGTAAAGACTAAAATAGATTATTGAAGTTTTAAAGTAGTTTAGATGTGTAGTAAGATTGAAATAAAATAATGTCTATAAAAAGAGACATTGATATTGATTTACTTGCTAGTCAAACACAAATAGTTTTTTATTTTTGTATATTTCTTTTTTCCTTTTTAATAATTCTTTTTATATTAGAAGGAACAGACAATAGATAACTTGTTTATATTCTCATATTAAAACATGAAGGACATTCCAACGTGCAAGCAAATCTCATGAAATTATGAAATAATTTTTGGACAAATTCACTCAGTTCAACTAACAGATCTAATTTGGCCAAAATTGATTGAGAGCACGCAAAAATAACATGATGCTCTAAGGTCTCTCCAAACTGCAAAGCATAATAAATAGGAGAAAGGGAATAGGTTAAAAAATAGAAAAGGTTATGCGTACCTGACTCTCAACTGTGCTACTGCCACAGCAGCCTGCACTATCCTTTACATACAAGGAGTAATTAGTAGGGTTGAGCGACTTTTCCTTTTTTGGGGTTGAGTCGGGTTTTGCAAAACCCGACTATCTCAAAAGTCGAGTCGAGTGAAATCAGCCGATTTTCTCGAAAAGTCGGGGATCAACCGAAACACGAAACCCAATACAAGTCAATGGGGAAGCATAGTCGGCAGTGAGTTGGGGCCAGGAAAACACCTACAGTGCCCATTTTAATGGCAAAAACATCCATTCTTGTTACTGAAGCTTGCCAATCTTAATTTACCTTATAATAATAGTTAGGCATTGGAAATTGGGGGTCATTTGGCTATAGTTGTGGGAGGTAGGGCTGGTTCAAGTTTTTAGTGGGCCCATTAAACGTGGACTACGTCACGGCGGTGGAGCAGGGAGAGGTAAGTATTTCAACTTTGCAAGTGCTGTGATCCTGAGCAAGCAGGGGGGCCCACTCATTCACATTGGCACTGGCACAGGGCCCCTCAAAGTACGACGGTGTGTTTGCACGGCGGTGGCGCCTCCCACCGGCAGCGACACTTGTGCGTACTATGAGGGGCCCTGTGCCAGTGACATCGCCAACGACTATGCCCCCCCACCTGATGAAGGAACCTGCACTTTCATCTGCACCTTACTCTTTGTCCCTGTGTTAGGTGGTATAGTATGCGGGAAGGGGAAACTGACTTTCAGCAGGGTCACATTCTGGCTGTGTAGCGTGCACGGGGAATGTAGCGTTCTGGGTCAATGTACCAGCAGACTCATCTATCACTGGCTGGGCAATTGACAGGATGAGGAGGAAACACAGATATTGGCCCAAATAATAAAGTGGGCTAAATGCACTTCAAAATTGGTAACAGGACTAACCAGGGGGCATTGCTTTGTTCAGTGGAGGACAACTGTAATGAGAGGCTGACACTGTGAGTAGGCCCAAATCAGTAAGTAGGCTAAATGCAGTTCAAAATTGGTAACAGAAGTAAACAGGCGGCACTGGTTTGTTCAGTGGAGGAGAACAGCAAGGAGCGGCAGATACCGTTAGTAGGGCCAACAAAACAAGTAGGCTAAATGCAGTGTTATATTAAAAACAATTTAACGAGAGCCTGAAGATAGAAGCTAGGGAAAGGCAACCTGGAGAACACCTTGGAGCGGAAGACACCGTTTGTAGAACCCAGACCCAACTTGTAGGCCTAATAATGTTATTGAAGCAAGCATATTATATCTAATATAGATAGTATGATAGATATATAGGTACTAAATATGCGTAAGGTCATATAAGACAGGGGCCAGCTGACAAATATAAATACAAAAACAAAAAGCACAAACAGCCATAAAGTCCCATAAAATAGAATTTTATTAAACAACTATAAAAGCCATATAGACAGGGTATAACAATGCTAACAAGGGAGTACTGGGGTGAGGTCTAATTCTAGCAATCAGGCAAGATTTATTACATCATACCATCCCCAGCATAGAAGTATACGATTGGCAATGGAGAAGGCCTGGCCTATATTGCAGGCTGACCCTATAATAAAGAAGTTTCTTCCTGCTCACCCTCTGATTACATTTCGGCGGGCCAGGAATCTGAGGGATCAACTCACTCATAGCCACTATATTGGTCAGTCGGTGCCCACATTTCTCAGTGGCGCTGTTTCACGGGGTGGATGTACACCATGTGGCAAATGCATCACCTGCCCAAATATTGAGCGTTGCTCTTCTTTATCGAACTCAATCTGTGTTATGCACAGGTGTATCTATTGTGGCGGACATGGACTATAGAGCGAGAGACAAAATCTGGCTTAACCAATTGGAACAGGTTTTCGGTGCGCAGGGGGAGAGTGGTGTGCAGCCGAGTGTGGATCACACATTTGATCAGCAATGTGCGCAAATGAAGACATATTTACTGAAAAGGTCACGGATATGGTGGAATAGGTCATTATTGGAAAAATATGTTGCTTCCAATATGATTCCACGTGGGCTACGAGTGAGAACAATCCCTTCCTTTGAGGTTCATGATGAGCAATTTATACATAAGTGGGAGGAGGCGTGTCACACGTGCTCTACTACTTTGTTACAATTATTAATTAACTTGAATACTACTGAGATTGGAGAACTTGATAAATTGATTGATACTGCTCAAATTGCTATTAAGAGAGATTGCCCTGCGGAGAAATTGTCTCAATTTGAATTGGATTTGGATAAAGCGATGGATCAATTAGTTAAAAAAATACAGGACAATCATACATCCAAATTCAATAGAGATTTGAAGGACTATCAGAATAAGCGAGTGTACCTGTGGAGAAATAAAAACAACTCTAATCTCCATAGGATACCATCTAGTAGCTCGATTGTGTCCAATAGTGGACAATCTGATATTTCCTCTATCTCAGTCTCATCGCATGGTGAATCCCATAGATTGCGTGACCATGCCTATCACCCATCTAAGAGGGGACCTCAAACTGGATCAGGGGTGAATAGGCATGACAACAAGGTAATTAATTTGAGCAGTCATGTTCTTACTACTTCTGATCTATCCCTTCTGGGTAGGGGTCTGTCTTTCTCACCCACACCGGGTTTTGACACCTTTATGGCGGTGAAGGATTTGCACATGTTTGCTAGGTCGTTGCTGTTCAAAAGACATTTCTATAATGACGAATTCCATACACTTTTTCCAACAGAGGAGGAACAAGAAACAATAAGGACTTTGGAGGAGTTGGCTGAGGAGCATAACAACGAAGGAGGTAAGATCCCTCCATCCATCCGTCCGCGCTCTACGAGGTTCCCCCCCTTTCACACCTGTCCCAGTATCAATCTTTTTGTTCGGGTGGTTTCCAATGAATTTCTTGGTATTCCTAAATTTTCTCCATCGGATAATCTAACTAAGGAAGAAAGGATTCGGTTGCGATATCTTAAGGAATTATCTGATGTAGAGCTGAAGCCGGCTGACAAGGGTGGCAACGTCGTTGTCTGGCCGAAGCAAATGTATGAGAGGGAGGCTTTTAAACAACTTAATAATAGCACATGCTATAAAAAATTGACTTACAACCCCCTCTCTGCATTTGCTTCTAAATTAGAGACCATCATTAAAAGGGCACTTGACGGCGGGGTTGTCACCAGTGACCTGGCTTCAGCTCTTTTGGTAAAAGAACCTACAATTTCTACACTATATCTTTTGCCCAAAATACACAAGAATGCCTTGGAGCTACCTGGCAGACCGATCGTATCTGGGAGGGGGAACTTCCTTGAGCGCGTTAACGGATGGATTGATTATTATCTACAGCCACTAGTTTCCGTTCTGCCTTCGTTCCTCAAGGATACAGGGGATCTGTTGCGCAAGGTCGATGGATTGTGTTTAGATAGTGATACTCTTCTAGCTTCAGTTGATGTTGAATCCCTCTATACCAATATTAGACATCACGACGGCCTTAGAGCCGTGCGATTTTTTTTGGGAACATCTACTCTTTCTCCATCTTTGAGGGATCTCATCCTGGAGCTATTGGAGTTCACTTTAACACATAATTTTTTTGTGTTCAAAGGTTCCTTTTACCTACAGATCCAGGGTACAGCCATGAGGGCGGCCTTTGCGCCCTCCTATGCTAATCTGTTCCTGGGTATGTGGGAGAGGGACCTTTTCCTGTCTGATAAACAGGGGTCGATTGATCGTGTCCTGTTATGGACACGCTATATCAACGATATCTTCTTTATTTGGCAGGGCACCTCCATCGACCTTGAGCAATTCATATCCCTTTTAAACAGCAATGACCTTAACATATGTCTTACCCCGATGTGGGATAGTGAGAGAATTGACTTTCTAGATGTCACGGTTCGTAGGGGTGCGGGAGGTTGTATTTAGACGGATATTTTCCGCAAACCTACCGCCACGAATACCCTCCTGCACGCCTCATCGTGTCATCCTTCCCATATGATCAGGGCCATCCCAGTAGGTCTGGCTTATACATTTATATATGTATTTTAAACATTCTTTTATATTTTTATGTTTATTTATATTGGTGTGGTTTGTCTTGTTCTTACTTCTGTCTATTTGTTTCCAGCACTATTTTGGTTAATATTGAAGTTCGCATGGGATTCTGTATATCGTATTTTTTGAAGATACATGAAAATGAAGAACCTATTGTGGCATCGATATGGGTGTATTTTGAAGGTTATATGCGATCCTGTCCACTTTCCTTGAAGGAGGATATATTTCTACGTGTCAAGAGGACAAGCATGTCTATATTATCTGCTATATTGTGTCATTTTTCTTTATTTGTTGATTATTTGTTACATTATTATTTTTTGTATATGTACTTGTATTGTAATGGTTAATATGGAGGATATGGAGGTTTGGGGAGTGGTGTAGTTGTCCCCATGACATGCTTCTCCACAGGGATTAGTTCCCTTTATACATCTTGTATATATACTATGGGTCTTCCTTTTGTATAAATTTGAATACTGCATTGCACTGATACATAGTATATTTATATCTTTATAGTAGCATATGCCCATTGTTTGTATATTTCTTATACTATGCCACTAGGGTTAGTATATTTGTATACAGGGTATCTTCCTTGCACTGTATCTCCTTTGCCAGTACTTCTCTAGTACGATTTTCGGCTGTTTGTTTGGTTATGCCTTTTTTAAAAATGGCCGAGATGTGCTCTCTGTCATGTGCGCATGCGCTGGTTTGCTAAGCGCTGCGCGGCTTCCTTGTCTGTCCGACGCTGGATCACGTGGGGCCCCAGATGTTTCCGGTGTCGGCGGCCATTGTGGATTCCGCGCGTGTGTTTTGGCGTCCTGTCGCAGGTGTGCGGGATGGGTGAGCCCTCTCAATTATGGTACACTATTTATTGTGACGTTGCGCTGTCCATACCTATCCCTTGATGAAGGAGCTTGCGCTCTGAAACGCCCGTCGGGGTCGGGTCCAGCCGCAGGTCCCCGCTTCTGTGTGTATACACTGGGTATGTATGTATTCATTTACACGCCCCATGCTATGGCATTGTCCTTGTGTATCTTTATATAGCGATGGGCACTTATCTTTATAGGTCCCGGTGATACAGCTAGGCGGGTTTGATCTGGATGGGTTGTGCCCGTTTTTGTGCTATGGCCATTCTTACTGTGTGTCTATCACCTTGTTAGCATTGTTATACCCTGTCTATATGGCTTTTATAGTTGTTTAATAAAATTCTATTTTATGGGACTTTATGGCTGTTTGTGCTTTTTGTTTTTGTAGGCCTAATGCAGTGTTGTTTCAACAACTACTTAACAAGAGCATGAACATAGAAGCTACGGAGAGGCAACCTGGAGAACACCTTGGAGCGGCAGACACCGTCTCTACAACCCAGACCCAACTTGTAGGTCTAATGCAGTGTTGTTTCAACAACTACTTAACAAGAGCCTGAAGATAGAAGCTAGGGAAAGGCAACCTGGAGAACACCTTGGAGCGGAAGACACCGTTTGTAGAACCCAGACCCAACTTGTAGGCCTAATGCAGTGTTGTTTCAACAACTACTTAACAAGAGCCTGAAGATAGAAGCTAGGGAAAGGCAACCTGGAGAACACCTTGGAGCGGCAGACACCGTCTCTACAACCCAGACCCAACTTGTAGGCCTAATGCAGTGTTGTTTCAACAACTACTTAACAAGAGCATGAAGATAGAAGCTATGGAGAGGCAACCTGGAGAACACCATGGAGCTGCAGACACAGTTTGTAGACCCCAACAAAACTTGTGGCCCCAATGCAGTTTTAAAATTCCGACAGGCTGAAAACCAGACAATTGCAGCTCATTTTTTTTTAAAAGAGGAGGACAGCTGTATTGAGTGGCGCAGCCAGACACTGCTAGTAGGCCTTACACCACAAAGTTGGCTCGCTGCAGGTTTAAAAAAGGTTACATGGGTACACAGGCA
Source organism: Ranitomeya imitator (assembly GCF_032444005.1). NCBI lineage: Eukaryota > Metazoa > Chordata > Amphibia > Anura > Dendrobatidae > Ranitomeya > Ranitomeya imitator. The sequence goes on along the minus strand of NC_091282.1, from coordinate 650,169,799 downwards.
GCATTGGTGGGTCACCGGAGGACAATTGGTAGGAGGGACCGCAGACAGACTTAGTAGGCCTAAAATAAATAAATTAGGCTCAATGCAGCTTCGATTATGTGACAGGGGTACACAGGCAGCATTGGTGTGGTCAGCGGAGGACAATTGGAAGGAGGGACTGCAGACAGATTTAGTAGGCCTAAAATAAATAAATTAGGTTCAATGCAGCTTCGATTATGCGGTAGGGGTACCCAGGCAGCATTGGTGTGGTCAGCGGAGGACAATTGGAAGGAGGGACCGCAGACAGACTTAGTAGGCCTAAAATAAAAAAATTAGGCTCAATGCAGCTTCGCTTATGTGGTAGGGGTACACAGGCAGCATTGGTTTGGTCAGCGGAGGACAATTGGAAGGAGTGTCTGACACAGTTAGTACTCCCAAAAAATAAATAGAAGTTAATGTCTCGCAAAACAACAAAACAAAAAAAAAAGGGTGGCATACTTAGGTACAGGGGTGGGCTCCTCTGGTGACTTTCAGACATAGTAATTTGGCACAAAGTATTTACTGGTGTAAATATAGGACACGGCCCCTGACTATTTTAACTAGCATCATACATGTCAACAAATTGGTATTGTCAGTGCCAGGCATTGAAAGATTTCAGCGCATAGACTAAACATTGGTGGAGATGTGAGAGATAATTTTGCAAGTGGTAGAGCACTGTTTGAGCTGGGGGGACACTCTCTTGTGGCCGGCGGTACAGGCCCAGGGCCCCTCATGTTACAACTGTGTGTCTGACGTTGGGTGCGCGCCACCACCGCCAGAGACACTTCATTGTACTATGAGGGACCCAGTGGCAGTGCCGTCGACCAAAAGTGGGCACACCCACCTCTTCAGACAAACGGCACTCTCACGGGTGCTTGCACCAAGTGGCGAGACCACGGCGGGGGGAGTTAGCCCATTTAGGGAGGTGTAAACATGTTGTATGCTGGACAAACAGCTGCTGCAAATTAAGAGATTGGAACAGTCAGTAAGACCAGTCCACAAGCAAGACCTTTTTATAGGAAAGCTAGGTTAAAGCCGGGAAAGGTGGGGCAAAATAATTAGAAATCCATGAGTGGTTCATTTTAATGAAGGTTAGATCATCAACATTTTGGGTAGCCAGACGAGTCCTTTTTTCGGTCAATATTGAACCAGCAGCACTGAATACTCTTTCTGATAGCACACTAGCTGCTGGGCAAGCAAGCTCCTGCAATGCATATTCTGCCAATTCAGGCCAGGTGTCTATTTTGGATGCCCAGTAATCAAATGGGAATGACGGTTGAGGGAGAACATCAATAAGGGATGAAAAATAGTTAGTAACCGTACTGGACAAATGTTGTCTCCTGTCACTTTGAATTGATGCTGCAGTACCTGTCCTGTCTGCGGTGATTGCGAAATCACTCCACAACCTGGTCAGAAAACCCCTCTGTCCAACGCCACTTCTGGTTTGTGCACCTCTAACACCTCTGCCCTGTTGCCCCCTGCAGCTCGTGTGAGAACCATCACCGGCGCTGTGTGCAGGGAATGCCTGAATCAAACGGTCTACAAGACTTGCTTCTTTGGTTGCGAGGATCAAGGAGGCAGACCAACCAGTAATCATCATCGGTCATCATTTTTATAATGCGTGGGTCCCTTTTTAGGATACGCAAGGCATAATCCACCATGTGGGCCAATGTTCCAGTTGTAAAATCTGCGCTTGTGCTGGGTTGAGGGGCAGTTTCTGGCAAATCAACGTCACTTGTCTCCCTCAAAAACCCTGAACCCGGCCTTGCAACGCCACCAGTTTCTATTGCCCCCTGAGAAGCTTCCTCATCCAAAAAATACTCACCCCCATCATCCTCCTCATCCTCCTCCTCTTCGCCCGCCACCTTGTCCTGTAGACTGCCCTGACCAGACAATGGCTGACTGTCATCAAGGCTTCCCTCGTCCTCGGCTGCAGACGCCTGCTCCTTTATGTGCGTCAAACTTTGCATCAGCAGTCGCATTAGGGGGATGCTCATGCTTATTATGGCGTTGTCTGCTCTAACCAGCCATGTGCATTCCTCAAAACACTGAAGGACTTGACACAGGTCTTGTAGCTTCGACCACTGCACACCTGACAACTCCATGTCTGCCATCCAACTGCCTGCTCGTGTATGTGTATCCTCCCACAAATACATAACAGCACGCCTCTGTTCGCACAGTCTCTGAAGCATGTGCAGTGAGGAGTTCCACCTTGTTGCAACGTCAATGATTAGGCAATGCTGGGGAAGGTTCAAAGACCGCTGATGATTCTGCATACGGCTGGAGTGTACGGGCGAACGGCGGATATGCGAGCAAAGTCTTCGCACCTTCAGGAGCAGGTCGAGTAACCCCAGATAACTTTTCAGGAAGCACTGCACCACCAGGTTTAAGGTGTGAGCCAGGCAAGGAATGTGTTTCAGTTGTGAAAGGGCTATGGCAGCCATAAAATTCCTTCCATTATCACTCACTACCTTGCCTGCCTCAAGATATACAGTGCCCAGCAATGACTGAGTTTCTTTCTGCAAGAACTCGGACAGAACTTCCGCGGTGTGTCTGTTGTCACCCAAACACTTAATTGCCAATACAGCCTGCTGACGCTTGCCACTAGCTGTTCCATAATGGGACACCTCGTGTGCAACAGTGGCAGCTGCGGATGGAGTGATCGTGCCACTGCGGTTTGTGGACGAGCTCTCGCTTCTGCAGGAGGACGAGGAGGATGAGGAGGGAGGGCGAACGCCTACAGCCAACTGTTTCCTAGACCGTGGGCTAGGCAGAACTGTCCCAATATTGCTGTCCCCTGTGGACCCTGCATCCACCACATTAACCCAGTGTGCCGTGATGGAGACGTAATGGCCCTGGCCATGCCTACTGGTCCATGCATCTGTTGTCAGGTGCACCTTTCTACTCACAGATTGCCTAAGTGCATGGACGATGCGGTCTTTTACATGCTGGTGGAGGGCTGGGATGGCTTTTCTTGAAAAGAAGTGTCAACTGGGTAGCTCGTAGCGTGGTACAGCATAGTCCATCAGGGCTTTGAAAGCTTTGCTTTCAACTATCTGGTAGGGCATCATCTCTAACGAGATTAGTCTAGCAATGTGGGCGTTCAAACCCTGTGTACGTGGATGCGAGGATGTGTACTTCCTTTTCCTAACGAGAGTCTCATGTAGGGTGAGCTGGACTGGAGAGCTGCAGATGGTGGAACTAGCGGGGGTGCTGGTGGACATGACAGACTGAGAGAGTGTTGGAGATGGTATTCTTGCTGGTGCCCTACATACAGTGTTTCCTGCCACGGACCTGGTGATTCCCCGACTGCTTTGGCCTTGCGACGAAGGTGAGTATATACCTAATAGGAATATACTCACTGTCGGATGCGCCCTGCTTCTTTCCGGCAGCCTTCCTTCCTAAGAATCAGCGCTTGAATGACCTTCGGTGACGTTGCGGCTTGTGATTGGTCGCGTGAGCGGTCACATGGGCGGTCGCGCGACCAATCACAAGCCGCGACTTCATCTAAGGTCCTTCACGCGCTGATTCTAAGGAAGGAAGGCTGCCGGTTAGTACCAGGGCGCGTCAGAGGGTAAGTATAGCAATATTTTTTATTTTAATTCATTATTTTACACTTAAATATGGATCCCAGGGCCTGAAGGAGAGTTTCCTCTCCTTCAGACCCTGGGAACCATAGTATCCCATTGCACTGCATTGGGTTTCGTGTTTCGGCCGACCCCGACTTTTCTATAGGATAGGCCGATTTCACTCGACCTGACTTTTGAGAAAGTCGGGTTTCGTGAAACCCTGTTGTGAATTCTGTGGCTGAATTCACTCCTGTGGTCACAAGTGGTACTGCAGCTTCTGAGCTTCCTCCCTCAGGTGTTCTGGTGAGCTCGTTAACTGCTTCATTACTTAACTCCGCCTGATGCTGCTATCCTTGCTCCTTGTCAATGTTTCAGTGTTGGATCTGAGCTTCTCCTGATTGTTCCTGTGACCTGCTGCTCTGTATAGCTAAGTGCTTTTTGCTTTTTTGTTGCTTTTTTTCTGTCCAGCTTGTCTTTTGTTTTGCTGGAAGCTCTGAGACGCAAAGGGTGTACCGCCGTGCCGTTAGTTCGGCACGGTGGTTTTTTTTTTTTGCCCCCTTTGCGTGGTTTGGCTTTAGGGTTTTTTGTAGACTGCAAAGTTCGCTTTACTGTCCTCGCTCTGTCCTAGAATATCGGGCCCCACTTTGCTGAATCTATTTCATCCCTACGTTTTGTCTTTTCATCTTACTCACAGTCATTATATGTGGGGGGCTGCCTTTTCCTTTGGGGAATTTCTCTGGGGCAAGTCAGGCCTATTTTTCTATCTTCAGGCTAGCTAGTTTCTTAGGCTGTGCCGAGTTGCCTAGGTAGTTGTTAGGCGCAATCCACAGCCGCTTTTAGTTGTGTTTAGGATAGGATCAGGTGTGCAGTCTACAGAGTTTCCACGTCTCAGAGCTCGTTCTTGTATTTTTGGGTATTTGTCAGATCACTGTGTGCGCTCTGATCGCTAAGCACACTGTGTTTCTGGATTGCCTTCATAACACCTGTCATTAGCAAACATAACAGTACAAGGAGCCCAACTAATGATTCTCAATAGAGGGAAAGAAAAAGTTCTGACATCATTTTTTTTTTTTCTACTCTGTGTTCACTTTTTTTTTTCCCCTAGACATTTGGGTGATTCTGGACACAGGTGTGGACATGGATATTCAGGGTCTGTGCTCTTCAATGGATAATCTCGTTATAAATGTACAAAAAATTCAAGATACTATTGATCAGAAATCTATGTTAGAACCAAGAATTCCTATTCCTGATTTGTTTTTTGGAGATAGAACTAAGTTTCTAAGTTTCAAAAATAATTGTAAGCTATTTCTGGCCTTGAAACCTCATTCTTCTGGTAATCCTATTCAACAGGTTTTGATTATTATTTCTTTTTTGCGTGGCGACCCTCAAGACTGGGCATTTTCTCTTGCGCCAGGAGACTCTGCATTGAGTAGTGTCGATGCGTTTTTCCTGGCGCTCGGATTGCTGTACGATGAGCCTAATTCAGTGGATCAGGCTGAGAAAAATTTGCTGGCTTTGTGCCAGGGTCAGGATGATATAGAAGTATATTGTCAGAAATTTAGGAAATGGTCAGTACTCACTCAGTGGAATGAATCTGCGCTGGCAGCTTTGTTCAGAAAGGGTCTCTCTGAGGCTCTTAAGGATGTCATGGTGGGATTTCCTATGCCTGCTGGTTTGAATGAGTCTTTGTCTTTGGCCATTCAGATCGGTCGACGCTTGCGCGAGCGTAAATCTGTGCACCATTTGGCGGTACTGCCTGAGGTTAAACCTGAGCCTATGCAGTGCGATAGGACTATGACTAGAGTTGAACGGCAGGAATACAGACGTCTGAATGGTCTGTGTTTCTACTGTGGTGATTCCACTCATGCTATTTCTGATTGTCCTAAGCGCACTAAGCGGTCCGCTAGGTCTGCCGTCATTGGTACTGTACAGTCCAAATTCCTTCTGTCCATTACCTTGATATGCTCTTTGTCGTCGTTTTCTGTCATGACGTTTGTGGATTCGGGCGCTGCCCTGAATCTGATGGATTTGGATTATGCTAAACGTTGTGGGTTTTTCTTGGAGCCTTTGTGGTGTCCTATTCCATTGAGAGGAATTGATGCTACACCTTTGGCCAAGAATAAACCTCAATACTGGGCCCAGCTGACCATGTGCATGGCTCCTGCACATCAGGAAGTTATTCGCTTTCTGGTGTTGCATAATCTGCATGATGTGGTCGTGTTGGGGTTGCCATGGCTACAAACCCATAATCCAGTATTGGATTGGAATTCCATGTCGGTATCCAGCTGGGGTTGTCAGGGGGTACATGGTGATGTTCCATTTTTGTCGATTTCGTCATCCACCCCTTCTGAGGTCCCAGAGTTCTTGTCTGATTATCAGGATGTATTTGAAGAGCCCAAGTCCGATGCTCTACCTCCGCATAGGGATTGTGATTGTGCTATCAATTTGATTCCTGGTAGTAAATTCCCTAAAGGTCGATTATTTAATTTATCCGTGCCCGAACACGCCGCTATGCGCAGTTATGTGAAGGAATCCCTGGAGAAGGGACATATTCGCCCATCGTCATCACCACTGGGAGCAGGGTTCTTCTTTGTAGCCAAGAAGGATGGTTCGCTGAGACCGTGTATTGATTACCGCCTTCTTAATAAGATCACTGTTAAATTTCAGTATCCCTTGCCATTGTTATCTGACTTGTTTGCTCGGATTAAGGGGGCTAGTTGGTTCACTAAGATAGATCTTCGTGGTGCGTATAATCTGGTGAGAATCAGGCAAGGAGATGAATGGAAAACTGCATTCAATACGCCCGAGGGTCATTTTGAGTATCTAGTGATGCCGTTCGGACTTGCCAATGCTCCATCTGTGTTTCAGTCTTTTATGCATGACATCTTCCGTGAGTATCTGGATAAATTCCTGATTGTTTACTTGGATGACATTTTGATCTTCTCAGATGATTGGGAGTCTCATGTGAAGCAGGTCAGAATGGTTTTTCAGGTCCTGCGTGCTAACTCTTTGTTTGTGAAGGGATCAAAGTGTCTCTTCGGTGTGCAGAAAGGTTCATTTTTGGGGTTCATCTTTACCCCTTCTACTATCGAGATGGATCCAGTTAAGGTCCAAGCCATCCAGGATTGGATTCAGCCGACATCTCTGAAAAGTCTGCAAAAGTTCCTGGGCTTTGCTAATTTTTATCGTCGCTTCATCTGTAATTTTTCTAGCATTGCCAAACCATTGACCGATTTGACCAAGAAGGGTGCTGATTTGGTTAATTGGTCTTCTGCTGCTGTGGAAGCTTTTCAGGAGTTGAAGCGTCGTTTTTGTTCTGCCCCTGTGTTGTGTCAGCCAGATGTTTCTCTTCCGTTCCAGGTCGAGGTTGATGCTTCTGAGATTGGAGCAGGGGCGGTTTTGTCACAGAGAGGTTCTGATTGCTCAGTGATGAAACCATGTGCTTTCTTTTCCAGGAAGTTTTCGCCCGCTGAGCGTAATTATGATGTGGGCAATCGAGAGTTGCTGGCCATGAAGTGGGCATTCGAGGAGTGGCGTCATTGGCTTGAAGGAGCTAAGCATCGCGTGGTGGTATTGACTGATCATAAGAACTTGACTTATCTCGAGTCTGCCAAGCGCTTGAATCCTAGACAGGCCCGTTGGTCGTTATTTTTTGCCCGCTTCGACTTTGTGATTTCGTACCTTCCGGGCTCTAAAAATGTGAAGGCGGATGCTCTGTCTAGGAGTTTTGTGCCCGACTCTCCGGGTTTATCTGAGCCAGCGGGTATCCTCAAGGAAGGAGTCATTGTGTCTGCCATCTCCCCTGATTTGCGGCGGGTGCTGCAAAAATTTCAGGCGAATAAACCTGATCGTTGTCCAGCAGAGAAACTGTTCGTCCCTGATAGGTGGACTAATAAACTTATCTCTGAACTTCATTGTTCGGTGTTGGCTGGTCATCCTGGAATCTTTGGTACCAGAGAGTTAGTGGCTAGATCCTTCTGGTGGCCATCTCTGTCACGGGATGTACGTACTTTTGTGCAGTCCTGTGGGATTTGTGCTAGGGCTAAGCCCTGCTGTTCTCGTGCCAGTGGGTTGCTTTTGCCCTTGCCGGTCCCAAAGAGGCCTTGGACACATATTTCGATGGATTTCATTTCTGACCTTCCCGTTTCTCAAAAGATGTCAGTCATTTGGGTGGTCTGTGATCGCTTTTCTAAAATGGTCCATCTGGTGCCCTTGGCTAAATTGCCTTCCTCCTCTGATTTGGTACCTTTGTTCTTTCAGCATGTGGTTCGGTTGCATGGCATTCCTGAGAATATTGTTTCTGACAGAGGTTCCCAGTTTGTTTCAAGGTTTTGGCGAGCCTTTTGTGGTAGGATGGGCATTGACCTATCCTTTTCCTCGGCTTTCCATCCTCAGACTAATGGCCAGACCGAACGAACCAATCAGACCTTGGAAACATATCTGAGATGTTTTGTTTCTGCAGACCAGGATGATTGGGTGTCCTTTTTGCCGTTGGCTGAGTTCGCCCTTAATAATCGGGCCAGCTCGGCTACCTTGGTTTCTCCATTTTTTTGCAATTCTGGGTTCCATCCTCGTTTCTCTTCAGGACAGGTTGAGTCTTCGGACTGTCCTGGTGTGGATTCTGTGGTGGATAGGTTGCAGCAGATCTGGACTCAGGTAGTGGACAATTTGATCTTGTCCCAGGAGAAAGCTCAACTTTTCGCTAATCGCAGACGCCGTGTGGGTCCCCGACTTCGTGTTGGGGATCTGGTTTGGTTATCTTCTCGTCATATTCCTATGAAGGTTTCCTCTCCTAAATTTAAACCTCGTTTTATTGGTCCGTATAGGATTTCTGAGGTTCTCAATCCTGTGTCTTTTCGTTTGACCCTCCCAGACTCCTTTTCCATACATAATGTATTCCATAGGTCGTTGTTGCGGAGATACGTGGCACCTATGGTTCCATCTGTTGAGCCTCCTGCCCCGGTTTTGGTGGAGGGGGAATTGGAGTATATTGTGGAGAAGATTTTGGATTCTCGTGTTTCTAGACGGAAACTCCAGTATCTGGTTAAATGGAAGGGTTATGCTCAGGAAGATAATTCCTGGGTTTTTGCCTCTGATGTTCATGCTTCCGATCTTGTTCGTGCCTTTCATGCGGCTCATCCTGGTCGGCCTGGGGGCTCTGGTGAGGGTTCAGTGACCCCTCCTCAAGGGGGGGGTACTGTTGTGAATTCTGTGGCTGAATTCACTCCTGTGGTCACAAGTGGTACTGCAGCTTCTGAGCTTCCTCCCTCAGGTGTTCTGGTGAGCTCGTTAACTGCTTCATTACTTAACTCCGCCTGATGCTGCTATCCTTGCTCCTTGTCAATGTTTCAGTGTTGGATCTGAGCTTCTAATGATTTTTCCTGTGACCTGCTGCTCTGTATAGCTAAGTGCTTTTTGCTTTTTTGTTGCTTTTTTTCTGTCCAGCTTGTCTTTTGTTTTGCTGGAAGCTCTGAGACGCAAAGGGTGTACCGCCGTGCCGTTAGTTCGGCACGGTGGTTTGTTTTTTTTTGCCCCCTTTGCGTGGTTTTGCTTTAGGGTTTTTTGTAGACTGCAAAGTTTGCTTTACTGTCCTCGCTCTGTCCTAGAATATCGGGCCCCACTTTGCTGAATCTATTTCATCCCTACGTTTTGTCTTTTCATCTTACTCACAGTCATTATATGTGGGGGGCTGCCTTTTCCTTTGGGGAATTTCTCTGGGGCAAGTCAGGCCTATTTTTCTATCTTCAGGCTAGCTAGTTTCTTAGGCTGTGCAGAGTTGCCTAGGTAGTTGTTAGGCGCAATCCACAGCCGCTTTTAGTTGTGTTTAGGATAGGATCAGGTGTGCAGTCTACAGAGTTTCCACGTCTCAGAGTTCGTTCTTGTATTTTTGGGTATTTGTCAGATCACTGTGTGCGCTCTGATCGCTAAGCACACTGTGTTTCTGGATTGCCTTCATAACACCTGTCATTAGCAAACATAACAAAACCCGACCCGATCCTATAAAAGTAAAAGTTGCTCAACCCTAGCGATGAAACCTCCACATTTACTGCAGGTGGTGCGGTAAACGGTGGGCTTACAGTGAGGGAAGGGATGTAGCATTGCTGATTAGCTTCATTGTGAGAGGGTGCTACAATGTTAAGGGACGTTTGGCAGTTAGTCCAGGCTTGCAAGTGCATGGTGGTTAAATGTCTACGCATGCAACTTGTATTTAGATTTTTAACATTCTGACCTCTGCTGAAGCTCCTTGAACATTTTTTACACATGACTTTGCGCTGATCATTTGGATCTTGTTTAAAGAAATGCCAGACTGCACTCTTCCTACTCTCAGATACCATTTTAGGCATTGCACACTGAGTTTCTTTAACCGGATGGCCACGCTGTCCTACAACTGGTTTTTGTTTTGCCACACGTTTTTTGCCAGATACGGGCCTGCCAGATGGAACCTGTTGCGATGTTGATGCCTGCTGCAGCTCCTCCTCCTCCGCTTCACAGCTACTGCCGCCTGCACCCTGTTCCCCCAATGGCTGCCAATCGGGGTCAACAACTGGGTCATCTATCACCTCCTCTTCTATGTCGTGTGCAACTTCCTCTGTGTCACCGTGTAATCCGGTGCTATAGCGTTCATGACGGGGCTCCATAGTCTCATCAGGGTCAGATTCTGGATCAGTACACTGCGAGGGCAATGTTCTGATCTGAATCAAAGGAACAGCATAGTAATCTGGCTGTGGCTGCGCTTCTGTGCACTCCATGTCCGATTCATCTGGTAATGGGCATGGCCTGTTAACAATTTCCCTTTCTAACCCAGGAACGGTATGTGTAAAGATCTCCATGGAGCAACCCGTTGTGTTGCCTGACGCATCCTTCTCTGTTGTTCTTGGTGAAGAAGTCAAGGAAGCGACTTTTTCCTGACTGTGAACATCCACTGACGACGCGCTGCTTTTCAATTTTGCACTTTCCGAAGAGGAGCCGAAAGTGCTAGAGGCAGAGTCAGGAAGGAAAGCCAAAACTTGTTCCCGCTACTGCGGCTTTAAAAGCGGTTTTCCTACTCCCAGAAAAGGAAGCGTTCGAGGCCTTGTGTAGCCAGACGATGACGCTGGCTCAACAACTTGAGACTTAGGTGCTATATTGCTTTTACCACGACCACCTGATGCTCCACCACCACTACCATCATTACCAGCTGGCAATGACCGCCCACGGCCATGACCTCTTCCACCATACTTCCTCATTGTTTGAAACACGTAACCAAACAAACGGTATTTGTTATTGTAAAACCAATTACAAGGTGTACTCAAACTTGTGGTGAATTTATATCTCCCTTTATAGGTGGGTGAGACTGCAGGGAAAATCAGGCCCACTGTATAACAGTACACAGCTTAAGTGGCAGACAGATATGCCACTAACAGGACTGACACAGATGCACACACTACCAATAAAAATCTCCCCCTTTTTATTTTTTTCTGGGAGAATATTGAAGAAATCAGGCCCACTGTAATACAGTATATTTTCTGTGGTAGAAAATGAAAGACAGATGCCACAGACAGGACTGGCAGTTATGCAGATTTGCCAATCTTAATCTCCCACTTGTTTTATTTTTTTTGGGAGAATTGTGAAGAAATCAGGCCCACTGTAATACAGTATATTTTCTGTGACAGAAAATGAAAGACAGATGCCACACACAGGACTGGAAGTGATGCAGATTTGCCAATCTTAATCTCCCACTTGTTTTATATTTTCTGGGAGAATTGTAAAGAAATCAGGCCCACTGTAATACAGTATATTTTCTGTGACAGAAAATGAAAGACAGATGCCACACACATGACTGGCAGTGATGCAGATTTGCCAATCTTAATCTCCCACTTGTTTTATTTTTTTGTGGGAGAATTGTGAAGAAATCAGGGCCACTGTAATACAGTATATTTTCTGTGACAGAAAATGAAAGACAGATGCCACACACAGGACTGGCAGTGATGCAGATTTGCCAATCTTAATCTCCCACTTGTTTTTTTTTCTGGGAGAATTGTGAAGAAATCAGGGCCACTGTAATACAGTATATTTTCTGTTACTGAAAATGAAAGACAGATGCCACACACAGGACTGGCAGTGATGCAAATTTGCCAATCTTAATCTCCCACTTGTTTTATTTTTTCTGGGAGAATTGTGAAGAAATCAGGCCCACTGTTATACAGTATATTTTCTGTGGCAGAAAATGAAAGACAGATGCCACACACAGGACTGACAGTGATGCAGATTTGCCAATCTGAATCTCCCATTTGTTTTATTTTTTCTGGGAGAATTGTGAAGAAATCAGGCCAACTGTAATACAGTATATTTTCTGTGGCAGAAAATGAATGACAGATGCCACACACAGGACTGGCAGTGATGCAGATTTGCCAATCTTAATCTCCCACTTGTTTTATTTTTTCTGGGAGAATTGTGAAGAAATCAGGCCTACTGTTATACAGTAGGTTTTCTGTGGCAGAAAATGAAAGACAGATGCCACACACAGGACTGGCAGTGATGCAGATTTGCCAATCTTAATCTTCCACTTGTTTTATTTTTTCTGGGAGAATTGTGAAGAAATCAGGCCCACTGTTACACAGTAGGTTTTCTGTGGCAGAAAATGAAAGACAGATGCCACACACAGGACTGGCAGTGATGTAGATTTGCCAATCTTAATCTCCCACGTGCTTTATTTTTTCTGGGAGAATTGTGAAGAAATCAGGCCCACTGTAATACAGTATATTTTCTGTGGCAGAAAATGAAAGACAGATGCCACAGACAGGACTGGCAGTGATGCAGATTTGCCAATCTTAATCTCCCACTAGTTTTATTTTTTCTGGGAGAATTGTGAAGAAATCAGGCCCACTGTAATACAGTATATTTTCTGTGGCAGAAAATGAAAGACAGATGCCACAGACAGGACTGGCACTGATGCAGATTTGCCAATTTTAATCTGCCCCCTTTTTATTTTCAGGGATACTAGTAAATAAATCTGGGCCACTGTATTAGAGTATATTTTCTGTGGCAGAAAGTGGCTTGAAGATATATAACAAAAAAAAAAAGGACTGTACTACAATTACTTTCTCCCTACAGTAATCTCAGAAAAGTATGGCAGGCAGCAATAAAAAGGACTGCTGCACACAAATTTCAAAAGTGTGGACAAACAAACAAGTTAGCTGTGCAGAAAGGAAGGAGCAACAGGATTTTTGCTTTGAAAAAAGCAGTTGGTTTGCACAGCGGCGTACAAACAGCAATGCAGCTATCAGGGAGCCTTATAAGGCAGCCTAAGCTACAGAGCTGATGCACCCAAAAAAAACTCCACTGTCCCTGCAAACAAAAGATGGTGTTGGACAGTGTAAATCGCTACTGCACAAGCGTTTTGGGGGTTAATGTACCCTGCCTAATGCTATCCCTGCTTCTGACGAAGCGGCAGCAACCTCTCCCTATACTCAGATCAGCAGCAGTAAGATGGCGGTCGGCGTGCACGCCCCTTTATAGCCCCTGTGACGCCGCAGAAAGCAAGCCAATCACTGTAATGCCCTTCTCTAAGATGGTGGGGACTGAGACCTATGTCATTACGCTGCCCACACTCTGCGTCCACCTTCATTGGCTGAGAAATGGCACTGAACGCGTCATAGAAACGCGACTTTGGTGCTAAGGTCGCCGACCGCGTGGCCGACCCCACGCTGTGATCGGATCGGGTTTCATGAAACCCGACTTTGCCAAAAGTCGGCGACTTATGAAAATGACTCATCCGTTTCGCTCAACCCTAGTAATTAGTATTCAAATCTTCCAGAGCCCTTTGTGACCTAAAAGGCTGGGGGAAGAGGATGACTGGGCAGGGAGCTGTATGGTAGGACACGTGTCGGGTAGTTCTAGGAAAAGTGCCTGTAATATTTTATTACTTTTTATTCCCTTCTCAGCCCTCAAAAGAATCCATCAAGACCATTGCAGCAGGGCTGCCATTATGCTGAATTTTTGTGAACTGTATCCAAAAAATGGATTCCGAAGAATTCAAAATATTGGTGAAATTTGTAAAAAAAAAAAAGTGATTTCTTACAAATTGAGTGGTCGTTCCCTGCTCAGGTCCTTTGCAAACTGGTAAAGGTACCGTCACACTAGACGATATTGCTAGCGATCCGTGACGTTGCAGCGTCCTGGCTAGCGATATCGTCCAGTGTGACAGGCAGCAGCGATCAGGATCCTGCTGTGATATCGCTGGTTGGGGAAGAAAGTCCAGAACTTTGTTTCGTCGCTGGATCTCCCGCTGACATCGCTGAATCGGCGTGTGTGACGCCGATTCAGCGATGTCTTCGCTGGTAACCAGGGTAAACATCGGGATACCAAAGCTCTTCAACTCCAAGGACGTCCACCCATTTCTTCTGATACATGTTGGCACCAATGACACGGCAAGGAAGGACCTACCGACAATCTGCAAAGACTTTGAAGAGTTGGGGAAGAAAGTAAAGGAACTGGATGCACAGGTAGTTTCTTCTTCTATCCTTCCAGTAGACGGGCATGGCACCATTAGATGGAACAGGATCCTTGATGCAAACAACTGGCTAAGACGATGGTGCAGACAACAAGGATTCGGATTCCTGGACCACGGTGTGAATTACTTGTACGATGGAATCCTCGCCAGAGACGGACTACACCTCAACAAACCTGGGAAACACACATTCGCCAGAAGACTCGCTACACTCATCAGGAGGGCGTTAAACTAGAAGAAGAGGGGACGGGAAGAAAAACATTAGACTTGAACAAAGAAGATCCAGGAAAACATACTCAGAAGGGAGGTAAGAACATTTCTAAAACAATCCACAGCGAGGAGATTGGAACAAAACAAAATCCTCTAAACTGCATGCTTGCAAACGCCAGAAGCCTGACAAACAAGATGGAAGAACTAGAAGCAGAAATATCTACAGGTAACTTTGACATAGTGGGAATAACCGAGACATGGTTAGATGAAAGCTATGACTGGGCAGTTAACTTACAGGGTTACAGTCTGTTTAGAAAGGATCGTAAAAATCGGAGAGGAGGAGGGGTTTGTCTCTATGTAAAGTCTTGTCTAAAGTCCACTTTAAGGGAGGATATTAGCGAAGGAAATGAGGATGTCGAGTCCATATGGGTCGAAATTCATGGAGGGAAAAATGGTAACAAAATTCTCATTGGGGTCTGTTACAAACCCCCAAATGTAACAGAAACCATGGAAAGTCTACTTCTAAAGCAGATAGATGAAGCTGCAACCCATAATGAGGTCCTGGTTATGGGGGACTTTAACTACCCGGATATTAACTGGGAAACAGAAACCTGTGAAACCCATAAAGGCAACAGGTTTCTGCTAATAACCAAGAAAAATTATCTTTCACAATTGGTGCAGAATCCAACCAGAGGAGCAGCACTTTTAGACCTAATACTATCTAATAGACCTGACAGAATAACAAATCTGCAGGTGGTCGGGCATCTAGGAAATAGCGACCACAATATTGTACAGTTTCACCTGTCTTTCACTAGGGGGACTTGTCAGGGAGTCACAAAAACACTGAACTTTAGGAAGGCAAAGTTTGACCAGCTTAGAGATGCCCTTAATCTGGTAGACTGGGACAATATCCTTAGAACTAATAATACAGATAATAAATGGGAAATGTTTAAGAACATCCTAAATAGGCAGTGTAAGCGGTTTATACCTTGTGGGAATAAAAGGACTAGAAATAGGAAAAACCCAATGTGGCTAAACAAAGAAGTAAGACAGGCAATTAACAGTAAAAAGAAAGCATTTGCACTACTAAAGCAGGATGGCACCATTGAAGCTCTAAAAATCTATAGGGAGAAAAATACTTTATCTAAAAAACTAATTAAAGCTGCCAAAAAGGAAACAGAGAAGCACATTGCTAAGGAGAGTAAAACTAATCCCAAACTGTTCTTCAACTATATCAATAGTAAAAGAATAAAAACTGAAAATGTAGGCCCCTTAAAAAATAGTGAGGAAAGAATGGTTGTAGATGACGAGGAAAAAGCTAACATATTAAACACCTTCTTCTCCACGGTATTCACGGTGGAAAATGAAATGCTAGGTGAAATCCCAAGAAACAATGAAAACCCTATATTAAGGGTCACCAATCTAACCCAAGAAGAGGTGCGAAACCGGCTAAATAAGATTAAAATAGATAAATCTCCGGGTCCGGATGGCATACACCCACGAGTACTAAGAGAACTAAGTAATGTAATAGATAAACCATTATTTCTTATTTTTAGGGACTCTATAGCGACAGGGTCTGTTCCGCAGGATTGGCGCATAGCAAATGTGGTGCCAATATTCAAAAAGGGCTCTAAAAGTGAACCTGGAAATTATAGGCCAGTAAGTCTAACCTCTATTGTTGGTAAAATATTTGAAGGGTTTCTGAGGGATGTTATTCTGGATTATCTCAATGAGAATAACTGTTTAACTCCATATCAGCATGGGTTTATGAGAAATCGCTCCTGTCAAACCAATCTAATCAGTTTTTATGAAGAGGTAAGCTATAGGCTGGACCACGGTGAGTCATTGGACGTGGTATATCTCGATTTTTCCAAAGCGTTTGATACCGTGCCGCACAAGAGGTTGGTACACAAAATGAGAATGCTTGGTCTGGGGGAAATTGTGTGTAAATGGGTTAGTAACTGGCTTAGTGATAGAAAGCAGAGGGTGGTTATAAATGGTATAGTCTCTAACTGGGTCGCTGTGACCAGTGGGGTACCGCAGGGGTCAGTATTGGGACCTGTTCTCTTCAACATATTCATTAATGATCTGGTAGAAGGTTTACACAGTAAAATATCGATATTTGCAGATGATACAAAACTATGTAAAGCAGTTAATACAAGAGAAGATAGTATTCTGCTACAGATGGATCTGGATAAGTTGGAAACTTGGGCTGAAAGGTGGCAGATGAGGTTTAACAATGATAAATGTAAGGTTATACACATGGGAAGAAGGAATCAATGTCACCATTACACACTGAATGGGAAACCACTGGGTAAATCTGACAGGGAGAAGGACTTGGGGATCCTAGTTAATGATAAACTTACCTGGAGCAGCCAGGCAGCAGCTGCCAAGGCAAACAGGATCATGGGGTGCATTAAAAGAGGTCTGGATACACATGATGAGAGCATTATACTGCCTCTGTACAAATCCCTAGTTAGACCGCACATGGAGTACTGTGTCCAGTTTTGGGCACCGGTGCTCAGGAAGGATATAATGGAACTAGAGAGAGTACAAAGGAGGGCAACAAAATTAATAAAGGGGATGGGAGAACTACAATACCCAGATAGATTAGCGAAATTAGGATTATTTAGTCTAGAAAAAAGACGACTGAGGGGCGATCTAATAACCATGTATAAGTATATAAGGGGACAATACAAATATCTCGCTGAGGATCTGTTTATACCAAGGAAGGTGACGGGCACAAGGGGGCATTCTTTGCGTCTGGAGGAGAGAAGGTTTTTCCACCAACATAGAAGAGGATTCTTTACTGTTAGGGCAGTGAGAATCTGGAATTGCTTGCCTGAGGAGGTGGTGATGGCGAACTCAGTCGAGGGGTTCAAGAGAGGCCTGGATGTCTTCCTGGAGCAGAACAATATTGTATCATACAATTATTAGGTTCTGTAGAAGGACGTAGATCTGGGGATTTATTATGATGGAATATAGGCTGAACTGGATGGACAAATGTCTTTTTTCGGCCTTACTAACTATGTTACTATGTTATGTTACTTACCACAACAGAATTTGGTTTCCAGTGAATTGTTGGCCAAATTTTATTTCTGGTTTAATGTTCCTTTGGTCTTCTATCCCATGTACACGTGACCATTATTAAGGCTCATTAGGACCAAATCATGGAAATTTCACTTTCCACGTAGAAAGAGTAAGCATGGGTTTAGAAAACATTTTTATATACATGACTTGTGATCCCAATTCTATTACATAATTGTGAAGAAAAAAGTAATTATACCTTAAAGTATGTATCTTCACCAATAGTCTTAGGTAGGGTTGAGCGAAACGGATCGTTCATTTTCAAAAGTCGCCGACTTTTGGCACAGTCGGGTTTCACGAAACCCGACCCGATCCCTGTGTGGGGTCGGCCATGCGGTACGCGACTTTCGCACCAAAGTCGCGTTTCAATGACGCTAAAAGCGCCATTTCTCAGCCAATGAAGGTGGACGCAGAGTGTGCGCAGCGTGATGACATAGGTCCTGGTCCCCACCATCTTAGAGATTGCAGTGATTGGCTTGCTGTCTGCGGCGTCACAGGGGCTATAAAGAGGCGTTCCCGCCGACCGCCATCTTACTGCTGCTGATCTGAGCCTAGGGAGAGGTTGCTGCCGCTTCGTCAGAAGCAGGTATAGCGTTAGGCAGGGTCCATTAACCACCAAACCGCTTGTGCTGTAGCGATTTCCACTGTCCAACACCACCTTTTGTTTGCAGGGACAGTGGAAGCTACATTTTTTTCCTCAGCGCTGTAGCTCATTGGGCTGCCCTAGAAGGCTCCCTGATAGCTGCATTGCTGTGTGTACACCGCTGTGCAAAACCAACTGCTTTTTTCAAACCACAAATCCTGTTGTTCCTTCCTTTCTGCACAGCTATCTTTTTTGTTTGTCCACACTTTTGATGTAATTTGTGCAGCAGTCCACTCCTTATTGCAGCCTGTCATACCTGGCTGAGATTACTGCAGGGAGATAGTAATTGTAGGACAGTCCCTTTTTTTTTTTTTTTTTTAATTCTCCCTAAAAAAATAAGTTGTGGGAGATTAAGATTGGCATTTCTGCTAGAGTGCCAGTCCTGTGCGTGCCATCTCTCTTAACCCCTTTCTGCCATTGGACGTAATATTCCGTCCATGTGGGGTGGGCCTTAATTCCCAAGGACGGAATATTACGTCCAGCGCGATCGGCCGCGCTCACGGGGGGAGCGCCGCCGATCGCGGCCGGGTGTCAGCTGCTTATCGCAGCTGACATCCGGCACTATGTGCCAGGAGCGGTCACGGACCGCCCCCGGCACATTAACCCCCGGCACACCGCGATCAAAGATGATCGCGATGTGCCGGCGGTGCAGGGAAGCATCGCGCAGGGAGGGGGCTCCCTGCGGGCTTCCCTGAGACCCCCGCAGCAACGCGATGTGATCGCGTTGCTCCGGGGGTCTCCTACCTCCCTCCCTGCAGTAAGTCCCGGATCCAAAATGGCCGCGGATCCGGGTCCTGCAGGGAGGGAGGTGGCTTACCAAGTGCCTGCTCAGAGCAGGCACTTGGTAACGCTGCACTGCTCTCAGACAGATCGGTGATCTGTCAGAGTGCTGTGCAAACTGGCAGATCACCGATCTGTATTGTCCCCCCCTGGGGCAAAGTAAAAAAGTAAAAAAAAAAATTTCCAAGTGTGTAAAAAAAAAAAAAAAAAAAAATCCTAAATAATGAAAAAAAAAAAAAAATATTATTCCCATAAATACATTTCTTTATCTAAATAAAAAAAACAAAACAATAAAAGTGCACATATTTAGTATCTCCGCGTCCGTAACGACCCGACCTATAAAACTGGCCCACTAGTTAACCCCTTCAGTAAACACCGTAAGAAAAAAAAAAAAAAACGAGGCAAAAAACAACGCTTTATTATCATACCGCCAAACATAAAGTGGAATAACACGCGATCAAAAAGACGGATATAAATAACCATGGTACCGCTGAAAGCGTCATCTTGTCCCGCAAAAAACGAGCCACCATACAGCGACAACAGCAAAAAAATTAAAAAGTTATAGTCCTCAGAATAAAGCGATGCAAAAATAATTATTTTTTTCTATAAAATAGTTTTTATCGTATAAAAGCGCCAAAACATAAAAAAATGATATAAATGAGGTGTCGCTGTAATCGTACTGACCCGAAGAATAAAACTGCTTCATCAATTTTACCAAACGCGGAACGGTATAAACGCCTCCCCCAAAAGAAATTCATGAATAGCTGGTTTTTGGTCATTCTGCCTCACAAAAATCGGAATAAAAAGCGATCAAAACATGTCACGTGCCCGAAAATGTTACCAATAAAAACGTCAACTCGTCCCGCAAAAAACAAGACCTCACATGACTCTGTGGACTCAAATATGGAAAAATTATAGCTCTCAAAATGTGGTAACGCAAAAAATATTTTTTGCAATAAAAAGCGTCTTTCAGTGTGTGACGGCTGCCAATCATAAAAATCCGCTAAAAAACCCGCTATAAAAGTAAATGAAAAAAATGTATTTATTTCCATTTTCCCATTAGGGTTAGGGCTAGGGTTAGGGTTAGGGCTAGGGTTAGGGTTAGGGCTAGGGCTAGGGCTAGGGCTAGGGTTAGGGCTAGGGCTAGGGTTAGGGCTAGGATTAGGGCTAGGGTTAGGGCTAGGGTTAGGGCTAGGGTTAGGGCTAGGGCTAGGGTTAGGGCTAGGGTTAGGGCTAGGGTTAGGGTTGGGACTAGGGTTAGGGCTAGGGCTAGGGTTAGGGTTGGGGCTAGGGTTAGGGCTAGGGTAAGGGCTAGGGTTAGGGTTAAGGCTACAGTTAGGGTTGGGGCTAAAGTTAGGGTTAGGGTTTGGATTACATTTGCGATTGGGATTAGGATTAGGGGTGTGTCTGGGTTAGAGGTGTGGTTAGGGTTACCGTTGGGATTAGGGTTAGGGGTGTGTTTGGATTAGGGTTTCAGTTATAATTGTGGTGTTTCCACTGTTTAGGCACATCAGGGGGATCTCCAAACGCGACATGGCGTCCGATCTCAATTCCATCCAATTCTGCATTGAAAAAGTAAAACAGTGCTCCTTCCCTTCCGAGCTCTCCCGTGTGCCCAAACAGGAGTTTACCCCAACATATGGGGTATCAGCGTACTCAGGACAAATTGGACAACAACTTTTGGGGTCCAATTTCTCCTGTTACCCTTGGGAAAATACAAAACTGGGGGCTAAAAAATAATTTTTGTGGGAAAAAAAGAGATTTTTTATTTTCACGGCTCTGCATTATAAACTGTAGTGAAACACTTGGGGGCTCAAAGTTCTCACAACACATCTAGATAAGTTCGTGGGGGGGTCTAGTTTCCAACATGGGGTCACTTGTGGGGGTTTCTACTGTTTAGGTATATTAGGGGCTCTGCAAACGCAATGTGACGCCTGCAGACCATTCCATTTAAGTCTGCATTCCAAATGGCGCTCCTTCCCTTCCGAGCCCTCCCATGCGCCCAAACGCTGGTTCACCCCACATATGGGGTATCAACGCACTCAGGACAAATTGGACAACAACTTTTGGGGTCCAATTTCTCCTTTTACCCTCAAGAAAATACAAAACTGGGGGCTAAAAAATAATTTTGAGGGGAAATTTTTTATTTTATTTTCACGGCTCTGCGTTATAAACTGTAGTGAAATACTTGGGGGCTCAAAGTTCTCACAACACATCTAAATAAGTTCCTTGGGGGGTCTAGTTTCCAATATGGGGTCACTTGTGGGGGGTTTCTACTGTTTAGGTACATTAGGGGCTCTGCAAACACAATGTGACGCCTGCAGACCATTCCATCTAAGTCTGTATTCCAAATGGCTCTCCTTCCCTTCCGAGCCCTCCCATGCGCCCAAACGCTGGTTCTCCCCCACATATAGGGTATCAGCGCACTCAGGACAAATTGCACAACAACTTTTGGGGTCCAATTTCTCCTGTTACCCTCAGGAAAATACAAAACTGGGGGCTAAAAAATTATTTTTGTGGGAAAAAAAATTTTGTTTTATTTTTACGGCTCTGCATTATAAACTTCTGTGAAGCTCTTATTGGGTCAAAGTGCTCACCACACATCTAGATAAGTTCCTTAGGGGGTCTACTTTTCAAAATGGTGTCACTTGTGGGGGGTTTCAATGTTTAGGTACATCAGTGGCTCTCCAAACGCAACATGGCGTCCAATCTCAATTCCTGTCAATTTTGCATTGAAAGGTCAAACGGCGCTCCTTCCCTTCCGAGCTCTCCCATGCGCCCAAACAATGGTTTACCCCCACATATGGGGTATCAGAGTACTCAGGACAAATTGTGCCACAACTTTTGTGGTCCAATTTCTTCTCTTACCATTGGGAAAATAAAAAATTGGGGGCGAAAAGATAATTTTTGTGAAAAAAAAATGATTTTTTATTTTTACGGTTCTGCATTATAAACTTCTGTGAAGCACTTGGTGGGTCAAAGTGCTCACCACACCTCTAGATAAGTTCCTTAGGGGGTCTACTTTCCAAAATGGTGTCACTTGTGGGGGGTTTCAATGTTTAGGCACATCAGTGGCTCTCCAAACGCAACATGGCGTCTCATCTCAATTCCTGTCAATTTTGCATTGAAAGGTCAAACGGCGCTCCTTCCCTTCCGAGCTCTCCCATGCGCCCAAACAATGGTTTACCCCCACATATGGGGTATCAGAGTACTCAGGACAAATTGTGCCACAACATTTGTGGTCCAATTTCTTCTCTTACCATTGGGAAAATAAAAAATTTGGGGCGAAAAGATAATGTTTGTGAAAAAAAATGATTTTTTATTTTTACGGTTCTGCATTATTAACTTCTGTGAAGCACTTGGTGGGTCAAAGTGCTCACCACACCTCTAGATAAGTTCCTTAGGGGGTCTACTTTCCAAAATGGTGTCACTTGTGGGGGGTTTCAATGTTTAGGCACATCAGTGGCTCTCCAAACGCAACATGGCGTCCCATCTCAATTCCAGTCAACTTTGCATTGAAAAGTCAAATGGCGCTCCTTCCCTTCCGAGCTCTGCCATGCGCACAAACTGTGGTTAACCCCCACATATGGGGTATCAGCGTACTCAGGACAAATTGTACAACAACTTTTGGGGTCCATTTTCTCCTGTTACCCTTGGCAAAATAAAACAAATTGGAGCTGAAGTAAATTTTTTGTGAAAAAAAGTTAAATGTTAATTTTTATTTAAACATTCCAAAAATTCCTGTGAAGCACCTGAAGGGTTAATAAACTTCTTGAATGTGGTTTTGAGAACCTTGAGGGGTGCAGTTTTTAGAATGGTGTCACACTTGGGTATTTTCTATCATATAGACCCCTCAAAATGACTTCAAATGAGATGTGGTCCCTAAAATAAAATGGTGTTGTAAAAATGAGAAATTGCTGGTCAACTTTTAACCCTTATAACTCCCTAACAAAAAAAAATTTTTGGTTCCAAAATTGTGCTGATGTAAAGTAGACATGTGGGAAATGTTACTTATTAAGTATTTTGTGTGACATATCTCTGTGATTTAATTGCATAAAAATTCAAAGTTGGAAAATTGCGAAATTTTCAAAATTTTCGCCAAATTTCCGTTTTTTTCACAAATAAACGCAGGTAATATCAAAGAAATTTTACCACTATCATGAAGTACAATATGTCACGAGAAAACAATGTCAGAATCACCGGGATCCGTTGAAGCGTTCCAGAGTTATAACCTCATAAAGGGACAGTGGTCAGAATTGTAAAAATTGACCCGGTCCATAACGTGCAAACCACCCTTGGGGGTAAAGGGGTTAAATAGTGGGCCATAGAAAGCCTAGTTTTAAAAAAAAAAAAAATTTGGTATCTAAATTCTCCCTGAAAAAAAAAAAACTGTGGGAGATTAATATTGGCCTTTCTGCTTGTCTGCCAGTCCTGAGTGTGCCATCTCTCTTAAATAGTGGGCCATAGAAAGCCTAGTTTTTTTTTTTTAAATTTGGTATCTAAATTCTCCCTGAAAAAATAAAAAAAACGTGGGAGATTAATATTGGCCTTTCTGCTTGTCTGCCAGTCCTGATTGTGCCATCTCTCTTAAATAGTGGGCCATAGAAAGCCTAGTTTGTTTGTTTTTTAAATTTGGTATCTAAATTCTCCATGAAAAAATAAAAAAAAACGTGGGAGATTAATATTGGCCTTTCTGCTTGTCTGCCAGTCCTGATTGTGCCATCTCTCTTAAATAGTGAGCCATAGAAAGCCTAGTGTTTTTTTTTTTTAAATTTGGTATCAAAATTCTCCCTGAAAAAAAAAAACTGTGGGAGATTAATATTGGCCTTTCTGCTTGTCTGCCTGTCCTGATTGTGCCATCTCTCTTAAGTAGTGGGCCATAGAAAGCCTAGTTTTTTTTTTAAATTTGGTATCTAAATTCTCCCTGAAAAAATAAAAAAAAAACGTGGGAGATTAATATTGGCCTTTCTGCTTGTCTGCCAGTCCTGATTGTGCCATCTCTCTTAAATAGTGGGCCATAGAAAGCCTAGGTTTTTTTTTTAAATTTGGTATCTAAATTCTCCCTGAAAAAAAAAACCTGTGGGAGATTAATATTGGCCTTTCTGCTTGTCTGCCAGTCCTGATTGTGCCATCTCTCTTAAATAGTGGGCCATAGAAAGCCTAGTTTTTTTTTTTTTAAATTTGGTATCTAAATTCTCCCTAAAAAAAAAAAACCTGTGGGAGATTAATATTGGCCTTTCTGCTTGTCTGCCAGTCCTGATTGGGCCATCTGTCTTAAATAGTGGGCCATAGAAAGCCTAGTGTTTTTTTTTTTTTAATTTGGTATCTAAATTCTCCCTGAAAAAAAAAAACCTGTGGGAGATTAATATTGGCCTTTCTGCTTGTCTGCCAGTCCTGATTGGGCCATCTGTCTTAAATAGTGGGCCATAGAAAGCCTAGTGTTTTTTTTTTAATTTGGTATCTAAATTCTCCCTGAAAAAAAAAAACCTGTGGGAGATTAATATTGGCCTTTCTGCTTGTCTGCCAGTCCTGAGTGTGCCATCTCTCTTAAATAGTGGGCCATAGAAAGACTAGTTTTTTTTTTAATTTGGTATCTAAATTCTGACTGAAAAAAAAAAAAACCTGTGGGAGATTAAATAGTGGGCCATAGAAAGCCTAGTTTTTTTTTTTTAAATTTGGTATCTAAATTCTCCCTGAAAAAAAAAACGTGTGGGAAATTAAAATTGGCCTTTCTGCTTGTCTGCCAGTCCTGATTGTGCCATCTCTCTTAAATAGTGGGCCATAGAAAGCCTAGTGTTTTTTTTTTTAAATTTGGTATCTAAATTCTCCCTGAAAAAAAAAACCTGTGGGAGATTAATATTGGCCTTTCTGCTTGTCTGCCAGTCCTGAGTGTGCCATCTCTCTTAAATAGTGGGCCATAGAAAGACTAGTTTTTTTTTTAATTTGGTATCTAAATTCTGCCTGAAAAAAAAAAAAACCTGTGGGAGATTAATATTGGCCTTTCTGCTTGTCTGCCAGTCCTGATTGTGCCATCTCTCTTAAATAGTGGGCCATAGAAAGCCTAGTTGTTTTTTTTTAAATTTGGTATCTAAATTCTCCCTGAAAAAAAAACGTGTGGGAAATTAAAATTGGCCTTTCTGCTTGTCTGCCAGTCCTGATTGTGCCATCTCTCTTAAATAGTGGGCCATAGAAAGCCTAGTGTGTTTTTTTTTTAATTTGGTATCAAAATTCTCCCTGAAAAAAAAAACCTGTGGGAGATTAATATTGGCCTTTCTGCTTGTCTGCCAGTCCTGATTGTGCCATCTCTCTTAAATAGTGGGCCATAGAAAGCCTAGTATTTTTTTTTAAAATTTGGTATCAAAATTCTCCCTGAAAAAAAAAAAACTGTGGGAGATTAATATTGGCCTTTCTTCTTGTCTGCCAGTCCTGATTGTGCCATCTCTCTTAAATAGTGGGCCATAGAAAGCCTTTTTTTTTTTTTAAATTTGGTATCTAAATTCTCCCTGAAAAAAAAAAAACTGTGGGAGATTAATATCGGCCTTTCTGCTTGTCTGCCAGTCCTGATTGTGCCATCTCTCTTAAATAGTGGGCCATAGAAAGCCTAGTGTTTTTTTTTTAATTTGGTATCTAAATTCTCCCTGAAAAAAAAAACCTGTGGGAGATTAATATTGGCCTTTCTGCTTGTCTGCCAGTCCTGATTGTGCCATCTCTCTTAAATAGTGGGCCATAGAAAGCCTAGTATTTTTTTTTTTTAAATTTGGTATCAAAATTCTCCCTGAAAAAAAAAAACTGTGGGAGATTAATATTGGCCTTTCTGCTTGTCTGCCAGTCCTGATTGTGCCATCTCTCTTAAATAGTGGGCCATAGAAAGCCTTTTTTTTTTTTTTAATTTGGTATCTAAATTCTCCCTGAAAAAAAAAAACCTGTGGGAGATTAATATTGGCCTTTCTGCTTGTCTGCCAGTCCTGATTGTGCCATCTCTCTTAACCCCTCTGTGACCTTGGACGTACTATCCCGTCGAGGTGCCCTGGGCCTATCTGACCCTTGACGGGATAGTACGTCCTGCCCTTTAGTGCGATACCGCGACTTAAGTCGCGGTGATCGCATTAAAATTCCGACGCCATCTCACCTGGGGGGAGATGGCCTCGGCATCCAGGGCATTGTCGCCGCCCACCCGCCCTCTCGATCGCTGTGATTGGCTGTTCAATTCTGAACAGCCAATCACAGCCATTCTCATTGTTTCAGCCAATCGGAGCGGCTGAAACAATGAGGTCACAGGCTAGGATCGAGTACCGATGTACTCGATCCTAGGTCCGGTGCCTGGCAACGCCAGGCACCGGCAAGAACACCCCGGATTGGCGCGATCGCCGATCGCATCGATCGCGCCAATCGCAGGGCACCGCGCGGTATTACCGCGCTGTGCCCTGCCGGAACCTGCGTGGATCGGTGCTCTAATAGCACCGATCCTAGGATAGGACACAGTGCAGGCCCAGCAGGGCCTGCAGGAGCCGATTGGCGCGATCGATGTCATCGTCGATCGCGCCAATCACAGGGCGCAGCGGCGATCACGCTGTGACCGCTCTGTGCCCTGCAGGTGACCTGGCTGTGACCTGCCTAGGATGGCGCGAACAGATCCGATCCTAGGCAGGTCACAGCCAGGTCACCAGGAAAGCTCTGATTGGTGGGATCGATGTTATGGTCGATCCCACCAATGACAGGTCACAGCAGCAGCATGACCGCTCTGTGACCTGTCTGTGTCACCTGCCTGACCTGTGTATGACCGCTCTGCAGGGTCCTCATTCTAGCTGAGGATTCCTACAGAGCGGTCATACTGCTGGATCTCCCTGCTGGATTTTGTGCCTGGATCTCCCTGCCGTGCTGGGTATTGTGGTGCTACAGCAGCCTGTAGCACCACAATCCCTGCTAAAGAAAGAAGACAACTAAACGTAAGTTTTATCCCTGATCCCTGCCCAATCCCCGTTCATCCACCCCAATCCCCGTTCATCCACCCCAATCCCCGTTCATCCACCCCAATCCCCCCTTCCCCCTCTTTTTACCCCCTCCACCCCCATTTGTGCCGCCTCCGTGCGCACATTTAGTAGCCGCCGAGCGTTGATTGGTGATGCAGTTCACCGATCAACGCTCGCGCTCGCTTTTTTTCCCTCGCCCCCGTTGCGCCAACTCCGTACACACATTCCGCAGCCGGCCAAAGTTTGATAAGTGACGCAGTTCACTTATCAGAGTTTGTGCCTGCCGTTTTCCTTTTTTTTTTTTCACCCCCCTTTTGCGCCACCTGACTACAACCGTACGTTTTGATCACTGATCCCTGCCCAATCCCCACTTCCACCCCCATCTCCCTTCCCCCTCTTTTTACCCCCCTTTGCACCTCCTTCCGTGCGCCCATTTAACAGCCGCCGAACGTTGATTGGTGATGCAGTTCACCGATCAACGCTCGCGCTCGCTTTTTTTCCCTCACCCCCGTTGCGCCAACTCCGTACACACATTCCGCAGCCGCCAAAGTTTGATAAGTGACGCAGTTCACTTATCAGAGTTTGTGCCTGCCGTTTTCCTTTTTTTTTTTTCACCCCCCTTTTGCGCCACCTGACTACAACCGTACGTTTTGATCACTGATCCCTGCCCAATCCCCACTTCCACCCCCATCTCCCTTCCCCCTCTTTTTACCCCCCTTTGCACCTCCTTCCGTGCGCCCATTTAACAGCCGCCGAGCGTTGATTGGTGACGCAGTTCACCGATCAACTCTCGCGCTCGCTTTTTTCCCTTCAGCCTTTTTGCGCAACCTCCGTACACACATCCCGCAGCCGCCAAACTTTGATAAGTGACGCAGTTCTCTTATCAGAGTTTGTGCCTGCCTTTTTTTTTTTTTCAGGTTTTTCTTCTCCTTTTAGCATTTTCTTTTCAGATAAGTTTGCACAAATCACTATCCCCCCACACATACACATACAGTTATCAATAAAGTGCACCCAATCACCATATTCACACAAAAATGTCCCGCTCGTCCCGTTCGTCCCAACAGCGCTATTCATTGGAGGAGGCATATGCTTTCCTTGCCTCCGACACTGATAGCGAGGGAGAGGATCCCACTTTTCTTCACTTTTCTGATTCTTCATCCTCTTCCTCCTCCTCCTCCTCTTCCTCCTCATCTTCCTCCTCGGGTCCTGCGGAACCACCATGCAGACGCCCCAGGACAGAAGATGAGGCAGCCCCCACCACTCCTGAACCAGCGCTCCCCACTGCGGAACCCACATGGACCTCGCCCCCCGAAAATTACGAGCCACTGATTCCTGATTTTGTGGCAGAAACAGACTTTTTCAAAGTCTTTTTCTCTGAGGATTTTATTAACCTCATGGTGGAGCAAACTAATTTGTATGCTCGTCAATTTTTGGAGCAAAACCCCGGTACATCATTTTCCAACTGGTCTCCTGTAGACGCAGTTGAAATGATGCAGTTTTGGGGCCTGGTCCTCCACATGGGGATCGTGAAGAAGCCAGAAATGCGGCAATATTGGAGTGTAGATGTTTTATATAACACTCCAGTATTCCGAATGGCCATGGTTCGGAGACGTTTTGAGGCCATCCATAAATTCCTGCATTATTCCGATAATGCACAGTGTCCCGCACGAGATGACCCCAACTTTGACCGTCTGTTCAAAGTTCGGCCGGTCATCGAACACTTCAACAAAAAGTTTTCTGAAGTGTACGTGCCCAAAAGGGACATCTGCGTGGATGAGTCCTTGGTCCATTTTAAGGGGCGGCTCGGATTCCGTCAATACCTGCCCAACAAAAGGGCCAGGTACGGAATCAAACTCTACAAGCTGTGTGAGAGTGCCTCAGGGTACATCCACAGGTTTAGAGTGTATGAAGGGAAGGACAGCAGGATTGAACCCCCTGAGTGTCCTCCTGTCCTGGGAGTGAGTGGGAAGATCGTGTGGGATTTGGTGCACCCACTGCTGGATAAAGGTTATCACCTCTATACTGATAACTTTTATACCAGCATCCCACTCTACAAATCCCTCTCTGCGCGAGGTACCGCAGCCTGCGGTACTGTGTGCAAAAATCAGAGAGGCCTCCCAAAGACGCTACTTCGGCAGATGCTCAGAAAAGGTGAGAGCAAGGCCCAATGTAGCGACCACCTGCTGGTGGTCAAGTACAAGGACAAGAGGGATGTCCTTCTCTTGACCACCATACATGGTGATGGCAGAGCCCTCAGCACTGTACGGGGTACCTCTACACAGGTCTGCAAACCGGACTGTGTACTGGGCTACAACAAAAGCATGGGGGGGGTTGATCTCTCTGATCAACTCCTCCAACCATACAGTGCTTTGAGAAAGGCCAAGGTGTGGTACAAAAAGTTGGCCATCCACATCGTACAAATGGCAATGCTCAACGCTTTCCTGCTGTTACGATGTGCACGCCACACCGATACGTCGTACCTTCAGTTCCAGGAGGTAGTGGTTAAGGCCCTGATATTTGGTACTCCGGAAGGAGAGGGCCCCAGTACTTCCGGAACTGAAGATGCTCGTATCGTACCAGGCCAGCATTTTCCGGGGGTGGTCCCGCCAACCGGCAGAAAAGGTAAGCCGCAAAAAAGGTGCCGAGTGTGTTACAAAAGGGGAATACGCAAGGACACCATTTAGCAATGCGACACCTGCCCCGAAAAACCTGGCCTGTGTATGAAGGATTGCTTCAGATTGTACCACACCTCCATGCACTACTAATTTACTTTACAAGAAAGCGTACATTAGTTCCAAAAAGGGGGCACATCTAGATAAGTTCCTTGGGGGGGGTCTAGGTTCCAAAATGATTTCACTTGTGTTTTTTTTTTTACTGTTTAGGCACATCAGGGGCTCTGCAAACGGAACATGACGACCGCAGACAATTTCTGCATTCCAAAACGTCACAACTTCCCTTTCGAGCCCCAACGTGTGCCTAAACAGTTTTTTCCCACATATGGCGTACCAGCGTAATCAGGACAATTTGGACAACAACTTTTGATGTCCAATTTCTCCTGTTACCTTTGGGAAAATTAAAAATTGGGGACTAAAATATCATTTTTGTGGGAAAAAATAGGATTTTTTATTTTCACGCCTGGGCATTATAAACTTTAGTGAAGCACGTGGGGGTTCACAATTCTCACCACACAACTAGATAAGTTCCTTAGGGGGTACAGTTTCCAAAATGGGGTCACTTGTGGGGGTTTTCTACTGTTTAGTCACATCAGGGGCTCTGCAAATGGAACATGATGCCAGCAGAACATTCCATCAAAGTCTGCATTCCAAAACGTCACTACTTCCCTTTCGAGCCCCAACGTGTGCCCAAACAGTAGTTCCTCCCCACATATGGGGTATCAGCGTACTCAGGACAAATTGGACAACAACTTTTGGGGTCCAATTTCTCCTGGTACCCTTGGGAAAATTAAAAATTGGGGACTAAAATATCATTTTTGTGGGAAAAAATAGGATTTTTTATTTTCACGCCTGGGCATTATAAACTTTAGTGAAGCACGTGGGGGTTCAAAATTCTCACCACACAACTAGATAAGTTCCTTAGGGGGTACAGTTTCCAAAATGGGGTCACTTGTGGGGGGTTTCTACTGTTTAGTCACATCAGGGGCTCTGCAAATGGAACATGATGCCAGCAGAACATTCCATCAAAGTCTGCATTCCAAAACGTCACTACTTCCCTTTCGAGCCCCAACGTGTGCCCAAACAGTAGTTCCTCCCCACATATGGGGTATCAGCGTACTCAGGACAAATTGGACATCAGCTTTTGGGGTCCAATTTCTCCTGGTACCCTTGGGAAAATTAAAAATTGGGGACTAAAATATCATTTTTGTAGGAAAAAATAGGATTTTTTATTTTCACGCCTGGGCATTATATACTTTAGTGAAGCACGTGGGGGTTCAAAATTCTCACCACACAACTAGATAAGTTCCTTAGAGGGTCTAGTTTCCAAAATGGGGTCACTTGTGGGGGGTTTCCACTGTTTAGGCACATCATGGGCTCTCCAAACGCGACATGGCGTCCGATCTCTATTCCAGCCAAAGTTAGCTTGAAAAAGTCAAACGGCGCTCCTTTCCTTCTGAGCCCTGCCATGCGCCCAAACAGTGGTTCCCCCCAAATATGGGGTATCAGCGTACTCAGGACAAATTGGACAACAACTTTTGGGGTCCAATTTCTCCTTTTACCCTTGAGAAAATAAAAAATTGGGGACTAAACGATCATGTTTGTGGAAAAAATAGGATTTTTTTTTTTCACGCCCGGGCGTTATAAACTTTCGTGAAGCACTTGGGGGATAAAAGTGCTCTTGACACATCTAGATAAGTTCCTTAGGGGGTCTAGTTTCCAAAATGGGGTCATTTGTGGGGGGTTTCCACTGTTTAGGCACATCAGGGGGTCGCCAAACGCGACATGGCGTCCGATCTCAATTCCAGCCAAATTTAGCTTGAAAAAGTCAAACGGCGCTCCTTTCCTTCTGAGCCCTGCCATGCGCCCAAACAGTGGTTCCCCCCAAATATGGGGTATCAGCGTACTCAGGACAAATTGGACAACAACTTTTGGGGTCCAATTTCTCCTTTTACCCTTGAGAAAATAAAAAATTGGGGACTAAACGATCATGTTTGTGGAAAAAAATAGGAATTTTTTTTTTCACGCCCGGGCGTTATAAACTTTCGTGAAGCACTTGGGGGATAAAAGTGCTCATGACACATCTAGATAAGTTCCTTAGGGGGTCTAGTTTCCAAAATGGGGTCACTTGTGGGGGGTTTCCACTGTTTAGGCACATCAGGGGGTCGCCAAACGCGACATGGCGTCCGATCTCAATTCCAGCCAAAGTTAGCTTGAAAAAGTCAAACGGCGCTCCTTTCCTTCTGAGCCCTGCCATGCGCCCACACAGTGGTCCCCCCCACATATGGGGTATCAGCGTACTCAGGACAAATTGGACAACAACTTTTGGGGTCCAATTTCTCCTTTTACCCTTGAGAAAATAAAAAATTGGGGACTAAACGATCATGTTTGTGGAAAAAATAGGATTTTTTTTTTTCACGCCCGGGCGTTATAAACTTTCGTGAAGCACTTGGGGGATAAAAGTGCTCATGACACATCTAGATAAGTTCCTTAGGGGGTCTAGTTTCCAAAATGGGGTCATTTGTGGGGGGTTTCCCCTGTTTAGGCACATCAGGGGGTCGCCAAACGCGACATGGCGTCCGATCTCAATTCCAGCCAAATTTAGCTTGAAAAAGTCAAACGGCGCTCCTTTCCTTCTGAGCCCTGCCATGCGCCCAAACAGTGGTTCCCCCCAAATATGGGGTATCAGCGTACTCAGGACAAATTGGACAACAACTTTTGGGGTCCAATTTCTCCTTTTACCCTTGAGAAAATAAAAAATTGGGGACTAAACGATCATGTTTGTGGAAAAAAATAGGAATTTTTTTTTTCACGCCCGGGCGTTATAAACTTTCGTGAAGCACTTGGGGGATAAAAGTGCTCATGACACATCTAGATAAGTTCCTTAGGGGGTCTAGTTTCCAAAATGGGGTCACTTGTGGGGGGTTTCCACTGTTTAGGCACATCAGGGGGTCGCCAAACGCGACATGGCGTCCGATCTCAATTCCAGCCAAAGTTAGCTTGAAAAAGTCAAACGGCGCTCCTTTCCTTCTGAGCCCTGCCATGCGCCCAAACAGTGGTCCCCCCCCACATATGGGGTATCAGCGTACTCAGGACAAATTGGACAACAACTTTTGGGGTCCAATTTCTCCTTTTACCCTTGAGAAAATAAAAAATTGGGGACTAAACCATCATGTTTGTGGAAAAAATAGGAATTTTTTTTTTCACGCCCGGGCGTTATAAACTTTCGTGAAGCACTTGGGGGATAAAAGTGCTCATGACACATCTAGATAAGTTCCTTAGGGGGTCTAGTTTCCAAAATGGGGTCATTTGTGGGGGGTTTCCACTGTTTAGGCACATCAGGGGGTCGCCAAACGCGACATGGCGTCCGATCTCAATTCCAGCCAAATTTAGCTTGAAAAAGTCAAACGGCGCTCCTTTCCTTCTGAGCCCTGCCATGCGCCCAAACAGTGGTCCCCCCCACATATGGGGTATCAGCGTACTCAGGACAAATTGGACAACAACTTTTGGGGTCCAATTTCTCCTTTTACCCTTGAGAAAATAAAAAATTGGGGACTAAACGATCATGTTTGTGGAAAAAATAGGATTTTTTTTTTTCACGCCCGGGCGTTATAAACTTTCGTGAAGCACTTGGGGGATAAAAGTGCTCATGACACATCTAGATAAGTTCCTTAGGGGGTCTAGTTTCCAAAATGGGGTCATTTGTGGGGGGTTTCCACTGTTTAGGCACATCAGGGGGTCGCCAAACGCGACATGGCATCCGATCTCAATTCCAGCCAAATTTAGCTTGAAAAAGTCAAACGGCGCTCCTTTCCTTCTGAGCCCTGCCATGCGCCCAAACAGTGGTCCCCCCCACATATGGGGTATCAGCGTACTCAGGACAAATTGGACAACAACTTTTGGGGTCCAATTTCTCCTTTTACCCTTGAGAAAATAAAAAATTGGGGACTAAACGATCATGTTTGTGGAAAAAATAGGATTTTTTTTTTTCACGCCCGGGCGTTATATACTTTCGTGAAGCACTTGGGGGATAAAAGTGCTCATGACACATCTAGATAAGTTCCTTAGGGGGTCTAGTTTCCAAAATAGGGTCACTTGTGGGGGGTTTCCACTGTTTAGGCACATCAGGGGGTCGCCAAACGCGACATGGCGTCCGATCTCAATTCCAGCCAAATTTAGCTTGAAAAAGTCAAACGGCGCTCCTTTCCTTCTGAGCCCTGCCATGCGCCCAAAAAGTGGTTCCCCCTCACATGTGGGGTATCAGCGTACTCAGGATAAATTGGACAACAACTTTTGAGGTCCATTTTCTCTTTTTACCCTTGGGAAATTAAAAAGATTATTGCTGAAAGATCATTTTTGTGACTAAAAAGTAAAATGTTAATTTTTTCCTTCCATGTTGCTTCTGCTGCTGTGAATCACCTGAAGGGTTAATAAACTTCTTGAATGTGGTTTTGAGCACCTTGAGCGGTGCAGTTTTTAGAATGGTGTCGCTTTTGGGTATTTTCTGCCATATAGACCCTTCAAAATGACTTCAAATGTGAGGTGGTCCCTAAAAAAAATGGTTTTGTAAATTTGGTTGTAAAAATGAGAAATTGCTGGTCAAATTTTAACCCTTATAACTTCCTTGAAAAAAAAAAGTTTGTTTCAAAAATTGTGCTGATGTAAAGTAGACATGTGGGAAATGTTATTTATTAACTATATTGTGTCACATAACTCTCTGGTTTAACAGAATAAAAATTCAAAGTTGGAAAATTGTGAAATTTTCAAAATTTTCGCCAAATTTCCGTTTTTTTCACAAATAAACGCAAGTTATATCGAAGAAATTTTAGCACTATCATGAAGTACAATATGTTACAAGAAAACAGTCTCAGAATCGCTAAGATCCGTTGAAGCGTTTCGGAGTTATAACCTCATAAAGGGACAGTGGTCAGAATTGTAAAAATTGGCCTGGTCATTGACGTGCAAACCACCCTTGGGGGTAAAGGGGTTAAATAGTGGGCCATAGAAAGCCTAGTTTTTTTTTTTTTAAATTTGGTATCTAAATTCTCCCTAAAAAAAAAAAAAAACGTGGGAGATTAATATTGGCCTTTCTGCTTGTCTGCCAGTCCTGAGTGTGCCATCTCTCTTAAATAGTGGGCCATAGAAAGCCTATTTTTTTTTTTAAATTTGGTATCTAAATTCTCCATGAAAAAAAAAACCTGTGGGAGATTAATATTGGCCTTTCTGCTTGTCTGCCAGTCCTGATTGTGCCATCTCTCTTAAATAGTGGGCCATAGAAAGCCTAGTGTTTTTTTTTTAAATTTGGTATCAAAATTCTCCCTGAAAAAAAAAAAAAACAGTGGGAGATTAATATTGGCCTTTCTGCTTGTCTGCCAGTCCTGAGTGTGCCATCTCTCTTAAATAGTGGGCCATAGAAAGCCTAGTGTTGTGTTTTTTTTAAAATTTGGTATCTAAATTCTCCCTGAAAAAAAAAAAACAGTGGGAGATTAATATTGGCCTTTGTGCTTGAATGACAGTCCTGCGTGTGTGGCATCTCTCTCATTTTGTGCCACAGAAAACAGAGTGTGTAACATCGTGCCTGATTTTCCTTGCGGTCTCACCCACCTATAAAGGGATATCTAAATCATACAGAAGTTAGAGTTCACCTTCTAAGTTGTTTGACAGGAACAAATACCTTTAGTTTGGTGACGTTTTTAAAACAATTAGGAAGTCTGGTGGAAGAGGTCGTGGCCGTGGGCGTTCATTGCCAGCTGGTAATGATGGTAGTGGTAGTGGAGCATCGGGTGGTCGTGGGAAAAACAATATAGCACCTAAGTATCGAGCTGTGGAGCCAGGTTCGTCGTCTGGCTACACAAGGCCTCGAACGCTCCCTTTTCTGGGAGTAGGAAAACCGCTTTTAAAGCCGCAGCAGCAAGAGCAAGTTTTGGCTTACCTTGCTGACTCAGCCTCTAGCTCTTTTGCCTCCTCTTCTGAAACTGGTAAATGTAAAAGCAGCGCATCGTTAGTGGATGTTCACGGTTAGGGACAAGTCGCTTCCTTGTCCTCTTCAGCAAAAACAGCAACAGAGAAGGATGCAGCAGGCGACACAACGGGTTACTCCATGGAGCTCTTTACACATACCGTCCCTGGCTTAGAATGTGAAACAGTTAACAGGCCATGCCCATTACAAGTTGAATCTGACATGGAGTGCACTGATGCACAGCCACAGCCAGACTACTATGCTGGTCCTTTGACTCAGACCACAACATTGCCCTCGCAGGGTACTGATCCAGAATCAGACCCTGATGAGACTATGTTGCCCCGTCACGAACGCTATAACACCGACTTACACGGTGACACAGATGAAGTTGAACACGAGCTAGAAGAGGAGGTTATAGATGACCCAGTTGTTGACCCCGATTGGCAGCCATTGTGGGAACAGGGTGCAGGCGGCAGTAGTTCTGAAGCGGAGGAGGAGGGGCAGCAGCAGGCATCAACATCGCAACAGGTTCCATCTGCCGGGCCCGTAGATGGCCCAAAACGCGTGGCAAAGCCAAAACCTGTTGGAGGACAGCGTGGCCATCTGGTTAAAGCTCAGTCTGCAATGCCTGAAATGGGATCCAATGCTAGAAAGAGTGCAGTCTGGCATTTTTTTAAACAACATCCAATTGATCAGCGCAAAGTCATCTGTCAAAAATGTTCAACTACCTTAAGCAGAGGTCAGAATCTGAAAAGTCTAAATACAAGTTGCATGCATAGACATTTAACCACCATGCATTTGCAAGCCTGGACTAACTACCAAACGTCCCTTATGGTTGTGGCACCCTCGGCCAATGAAGCTAGTCAGCAACGCTACATCCCTTCCGTCAGTGTAAGGCCACCATTTTCCGCACCACCTGCAGTATCTGTGCAGGTTTCTTTGCCAGGCCAAAGCAGTCTGGGTCAGGGAATCACCAGTTTCGTAGTAGGAAACACTGCATCTAGGGCACCGGCGGCAACAATACCATCTCCAACCATCTCTCAGTCTGCCATGTCCACCGGCACCCCCTCTAGTTCCACGATCTCCAGCTCTCCAGTCCAGCTCACCCTACATGAGACTCTGGTTAGAAAAAGGAAGTACTTAGCCTTGCATCCGCGTACACAGGGTTTGAACACAGGGTGCACCTGACAACAGATGCATGGACCAGTAGGCATGGCCAGGGACATTACGTGTCCATCACGGCACACTGGGTGAATGTGGTGGATGCAGGGTCCACAGGAGACAGCAATTTTGGGACAGTTCTGCCTAGCCCACGGTCTAGGAAACAGTTGGCTGTAGCTGTTCGCACCCCCTCCTCCTCCTCCTCGTCCTCCTGCAGAAGCGAGAGCTCGTCCACAGACCGCAGTCGCCCAACCACTCCATCCGCAGCTGCCACAGTTGCACACCAGTTGTCCCATTATGGGGCAGCTACTGGCAAACGTCAGCAGGCTGTATTGGCTATGAAGTGTTTGGGTGACAATAGACACACCGCGGAAGTTCTGTCCGAGTTCTTGCAGAAAGAAACGCAGTCGTGGCTGGGCACTGTAGATCTAGAGGCAGGCAAGGTAGTGAGTGATAACGGAAGGAATTTCATGGCTGCCATCTCCCTTTCCCAACTGAAACACATTCCTTGCCTGGCTCACACCTTAAACCTGGTGGTGCAGTGCTTCCTGAAAAGTTATGCGGGGTTATCCGACCTGCTCCTCAAAGTGCGCGGACTTTGCTCGCATATCCGCCGTTCGCCCGTACACTCTAGCCGTATGCAGACCTATCAGCGTTCTTTGAACCTTCCCCAGCATCGCCTAATCATAGACGTTGCAACAAGGTGGAACTCAACACTGCACATGCTTCAGAGACTGTGCGAACCGAGGCGTGCTGTTATGTATTTGTGGGAGGATACACATACACGGGCAGGCAGTAGGATGGCAGACATGGAGTTGTCAGGTGTGCAGTGGTCGAAGATACAAGACATGTGTCAAGTCCTTCAGTGTTTTGAGGAATGCACACGGCTGGTTAGTGCAGACAATGCCATAATAAGCATGAGCATCCCCTAATGCGTCTGCTGATGCAAAGTTTGACGCACATAAAGGAGCAGGCGTCTGCAGCAGAGGAAGAGGAAACCCTTGATGACAGTCAGCCATTGTCTGGTCAGGGCAGTGTACAGGACGAGGTAGCGGGCGAACAGGAGGAGGAGGACGAGGAGGATGATGGGGATGAGTATTTTTTTAATGAGGAAGCTTTTCCGGGGCCACGGGAAATTGGTGGCGTGGCAAGGCCGGGTTCTGGTTTTTTGAGGGACACAAGTGACGTAGATTTGCCTGAAACAGCCCCTCAACCCAGCACAACCGCAGATTTGAAAACTGGAACTTTGGCCCACATGGCGGATTATGCCTTACATATCCTCAAAAGGGACACACGCATTACTAAAATGATGAACGATGACGATTACTGGTTGGCCTGCCTCCTTGATCCTCGCCATAAAGGCAAATTGCAAAATATTATGCCACATGAGAACTTGGAACTAATATTAGCAACCAAACAATCAACTCTTGTTGACCGTTTGCTTCAGGCATTCCCAGCACACAGCGCCCGTGATCGTTCTCACACGAGCTGCAGGGGCCAGCAGACCAGAGGTGTTAGAGGTGCAGAAATCAGAAGTGGCGTTGGCCAGAGGAGTTTTCTGACCAGGTTGTGGAGTGATTTTGCTATGACCGCAGACAGGACAGGTACTGCAGCATCAATTCAAAGTGACATGAGACAACATTTGTCCAGTATGGTTACAAACTATTTTTCATCCCTTATCGATGTTCTCCCTCAACCGTCATTCCCATTTGATTACTGGGCATCCAAATTAGACACCTGGCCAGAATTGGCAGAATATGCATTGCAGGAGCTTGCTTGCCCGGCAGCTAGTGTCCTTTCAGAAAGAGTATTCAGTGCTGCAGGTTCAATATTAACCGAAAAAAGGACTCGTTTGGCTACCCAAAATGTTGATGATCTAACATTCATTAAAATGAACCACAACTGGATTTTGAATTCTTTTGCCCCACCTTGCCCGGCTGACACCTTGGTTTCCTATGAAAAGGTCTTGCTTGTGGACTACTCTGACAGACTTTCCCAATCGCGTAATTTGCAGCAGCTGATTGTCCAGCATACGACATGTTTACACCTCCCTAAATGGCCAAAATCCCCCCCACGGGGCCGTGGTCTCGCCACTTGGCGCAAGCACCCGTGAGAGTGCCGTTTGTCTGAAGAGGTGGGTGTGCCTGCTTTTGGTCGACGGCACTGCCACTGGGTCCCTCATAGTACAATAAAGTGTCTCTGGCGGTGGTGGTGCGCACCCAACGTCAGACACACTGTTGTAACATGAGGGGCCCTGGGCCTGTACCGCTGGCCACAAGACAGCCCCCCCCCCAAGCTCAAACATTGCTCTACCACTTGCACAATTATCTCTCACAGTTCCACCAATGTTTAGTCTATGCGCTGACATCATTCAATGCCTGGCACTGACAATACCATTGTGTTGACATGTATGATGGTACTTAACATAGTCAGGGGCAGTGTCCTATATTTACACCAGTAAATAATTAGCGCCAAATTACTAGGTCTAAAATTCAGTAGAGTAGCCCACCCCTGTACCTAAGTATCCTACCCTTTTGTGTTTTGGTTTTGTTGTAATGCGAGACATTAACATCTATTTATTTTTTGGGAGTACTAACTGGCAGACACTCATTACAATCGGCCTCCGCTGACAACACCAATGCTGCCTGCGTACCCCTGCAAGAGAATTGCAAGTGCCTACAGCCAAATTTTGTTATGTTAGGCCTACTACGCCTGTCTGCGGTCCCTCCTTCCACTAGTCCTCCAGTGACCTGTCTACTGCTGCCCGTGAACCCTGGAACCAATTTAAAAGTGCCTACAGCCAAATTTTGTTATGTTAGGCCTACTACGCCTGTCTGCGGTCCCTCCTTCCACTAGTCCTCCAGTGACCTGTCTACTGCTGCCCGTGAACCCCTGGAACCAATTTTAAAGTGCCTACAGCCAAATTTTGTTATGTTAGGCCTACTACGCCTGTCTGCAGTCCCTCCTTCCACTAGTCCTCCAGTGACCTGTCTACTGCTGCCCGTGTACCCCTGGAACCAATTTAAAAGTGCCTACAGCCAAATTTTGTTATGTTAGGTCTACTACGCCTGTCTGCGGTCCCTCCTTCCACTAGTCCTCCAGTGACCTGTCTACTACTGCCCGTTAACCCCTGGAACCAATTTTAAAGTGCCTACAGCCAAATTTTGTTATGTTAGGCCTACTACGCCTGTCTGCGGTCCCTCCTTCCACTAGTCCTCCAGTGACCTGTCTACTGCTGCCCGTGAACCCCTGGAACCAATTTAAAAGTGCCTACAGCCAAATTTTGTTATGTTAGGCCTACTACGCCTGTCTGCGGTCCGTACTTCCACTAGTCCTCCAGTGACCTGTCTACTGCTGCCCGTGAACCCCTGGAACCAAATTAAAAGTGCATACAGCCAAATTTTGTTATGTTAGGCCCACTACGCCTGTCTGCGATCCCTCCTTCCACTAGTCCTCCAGTGACCTGTCAACTGCTGCCCGTGTACCCCTGGAACCAATTTAAAAGTGCCTACAGCCAAATTTTGTTATGTTAGGCCTACTATGCCTGTCTGCGGTCCCTCCTTCCACTAGTCCTCCAGTGACCTGTCTACTGCTGCCCGTGAACCCCTGGAACCAATTTTAAAGTGGCTACAGCCAAATTTTGTTATGTTAGGCCTACTACGCCTGTCTGCGGTCCCTCCTTCCACTAGTCCTCCAGTGACCTGTCTACTGCTGCCCGTGTACCCCTGGAACCAATTTAAAAGTGCCTACAGCCATATTTTGTTATGTTAGGCCTACTACGCCTGTCTGCGGTCCCTCCTTCACTAGTCCTCCAGTGACCTGTCTACTGCTGCCCGTGAACCCCTGGAACCAATTTTAAAGTGCCTACAGCCAAATTTTGTTATGTTAGGCCTACTACACCTGTCTGCGGTCCCTCCTTCCACTAGTCCTCCAGTGACCTGTCTACTGCTGCCCGTGAACCCCTGGAACCAATTTAAAAGTGCCTACAGCCAAATTTTGTTATGTTAGGCCCACTACGCCTGTCTGCAGTCCCTCCTTCCACTAGTCCTCCAGTGACCTGTCTACTGCTGCCCGTGTACCCCTGGAACCAATTTAAAAGTGCCTACAGCCAAATTTTGTTATGTTAGGTCTACTACGCCTGTCTGCGGTCCCTCCTTCCACTAGTCTTCCAGTGACCTGTCTACTGCTGCCAGTGAACCCCTGGAACCAATTTTAAAGTGCCTACAGCCAAATTTTGTTATGTTAGGCCCACTACGCCTGTCTGCGGTCCCTCCTTCCACT
The DNA here is from genome assembly GCF_032444005.1 of Ranitomeya imitator. Classification (NCBI taxonomy): domain Eukaryota; kingdom Metazoa; phylum Chordata; class Amphibia; order Anura; family Dendrobatidae; genus Ranitomeya; species Ranitomeya imitator. The sequence goes on along the minus strand of NC_091282.1, from coordinate 650,128,960 downwards.
AGTCCTCCAGTGACCTGTCTACTGCTGCCCGTGAACCCCTGGAACCAATTTAAAAGTGCCTACAGCCAAATTTTGTTATGTTAGGCCCACTACGCCTGTCTGCGATCCCTCCTTCCACTAGTCCTCCAGTGACCTGTCTACTGCTGCCCGTGTACCCCTGGAACCAATTTAAAAGTGCCTACAGCCAAATTTTGTTATGTTAGGCCTACTACGCCTGTCTGCGGTCCCTCCTTCCACTAGTCTTCCAGTGACCTGTCTACTGCTGCCAGTGAACCCCTGGAACCAATTTTAAAGTGCCTACAGCCAAATTTTGTTATGTTAGGCCTACTACGCCTGTCTGCGGTCCCTCCTTCCACTAGTGTTAGGTCTCGAGTTCCCGCTTTTGCACAGGGGGAATCTCGAGCCATCCCCGTTGCGGTCTCCCATTCTTATCCAGCCGCAGTGGAGTCTGCTCAGCAGGGACGTCGGTCCCAGCGTCTTGCTCAGTCTCACTCTGTACAGAGAGTTACTGCTGCTTCTTCAGCTTCTGCCATTAAAGCCAGTGCTGGTCAGCAGCGAGCGGACTTCTCTGGGACTAAGTCCTTGTCTGCACACACTGAGCATGCCCAGGGCAAGATCTCCCGTTGGAGATCGAGGGTCATGTGCTCAGGCTCTGCAGCACATTCCATTGGTCCTCTTGGCAGGTCTTGGAAGGGCAAAGTTTCTGTGGCCACTTCCTGTGCTGCAACTATATAAACTGCGCATGACCGCACGGCCATGCGCTAGTGTACAATTGTTAATGTGTGTATGTTGTGAGTGCAAGTCGTCCTTGGATACCCCTACCCTATTGAATGTCTGTTCGCGGAAGGTGTATGGTTGCTATCTAGCGCCCGACTTATCCTACAGCACGAATCACACATTACAGCGTCCAGTTGCTGTGACCGCCAGTACGGCGCCATGCACTTCCTCTGTGCTTTCCTTACCCAAGCCTGGGTGGTTAGTGGCGTTCGTCAGTGCGGCACCGCATGCACTCTTGTGCTTTTATATTGTTATTTAGTTTCCTTACACACCCAGTTGCGGTGTTGTGCCAGCAAGGGTCTAATCGGACTTCAATCCTAGTTGGGGTTGTGTTCGCTGACTACTTGCTCGAGCTCTATGTGCGGTACTGCGGTCCTGTGACGCAACAGGATCGCTTCCTTCACGCTGGGTGAAGTTTAACCCACGTGTGTATACTTATGAGTACCTCCATATAGTCCGTCATTACTTGGCAGCAGGTTCCATCTCTGCACGGTGGACCCCGGGCTGCGAACGCACCATACTCTATCTGTCTTATTATTTGGTGCGTTCCGCTAGCCCTAACATTACACTAGCGCCAGGGTCTGGCTAGTAATGACGGACAAACAGCAATCCTTGCGGTATATCCAGCAGCTGGAGGGTAGGTTGGCGGCTCTTGAGAGCACAACCTCAGCTGTGGATGTTACCGCAGTTGCTGTACAGGCTGCTAGCGTGGCTGCAGCAACCCTGTCCATTGCCACCCCTGCTCCGACATTTTCTCGCCTCCCGCTGCCAGAAAAATTTTCTGGTGATAGCAAATTTTGTAGGGGATTTGTGAGTCAGTGCTCTATTCACCTCGAGCTCCTGGCTGCACGTTTTCCCACAGAGCGGGCTAAGGTGGGATTTATAGTGTCTCTCTTGTCGGACAGGGCGTTGGAATGGGCTACGCCGCTGTGGGAGCGTGGCGATCATGTGGTGCAGAGTGCTCCGCTGTTTCTGAGCACTCTGAAACAGGTCTTTTTAGGACCTCAAGTCACCCATGATACTGCGCTCCAACTGCTGGCATTAACTCAGGGTGAGTCCTTGGTCAGTAATTTTGCCGTCCAATTCGCACTTTAGCTTCTGAGCTGGATTGGTCGGATAAAGCTCTTATCCCCATATTTTGGAGGGGCCTGGCTGACCACGTTAAGGACGCTCTGGCCACTAGGGAGGTTCCTGCCACACTGGAGGAGTTAATAACTGTCTCCACTCGAATTGACCTCCGTTTTAACGAGCGGAGGTTAGAGCGAGCCCAGTGTAGGCAGAGGTTTCGGCTGGCTCCTACCTTCGCCAAACCTCTGGAATCTCCGGTCCTGGTCCCTGAGTCACATGAGGCCAGGGAAGTGTCACAAGCGGGATCTAAGTCCCGGACCGCTTGTGCACTCAAAGTCTGTCATGTTTGCCAGCAGTCAGGACATCTAGCCACCAGATGTTCTCAGCGGTCGAGGAAACGTCAGCGTCTAGTGTTAGTAGGTGGAGGTACACTAGACACGGCGACGTTTGCCTCTAAATTGTCCTTTAAGGGGACAATTACTATAGGCTCATTCTCCCACTCGGTAGAGCTCTGCGTGGATTCTGGGGCGGAGGGCAATTTTATGTCTTCTGCCTTCGCCCAACGTCACGCAATACCCCTGGTTATGCTAGCTCAACCAGTAACGGTACGAGTGGTGAATGGGTCGACACTGCCCTCACAGATAACACAACAGACCATCCCTTTTACTCTGTCCATGTCGCTATCTCATCAGGAGATAATATCTCTGCTCGTCATTCCTGAGGGAATTGATGAGGTCCTGTTGGGAATACCTTGGCTACGGTACCACTCTCCTCATATCGAGTGGTCCTCTGGCAGAATCCTGGGATGGGGCGAATCTTGTGGGGGTAGGTGTCAGAGGGAGTGCATTCAGGTTGCTACTACAGAGGTACCCGCAGATCTTTCCTCTCTCCCCAAGCAGTATTGGTCTTATGCAGACGTGTTCTCCAAAAAGGCGGCGGAGATCCTTCCGCCCCATCGCCCCTATGACTGTCCTATTGATCTCTTGCCTGGTGCTGAGCCTCCCCGGGGTCGAGTCTATCCGCTATCTCTCCCGGAGACGGAGGCAATGCCACAGTACATCCAGGAGAATCTGGCAAGAGGATTCATTAGGAAGTCAGTGTCACCTGCTGGGGCAGGGTTCTTCTTCGTGCAGAAGAAGAATGGGGAATTGCATCCATGCATAGACTACAGGGGTCTTAATGCCATCACCGTTAAAAATAAGTATCCTTTGCCCTTGATATCTGAGCTCTTCGATAGGCTTCGGGGAGCAAGGGTATTTACTAAACTAGATTTGCGGGGTGCTTACAACCTGATTCGCATCCGTGAGGGGGACGAATGGAAGACGGCTTTTAACACCAGGGATGGGCACTATGAATATCTGGTGATGCCCTTCGGGCTCTGTAATGCCCCAGCCGTTTTCCAAGACTTTGTGAACAATATCTTCTGGGATATGCTTTCCACCTCGGTTGTAGTCTATCTGGATGATATTCTCATCTACTCTCCAGATATTGACTCCCACCGGAGAGATGTTTGCAAAGTCTTCGACCTCCTACAGGCAAACTCCCTCTATGCCAAGTTGGAGAAGTGTATGTTTGAGCAGGAGTCCTTACCTTTCCTGGGCTACATCATCTCTGCCCAGGGATTGGCTATGGATCCTGCCAAACTACAGGCTGTGATGGACTGGCAGGAACCCCATTCTCTTAAAGCGGTGCAGCGCTTTATGGGGTTCATTAATTATTATCGCCAGTTCATTCCGCACTTCTCAACTTTGGTAGCTCCCTTGGTTGCCCTCACCAAGAAGGGGGCGAATCCCAAATTGTGGTCTGAGGAGGTCTCCAAGGCCTTTAACTCTATAAAGTCACACTTCGCTAGCGCTCCCATCCTACATCGCCCCGATGTTGATAAGCCATTTATCATGGAGGTGGATGCCTCTTCTGTTGGTGCTGGAGCAGTCCTCTTCCAAAAGGATGCTCAAGGTCGGAAGCATCCTTGCTTCTTTTTCTCCAAGACCTTCTCACCAGCAGAGAGGAATTATTCCATCGGGGACAGGGAGTTGCTAGCCATGAAGTTGGCTTTCTCGGAGTGGAGACATCTCTTGGAGGGAGCACGTTTTCCCTTCCAAGTCTTCACAGACCATAAAAATTTGGTGTACCTGCAGACAGCCCAGCAGTTGAATTCTCGCCAGGCCAGATGGTCCTTATTCTTCTCCCGGTTTCATTTCACCCTTCATTTTCTTTCTGGGGAGAAGAACATTCGGGCCGACGCTCTCTCTCACTCCGTTGTGTCATCTGCGGAGGAGGAGGAGGAGCCTCGGCTTATTGTCTCCACCGAGAGCTTGAGAACTGTGGCTCCGGTTTCGCTAGAGTCTGTGCCCCCGGGCAAGACTTTTGTTCCATCCAGTTTGCAACCGGAGGTTCTCTCTTGGGCACACTCATCCAGGGTGGGTGGACATTTTGGTACCAAAAGGACATCTGAGTTACTGGCGAGGACATACTGGTTGCCGCATATGGCTCGTGATATCGCAGAGTATGTTCGGGCGTGTGTCTCTTGCGCCAAGAACAAGACTCCTCGGCAACGGCCAGCTGGTTTGCTTTATCCTCTGCCGGTGGCGGACAGGCCCTGGGAGATGGTCGGGATGGACTTTGTGGTGGGCTTACCCAAGTCTCGTAACTGCACCATTATCTGGGTGATCACCGACCATTTTTCCAAAATGGTGCACTTGGTGCCTCTTCCACGGCTACCTTCTGCACGGGCGTTGGCTGTCTTGTTCGTCAAGCATATCTTTCGCCTACACGGTATGCCAGACAAAATTGTTAGTGACCGGGGTCCCCAGTTTGCGTCTCGTTTCTGGAGAGAGCTTTGTCGTCTACTCAGTATTGAGTTGAATCTCTCTTCGGCATATCATCCCGAGACGAATGGGTTGGTAGAGAGGGCCAACCAGACCTTGGTCACATATTTACGACATTTTGTTTCTGCCAGTCAGGATGACTGGGCATCCTTGCTACCGTGGGCAGAGTTTGCACTTAACAATGCCGTAGCCGACTCCACCGGTCAGACTCCATTCCTCCTAAATTACGGCCAGCATCCGCGTGTTCCTGTGCCCATGCCTGTGTCTTCTGCTGACTCCAGGGTGGCAGACTGGGCTGTGGAGGCACGGGACATTTGGGACCGCACGCAGGATGCCATTCGGGCCTCCAAGGAGAGAATGAGGTCCTCCGCCGATGTTCATCGGCGCCCCGCTCCGACCTTTGCTCCTGGCGACTTGGTGTGGCTCTCCGCCCGTAACATCAGGCTGCGAGTTGAGTCCACTAAGTTTGCTCCTCGCTACTTGGGTCCCTTCAAGGTTCTCGAACGGGTTAATCCTGTGGTCTACCGTTTGGCTCTTCCTCCACGCTTGGGTATCACCGACACCTTTCATGTGTCCCTCTTGAAACCCGTATACATGTCCCGGTTTTCCGAGTCATCTGCCAGGACATCGGATTCGTCTACGGACGATTACGAGGTGAACGCTATATTGGGGTGCAAGGTGGTACGCGGCAAAAAGTTCTATCTGGTGGATTGGAAGGGTTATGGCCCAGAGGACAGGTCATGGGAGCCTGCTGAAAACATTCGGGCCCCACAGCTCATTGCTGCCTTCGAGCGTAGCGAGGCCCAAGGAGGGGGGCCCTAGGAGGGGGTTAATGTTAGGTCTCGAGTTCCCGCTTCTGCACAGGGGGAATCTCGAGCCATCTCCGCTGCGGTCTCCCATTCTTATCCAGCCGCAGTGGAGTCTGCTCAGCAGGGACGTCGGTCCCAGCGTCTTGCTCAGTCTCACTCTGTACAGAGAGTTACTGCTGCTTCTTCAGCTTCTGCCATTAAAGCCAGTGCTGGTCAGCAGTGAGCGGACTTCTCTGGGACTAAGTCCTTGTCTGCACACACTGAGCATGCCCAGGGCAAGATCTCCCGTTGGAGATCGAGGGTCATGTGCTCAGGCTCTGCAGCACATTCCATTGGTCCTCTTGGCAGGTCTTGGAAGGGCAAAGTTTCTGTGGCCACTTCCTGTGCTGCAACTATATAAACTGCGTATGACCGCACGGCCATGCGCTAGTGTACAATTGTTAATGTGTGTATGTTGTGAGTGCAAGTCGTCCTTGGATACCCCTACCCTATTGAATGTCTGTTCGCGGAAGGTGTATGGTTGCTATCTAGCGCCCGACTTATCCTACAGCACGAATCACACATTACAGCGTCCAGTTGCTGTGACCGCCAGTACGGCGCCGTGCACTTCCTCTGTGCTTTCCTTACCCAAGCCTGGGTGGTTAGTGGTGTTCGTCAGTGCGGCACCGCATGCACTCTTGTGCTTTTATATTGTTATTTAGTTTCCTTACACACCCAGTTGCGGTGTTGTGCCAGCAAGGGTCTAATCGGACTTCAATCCTAGTTGGTGTTGAGTTCGCTGACTACTTGCTCGCGCTCTATGTGCGGTACCACGGTCCTGTGACGCAACAGGATCGCTTCCTTCACGCTGGGTGAAGTTTAACCCACGTGTGTATACTTATGAGTACCTCCATATAGTCCGTCATTACTTGGCAGCAGGTTCCATCTCTGCACGGTGGACCCCGGGCTGCGAACGCACCATACTCTATCTGTCTTATTATTTGGTGCGTTCCGCTAGCCCTAACAACTAGTCCTCCAGTGACCTGTCTACTGCTGCCCTTGTACCCCTGGAACCAATTTAAAAGTGCCTACAGCCACATTTTGTTATGTTAGGCCTACTACGCCTGTCTGCGGTCCCTCCTTCCACTAGTCCTCCAGTGACCTGTCTACTGCTGCCCGTGAACCCCTGGAACCAATTTTAAAGTGCCTACAGCCAAATTTTGTTATGTTAGGCCTACTACGTCTGTCTGCGGTCCCTCCTTCCACTAGTCCTCCAGTGACCTGTCTACTGCTGCCCGTGTACCCCTGGAACCAATTTTAAAGTGCCTACAGCCACATTTTGTTATGTTAGGCCTACTACGCCTGTCTGCGGTCCCTCCTTCCACTAGTCCTCCAGTGACCTGTCTACTGCTGCCCGTGAACCCCTGGAACCAATTTTAAAGTGCCTACAGCCAAATTTTGTTATGTTAGGCCTACTACACCTGTCTGCGGTCCCTCCTTCCACTAGTCCTCCAGTGACCTGTCTACTGCTGCCTGTGAACCCCTGGAACCAATTTAAAAGTGCCTACAGCCAAATTTTGATATGTTAGGCCCACGACGCCTGTCTGCTATCCCTCCTTCCACTAGTCCTCCAGTGACCTGTCTACTGCTGCCCGTGAACTCCTAGAACCAATTTTAAAGTGCCTACAGCCAAATTTTGTTATGTTAGGCCTACTACGCCTGTCTGCGGTCCCTCCTTCCACTAGTCCTCCAGTGACCTGTCTACTGCTGCCCGTGAACCCCTGGAACCAATTTAAATGTGCCTACAGCCAAATTTTGTTATGTTAGGCCTACTACGCCTGTCTGCGGTCCCTCCTTCCACTAGTCCTCCAGTGACCTGTCTACTGCTGCCCGTGTACCCCGGGAACCAATTTAAAAGTGCCTACAGCCAAATTTTGTTATGTTAGGCCTACTACGGCTGTCTGCGGTCCCTCCTTCCACTAGTCCTCCAGTGACCTGTCTACTGCTGCCCGTGAACCCCTGGAACCAATTTAAAAGTGCCTACAGCCAAATTTTGTTATGTTAGGCCTACTACGCCTGTCTGTGGTCCCTCCTTCCACTAGTCCTCCAGTGACTTGTCTACTGCTGCCCGTGAACCCGTGGAACCAATTTAAAAGTGCATACAGGCAAATTTTGTTAATTTAGGCCTACTACGCCTGTCTGCGGTCCCTCCTTCCACTAGTCCTCCAGTGACCTGTCTACTGCTGCCCGTGTACCCCTGGAACCAATTTAAAAGTGCCTACAGCCAAATTTTGTTAATTTAGGCCTACTACGCCTGTCTGCGGTCCCTCCTTCCACTAGTCCTCCAGTGACCTGTCTACTGCTGCCCGTGAACCCCTGGAACCAATTTAAAAGTGCCTACAGCCAAATTTTGTTATGTTAGGCCCACTACGCCTGTCTGCGGTCCCTCCTTCCACTAGTCCTCCACTGACCAGACCACTGCTGCCCGTGTACCCCTGGAACCTATTTTAAATTGCATAGAGCATCCTTTCTTTAATAGTAGGCATACAAACTCTGTCTGTGGTCCATTATTGAAATTGTCCTCCACTGAACAGACCAATGCTGCCTGTGTACCCCTGTAACCTTTTTTAAACTGCATTGAGCCAAATGTTGTGTTTAAGGCCTACTACCTGTGTCTGTCTGCGCCACTCAATACAGCTGTCCTCCTTTTAAAAAAGCTGAGCGTCAATAGTCTGGTTTTCAGCCTATAGGAATTTGAAAACTGCATTGGGGCTACTACTACTACTTCGGTAGGGCCTACTAACGGTGTCTGCCGCTCCAAGGTGTTCCCCAGGTTTCCTCTCCATAGCTTAGAGCTTCTAGCTCTCGTTTAGTAGTTGTTGAAAACAACACTGCATTCGGCCTACAAGTTGGGTCTGGGGTGTAGAGATGGTGTGTTCCACTCCAAGGTGTTCCCCAGGTTGCCTCTCCATTGCTTCAATCTTAAAGCTCTTCTTAAGTAGTTGTCGAAAACAACACTGCATTCGGCCTACAAGTTGGGTCTGGGGTGTAGAGACGGTGTCTTCCGCTCCAAGGTGTTCCCCAGGTTGCCTCTCCATTGCTTCAATCTTAAAGCTCTTCTTAAGTAGTTGTTGAAAACAACACTGCATTCGGCCTACAAGTTGGGTCTGGGGTGTAGAGACGGTGTCTTCCGCTCCAAGGTGTTCCCCAGGTTTCCTCTTCATTGCTTCAATCTTCTGGCTCTCGTTTAGTAGTTGTTGAAAACAACACTGCATTCGGCCTACAAGTTGGGTCTGGGGTGTAGAGACGGTGTGTTCCACTCCAAGGTGTTCCCCAGGTTGCCTCTCCATTGCTTCAATCTTAAAGCTCTTCTTAAGTAGTTGTTGAAAACAACACTGCATTCGGCCTACAAGTTGGGTCTGGGGTGTAGAGACGGTGTCTTCCGCTCCAAGGTGTTCCCCAGGTTGCCTCTCCATTGCTTCAATCTTAAAGCTCTTGTTTAGTAGTTGTTGAAAACAACACTGCATTCGGCCTACAAGTTGGGTCTGGGGTGCAGAGACGGTGTCTTCCACTCCAAGGTGTTCTCCAGGTTGCCTCTCCATTGCTTCAATCTTAAAGCTCTTCTTAAGTAGTTGTTGAAAACAACACTGCATTCGGCCGACAAGTTGGGTCTGAGGTGTAGAGACGGTGTCTTCCGCTCCAAGGTGTTCCCCAGGTTTCCTCTTCATTGCTTCGATCTTCTGGCTCTCGTTTAGTAGTTGTTGAAAACAACACTGCATTCGGCCTACAAGTTGGGTCTGGGGTGTAGAGACGGTGTCTTCTGCTCCAAGGTGTTCTCCAGGCTGCCTCTCCATTGCTTCAATCTTAAAGCTCTTGTTGAGTAGTTGTTGAAAACAACACTGCATTCAGCCTACAAGTTGGGTCTGGGGTGTAGAGACGGTGTCTTCCGCTCCAAGGTGTTCTTCAGGTTGCCTCTCCATTGCTTCAATCTTAAAGCTCTTCTTAAGTAGTTGTTGAAAACAACACTGCATTCGGCCTACAAGTTGGGTCTGGGGTGTAGAGACGGTGTCTTCCGCTCCAAGGTGTTCCCCAGGTTGCCTCACCATTGCTTCAATCTTAAAGCTCTTCTTAAGTAGTTGTTGAAAACAACACTGCATTCGGCCTACAAGTTGGGTCTGGGGTGTAGAGACGGTGTCTTCCGCTCCAAGGTGTTCTCCAGGTTGCCTCTCCATTACTTTAATCTTAAAGCTCTTATTTAGTAGTTGTTGAAAACAACACTGCATTCGGCCTACAAGTTGGGTCTGGGTGTACAGACGGTGTCTTCCGCTCCAAGGTGTTCTCCAGGTTGCCTCTCCATTGCTTCAATCTTAAAGCTCTTGTTTAGTAGTTGTTGAAAACAACACTGCATTCGGCCTACAAGTTGGGTCTGGGGTGTAGAGACGGTGTCTTCCGCTCCAAGGTGTTCCCCAGGTTGCCTCTCCATTGCTTCAATCTTAAAACTCTTGTTTAGTAGTTGTTGAAAACAACACTGCATTCGGCCTACAAGTTGGGTCTGGGGTGTAGAGACGGTGTCTTCCGCTCCAAGGTGTTCTCCAGGTTGCCTCTCCATTGCTTCAATCTTAAAGCTCTTGTTTAGTAGTTGTTGAAAGCAACACTGCATTTGGCCTACAAGTTGGGTCTGGGGTGTAGAGACGGTGTCTTCCGCTCCAAGGAGTTCTCCAGGTTTCCTCTCCATTGCTTCAATCTTAAAGCTCTTCTTAAGTAGTTGTTGAAAACAACACTGCATTCGGCCTACAAGTTGGGTCTGGGGTGTAGAGACGGTGTGTTCCACTCCAAGGTGTTCCCCAGGTTGCCTCTCCATTGCTTCGATCTTCTGGCTCTTTTTAAGTAGTTGTTGAAAACAACACTGCATTCGGCCTACAAGTTGGGTCTGGGGTGTAGAGACGGTGTCTTCCGCTCCAAGGTGTTCCCCAGGTTGCCTCTCCATTGCTTCAATCTTCTGGCTCTCGTTTAGTAGTTGTTGAAAACAACACTGCATTCGGCCTACAAGTTGGGTCTGGGGTGTGGAGACGGTGTCTTCCACTCCAAGGTGTTCCCCAGGTTTCCTCTCCATTGCTTCGATCTTCTGGCTCTCGTTTAGTAGTTGTTGAAAACAACACTGCATTAGGCCTACTAGTTGGGTTGGGTCCTTCTATCTGTGTCTGCCGCTCCTTGCTGTTCTCCTACAGTGAACAAAGCTGTGCCACCGGTTTACTACTGTTGCCAATTTTGAACTGCATTTAGAATACTTACTGATTTGGGCCTACTCTCTGTGTCAGCCTCTCATTCCAGTTGTCCTCCACTGAACAAAACAATGCCCCCTGGTTAGTCCTGTTACCAATTTTGAACTGCATTTAGCCCACTTTATTCTTTGGGCCCATATCTGTTTCCCCCTCATCCTGCCCATTGCCCAGCCAGTGATAGATGAGTCTGCTGGTACATTGACCCATAATGCAACATTCCACGTGCATGCTACACAACAACATTGTGACCCTGCTGAAATTCAGGTTGCTCTTCCCGCATACCATACCACCTTACACGGGGACAAAGAGGAAGGTGCAGATGAAGGTGCAGGTTCCTTCATCAGGTGAGGGGAGGAATACTCGTTGGCGACGCCACTGGCACAGGGCCCCTCATAGTACACAAAAGTATTGCTGCCGGTGGGAGGCGCCCCCACCGTGTAAACACACCGCTGTACTTTGAGGGGCCCTGTGCCAGTGCCAATGCCAACGAGTGGGCCCCCCCCCCTGCTTGCTCAGGATCACAGCACTTGCAAAGTTGAAATACTTACCTCTCCCTGCTCCACTGCCGTGACGTGGTCCAGATTTACTGGGCACACTAATTACTTGAACCAGCCCTACCCCCCACAACTTTAGCCAAATGACCCCCAATTTCAAATGCCTTACAATTATTATAAGCTAAATTAAGATTGACAAGCTTCAGTAACAAGAATGGATGTTTTTGCCATTAACATGGGCTCTGTACATGTTTTCCTGGCCTCTACTCACTGCCGACTATGCTCCCCCATTGACTTGCATTGGGTTTCGTGTTTCGGTCGATCCCCGACTTTTCGCGATAATCGGCCGATTCCACTCGACTCGACTTTTGAGATAGTCGGGTTTCGCGAAACCCGACTCGACTCTAAAAAGGTCAAGGTCGCTCAACCCTAGTCTTAGGTAACAAACTAATGACCACAATGACTTGAAGTGAAAATAGAATTAAGTTCAAGGGATTAATAGTCCAAGAATGTCCCCTGATTCACCAACCTGCCTGAATTCAGTTTAACTGAGTGTGTGCAGCACAGTTTGTTCCAATACTTAAGCAAGTGGTAAACTTAGCTCTGGTGTTGGTTGGTGGCAGTCATCTAGATTCATCTCCAAGTAGTGATTATGGCAAAGTCCTGTTGCAGAGTGAATCTGTTGCGGGAGCGTCCTCCAGTGCATGCTCCTCTCCTGTGCCTGACAGAAGACTGGAAGCGCTGCTGCTAGTCTGCGGCATGAGCGGGTGACCTGAACAGTATGATGTCAAAAACAAACTTTGGTGAGGCCACAAACTGAAGCGTTTCAAAGGAGATGTAGTCCTTCTTCCTTAGGGTGTGGCTCACTCAGGTTAATCAAATATAAATGGCTTTGCTGATTAGGATAGCCATATTATACCAGGTGGGACTGTGCAAGAAGAGGGGAAGGCAATAAAAACCCATATAGAAGGCGCAGAAAGGGAAAAAAATTCAGCTAAATTCACAGTATGAACATGGATATAATAAATGAAATGATTAAAATCTAATTGTCTATTTAATTGATCAAAATATGATCCTGAATTTCATTAATCTGAATTAGAGTTGAGCGACTTATACTTTTTTAGGATCGAGTCGGGTTTCGCGAAACCCGACTTTCTCAAAAGTCGGGTTGGGTGAATTCGGCCAATTATTTTGAAAAGTCGGGGGCCGACCGAAACACGAAACCCAATGCAAGTCAATGGGGAATCAAAGTCGGCAGTGAGTGGAGGACAGGAAAACACCTACAGTGCCCATTTTAATGCCAAATACATCAATTCTTATTTCTTAAGCTTGTCAATCTTAATTTACTATGTAATAATAGTTAGGCATTGAAAACAGGGGGTCATTTGGCTAAAGTTGTGGGGGAGGGGTAGGGCTGGCTCAAGATTTTCGTGGGCCCAGGAAACGCGGAATACGTCACGGCGGTGGAGCAGGGAGAGGTAAGTATTTCAACTTTGCAAGTGCTGTGATCCTGAGCAAGCAGGGGGGGCCCACTCGTTGGCACTGGCACAGGGCCCCTCATAGAACGGCGGTGTGTTTGACAGCAGGTGGCGCCTCCCACTGCCAGAGACACTTTTGCGTACTATGAGGGGCCCTGTGCCAGTGACATCGCCAACGAATATGCCCCCCCACCTGATGAAGGAACCTGCACTTTCATCTGCACCTTCCTCTTTGTCCCCGTGTAAAGTGGTATAGTATGCGGGAAGGGGAACCTGACTTTCAGCAGGGTCAGATTCAGGCTGTGAAGAGTGCAAGGGGAATGTAGTGGTCTGGGTCAATGTACCAGCAGACTCATCTAGCAGTGGCTGGGCAATGGGCAGGATGAGGAGGAAACAAAGATATAGGCCCAAATAATAAAGTAGGCTAAATGCAGTTCAAAATTGGTAACAGGACTAAACAGGCGGCATAGCTTTTTTCAGTGGAGGACAACTGTAATGAGTGGCGCAGACACAGTTAGTAGGCCCAAAATAAAAAAGTAGGCTAAAAGCAGTTCAAAATTGGTAACAGGACTAAAAAGGCGGCATTGCTTTGTTCAGTGGAGGACAACTGTAATGAGTTGCGCAGACACAGTTTGGGGGGGAACACTCTCTTGTGGGCGGTGGTACTGGCACAGGGCCCCTCATATTACGACGGTGTGTCTGACGTTGGTTGTGCACCACCACCATCAGAGACACTTCATTGAACTATGAGGGACCCTGTGCCAGTGTCGTCGCCCAAGAGTGGGTGCACACACCTGTCCAGGCAAAAGGCACTCGCACGGTTGCTTGCGCCAGGTGGTGACCACAGCCCTGTGGGGGGAGTCAGCCCATTTAGGGAGGTATAAAAATGGCCTATGGTGGACATTCAGCAGCTGCAAATGGCAGAATTGGAGAAGTCAGTAAGAGGAGGCCAAAAGCAAGACATTTTTCAGGCAAGCTACGTGTGAGCAGGAGAAGGTGGGGCAAAATAATTTGAAATCCATGACTGGTTCATTTTAATGAAGGTTAGATCATTAACATTCTGGGTAGCCAGACGTGTCCTTTTTTCGGTCAGTATTGAACCAGCAGCACTGAAGACTCTTTCTGATAGCACACTAGAAGCAGGGCAAGCGAGCTCCTGTAATGCATATTCTGCCAATTCAGGCCAGGTGTCTATTTTAGATGCCCAGTAATCAAAGGGGAATTACCTGTGAGGGAGAACATCGATAAGGGAGGAAAAGTAGTTCATAACCATACTGGACAAATGTTGTCTCCTGTCACTTTGAATCGATGCAGCACTACCTGTCGTATCAGCAGTCTGTAGTACAATTTCAATCTCCCTACAATGATCTCAGGAAAAGTATGGCAGCAATAAAAAGGACTGCTGCACACAAAAGTGTGGACAAATAAACAAGATAACTGCAGAAAGGAGCAACAGGATTTTTGCTTTTAAAAAAGCAGTTGGTTTGCACAGCGGCATGCAAACAGCAATTCAGCTATCAGGGAGCCTTATAAGGCAGCCTAATAAGCTACAGAGCTAATGCACAAAAATATAGCCTCCACTGTCCCTGCAAACAAATGGTGGTGTTGGACAGTGGAAATCGCTACAGCACCAGCAGTTTCGGGGCTTAATCTTCCCTCCCTAACTATATCCCTTCTTCTGATGAAGCTGCGGCAAACTCTCCCTATGCTACGATTGGCAGAAATAAGATGGCGGTCGGTGTGCATGCCCCTTTATAGCCCCTGTTACACCACTGAAAGCAAGCCAATCACTGTCATGCCCTTCTCTAAGATGGTGGGGACCGAGACCTATGTCATCACGCTGCCCACACTCTGCGTCCTCCTTCATTGACTGAAAAATGGCGCTGAATGCGTCATACAAAATGCGACTTTGGCGCGAAGATCGCCGACCTCATGGCCAATCCCACACTAGGATCGGGTCGGGTTTCATGAAACCCGACTTTGCCGAAAGTTGGCGATTTTTGAATTTGTCCGATCCGTTTCGCTCAACCCTAATCTGAATGTGTATTATTATTTATTATGTTTAGTTTTTATTTTTATTTTATTTATTATTATCAAATATTGGCCAATCATAAGATCGTTGGAGGACTACTACCAGACCGCCCAAGGTGTGTCTATAGGAAAGCCCAAACCATAGTTAATCTTACAGCTCCTAAAGTCAAGTCAGGAACCACACCAAGAATTCAATCCAGGATGTATCCAAAACATTTCTTACCATCAAAAAATAAATTCTATTATTACTTTATGTCATACTGGGCACTAGTTACCCTGCACTATTGATGAAGATATGAATGAGGCACTGGGCCAAATCATGCAAACTGTTATGTTATTTTTTTTGCTTTTCTACACACCTGTGTCCTATTGTGGTCCACCAACTTAGATGCATAGTTGTTCCATATACATATGTGACCTAACATTCACCAACATTGACTCCACAAGTCTAACCTGTTCCATATATATGTGCTAACGACGCGGTAGTATATACTGGTACCTCTTCCAACATATCTGTGAACTAAATGTCCCTTTAATTTCTAGGACCAAAAAACTTCATAAACAAGGAGACCTTTCGGAACAGTAGAATTAGAATTACTGAAATTAGGGGCTGTGGGTTCTCTATAACTAGACTTTTGGAATTGATGAAGGTCTTGGTTTAAATAAAAAAATGTTGAATGCTGCTCAAAGTCTATAAAGAAATAATTTTACTAATGTTGATTTCTCTTCAAATATTTCATAAGGGTGTTTTTCACATCCTTGTTTCTCATGCTATATATTAAAGGATTCAACATTGGAGTTACTGTCGTATAGAGAACGGAAATCACCTTGTCTGAATTAACAGAGCAATGCGTATGCTTATTTGAGTGTGGCCGTAGATACATGAATATAATTGGCCCATAGTAGAGGGTGACCACGGTGAGGTGAGAGGCGCAGGTGGAGAAAGCTTTTTGCCTTCCTACTGAAGAATGAATTTTAAGAATGCTGAATATTATATGGACATAGGATATCAGAGTCAAGAGGAAGGAGCACAGGACCATGATTCCTCCTGTGATAAACATTACTAGCTCACTGAGAAAGGTGTCTCCACAAGACATACGTATTAAAGCAGGTCCCTCGCATAAGTAGTGGTTGATGTTGAGACACTTGCAGAATGAAAGCTGAAATATGAGGGTCACTTGCACAATAGAGTTAACGATTCCAACGCTCCACGACAATCCAGCTAAGGAAAAACACAATGTCTTGCTCATTATGGTGTTGTAATGCAATGGTCTACAAATAGCGACAAACCTATCGTAGGCCATGAAGGCAAGAATTATACATTCTGTCCCACCCAAAGTTAAGGAGACATACATCTGTGCCACACATCCTAACAAGGAAATACTTGTGTCTTTGGATAAAGTGTTCATCAAGAGCACAGGAACAATAGATGAGGAAAAACAGATATCAATGATAGAAAGGTTGGTGAGAAAAAAGTACATGGGGCTGTGTAAAGTTGGACTGATCCTAACTGCAACAATCAACAGTAGATTTCCAAGTATTGTCATTAAATACATTAAAAAAAATATGACAAAGAAGAAGACTTGTAATTGAGGGACAGTAGACAACCCAAGTAAGATGAACCTCTGGGATGTAGTTTGGTTTGACTGTTCCATAGCATTCAACTGGACCCTGACATAAATAGAAATATAAACAAATTGCTTTTGAGTTTACATATGTTCTTTAAAGTAATTATTACCAAGACTTACATGGATTGCAGAATAAAAAAGAGCATGTTCTTCTCAAAAAGACCACATTAGTAGTAGAGAATAGGGATCATTCGTCAAACTCAATTTGACAGCTGCCCCACCCCTATCAAAGTGTATCAAAAGTGTGTAACCCCTCCCTGTCAGTGTATTTGGTTGCTTCCCCCTTTTGATAGTGTTTGATATTGTTATCACAGCATTTGATACATCGCTTTTATAATCATATTAGATTTTCATTTTATATGAAGTTGATATGAGTTTGCTGCTGTAATCAGGTGCTGTAATCAGAGCCAATGTATTTTTGAAGTTGATATGAGTTTGCTGCTGTAATCAGAGCAATGTATTTTATTCCCAATGATCACATAGTGCAATATGATCGTGTTTCTGCAGCATGTTATGTGAAAGGCATTCTGTGTATCACTAGGTGCCATGTTCAGGAGCTATTTCCATGCTTAAATACAACCAGATGTGCTCATGCAGGAACAGAACAATAATCTAGTTGTTGTGAGACTTGAAACATGCGGTGCACAGATACGTACAGACAAAACACAACAACATACATGAAAGTGTAAAGTATCGCCGCAGGGACACGGATCACGAACCACGAGAACCTCTTCCTAGGACAGATACCAAAAGCGGTTATATTGGGCTTTGCAGATAATGAAGCATTTATGGGTCTTATGCTAAAAGCCCTTTGCTGTTCTATCACTACCATGTCAGCCATGCGGCTTTATATCTGGATGGCCAACAGATACCCGCGAGACCTTATAATCCTAATTTTAATGATGATTTAGCCATCAGAGAGTATATGGCTGTTTATACCAAGGAAGGTGACGGGCACAAGGGGGCATTCTTTGCGTCTGGAGGAGAGAAGGTTTTTCCACCAACATAGAAGAGGATTCTTTACTGTTAGGGCAGTGAGAATCTGGAATTGCTTGCCTGAGGAGGTGGTGATGGCGAACTCAGTCGAGGGGTTCAAGAGAGGCCTGGATGTCTTCCTGGAGCAGAACAATATTGTATCATACAATTAGGTTCTGTAGAAGGACGTAGATCTGGGGATTTATTATGATGGAATATAGGCTGAACTGGATGGACAAATGTCTTTTTTCGGCCTTACTAACTATGTTACTATGTTACTATGGCCATTATTGCCTATATGTATTACATCATTTAGAGTGCGGATTACCATTCAAAAAGCTTTTACAGTGTTTCACTTCTGACTTGCGGAGAAATGATAGAATCGTATCAGATTTTGTGCCATTAAAATCAGCCACTTTAATAAAGATCTGTTCTAACAGACGTTATCTATTTCAACAAAAATGTGGTTGTCTTTGTCAGTTTTGTTGATCTAGATGTCTGCCCATGACATAGCCCCCATTGTTAGCTATCAGCTACTAGCAATAGCTAAATTCCCTAATGCCCCGTTTCATATGGAAGTTGATTGATTACATTCCAATGATGTTGTGTGTGTGTGGCATTGCTAGCTTATAATGTGTTCTTTATTTTCATTTAGTTCTGGCAATAAACATATTTAAGCTGATCTGTGTGCTTCTGCATCATTGTTTCCTTCATTTCTGTGACCCCCAGAACTCATAACACTCACATTTGTTTGTTGTGTATCTGGCCATATCACTGTCCCGCTGTGTTGATTGATCTGTTCTGGCTATCTGGATGTATCTGCGACATTGAACTGTTTGTTGTGTTTTGTCTGTATGTATCTGTGCACCACATATTTCAAGTCTCACAACAACAAGATTATTGTTCTGTTCCTGCATGAGCACATCTGGTTGTATTTACGCATGGAAATAGCTCCTGAACACGGCACCTAGTGATACACAGAATGCCTTTCACATAACATGCTGCAGAAACACGATCATTTTTCCCCATGTGATCATTGGGAATAAAATACATTGCTCTGATCACAGCAGCAAACTCATATCAACTTCAAAAATACATTGGCTCTGATTACAGCACCTGATTACAGCAGCAAACTCATATCAACTTCATATAAAATGAAAATCTAATATGATATAAAAGCGATGTATCAAATACTGTGATAACAATATCAAACACTATCAAAAGGGGGAAGCAACCAAATACACTGGGGAGGGGTTACACACTTTTGATACACTTTGATAGGGGCGGGGCAGCTGTCAAATTGTGTTTGACGAATGATCCCTATTCTCTACTACTCACATTTATAGAATCATCTTCGTTACAATGGATTCTATGATACTGAAAGTATTTGGCAGATATTACTTCTATTTACACTTTTCTAATGTGGTCAACAATACCTTTGGAAACTCTACTTTTGGTTAGAGTCTACAGAAGTCCTTATGTGCAGAGCCCTATACTAGAAATATTCTCAGTTACATTCTTCAAGATGATTATAACAATCAAGCAATTTTTTGAATAGTAATCATAGAATTTTTTTTTTATCCATCTCCTAGAGGAACTTTCTTGTTGAGTTGACCACTTGCCAATTTCCCACATTCATCTACCACACCGACTGAGGTAATAGTTTCAATACTGTATGTAAGAAGGCTTTAAAAAATTAAAATTTTAATAGTTCATTTTCAATGAGCAAAACGCAAAGTGAATGAAAAAAGCAGAAATCCAAATTTGACCACTCTTCTTTCCAGGAACACTTGAAGGAACTTGGCAGGGAAGTTGTTATAAAGATCTAACCACAAATTTTCTGTGAATGTAGACTTGTGCAAATCATTTTATCTCTCAATATACATTATTACCACAGAATGACTCTTAAGATCTTTATGAGGCTATATTATCACTTCCAGGACTCATTATTCTTCGTAATGTTGAAGTTAGTTTTTATTTATGTTGGCTGTATGTTCGGGTTCCTTGTCCTACTGCAGAATAAATTGGAGGCAATCTGATGCTTCAATGAGGTACTTGCATGAAGGATATGCCTACATTTCTAAGCTTAGAGGTCACCAAGAAAAGACAATGTTCATGACCTTAGATTTAATGGTTGACCAAGTACACTTACTACAGTAGCTGAAACACATATTATGCTTAATTTCCATTGAAATTGGAAGATATCCAGCAGTGATTCCATGAGCTTAGAACTGGTAGGTGTTTGGCTCCAAGTTTCTTCCACAGCAGGACAACATTCCAAACAGTCATCGTCATTAAGAACTATCTCAAGTGTAAAAAAAAACAAGGAGTCCTGGACTTGATGATATGACCCCTACAAGGCCCTGAACTCACATCATCCAGTCTGTCTGGGATCACAAGAAGAGACAGAAAGAACCTCACAAACCTCATACCGAGAAGATCTGTAGTTACTTCCCCAAGATGGTTGGAACAACTTCAGTGCTAAGTTCCTGTGTGCAAGTATAGAATATGTGATACTTTAATGACATTTTGAAGGCAAAGGGTAGTCACACCAAATATTGATGCGATTTAGATTTTTTTATATAGTGTCAAAAATCATCTATTAACACATTAACTATTTTACACAGTTCTTTATGAACATCTAGATTAATTGACAGTTTGGAAAGGGAAATGGGGTATAGGTAAACTACAGCTCTGACAATAAATAAGAGACCACCACATCAAAACCCTGTCATGGGCAGCCCAATCTCCAGACCTGAACCCCATTGAAAACCTCTGGGATGTAATCAAGAGGATGATGGATAGTCACAAACCATCAAACAAAGAAGAACTGTGCAGTGTGAAACACTGGTGGAAAACATGCCAAGACACATGAAAGCTGTGATTAAAAATCATGGTTATTCCACAAAATATTCATTTCTGAACTCTTCCTGAGTTAAAATATTAGTACTGTTGTTTCTAAATGATAATGAACATGTTCTCTTTGCATTATTTGAGGTCTGAAAGCATTGATTTTTAAAAGAAAAAAAAAATTGACCATTTTTCTTCCTCAGAAAAAAAATACATTTATTGCTATGAAATTCGGAGACATGTTGTCAGAAGTTTATAGAATAAAAGAATAAATTTTACTCAAAAATATACCTATAAAGAGAAAAAGCAAACTGAACATTTTGCAGTGGTCTCTTAATTTTTCCCAAAGCTGTATAATGCATGGTTCAGTCGGCCCTTAAAGGCAAGTTTGTCCTTCTCGATTCAGAGTCTAAATCTGAATTTTACTAATTCTTCACCTGTACATAAGTATTGGCCTCCATTGTAGAAGTGCCTCAATCACAATAATATGAACAGTAGAACAAAATTAAAGTATTTTTGGGTGGGTATTTCTAAGGTAGTGCTATTATACGGAGCCTAGAAATATTCTCAGTTGGATTATTTACAATGTTAAACCCTTCGAAACAAGATTTAAAAAAAAAAAATAAACCTAGAAAATTATTGTACATGTTTGTTCACCTTGGATTGTTGACCATTTGCCAATCTCCCTCACCCATCTCCAAAAAGCCCAGGGAGTATTTTATAATTTATATTTATTTGATATAATATTTCACTGTTCTTGGAGCTGGAAAAAAGGCAGGGGAGATTTCTGCAAACGAATATTAAATATCTTACAAAAACCTTCACCGACCTACAAAAAAAAAAAAAAACAATCAGAAAAACTAATTTTTGACACCTGGAATAAATAAATGGTGCGAATGTCCTACAAATCTGTGAGAAATGTACTTACCAGAATCCATCCTGAAAGGATTGATGTCTTGAATGGAAAAAGAAAAATGACCTTTTATATGTTTTGCCATTCATATTTCATAATTCCCAGTATGTTTTGAATCTCCCAACTCAATTAAACAGGAAAATGTCAGACCTGTGGAACAAATTATTATCTATTCTCTGGTGATATATATATATATATATATATATATATATATATATATAATTATATTATTATTACCGTATTTTCCGTCGTATAAGACGACTGGGCGTATAAGACGACCCCCAACTTTTCCAGTTAAAATATAAAATCTTCTCAACAGTCGGGGGTTGTCTTATATGCCGGGTGTCGTCTTATAGGGTGGGTGCGAAGCAATCTGCGGTCGATGTATATAGTGGGGGGGGTGGTCCCGATGACGAGGTGAGGGAGTGCCTCACCAGGAAGGTGTAAGTGAAGCAAACTGTCAGCATCTGGGATGCCAGGGGTATGCAAAAAAGAGAGAGCGATGCTGTGCCTAGAAAAACACTCCTCTTTCACTAATCTCGCTTGCCCTTGTATCCTATTATCTCCTTCTCTGCCTCTGCTTCACTAACACCTTCCCGGTGAGGCGCCCCGTCACCTCGTCATTGGGACCGCTCCCCCCACAATATGCGGCGACCGCAGATTACTCCGCATCTGCCCTATAAGACGACACCTGGCGTATAAGACGACACCCGACTTTTGAGAAGATTTTCAGGGGTTAAAAAGTAGTCTTATACGCCAGAAAATACAGTATTTATTATTATAGCGGCATTTATTCCATGGCGCTTTACATGTAAGGAGGGGTATACATAATAAAAACCGGTACAATAATCTTGAACAATACGAGTCACTACTGGTACAGGAGAAGAGAGAACGCTGCCCATGAGGGCTCACAATCTACAAGGGATGGGTGAGGATACAGTAGGTAAGGATAGAGCTGGTCGTGCAGTGGCTTGGTCGATCGGTGATTACTGCAGGTTGTAGGCTTGCTGGAAGAGGTAGGTCTTTAGGTTCTTTTTGAAGGTTTCGATGGTAGGTAAGAGTCTGATAGGTTGTGGTAGAGAGTTCCAGTGTAGGGGTGATGCGCAAGAGAAATCTTGTATGGGATTGTGGGAAGAGGAGATAAGAGGGGAGTAGAGAAGGAGATTTTGTGAGGATCGGAGGGTGTGTGCAGAAAAGTACCGGGAGACGAGGTCACAGATGTATGGAGGAGACAGGTTGTGGATGGCTCTGTATGTCATGGTTAGTGTTATGACCTGGTGGTTAGGAGCACCCGGAATGACCTGATAGGTAAAGCTCACACAGGACAAGCTCTGGGATGTGGGAGCTCTGCTGACTGCAATCCCTAATCCTATCACACACACTAGAAATAGCCGTGGAGCGCTCCTGACTCTACCTAGGCGCCTCGTCACAGCCTAAGAGCTAGCTAGCCCTAGAGATAGAAAATAAAGCCTACCTTGCCTCAGAGAAATTCCCCAAAGGTAAAGGAAGCCCCCCACATATATTGACTGTGAGTAAAGATGAAAGTCACAAACGCAGAAATTAAACAGATTTCAGCAAAGGGAGGCCAGACTTACTAAATAGACAGAGGATAGGAAAGGTAGCTTTGCGATCAGCACAAAAACCTACAAAAGACCACGCAGAGTGTGCAAAAAAGACCTCCGCACCGACTAACGGTGCGGAGATGCCACACTGCATCCCAGAGCTTCCAGCTAGCAAGACAAAATCATGATATCCAGCTGGACAAGAAAACAAT
The DNA here is from genome assembly GCF_032444005.1 of Ranitomeya imitator. Classification (NCBI taxonomy): domain Eukaryota; kingdom Metazoa; phylum Chordata; class Amphibia; order Anura; family Dendrobatidae; genus Ranitomeya; species Ranitomeya imitator. The sequence goes on along the minus strand of NC_091282.1, from coordinate 650,106,074 downwards.
GAACAAATAAGATACTATCAGGAACTTAGCTTCTGCTGGAGTGGACAGGTCACCAGAAAGATCCAAGAGCGAACTGAACCAATGCAGAAACATTGACAGCTGGCATGGAGTAACGATCTAAGTGGAGTTAAATAGAGCAGCCAGCCAAAGGATAAACCACGTCACCTGTGTAAAGAACCTCAGAAGCAGCAGCTCCACTCACAGCCACCAGAGGGAGTCCATGGACAGAACTCACCGAAGTACCATTCACGACCACAGGAGGGAGTTTGACAACAGAATTCACAACAGTACCCCCCCTGAGGAGGGGTCACCGAACCCTCACCAGAGCCCCCAGGCCGATCAGGATGAGCCAAATGAAAGGCACGAACTAGATCGGCAGCATGAACATCAGAGGCAAAAACCCAGGAATAATCTTCCTGACCATAACCCTTCCACTTGACCAGGTACTGGAGTTTCCGTCTTGAAACACGAGAATCCAAAATCTTCTCCACCACATACTCCAACTGCCCCTCGACCAACACCGGGGCAGGAGGATCAACAAAGGGAACCATAGGCGCCACGTATCTACGCAACAACGACCTATGGAACACATTATGGATGGCAAAAAAACCTGGAAGGTCCAAACGAAATGACACAGGATTAAGAACTTCAGAAATCTTATATGGCCCAATGAAACGAGGCTTAAACTTAGGAGAGGAAACCTTCATAGGAACATGACGAGATGACAAACAAACCAAATCCCCAACCCGAAGTCGGGGACCAACACAGCGCCGGCGGTTAGCGAAACGTTGAGCCTTCTCTTGGGACAATGTCAAATTGTCCACCACATAAGTCCAAATCTGCTGCAACCTGTCCACCACAGTATCCACACCAGGACAGTCCGAAGGCTCAACCTGCCCTGAAGAGAAACGAGGATGGAAACCAGAATTGCAGAAAAAAGGAGAAACCAAAGTAGCCGAGCTGGCCCGAATATTAAGGGCGAACTCAGCCAAAGGCAAGAAGGACACCCAATCATCCTGATTAGCAGAAACAAAGCATCTCAGATATGTTTCCAAAGTCTGATTAGTTCGTTCGGTTTGGCCATTAGTCTGAGGATGGAAAGCCGAAGAAAAAGACAAATCAATGCCCATCTTAGCACAAAAGGACCGCCAAAACCTTGAAACAAACTGGGAACCTCTGTCCGAGACGATGTTCTCAGGAATGCCATGCAAACGAACCACATGCTGGAAAAACAATGGCACCAAATCAGAGGAGGAAGGCAATTTAGACAAGGGTACTAAATGGACCATCTTAGAGAAGCGATCACAAACCACCCAAATGACCGACATCCTTTGAGAAACAGGGAGATCAGAAATAAAATCCATGGAAATATGCGTCCAGGGCCTCTTCGGGACCGGCAAGGGCAAAAGCAACCCACTGGCACGAGAACAGCAGGGCTTAGCCCGAGCACAAGTCCCACAGGACTGCACAAAAGAACGCACATCCCGTGACAAAGAAGGCCACCAAAAGGATCTAGCCACCAAATCTCTGGTACTAAAGATTCCAGGATGACCAGCCAACACCGACCAATGAACCTCAGAGATTACTCTACTAGTCCATCTATCAGCGACAAACAGTTTCTCCGTTGGACAACGGTCAGGTCTATCAGCCTGAAACTTCTGCAGCACGCGCCGCAAATCAGGGGAGATGGCAGACAAAATTACCCCCTCTTTAAGAATACCCGCCGGCTCCGGAACACCCGGAGAGTCAGGCACAAAACTCCTTGACAGGGCATCAGCCTTCACATTCTTAGATCCCGGAAGGTAAGAAACCACAAAATCAAAACGGGAGAAAAAGAGCGACCATCGAGCCTGTCTAGGATTCAACCGTTTGGCAGACTCGAGATAAGTCAAATTCTTGTGATCCATCAAGACCACCACGCGATGTTTAGCTCCTTCAAGCCAATGTCGCCACTCCTCGAATGCCCACTTCATGGCCAACAACTCTCGATTGCCAACATCATAATTGCGCTCAGCAGGCGAGAATTTTCTAGAAAAGAAGGCACATGGTTTCATCACCGAGCCATCAGAACTTCTTTGCGACAAAACAGCCCCTGCTCCAATCTCAGAAGCATCAACCTCGACCTGAAACGGGAGCAAAACATCTGGCTGGCACAGCACAGGGGCAGAAGAAAAACTACGCTTCAACTCCTGAAAAGCCTCTACAGCCGCAGAGGACCAATTGACCACATCAGCATCTTTCTTGGTCAAATCAGTCAACGGTTTAGCAATACTAGAAAAATTAGCGATGAAGCGATGGTAAAAATTAGCAAAGCCCAGGAACTTCTGTAGGCTCTTCACAGATGTCGGCTGAGTCCAATCATAAATGGCCTGAACTTTAACAGGGTCCATCTCGATAGTAGAAGGGGAAAAAATGAAACCCAAAAATGAAACCTTCTGAACTCCAAAGAGACACTTAGACCCCTTCACAAACAAGGAATTCGCACGAAGGACCTGGAACACCATTCTGACCTGCTTCACATGAGACTCCCAATCATCCGAAAAGACCAAAATGTCATCCAAATATACAATTGTGAATCTATCCAGGTACTCTCGGAAGATGTCATGCATAAAGGACTGAAACACAGATGGAGCATTAGAAAGCCCGAATTGCATAACCAGGTACTCAAAATGGCCCTCGGGCGTATTAAATGCTGTTTTCCATTCATTGCCCTGTTTAATTCGCACAAGATTATACGCCCCTCGAAGATCTATCTTGGTGAACCAACTAGCCCCCTTAATCTGAGCAAACAAATCAGACAGCAGCGGCAAAGGATACTGAAATTTAACTGTGATCTTATTAAGAAGGCGGTAATCAATACAAGGTCTTAAAGAGCCATCCTTCTTGGCCACAAAAAAGAACCCTGCTCCCAATGGTGATGACGGACGAATATGACCCTTCTCCAAGGATTCCTTTATATAACTCCGCATAGCAGCGTGCTCTGGCACAGATAAATTAAACAGTCGGCCCTTAGGGAACTTACTACCGGGAATCAAATTAATAGCACAATTGCAATCCCTATGAGGAGGTAGGGCACCGGATTTGGGCTCCTCAAATACATCCCGGTAATCTGATAAAAACTCAGGGACTTCAGAAGGAGTGGAAGGCGAAATTGACAACAATGGAACATCACCATGTACCCCTTGACAACCCCAGCCGGACACAGACATAGATTTCCAATCCAATACTGGATTATGGACCTGCAGCCATGGCAACCCCAAAACGACCACATCATGCAGATTATGCAACACCAAAAAGCGAATATCCTCCCGATGTGCAGGAGCCATGCACATGGTCAATTGCGTCCAGTACTGAGGTTTATTCTTGGCCAAAGGCGTAGCATTAATTCCTCTCAATGGAATAGGATGCTGCAAGGGCTCCAAGGAAAAACCACAGCGCCTGGCAAACTCCAAGTCCATCAAATTCAGGGCAGCACCTGAATCCACAAATGCCATAACAGAATAGGACGACAGAGAGCAAATCAGAGTAACGGACAAAAGAAATTTAGACTGTACCGTACCAATGGTGGCAGACCTAGCGAAACGCTTAGTGCGCTTAGGACAATCGGAGATAGCATGAGTGGATTCACCACAGTAAAAACACAGTCCATTCCGACGTCTGTGTTCTTGCCGTTCAGTTCTGGTCAAAGTCCTATCACACTGCATAGGCTCAGGCCTATTCTCAGAGAACACCGCCAAATGGTTCACAGCTTTGCGCTCACGCAAGCGCCGATCGATCTGAATGGCCAAGGACATAGACTCATTCAGACCAGCAGGCGTGGGAAATCCCACCATGACATCCTTAAGGGCTTCAGAAAGACCCTTTCTGAAAATTGCCGCCAGAGCACATTCATTCCATTGAGTAAGCACAAACCACTTTCTAAACTTCTGACAGTACACCTCCGCTTCATCCTGACCCTGACACAAAGCCAGCAAGATTTTCTCTGCCTGATCCACTGAATTAAGTTCATCATAAAGCAATCCAAGCGCCAGAAAAAACGCATCAACATCACGCAATGCAGGATCTCCTGGCGCAAGGGAAAATGCCCAGTCTTGAGGGTCACCACGCAACAAAGAAATAATGATTTTTACTTGTTGAGCGGGGTCACCAGAGGAGCGGGGTTTCAAAGCTAGAAACAGTTTACAATTATTTTTGAAATTCAGAAACTTAGATCTATTCCCAGAAAATAAATCAGGAATAGGAATTCTAGGCTCTAACATCAGATTTTGAACCACAAAATCTTGAATGTTTTGTACCCTTGCAGTGAGATGATCCATACAAGTGGACAGACCTTGAATGTCCATACCTGTGTCCTGAACCACCCAAAGGTCTAGGGGAAAAGAAAGACAAAACACAGTGCAAAGAAAAAAAAATGGTCTCAGAACTTCTCTTATCCCTCTATTGAGATGCATTCATACTTTGGGCCAGCTGTGCTGTTATGACCTGTGTTATGATTAAGTAATTCAGTACCACAATGGACATATAGGTCAGAGCACATACAGTGACCTGACAATAACCCAAAAACATAGAACGAGCTCTGAGACGTGGGAACTCTGCTGACCGCAATCCCTAATCCTCTCCAACAACACTAGAGGCAGCCGTGGATTGCGCCTAACGCTCCCTATGCAACTCGGCACAGCCTGAGAAACTAGCTAGCCTGAAGATAGAAAATAAGCCTACCTTGCCTCAGAGAAATACCCCAAAGGAAAAGGCAGCCCCCACATATAATGACTGTGAGTTAAGATGAAAAGACAAACGTAGAGATGAAATAGATTTAGCAAAGTGAGGCCCGACTTTCTGAACAGAGCGAGGATAGGAAAGGTAACTTTGCGGTCAACACAAAACCCTACAAAAACCACGCAAAGGGGGCAAAAAGACCCTCCGTACCGAACTAATGGCACGGAGGTACACCCTCTGTGTCCCAGAGCTTCCAGCAAGCAAGAAAAAACAAATAGACAAGCTGGACAGAAAAAAACAGCAAACAAAATAGCAAAGCGGAACTTAGCTATGCAGAGCAGCAGGCCACAGGAACGATCCAGGAGGAAACAGGACCAATACTAGAACATTGACTGAAGGCCAGGATCAAAGCACTAGGTGGAGTTAAATAGAGCAGCACCTAACGACTTCACCACAACACCTGAGGAAGGAAACTCAGAAGCCGCAGTACCACTTTCCTCCACCAACGGAAGCTCATAGAGAGAATCAGCCGAAGTACCACCTGTGACCACAGGAGGGAGCCCTGCCACAGAATTCACAACAGTACCCCCCCCTTGAGGAGGGGTCACCGAACCCTCACTAGAGCCCCCAGGACGACCAGGATGAGCCATATGAAAGGCACAAACAAGATCGGGAGAATGGACATCAGAGGCAAAGACCCAGGAATTATCTTCCTGAGCATAACCCTTCCACTTAACCAGATACTGGAGTTTCCGTCTTGAAACACGAGAATCCAAAATCTTCTCCACAATATACTCCAACTCCCCCTCCACCAAAACCGGGGCAGGAGGATCAACAGATGGAACCATAGGTGCCACGTATCTCCGCAACAATGACCTATGGAATACGCTATGTATGGAAAAAGAATCTGGAAGGGTCAGACGAAAAGACACAGGATTAAGAACCTCAGAAATCCTATACGGACCAATGAAACGAGGTTTAAACTTAGGAGAGGAAACCTTCATAGGAATATGACGAGAAGATAACCAAACCAAATCCCCAACACGAAGTCGGGGACCCACACAGCGTCTGCGATTAGCGAAACGTTGAGCCTTCTCCTGGGACAAGGTCAAATTGTCCACTACATGAGTCCAAATCTGCTGCAACCTGTCCACCACAGTATCCACACCAGGACAGTCCGAAGACTCAACCTGCCCTGAAGAGAAACGAGGATGGAACCCAGAGTTGCAGAAAAACGGCGAAACCAAGGTAGCCGAGCTGGCCCGATTATTAAGGGCGAACTCAGCCAAAGGCAAAAAGGACACCCAGTCATCCTGATCAGCAGAAACAAAGCATCTCAGATATGTTTCCAAGGTCTGATTGGTTCGTTCGGTCTGGCCATTAGTCTGAGGATGGAAAGCCGAGGAAAAAGACAAGTCAATGCCCATCCTACCACAAAAGGCTCGCCAAAACCTCGAAACAAACTGGGAACCTCTGTCAGAAACGATATTCTCTGGAATGCCATGTAAACGAACCACATGCTGGAAGAACAATGGCACCAAATCAGAGGAGGAAGGTAATTTAGACAAGGGTACCAAATGGACCATCTTAGAGAAGCGATCACAGACCACCCAAATGACTGACATCTTTTGAGAGACGGGAAGATCTGAAATAAAATCCATAGAGATATGTGTCCAAGGCCTCTTCGGGACCGGCAAGGGCAAAAGCAACCCACTGGCACGCGAACAGCAGGGCTTAGCCCGAGCACAAATCCCACAGGACTGCACAAAAGTACGCACATCCCGTGACAGAGATGGCCACCAAAAGGATCTAGCCACTAACTCTCTGGTACCAAAGATTCCGGGATGACCAGCCAACACCGAACAATGAACCTCAGAGATAACTTTATTCGTCCACCTATCAGGGACAAACAGTTTCTCCGCTGGGCAACGATCAGGTTTATTAGCCTGAAATTTTTGCAGCACCCGCCGCAAATCGGGAGATGGCAGACACAATTACTCCCTCTTTGAGGATACCCACCGGCTCAGATAAACCCGGAGAGTCGGGCACAAAACTCCTAGACAGAGCATCCGCCTTCACATTTTTAGAGCCCGGAAGGTACGAAATCACAAAGTCAAAACGGGCAAAAAACAGCGACCAACGAGCCTGTCTAGGATTTAACCGCTTGGCAGACTCGAGATAAGTCAAGTTCTTATGATCAGTCAATACCACCACGCGATGCTTAGCTCCTTCAAGCCAATGACGCCACTCCTCGAATGCCCACTTCATGGCCAGCAACTCTCGATTGCCCACATCATAATTTCGCTCAGCAGGCGAAAACTTCCTGGAAAAGAAGGCGCATGGTTTCATCACCGAGCAATCAGAACTTCTCTGTGACAAAACAGCCCCTGCTCCAATCTCAGAAGCATCAACCTCGACCTGGAACGGAAGCGAAACATCTGGTTGACACAACACAGGGGCAGAAGAAAAACGACGCTTCAACTCTTGAAAAGCTTCCACAGCAGCAGAAGACCAATTGACCACATCAGCACCCTTCTTGGTCAAATCGGTCAATGATTTAGCAATACTAGAAAAATTGCAGATGAAGCGACGATAAAAATTTGCAAAGCCCAGGAACTTTTGCAGACTTTTCAGAGATGTCGGCTGAGTCCAATCATGGATGGCTTGGACCTTAACAGGATCCATCTCGATAGTAGAAGGGAAAAAGATGAACCCCAAAAATGAAACCTTCTGAACACCAAAGAGACACTTTGATCCCTTCACAAACAAAGAATTAGCACGCAGGACCTGAAACACCGTTCTGACCTGCTTCACATGAGACTCCCAATCATCCGAGAAGATCAAAATGTCATCCAAGTACACAATCAGGAATTTATCCAGGTACTCTCGGAAGATGTCATGCATAAAGGACTGAAACACTGATGGAGCATTGGCAAGTCCGAATGGCATTACTAGATACTCAAAATGGCCCTCGGGCGTATTAAATGCAGTTTTCCATTCATCGCTTCGCTTAATACGCACAAGATTATACGCACCACGAAGATCTATCTTGGTGAACCAACTAGCCCCCTTAATCCGAGCAAACAATTCAGATAACAACGGCAAGGGGTACTGAAATGTAACCGTGATCTTATTTAGAAGGCGGTAATCTATACAAGGTCTCAGTGAACCATCCTTCTTGGCTACAAAAAAGAACCCTGCTCCTAATGGCGACGATGACGGGCGAATATGCCCCTTCTCCAAGGACTCCTTCACATAACTCCGCATAGCGGCGTGCTCAGGCACAGATAAATTAAACAGTCGACCTTTTGGGAATTTACTACCAGGAATCAAATCGATAGCACAATCACAATCCCTATGCGGAGGTACGGTATCGGACTTGGGCTCATCAAATACATCCCAGTAATCAGACAAGAACTCTGGAAACTCAGAAGGGGTGGATGACGAAATAGTCAGAAATGGGACATCACCATGTACCCCCTGACAACCCCAGCTGGACACAGACATGGATTTCCAATCTAATACTGAATTATGGACTTGTAGCCATGGCAACCCCAACACGACCACATCATGCAGATTATGCAACACCAGAAAGCGAATAACCTCCTGATGTGCAGGAGCCATGCACATGGTCAGCTGGGTCCAGTACTGAGGCTTATTCTTGGCCAAAGGCGTAGCATCAATTCCTCTCAATGGAATAGGACACTGCAAGGGCTCCAAGACAAACCCACAACGCCTAGCATACTCCAAGTCCATCAAATTCAGGGCAGCGCCTGAATTCACAAATGCCATGACAGAATACAATGACAAAGAGCAGATCAAGGTAACGGACAGAAGAAATTTTGACTGTACCGTACCAATGGTGGCAGACCTAGCGAACCGCTTAGTGCGCTTAGGACAATCAGAGATAGCATGAGTGGAATCACCACAGTAGAAACACAGCCCATTCAGACGTCTGTGTTCTTGCCGTTCAACTCTGGTCAAAGTCCTATCGCAATGCATAGGCTCAGGTTTAAGCTCAGGTAATACCGCCAAATGGTGCACAGATTTACGCTCACGCAAGCGTTGACTGATCTGAATGGCCAAAGACATAGACTCATTCAGACCAGCAGGCATAGGAAATCCCACCATGACATCCTTAAGGGCTTCAGAGAGACCTTTTCTGAAAATAGCTGCGAGCGCACCTTCATTCCATTGAGTGAGTACGGACCACTTTCTAAATTTCTGACAATATACCTCTATCTCATCCTGACCCTGACACAGAGCCAGCAAATTTTTCTCTGCCTGATCCACTGAATTAGGCTAATCGTACGGCAATCCGAGCGCCAGGAAAAACGCATCAATATTACTTAATGCAGGATCTCCTGGCACAAGGGAAAATGCCCAGTTTTGAGGGTTGCCACGCAAAAAAGAAATAATAATTCTCACTTGTTGAACTGGGTCACCAGAGGAGCGAGGTTTCAAGGCCAGAAACAGTTTGCAATTATTTTTGAAATTCACAAACTTGGCTCTATCACCATAAAACAAATCAGGAATAGGAATTCTTGGTTCTAACATAGGCTTCTGAACCACCAAATCTTGAATCTTTTGTACATTTATAACGAGATTATCCATTGAAGAGCACAGACCCTGAATGTCCATGTCCACACCTGTGTCCTGAACCACCCAAATATCTAGGGGAAAAAAAAGGCAAAACACAGTGCAGAGAAAAAAAAATGGTCTCAGAACTTCTTTTTTCCCTCTATGGAGAATCATTAGTACTTTTGGCCTCCAGTACTGTTATGATTAAGTAATTCAGTACCACAATGGACATATAGGTCAGAGCACATACAGTGACCTGACAATAACCCAAAAACATAGAACGAGCTCTGAGACGTGGGAAGTCTGCTGACCGCAATCCCTAATCCTCTCCAACAACACTAGAGGCAGCCGTGGATTGCGCTTAACGCTCCCTATGCAACTCGGCACAGCCTGAGAAACTAGCTAGCCTGAAGATAGAAAATAAGCCTACCTTGCCTCAGAGAAATACCCCAAAGGAAAAGGCAGCCCCCACATATAATGACTGTGAGTTAAGATGAAAAGACAAACGTAGAGATGAAATAGATTTAGCAAAGTGAGGCCCAACTTTCTGAACAGAGCGAGGATAGGAAAGGTAACTTTGCGGTCAACACAAAACCCTACAAAAACCACGCAAAGGGGGCAAAAAGACCCTCCGTACCGAACTAACGGCACGGAGGTACACCCTCTGCGTCCCAGAGCTTCCGGCAAGCAAGAAAAAACAAATAGACAAGCTGGACAGAAAAAAACAGCAAACAAAATAGCAAAGCGGAACTTAGCTATGCAGAGCAGCAGGCCACAGGAACGATCCAGGAGGAAACAGGTCCAATACTAGAACATTGACTGGAGGCCAGGATCAAAGCACTAGGTGGAGTTAAATAGAGCAGCACCTAACGACTTCACCACATCACCTGAGGAAGGAAACTCAGAAGCCGCAGTACCACTTTCCTCCACCAACGGAAGCTCACAGAGAGAATCAGCCGAAGTACCACCTGTGACCACAGGAGGGAGCCCTGCCACAGAATTCACAACAGACCTGGTGGTTAGGAGCACCCGGAATGACCTGATAGTTAAAACTCACACAGGACAAGCTCTGTGATGTGGGAGCTCTGCTGACTGCAATCATTAATCCTATCACACACACTAGAAATAGCCGTGGAGCGCTCCTGACTCTACCTAGGCGCCTCGTCACAGCCTAAGAGCTAGCTAGCCCTAGAGATAGAAAATAAAGCCTACCTTGCCTCAGAGAAATTCCCCAAAGGTAAAGGAAGCCCCCCACATATATTGACTGTGAGTAAAGATGAAAGTCACAAACGCAGAAATGAAACAGATATCAGCAAAGGGAGGCCAGACTTACTAAATAGACAGAGGATAGGAAAGGTAGCTTTGCGATCAGCACAAAAACCTACAAAAGACCACGCAGAGTGTGCAAAAAAGACCTCCGCACCGACTAACGGTGCGGAGATGCCACACTGTATCTCAGAGCTTCCAGCTAGCAAGACAAAATCATGATATCCAGCTGGACAAGAAAACAATGAACAAATAAGATACTATCAGGAACTTAGCTTCTGCTGGAGTAGACAGGTCACCAGAAAGATCCAAGATCGAACTGAACCAATGCAGAAACATTGACAGCTGGCATGGAGTAACGATCTAAGTGGAGTTAAATAGAGCAGCCAGCCAAAGGATAACCCACGTCACCTGTGTAAAGAACCTCAGAAGCAGCAGCTCCACTCACAGCCACCAGAGGGAGTCCATGGACAGAACTCACCGAAGTACCATTCACGACCACAGGAGGGAGTTCGACAACAGAATTCACAACAGGTTAGGCTTTTGTACTAGAGTCTCTGGGTAATGGGGAGCCAGTGAAGGGATTGACAGAGGGGAGAGGCCGGGGAATAGCGGTGGGAGGGGGGGTGGCAGGTGGATTAGTCGGGCAGCTGAATTTAGAATAGATTGGAGGGGTGCGAGAGTGTTCAAGGGGAGGCCACAGAGCAGGATGTTACAGTAGTCGAGGCGGGAGATGATGAGGGCATGGACTAGGGTTTTTGCAGCTTCTTGGTTTAGGAATGTACGGATCCGTGAAATATTTTTTGAGTTGAAGGCGGCAGGAAGTGGAAAGGGTTTGGATATGGGGTTTGAAGGAGAGATCAGTGTCAAGGATTACCCCGAGACAGCGAGCTTGTGGGACTGGGGAGAGTGGGCAGCCATTTACTGTAATGGATAGGTTCGTTGGCGTCGCGTGAGATGGGGGAAAGACAATGAATTCTGTTTTGCCATGTTAAGTTTTAGAAATCTAGCAGAGAAGAAGGATGAAATAGCAGACAGACATTGAAGGATTCTGGTTAGTAGGGTTGTGATATCTGGTCTAGAGAATACCCGAGTGTTGTGAATTCCGCTCTTTGTTTTTGTCGGATTTCCAGGATGTATTTGATGAGCCCAAGTCCAGTTCCCTTCCTCCACATAGGGACTGTGATTGTGCTATTAACTTGATTCCTGGTTGTAAGTTCCCTAAGGGCCGACTTTTCAATCTGTCTGTGCCAGAACATGCCGCCATGCGGAGCTATAGTAAGGAATCTTTGGAGAAAGGGCATATTCGGCCCTCTTCGTCACCATTGGGAGCGGGTTTCTTTTTTGTTGCTAAGAAGGATGGCTCCTTGAGACCCTGTAATTGATTATCGTCTTCTTAATAAGATCACGGTCAAATTCCAATACCCCTTGCCTTTGCTTACTGATTTGTTTGCTCAGATTAAGGGGGCTAGTTGGTTTACTAAGATTGACCTCCGAGGGGCATATAATCTTGTTCGTATTAAACAGGGTGACGAATGGAAAACTGCATTTAATACGCCCGAAGGCCATTTTGAATACCTTGTGATGCCATTTGGGCTCTCTAATGCTCCATCTGTGTTCCAGTCTTTCATGCATGATATTTTCCGCAATTATCTTGATAAATTCATGGTCGTATATTTGGATGATATTTTGATTTTTTCCGATGATTTGGAGTCTCATGTGAAGCAGGTCAGGATGGTGTTCCAGATCCTTCGTGATAATGCTTTATTTGTGAAGGGGTCTAAGTGCCTATTCGGAGTTCAGAAGGTCTCTTTTTTGGGTTTTATTTTTTCTCCCTCGTCTATAGAAATGGATCCTGTTAAGGTCCAAGCTATTCATGACTGAATCCAACCCAAATCTGTGAAGGGTCTTCAAAAATTTTTGGGCTTTGCTAATTTCTATCGCCGTTTCATTGCCAACTTTTCCAGTGTGGTTAAGCCCCTTACTGATTTGACGAAGAAAGGCGCTGATGTGACGAATTGGTCCTCTGAGGCTGTTGAGGCCTTTCAGGAGCTTAAACGCCGATTTACTTCTGCCCCTGTGTTGCGTCAGCCGGATGTTTCTCTTCCTTTTCAGGTTGAGGTCGACGCTTCTGAGATTGGGGCAGGGGCCGTTTTGTCTCAGAGGGAGTCTGATGGTTCTTTGATGAAACCGTGTGCTTTTTTTTCCAGAAAGTTTTCGCCTGTGGAACGCAATTATGATGTCGCCAATCGGGAGTTGTTGGCTATGAAGTAGGCGTTTGAGGAGTGGCGACATTGGCTTGAGGAAGCTAAACACCGTGTTGTGGTCCTGACCGATCATAAGAATCTGATTTACCTCGAGTCGGCCAAGCGGCTGAATCCTAGACAGGCTCGATGGTCCCTGTTTTTCTCCCGTTTTGATTTTGTGGTCTCGTATCTTCCGGGATCTAAGAATGTTAAGGCTGATGCCCTCTCTAGGAGTTTTTCGCCTGATTCTCCTGGAGTCCTTGAGCCGGTTGGCATTCTTAAGAAGGGGGTGATTCTTTCTGCTATCTCCCCTGGTTTGCGGCGGGTGCTTCAGGAATTTCAGGCTGATAGGCCTGACTGCTGTCCAGTGGGGAAGCTGTTTGTTCCTGATAGATGGACAAGTAAGGTAATTTCTGAGGTTCATTGTTCAGTAGCACTTCCAACAGGTGATTGTAACCCAGGGGCATGAGTAAGACCGCTATAGGTCGAAACGCGTAGCCGTATTCTTACAATCACCTGTCTGGTCCACTTTTTGTAAGGAATTTTTCTGCTTTTATTGCCACTTTGGATTAATAAAATTTGCAACTTTTTATCCATCTTGCTGGAGCTGGAGTGTCTACTTTGTTGGAAGTGCTGCTGCTGGACGTCTGGATCAGGACGGGCTCCTGTGCTCCGCTTTCGATGGTCTGGTTGGTGAGCTGGCTGCGACTTTTTTAGTCGCTTTTTTTCTTGTTTTTGTATCTTCATTGTTCAGTGTTGGCTGGTCATCCTGGGATTTTTGGTACCAGAGATTTGGTTGCTAGGTCCTTTTGGTGGCCTTCCTTGTCGCGCGATGTGCGTGCTTTTGTGCAGTCCTGTGGGACTTGCGCCTGGGCCAAGCCTTGCTGTTCCCGCGCTAGTGGGTTGCTTTTGCATTTGCCGGTCCCTGAGAGACCCTGGACGCATATTTGCATGGATTTTATTTCGGATCTTCCTGTTTCCCAGAAGATGTCTGTTATCTGGGTTGTTTGTGACCGGTTCTCTAAAATGGTCCATCTGGTACCTTTGCCTAAGTTGCCTTCCTCCTCAGATCTGGTTCCATCATTTTTTCAGCATGTGGTTCGTTTGCATGGCATTCCAGAGAATATTGTGTCTGACAGAGGTTCTCAGTTTGTCTCTAGATTTCGGCGGGCCTTTTGTGCTAGGATGGGCATTGATTTGTCTTTTTATTCGGCGTTTCATCCTCAGACTAATGGCCAAACTGAGCGAACTAATCAGACCTTGGAGACGTATTTGAGATGCTTTGTGTCTGCTGATCAGGATGATTGGGTGTCTTTCTTGCCGTTGGCCGAGTTTGCCCTTAATAATCGGGCTAGTTCGGCTACTTTGGTTTCACCTTTCTTTTGTAATTTTGGTTTTCATCCTCATTTTTCTTCTGAGCAGGTTGAGCCTTTTGATTGTCCTGGTGTTGATTCTGTGGTGGACAGGCTGCAGCAGATTTGGACTCATGTGGTGGACAATTTGAAGTTGTCTCAGGAAAGGGCTCAACGTTTTGCTAACCGCCGTCGGTGTGTTGGTCCTTGGCTTCGTGTGGGGGATTTGGTTTGGTTGTCTTCTCGTCATGTTCCTTTGAAGGTTTCTTCTCCTAAGTTTAATCCTCGGTTTATTGGTCCTTAAATTATTAATCCGGTGTCTTTTCGTTTGGCTCTTCCTGCCTCTTTTGCCATTCATAATGTTTTCCACAGCTGCAGAGATATGTTGTGCCCGTTGTTCCCTCGGTTGACCCTCCTGCCCCGGTGTTGGTTGAGGGAGAGTTGGAATATGAGGTTGAGAAGATTTTGGATTCTCATTTTTCGAGGCGGAGGCTTCAGTATCTTGTCAAGTGGAAGGGTTATGGCCAGGAGGATAATTCTTGGGTTGTTGCCTCCGATGTCCATGCCACCGATTTGGTTCGTGCTTTTCACTTGGCTCGTCCTGATCGGCCTGGGGGCTCTGGTGAGGGTTCGGTGACCCCTCCTCATGGGGGGGGTACTGTTGTGAATTCCGCTCTTGGGCTCCCTCCAGTGGTAGTAAGTGGCACTTTTGTGAGTTCTGCTCTTGGGCTCCCTCTTGTGGTTTCTAGTGGTATGGCTGCTCCTTGGAGTTAGCTGTCATCAGCTGCCTCCACTTATCATCTCTTCTGCTTGGCTATTTAAGTCTGGCTCTTTCTTCAGCCAGTGCCACTTGTAAATGGTTCCTGGTTGGATTCACATCTCTTTGGAGTTCCCTGTTATCCTGACCAGTTCAGCTAAGCTAAGTTTTTGCTTGCTCTTTTCTGTCCATAGATTGTGGACTTATCCATTCTGTGCTTTCTATTTTTGTCCAGTTTATCAGTGTGAATTAATTCTGTCTTGCTGGAAGCTCTGGGAGGCAGATTTGCCCTCCACACCTTTAGTCAGGTGTGGAGATTTTTTGTAAACTCTGCATGGATTTTTGTAGTGTTTTATACTGACCGCACAGTATTCCATCCTGTCCTATCTATTTAGCTAGGCTGGCCTCCTGTGCTCATCCTGGTTTCATTCTGTGTATGTCTTTTCCCTCTCCACTCACAGTCATTATTTGTGGGGGGCTAATCTATCCTTTGGGGATTTTCTCTGAGGCAAGATAGTTTTCCTGCTTCTTTCTTTAGGTTAGGGTAGTTAGCTCTTAGGCTGTGACAAGATGCCTAGGGAGAGTTAGGAGCATTCCACGGCTACTTCTAGTGTTGTGTTGAGCTTAGGGACTGCGGTCAGTACAGTTACCACGTCCTTCAGAGCTCGTTCCATGTTGCTCCTAGACCACCGTATCATAACACTTTGGCCTGACTTACGCACCAGCAGTAATCCAGAATTTTATTAACCATGTTTAATGATGGGTGAGTAGTAGAGTTGAGCGACCTTGACCTTTTTAGAGTCGAGCCGGGTTTCGCGAAACCCGACTATCTCAAAAGTCGGGTCGAGTGAAATCGGCCGATTATGACGTAAAGTCGGGATCGACCGAAACACGAAACCCAATGCAAGTCAATGGGGCAGCATAGTCGGCAGTGAGTGGGGGCCAGGAAAACACCTAGAGTGCCCATTTTAATGTCAAAACCATCCATTCTTCTTAATGAAGCTTGTCAAGCGTAATTTACCTTATAATAATTGGAAGGCATTTGAAATTGGGGGTCATTTGGCTAAAGTTGTGTGGGGTAGGGCTGGTTCAAGTAATTAGTGGGCCCAGGAAATCTGGACCACGTCACGGCAGTGGAGCAGGAAGAGGTAAGTATTTCAACTTTGCAAGTGCTGTGATCCTGAGCAAGCAGGGGGGGCCCACTTGTTGGCATTGGCACTGGCACAGGGCCCCTCAAAGTACAGCGGTGTGTTTGCACGGCGGGGGCGCCTCCCACCGGCAGCAACACTTTTGCGTACTATGAGAGGCCCTGTGCCAGTGACGTCGCCAACTAGTATTCCTCCCCCCACCTGATGAAGGAACCTGCACTTTCATCTGCACCTTCCTCTTTGTCCCCGTGTAAGGTGGTATGGTATGCGGGAAGAGCAACCTGACTTTCAGCAGGGTCACAATGTTGTTGTGTAGCATGCACGGGGAATGTTGCGTTATGGGTCAATGTACCAGCAGACTCATCTATCACTGGCTGGGCAATGGGCACGATGAAGTGGAAACACAGATATAGGCCCAAAGAATAAAGTGGGCTAAATGCAGTTCAAAATTGGTAACACAGGAATAACCAGGGGGCATTGCAGTGGAGGACAACTGGAATGAGAGGCTGACACAGAGAGTAGGGCCAAATCAGTAAGTAGTCGAAATGCAGTTCAAAATTGGCAACCGTAGTAAACAGGCGGCACAGCTTTGTTCAGTGGAGGAGAACAGCAAGGAGTGGCAGACACCGATAGTAGGCCCCAACCCAACTAGTAGGCCAAATGCAGTCTAACATTAACAACTACTTAACGAGAGCCTGAAAATGGAATTTCAGGACAGGAAACCAGGAGAACAGCAAGGAGTGGCAGACACCGATAGTAGGCCCCAAACCAACTAGTACGCCAAATGCAGTTGTTCCATTTAACCACAATTTAATGAGAGCCTGAAGATAGAAGCTCAGGAAAGGCAACCTGGGGAACACCTTGGAGTGTAACACACCATCTCTCTCCACCCCATACCCATTTTGTAGGCCTAATGCAGTGTACTTTTCTACAACTACTAAACGAGAGTCGGAAGACCGAAGCAATGGCAAGGAAACCTGGGGAACACCTTGGAGTGTAACACACCATCTCTCTCCACCCCATACCCAATTTGTAGGCCTAATGCAGTGTAGTTTCCAAGAACTACTAAACGAGAGCCGGAAGATCGAAGCTCAGGAAAGGCAACCTGGGGAACACCTTGGAGTGTAACACACCCTCTCTCTACACCCCATACCCAATTTGAAGGCCTAATGCAGTGTAGTTTCCAAGAACTACTAAACGAGAGCCGGAAGATCGAAGCTCAGGAAAGGCAACCTGGGGAACACCTTGGAGTGTAACACACCCTCTCGCTACACCCCATACCCAATTTGAAGGCCTAATGCAGCGTAGTTTCCAACAACTACTAACCGAGAGCCGGAAGATCGAAGCTCAGGAAAGGCAACCTGGGGAACACCTTGGAGTGTAACAAACCCTCTCTCTACACCCCATACCCAATTTGTAGGCCTAATGCAGTGTAGTTTCCGACAACTACTAAACGAGAGCATGAAGATCGAAGCTCAGGAAAGGCAACCTGGGAAACACCTTGGAGTGTAACACACCCTCTCTCTACACCCCATACCCAATTTGAAGGCCTAATGCAGTGTAGTTTCCAACAACTACTAAACGAGAGCCGGAAGATCGAAGCTCAGGAAAGGCAACCTGGGGAACACCTTGGAGTGGAACACACCATCTCTCTACACCCCATACCCAATTTGAAGGCCTAATGCAGCGTAGATTCCAACAACTACTAAACGAGAGCCGGAAGATCGAAGCTCAGGAAAGGCAACCTGGGGAACACCTTGGAGTGTAACACAACGTCTCTCTACACCACGGAAGGGCTGATTCTTAGGAAGGAAGGCTGTTGGAAATAAGCATTGCGCGTCCGAGGGTGATTATATTCTTATTAGGTATATACTCACCCTCGGACGCGCCCTGCTTCTTTATTTGGAATGAATGTTTATTTGCAATGTGGTGTTGACTTTCTCTATTATTTTGGTAATTAATGATTTTATTATTTTCATTGTTTTGCATCTTCTCGGCAATAATATAAAGAAGACGCGACAGGACAACACTCGGTGGATGCCATATGTGTGTTTTCAATTTAAAAAACCTTTCAGTTAACTACTTGCAGGAGAAAGTAATTGTAGCTGGTGGCCATTTTTAGTACTGTACCAGATTTTAGTTGTGTGTTTGTTTTTAATGTTAAAATGTCTGCATTTGATATCTCACCAGTATTTTCTTTTTTATAAGCAAAATACTTTTTTTTTTATTTTATGATGTTGGTTCAAGGGGTACACGGGCAGCAGTAGACAGGTCAGTGGAGGCCTAGTGGAAGGAGGGACCGCAGACAGGCTTCGAAGCCCTAACATAATAAATTGGGCTGCCTGTAGGCAATTTAAAATTGGTTCCAGGGGAACACGGGCAGCAGTAGACAGGTCAGTGGAGGCCTAGAGGAAGGAGGGACCGCAGATGTGCCAATGTTTCCCCCATACCAAATTTGTAGGCCTAATGCAGTGTAGTTTCCAACAACTACTAAACGAGAGCCGGAATATCGAAGCTCAGGAAAGGCAACCTGGGGAACACCTTGGAGTGTAACACACCCTCTCTCTACACCCCATACCCAATTTGAAGGCCTAATGCAGCGTAGTTTCCAACAACTACTAAACGAGAGCCGGAAGATCGAAGCTCAGGAAAGGCAACCTGGGGAACACCTTGGAGTGTAACAAACCCTCTCTCTACACCCCATACCCAATTTGTAGGCCTAATGCAGCGTAGTTTCCGACAACTACTAAACGAGAGCATGAAGATCGAAGCTCAGGAAAGGCAACCTGGGGAACACCTTGGAGTGTAACACACCCTCTCTCTACACCCCATACCCAATTTGAAGGCCTAATGCAGTGTAGTTTCCAAGAACTACTAAACGAGAGCCGGAAGATCGAAGCTCAGGAAAGGCAACCTGGGGAACACCTTGGAGTGGAACACACCATCTCTCTACACCCCATACCCAATTTGAAGGCCTAATGCAGCGTAGTTTCCAACAACTACTAAACGAGAGCCGGAAGATCGAAGCTCAGGAAAGGCAACCTGGGGAACACCTTGGAGTGTAACACAACGTCTCTCTACACCACGGAAGGGCTGATTCTTAGGAAGGAAGGCTGTTGGAAATAAGCATTGCGCGTCCGAGGGTGATTATATTCTTATTAGGTATATACTCACCCTCGGACGCGCCCTGCTTCTTTATTTGTAATGAATGTTTATTTGCAATGTGGTTTTGACTTACTCTATTTTTTTGGTAAATAATGATTTTATTATTTTCATTGTTTTGCATCTTCTCGGCAATAATATAAAGAAGACGCGACAGGACAACACTCGGTGGATGCCATATCTGTGTTTTCAATTTAAAAAACCTTTCAGTTAACTACTTGCAGGAGAAAGTAATTGTAGCTGGTGGCCATTTTTAGTACTGTACCAGATTTTAGTTGTGTGTTTGTTTTTAATGTTAAAATGTCTGCATTTGATATCTCTCCAGTATTTTCTTTTTTGTAAGCAAAATACTTATTTTTATATTTTCTGATGTTGGTTCCAGGGGTACACGGGCAGCAGTGCCCTGGTCAGTGTAGTAGTAGTTGAAAGAATGGACCGCAGACAGGCATCGAAGGCCTAAAATAAAAAAATTGGGCTGGCTGTAGGCAATTTTAAATTGGTTCCAGGGGTACACGGGCAGCAGTGGTGTGGTCAGTGGAGGCCTAGTGGAAGGAGTGACCGCAGACAGGCATCGAAGGCCTAAAATAATAACACATGGCTGTAGGCAATTTTAAATTGGTTCCAGGGGTACACGGGCAGCAGTGGTGTGGTCAGTGGAGGCCTAGTGGAAGGAGTGACCGCAGACAGGCATCGAAGGCCTAAAATAATAACACATGGCTGTAGGCAATTTTAAATTGGTTCCAGGGGTACACGGGCAGCAGTGGTGTGGTCAGTGGAGGCCTAGCGGAAGGAGTGACCGCAGACAGGCATCGAAGGCCTAAAATAATAACACATGGCTGTAGGCAATTTTAAATTGGTTCCAGGGGTACACGGACAGCAGTGGTGTGGTCAGTGGAGGCCTAGTGGAAGGAGTGACCGCAGACAGGCATCGAAGGCCTAAAATAATAACACATGGCTGTAGGCAATTTTAAATTGGTTCCAGGGGTACACGGGCAGCAGTGGTGTGGTCAGTGGAGGCCTAGTGGAAGGAGTGACCGCAGACAGGCATCGAAGGCCTAAAATAATAACACATGGCTGTAGGCAATTTTAAATTGGTTCCAGGGGTACACGGGCAGCAGTGGTGTGGTCAGTGGAGGCCTAGTGGAAGGAGTGACCGCAGACAGGCATCGAAGGCCTAAAATAATAACACATGGCTGTAGGCAATTTTAAATTGGTTCCAGGGGTACACGGGCAGCAGTGGTGTGGTCAGTGGAGGCCTAGTGGAAGGAGTGACCGCAGACAGGCATCGAAGGCCTAAAATAATAACACATGGCTGTAGGCAATTTTAAATTGGTTCCAGGGGTACACGGGCAGCAGTGCCCTGGTCAGTGTAGTAGTAGTTGAAAGAATGGACCGCAGACAGGCATCGAAGGCCTAAAATAATAACACATGGCTGTAGGCAATTTTAAATTGGTTCCAGGGGTGCACGGACAGCAGTGGTGTGGTCAGTGGAGGCCTAGTGGAAGGAGTGACCGCAGACAGGCATCGAAGGCCTAAAATAATAACACATGGCTGTAGGCAATTTTAAATTGGTTCCAGGGGTACACGGGCAGCAGTGGTGTGGTCAGTGGAGGCCTAGTGGAAGGAGTGACCGCAGACAGGCATCGAAGGCCTAAAATAATAACACATGGCTGTAGGCAATTTTAAATTGGTTCCAGGGGTACACGGGCAGCAGTGACCTGGTCAGTGTAGTAGTAGTTGAAAGAATGGACCGCAGACAGGCATCGAAGGCCTAAAATAAAAAAATTGGGCTGGCTGTAGGCAATTTTAAATTGGTTCCAGGGGTACACTGGCAGCAGTGGTGTGGTCAGTAGAGGCCTAGTGGAAGGAGTGACCGCAGACAGGCATCGAAGGCCTAAAATAATAACACATGGCTGTAGGCAATTTTAAATTGGTTCCAGGGGTACACGGGCAGCAGTGGTGTGGTCAGTGGAGGCCTAGTGGAAGGAGTGACCACAGACAGGCATCGAAGGCCTAACATAACAAAAATGTCAATACAATGGTATTGTCAGTGGCAGGCATTGAAGGATGTCAGCGCATAGACTAAACATTGGTGGAGCTGTGAGATAATTTTGCAAGTGGTAGAGCACTGTTTGAGCTGGGGTGGGGGGAAACTGTCTTGTGGCCGGCGGTACAGGCCCAGGGCCCCTCATATTACAACGGTGTGTCTGACGTTGGGTGCGCACCACCACCGCCAGAGACACTTTATTGTACTAGGAGGGGCCCAGTGGCAGTGCCGTCGACCAAAAGCGGGCTCACCCACCTCTTCAGACAAACTGCACTCTCACGGGTGCTGTCGCCAAGTGTCGATACCACGGCCCCGTGTGGGGAGTTTGGCCATTTAGTGAGGTGTAAACATGTCGTATGCTGGACAATCAGGTGCTGAAAATTACGAGATTGGAAAAGGCATTCAGAATAGTCCACAGGCAAGACCTTTTCATAGGAAAGCTAGGTGTCAGCCGGGCAAGGTGGGGCAAAAGATTTCGAAATCCAGTTGTGGTTCATTTTAATGAAGGTTAGATCATCTACATTTTGGGTAGCCAGACGAGTCCTTTTTTCTGTTAGTATTGAACCTGCAGCACTGAATACTCTTTCTGATAGGACACTAGCTGCCGGGCAAGCAAGCTCCTGCAATGCATATTCTGCCAATTTTGGCCAGGTGTCTAATTTTGATGCCCAGTAATAAAATGGGAATGACGGTTGAGGGAGAACATCGATAAGGGATGAAAAATAGTTTGTAACCATACTGGACAAATGTTGTCTCCTGTCACTTTGAATTGATGCTGCAGTACCTGTCCTGTCTGCGGTCATAGCAAAATCACTCCACAGCCTGGTCAGAAAACCCCTCTGGCCAACGCCACTTCTGATTTCTGCCCCTCTAACTCCTCTGGTCTGCTGGCCCCTGCAGCTCGTGTGAGAACGATCACGGGCGCTGTGTGCAGGGAATGCCAGAAGCAAACGGTCAACAAGAGTTGATTGTTTGGTTGCTAATATTAGTTCCAAGTTCTCATGTGGCATTATATTTTGCAATTTGCCTTTATAGCGAGGATCAAGGAGGCAGGCCAACCAGAAATCGTCATCATTCATCATTTTAGTTATGCGTGTGTCCCTTTTGAGGATACGTAAGGCATAATCCGCCATGTGGGCCAAAGTTCCAGTTCTCAAATCTGCGGTTGTGCTTGGTTGAGGGGCAGTTTCAGGCAAATCCACGTCACTTGTGTCCCTCAAAAAACCAGAACCCGGCCTTGCCACGCCACCAATTTCCAGTGGCCCCGGAAAAGCTTCCTCATTAAAAATATAATCATCCCCATCATCCTCCTCGTCCTCCTCCTCCTCTTCGCCCGCTACCTCGTCCTGTACACTGCCCTGGCCAGACAATGGCTGACTGTCATCAAGGCTTTCCTCTTCCTCAGCTGCAGACGCCTGATCCTTTATGTGCGTCAAACTTTGCATCAGCAGATGCATTAGGGGGATGCTCATGCTTATTATAGCGTTGTCTGCACTAACCAGCCGTGTGCATTCCTCAAAACACTGAAGGACTTGACACATGTCTTGAATCTTCGACCACTGCACACCTGACAACTCCATGTCTGCCATCCTACTGCCTGCCCGTGTATGTGTATCCTCCCACAAAAACATAACAGCCCGCCTCTGTTCACACAGTCTCTGAAGCATGTGCAGTGTTGAGTTCCACCTTGTTGCAACGTCTATGATTAGGCGATGCTGGGGAAGGTTCAAAGAACGCTGATAGGTCTGCATACGGCTGGAGTGTACGGGCGAACGGCGGATATGTGAGCAAAGTCCACGCACTTTGAGGAGCAGGTCGGATAACCCCGGATAACTTTTCAGGAAGCACTGCACCACCAGGTTTAAGGTGTGAGCCAGGCAAGGAATGTGTTTCAGTTGGGAAAGGGAGATGGCAGCCATGAAATTCCTTCCGTTATCACTCACTACCTTGCCTGCCTCAAGATCTACAGTGCCCAGCCACGACTGCGTTTCTTTCTGCAAGAACTCGGACAGAACTTCCGCGGTGTGTCTGTTGTCGCCCAAACACTTCAAAGCCAATACAGCCTGCTGACGTTTGCCAGTAGCTGCCCCATAATGGAAGACCTGGTGTGCAACAGTGGCAGCTGCGGATGGAGTGGTTGTGCGACTGCGGTCTGTGGACGAGCTCTCGCTTCTGCAGGAGGACGAAGAGGAGGAGTAGGGGGTGCGAACGGCTACAGCCAATTGTTTCCTAGACCGTGGGCTAGGCAGAACTGTCCCAAACTTGCTGTCCCCTGTGGACCCTGCATCCACCACATTTACCCAGTGTGCCGTGATGGACACGTAACGTCCCTGGCCATGCCTACTGGTCCATGCATCTGTTGTCAGGTGCACCTTTGTGCTCACAGATTGCCTGAGTGCATGGACGATGCGCTCTTTAACATGCTGGTGGAGGGCTGGGATGGCTTTTCTGGAAAAAAAGTGTCGACTGGGTAGCTCGTAGCGTGGTACAGCGTAGTCCATCAGGGCTTTGAAAGCTTCGCTTTCAACTAACCGGTAGGGCATCATCTCTAACGAGATTAGTCTAGCTATGTGTGCGTTAAAACCCTGTGTACGCGGATGCGAGGCTAAGTACTTCCTTTTTCTAACCATAGTCTCATGTAGGGTGAGCTGGACTGGAGAGCTGGAGATCGTGGAACTAGCGGGGGTGCCGGTGGACATGGCAGACTGAGAGACGGTGGGAGATGGTATTGTTGCCACCGGTGCCCTAGATGCAGTGTTTCCTACTACGAAACTGGTGATTCCCTGACCCTGACGGCTTTGGGCTGGCAAAGAAACCTGCACAGATACTGCAGGTGGTGCGGAAAATGGTGGCCCTACACTGCCGGAAGGGATGTTGCGTTGCTGACTAGCTTCATTGGCCGAGGGTGCTACAACCTTAAGGGACGTTTGGTAGTTAGTCCAGGCTTGCAAATGCATGGTGGTTAAATGTCTATGCATGCAACTTGTATTGAGACTTTTCAGATTCTGTCCTCTGCTTAAGGTAGTTGAACATTTTTGACAGATGACTTTGCGCTGATCAATTGGATGTTGTTTAAAAAAATGCCAGACTGCACTCTTTCTAGCATCGGATACCTTTTCAGGCATTGCAGACTGAGCTTTAACCGGATGGCCACGCTGTCCTCCAACAGGTTTTAGCTTTGCCACGCGTTTTGGGCAAGATACGGGCCCGGCAGATGGAACCTGTTGCGATGTTGATGCCTGCTGCGGCCCCTCCTCCTCCGCTTCAGAACTGCTGCCGCCTGCACCCTGTTCCCCCAATGGCTGCCAATCGGGGTCAAGAACTGGGTCATCTATTACCTCTTCTTGTAGCTCGTGTGCAACTTCGTCTGTGTCACCGTGTCGGTCGGTGGTATAGCGTTCGTGATGGGGCAACATAGTCTCATCAGGGTCTGATTCTTGATCAGCAGCCTGCGATGGCAATGTTGTGGTCTGAGTCAAAGGACCAGGATAGTAGTCTGGCTGTGGCTGTGCATCAGTGCACTCCATGTCAGATTCAACTTGTAATGGGCATGGACTGTTAACTGCTTCACTTTCTAAGCCAGGGACGGTATGTGTAAAGAGCTCCATGGAGTAACCCGTTGTGTCGCCTGCTGCATTCTTCTCTGTTGTTGTTTTTGCTGAAGAGGACAAGGAAGCGACTTGTCCCTGACCGTTTTCATCCACTAACGACGCGCTGCTTTGACATTTACCAGTTTCACGAGAGGAGGCAAAAGAGCTAGAGGCTGAGTCAGCAAGATAAGCCAAAACTTGCTCTTGCTGCTCCGGCTTTAAAAGCGGTTTTCCTACTCCCAGAAAAGGGAGCGTTCGAGGCCTTGTGTAGCCAGACGACGAACCTGGCTCCACAGCTCCAGACTTAGGTGCAATATTTTTTTTCCCACGACCAGCTGATGCTCCACCACTACCACTACCCTCATTACCAGCTGACAATGAACGCCCCCGGCCACGACCTCTTCCACCAGACTTCCTCATTGTTTTAAAAACGTTACCAAACGAACGGTATTTGTTGCTGTCACACAACTTACACGGTGAGCTATAACTTCAGTATGATTTAGCTACCCCTTTACAGGTGGGTGAGACAACAACGAAAATCAGCCACAATGTTACACACTCTGTTGTTGTTGGCAACAAATGAGATGGCACACACGCAGGACTGTCACTGAAGCGCAAATGTAAATATTTATCTCCCACTGATTTGTGTTTGTTTTTTTTAAAAGTGAGACTTCAGAAAAAAAAAAAATTAAAAAAAAATTATTTTTTACAGAAGAATTTATAAAACAAATAAAATGAAATGATTGTTTCAGGGAGAATTTAGGAAAAAAAAAAAAAAAAAGGCTTTGTAGGGCCCACTGAGTGAGAGAGGACGCACACAGGAGTCAGGAGTGGCACACAAGCCCAGAGGCCAATATTAATCTCCCACCGATTGATTTAGTTATTTTTTTTGGTAGATTTTGGAACCCAAATCAAGCAAAAAAATTAATAGGCTTTCTATGGCCCACAATTGGGGAGAGAGAGAGAGATGGCACACCCAGGAGTCAAGACTGGCACACAAGCAGAAGGGGCAATATGAATCTCCCACAGATTTTTTTTTTTTTTTTCAGGGAGACTTGAGAGAAAAAAAAATACAAAAAAAATGATTTTTTTCAGGAATAATTTAGAAACCAAAGAAAATAAAATGATTGTTTCAGGGAGAATTTAGAAAACAAAACAAAAAATAGGCTTTCTAGGGCCCACTGAGTGACAGATGACGCACACAGGAGTCAGGAGTGGCACACAAGCCCAGAGGCCAATATTAATCTCCCACTGATTGATTTAGTGATTTTTTTTGGTACATTTTGGAACCCAAATCAAGCAAAAAAATTAATAGGCTTTCTATGGCCCACAATTGGGGAGAGAGAGAGAGATGGCACACCCAGGAGTCAAAACTGGCACACAAGCAGAAGGGGCAATATGAATCTCCCACAGATTTTTTTTTTTTTTTTTTTTTTCAGGGAGACTTGAGAGAAAAAAAAATACAAAAAAAATGATTTTTTTCAGGAATAATTTAGAAACCAAAGAAAATAAAATGATTGTTTCAGGGAGAATTTAGAAAACAAATAAAACCAAAAATAGGCTTTCTAGGGCCCACTGAGTGACAGATGACGCACACAGGAGTCAGGAGTGGCACACAAGCCCAGAGGCCAATATTAATCTCCCACTGATTGATTTAGTGATTTTTTTTGGTAGATTTTGGAACCCAAATCAAGCAAAAAAATTAATAGGCTTTCTATGGCCCACAATTGGGGAGAGAGAGAGAGATGGCACACCCAGGAGTCAAGACTGGCACACAAGCAGAAGGGGCAATATGAATCTCCCACAGATTTTTTTTTTTTTTTTTTTTTTTCAGGGAGACTTGAGAGAAAAAAAAAATACAAAAAAAATGATTTTTTTCAGGAATAATTTAGAAACCAAAGAAAATAAAATGATTGTTTCAGGGAGAATTTAGAAAACAAATAAAACAAAAAATAGGCTTTCTAGGGCCCACTGAGTGACAGATGACGCACACAGGAGTCAGGAGTGGCACACAAGCCCAGAGGCCAATATTAATCTCCCACTGATTGATTTAGTGATTTTTTTTGGTAGATTTTGGAACCCAAATCAAGCAAAAAAATTAATAGGCTTTCTATGGCCCACAATTGGGGAGAGAGAGAGAGATGGCACACCCAGGAGTCAAGACTGACACACAAGCAGAAGGGGCAATATGAATCTCCCACAGATTTTTTTTATTTATTTTTTTTTCAGGGAGACTTGAGAGAAAAAAAAATACAAAAAAAATGATTTTTTTCAGGAATAATTTAGAAACCAAAGAAAATAAAATGATTGTTTCAGGGAGAATTTAGAAAACAAATAAAACAAAAAATAGGCTTTCTAGGGCCCACTGAGTGACAGATGACGCACACAGGAGTCAGGAGTGGCACACAAGCCCAGAGGCCAATATTAATCTCCCACTGATTGATTTAGTGATTTTTTTCAGGTAGATTTTGGAACCCAAATCAAGCAAAAAAATTAATAGGCTTTCTATGGCCCACTATTTGTGAGAGAGATGGCACGCTCAGGACTGGCACACAAGCCCAGAGGCCAATATTAATCTCCCATTTTTTTTTTTTCCAGGGAAAATTTATAAACCCAATAAAAAAAATAATAATAAATAGGCTTTCTATGGCCCACTATCTGAGAGAGAGAGATGGCACGCTTAGGACTGGCACACAAGCCCAAAGCCCAATATTAATCTCCCACTGATTGATTTAATGATTTTTTCAGGTAGAATTTAGAACCCAAATCAAGCAAAAAAATTAATAGGCTTTCTATGGCCCACTGAGTGAGAGATGGCACACACAGGAGTAAGGAGTGGCACACAAGCCCTGAGGCCAATATTTTTCTCCCACTGATTGATTGATTGATTTTTTCAGGTAGAATTAGGAACCCAAATCAACCCAAAAAATAAATAGGCTTTCTATGGCCCACTATTTGTGAGAGAGATGGCACGCTCAGGACTGGCACACAAGCCCAGAGGCCAATATTAATCTCCCACTTTTTTTTTTTTTCCAGGGAAAATTTATAAACCCAATAAAAAATAAATAAATAAATAGGCTTTCTATGGCCCACTATCTGAGAGAGAGAGATGGCACGCTTAGGACTGGCACACAAGCCCAAAGGCCAATACTAATCTCCCACTGATTGATTGATTGATTTTTTCAGGTAGAATTATGAACCCAAATCAACCAAAAAAATAAATAGGCTTTCTATGGCCCACTATTTGTGAGAGAGATGGCACGCTCAGGACTGGCACACAAGCCCAGAGGCCAATATTAATCTCCCACTTTTTTTTTTTTTCCAGGGAAAATTTATAAACCCAATAAAATAATAAAAAAATAGGCTTTCTATGGCCCACTATCTGAGAGAGATGGCACGCTTAGGACTGGCACACAAGCCCAAAGGCCAATATTAATCTCCCACTGATTGATTTATTGATTTTTTCAGGTAGAATTTAGAACCCAAATCAAGCAAAAAAATTAATAGGCTTTCTATGGCCCACTGAGTGAGAGATGGCACACACAGGAGTAAGGAGTGGCACACAAGCCCTGAGGCCAATATTTTTCTCCCACTGATTGATGTTGTGATTTTTTCTGGTAGATTTTGGAACCCAAATCAAGCAAAAAAATAAATAGGCTTTCTATGGCCCACTGAGTGAGAGATGACACAGACAGAGATGGCACTCTAGCAGAAATGTCAATCTTAATCTCCCACAAAAAAAAAAAAGGGAACTGTCCTCCAATTACTATCTCCCTGCAGTAATCTCAGCCAGGTATGGCAGGCAGCAATAAGGAGTGGACTGATGCACAAATTAAATAAAAAGTGTGGACAAACAAACAAGATAGCTGTGCAGAAAGGAAGGAACAAGAGGATTTGTGCTTTGAAAAAAGCAGTTGGTTTGCACAGCGGCGTACACACAGCAATGCAGCTATCAGGGAGCCTTCTAGGGCAGCCCAATGAGCTACAGCGCTGAGGAAAAAAAACAAAAAAGGAGCTTCCACTGTTCCTGCACACCGAAGGTGGTGTTGGGCAGTGGAAATCGCTACAGCACAAGCGGTTTTGTGGTTAATGGACCCTGCCTAACGCTATCCCTGCTTCTGACGAAGCGGCAGCAACCTCTCCCTAAGCTCAGATCAGCAGCAGTAACATGGCGGTCGGCGGGAACTCCCCTTTATAGCCCCTGTGACGCCGCAGACAGCAAGCCAATCACTGCAATGCCCTTCTCTAAGATGGTGGGGACCAGGACCTATGTCATCACGCTGCCCACACTCTGCGTTTACCTTCATTGGCTGAGAAATGGCGCTTTTCGCGTCATTGAAACGCGACTTTGGCGCGAAAGTCGCGTACCGCATGGCCGACCACGCACAGGGGTCGGATCGGGTTTCATGAAACTCGACTTCGCCAAAAGTCGGCGACTTTTGAAAATGTTCGACCCGTTTCGCTCAACCCTAGTGAGTAGCATTGTTGCTTGGATCTCCCTTTTGTCAACTCAGCTGCATGATTTACAGCTGCTGGACAGGCCGAATACATGTGAGGAATGCCTGTTTGTTAGGGAATTCCCACATGTATTCAGCTTGTCCAGCTGCTGTAAATCATGCAGTTGAGGCGATGAAAACTAAATCTCCAAGCATACCAAAATTCTTGGAGCTCACCCGAGCATGCACGGTGAGATCTGAGCAACGAGCAACGAGTATACTCGCTCATCACTAATCATGTTTTCTCAGATTTTATTGGGCGCTTCATGGTAGTTTATCTGGATGATATCCTTGCATATATGCTTCCAATTCTTCATTTTTTTCAGAATTGTTACCAATTGAGCACTGAGAATTTCATTTAGCAAAATATCCCATCCTTCTTTGACATTTCTGTTCTTTACAACATCCAGCCATTGGACCTTTCCTACCCTCTTTCTCAGTCAATTAATATCTGCCTTTCTGAAGTCTAATCTTAAAGTCTGAGTCCTCGCTGGCATTCCTCCTCTTGTAATCCAAAATTTGAGGAAACATGATCGCTGCCTTCTAAATTGCCAGCCACTTTATTGCCTCCCTGTTGCTAAGAATTAGGTCCAGTATTGCAGATCCTCTTCTTCTCTCTTCCAGCTTTTGAAAAATAAAGTTTTCAGCAAAAGAAGATAAGAATTTTCTGGACCCATTACTTTTGCCTGAGAGAGATTCACAATAAATATCTGGATAGTTAAAATCTCCCATGATCACTATATTGTACTTTTTTTTTTAGAACAGAGTTATCTGATGTAGAAAGAGTTAATCCATATCTTCAGTTGGTGCAGGTGGCCTATAGGAAACATCTATAATAGTGTCCTTTCTTTTCTTCTCTTCTTGTACCAGTTTCTGCAGAGCTACCATTCTCTGAAACTTGGATCTCTGTGGAGATAATATGTTTTCCTAACATACAGTGCAACATCTCCTTCCCTAATTTTAATCTTACAATAATCAGTATCATCCCACCAAGTTACAGTGATGCCTATGACATCATATCTCTCTTTCTGTGTTATCAGCTCCAATTCTCTTCCATTTTCATTCATAATTTGTTGTTATTGTTCTTTATTTCCACTTCTAATAGCAGGGTTCTCAAAAGAATTAATTAGCGCCATATTTTTTCCTGGCAGTATATTTCCCATCCAATATTGTTGTAGTTTAAAGCTTTCCTCCTGAGTGTAGCAAGGTGTCTATCAAATATGTGCTTTCCTGTTTTCAGAAGATGCAACCCATCTCTTGCAAGGAGTCCATCATACAGGTAATTCACTCCATGCTCAAAAAGCCCAAATCGGTGCTCTGAGCGCCAATTGTTTGCCTTTAGAATCTAGCTTAACCCCTTCATGACTTGCGCCGTACATATGCAGGGCACATCGTGTCTCCCCATTTGATGTGGGCCCCGGTGCTGAACCCAAATCTTTCCCGGCACATATCAGCTGTTTTGAATTGTGATCCACCCGTGGCTGTTAACTCATTAAATGCTGCTGTCAAACTCCGACAGTGGCATTTAACAAGCGCTTCCAGCAATCGCGCCAGAAATCAACCCATCGGTGACCCATGTCAAATGAACGCGATTGTAGCAAATGGAAACAGAGGCACAGATGGTGAAGTTCAAATTCGTTTTTATTGAAATTAAACGTTGAACCTCTGGACCACGATCTGGGGGAGGCTCCGAATGGGGCGTGACTACATGAGCCCCAGACACCCGTAGTAAGACCCCTCAACAGGGTCAGAATGAGATACCTGGGGGACACGGGTGTTACCTCCAGTTAGACCCTGGACTTGTGGTAGCTGACCCAGCGGGACAGACAGACAAGCAGGGTGTTAGGAGTCGAGTTTCCTCTGCTGCACAGGGGGAATCTCGATCCGTGTCTGCTGCGGTCTCCCATTCTGCTTCGGCCGCAGTGGGCTCTGCTCAGCGGAGGCGTCGCTCCCAGCGTCTTGCTGGGACTGATTTTGTGCAAAGGGTTACTGCTGCCTTTTCTGGCTCTCCTGTTGTACCCTGCACTGATCTGCGGCGAGCGGGCTTCTCTGGGACTAAGTCCTTATTTGCACACACTGAGCATGCCCAGGTCAAGATTTCCCGTTGGAGATCAAGGGTCACATGCTCAGGTACTGCAGCACATCCCATTGGTCCTTTTGGCAGGTCCTGAAAGGGCAAAACTTCTGTAGCTGTTTCCTGTGCTGCAGCTATATAAACTGCGCATGACCGCACGGCCATGCGCTAGTATTGTCTTGATATAATGTGTGTATGTAGATGGATGTATGTCGATGGATGAAAGCTCCTAAGTATCCCTCCCTAGTGTTGTTGACTGCTCGAGGATGATGGTAGCTATCTAGCGCCCGACTAGCCATCTGCACGTAACACACATCACAGCGTCCAGTTGCTGTGTCCGCCAGTATGGCGCCATGCGTTTCCTCTGCGCTTTCCTTACCCAAGCCTGGGTGGTTAGTGGCGTCCATCAGTGCGGCACCGCATGCACTCTCGTGCCTTTATATACTATTTAATAGTATCCTTACACACCCAGTTGTGGTGTTGTGCCAGCAAGTGGTCTAATCGGACTTCAATCCTGAGTTGGGGTTGTGTTCGCTGACTTCTTGCTCACGCTCTATGTGCGGTACTGCGGTCCTGTGACGCAACAGGATCGCTTCCTTCACGCAGGGTGGAGTTAACCCATGTGTGTGTATTCCTATAGTACCGCCATATAGTCCGCCTTTACTAGCAGCAGGGTTTTTACCTGCACGGTGGACCTCGGACTGCGAACGCACCTGGTTCCATATCATCTTATACATGGTGCGTTCCGCCAGTCCTTAACATAATACTAGCGCCAAGGTCTGGCTAGTAAATGGCGGACATTCAGCAATCTTTGCGGTATGTCCAGTGTTGTGAATTCTGTGGCAGAGCTCCCTCCTGTGGTCACAAGTGGTACTTCGGCTGATTCTCTCTGGGAGCTTCCGTTTGTGGAGGAAAGTGGTACTGCGGTGTTAGGGGTCGAGTTCCCGCTTCTGCACAGGGGGAATCTCGAGCCGCCTCCGCTGCGGTCTCCCATTCTTGTCCAGCCGCAGTGGAGTCTGCTCAGCAAAGACGTCGGTCCCAGCGTCTTGCTCATCCTCACTCTGTTCTGAGAGTTACTGCTGCTTCTCCAGTCTCTGCCATTAAAGTCAATGCTGGTCAGCAGCGAGCGGACTTCCCTGGGACTAAGTCCTTGTCTGCACGTACTGAGCATGCCCAGCATAAGGTCTCCCGTTGGAGATCGAGGGTCATGTGCTCAGGCTCTGCAGCACATTCCATTGGTCCTCTTTGCAGGCCCTGGAAGGGCAAAGGTGCTGTGGCCTCTTCCTGTGCTGCTGCTATATAAACTGCGCATGACCGCACGGCCATGCGCTAGTATTATCTTACAATTGCTTATGTGTGTATGTTGTGAGTGCAAGTCGTCCTTGGAAACCCCTACCCTATCGAATGTCTGTTCGCGGAAGGTGTATGGCTGCTATCTAGCGCCCGACTTAGCCTACAGCACTAAACACACATCTCAGCGTCCTGTAGCTGTGCCTGCCAGTACGGCGCCGTGCGCCTGCCTTGCGCTTTCCATACCCGAGTCTGGGTGGTTAGTGGCGTCTGTTAGTGCGGCATCGCTCGCACTCTTGTGCACATATATTTCTTAAGGTTCTCTACACACCCAGTTGCGGTGTTACGCCAGCAAGGGTCTAATCGGGCTTCAATCCCTTCTGGGGTTAAGTCCGCTGACCACTTGCTCGCTCACTAGTGCGGTACTGCGGTCCTGTGAATTAACAGGATCGCTTTCTTCACGCTGGGTGAGGTTTAACCCACGCGTGTATACTTTAGTGTACCGCCATATTGTCTGCAAATTGCTAGCAGCAGGTTCTCACCTGCACGGTGGACCCCGGACTGCGAACGCACCTTTATCATCTGTCTTGGTGCGTTCCGCCAGTCCTAACAGAATACTAGCGCCAGGGTCTGGCTAGTAAAATGGCGGACGACCAGCGTTTACAGCGGTACATCCAGCAGCTGGAGGGAAGGTTGGCGGCTCTTGAGCGTACAACCTCAGCTGTGGATGTCACTGCTGTAGCTGTGCAGGCTGCAAGTGTAGCCGCAGCCAGTTTGTCCACTGCCACCCCTGCTCCGACTTTATCCCGTCTCCCACTACCTGACAAGTTTGCTGGCGACAGCAAACATTGTCGTGGATTCGTGAGTCAGTGCTCTATACATCTTGAGCTCCTGGCGTCACGTTTTCCTACGGAGCGGGCGAGAGTGGGATTTATCCTATCTCTCTTGTCGGGCAGGGCGTTGGAGTGGGCAACGCCACTCTGGGAGCGAGATGATCATGTGGTACAGAGTGCTCCTCTCTTCTTGGACACTCTGAAGCAGGTCTTTTTAGGGCCTCGGGTTACCCACGACACCGCACTCCAATTGTTGTCCATTACACAGGGTACCTCCGTGGTCAGCCAGTTTGCCATTCAGTTCCGGACTCTAGCTTCAGAGTTAGAGTGGCCAGACAAAGTTCTTATTCCGGTGTTCTGGAGGGGACTGGCAGACCACGTGAAAGACACCTTGGCCACTAGGGAGATACCGGCCACACTGGAGGAACTTATTTCCGTGTCTACCCGCATCGACCTCCGTTTTCACGAGCGGAGGTTGGAGCGGACCCAGTGTAGGCAGAGGTTTCGGCTGGCTCCAACTTTCGCCAGACCTCTGGAATCTCCTGTCTTGGCGTCAGATTCTCATGAGGCCATGGAGGTTTCTCGAGCGGGACCTAAATCTCTAGCCGCTCGAGTACCCGTAGTTTGTAATAACTGTCGACAACATGGACATTACGCCAATAAATGTCCGCGGCGGTCGGGAAACGATCGCGTCTAGTGGCCATTGGGGGAGGTTCACTAGACACAGCAGCATTCTCCTCCAAACTGTCCTTTAAAGGGACAATCCTGTTAGGCTCCTCCACTCTTACAGTCGAGCTTTGTGTGGATTCAGGAGCAGAGGGAAGTTTCATGTCCTCTGCTTTTGCTACACGTCATGTTATACCACTGGTCATGCTCGCCAAGCCAATAACGGTTAGAGTTGTGAATGGGGCAACACTCCCACTGCAAATCACGCACCAGACAGTCCCGTTATCGCTGTCCATGTCTCCTTCCCACCAGGAGATTACTTCCCTTCTTGTCCTTCCTGAGGGAATGGATGAGATTTTGCTGGGAATACCCTGGCTCCGTTTCCACTCGCCACATATTGAGTGGTCCTCAGGGAAAATATTGGGCTGGAGTAAGTCATGTTTGGGCAGATGTGTGAGTGAGTGTGTACAGGTCTCTACTACCCAGGTACCCGCAGATCTCTCGTCGCTTCCCAGGTATTATTGGTGTTATGCAGACGTGTTCTCTAAAAAGGCTGCTGAGACTCTACCGCCCCATCGCCCTTACGACTGTCCTATCGACCTCTTGCCAGGAGCTGAACCTCCTAGGGACAGGGTATATCCCCTCTCTCTCCCTGAGACGGAGGCTATGTCTCAATACATTCAGGAGAATTTAGCAAGAGGATTTATAAGGAAGTCAGTGTCTCCGGCAGGGGCGGGATTCTTCTTCGTGCAGAAGAAGAACGGAGAGTTACGTCCTTGCATCGATTACAGGGGTCTCAATGCTATCACTATTAAGAATAAATACCCGTTGCCCCTGATTTCGGAGCTCTTTGACAGGTTAAGGGGAGCTAAAATATTCACCAAGTTAGATCTGCGGGGTGCCTACAATCTGATTCGTATCCGTGAGGGGGACGAGTGGAAGACGGCTTTCAATACCAGGGATGGGCACTATGAGTACCTGGTGATGCCTTTCGGGCTCTGTAATGCCCCAGCCGTTTTTCAGGACTTCGTCAACGATATCTTCCGGGATATGCTTTCTACCTCGGTCGTAGTCTATCTAGATGATATTCTCATCTTTTCTCCAGATATTGACTCCCACCGGAGAGATGTTGGCAGAGTCTTCGAACTCTTACGGGCAAATTCCTTGTATGCAAAGTTGGAGAAGTGTGTGTTTGAACAGGAGTCCTTGCCTTTCCTGGGCTATATTGTCTCGGCCCAGGGATTGGCTATGGATCCTGCCAAACTACAAGCAGTGATGGACTGGCAGGAACCCCATTCTCTTAAAGCGGTGCAGCGCTTTATGGGGTTCATAAATTACTATCGCCAGTTCATTCCCCACTTTTCAACTTTGGTAGCTCCCTTGGTATCCCTCACCAAGAAGGGAGCGAATCCCAAATTGTGGTCCGAAGGGGTCTCCAAGGCCTTCTCTTCTATAAAGACCCATTTTGCCAGCGCTCCTATCTTACATCGTCCCGATGTGGGTAAGCCATTCCTTTTGGAAGTGGATGCCTCATCCGTTGGTGCTGGAGCAGTCCTCTATCAAAAGGATGCTCAGGGTCGGAAGCATCCATGCTTCTTTTTCTCTAAGACCTTCACACCAGCGGAGAGAAATTACTCCATCGGGGATAGAGAGTTGTTGGCAATGAAGTTGGCCTTTTCAGAGTGGAGACATCTCTTGGAGGGTGCCCGATTCCCATTCCAGGTTTTCACGGATCACAAGAATTTGGTCTATTTACAAACAGCCCAGCGGCTGAATTCTCGTCAGGCCAGATGGTCCTTGTTTTTCTCCCGGTTCCACTTTACCCTACATTATCTCGCCGGGGAGAAGAACATTCGTGCCGACGCTCTCTCTCGCTCCTTCGTGTCAGCTGAGGAGGAGGAGGACGAGCCTCGGCTCATTGTCCCTTCGGAGAGTCTGAGAACTGTAGCTCCGGTTTCGCTGGAGTCTGTGCCCCCGGGCAAGACTTTTGTTCCCATCAATTTGCGTCCGGAGGTTCTCTCTTGGGCTCATTCGTCCAGAGTGGGTGGACACTTTGGGGCTAAAAGGACCTCTGAGCTACTGGCGAGGACGTACTGGTGGCCACATATGGTTCGTGACGTCGGAGACTACGTTCGGGCATGTGTCTCTTGTGCCAAGAATAAGTCTTCCCGACAACGGCCAGCTGGTTTGTTATACCCTCTGCCGGTGGCAGACAGGCCCTGGGAGATGGTCGGGATGGATTTTGTTGTGGGTTTGCCCAAGTCTCGTGGCTGTACCATTATTTGGGTAATCACCGACCATTTTTCTAAAATGGTGCATTTGGTACCACTTCCCCGGTTACCTTCTGCACGGGCCTTGGCAGCGTTGTTTGTCAAACACATCTTTCGTCTTCACGGTATGCCAGACAAAATTGTCAGTGACCGAGGTCCCCAGTTTGCGTCTCGGTTCTGGAGAGAGCTTTGTCGTCTTCTCAGTATCGAGTTGAATCTCTCTTCGGCTTATCATCCCGAGACGAATGGGTTGGTAGAGAGGGCCAACCAGACCTTGGTCACATATCTGCGACATTTTGTTTCTGCTAAGCAGGATGACTGGGCATCTTTGCTACCGTGGGCGGAGTTTGCTCTTAACAATGCTGTCGCTGATTCCACTGGACAGACTCCATTCCTCCTTAACTATGGTCAGCATCCGAGGGTACCTGTGCCCATGCCCGTGTCTTCCGCCGATTCCAGGGTGGCAGACTGGGCTGTGGAGGCACGGGACATTTGGGATCGCACTCAGGATGCTATTCAGGCTTCCAAGGAGAGAATGAGGTCCTCCGCCGATGCACATCGGCGCCCCGCTCCAACCTTTGCTCCTGGCGACTTAGTGTGGCTCTCCGCCCGTAACATCAGGCTGCGAGTTGAGTCCACCAAGTTTGCACCTCGCTACTTAGGTCCTTTTAAGGTCCTCGAACAGGTTAATCCTGTGGTTTACCGTCTGGCCCTTCCTCCACGCCTGGGTATCACCGACACCTTTCACGTGTCCCTCCTTAAGCCCGTCTACATGTCCCGGTTTTCTGAGTCATCTACTGAGACGTCGGGTTCGTCTACGGACGATTACGAGGTGAACGCGATCTTGGGGTACAAGGTGGTTCGTGGCAAAAAATTTTATTTAGTGGACTGGAGGGGTTACGGCCCTGAGGATAGATCCTGGGAGCCTGCTGAGCACATTCGGGCTCCGCAGCTCATTGCTGCCTTCGAACGTAGCGAGGCCCAAGGAGGGGGGGGCCCTAGGAGGGGGGGTAATGTTAGGGGTCGAGTTCCCGCTTCTGCACAGGGGGAATCTCGAGCCGCCTCCGCTGCGGTCTCCCATTCTTGTCCAGCCGCAGTGGAGTCTGCTCAGCAAAGACGTCGGTCCCAGCGTCTTGCTCATCCTCACTCTGTTCTGAGAGTTACTGCTGCTTCTCCAGTCTCTGCCATTAAAGTCAATGCTGGTCAGCAGCGAGCGGACTTCCCTGGGACTAAGTCCTTGTCTGCACGTACTGAGCATGCCCAGCATAAGGTCTCCCGTTGGAGATCGAGGGTCATGTGCTCAGGCTCTGCAGCACATTCCATTGGTCCTCTTTGCAGGCCCTGGAAGGGCAAAGGTGCTGTGGCCTCTTCCTGTGCTGCTGCTATATAAACTGCGCATGACCGCACGGCCATGCGCTAGTATTATCTTACAATTGCTTATGTGTGTATGTTGTGAGTGCAAGTCGTCCTTGGAAACCCCTACCCTATCGAATGTCTGTTCGCGGAAGGTGTATGGCTGCTATCTAGCGCCCGACTTAGCCTACAGCACTAAACACACATCTCAGCGTCCTGTAGCTGTGCCTGCCAGTACGGCGCCGTGCGCCTGCCTTGCGCTTTACATACCCGAGTCTGGGTGGTTAGTGGCGTCTGTTAGTGCGGCATCACTCGCACTCTTGTGCACATATATTTCTTAAGGTTCTCTACACACCCAGTTGCGGTGTTACGCCAGCAAGGGTCTAATCGGGCTTCAATCCCTTCTGGGGTTAAGTCTGCTGACCACTTGCTCGCGCACTAGTGCGGTACTGCGGTCCTGTGAATTAACAGGATCGCTTTCTTCACGCTGGGTGAGGTTTAACCCACGCGTGTATACTTTAGTGTACCGCCATATTGTCTGCAAATTGCTAGCAGCAGGTTCTCACCTGCACGGTGGACCCCGGACTGCGAACGCACCTTTATCATCTGTCTTGGTGCGTTCCGCCAGTCCTAACATGCGGCTTCTGAGTTTCCTCCCTCAGGTGATCTGGTGAGGTCGTTAGGTGCTTCTCTACTTAACTCCACCTAATGCTTTGATCCATGCTTCCTGTCAATGTTCCAGTGTTGGACTTGTTTTTCCCTGGATCATTCCTGTGGCCTGCTGCTCTGCATAGCTAAGTTCTTCTTGCTATTTGTTTGCTATTTTTTCTGTCCAGCTTGTCTAATTGTTTTGCTGGAAGCTCTGGGACACAAAGGGTGTACCTCCGTGCCGTTAGTTCGGAGCGGAGGGTCTTTTTGCCCCCTTTGCGTGGTTTTCTTTAGGGTTTTGTGTAGACCGCAAAGTTATCTTTCCTATCCTCGCTCTGTTAAGAAAGTCGGGCCTCACTTTGCTGAATCTATTTCATCCCTACGTTTGTCTTTTCATCTTAACTCACAGTCATTATATGTGGGGGGCTGCCTTTTCCTTTGGGGTATTTCTCTGAGGCAAGGTAGGCTTATTTTCTATCTTTTCATACTAGTTAGTTTCTCAGGCTGTGCCGAGTTGCATAGGCAGATTTAGGCGCAATCCACGGCTGCCTCTAGTGTTGTTTGGAGAGGATTAGGGATTGCGGTCTGCAGAGTTCCCACGTCTCAGAGCTCATTCTATTATTTTGGGTTATTGTCAGATCACTGTATGTGCTCTGACCACTATGTCCATTGTGATACTGAATTGCCTATCACAACAGTACAGGAAGCCAAAAGTGCTAATGATTCTCAATAGAGGGAAAAAAGAAGTTCTGAGACCATTTTTTTTTCTTTGCACTGTGTTTTGCCTTTTTTTTCCCCTAGACATTTGGGTGGTTCAGGACACAGGTGTAGCAATGGACATTAAAGGTCTGTCTTCATTTGTGGATCAGCTCACGGCAAGAGTTCAAAATATTCAAGATTTTGTGGTTCAGAATTCTTTGTTAGAACCGAGAATTCCTATTCCAGATTTGTTTTTTGGAGATAGAACTAAATTTCTGAGTTTCAAAAATAATTGTAAACTATTTCTGGCATTGAAACCTCGCTCCTCTGGTGACCCAGTTCAACAGGTTAGGATCGTCATTTCTTTTTTGCGTGGCGACCCTCAGGACTGGGCAGTTTCTCTTGCGTCAGGAGATCCTGCATTAAGTAATATCGATGCGTTTTTCCTGGCGCTTGGATTGCTGTACGATGAGCCTAATTCAGTGGATCAGGCAGAAAAAAATTTGCTGGCTCTTTGTCAGGCTCAGGATGAGATAGAGGTATATTGCCAGAAATTTAGAAAGTGGTCCGTGCTCACTCAATGGAATGAATCTGCGCTGGCAGCTATATTCAGAAAGGGTCTCTCTGAAGCCCTTAAGGATGTCATGGTGGGATTTCCTATGCCTGCTGGTTTGAATGAGTCTATGTCTTTGGCCATTCAGATCGGTCGACGCTTGCGTGAGCGTAAATCTGTGCACCATTTGGCGGTATTACCTGAGATTAAACCTGAGCCTATGCAGTGCGATAGGACTATGACCAGAGTTGAACGGCAAGAACACAGACGTCTGAATGGGCTGTGTTTCTACTGTGGTGATTCCACTCATGCTATCTCTGATTGTCCTAAGCGCACTAAGCGGTTCTCTAGGTCTGCCACCATTGGTACAGTACAGTCAAAATTTCTTCTGTCCGTTACCTTGATCTGCTCTTTGTCATCGTATTCTGTCATGGCGTTTGTGGATTCAGGCGCTGCCCTGAATTTGATGGACTTGGAATATGCTAAGCGTTGTGGGTTTTTCATGGAGCCCTTTGAGTGTCCTATTCCATTGAGAGGAATTGATGCTACGCCTTTGGCCAAGAATAAGCCTCAATACTGGACCCAGCTGACCATGTGCATGGCTCCTGCACATCAGGAGGTTATTCGCTTTCTGGTGTTGCATAATCTGCATGATGTGGTCGTGTTGGGGTTGCCATGGCTACAAGCCCATAATCCAGTATTGGATTGGAAATCCATGTCGGTGTCCAGCTGGGGTTGTCAGGGGGTACATGGTGATGTTCCATTTCTGTCAATTTCGTCATCCACCCCTTCTGAGGTTCCAGACTTCTTGTCTGATTACCGGGATGTATTTGATGAGCCCAAGTCCGATGCCCTACCTCGGCATAGGGATTTTGATTGTGCTATCAATTTGATTCCTGGTAGTAAATTCCGAAAAGGTCGACTGTTTAATTTATCCGTGCCTGAGCACACCGCTATGCGCAGTTATGTCCCTGGAGAAGGGGCATATTCGCCCGTCATCGTCGCCATTAGGAGCAGGGTTCTTTTTTGTAGCCAAGAAGGATGGTTCGCTGAGACCTTGTATAGATTACCGCCTTCTTAATAAGATCACTGTTAAATTTCAGTACCCCTTGCCATTGTTATCTGATTTGTTTGCTCGGATTAAGGGGGCTAGCTGGTTCACCAAGATAGATCTTCGTGGTGCGTATAATCTGGTGCGAATCAGGCGAGGCGATGAATGGAAAACTGCATTTAATATGCCCGAGGGTCATTTTGAGTATCTAGTGATGCCATTCGGACTTGCCAATGCTCCATCAGTGTTTCAGTCCTTTATGCATGACATCTTCCGAGAGTACCTGGATAAATTCCTGATTGTGTACTTGGATGACATTTTGATCTTCTCAGATGATTGGGAGTCTCATGTGAAGCAGGTTAGAACGGTTTTTCAGGTCCTGCGTGCTAATTCTTTGTTTGTGAAGGGATCAAAGTGTCTCTTTGGTGTGCAGAAGGTTTCATTTTTGGGGTTCATCTTTTCCCCTTCTACTATCGAGATGGATCCTGTTAAGGTCCAAGCCATCCATGATTGGACTCAGCCAACATCTCTGAAAAGTCTGCAAAAGTTCCTGGGCTTTGCTAATTTTTATCGTCGCTTCATCTGCAATTTTTCTAGTATTGTCAAACCATTGACCGATTTGACCAAGAAGGGTGCTGATTTGGTCAATTGGTCTTCTGCTGCTGTGGAAGCTTTTCAAGAGTTGAAGCGTCGTTTTTCTTCTGCCCCTGTGTTGTGTCAACCAGATGTTTCTCTTCCGTTCCAGGTCGAGGTTGATGCTTCTGAGATTGGAGCAGGGGCTGTTTTGTCGCAGAGAGGTTCTGATTGCTCAGTGATGAAACCATGCGCTTTTTTTTCCAGGAAGTTTTCGCCTGCTGAGCGAAATTATGATGTGGGCAACCGAAGGTTGCTGGCCATGAAGTGGGCATTCGAGGAGTGGCGTCATTGGCTTGAAGGATCTAAGCATCGCGTGGTGGTATTGACTGATCATAAGAACTTGACTTATCTCGAGTCTGCTAAGCGTTTGAATCCTAGACAGGCTCGTTGGTCGCTGTTTTTTGCCCGTTTTGACTTTGTGATTTCGTACCTTCCGGGCTCTAAAAATGTGAAGGCAGATGCTCTGTCTAGGAGTTTTGTGCCCGACTCTCCAGGTTTATCTGAGCCGGCGGGTATCCTCAAGGAAGGAGTAATTGTGTCTGCCATCTCTCCTGATTTGCGGCGGGTGCTGCAAAAATTTCAGGCTAATAAACCTGATCGTTGTCCAGCGGAGAAACTGTTTGTCCCTGATAGGTGGACGAATAAAGTTATCCCTGAGGTTCATTGTTCGGTGTTAGCTGGTCATCCTGGAATCTTTGGTACCAGAGAGTTAGTGGCTAGATCCTTTTGGTGGCCATCTCTGTCGCGGGATGTGCGTACTTTTGTGCAGTCCTGTGGGATTTGTGCTCGGGCTAAGCCCTGCTGTTCTCTTGCCAGTGGGTTGCTTTTGCTCTTGCCGGTCCCGAAGAGGCCTTGGACACATATCTCTATGGATTTTATTTCAGATCTTCCCGTTTCTCAAAAGATGTCAGTCATTTGGGTGGTCTGTGATCGCTTTTCTAAGATGGTCCATCTGGTACCCTTGTCTAAATTGCCTTCCTCCTCTGATTTGGTGCCATTGTTCTTCCAGCATGTGGTTCGTTTGCATGGCATTCCAGAGAATATCGTTTCTGACAGAGTTTCCCAGTTTGTTTCGAGGTTTTGGCGAGCCTTTTGTGGTAGGATGGGCATTGACTTGTCTTTTTCCTCGGCTTTCCATCCTCAGACTAATGGCCAGACCGAATGTACCAATCAGACCTTGGAAACCTATCTGAGATGCTTTGTTTCTGCCGATCAGGATGACTGGGTGTCCTTTTTGCCTTTGGCTGAGTTCGCCCTTAATAATCGGGCCAGCTCGGCTACCTTGGTTTCGCCATTTTTCTGCAATTCTGGGTTCCATCCTCGTTTCTCTTCAGGACAGGTTGAGTCTTCGGACTGTCCTGGTGTGGATACTGTGGTGGACAGGTTGCAGCAGATTTGGACTCATGTAGTGGACAATTTGACCTTGTCCCAGGAGAAGGCTCAACGTTTCGCTAATCGCAGACGCCGTGTGGGTCCCCGACTTCGTGTTGGGGATCTGGTTTGGTTATCTTCTCGTCATATTCCTATGAAGGTTTCCTCTCCTAAGTTTAAACCTCGTTTCATTGGTCCGTATAGGATTTCTGAGGTTCTAAATCCTGTGTCTTTTCGTCTGACCCTCCCAGATTCTTTTTCCATACATAACGTATTCCATAGGTCATTGTTGCGGAGATACGTGGCACCTATGGTTCCATCTGTTGACCCTCCTGCCCCGGTTTTGGTGGAGGGGGAATTGGAGTATATTGTGGAGAAGATTTTGGATTCTCGTGTTTCAAGACGGAAACTCCAGTATCTGGTTAAATGGAAGGGTTATGCTCAGGAAGATAATTCCTGGGTTTTTGCCTCTGATGTCCATGCTCCCGATCTTGTTTGTGCCTTTCATGTGGCTCATCCTGGTCGGCCTGGGGGCTCTGGTGAGGGTTCGGTGACCCCTCCTCAAGGGGGGGTACTGTTGTGAATTCTGTGGCAGAGCTCCCTCCTGTGGTCACAAGTGGTACTTCGGATGATTCTCTCTGGGAGCTTCCATTTGTGGAGGAAAGTGGTACTGTGGCTTCTGAGTTTCCTCCCTCAGGTGATCTGGTGAGGTCGTTAGGTGCTTCTCTACTTAACTCCACCTAATGCTTTGATCCATGCTTCCTGTCAATGTTCCAGTGTTGGACTTGTTTTTCCCTGGATCATTCCTGTGGCCTGCTGCTCTGCATAGCTAAGTTCTTCTTGCTATTTGTTTGCTATTTTTTCTGTCCAGCTTGTCTAATTGTTTTGCTGGAAGCTCTGGGACGCAAAGGGTGTACCTCCGTGCCGTTAGTTCGGTGCGGAGGGTCTTTTTGCCCCCTTTGCGTGGTTTTCTTTAGGGTTTTGTGTAGACCGCAAAGTTATCTTTCCTATCCTCGCTCTGTTAAGAAAGTCGGGCCTCACTTTGCTGAATCTATTTCATCCCTACGTTTGTCTTTTCATCTTAACTCACAGTCATTATATGTGGGGGGCTGCCTTTTCCTTTGGGGTATTTCTCTGAGGCAAGGTAGGCTTATTTTCTATCTTCAGGCTAGTTAGTTTCTCAGGCTGTGCCGAGTTGCATAGGCAGAGTTAGGCGCAATCCACGGCTGCCTCTAGTGTTGTTTGGAGAGGATTAGGGATTGCGGTCTGCAGAGTTCCCACGTCTCAGAGCTCGTTCTATTATTTTGGGTTATTGTCAGATCACTGTATGTGCTCTGACCGCTATGTCCATTGTGATACTGAATTGCCTATCACAACATTCCAGCAGCTGGAGGGTAGGTTGACGGCTCTCGAGAGCTCAACCTCAGCTGTGGATGTTACCGTAGTTGCTGTACAGGCTGCTAGCGTGGCTGCAGCAACCTTGTCCACTGCCACCCCTGTTCTGACATTATCTCGCCTCCCGTTGCCAGAAAAATTTTCTGGAGATTGCAAAACTTGTAGGGGATTCGTGAGTCAGTGCTCTATCCACCTCGAGCTCCTGGCTGCACGTTTTCCTACAGAGCGGGCTAAGGTGGGATTTATTGTCTCTCTCTTGTCGGAGAGGGCGTTGGAGTGGGCTACGCCGCTGTGGGAGCGTGGTGATCATGTGGTGCAGAGTGCTCCGTTGTTTCTGAGCACTCTGAAAAAGGTCTTTTTAGGACCTCAAGTCACCCATGACACAGCGCTCCAACTACTGGCATTAACTCAGGGTGAGTCCTTGGTCAGCCATTTTTCCGTCCGCTTCCGTACTTTAGCTTCTGAGCTGGAGTGGTCGATAAAGCCCTTATCCCCATATTTTGGAGGGGCCTGGTTGATCACGTTAAGGACGCTCTGGCCACTAGGGAGATTCCTGCCACACTGGAGGAGTTAATAACTGTCTCTACTCGTATTGACCTCCGTTTTAACGAGCGGAGGTTAGAGCGA
Source organism: Ranitomeya imitator (assembly GCF_032444005.1). Taxonomy (NCBI): domain Eukaryota; kingdom Metazoa; phylum Chordata; class Amphibia; order Anura; family Dendrobatidae; genus Ranitomeya; species Ranitomeya imitator. The sequence continues at coordinate 650,061,247 of NC_091282.1, read as the reverse complement.
GTCCAGTGTAGGCAGAGGTTTCGGCTGGCTCCCACCTTCGCCAAACCTTTGGAATCTCCAATCCAGGCATCTGAGTCACATGAGGCCTTAGAGGTGACACGAGCGGGATCCAAATCTCAGTCCGCCCGTGCACATAGGGTCCATCATGTTTGCCAGCAGTCAGGACATCTTGCCTCCAAGGGTCCTCAGCGGTCGGGGAAATGTCAGCGTCTAGTGGCAGTTGGAGGAGGTACACTAGACACGGCGACGTTTGCCTCAAAGTTGTCCTTCAAGGGGACAATTACCATAGGCTCATCCACTCTTATGGTTGAGCTATGCGTGGATTCTGGGGCAGAGGGTAATTTTATGTCTTCCTCTTTTGCCCAGCGTCATGCAATACCCTTGGTGATGCTCGCCAAGCCTGTAACCGTTCGAGTGGTAAATGGGTCAACACTACCCTCACAGATTACCCACCAAACCATTCCTTTCACGCATTCTGTGTCTCCATCACATCAGGAGATAATCTCCCAATTAGTCATTCCTGAGGGAATTGATGAGGTCCTGTTGGGGATACCATGGCTTCGCTACCATTCTCCTCATATTGAGTGGTCCTCTGGGAGAATTTTGGGATGGAGTAAATCCTGCGAGGGTAGATGTCAGAGGGAGTGCGTTCAGGTTGCTACTACACAGGTACCCGCAGATCTTTCCTCTCTCCCCAAGCACTATTGGCCCTATGCAGACGTGTTCTCCAAAAGAGCTGCGGAGACCCTTCCGCCTCACCGCCCCTATGACTGTCCTATTGACCTCTTGCCTGTTGCTGAGCCTCCCCGGGGTCGAGTCTATCAGTTATCTCTCCCGGAGACGGAGGCAATGTCTCAGTACATCCAAGAGAATCTTGCAAGAGGATTCATTAGGAAGTCAGTGTCACCGGCAGGGGCTGGGTTCTTCTTCGTACAGAAGAAGACTGGAGACTTACGTTCATGCATAGACTACAGGGGTCTTAACGCCATCACCGTTAAGAACAAGTACCCATTACGCCTGATATCTGAGCTGTTTGATAGGCTACGGGGAGCGAGGGTATTTACTAAGTTAGATCTGCGGGGTGCTTACAACCTGATGCGCATCCGTGAGGGGGATGAATGGAAGACGGCTTTTAACACCAGGGATGGGCACTATGAATATCTGGTGATGCCCTTTGGGCTCTGTAATGCCCCAGCCGTTTTCCAAGGCTTTGTGAACGACATCTTCCAGGATATGCTCACCACCTCGGTCGTAGTCTATCTGGATGATATTCTCATCTTCTCTCCAGATATTGACTCCCATCGGAGAGATGTTCGCAAAGTCTTCGACCTCTTACGGGCAAACTCCCTCTACGCCAAGTTGGAGAAGTGTGTGTTTGAGCAGGAGTCCTTGCCTTTCCTTGGTTATATCATCTCTGCCCAGGGTTTGGCTATGGATCCTGCCAAGCTACAGGCTGTAATAGACTGGCAGGAACCCCATTCTCTTAAAGCGGTGCAGCGCTTTATGGGGTTCATTAATTACTATCGCCAGTTCATTCCACACTTCTCAACTTTGGTAGCTCCCTTGGTTGCCCTCACCAAGAAGGGAGCAAATCCCAAGTTGTGGTCAGAGGAGGTCTCCAAAGCCTTTCTCTCGATCAAGTCACACTTCGCTAGCGCTCCCATCCTACATTGCCCCAATGTTGATAAAACATTTATCTTGGAGGTGGATGCCTCATCCGTTGGTGCTGGAGCAGTCCTTTTCCAAAAGGATGCTCAAGGTCGGAAGCATCCTTGCTTCTTCTTCTCCAAGACCTTCACACCAGCGGAGAGGAATTATTCCATCGGGGACAGGGAGTTGCTAGCCATGAAGTTGGCTTTTTCAGAGTGGAGACATCTCTTGGAGGGAGCTCGCTTTCCCTTCCAAGTCTTCACTGACCACAAGAACTTGGTATATCTACAAACGGCCCAGCGGCTGAATTCTCGCCAGGCTATATGGTCCCTGTTCTTCTCCCAGTTCCATTTTACTCTCCATTTCCTCTCCGGGGAGAAGAACGTTCGTGCTGACGCTCTCTCCCGCTCCGTAGTGTCATCGGAGGAGGAAGAGGAGGAGCCTCGGCTTATTGTCCCTTCTGAGAGCCTGAGAACTGTAGCTCCGGTTTCTCTAGAGCCTGTGCCCCCGGGCAAGACTTTCGTACCAGCTAACTTGCGACCGGAGGTTCTCTCTTGGGCTCACTCCTCCAGAGTGGGTGGGCATTTTGGGACCAAGAGGACATCTGAGCTTTTGGCGAGAACATACTGGTGGCCGCATATGGCCCGAGATGTCAGGGACTATATTCAGGCATGCGTTTCTTGCGCCCAGAATCGGTTTCCTCGGCAATGGCCTGCTGGGTTGCTTTACCCACTACTGGTGGCAGACAGGCCCTGGGAGATGGTCGGGATGGACTTTGTGGTGGGCTTACCCAAGTCGCGTGGCTGCTCCATTATTTGGGTTGTCACCGACCATTTCTCTAAGATGGTGCATTTGGTGCCGCTTCCTCGGTTACCCTCAGCACGGGCCTTGGCGGTGTTGTTCATTAAGCATGTTTTCCGATTGCATGGTATGCCTGATAAGATTGTCAGTGATCGGGGTCCCCAGTTCGCGTCTCGGTTTTGGAGAGAGCTCTGCCGTTTACTCAGCATAGAGTTAAACCTTTTCTCTGCATACCATCCCGAGACGAATGGGTTGGTGGAGAGAACCAACCAGACTCTGGTGACATATTTGCGACATTTCGTCCCTGCTAGGCAGGATGACTGGGCATCTTTGCTACCTTGGGCGGAATTTGCCTTGAACAACGCCGTAGCCGATTCCACTGGTCAAACTCCTTTTCTCCTTAATTACGGCCAGCATCCGCGTGTCCCTGTGCCCATGCCCGTGTCATCCACCGATTCTAGGGTGGCGGACTGGGCGGTGGAGGCACGTGACATCTGGGACCGCACACAGGATGCCATCCGGGCCTCCAAGGAGAGAATGAGGGTTTCGGCTGATACACACCGGCGCCCCGCTCCGGTCTTTGCTCCTGGCGACTTAGTGTGGCTCTCTGCCCGTAACATCAGGCTGCGAGTTGAGTCCACTAAGTTTGCTCCTCGCTACATTGGCCCGTTTAAGGTTCTGGAACAGGTCAACCCTGTGGTCTACCATTTGGCTATTCCTCCACGCCTTGGTATCACCGATACTTTTCACGTTTCCCTCTTAAAGCCCGTTCATTTGTCCCGGTTTTCTGAGTCATCTGCTGGGACATCAGATTCATCCACGGATGAGTTTGAGGTGAATGCTATTGTGGGGTGCAAGGTGGTAGGTGGCAAGAAATTTTATCTGGTGGACTGGAAGGGTCACGACCCAGAGGATAGAACCTGGGAGCCTGTGGAGCACATTCGGGAGCCTGTGGAGCACATTCGGGCTCCGCTGCTTATTGCAGCTTTTGAGCATAGTGAGGCTCAAGGAGGGGGGGGCCCTAGGAGGGGGGGGTAATGTTAGGAGTCGAGTTTCCTCTGCTGCACAGGGGGAATCTCGATCCGTGTCTGCTGCGGTCTCCCTTTCTGCTTCGGCCGCAGTGGGCTCTGCTCAGCGGAGGCGTCGCTCCCAGCATCTTGCTGGGACTGATTCTCTGCAAAGGGTTACTGCTGCCTTTTCTGGCTCTCCTGTTGTACCCTGCACTGATCTGCGGCGAGCGGGCTTCTCTGGGACTAAGTCCTTATTTGCACACACTGAGCATGCCCAGGGCAAGATCTCCCGTTGGAGATCAAGGGTCACATGCTCAGGTACTGCAGCACATCCCATTGGTCCTTTTGGCAGGTCCTGAAAGGGCAAAACTTCTGTAGCTGTTTCCTGTGCTGCAGCTATATAAACTGTGCATGACCGCACGGCCATGCGCTAGTATTGTCTTGATATAATGTTTGTGTGTGTAGATGGATGTATGTCGATGGATGAAAGCTCCTAAGTATCCCTCCCTAGTGTTGTTGACTGCTCGCGGATGATGGTAGCTATCTAGCGCCCGACTAGCCATCTGCACGTAACACACATCACAGCGTCCAGTTGCTGTGTCCGCCAGTACGGCGCCGTGCGCTTCCTCTGCGCTTTCCTTACCCAAGCCTGGGTGGTTAGTGGCGTCCGTCAGTGCGGCACCGCATGCACTCTCGTGCCTTTATATACTATTTAATAGTATCCTTACACACCCAGTTGTGGTGTTGTGCCAGCAAGTGGTCTAATCGGACTTCAATCCTGAGTTGGGGTTGTGTTCGCTGACTTCTTCCTCGCGCTCTATGTGCGGTACCGCGGTCCTGTGACGCAACAGGATCGCTTCCTTCACACAGGGTGGAGTTAACCCATGTGTGTGTATTCCTATAGTACCGCCATATAGTCCGTCTTTACTAGCAGCAGGGTTTTTACCTGCACGGTGGACCTCGGACTGCGAACGCACCTGGTTCCATATCATCTTATACTTGGTGCGTTCCGCCAGTCCTTAACACAGGGTTAGTGGGTGACGTAGAGTTAACCAGTGGGTACCGTGGGTATGGATAGTAGTTGGTTCCAGCAGTACTGACGTTGTCCTGAGGTTCAGGTAACTTAATGGCGAACTGGAGTAAGCAGATTGGAGATCGTCCAGGAGAGCTAGGTAATGGGTAGCAGATAGTCTGTGGAGACAAACAGTGTAAGCGGAGCACTGACAGAGAACTTCAGAAACAGAAGCACATGCTAGCAGGAACCAGAAGTTAGCAACTGAGGATTCTTGTTGCTCCGGCACCCTCCCTATGGTGGAGGGGCTAGAAATAGTCATCATTAACACGCCATTGGTCAGAAGCACTTTTTTGAAAATGCGCGCTGTCTCTTTAAGAGACTGGGAGCGAGCGCGCTCAACCTAAGCACACAGCCCTAGGACCTGCTGGCTGCATGCCAGGAAGCAGAGGAGGAAGGGAATGCAGAGGCCCTATCAGGACAGCGTGGAGCTGGCACAGAGTGGGAGTCCCAACGGAGAACCCACGAAGGTACAGGGACCGGACCGGGTGTAACAGCGATTCACCGATGGGTTGGTATGACAACCAGAGGTCTCCTGCATGGTTGTAACTGCCAGATTGCTTTGAGAGCTGCCCGCTGTGTGTGTGTGTGTGTGGTGCATATGGTGTATACGGTGTGTGTGTGGTGCGTATGGCATATGCAGTGTGTGTTTGTGTGTGTATGTGGTGCGTACGGCATATACAGTATATGTGGGTGGTTCAACGGTGTTCTGCTGGTGGTACCATGCTAGAGGCTGGTACCACCAGCAGTTTCCATATTGAGACACCCATCACTTAGGTGTCCCAATATGTTGGTCGGTGAACTTCCACCGCTTGGAATTCTGGGATCCGGACATATCTGGATGGAACAGGATGTAAACACAATACAAGGTAAGTATGTATTAAGATTCCCTAATTTTTAAATCTCAGGACTCATTTCTCAAATAAGTTTTGAGACTTCTGTGATAACTAATTATTCTCAGCTGATTTTATTTGTAAATTAAATGGTTATTTCTGTATTATGTGACATAATGAAAATGGATAACAGTTTTATATTGTACGCTGTGTGCAGAATTATTAGGCAAGTTGTATTTTGATCACATGATACTTTTTATACATGTTGTCCTACTCCAAGCTGCTCAGGCTTGAGAGCCGACTACCAATTAAGTAAATCAGGTGATGTGCATCTCTGTAAAAAAGAGGGGTGTTGTCTAATGACATCAAAACCCTATATAATTTGTGCTTAATTATTAGGCAACTTCCTTTCCTTTGGCAAAATGGGTCAGAAGAGAGATTTGACGGGCTCTGAAAAGTCCAAAATTGTGAGGTGTCTTGCAGAGGGATGGAGCAGTCTTGAAATTGCCAAACTTTTGAAGCATGATCACCGAACAATCAAGCGTTTCATGGCAAATAGCTAACAGGGTTGCAAGAAGCGTGTTGGGCAAAAAAGGTGCAAAATAATTGCCCATGAATTAAGGAAAATCAAGCTTGAATCTGCTAAGATGCCTTTTGCCACAAGTTTTGCCATATTTCAGAGCTGCAACTTTACTGGAGTAACAAAAAGCACAAGGTGTGCGATACTCAGGGACATGGCCAAGGTAAGGAAGGCTGAAAAACGACCACCTTTGAACAAGATACATAAGATAAAACATCAAGACTGGGCCAAGAAATATCTTAAGACTGACTTTTCAAAGGTTTTATGCCCTGATGAAATGAGAGTGACTCTTGATGAGCCAGATGGATGGGCCAGAGGCTGGATCAGTAAAGAGCTCCAATCCAACTCAGACGCCAGCAAGGTGGAGGTGGGGTACTTGTATGGGCTGGTATCATCAAAGATGAACTTGTGGGACCTTTTCAGGTTGAGGATGGAATGAAGCTCAACTCCCAGACCTACTGCTAGTTTCTGGAAGACAACCTCTTCAAGCAGTGGTACAGCAAGAAGTCAGTATTGTTTAAGAAAAACATTGTTAGGTGTTGAGTTCCCGCCGCTGCACAGGGGGAATCTTGATCCCCTGTGAGGTTAACAGGGCACAGCGTCTTCTTTAATCCTGGCGACTCTGGGAAGTAACAGAGTTGGCTCCTGTGCAGGCCGGGTGACTGAACCCGTGTCTATTCAGATGTAGTGCCACCATATAGTGCTTACTAGCAGCAGGTTCCACTCCTGCATGGTGGACCCCGGGCTGTGAATGCACCTATTCTACCTCAATTTTTACAAACATTATTTTCATGCAGGACAATGCTCCATCACATGCCTCCAACTACTCCACAGCATGGCTGGCCAGTAAAGGTCTCAAAAAAGAAAAAATAATGACATGGCCCCCTTGTTCACCTGATCTGAAGCCCATAGGGAACCTGTGGTCCCTCATAAAATGTGAGATCTACAGGGAGGGAAAAGAGTACACCTCTCGGAACAGTGTCTAGGAGTCTGTGGTGGCTCATATGTTCATCATAAACAGATCAAGCAACTGACAGAATCTATGGATGGAAGGCTGTTGAGTATCATCATAAAGAAAGGTGGCTATATTGGTCACTAATTTTTGGAGTTTTGTTTTTGCATGTCAGAAATGTCTATTTCTAAATTTTGTGCAGTGATATTGGTTTACCTGGTAAAATAAACAAGTGAGATGGAATATATTTGTTTTTTATTAAGTTGCCTAATAATTATGCACAGTAATAGTTACCTGCACAAACACATATCCTCCTAAGATAGCCAAATCTAAAAAAAAATCCACTCCAACTTCCAAAAATATTAAGCTTTGATATTTATGAGTCTTTTGGGTTGATTGAGAATGTTGTTGTTGATCAATAATAAGAATAATCCTCTAAAATTCAACTTGCCTAATAATTATGCACACCGTGTATACAGTTAGTAAAATAAGTATCTGATACACTCCCGATTTTGCAAGTTTTTCCACTTGCAAAGAATGGATAGGTCTGAAATTTCTATCACAGGTTCACTTCAGCTGTGAGAGACAGTGCTAAGGACTGGCGGAACGCACCAAGTATAGATAATATGAAACTAGGTGCGTTCGCAGTCCGAGGTCCACCGTGCAGGTAAAAACCCTGCTGCTAGTAAGACAGACTATATGACGGTACTATAAGTATACACGCACGGGTTAACTTCACCCTGGGTGAAGGAAGCGATCCTGTTGAGTCACAGGACCGCGGTACCGCACATAGAGCACGAGCAAGAAGTCAGCGAACACAACCCCAACACAGGATTGAAGTCCGATTAGACCACTTGCTGGCACAACACCGCAACTGGGTGTGTAAGGAAACTATAAAAATAGTATATAAAGGCACGAGAGTGCATGCAGTGCCGCACTGGCGGACGCCACTAACCACCAAGGCTTGGGTAAGGAAAGCGCAGAGGACGCGCATGGCGCCGTGCAGGCGGTCACAGCAACTAGACGCTGTTATGTGTGTAACGTGCTGTTGGATAAGTCGGGCGCTAGATAGCAAACATACACCTTCCGCGAACAGTCATCCAATAGGGAGGGTATTTTAAAGAGCGACTTTCACTCACAACACACACACATATTATCAAGACAATACTAGCGCATGGCCGTGCGGTCATGCGCAGTTTATATAGTTGCAGCACAGGAAGCTGCTACAGAAGTTTTGCCCTTTCAGAACCTGCCAAGAGGACCAATGGGATGTGCTGCAGCACCTGAGCATGTGACCCTCGATCTCCAACGGGAGATCCTGTACTGGGCATGCTCAGTGTGTGCAAATAAGGACTTAGTCCCAGGGAAGCCCGCTTGCCGCAGATCAGTGCAGGGTACAACAGGAGAGCCGGAAAAGGCAGCAGTAACCCTTTGCACAGAATCAGTCCCAGCGAGACGCTGGGAGCGACGCCTCCGCTGAGCAGAGCCCACTGCGGCCGAAGCAGAATGGGAGACCGCAGCAGACACGGATCGAGATTCCCCCTGTGCAGCAGAGGAAACTCGACTCCTAACATTACCCCCCCTCCTAGGGCCCCCCCCTCCTTGGGCCTCACTACGCTCGAAGGCAGCAATAAGCTGCGGAGCCCGAATGTGCTCAGCAGGCTCCCAGGACCTATCCTCAGGGCCGTAACCCTTCCAGTCCACCCAAACATTTTTTTTGCCACGTACCACCTTGCACCCCAAGATAGCGTTCACCTCGAAATCGTCCATAGACGAACCCGATGTCTCGACAGATGACTCAGAAAACCGGGACATGTATACGGGCTTAAGGAGGGACAAATGAAAGGTGTCGGTGATACCAAGGCTTGGAGGAAGGGCCAGACGGTAGACCACAGGATTAACCTGTTCGAGGACCTTGAAGGGACCCAAATGATGGTACAGCCGCGAGATTTGGGTAAACCCACGACAAAGTCCATCCCGACCATCTCCCAGGGCCTATCTGCCACCGGCAAGGGATAGAGCAACCCAGCTGGCCTTTGCCGCGGAGATTTATTTTTGGCGCAGGAGACACACGCCAGAATATAATCCCTGACATCCTGGACCATATGCGGCCACCAGTACGTCCTCGCCAGTAGCTCAGATGTCCTCTTTGTCCCAAAGTGTCCACCCACCCTGGATGAATGAGCCCAAGAGAGAACCTCCGGTCGCAAATTAATGGGCACAAAAGTCTTGCCCGGAGGCACAGACTCCAGCGAAACCGGCGCTACGGTTCTCAGGCTCTCAGAAGGGACAATAAGCCGAGGGTCCTCTTCCTCCTCTTCAGTTGACATAAGGGAGCGAGAGAGAGCGTCAGCACGAATATTCTTCTCCCCGGCGAGAAAATGAAGGGAAAAGTGGAACCGGGAAAAGAACAAGGACCATCTGGCTTGATGAGAATTTAGCCGCTGGGCTGTTTGCAAGTAGACCAAATTTTTGTGGTCCGTGTAAACTTGGAAGGGAAACCGCGCACCTTCCAGAAGGTGTCTCCACTCTGAAAAGGCCAATTTCATTGCTAGCAACTCCCTATCCCCGATGGAGTAGTTTCTCTCCGCTGGCGTGAAGGTCTTAGAGAAGAAGAAGCATGGATGCTTCCGACCTTGAGCATCCTTTTGATAGAGGACTGCTCCAGCACCAACGGATGAGGCATCCACCTCCATTAGGAATGGCTTATCCACATCGGGACGATGTAAGATGGGAGCGCTAACAAAGTGGGACTTAATAGAAGTGAAGGCCTTGGAGACCCCTTCCGACCACAATTTGGGATTCGCTCCCTTCTTGGTGAGGGCTACCAAGGGAGCTACCAGAGTTGAGAAGTGTGGAATGAACTGGCGGTAATAGTTAATGAACCCCATAAAGCGCTGCACCGCTTTGAGAGAATGGGGCTCTTGCCAGTCCATCACAGCCTGTAGTTTGGCAGGATCCATAGCCAATCCCTGGGCGGAGATGATATAGCCCAGGAACGGTAAAGACTCCTGCTCAAACATACACTTCTCCAACTTAGCATAAAGAGAGTTTGCCCGTAGGAGGTCGAAGACTCTGCCAACATCTCTCCGGTGGGAGTCTATATCTGGAGAAAAGATGAGAATATCATCCAGATAGACTACAACTGAGGTGGAAAGCATATCCCGGAAGATGTCGTTGACAAAATCTTGGAAAACGGCTGGGGCATTACAGAGCCCGAAGGGCATCACCAGATACTCATAGTGCCCATCTCTGGTGTTAAACGCCGTTTTCCATTCGTCCCCCTCACGGATGCGAATCAGGTTATAAGCACCCCGCAGATCTAATTTAGTAAACACTCTAGCTCCCCGAAGCCTATCGAAGAGCTCGGATATCAAGGGCAAAGGATACTTGTTCTTAACGGTGATAGCGTTAAGACCCCTGTAATCTATGCATGGATGTAGTTCCCCATTCTTCTTCTGCATGAAGAAGCACCCTGCCCCAGCAGGTGACACTGACTTCCTGATAAACCCTCTTGCCAGATTCTCTTGAATGTACTGAGACATGGCCTCCGTCTCCGGGAGAGATAATGGATAAACTCGACCCCGGGGAGGCTCCGCACCAGGCAAGAGATCGATAGGACAGTCATAGGGGCGATGGGGCGGAAGGGTCTCCGCCGCCTTTTTGGAGAACACGTCTGTGTAAGACCAATATTGCTTGGGGAGAGAGGATAGATCTGCGGGTACCTCAGTAGTAGCAACCTGAAGGCACTCTCGGTGACACCTACCCCCACATGATTCACCCCACCCCAGAATTCTGCCTGAGGACCACTCGATGTGAGGAGAGTGGTACCGTAACCAAGGTATCCCCAACAGGACCTCATCAATCCCCTCAGGAATGATGAGCAGAGATATAATCTCCTGATGGGATGGTGACATGGACAGAGTAAAAGGGATGGTCTGATGTGTTATCTGTGCGGGGAGTGTCGACCCATTCACCACTCGTACCGTTACTGGTTGAGGTAGCATAACCAGGGGTATTGCGTGATGTTGGGCAAAAGCAGAAGACATAAAATTGCCCTCCGCCCCAGAATCCACGCAGAGCTCTACCGAGTGGGAGGATGAGCCAAAAGTAATTGTCCCCTTAAAAGACAATTTGGAGGCAAACGTCGCAGTGTCTAGTGCACCTCCACCTACTACCACTAGACGTTGACGTTTCCTCGACCGCTGATGACATCTGGTGGCAAGATGTCCTGACTGTTGGCATACATGGCAAACCTAAGGGTGCACGAGCGGTCCGGGACTTAGATCCCGCTCGTGACACTACCTTAGGTTCATGGAGCTCAGGAGCCTGGACTGGAGATTCCAAAGGTTTGGCGAAGGTGGGAGCCCGCCAAAACCTCTGCCTACACTGGGCTCGCTCTAACCTCCGCTCGTGAAAACGGAGGTCAATACGAGTAGATACTGTTATTAATTCTTCCAGTGTGGCGGGAATCTCCCTAGTGGCCAGGGCGTCCTTAACGTGGTCAGCCAGCCCCCTCCAAAATATAGGGATAAGGGCTTTATCCGACCACTCCAGCTCAGATGCTAGAGTGCGGAAGTGGACGGCAAAAAGGCTGACCATGGACGAGCCCTGAGTCAATGCCAACAGTTGGAGCGCCGTATCATGGGTGACACAAGGTCCTAAAAAGACCTGTTTCAGAGTGCTCAGGAATAACGGAGCACTCTGCACCACATGATCGCCACGCTCCCACAGCGGCGTAGCCCACTGCAACGCCCTGTCCGACAATAAGGATATGATAAAGCCCACCTTAGCCCGCTCTGTAGGGAAACGAGAGGCCAGAAGCTCGAGATGTATTGAGCACTGACTCACGAAACCCCTACAGGACTTACTGTCACCAGAAAATTTCTCTGGTAGCGGGAGGCGAGATAGCGTCGGTATAGGGGCGGCAGTGGACAAGGTAGCTGCAGCCACACTTGCAGCCTGAACAGCGACAGCAGTAACATCCACAGCTAAGGTTGAACGCTCTAGAGCCGCCAACCTTCCCTCCAGCTGCTGGATGTACCGCTGTAAACGCTGATCGTCCGTCATTACTAGCCAGACCTTGGCGCTAGTATTATGTTAAGGACTGGCGGAACGCACCAAGTATAGATGATATGAAACTAGGTGCGCTCGCAGTCCGAGGTCCACCGTGCAGGTAAAAACCCTGCTGCTAGTAAGACGGACTATATTACGGTACTATAAGTATACACGCACGGGTTAACTTCACCCTGCGTGAAGGAAGCGATCCTGTTGAGTCACAGGACCGCGGTACCGCACATAGAGCACGAGCAAGAAGTCAGCGAACACAACCCCAACACAGGATTGAAGTCCGATTAGACCACTTGCTGGCACAACACCGCAACTGGGTGTGTAAGGAAACTATAAAAATAGTATATAAAGGCACGAGAGTGCATGCAATGCCGCACTGGCGGACGCCACTAACCACCCAGGCTTGGGTACGGAAAGTGCAGAGGAAGCGCACGGCGCCGTACAGGCGGTCACAGCAACTAGACGTTGTTATGTGTGTAACGTGCTGTTGGATAAGTCGGGCGCTAGATAGCAAACATACACCTTCCGCGAACAGTCATCCAATAGGGAGGGTATTTTAAAGAGCGACTTTCACTCACAACACACACACACATTATCAAGACAATACTAGCGCATGGCCGTGCGGTCATGCGCAGTTTATATAGTTGCAGCACAGGAAGCTGCTACAGAAGTTTTGCCCTTTCAGGACCTGCCAAGAGGACCAATGGGATGTGCTGCAGCACCTGAGCATGTGACCCTCGATCTCCAACGGGAGATCCTGTCATGGGCATGCTCAGTCTGTGCAAATAAGGACTTAGTCCCAGGGAAGCCCGCTCGCCGCAGATCAGTGCAGGGTACAACAGGAGAGCCGGAAAAGGCAGCAGTAACCCTTTGCACAGAATCAGTCCCAGCGAGATGCTGGGAGCGACGCCTCCGCTGAGCAGAGCCCACTGCGGCCGAAGCAGAATGGGAGGCCGCAGCAGACACGGATCGAGATTCCCCCTGTGCAGCAGAGGAAACTTGACTCCTAACAGACAGAATCCTAAAAAAATGAAAATCACATTGTATGATTTTTACATCATTAATTTGTATTTTATTGCATGAAATAAGTATGTCATATAAGAGAAATACAAAACTTAATATTTGGTACAGAAACCTTTGTTTTCAATTATAGAGGTTACATGTTTCCTGTAGTTTTTGACCATGTTTGCACACACTGCAGCAGGAATTTTGGCCTACTCCTCCATACAAATCTTTTCCAGATCTTTCAGATTTTGGGGATGTTGCTGAGCAACACTGAGTTTCAGCTCCCTCCAAAGATTTTCTATTGAGTTTTGGTCCGGAGACTGGCTAGGCCACTCCAGGACCTTGAAATGCTACTTATGAAACCACTCCCTAGTTGCTTTGGCTGTGTGCTTTGGGTCATTGTCATGCTGGAATACCCAGCCATGACACATCTTCAATGCTATTACTGAGAGAAGGAGGTTGTTGGCCAAAATCTCGCAATACATGATTCGATCCATCTTCCCTTCCATACGGTGCAGTCGTCCTATGCCCCTTGCAGAAAAACACCCCCAAAGTATGATGTTTCCCCCACCACGCTTCATGGATGGGACAATGTTCTAGGTGTTGTATTCATCTTTTCTTTCCTGACTCATCCTGACCTTTCTCAGAATCATCCTTGCCCCACGAGGTGAGATGTTGCAAGAAGCCCAAAACTAAGGAAGAATGTTTCTTCCTTTTCCTAATAATTGTGCAAACAGTTGTTACCTTTTCACCAAGCTGCTTACCTATTGTCCTATAGTCCATCCCAGCCTTTGCAGGTCTACAATTTTGTCCATTGTGTCCCTAGACAACTCTTTGGTCTCGGTGGAGAGGTTGGAGTGTGATTGATTATGTGGACAGGATTCTTTTATACAGGTAATGAGTTCAAAAAGGTTCAATTTATATAGTGAGTAGGAGGGCTTTTTAAAGAAAAATAAACCCCTTTGAGACCTAACCTGTTTTCACCTTAATGACCAGGCCAATTTTTACAATTCTGACCACTGTCATATTATGAGGTAATAACTCTGGAATGCTTAAATGGATCCCGGTGATTCTGTTTTTCTCCTGACATATTATACTTTATGATATTGGTAATATTTCTTTGATATGACCTGTGTTTATTTGTGAAAAAAACTGAAATTTGGTGAAAATTTTGAAAATTTCTCAATTTTCAAACTTTTAATTTGTATGCCCTTAAATCAGAGAGTCATATCGCACAAAGTAGTTAATAAATAATATTTCCCACATGTCAACATAGGGAAAGGGATAAAGGATTCAATCAGCGCTCACCAGAGTATCACAGGACCACAGGTGCCAGGTTGAATGTGGCTGGAATCCACTTGTAAATGCAGGCAAAGAAAAAAAAGCACCAGGTGATTTCCATTAAAAAATCACATTTATCTTTTTATTTAATCCATAGTTTGCAAAAAGTTAAAAACATACATGTCATTAAATGTCTGGCGAGTTTCGGACTTCATGTCCTTACTCATAGGCATGCCATTAGCTCAACTTCCGACTCACATATCATATGGCAGGTCTCATTTTTAGGACAGAGCAAAGGGGTGGAGAATAAGTGATAGCACAAAGTGTAAAGTTTATTACCTTATGCACTGCTCTGCTAACAACATTTAACACTTCAAAATTAATGCATACTAAATGCTAGACAAATAATAACTAAACACAGTATATAATAAGAGAGGACAGTGTATGCATTTTTAAACAAAGGAAAAATTTAAAATGAGCAGTTCTAAGCATAATAAAGAAGGACACTAAGCAACAATGGACACAAATATAGGTAAGGAAGGGTACTATGCCATAATGTCAAAAATATATATAATAAGGCTGGACTGCAGAATACATAAAAGGCATCAATGTGTATAATTAAACAGGACATTATGTAATAATGGATGGCACTGTATATAGTAAACAAATAAAAGAATACAACAGCAATTATTTTTTGTGTTATAGTAAGGCAGGACACTATGTAATAAGGTATGGCACAATACATAATAAGGGAGGTTGTTTTTCCAACCTGACTGTTTCTACCCTCATCTTTCTGTAGACCATTCAGCATAGATGCTTAGCATTGACATCCCAGCTGATTAAAGTTGCTTTCTTTCTTGTATTTACCACCTGCATAGGCCTTCATTATGATGACAACCTAGTTATACGTTTACTACAAAGAAGTCTTCAGCTCCATTTGTTTTTATATATGTCTCTGAATGTAAAATTGCTGTACATGAAGCCCTTGACAATAATTGCTTCCGTATATACATTCCTAATCGAACCCAGGTTAATGATACAGTGTACAAAGATGGTATTGAAGGCTGTAAAACATCATCTATCAGTAAAATAGTAAGGAAAGAAAGGTGTAAATGAACATTTGGTATAAATGGAAAACAAATGAATAATACTTCTCGCCCATTGTACTCTCTCATCTTCAATTCATTGCCCAATGTAGTGTCACAAATTCTTTACCAGCCTTGCTTTCCTCATCCAAGTCATTACAAGCTTTTCTTCCCCTAAAATCCACTGCTCAATGTATTCCCCCCAAATCATTACCCAGTGGACATAACCATCACGCCCCCGGACGAAGCAATAGCAAAATGGCACCCATCGGGTGTGAGGGGAATGCCGCACGCCATCCTAACTGTACTACCATCTGCGTGGAGGTAATACACAACTTTTTCATGACTTTATTATTTTCATAATCTGATAGGCATCACTGGGGAAAGGGTCTTTGCATATATACCTGATTTATGGGCATCTATTCATGACAAACAAATAACCTCACTTGCATTTTCTGCAGAGCCTCTCAAAGGACTGCATGACAATCAAGAGTATATTTATTTACTTCTCATGTACGTACAGCCTCACTTCACTACCATCCCTCTCGTCTTATCTTTCCGGTGCCTACCTCCCCATTCTTAGACTGCCTATCTCTTGGCATGCAGTAGTTTCCCCTCCCTTATTTGGAGGTCTTATTCCCTGTCTTTTTAAGTGTTTTAAATCTGTTTATCAATAAAAATATATTGTTTTATTCCTTAAATGTTTTGAATCTCTTCTTAACAGATGGTTTGTACCTTCCATCTGTCTTTTGTGTTGCTAATTAACTTATGAATTGCCTAACACCAACTTTTATAAGGACTTATGATTTTGTTAGCTTCTGAGTTTTGTAATGACTTCTTCTTGGCTCCCCTTGGTGAATGACACAGGTGCCACACTGACACTATCAAGCAAGAAGCCGAGGATTATTTTCTTCTATGGTCAATTACATCTGTGTTTTTAAAACATAATATACATTTATATGTCAGCCAGTAGAACAGCGGGTAGCCAATCATGACTCCTTGCCTTGTGTCGCTACTTTGACAGTGATATATCAGACTGTAGTAAGAGGGATTACATTCTAAGGGTGCCCATAGATTGCAGGGGACCAGACATTGGACCCCATGGATAGTGGAAAGCTTGACTATTTGTTTGGGGAAACCCTAATCTTTTAGGATTTCCAATGATTTTCATTTATGTTTGTTCCTCATAAAAATCTATTTAACCAGTGTGTTTTCTGTTTATAATTCAGTCCAGGTTTTAATGTTTCATCGAATACTTAGGGCTAGGTACTTTAATGGCAAAAATCTGGTGCTACCTTCCCTTGGTTAATAGAGCTTTCAATGATGAGATACGGAAGATCAAATTTTGGAACCAAGTCTCAGTTCCTTGTTGACTGGTTGAAGGAGCCAATTAGAGTATTACGTTCAGCCCATCAAAATACAAAGAAGAGAACTTTGTGCAGTTGATGGTTTCAATCAATCTTGCAATTCCTCTAACAAGGCCAGCTATATTTCAGCATTCACTGTCAAGTAAGGACCTCCTACTACTTACTCTTCAGAATCCCTTAAAAAGAAAGAACACCAACATATCCTAAACCACTGGCTAATTACTGGAGTTTTGCTAGCTTTTAGTAATGTCTTTATCAAGAGAAGATAGTGGAAAAAATTTGGTCTTAGAGCAAAATTACATTGTAGACAATGAGAAGAAGGTTCTGTATAATGTAGGCGAGAGGTGTATGAAGGAGAAAGAAACTGATGACAGAAGAGGAGAAAACATAAGTACAAAGAATATATCTGTTTGCTGTTCTTTTTGAATCTCCCTTTATTCCTTTTAATGGGGGGACTCATATATTTTCAAATAGTAAAAAAAAACCTATATTCTGCCCAATGGAATTTAAAAATAAGGATCCATGCAATGCTGTTGACTTCTAAGTTGAGAATATAAAATTGAATTTGAACATTAGATTGTAGCAATGTTTAATGTAAACATATTAATCCATATTGAATGAAATTTTGGCTACATGGAAAATATTCACATTTGGTCGGAAAAATGGCTCACAGGATAGTGATAAGGATTATGGATCTCTGTTTTTCTAAAATATATACTTTTAAGGGAAAATACTGACATTGGTTTTCCAAAGAAATGAATTAGGGTCTTCAAAAAATAACTCACCTGGTCTAAAGTTTTTGACCATCTCTTTGTAGCTCAATTTTCCTTTCCTCATTCTAAAATTTGGAAATGTGCAACTGGACTAAGTAAAACATGTTATGCATATATTATCTGTTTCTACAGTCCTATAATTAGAGGTGATTTGCTTTAACAAAGGCATGGGGATTAATGGGGATTTAATATTGGTAGTGAAATTGATGGCCAAAATTATGATGGAGTGGTCTGGGGAAAGCCCGCTAGCATCTATCCATAGATAGGTGATAACTTACTGGTTCCTGGGATTCCCACTGTTGGGACCCTCAGCAGTTGGTTGAATGGGCATTTTTTTTTAATCCTGGAAAGGCACATTTATTCTTGTTAGAATGAAGCGGGTTGGATGCTTGACTGCAACTCCCTTCCTTCTCTATGAGTTTGCTTGGAAAAGCCAAGCGTAGCTCTCAGCTGTCCCATAGAGAATGGAGCAGCTGTCAAGCTTGGGCATTGCCATTCCATTATAAAAGTTTACAATGTCACCATTTTGCTGATTGGTATAGGTTACAATATTTGGACCCTCACTATTCAATAAGCTATCACTTTTATTGGAGGCCCAAGTGTGAAAATGTAGGATATTTTTTAAGTATATTACCAAATTCAATAAAATATAATAGGACACTTTGCCTAAAATATGGCCACATTAGTAAAATTGCCTTTTCTTAAATTTTTTAACAACTAAGTTTTTCACATCGTTATTCCTTATGCTATATATATAAAAGGGTTCAACATCGGCGTTACTGTCGTATATAGGATGGGCACTGCTTTGTCTGTTTCTATAGAATATTGGGTATATTTTTTTGAGTGTGGCCGTAGATACATGGACATGACAGTGCTAAAGTAGAGTGTGACAACAGTGAGATGAGCAGCGCAGGTGGAGAAAGATTTCTGCCTCCCATGTGATGAAATTATTTTCAGAATCTTGGAGATAATATGGAAGTATGAGATCAGAATCAGGTAGAAGGAGCTCCCGGCGATAATACCTCCTGTGATATATATAGATAACTCATTGAGAAAGGTGTCTCCACAAGACATTTGTATAAAGGACGGTACCTCACAAAAGTAATGGTTGGTATCAAGAGATTTGCAGAATGGGAGTTGGAACGTTAAGTAAACCTGTACAAAAGAGTTAATAAATCCGACACTCCATGACAATGCAGCTAAGTAAAAACACAATGTCCTGCTCATTATGGTGGTATAATACAATGGTCTACAAATTGCAGCAAACCTGTCATAGGCCATGGAGACAAGTATAATAGTTTCTGTAGCACCCAAGCCTAAGGAGACATACATCTGTGCTGCACAACCGAATAAAGAAATACTTCTGTCTTTGGCTAAGGTGTTCTTTAAGAGTACAAGAACAATGGAGGTGGAGAAGCAGATATCAATGAAAGAGAGGTTGGCCAGAAAGAAGAACATGGGACTGTGTAGAGCTGAATTGGTGCTCACTACAATGATCAGCAGAAGGTTTCCTGATATCGTCATTAAATACATTATCAAAAAAACAATGAAGAAGATGACTTGTAGTTGAGGGTCAGTAGACAACCCAAGTAAGATGAACCTTCGGAACGTTGTTTCGTTCAGTTGTTTCATAACATTTAAGTGATTCCTGATATACAATGACAAAAAATAATTAACAAGAACATAGTTTCCATACTACTTACAAATGTTTAGCATCTGGTCTTGTAATGGCTAGTCACTAGATCGTTGCATGTTAAACATCACAGGGTTTACCCAAAGTTATATATCTTGATGTACTACCTAGAATTACTCTGGACAGAGGAAACAGATCTAAGGTGAATATAGAGAAATTATGTCCTCAGAGTAAATCTCTATAGATCCCAGAGATACCTTTACGTTGCCAATTATTGCAGTTGGTCCAGGATGGATACATTATAGATATTTTAATCTACATATGAGATTGTGTAACAATGAAGCCGTTTTGTAAATGGTATGACATTGGACTGGTTCCTGTATTTGTTTGGCCAGAGGTGGTCAGATTATTCAAATCGTGCAGTGATCTGCCCTTATAGTGAACTACCTTGGTTTCTTGAGAATAAGTATGAAGGTTTTGCAAAAATAAATTAACTCTGAGAACTGCTACATTCTGTTTCTGTGTAAAAGATACTGTACATTTTCTTATCTCTGCTAGTACATGACGGGAGGGGTGATGGAGCTGCGTGCAATTTTTTTCTGTACTGCTGAGTGTAGTGTGCCTTAAAGCAACAGTACTGTATAGGGAAAAGAAAAAAAAAGAATTTTGCCCATTTTAGAGAAAACTTGGAAGTGATTGTTTGGTCATCAGTGTTTGTTGGTACCTGCTTCTAGTTGTGTGGTTGATGTACAACTAGTTGAGGACCAGAAGAAGGGGGTTGCCAACTGCATGGCTGGTCTAGTAGGTGAGAGGCCAATCACATATGGGTCTTCCTACTTTAGTCCGCACAACCCCGACGTGTGTTTCGCATCCACACTGGCCATTTTCTCAAGGGGAAACGCTTGTCAGGCAGGGTTCCTGCAATCTAGCTCTGAGTCCGTGCACAGTTCTGGTAAGCTCTGCCCTCGTTCATTGACTATTTACTTCACTTTGTGGTGGTCCATTTCTGCCTACTTTACGTATACATTTAGCTTGTGGTCGTGCTTATCATTTTTTACATCTTCACAACCTATCCCTATCATGAGAGTATTATTTGTATTAGCTGTGTTATTATTATCCTATGCACATGACTCCAGAGTGTGTTTTTTGTGCTTGTCTTGTTATGTGTCATGCCTGATTCTTTCAAAATTTACATTCTAATACAATTTATGCTTTTTTTTCCTTTAATTATTGACTACTCTGCGTTTTATCCTGTTTTTGATTAACATTGACGGCTCATTCTGACTTGCTAGAGCTTGCTGTATACAAGGTACAGGCACTCTGAGAGGGCATGTGCAGAAAGGTGAGCTGTCTGGAGAATTAGTTGAAGCCATGGGCAACTTCTTCTGTGTGCAGTCAAGGACCCCATTGGGATCCAAAACAGCTATACAGATTGTTAAAGACAGAGAAGGAAAGGAAGCAGTGAAGAATGAGGGACCAATTTTGAAAAAGGCAAACATGCCAGAGTGTGGATGTTTGGATGTACAAAATGGCACAGTTTCAGAGAGGAGAATAAAGGTAGGAGAAAAGATAAGGGAACAGAGCAACAAGTGAATAAATGGTGTTGTGTGGAAGAAGAAATGCAACAGTATGGGAATAAAGAGACTACAGTGAGATGTAAGGTGTATTACGACTGTTTTGATGCATAAAAATCTATGACTATTGCTGCTACCACTCTACCTCTGCATAACCAGAGAACCAGGCAAGACAGATGGACTTGTAAACATTGTGGTCAGCCAAACCCAGACTGAAGAGATACTTGTGTAATCTGTGCTGCAACCCGACATAAGCGAGTTACACTGAATCCTGTCCAGACAACATCACATGCAGTGACAGAAGAAGCTGACACAGGTGAGGAGTTTGTGTTTTGGGGAGGAAGCTGACAGTGGCGCTGAGAGGGAGGAAGTTGTAGAACATCATGCCACCCCCACTGACCATCCGGTCACATCCACCACCAGACAACCATCCACATCAGGACCAAGAAGGGTGACTAAAGTGAGACAGACACAGGAGTAGACCTAGATAGTTTGGTAACTGCAAAGTCAGGTGATGTACTAGGGCACATAATTAAGACATAAACAGATGTGACAAAGGATCAAGCATGGGGCATGAATGATCAATCTGCATGGTCAGGGAAGGTGTACTGTGAAAGACTTAAACAATGTGCTACACTGAAATAATCAGAGCAGTCTGTACTCTTGACTGACGTGACACAGCAAAAAGGAGAGAGTATAGTTTTATACTATGGACGGATACAGCTGAAGTGGACAGACATGGGGTACAGTCCCATGAACCCCCTTGATGGTAAAATACTGATAAATGCATTAATTGACATATGAACAAAGGATTACGGGATGCATTACAGACAGTCTGATCAGAATGGAGATATGTTGATCCAAAAGTACTCCTGAAGATGGCTAAAGGAGTTGAACAAACAAGGATAAGGTGACCTGTCATGTATGCCAGAGCACAAGGGAAACAGTGTAGACATAGCGGGGACCTAATGACCTAGAAACAGTGAGGTGCCGGAATGGTGGAGAAAATGGACATTACTCCAAACACTGCAAAAACCCTAAAAAGGAGACTAAGCAGACCAATTTCCACCTCCTTTGCCTTCAGACTAGGAAACTGGCAACCCAGCGACAAATGTGAACACTGTACTTGTCCCCTCAGGACCTGGTCCTACTTTGATGACCACCATAACATTGCCAGGGGGAAAAGAGGCAGAATTTTTGATTGACATTTAGGCAGCCGGGACTGTGGTGCACAAAGGCTTGATAATGCCAGACATGATTACTAACGAGATTGTGGAATGCGTTTTGGCAGAGGGACTAGTGACTGAAGCTCCTCTGACTAAACAAATAAAACTAAAATTACGAGATAGCCAAGATGTTCTTACAAAGCTTATTGTTAGTGAGAATACTCCTAAGAATTTGCTGGGAGCAGATGTGTTGAGTGTTATCAAGGCCCCCATACTGTACTCTCTTGAAGGTATTACAGTATTACAGTCACAGGTCCCTTCTCAGATAAGCACTTGTGTAAGATTGCAGCACTGGTGCATATGACAAATTCAGTGAAAATAACACCCAATGCCAGAATATCTGAGGACAGGGAAATGAGTCAGGTACCAGACACTGGGCAAAAGGAAAAACTGAGGGTCGGCTGTGTATTTTCCCGGTCATGATTAAATTAAAAGATGGAACTGTCAGGCGCCTGCTGGAAAAATACCTATAATATCTAATGTTTGCAATTTCAGTGCTCTAAAAGTGATCAGTGACCTTCATAGGGATGTAATAAAAGAGACTACACATAATCAGTTGCAAAAAAAAACATTTACTTAACATAAAACTAATAACTATGAAATACAAACTTTTCAAAACTCCCGCCAAATAGTCCCCAGTTCGACTCTCTCAAAAAATGTACAAAGAAAATTTTTGAACACAAACTTAATTTTAAGGTACCTTAAGTACTATTAAAAACATATTCAATCAGAAGTAGATGCTGAGGTTTCCCCAGAAAAGTCACACTTGCAGAGCAAATAGCAAGAATTACACACCATTTTTGCATGTGTCAGGCAAATTGCTTTATGACATTTGAGACATTCATAATTTGAAAGCCTTCTGGTTCCGCTTTCCGTTTGGCAGGTGGTGCATCTCCTTCTTTTGTGAGGTGGTGCAGATGGTGACTTTTCACCATCATTTTCTGGGCGGAACCTTTTGAGCTGAACTTGAAGGCGAGAGGGGATACCGATTGTTTTCACGCTTCTCCTGCGTAGCTCTCCAAGTACTAGTTCATGGGCCAATTTTTTCAGATACAATCGTCTACGGAGTGGTTCAAGCTTGTTTTCAAGATAAATTACTTGTGAATTTATACCACCCAAATTCAACATAGCAAAAAATATGACCATTGGCCAGCGTTTGATGTTTCTGCTGACGTTGAAAGTGGAGCACATCTGATCTGCTGTATCCACACCCCCTTTGGTGGCATTGTAAAATGTAATTATATCCGGTTTTTTTTTCTGCCCCAGTCCCAGGATCGATGGCAGCATCATCATGAAGTGTTGATAGAAGAAGTACGATTTTTTTGGCATGTGGTACATAGGAAACTAAAGCCTTTCCATTATGGAATGCAAACATATTGCTGTACTGTTGTCTCTCTTTCACACTTACAAACTGTGGCGGCAATTCCCTTTTGTTTTTTCTTACAGTTCCCACATATGACAGCTTCTGAATTTTCAGATAATCAATCAGATCACAACTTGTAAACCAATTGTCAGCTGTAATATTGCGACCCGATCCAAATAAGGGTTCAGCCAGTCTTTTTACAACATCAATGGGTTTGTTGCTCACACAGTAAGGACCTTCTGGTTGTTTTCCTGCATAAACTTCCAGGTTGTAAGTGTAGGTCTTACTGGCATCAACAAGGGCATACATTTTTATTCCATATTTGTTTGGCTTTGATGGAATATATTGACGAAAGGCACATCTACCACGAAAACCAGGGAGCATTTCGTCAATAGTGAGATTCTCTCCAGGGTAATAACTTTGTTTACAGTTTACAACAAATCTTTGAAATATATCACGAATTGGAGCAAGTCGGTCATGTGTTTTGCGTTCGGTTCGGGTAGTTCTGTCGTCAAACCGAAGGCAACGAATTAGAATCTTGAATCTGTTTATGGACATAACAAGGCTAAATTTTTCAACTCCATCCCCATCTTTACCCCAAAGTTCCTCCAAACTTTGTCTATTTGCCCTATAAGCTCCTGCAAGGTACAGTAATCCAAAAAAAGCACGCAGTTCTATTTCATCTGTGGGCTTGATGGTTCTGTTGCAGATGTACTTGTCCTTTATAATGTCTATATATTGGTTGGTATATGTGACAATAGAGTCCAGAATGTCATCTGTAAATATACTGTTCCAGCATTCAACTGCAGTTTTTGCATTACGTGCAGTTCCTATTACTGCAGGAAGGTGAGTAATAATGTTTAAAGGTTCCCTACGTTTTTTCTGGAATGGCTTCTTGTTCCATTTAGTATTTTTATCTTTTCCAATATAATATGATCCAACTTCTTCATCCTCACCACTGTCACCATCTTGCTCTGTTTCAGAATCCAGGACACATTCTTCCACCTCATCATGAGAATCAATCTCACTTTCCTCTCCTAAATCCTCATTCAGTGTGAGGTCTCTATCATCTAACAGCATGTTTGTTACTTCCTCAACATCAAGTTGTTTGGATAAATTGTACATTTTCCTCTCCATTTCAGCAGATAATCTGAAGCAAGAGAAGAAATATGTTAGGGAACTACTGTATATGCCTGAGCAGCACACTTTCTTTTATAAAATCTCCCTTATTTCTATGAAATATCTTCACATTTTGTGCTATACATTCATAAAACAAGCTAAATAAACTATTGTGATGAATAAAAACATAAAATACCAACCTTACTGAATGTGACGTATTCACATACAATGAGCCTGAGAGATCTGTGCAGCTATATCCTCTCCCCTGAAGCTCTGAAATCCAACTGTGATATCAGGTTTCACAGACCTTCAAGAGACAGGAGACTACCTGGAGGGAGGGGGTTTCCTCACAATCTGGTGAGGAAGGAGAAATGAAAGTAAAAGAGAAGCGCCTGTCAGATCAGTTGTATGTGACGGAGGGTTAAACCTAGCCAAATCAATGGCCCTGACCAGGGTTATAAAAAAGTATGTCAAG
Organism: Ranitomeya imitator; assembly: GCF_032444005.1. Lineage (NCBI taxonomy): Eukaryota > Metazoa > Chordata > Amphibia > Anura > Dendrobatidae > Ranitomeya > Ranitomeya imitator. The sequence continues at coordinate 650,036,378 of NC_091282.1, read as the reverse complement.
GCAGGGACTCTGGTGCAAAAATCTTCCCCTGTAACACCCCTTTGCATCACATTAAGAAAAAAGGACCCAAAGGTTCCCCTGACACTTACAGAATGGTTAATAAATTAAGGGCTATTAATGATGTTACAGTGAGTGTGACCTCAATTGTTCCTAACCCACATACCTTACAGTCACAGATCCCAGCGATGTCCAAATGTTTCACAGTCATTGATGTGGCAAATGCATTCTTCTCTGTACTTCTACATCCTGATTGTCAGTATCTTTTTGCCTTCACTCACGATGGGAGACAGTACTGTTGGACTGCACTCCCACAAGGAGGAATGAACTCCTCTACCATCTATTCAACAGCGATGGCAGGGATTCTTGAGCAGTGGCAACCACCTCATCCACAGATAATACTATTACAGTACGTGGATGACGTTTTGCTCTACTGCTCGGACCAGATGTCCTGCAAGGAAGCTACAGTTTCCTTGCTATGCTTCTTAGCAGAAAAGGGTTGCAGACTCTTATGTGACAAATTACACTATTGGGTTGTCATACGCAGACACGTGAGAAGGAGCCTAGATCCATGGTTTGATGGCCCATTCCAAGTCCAACTGACCACATCCATCTCAGGGAAAAGTGAGAGAAAGCCCACCTGGATCCACGCCAGTCACTGCAAAAAGGTCACTTCAATTATAGAACTACTTTTCTACTAATCACTTTGCTAGGAGAAGAAGGATTTTTGCACCCTACAGAGACACTGGATAAACTTTTAAATATGGACTGGGACAGAAAACTTATTCGACATCATGCTCTTGGGACATGGAAGGAGTAAAGCCAAAAGACCGTTGGATCCACCACACAGCCCAATTTCTGCATTGACTATGCTATTCTTAGCCTTACCTCTCAAGCCATAGAAGGTATTAACACCACACTGCAGACACATAGAAACCTGGACTCAATCTAAGTTTTGGGGAAATGATGTGCCCCGTAATATATCTGCTTCATTGGCTATTGTCGGATTGGCAGATAATCCCTGGTTCCAGTTACATATGAAGTGACCTAAGGTGCAAATGTGGTGGTGGGAGTCGATTCAGAAGTTGGAAATGTGGTCACCAAGAGGAGGACTGAAATCCCTCATTCAGACCCCACTCCCAATGATGGATTGTGGTTCAGTCTTCAACACACTGGAGCAAATACCTTTGTCGAGGACAATAATTGCTTCCGTATATACACTCCTGATCGAACTCAGGTTAATGAGACAGTGTCCCAAGATCAAGATGGTGTTGAACACTGTAAACATCATCTATCAGTAAAATAGTGGAGAAAGAAAGGTAACATAGTAACATAGTTAGTAAGGCCGAAAAAAGACATTTGTCCATCCAGTTCAGCCTATATTCCATCATAATAAATACCCAGATCTACGTCCTTCTACAGAACCTAATAATTGTATGATACAATATTGTTCTGCTCCAGGAAGACATCCAGGCCTCTCTTGAACCCCTCGACTGAGTTCGCCATCACCACCTCCTCAGGCAAGCAATTCCAGATTCTCACTGCCCTAACAGTAAAGAATCCTCTTCTATGTTGGTGGAAAAACCTTCTCTCCTCCAGACGCAAAGAATGCCCCCTTGTGCCCGTCACCTTCCTTGATATAAACAGATCCTCAGCGAGATATTTGTATTGTCCCCTTATATACTTATACATGGTTATTAGATCGCCCCTCAGTCGTCTTTTTTCTAGACTAAATAATCCTAATTTCGCTAATCTATCTGGGTATTGTAGTTCTCCCATCCCCTTTATTAATTTTGTTGCCCTCCTTTGTACTCTCTCTAGTTCCATTATATCCTTCCTGAGCACCGGTGCCCAAAACTGGACACAGTACTCCATGTGCGGTCTAACTAGGGATTTGTACAGAGGCAGTATAATGCTCTCATCATGTGTATCCAGACCTCTTTTAATGCACCCCATGATCCTGTTTGCCTTGGCAGCTGCTGCCTGGCACTGGCTGCTCCAGGTAAGTTTATCATTAACTAGGATCCCCAAGTCCTTCTCCCTGTCAGATTTACCCAGTGGTTTCCCGTTCAGTGTGTAATGGTGATATTGATTCCCTCTTCCCATGTGTATAACCTTACATTTATCATTGTTAAACCTCATCTGCCACCTTTCAGCCCAAGTTTCCAACTTATCCAGATCCATCTGTAGCAGAATACTATCTTCTCTTGTATTAACTGCTTTACATAGTTTTGTATCATCTGCAAATATCGATATTTTACTGTGTAAACCTTCAACCAGATCATTAATGAATATGTTGAAGAGAACAGGTCCCAATACTGACCCCTGCGGTACCCCACTTGTCACAGCGACCCAGTTAGAGACTATACCATTTATAACCACCCTCTGCTTTCTATCACTAAGCCAGTTACTAACCCATTTACACACATTTTCCCCCAGACCAAGCATTCTCATTTTGTGTACCAACCTCTTGTGCGGCACGGTATCAAACGCTTTGGAAAAATCGAGATATACCACGTCCAATGACTCACCGTGGTCCAGTCTATAGCTTACCTCTTCATAAAAACTGATTAGATTGGTTTGACAGGAGCGATTTCTCATAAACCCATGCTGATATGGAGTTAAACAGTTATTCTCATTGAGATAATCCAGAATAACATCCCTCAGAAACCCTTCAAATATTTTACCAACAATAGAGGTTAGACTTACTGGCCTATAATTTCCAGGTTCACTTTTAGAGCCCTTTTTGAATATTGGCACCACATTTGCTATGCGCCAGTCCTGCGGAACAGACCCTGTCGCTATAGAGTCACTAAAAATAAGAAATAATGGTTTATCTATTACATTACTTAGTTCTCTTAGTACTCGTGGGTGTATGCCATCCGGACCCGGAGATTTATCTATTTTAATCTTATTTAGCCGGTTTCGCACCTCTTCTTGGGTTAGATTGGTGACCCTTAATATAGGGTTTTCATTGTTTCTTGGGATTTCACCTAGCATTTCATTTTCCACCGTGAATACCGTGGAGAAGAAGGTGTTTAATATGTTAGCTTTTTCCTCGTCATCTACAACCATTCTTTCCTCACTATTTTTTAAGGGCCTACATTTTCAGTTTTTATTCTTTTACTATTGATATAGTTGAAGAACAGTTTGGGATTAGTTTTACTCTCCTTAGCAATGTGCTTCTCTGTTTCCTTTTTGGCAGCTTTAATTAGTTTTTTAGATAAAGTATTTTTCTCCCTATAGTTTTTTAGAGCTTCAATGGTGCCATCCTGCTTTAGTAGTGCAAATGCTTTCTTTTTACTGTTAATTGCCTGTCTTACTTCTTTGTTTAGCCACATTGGGTTTTTCCTATTTCTAGTCCTTTTATTCCCACAAGGTATAAACCGCTTACACTGCCTATTTAGGATGTTCTTAAACATTTCCCATTTATTATCTGTATTCTCATTTCTGAGGATATTGTCCCAGTCTACCAGATTAAGGGCATCTCTAAGCTGTTCAAACTTTGCCTTCCTAAAGTTCAATGTTTTTGTGACTCCCTGACAAGTCCCCCTAGTGAAAGACAGGTGAAACTGCACAATATTGTGGTCGCTATTTCCTAAATGCCCAACCACCTGCAGATTTGTTATTCTGTCAGGTCTATTAGATAGTATTAGGTCTAAAAGTGCTGCTCCTCTGGTTGGATTCTGCACCAATTGTGAAAGATAATTTTTCTTGGTTATTAGCAGAAACCTGTTGCCTTTATGGGTTTCACAGGTTTCTGTTTCCCAGTTAATATCCGGGTAGTTAAAGTCCCCCATAACCAGGACCTCATTATGGGTTGCAGCTTCATCTATCTGCTTTAGAAGTAGACTTTCCATGCTTTCTGTTATATTTGGGGGTTTGTAACAGACCCCAATGAGAATTTTGTTACCATTTTTCCCTCCATGAATTTCAACCCATATGGACTCGACATCCTCATTCCCTTCGCTAATATCCTCCCTTAAAGTGGACTTTAGACAAGACTTTACATAGAGACAAACCCCTCCTCCTCTCCGATTTTTACGATCCTTTCTAAACAGACTGTAACCCTGTAAGTTAACTGCCCAGTCATAGCTTTCATCTAACCATGTCTCGGTTATTCCCACTATGTCAAAGTTACCTGTAGATATTTCTGCTTCTAGTTCTTCCATCTTGTTTGTCAGGCTTCTGGCGTTTGCGAGCATGCAGTTTAGAGGATTTTGTTTTGTTCCAATCTCCTCACTGTGGATTGTTTTAGAAATGTTCTTACCTCCCTTCTGAGTATGTTTTCCTGGGTCGTCTTTGTTCGAGTCTAATGTTTTTCTTCCCGTCCCCTCTTCTTCTAGTTTAACGCCCTCCTGATGAGTGTAGCGAGTCTTCTGGCGAATGTGTGTTTCCCAGGTTTGTTGAGGTGTAGTCCGTCTCTGGCGAGGAGTCCATCATACCAGTAATTCACACCGTGGTCCAGGAATCCAAATCCTTGTTGTCTGCACCATCGTCTTAGCCAGTTGTTTGCATCAAGGATCCTGTTCCATCTCCTGGTGCCATGCCCGTCTATTGGAAGGATAGAAGAAAAAACTACCTGTGCATCCAGTTCCTTTACTTTCTTCCCCAACTCTTCAAAGTCCTTGCAGATTGTCGGTAGGTCCTTCCTTGCCGTGTCATTGGTGCCAACATGTATCAGAAGAAATGGGTGGACGTCCTTGGAGCTGAAGAGCTTTGGTATCCTATCGGTCACATCCTTGATCATTGCACCTGGAAGGCAGCATACTTCTCTTGCAGTTATGTCCGGTCTGCAGATGGCTGCTTCGGTGCCTCTCAGGTGTAAATGTACATTTGGTATAAACGGAAAACAAAGGAATAATACTTGGTACACCCATAAAGCCATGTTGGGACTTTTAAATTTATACCAATGTATACAGACCCCTGGTCACATTTGTGTTCTCCCAGAAGGAGCATTCTTAGTTTGTGGACATTGTGCCTACAGATGGGTGAGCCTGGACATAAGAGGGACTTGCACTCTTGCTGAACTAACACCAGCCACTTTCATAGTTCCTCATAGTAAAATAGACACAGCAGCAGTCCCTATTCACACCTTGTATAGAAGGGCTGGAGACAATAAGCCCCATCCAAACGGTAGGCCACATTTATGGGGTAACAAATAAAATATTCAGTAGTAGGCTAATATACCCCTTCATAACACAAATTTGGGATAAGTTAGTGGAAGCTATCGACTACCTGGATGATCAGATTTTCCAGGTTCTTGAGGTTCTTAATGAGACAATTACAATACAGAGAAAATTAATCACAGTTACTAACCAACATACTATAGTACTAGATTGCCTGACAGCAAAAGAAGGAGGAATGTGTCAAATAATTGGTCCCTCCTGTTGCAATTATATTGACCCCGCTAGCAATCTACAGGTCAGGGCCAGTATAGACAAAATAGATGAACTTAGAAACCAATGGTTAAAGCAACATAGTGCAATCAGAAACTCCTGGTGGGGGAACACATTCTCCTTTTTAAAACCAGCCAACTGTTTTGTTGCTTATCGGGATGGATTTCTGGTATTGTACAGACTTGCATGCAGATTTTATTGTTTTGTTTATTGCTCTATGTAGCCGTGAAAGAGTTGAAATATGTATTACCTAAGCTATCGAATAGTGTATGTGTAAAAAAGAATCTAAGGGTATGTTTCCACAGTCAGGATTCCCTGTGCTGTGGATGCAGCGGATACCCCGTTCAGCCCAAAGCGCCACCCCTGTTGTACGCGCGGTGATTCCGGATGTGTTCATTGAACACATGCGGAATCACCACATCATATTCATAGACTGGATTATTTATCTTGCAGAGACGGAGCATCTCCGCAAGATAAAAAGACATGCTGCAGTCTGGAAAGACACACCGCATGCCCAGTTACGCAGGGCCACCTGATGTGGCCCTGCATGCATAATGGAGACTGGATTTCATATAATCCCCTCCACTATGCTGTAATATCTGGACACTGGGGATTGGTGCTGCGGCAGTTCAAAGCGTCCAATCCGCAACAAATTCTGAAGGTTTCCTGACTGTGGAAACATACCCGTAGGCTGAACCTTCCATAGTGTATCATAAACCTCAGATAACCACTGCTGATGAATGGATGGGCGAACAGGTAGAAACCCCCCCTTATGGGTAAGAGACCTATGAGACAGTAGCTCCTTTGTGGACACCAACTAACCTTGTGGCAAAACGTTATACATTTACAAAAGGGGGAAATTGATATAGAAGGGTTAATATTTTTCCTTGTATTGCTAGAATTTGTTTTTATATTGTTGTAGCCTTATAGTCTCATATTGAAGGATTTTATGCTTCTTATCTCATATGCAATGTTTTTAAGAGTCTGCAAAAGCATGTTTTGGGTACATGGTAAATAGTCATCGTGACCTAGGTAACAGGGGGTTCTTCATGAGTCACATTGCTGTAAATGGTATATAATACTGGGTGATCGTTAAAAATACCGCGCTAAAAAGGATTTGATCAGGACTGGCGATTTGGATAATCATAAATAAATAAGTACATTAACGTACATTAAAGGTAAAGGATAACGTGCTGCGTGATGATGCCCCGTCGTTCACAGGGTGGATAGCTGGTGCTTGCAACTCTGTATAGAGCTGGACCGGTATGCGTGGTTTCTGTAATGCTCGTAGGAATAAGCGTGAGGCACAGAGGAAGTGCCGTAAAGTGCAGGGACCCTGATGAAGAGGTGCGATCCACCTCGAAACGCCTCGAAACTCTTTGGTCGAGCGGCCGAGCAGCATCGTCGATCTTTCTTTCCTCCTCATGTAACCAGGGATGCCTGTTGTGAATTCTGTGGCAGAGCTCCCTCCTGTGGTCACAAGTGGTACTTCGGCTGATTCTCTCTGGGAGCTTCCGTTTGTGGAGGAAACTGGTACTGCGGCTTCTGAGTTTCCTCCCTCAGGTGATCTGGTGAGGTCGTTAGGTGCTTCTCTACTTAACTCCACCTAATGCTTTGATCCATGCTTCCGGTCAATGTTCCAGTGTTGGACTTGTTTTTCCCTGGATCATTCCTGTGGCCTGCTGCTCTGCATAGCTAAGTTCTTCTTTGCTATTTGTTTGCTATTTTTTCTGTCCAGCTTGTCTATTTGTTTTGCTGGAAGCTCTGGGACGCAAAGGGTGTACCTCCGTGCCGTTAGTTCGGTACGGAGGGTCTTTTTGCCCCCTTTGCGTGGTTTTCTTTAGGGTTTTGTGTAGACCGCAAAGTTATCTTTCCTATTCTCGCTCTGTTAAGAAAGTCGGGCCTCACTTTGCTGAATCTATTTCATCCCTACGTTTGTCTTTTCATCTTAACTCACAGTCATTATATGTGGGGGGCTGCCTTTTCCTTTGGGGTATTTCTCTGAGGCAAAGTAGGCTTATTTTCTATCTTCAGGTTAGTTAGTTTCTCAGGCTGTGCCGAGTTGCATAGGGAGCGTTAGGCGCAATCCACGGCTGCCTCTAGTGTTGTTTGGAGAGGATTAGGGATTGCGGTCTGCAGAGTTCCCACGTCTCAGAGCTCGTTCTATTATTTTGGGTTATTGTCAGATCACTGTATGTGCTCTGACCTCCATGTCCATTGTGATACTGAATTGCCTTACATAACAGTACAGGAAGCCAAAAGTACTAATGATTCTCAATAGAGGGAAAAAAGAAGTTCTGAGACCATTTTTTTTTCTTTGCACTGTGTTTTGCCTTTTTTTTCCCCTAGACATTTGGGTGGTTCAGTACACAGGTGTAGCGATGGACATTAGAAGTCTGTCTTCATTTGTGGATCAGCTCTCGGCAAGAGTACAAAAGATTCAAGACACTATTGATCAGAAATCTATGTTAGAACCAAGAATTCCTATTCCTGATTTGTTTTTTGGAGATAGAACTAAGTTTCTGAGTTTCAAAAATAATTGTAAGCTATTTCTGGCCTTGAAACCTCGTTCCTCTGGTGATCCAGTTCAACAGGTTTTGATTATTATTTCTTTTTTGCGCGGCGACCCTCAGGACTGGGCATTTTCTCTTGCGCCAGGAGATCCTGCATTAAGTAATATCGATGCGTTTTTCCTGGCGCTCGGATTGCTGTACGATGAGCCTAATTCAGTGGATCAGGCAGAAAAGAATTTGCTGGCTCTTTGTCAGGGTCAGGATGAGATAGAGGTATATTGTCAGAAATTTAGAAAGTGGTCAGTGCTCACTCAATGGAATGAATCTGCTCTGGCAGCTATGTTCAGAAAGGGTCTCTCTGAAGCCCTTAAGGATGTCATGGTGGGATTTCCTATGCCTGCTGGTTTGAATGAGTCTATGTCTTTGGCTATTCAGATCGGTCAACGCTTGCGCGAGTGTAAATCTGTGCACCATTTGGCGGTATTACCTGAGCTTAAACCTGAGCCTATGCAGTGCGATAGGACTTTGACCAGAGTTAAACGGCAAGAACACAGACGTCTGAATGGGCTGTGTTTCTACTGTGGTGATTCCACTCATGCTATCTCTGATTGTCCTAAGCGCACTAAGCGGTTTGCTAGGTTTGCCACCATTGGTACGGTACAGTCAAAATTTCTTCTGTCCGTTACCTTGATCTGCTCTTTGTCATCGTATTCTGTCATGGCGTTTGTGGATTCAGGCGCTGCCCTGAATTTGATGGACTTGGAATATGCTAAGCGTTGTGGGTTTTTCTTGGAGCCCTTGCAGTGTCCTATTCCATTGAGAGGAATTGATGCTACGCCTTTGGCCAAGAATAAGCCTCAATACTGGACCCAGCTGACCATGTGCATGGCTCCTGCACATCAGGAGGTTATTCGTTTTCTGGTGTTGCATAATCTGCATGATGTGGTCGTGTTGGGGTTGCCATGGCTATAAGCCCATAATCCAGTATTGGATTGGAAATCCATGTCGGTGTCCAGCTGGGGTTGTCAGGGGGTACATGGTGATGTTCCATTTTTGTCAATTTCGTCATCCACCCCTTCTGAGGTTCCAGAGTTCTTGTCTGATTACCGGGATGTATTTGATGAGCCCAAGTCCGATGCCCTACCTCCGCATAGGGATTGTGATTGTGCTATCAATTTGATTCCTGGTAGTAAATTCCCAAAAGGTCGACTGTTTAATTTATCCGTGCCTGAGCACACCGCTATGCGCAGTTATGTGAAGGAATCCCTGGAGAAGGGGCATATTCGCCCGTCATCGTCGCCATTAGGAGCAGGGTTCTTTTTTGTAGCCAAAAAGGATGGTTCGCTGAGACCTTGTATAGATTATCGCCTTCTTAATAAGATCACTGTTAAATTTCAGTACCCCTTGCCATTGTTATCTGATTTGTTTGCTCGGATTAAGGGGGCTAGTTGGTTCACCAAGATAGATCTTCGTGGTGCGTATACTCTGGTGCGAATCAGGCGAGGTGATGAATGGAAAACTGCATTTAATACGCCCGAGGGTCATTTTGAGTATTTAGTGATGCCATTCGGACTTGCCAATGCTCCATCAGTGTTTCAGTCCTTTATGCATGACATCTTCCGAGAGTACCTGGATAAATTCCTGATTGTGTACTTGGATGACATTTTGATCTTCTCGGATGATTGGGAGTCTCATGTGAAGCAGGTCAGAACGGTTTTTCAGGTCCTGCGTGCTAATTCTATGTTTGTGAAGGGATCAAAGTGTCTCTTTGGTGTGCAGAAGGTTTCATTTTTGGGGTTCATCTTTTCCCCTTCTACTATCGAGATGGATCCTGTTAAGGTCCAAGCCATCCATGATTGGACTCAGCCGACATCTCTGAAAAGTCTGCAAAAGTTCCTGGGCTTTGCTAATTTTTATCGTCGCTTCATCTGCAATTTTTCTAGTATTGCCAAACCATTGACCGATTTGACCAAGAAGGGTGCTGATTTGGTCAATTGGTCTTCTGCTGCTGTGGAAGCTTTTCAAGAGTTGAAGCGTCGTTTTTCTTCTGCCCCTGTGTTGTGTCAACCAGATGTTTCTCTTCCGTTCCAGGTCGAGGTTGATGCTTCTGAGATTGGAGCAGGGGCTGTTTTGTCGCAGAGAGGTTCTGATTGCTCAGTGATGAAACCATGCGCTTTTTTTTCAAGGAAGTTTTCGCCTGCTGAGCGAAATTATGATGTGGGCAACCGAGAGTTGCTGGCCATGAAGTGGGCATTCGAGGAGTGGCGTCATTGGCTTGAAGGAGCTAAGCATCGCGTGGTGGTATTGACTGATCATAAGAACTTGACTTATCTCGAGTCTGCTAAGCGTTTGAATCCTAGACAGGCTCGTTGGTCGCTGTTTTTCGCCCGTTTTGACTTTGTGATTTCGTACCTTCCGGGCTCTAAAAATGTGAAGGTGGATGCTCTGTCTAGGAGTTTTGTGCCCGACTCTCCGGGTTTATCTGAGCCGACGGGTATCCTCAAGGAAGGAGTAATTGTGTCTGCCATCTCCCCCTGATTTGCGGCGGGTGCTGCAAAAATTTCAGGCTAATAAACCTGATCGTTGTCCAGCGGAGAAACTGTTTGTCCCGGATAGGTGGACGAATAAAGTTATCTCTGAGGTTCATTGTTCGGTGTTGGCTGGTCATCCTGGAATCTTTGGTACCAGAGAGTTAGTGGCTAGATCCTTTTGGTGGCCATCTCTGTCGCGGGATGTGCGTACTTTTGTGCAGTCCTGTGGGATTTGTGCTCGGGCTAAGCCCTGCTGTTCTCGTGCCACTGGGTTGCTTTTGCCCTTGCCGGTCCCGAAGAGGCCTTGGACACATATCTCTATGGATTTTATTTCAGATCTTTCCGTCTCTCAAAAGATGTCAGTCATTTGGGTGGTCTGTGATCGCTTTTCTAAGATGGTCCATCTGGTACCCTTGTCTAAATTGCCTTCCTCCTCTGATTTGGTGCCATTGTTTTTCCAGCATGTGGTTCGTTTGCATGGCATTCCAGAGAATATCGTTTCTGACAGAGTTTCCCAGTTTGTTTCGAGGTTTTGGCGAGCCTTTTGTGGTAGGATGGGCATTGACTTGTCTTTTTCCTCGGCTTTTCATCCTCAGACTAATGGCCAGACCGAACGAACCAATCAGACCTTGGAAACCTATCTGAGATGCTTTGTTTCTGCCGATCAGGATGACTGGGTGTCCTTTTTGCCTTTGGCTGAGTTCGCCCTTAATAATCGGGCCAGCTCGGCTACCTTGGTTTCGCCATTTTTCTGCAATTCTGGGTTCCATCCTCGTTTCTCTTCAGGACAGGTTGAGTCTTCGGACTGTCCTGGTGTGGATACTGTGGTGGACAGGTTGCAGCAGATTTGGACTCATGTAGTGGACAATTTGACCTTGTCCCAGGAGAAGGCTCAACGTTTCGCTAATCGCAGACGCCGTGTGGGTCCCCGACTTCGTGTTGGGGATCTGGTTTGGTTATCTTCTCGTCATATTCCTATGAAGGTTTCCTCTCCTAAGTTTAAACCTCGTTTCATTGGTCCGTATAGGATTTCTGAGGTTCTTAATCCTGTGTCTTTTCGTCTGACCCTCCCAGATTCTTTTTCCATACATAACGTATTCCATAGGTCATTGTTGCGGAGATACGTGGCACCAATGGTTCCATCTGTTGACCCTCCTGCCCCGGTTTTGGTGGAGGGGGAATTGGAGTATATTGTGGAGAAGATTTTGGATTCTCGTGTTTCAAGACGGAAACTCCAGTATCTGGTTAAATGGAAGGGTTATGCTCAGGAAGATAATTCCTGGGTTTTTGCCTCTGATGTCCATGCTCCCGATCTTGTTTGTGCCTTTCATGTGGCTCATCCTGGTCGGCCTGGGGGCTCTGGTGAGGGTTCGGTGACCCCTCCTCAAGGGGGGGGGGTACTGTTGTGAATTCTGTGGCAGAGCTCCCTCCTGTGGTCACAAGTGGTACTTCGGCTGATTCTCTCTGGGAACTTCCGTTTGTGGAGGAAACTGGTACTGCGGCTTATGAGTTTCCTCCCTCAGGTGATCTGGTGAGGTCGTTAGGTGCTTCTCCACTTAACTCCACCTAATGCTTTGATCCATGCTTCCGGTCAATGTTCCAGTGTTGGACTTGTTTTTCCCTGGATCATTTCTGTGGCCTGCTGCTCTGCATAGCTAAGTTCTTCTTTGCTATTTGTTTGCTATTTTTTCTGTCCAGCTTGTCTATTTGTTTTGCTGGAAGCTCTGGGACGCAAAGGGTGTACCTCCGTGCCGTTAGTTCGGTACGGAGGGTCTTTTTGCCCCCTTTGTGTGGTTTTCTTCAGGGTTTTGTGTAGACCGCAAAGTTATCTTTCCTATCCTCGCTCTGTTAAGAAAGTCGGGCCTCACTTTGCTGAATCTATTTCATCCCTACGTTTGTCTTTTCATCTTAACTCACAGTTAGGGTTGAGCGAAACGGGTCGTTCATTTTCAAAAGTCGCCGACTTTTGGCAAAGTCGGGTTTCATGAAACCCGATCCGACCCCTGTGCGGGGTCGGCCATGCGGTACGCGACTTTCGCGCCAAAGTCGCGTTTCAATGACGCGAAAAGCGCCATTTCTCAGCCAATGAAGGTAAACGCAGAGTGTGGGCAGCGTGATGACATAGGTCCTGGTCCCCACCATCTTAGAGAAGGGCATTGCAGTGATTGGCTTGCTGTCTGCGGCGTCACAGGGGCTATAAAGGGGCGTTCCCGCCGACCGCCATGTTACTGCTGCTGATCTGAGCTTAGGGAGAGGTTGCTGCCGCTTCGTCAGAAGCAGGGATAGCGTTAGGCAGGGTCCATTAACCACCAAACCGCTTGTGCTGTAGCGATTTCCACTGCCCAACACCACCTTCGGTGGAAGCTACATTTTTTTTTTTTTCCCCTCAGCGCTGTAGCTCATTGGGCTGCCCTAGAAGGCTCCCTGATAGCTGCATTGCTGTGTGTACGCCGCTGTGCAAACCAACTGCTTTTTTCAAAGCACAAATCCTCTTGTTCCTTCCTTTCTGCACAGCTATCTTTTTTGTTTGTCCACACTTTTTATTTAATTTGTGCATCAGTCCACTCCTTATTGCTGCCTGCCATACCTGGCTGAGATTACTGCAGGGAGATAGTAATTGTTGGACACTCCCTGTTTTTTTTTTTTTTTTTGTGGGAGATTAAGATTGACATTTCTGCTAGAGTGCCATCCCTGTGTGTGCCATCTCTCACTCAGTGGGCCAAAGAAAGCCTATTTATTTTTTTGCTTGATTTGGGTTATAAAATCTACCTGAAAAAATCACTACATCAATCAGTGGGAGAAAAATATTGGCCTCAGGGCTTGTGTGCCACTCTTGACTCCTGTGTGTGCCATCTCTCAGTCAGTGGGCCATGGAAAGCCTATTTATTTTTTTGCTTGATTTGGGTTCTAAAATCTACCTGAAAAAATCACTACATCAATCAGTGGGAGAAAAATATTGGCCTCAGGGCTTGTGTGCCACTCCTGACTCCTGTGTGCATCATCACTCACTCAGTGAGCCATAGAAAGCCTATTTTTTTTTTTTTTTGCTTTATTTGGGTTCTAAATTCTACCTGAAAAAATCAATAAATCAATCAGTGGGAGATTAGTATTGGCCTTTGGGCTTGTGTGCCAGTCATAAGCATGCCATCTCTCTCTCTCAGATAGTGGGCCATAGAAAGCCTATTTATTATTTTTTTTATTGGGTTTATAAATTTTCCCTGGAACAAAAAAAAAAAAAGTGGGAGATTAATATTGGCCTCTGGGCTTGTGTGCCAGTCCTGAGCGTGCCATCTCTCTCACAAATAGTGGGCCATAGAAAGCCTATTTATTTATTTTTTTTTGGTTTTATAAATTCTCCCTGAAAAAAAAAGGGAGATTAATATTGGCCTTTGGGCTTGTGTGCCAGTCCTAAGCGTGCCATCTCTCTCTCTCAGATAGTGGGCCATAGAAAGCCTATTTATTATTTTTTTTATTGGGTTTATAAATTTTCCCTGGAACAAAAAAAAAAAGTGGGAGATTAATATTGGCCTCTGGGCTTGTGTGCCAGTCCTGAGCGTGCCATCTCTCTCACAAATAGTGGGCCATAGAAAGCCTATTTATTTATTTTTTTTTTGGTTTTATAAATTCTCCCTGAAAAAAAAAAGGGAGATTAATATTGGCCTTTGGGCTTGTGTGCCAGTCCTAAGCATGCCATCTCTCTCTCTCAGATAGTGGGCCATAGAAAGCCTATTTATTATTTTTTTTATTGGGTTTATAAATTTTCCCTGAAAAAAAATAAAAAGTGGGAGATTAATATTGGCCTCTGGGCTTGTGTGCCAGTCCTGAGCGTGCCATCTCTCTCACAAATAGTGGGCCATAGAAAGCCTATTTATTTTTTGGGTTGATTTGGGTTCTAAATTCTACCTGAAAAAATCAATAAATCAATCAGTGGGAGATAAATATTGGCGTCTGGGCTTGTGTGCCACTCCTGACTCCTGTGTGCGTCATCTCTCACTCAGTGGGCCATAGAAAGCCTATTTTTTGTTTTATTTGTTTTATAAATTCTCCCTGAAAAAATCATTTTTATTTTATTTGGTTTCTAAATTCTTCCTGAAAAAATCAAATTTTTTTTTATTATATTTTTTTTCTAAAGTCTCCCTGGAAAAAAAAAAAAAAATCAAATCAGTGGGAGATTAATATTGCCCTTTCTGCTTGTGTGCCAGTCTTGACTCCTGGGTGTGCCATCTCTCTCTCTCTCCAATTGTGGGCCATAGAAAGCCTATTATTTTTTTAGCTTGATTTGGGTTCCAAAATCTACCTGAAAAAATCACTACATCAATCATTGGGAGAACAATATTGGCCTCTGGGCTTGTGTGCCACTCCTGACTCCTGTGTGCGTCATCTCTCACTCCGTGGGCCATAGAAAGCCTATTTTTTCTTTTATTTGTTTTCTAAATTCTCCCTGAAAAAATCATTTTATTTTATTTGGTTTCTAAATTCTTCCTGAAAAAATCATTTTATTCTATTTTTTTTTTTCCTAAAGTCTCCCTGAAAAAAAAAAAAAATCAAATCAGTGGGAGATTAATATTGCCCTTTCTGCTTGTGTGCCAGTCTTGACTCCTGGGTGTGCCATCTCTCTCTCTCTCTCCAATTGTGGGCCATAGAAAGCCTATTATTTTTTTTGCTTGATTTGGGTTCCAAAATCTACCTGAAAAAATCACTACATCAATCAGTGGGAGATAAATATTGGCCTCTGGGCTTGTGTGCCACTCCTGACTCCTGTGTGCGTCATCTCTCACTCAGTGGGCCATAGAAAGCCTTTTTTTGTTTTATTTGTTTTCTAAATTCTCCCTGAAAAAATCATTTTATTTTATTTGGTTTCTAAATTCTTCCTGAAAAAATCATTTTATTCTATTATTTCTTTTCCCTAAAGTCTCCCTGAAAAAAAAAAAAAAAAAAAAATCAGCGGGAGATTAATATTGCCCTTTCTGCTTGTGTGCCAGTCTTGACTCCTGGGTGTGCCATCTCTCTCTCTCTCTCTCTCCAATTGTGGGCCATAGAAAGCCTATTATTTTTTTAGCTTGATTTGGGTTCCAAAATCTACCTGAAAAAATCACTACATCAATCAGTGGGAGATAAATATTGGCCTCTGGGCTTGTGTGCAACTCCTGACTCCTGTGTGCGTCATCTCTCACTCAGTGGGCCATAGAAAGCCTTTTTTTGTTTTATTTGTTTTCTAAATTCTCCATGAAAAAATCATTTTATTTTATTTGGTTTCTAAATTCTTCCTGAAAAAATCATTTTATTCTATTATTTTTTTTTCCTAAAGTCTCCCTGAAAAAAAAAAAAAAATCAAATCAGTGGGAGATTAATATTGCCCTTTCTGCTTGTGTGCCAGTCTTGACTCCTGGGTGTGCCATCTCTCTCTCTCTCTCCAATTGTGGGCCATAGAAAGCCTATTATTTTTTTAGCTTGATTTGGGTTCCAAAATCTACCTGAAAAAATCACTACATCAATCAGTGGGAGATAAATATTGGCCTCTGGGCTTGTGTGCCACTCCTGACTCCTGTGTGCGTCATCTCTCACTCAGTGGGCCATAGAAAGCCTTTTTTTGTTTTATTTGTTTTCTAAATTCTCCTTGAAAAAATCATTTTATTTTATTTGGTTTCTAAATTCTTCCTGAAAAAATCATTTTATTCTATTATTTTTTTTTCCTAACGTCTCCCTGAAAAAAAAAAAAAAATCAAATCAGTGGGAGATTAATATTTACATTTGTGCTTCAGTGACAGTCCTGCGTGTGTGGCATCTCTCTCATTTGTTGCCACCAACAACAGAGTGTGTAACATTGTGCCTGATTTTCGTTGTGGTCTCACTCACCTGTAAAGGGGTAGCTAAATCATACTGAAGTTATAGCTCACCGTGTAAGTTGTGTGACAGCAACAAATACCGTTAGTTTGGTTACGTTTTTAAAACAATGAGGAAGTCTGGTGGAAGAGGTCGTTGGTGGGGGCGTTCATTGTCAGCTGGTAATGAGGGTAGTGGTAGTGGTGGAGCATCAGCTGGTCGTGGGAAAAAAAATATTGCACCTAAGTCTGGAGCTGTGGAGCCAGGTTCGTCGTCTGGCTACACAAGGCCTCGAACGCTCCCTTTTCTGGGAGTAGGAAAACCGCTTTTAAATCGGAGCAGCAAGAGCAAGTTTTGGCTTATCTTGCTGACTCAGCCTCTAGCTCTTTTGCCTCCTCTCGTGAAACTGGTAAATGTCAAAGCAGCGCGTCGTTAGTGGATGTTCACGGTCAGGGACAAGTCGCTTCCTTGTCCTCTTCAGCAAAAACAACAACAGAGAAGAATGCAGCAGGCGACACAACGGGTTACTCCATGGAGCTCTTTACACATACCGTCCCTGGCTTAGAAAGTGAAGCAGTTAACAGTCCATGCCCATTACAAGTTGAATCTGACATGGAGTGCACTGATGCACAGCCACAGCCAGACTACTATGCTGGTCCTTTGACTCAGACCACAACATTGCCCTCGCAGGGTAATGATCAAGAATCAGACCCTGATGAGACTATGTTGCCCCATCACGAACGCTATACCACCGACCGACACGGTGACACAGACGAAGTTGCACACGAGCTACAAGAAGAGGTAATAGATGACCCAGTTCTTGACCCCGATTGGCAGCCATTGGGGGAACAGGGTGCAGGCGGCAGCAGTTCTGAAGCGGAGGAGGAGGGGCCGCAGCAGGCATCAACATCGCAACAGGTTCCATCTGCCGGGCCCGTATCTTGCCCAAAACGCGTGGCAAAGCAAAAACCTGTTGGAGGACAGCGTGGCCATCCGGTTAAAGCTCAGTCTGCAATGCCTGAAAAGGTATCCGATGCTAGAAAGAGTGCAGTCTGGCATTTTTTTAAACAACATCCAATTGATCAGCGCAAAGTCATCTGTCAAAAATGTTCAACTACCTTAAGCAGAGGACAGAATCTGAAAAGTCTCAATACAAGTTGCATGCATAGACATTTAACCACCATGCATTTGCAAGCCTGGACTAACTACCAAACGTCCCTTAAGGTTGTAGCACCCTCGGCCAATGAAGCTAGTCAGCAACGCAACATCCCTTCCGGCAGTGTAGGGCCACCATTTTCCGCACCACCTGCAGTATCTGTGCAGGTTTCTTTGCCAGGCCAAAGCAGTCAGGGTCAGGGAATCACCAGTTTCGTAGTAGGAAACACTGCATCTAGGGCACCGGCGGCAACAATACCATCTCCCACCGTCTCTCAGTCTGCCATGTCCACCGGCACCCCCGCTAGTTCCACGATCTCCAGCTCTCCAGTCCAGCTCACCCTACATGAGACTATGGTTAGAAAAAGGAAGTACTTAGCCTCGCATCCGCGTACACAGGGTTTGAACGCCCACATAGCTAGACTAATCTCGTTAGAGATGATGCCCTACCGGTTAGTTGAAAGCGAAGCTTTCAAAGCCCTGATGGACTACGCTGTACCACGCTACGAGCTACCCAGTCGACACTTTTTTTCCAGAAAAGCCATCCCAGCCCTCCACCAGCATGTTAAAGAGCGCATCGTCCATGCACTCAGGCAATCTGTGAGCACAAAGGTGCACCTGACAACAGATGCATGGACCAGTAGGCATGGCCAGGGACGTTACGTGTCCATCACGGCACACTGGGTGAATGTTGTGGATGCAGGGTCCACAGGGGACAGCAAGTTTGGGACAGTTCTGCCTAGCCCACGGTCTAGGAAACAGTTGGCTGTAGCCATTCACACCCCCTCCTCCTCCTCTTCGTCCTCCTGCAGAAGCGAGAGCTCGTCCACAGACCGCAGTCGCACAACCACTCCATCCGCAGCTGCCACTGTTGCACACCAGGTCTCCCATTATGGGGCAGCTACTGGCAAACGTCAGCAGGCTGTATTGGCTATGAAGTGCTTGGGTGACTACAGACACACCGTGGAAGTTCTGTCCGAGTTCTTGCAGAAAGAAACGCAGTCGTGGCTGGGCACTGTAGATCTTGAGGCAGGCAAGGTAGTGAGTGATAACGGAAGGAATTTCATGGCTGCCATCTCCCTTTCCCAACTGAAACACATTCCTTGCCTTGCTCACACCTTAAACCTGGTGGTGCAGTGCTTCCTGAAGAGTTATCCGGGGTTATCTGACCTGCTCCTCAAAGTGCGTGGACTTTGCTCACATATCCGCCGTTCGCCCGTACACTCCAGCCGTATGCAGACCTATCAGCGTTCTTTGAACCTTCCCCAGCATCGCCTAATCATAGACGTTGCAACAAGGTGGAACTCAACACTGCACATGCTTCAGAGACTGTGCGAACAGAGGCGGGCTGTTATGTTTTTGTGGGAGGATACACATACACGGGCAGGCAGTAGGATGGCAGACATGGAGTTGTCAGGTGTGCAGTGGTCGAAGATTCAAGACATGTGTCAAGTCCTTCAGTGTTTTGAGGAATGCACACGGCTGGTTAGTGCAGACAACGCCATAATAAGCATGAGCAGCCCCTAATGCGTCTGCTGATGCAAAGTTTGACGCACATAAAGGATCAGGCGTCTGCAGCTGAGGAAGAGGAAAGCCTTGATGACAGTCAGCCATTGTCTGGCCAGGGCAGTGTACAGGACGAGTTAGCGGGCGAAGAGGAGGAGGAGGACGAGGAGGATGATGGGGATGAGTATATTTTTAATGAGGAAGCTTTTCCGGGGCCACTGGAAATTGGTGGCGCGGCAAGGCCGGGTTCTGGTTTTTGGAGGGACACAAGTGACGTGGATTTGCCTGAAACTGCCCCTCAACCAAGCACAACCGCAGATTTGAGAACTGGAACTTTGGCCCACATGGCGGATTATGCCTTACGTATCCTCAAAAGGGACACACGCATAACTAAAATGATGAACGATGACGATTACTGGTTGGCCTGCCTCCTTGATCCTCGCTATAAAGGCAAATTGCAAAATATAATGCCACATGAGAACTTGGAACTAATATTAGCAACCAAACAATCAACTCTTGTTGACCGTTTGCTTCTGGCATTCCCTGCACACAGCGCCCGTGATCGTTCTCACACGAGCTGCAGGGGCCAGCAGACCAGAGGAGTTAGAGGGGCAGAAATCAGAAGTGGCGTTGGCCAGAGGGGTTTTCTGACCAGGTTGTGGAGTGATTTTGCTATGACCGCAGACAGGACAGGTACTGCAGCATCAATTCAAAGTGACAGGAGACAACATTTGTCCAGTATGGTTACAAACTATTTTTCATCCCTTATCGATGTTCTCCCTCAACCGTCATTCCCATTTGATTACTGGGCATCAAAATTAGACACCTGGCCAGAATTGGCAGAATATGCATTGCAGGAGCTTGCTTGCCCGGCAGCTAGTGTCCTATCAGAAAGAGTATTCAGTGCTGCAGGTTCAATACTAACAGAAAAAAGGACTCGTCTGGCTACCCAAAATGTAGATGATCTAACCTTCATTAAAATGAACCACAACTGGATTTCGAAATCTTTTGCCCCACCTTGCCCGGCTGACACCTAGCTTTCCTATGAAAAGGTCTTGCCTGTGGACTATTCTGAATGCCTTTTCCAATCTCGTAATTTTCTGCACCTGATTGTCCAGCATACGACATGTTTACACCTCACTAAATGGCCAAACTCCCCACACGGGGCCGTGGTATCGACACTTGGCGACAGCACCCGTGAGAGTGTTGTTTGTCTGAAGAGGTGGGTGTGCCCGCTTTTGGTCGACGGCACTGCCACTGGGTCCCTCCTAGTACAATAAAGTGTCTCTGGCGGTGGTGGTGCGCACCCAACGTCAGACACACCGTTGTAATATGAGGGGCCCTGGGCCTGTACCGCCGGCCACAAGACAGTTCCCCCCCCCCAGCTCAAACAGTGCTCTACCACTTGCAAAATTATCTCACAGCTCCACCAATGTTTAGTCTATGCGCTGACATCCTTCAATAATAATAAATAATAATAATAATCTTTATTTTTATATAGCGCTAACATATTCCGCAGCGCTTTACAGTTTGCACACATTATCATCACTGTCCCCGATTGGGCTCACAATCTAGAATTCCTATCAGTATGTCTTTGGAATGTGGGAGGAAACTGGAGTGCCCGGAGGAAACCCACGCAAACACGGAGAGAACATACAAACTCTTTGCAGATGTTGTCCTGGGTGGGATTAGAACCCAGGACCCCAGCGCTGCAAGGCTGTAGTGCTAACCACTGCGCCACCGTGCTGCCCACTGACAATACCATTGTATTTACATTTTTGTTATGTTAGGCCTTCGAAGCCTGTCTGCGGTCACTCCTTCCACTAGGCCTCCACTGACCACACCACTGCTGCCCGTGTACCCCTGGAACCAATTTAAAATTGCCTACAGCCAGCCCAATTTTTTTATTTTACGCCTTCGATGCCTGTCTGCGGTCACTACTTCCACTAGGCCTCCACTGACCACACCACTGCTGCCCGTGTACCCCTGGAACCAATTTAAAATTGCCTACAGCCATGTGTTATTATTTTAGGCCTTCGATGCCTGTCTGCGGTCACTCCTTACAATATGCCTCCACTGACCACACCACTGCTGCCCGTGTACCCCTGGAACCAATTTAAAATTGCCTACAGCCAGCCCAATTTTTTTATTTTAGGCCTTCGATGCCTGTCTGCGGTCCGTTCTATCTACTACTACTACACTGACCAGGCCACTGCTGCCCGTGTACCCCTGGAACCAATTTAAAATTGCCTACAGCCATGTGTTATTATTTTAGGCCTTCGATGCCTGTCTGCGGTCACTTCCACTAGGCCTCCACTGACCACACCACTGCTGCCCGTGTACCCCTAGAACCTATTTATAATTGCATAGAGCATCCTTTTTTTAATAGTAGGCGTACAAAGTCTGTCTGCGGTTCACTATTGAACTTGTCCTCCACTGCCCAGAGCACTGCAGCTTGTGTACCCCTGTAACTTTTTTCTGCTGCAGTGAGCCACATTTTTGGTTTGAGTCCTACTACCTGTGTCTGTCTGCGCCACTCAATTCAGCTGTGTTCCTTTGAAAAAAGCTGAGCGTCAATAGTCTTGTTTTCAGCCTCTAGGAATTTTAAAACTGCATTGGGTGTACAACTTTGGTAGGGCCTACTAACGGTGTCTGCCTCCCCAAGGTGTTCCCCAGGTTTCCTCTCCATTGCTTCAATCTTCATGCTCTCGTTTAGTAGTTGTTGGAAACTACGCTGCATTAGGCCTACAAATTGGGTATGGGGTGTAGAGAGATGGTGTGTTCCACTCCAAGGTGTTCTCCAGGTTGCCTTTCCTGAGCTTCGATCTTCTGGCTCTCGTTTAGTAGTTGTTGGAAACTACACTGCATTAGGCCTACAAATTGGGTATGGGGTGTAGAGAGATGGTGTGTTCCACTCCAAGGTGTTCTCCAGGTTGCCTATCCTGAGCTTCAATCTTCATGCTCTCGTTTAGTAGTTGTTGATAACTACGCTGCATTAGGCCTACAAATTGGGTATGGGGTGTAGAGAGATGGTGTGTTCCACTCCAAGGTGTTCTCCAGGTTGCCTTTCCTGAGCTTCGATCTTCATGCTCTCGTTTAGTAGTTGTTGGAAACTACACTGCATTAGGCCTACAAATTGGGTATGGGGTGTAGAGAGATCGTGTGTTCCACTCCAAGGTGTTCTCCAGGTTGCCTTTCCTGAGCTTCGATCTTCTGGCTCTCGTTTAGTAGTTGTTGGAAACTACACTGCATTAGGCCTACAAATTGGGTATGGGGTGTAGAGAGATGGTGTGTTCCACTCCAAGGTGTTCCCCAGGTTTCCTCTCCATTGCTTCGATCTTCATGCTCTCGTTTAGTAGTTGTTGGAAACTACGCTGCATTAGGCCTACAAATTGGGTATGGGGTGTAGAGAGATGGTGTGTTCCACTCCAAGGTGTTCTCCAGGTTGCCTTTCCTGAGCTTCGATCTTCATGCTCTCGTTTAGTAGTTGTTGGAAACTACACTGCATTAGGCCTACAAATTGGGTATGGGGTGTAGAGAGATGGTGTGTTCCACTCCAAGGTGTTCTCCAGGTTGCCTTTCCTGAGCTTCGATCTTCTGGCTCTCGTTTAGTAGTTGTTGGAAACTACACTGCATTAGGCCTACAAATTGGGTATGGGGTGTAGAGAGATGGTGTGTTCCACTCCAAGGTGTTCTCCAGGTTGCCTTTCCTGAGCTTCGATCTACTGGCTCTCGTTTAGTAGTTGTTGGAAACTACACTGCATTAGGCCTACAAATTGGGTATGGGGTGTAGAGAGATGGTGTGTTCCACTCCAAGGTGTTCTCCAGGTTGCCTTTCCTGAGCTTCGATCTTCTGGCTCTCATTTAGTAGTTGTTGGAAACTACACTGCATTAGGCCTACAAATTGGGTATGGGGTGTAGAGAGATGGTGTGTTCCACTACAAGGTGTTCCCCAGGTTTCCTCTCTATTGCTTCGATCTTCATGCTCTCGTTTAGTAGTTGTTGGAAACTACGCTGCATTAGGCCTACAAATTGGGTATGGGGTGTAGAGAGATGGTGTGTTCCACTCCAAGGTGTTCCCCAGGTTGCCTTTCCTGAGCTTCAATCTTCATGCTCTCGTTTAGTAGTTGTTGGAAACTACGCTGCATTAGGCCTACAAATTGGGTATGGGGTGTAGAGAGATGGTGTGTTCCACTCCAAGGTGTTCTCCAGGTTGCCTTTCCTGAGCTTCGATCTTCTGGCTCTCGTTTAGTAGTTGTTGGAAACTACACTGCATTAGGCCTACAAATTGGGTATGGGGTGTAGAGAGATGGTGTGTTCCACTCCAAGGTGTTCTCCAGGTTGCCTTTCCTGAGCTTCAATCTTCATGCTCTCGTTTAGTAGTTGTTGGAAACTACGCTGCATTAGGCCTACAAATTGGGTATGGGGTGTAGAGAGATGGTGTGTTCCACTCCAAGGTGTTCTCCAGGTTGCCTTTCCTGAGCTTCGATCTTCTGGCTCTCGTTTAGTAGTTGTTGGAAACTACACTGCATTAGGCCTACAAATTGGGTATGGGGTGTAGAGAGATCGTGTGTTCCACTCCAAGGTGTTCTCCAGGTTGCCTTTCCTGAGCTTCGATCTTCTGGCTCTCGTTTAGTAGTTGTTGGAAACTACACTGCATTAGGCCTACAAATTGGGTATGGGGTGTAGAGAGATGGTGTGTTCCACTCCAAGGTGTTCCCCAGGCTTCCTCTCCATTGCTTCGATCTTCATGCTCTCGTTTAGTAGTTGTTGGAAACTACGCTGCATTAGGCCTACAAATTGGGTATGGGGTGTAGAGAGATGGTGTGTTCCACTCCAAGGTGTTCCCCAGGTTTCCTGTCCATTGCTTCGATCTTCATGCTCTCGTTTAGTAGTTGTTGGAAACTACGCTGCATTAGGCCTACAAATTGGGTATGGGGTGTAGAGAGATGGTGTGTTCCACTCCAAGGTGTTCTCCAGGTTGCCTTTCCTGAGCTTCGATCTTCTGGCTCTCGTTTAGTAGTTGTTGGAAACTACACTGCATTAGGCCTACAAATTGGGTATGGGGTGTAGAGAGATGGTGTGTTCCACTCCAAGGTGTTCTCCAGGTTGCCTTTCCTGAGCTTCGATCTACTGGCTCTCGTTTAGTAGTTGTTGGAAACTACACTGCATTAGGCCTACAAATTGGGTATGGGGTGTAGAGAGATGGTGTGTTCCACTACAAGGTGTTCCCCAGGTTTCCTCTCTATTGCTTCGATCTTCATGCTCTCGTTTAGTAGTTGTTGGAAACTACGCTGCATTAGGCCTACAAATTGGGTATGGGGTGTAGAGAGATGGTGTGTTCCACTCCAAGGTGTTCCCCAGGTTGCCTTTCCTGAGCTTCAATCTTCATGCTCTCGTTTAGTAGTTGTTGGAAACTACGCTGCATTAGGCCTACAAATAGGGTATGGGGTGTAGAGAGATGGTGTGTTCCACTCCAAGGTGTTCTCCAGGTTGCCTTTCCTGAGCTTCGATCTTCTGGCTCTCGTTTAGTAGTTGTTGGAAACTACACTGCATTAGGCCTACAAATTGGGTATGGGGTGTAGAGAGATGGTGTGTTCCATTCCAAGGTGTTCTCCAGGTTGCCTTTCCTGAGCTTCGATCTTCTGGCTCTCGTTTAGTAGTTGTTGGAAACTACACTGCATTAGGCCTACAAATTGGGTATGGGGTGTAGAGAGATCGTGTGTTCCACTCCAAGGTGTTCTCCAGGTTGCCTTTCCTGAGCTTCGATCTTCTGGCTCTCGTTTAGTAGTTGTTGGAAACTACACTGCATTAGGCCTACACATTGGGTATGGGGTGTAGAGAGATGGTGTGTTCCACTCCAAGGTGTTCCCCAGGCTTCCTCTCCATTGCTTCGATCTTCATGCTCTCGTTTAGTAGTTGTTGGAAACTACGCTGCATTAGGCCTACAAATTGGGTATGGGGTGTAGAGAGATGGTGTGTTCAACTCCAAGGTGTTCTCCAGGTTGCCTTTCCTGAGCTTCGATCTTCTGGCTCTCGTTTAGTAGTTGTTGGAAACTACACTGCATTAGGCCTACAAATTGGGTATGGGGTGTAGAGAGATGGTGTGTTCCACTCCAAGGTGTTCTCCAGGTTGCCTTTCCTGAGCTTCGATCTACTGGCTCTCGTTTAGTAGTTGTTGGAAACTACACTGCATTAGGCCTACAAATTGGGTATGGGGTGTAGAGAGATGGTGTGTTCCACTCCAAGGTGTTCTCCAGGTTGCCTTTCCTGAGCTTCGATCTTCTGGCTCTTGTTTAGTAGTTGTTGGAAACTACACTGCATTAGGCCTACAAATTGGGTATGGGGTGTAGAGAGATGGTGTGTTCCACTCCAAGGTGTTCCCCTGGTTTCCTCTCCATTGCTTCGATCTTCATGCTCTCGTTTAGTAGTTGTTGGAAACTACGCTGCATTAGGCCTACAAATTGGGTATGGGGTGTAGAGAGATGGTGTGTTCCACTCCAAGGTGTTCTCCAGGTTGCCTTTCCTGAGCTTCGATCTTCATGCTCTCGTTTAGTAGTTGTTGGAAACTACACTGCATTAGGCCTACAAATTGGGTATGGGGTGTAGAGAGATGGTGTGTTCCACTCCAAGGTGTTCTCCAGGTTGCCTTTCCTGAGCTTCGATCTTCTGGCTCTCGTTTAGTAGTTGTTGGAAACTACACTGCATTAGGCCTACAAATTGGGTATGGGGTGTAGAGAGATGGTGTGTTCCACTCCAAGGTGTTCTCCAGGTTGCCTTTCCTGAGCTTCGATCTACTGGCTCTCGTTTAGTAGTTGTTGGAAACTACACTGCATTAGGCCTACAAATTGGGTATGGGGTGTAGAGAGATGGTGTGTTCCACTCCAAGGTGTTCTCCAGGTTGCCTTTCCTGAGCTTCGATCTTCTGGCTCTCATTTAGTAGTTGTTGGAAACTACACTGCATTAGGCCTACAAATTGGGTATGGGGTGTAGAGAGATGGTGTGTTCCACTACAAGGTGTTCCCCAGGATTCCTCTCTATTGCTTCGATCTTCATGCTCTCGTTTAGTAGTTGGAAACTACGCTGCATTAGGCCTACAAATTGGGTATGGGGTGTAGAGAGATGGTGTGTTCCACTCCAAGGTGTTCCCCAGGTTGCCTTTCCTGAGCTTCAATCTTCATGCTCTCGTTTAGTAGTTGTTGGAAACTACGCTGCATTAGGCCTACAAATTGGGTATGGGGTGTAGAGAGATGGTGTGTTCCACTCCAGGGTGTTCTCCAGGTTGCCTTTCCTGAGCTTCGATCTTCTGGCTCTCGTTTAGTAGTTGTTGGAAACTACAATGCATTAGGCCTACAAATTGGGTATGGGGTGTAGAGAGATGGTGTGTTCCACTCCAAGGTGTTCTCCAGGTTGCCTTTCCTGAGCTTCAATCTTCATGCTCTCGTTTAGTAGTTGTTGGAAACTACGCTGCATTAGGCCTACAAATTGGGTATGGGGTGTAGAGAGATGGTGTGTTCCACTCCAAGGTGTTCTCCAGGTTGCCTTTCCTGAGCTTCGATCTTCTGGCTCTCGTTTAGTAGTTGTTGGAAACTACACTGCATTAGGCCTACAAATTGGGTATGGGGTGTAGAGAGATCGTGTGTTCCACTCCAAGGTGTTCTCCAGGTTGCCTTTCCTGAGCTTCGATCTTCTGGCTCTCGTTTAGTAGTTGTTGGAAACTACACTGCATTAGGCCTACAAATTGGGTATGGGGTGTAGAGAGATGGTGTGTTCCACTCCAAGGTGTTCCCCAGGCTTCCTCTCCATTGCTTCGATCTTCATGCTCTCGTTTAGTAGTTGTTGGAAACTACGCTGCATTAGGCCTACAAATTGGGTATGGGGTGTAGAGAGATGGTGTGTTCCACTCCAAGGTGTTCTCCAGGTTGCTTTTCCTGAGCTTCAATCTTCATGCTCTCGTTTAGTAGTTGTTGGAAACTACGCTGCATTAGGCCTACAAATTGGGTATGGGGTGTAGAGAGATGGTGTGTTCCACTCCAAGGTGTTCTCCAGGTTGCCTTTCCTGAGCTTCGATCTTCTGGCTCTCGTTTAGTAGTTGTTGGAAACTACACTGCATTAGGCCTACAAATTGGGTATGGGGTGTAGAGAGATCGTGTGTTCCACTCCAAGGTGTTCTCCAGGTTGCCTTTCCTGAGCTTCGATCTTCTGGCTCTCGTTTAGTAGTTGTTGGAAACTACACTGCATTAGGCCTACAAATTGGGTATGGGGTGTAGAGAGATGGTGTGTTCCACTCCAAGGTGTTCCCCAGGCTTCCTCTCCATTGCTTCGATCTTCATGCTCTCGTTTAGTAGTTGTTGGAAACTACGCTGCATTAGGCCTACAAATTGGGTATGGGGTGTAGAGAGATGGTGTGTTCCACTCCAAGGTGTTCCCCAGGTTTCCTCTCCATTGCTTCGATCTTCATGCTCTCGTTTAGTAGTTGTTGGAAACTACGCTGCATTAGGCCTACAAATTGGGTATGGGGTGTAGAGAGATGGTGTGTTCCACTCCAAGGTGTTCTCCAGGTTGCCTTTCCTGAGCTTCGATCTTCTGGCTCTCGTTTAGTAGTTGTTGGAAACTACACTGCATTAGGCCTACAAATTGGGTATGGGGTGTAGAGAGATGGTGTGTTCCACTCCAAGGTGTTCTCCAGGTTGCCTTTCCTGAGCTTCGATCTACTGGCTCTCGTTTAGTAGTTGTTGGAAACTACACTGCATTAGGCCTACAAATTGGGTATGGGGTGTAGAGAGATGGTGTGTTCCACTCCAAGGTGTTCTCCAGGTTGCCTTTCCTGAGCTTCGATCTTCTGGCTCTCATTTAGTAGTTGTTGGAAACTACACTGCATTAGGCCTACAAATTGGGTATGGGGTGTAGAGAGATGGTGTGTTCCACTACAAGGTGTTCCCCAGGTTTCCTCTCTATTGCTTCGATCTTCATGCTCTCGTTTAGTAGTTGTTGGAAACTACGCTGCATTAGGCCTACAAATTGGGTATGGGGTGTAGAGAGATGGTGTGTTCCACTCCAAGGTGTTCCCCAGGTTGCCTTTCCTGAGCTTCAATCTTCATGCTCTCGTTTAGTAGTTGTTGGAAACTACGCTGCATTAGGCCTACAAATAGGGTATGGGGTGTAGAGAGATGGTGTGTTCCACTCCAAGGTGTTCTCCAGGTTGCCTTTCCTGAGCTTCGATCTTCTGGCTCTCGTTTAGTAGTTGTTGGAAACTACACTGCATTAGGCCTACAAATTGGGTATGGGGTGTAGAGAGATGGTGTGTTCCACTCCAAGGTGTTCTCCAGGTTGCCTTTCCTGAGCTTCAATCTTCATGCTCTCGTTTAGTAGTTGTTGGAAACTACGCTGCATTAGGCCTACAAATTGGGTATGGGGTGTAGAGAGATGGTGTGTTCCATTCCAAGGTGTTCTCCAGGTTGCCTTTCCTGAGCTTCGATCTTCTGGCTCTCGTTTAGTAGTTGTTGGAAACTACACTGCATTAGGCCTACAAATTGGGTATGGGGTGTAGAGAGATCGTGTGTTCCACTCCAAGGTGTTCTCCAGGTTGCCTTTCCTGAGCTTCGATCTTCTGGCTCTCGTTTAGTAGTTGTTGGAAACTACACTGCATTAGGCCTACACATTGGGTATGGGGTGTAGAGAGATGGTGTGTTCCACTCCAAGGTGTTCCCCAGGCTTCCTCTCCATTGCTTCGATCTTCATGCTCTCGTTTAGTAGTTGTTGGAAACTACGCTGCATTAGGCCTACAAATTGGGTATGGGGTGTAGAGAGATGGTGTGTTCAACTCCAAGGTGTTCTCCAGGTTGCCTTTCCTGAGCTTCGATCTTCTGGCTCTCGTTTAGTAGTTGTTGGAAACTACACTGCATTAGGCCTACAAATTGGGTATGGGGTGTAGAGAGATGGTGTGTTCCACTCCAAGGTGTTCTCCAGGTTGCCTTTCCTGAGCTTCGATCTACTGGCTCTCGTTTAGTAGTTGTTGGAAACTACACTGCATTAGGCCTACAAATTGGGTATGGGGTGTAGAGAGATGGTGTGTTCCACTCCAAGGTGTTCTCCAGGTTGCCTTTCCTGAGCTTCGATCTTCTGGCTCTTGTTTAGTAGTTGTTGGAAACTACACTGCATTAGGCCTACAAATTGGGTATGGGGTGTAGAGAGATGGTGTGTTCCACTCCAAGGTGTTCCCCTGGTTTCCTCTCCATTGCTTCGATCTTCATGCTCTCGTTTAGTAGTTGTTGGAAACTACGCTGCATTAGGCCTACAAATTGGGTATGGGGTGTAGAGAGATGGTGTGTTCCACTCCAAGGTGTTCTCCAGGTTGCCTTTCCTGAGCTTCGATCTTCATGCTCTCGTTTAGTAGTTGTTGGAAACTACACTGCATTAGGCCTACAAATTGGGTATGGGGTGTAGAGAGATGGTGTGTTCCACTCCAAGGTGTTCTCCAGGTTGCCTTTCCTGAGCTTCGATCTTCTGGCTCTCGTTTAGTAGTTGTTGGAAACTACACTGCATTAGGCCTACAAATTGGGTATGGGGTGTAGAGAGATGGTGTGTTCCACTCCAAGGTGTTCTCCAGGTTGCCTTTCCTGAGCTTCGATCTACTGGCTCTCGTTTAGTAGTTGTTGGAAACTACACTGCATTAGGCCTACAAATTGGGTATGGGGTGTAGAGAGATGGTGTGTTCCACTCCAAGGTGTTCTCCAGGTTGCCTTTCCTGAGCTTCGATCTTCTGGCTCTCATTTAGTAGTTGTTGGAAACTACACTGCATTAGGCCTACAAATTGGGTATGGGGTGTAGAGAGATGGTGTGTTCCACTACAAGGTGTTCCCCAGGTTTCCTCTCTATTGCTTCGATCTTCATGCTCTCGTTTAGTAGTTGGAAACTACGCTGCATTAGGCCTACAAATTGGGTATGGGGTGTAGAGAGATGGTGTGTTCCACTCCAAGGTGTTCCCCAGGTTGCCTTTCCTGAGCTTCAATCTTCATGCTCTCGTTTAGTAGTTGTTGGAAACTACGCTGCATTAGGCCTACAAATTGGGTATGGGGTGTAGAGAGATGGTGTGTTCCACTCCAGGGTGTTCTCCAGGTTGCCTTTCCTGAGCTTCGATCTTCTGGCTCTCGTTTAGTAGTTGTTGGAAACTACAATGCATTAGGCCTACAAATTGGGTATGGGGTGTAGAGAGATGGTGTGTTCCACTCCAAGGTGTTCTCCAGGTTGCCTTTCCTGAGCTTCAATCTTCATGCTCTCGTTTAGTAGTTGTTGGAAACTACGCTGCATTAGGCCTACAAATTGGGTATGGGGTGTAGAGAGATGGTGTGTTCCACTCCAAGGTGTTCTCCAGGTTGCCTTTCCTGAGCTTCGATCTTCTGGCTCTCGTTTAGTAGTTGTTGGAAACTACACTGCATTAGGCCTACAAATTGGGTATGGGGTGTAGAGAGATCGTGTGTTCCACTCCAAGGTGTTCTCCAGGTTGCCTTTCCTGAGCTTCGATCTTCTGGCTCTCGTTTAGTAGTTGTTGGAAACTACACTGCATTAGGCCTACAAATTGGGTATGGGGTGTAGAGAGATGGTGTGTTCCACTCCAAGGTGTTCCCCAGGCTTCCTCTCCATTGCTTCGATCTTCATGCTCTCGTTTAGTAGTTGTTGGAAACTACGCTGCATTAGGCCTACAAATTGGGTATGGGGTGTAGAGAGATGGTGTGTTCCACTCCAAGGTGTTCCCCAGGTTTCCTCTCCATTGCTTCGATCTTCATGCTCTCGTTTAGTAGTTGTTGGAAACTACGCTGCATTAGGCCTACAAATTGGGTATGGGGTGTAGAGAGATGGTGTGTTCCACTCCAAGGTGTTCTCCAGGTTGCCTTTCCTGAGCTTCGATCTTCTGGCTTTCGTTTAGTAGTTGTTGGAAACTACACTGCATTAGGCCTACAAATTGGGTATGGGGTGTAGAGAGATGGTGTGTTCCACTCCAAGGTGTTCTCCAGGTTGCCTTTCCTGAGCTTCGATCTACTGGCTCTCGTTTAGTAGTTGTTGGAAACTACACTGCATTAGGCCTACAAATTGGGTATGGGGTGTAGAGAGATGGTGTGTTCCACTCCAAGGTGTTCTCCAGGTTGCCTTTCCTGAGCTTCGATCTTCTGGCTCTCATTTAGTAGTTGTTGGAAACTACACTGCATTAGGCCTACAAATTGGGTATGGGGTGTAGAGAGATGGTGTGTTCCACTACAAGGTGTTCCCCAGGTTTCCTCTCTATTGCTTCGATCTTCATGCTCTCGTTTAGTAGTTGTTGGAAACTACGCTGCATTAGGCCTACAAATTGGGTATGGGGTGTAGAGAGATGGTGTGTTCCACTCCAAGGTGTTCCCCAGGTTGCCTTTCCTGAGCTTCAATCTTCATGCTCTCGTTTAGTAGTTGTTGGAAACTACGCTGCATTAGGCCTACAAATTGGGTATGGGGTGTAGAGAGATGGTGTGTTCCACTCCAAGGTGTTCTCCAGGTTGCCTTTCCTGAGCTTCGATCTTCTGGCTCTCGTTTAGTAGTTGTTGGAAACTACAATGCATTAGGCCTACAAATTGGGTATGGGGTGTAGAGAGATGGTGTGTTCCACTCCAAGGTGTTCTCCAGGTTGCCTTTCCTGAGCTTCAATCTTCATGCTCTCGTTTAGTAGTTGTTGGAAACTACGCTGCATTAGGCCTACAAATTGGGTATGGGGTGTAGAGAGATGGTGTGTTCCACTCCAAGGTGTTCTCCAGGTTGCCTTTCCTGAGCTTCGATCTTCTGGCTCTCGTTTAGTAGTTGTTGGAAACTACACTGCATTAGGCCTACAAATTGGGTATGGGGTGTAGAGAGATCGTGTGTTCCACTCCAAGGTGTTCTCCAGGTTGCCTTTCCTGAGCTTCGATCTTCTGGCTCTCGTTTAGTAGTTGTTGGAAACTACACTGCATTAGGCCTACAAATTGGGTATGGGGTGTAGAGAGATGGTGTGTTCCACTCCAAGGTGTTCCCCAGGCTTCCTCTCCATTGCTTCAATCTTCATGCTCTCGTTTAGTAGTTGTTGGAAACTACGCTGCATTAGGCCTACAAATTGGGTATGGGGTGTAGAGAGATGGTGTGTTCCACTCCAAGGTGTTCCCCAGGTTTCCTCTCCATTGCTTCGATCTTCATGCTCTCGTTTAGTAGTTGTTGGAAACTACGCTGCATTAGGCCTACAAATTGGGTATGGGGTGTAGAGAGATGGTGTGTTCCACTCCAAGGTGTTCTCCAGGTTGCCTTTCCTGAGCTTCGATCTTCTGGCTCTCGTTTAGTAGTTGTTGGAAACTACACTGCATTAGGCCTACAAATTGGGTATGGGGTGTAGAGAGATGGTGTGTTCCACTCCAAGGTGTTCTCCAGGTTGCCTTTCCTGAGCTTCGATCTACTGGCTCTCGTTTAGTAGTTGTTGGAAACTACACTGCATTAGGCCTACAAATTGGGTATGGGGTGTAGAGAGATGGTGTGTTCCACTCCAAGGTGTTCTCCAGGTTGCCTTTCCTGAGCTTCGATCTTCTGGCTCTCATTTAGTAGTTGTTGGAAACTACACTGCATTAGGCCTACAAATTGGGTATGGGGTGTAGAGAGATGGTGTGTTCCACTACAAGGTGTTCCCCAGGTTTCCTCTCTATTGCTTCGATCTTCATGCTCTCGTTTAGTAGTTGTTGGAAACTACGCTGCATTAGGCCTACAAATTGGGTATGGGGTGTAGAGAGATAGTGTGTTCCACTCCAAGGTGTTCCCCAGGTTGCCTTTCCTGAGCTTCAATCTTCATGCTCTCGTTTAGTAGTTGTTGGAAACTACGCTGCATTAGGCCTACAAATAGGGTATGGGGTGTAGAGAGATGGTGTGTTCCACTCCAAGGTGTTCTCCAGGTTGCCTTTCCTGAGCTTCGATCTTCTGGCTCTCGTTTAGTAGTTGTTGGAAACTACACTGCATTAGGCCTACAAATTGGGTATGGGGTGTAGAGAGATGGTGTGTTCCACTCCAAGGTGTTCTCCAGGTTGCCTTTCCTGAGCTTCAATCTTCATGCTCTCGTTTAGTAGTTGTTGGAAACTACGCTGCATTAGGCCTACAAATTGGGTATGGGGTGTAGAGAGATGGTCTGTTCCATTCCAAGGTGTTCTCCAGGTTGCCTTTCCTGAGCTTCGATCTTCTGGCTCTCGTTTAGTAGTTGTTGGAAACTACACTGCATTAGGCCTACAAATTGGGTATGGGGTGTAGAGAGATCGTGTGTTCCACTCCAAGGTGTTCTCCAGGTTGCCTTTCCTGAGCTTCGATCTTCTGGCTCTCGTTTAGTAGTTGTTGGAAACTACACTGCATTAGGCCTACACATTGGGTATGGGGTGTAGAGAGATGGTGTGTTCCACTCCAAGGTGTTCCCCAGGCTTCCTCTCCATTGCTTCGATCTTCATGCTCTCGTTTAGTAGTTGTTGGAAACTACGCTGCATTAGGCCTACAAATTGGGTATGGGGTGTAGAGAGATGGTGTGTTCAACTCCAAGGTGTTCTCCAGGTTGCCTTTCCTGAGCTTCGATCTTCTGGCTCTCGTTTAGTAGTTGTTGGAAACTACACTGCATTAGGCCTACAAATTGGGTATGGGGTGTAGAGAGATGGTGTGTTCCACTCCAAGGTGTTCTCCAGGTTGCCTTTCCTGAGCTTCGATCTACTGGCTCTCGTTTAGTAGTTGTTGGAAACTACACTGCATTAGGCCTACAAATTGGGTATGGGGTGTAGAGAGATGGTGTGTTCCACTCCAAGGTGTTCTCCAGGTTGCCTTTCCTGAGCTTCGATCTTCTGGCTCTTGTTTAGTAGTTGTTGGAAACTACACTGCATTAGGCCTACAAATTGGGTATGGGGTGTAGAGAGATGGTGTGTTCCACTCCAAGGTGTTCCCCTGGTTTCCTCTCCATTGCTTCGATCTTCATGCTCTCGTTTAGTAGTTGTTGGAAACTACGCTGCATTAGGCCTACAAATTGGGTATGGGGTGTAGAGAGATGGTGTGTTCCACTCCAAGGTGTTCCCCAGGTTGCCTATCCTGAGCTTCGATCTTCTGGCTCTCGTTTAGTAGTTGTTGGAAACTACACTGCATTAGGCCTACAAATTGGGTATGGGGTGTAGAGAGATGGTGTGTTCCACTCCAAGGTGTTCTCCAGGTTGCCTTTCCTGAGCTTCAATCTTCATGCTCTCGTTTAGTAGTTGTTGGAAACTACGCTGCATTAGGCCTACAAATTGGGTATGGGGTGTAGAGAGATGGTGTGTTCCACTCCAAGGTGTTCTCCAGGTTGCCTTTCCTGAGCTTCGATCTTCTGGCTCTCGTTTAGTAGTTGTTGGAAACTACACTGCATTAGGCCTACATATTGGGTATGGGGTGTAGAGAGATCGTTTGTTCCACTCCAAGGTGTTCTCCAGGTTGCCTTTCCTGAGCTTCGATCTTCTGGCTCTCGTTTAGTAGTTGTTGGAAACTACACTGCATTAGGCCTACAAATTGGGTATGGGGTGTAGAGAGATGGTGTGTTCCACTCCAAGGTGTTCTCCAGGTTGCCTTTCCTGAGCTTCGATCTTCTGGCTCTCGTTTAGTAGTTGTTGGAAACTACACTGCATTAGGCCTACAAATTGGGTATGGGGTGTAGAGAGATGGTGTGTTCCACTCCAAGGTGTTCTCCAGGTTGCCTTTCCTGAGCTTCGATCTACTGGCTCTCGTTTAGTAGTTGTTGGAAACTACACTGCATTAGGCCTACAAATTGGGTATGGGGTGTAGAGAGATGGTGTGTTCCACTCCAAGGTGTTCTCCAGGTTGCCTTTCCTGAGCTTCGATCTTCTGGCTCTCGTTTAGTAGTTGTTGGAAACTACGCTGCATTAGGCCTACAAATTGGGTATGGGGTGTAGAGAGATGGTGTGTTCCACTCCAAGGTGTTCCCCTGGTTTCCTCTCCATTGCTTCGATCTTCATGCTCTCGTTTAGTAGTTGTTGGAAACTACGCTGCATTAGGCCTACAAATTGGGTATGGGGTGTAGAGAGATGGTGTGTTCCACTCCAAGGTGTTCTCCAGGTTGCCTTTCCTGAGCTTCGATCTACTGGCTCTCGTTTAGTAGTTGTTGGAAACTACACTGCATTAGGCCTACAAATTGGGTATGGGGTGTAGAGAGATGGTGTGTTCCACTCCAAGGTGTTCTCCAGGTTGCCTTTCCTGAGCTTCGATCTTCTGGCTCTCATTTAGTAGTTGTTGGAAACTACACTGCATTAGGCCTACAAATTGGGTATGGGGTGTAGAGAGATGGTGTGTTCCACTACAAGGTGTTCCCCAGGTTTCCTCTCTATTGCTTCGATCTTCATGCTCTCGTTTAGTAG
The DNA here is from genome assembly GCF_032444005.1 of Ranitomeya imitator. Classification (NCBI taxonomy): domain Eukaryota; kingdom Metazoa; phylum Chordata; class Amphibia; order Anura; family Dendrobatidae; genus Ranitomeya; species Ranitomeya imitator. The sequence continues at coordinate 650,001,045 of NC_091282.1, read as the reverse complement.
TTGTTGGAAACTACGCTGCATTAGGCCTACAAATTGGGTATGGGGTGTAGAGAGATGGTGTGTTCCACTCCAAGGTGTTCCCCAGGTTGCCTTTCCTGAGCTTCAATCTTCATGCTCTCGTTTAGTAGTTGTTGGAAACTACGCTGCATTAGGCCTACAAATTGGGTATGGGGTGTAGAGAGATGGTGTGTTCCACTCCAAGGTGTTCTCCAGGTTGCCTTTCCTGAGCTTCGATCTTCTGGCTCTCGTTTAGTAGTTGTTGGAAACTACAATGCATTAGGCCTACAAATTGGGTATGGGGTGTAGAGAGATGGTGTGTTCCACTCCAAGGTGTTCTCCAGGTTGCCTTTCCTGAGCTTCAATCTTCATGCTCTCGTTTAGTAGTTGTTGGAAACTACGCTGCATTAGGCCTACAAATTGGGTATGGGGTGTAGAGAGATGGTGTGTTCCACTCCAAGGTGTTCTCCAGGTTGCCTTTCCTGAGCTTCGATCTTCTGGCTCTCGTTTAGTAGTTGTTGGAAACTACACTGCATTAGGCCTACAAATTGGGTATGGGGTGTAGAGAGATCGTGTGTTCCACTCCAAGGTGTTCTCCAGGTTGCCTTTCCTGAGCTTCGATCTTCTGGCTCTCGTTTAGTAGTTGTTGGAAACTACACTGCATTAGGCCTACAAATTGGGTATGGGGTGTAGAGAGATGGTGTGTTCCACTCCAAGGTGTTCCCCAGGCTTCCTCTCCATTGCTTCAATCTTCATGCTCTCGTTTAGTAGTTGTTGGAAACTACGCTGCATTAGGCCTACAAATTGGGTATGGGGTGTAGAGAGATGGTGTGTTCCACTCCAAGGTGTTCCCCAGGTTTCCTCTCCATTGCTTCGATCTTCATGCTCTCGTTTAGTAGTTGTTGGAAACTACGCTGCATTAGGCCTACAAATTGGGTATGGGGTGTAGAGAGATGGTGTGTTCCACTCCAAGGTGTTCTCCAGGTTGCCTTTCCTGAGCTTCGATCTTCTGGCTCTCGTTTAGTAGTTGTTGGAAACTACACTGCATTAGGCCTACAAATTGGGTATGGGGTGTAGAGAGATGGTGTGTTCCACTCCAAGGTGTTCTCCAGGTTGCCTTTCCTGAGCTTCGATCTACTGGCTCTCGTTTAGTAGTTGTTGGAAACTACACTGCATTAGGCCTACAAATTGGGTATGGGGTGTAGAGAGATGGTGTGTTCCACTCCAAGGTGTTCTCCAGGTTGCCTTTCCTGAGCTTCGATCTTCTGGCTCTCATTTAGTAGTTGTTGGAAACTACACTGCATTAGGCCTACAAATTGGGTATGGGGTGTAGAGAGATGGTGTGTTCCACTACAAGGTGTTCCCCAGGTTTCCTCTCTATTGCTTCGATCTTCATGCTCTCGTTTAGTAGTTGTTGGAAACTACGCTGCATTAGGCCTACAAATTGGGTATGGGGTGTAGAGAGATAGTGTGTTCCACTCCAAGGTGTTCCCCAGGTTGCCTTTCCTGAGCTTCAATCTTCATGCTCTCGTTTAGTAGTTGTTGGAAACTACGCTGCATTAGGCCTACAAATAGGGTATGGGGTGTAGAGAGATGGTGTGTTCCACTCCAAGGTGTTCTCCAGGTTGCCTTTCCTGAGCTTCGATCTTCTGGCTCTCGTTTAGTAGTTGTTGGAAACTACACTGCATTAGGCCTACAAATTGGGTATGGGGTGTAGAGAGATGGTGTGTTCCACTCCAAGGTGTTCTCCAGGTTGCCTTTCCTGAGCTTCAATCTTCATGCTCTCGTTTAGTAGTTGTTGGAAACTACGCTGCATTAGGCCTACAAATTGGGTATGGGGTGTAGAGAGATGGTCTGTTCCATTCCAAGGTGTTCTCCAGGTTGCCTTTCCTGAGCTTCGATCTTCTGGCTCTCGTTTAGTAGTTGTTGGAAACTACACTGCATTAGGCCTACAAATTGGGTATGGGGTGTAGAGAGATCGTGTGTTCCACTCCAAGGTGTTCTCCAGGTTGCCTTTCCTGAGCTTCGATCTTCTGGCTCTCGTTTAGTAGTTGTTGGAAACTACACTGCATTAGGCCTACACATTGGGTATGGGGTGTAGAGAGATGGTGTGTTCCACTCCAAGGTGTTCCCCAGGCTTCCTCTCCATTGCTTCGATCTTCATGCTCTCGTTTAGTAGTTGTTGGAAACTACGCTGCATTAGGCCTACAAATTGGGTATGGGGTGTAGAGAGATGGTGTGTTCAACTCCAAGGTGTTCTCCAGGTTGCCTTTCCTGAGCTTCGATCTTCTGGCTCTCGTTTAGTAGTTGTTGGAAACTACACTGCATTAGGCCTACAAATTGGGTATGGGGTGTAGAGAGATGGTGTGTTCCACTCCAAGGTGTTCTCCAGGTTGCCTTTCCTGAGCTTCGATCTACTGGCTCTCGTTTAGTAGTTGTTGGAAACTACACTGCATTAGGCCTACAAATTGGGTATGGGGTGTAGAGAGATGGTGTGTTCCACTCCAAGGTGTTCTCCAGGTTGCCTTTCCTGAGCTTCGATCTTCTGGCTCTTGTTTAGTAGTTGTTGGAAACTACACTGCATTAGGCCTACAAATTGGGTATGGGGTGTAGAGAGATGGTGTGTTCCACTCCAAGGTGTTCCCCTGGTTTCCTCTCCATTGCTTCGATCTTCATGCTCTCGTTTAGTAGTTGTTGGAAACTACGCTGCATTAGGCCTACAAATTGGGTATGGGGTGTAGAGAGATGGTGTGTTCCACTCCAAGGTGTTCCCCAGGTTGCCTATCCTGAGCTTCGATCTTCTGGCTCTCGTTTAGTAGTTGTTGGAAACTACACTGCATTAGGCCTACAAATTGGGTATGGGGTGTAGAGAGATGGTGTGTTCCACTCCAAGGTGTTCTCCAGGTTGCCTTTCCTGAGCTTCAATCTTCATGCTCTCGTTTAGTAGTTGTTGGAAACTACGCTGCATTAGGCCTACAAATTGGGTATGGGGTGTAGAGAGATGGTGTGTTCCACTCCAAGGTGTTCTCCAGGTTGCCTTTCCTGAGCTTCGATCTTCTGGCTCTCGTTTAGTAGTTGTTGGAAACTACACTGCATTAGGCCTACATATTGGGTATGGGGTGTAGAGAGATCGTTTGTTCCACTCCAAGGTGTTCTCCAGGTTGCCTTTCCTGAGCTTCGATCTTCTGGCTCTCGTTTAGTAGTTGTTGGAAACTACACTGCATTAGGCCTACAAATTGGGTATGGGGTGTAGAGAGATGGTGTGTTCCACTCCAAGGTGTTCTCCAGGTTGCCTTTCCTGAGCTTCGATCTTCTGGCTCTCGTTTAGTAGTTGTTGGAAACTACACTGCATTAGGCCTACAAATTGGGTATGGGGTGTAGAGAGATGGTGTGTTCCACTCCAAGGTGTTCTCCAGGTTGCCTTTCCTGAGCTTCGATCTACTGGCTCTCGTTTAGTAGTTGTTGGAAACTACACTGCATTAGGCCTACAAATTGGGTATGGGGTGTAGAGAGATGGTGTGTTCCACTCCAAGGTGTTCTCCAGGTTGCCTTTCCTGAGCTTCGATCTTCTGGCTCTCGTTTAGTAGTTGTTGGAAACTACACTGCATTAGGCCTACAAATTGGGTATGGGGTGTAGAGAGATGGTGTGTTCCACTCCAAGGTGTTCCCCTGGTTTCCTCTCCATTGCTTCGATCTTCATGCTCTCGTTTAGTAGTTGTTGGAAACTACGCTGCATTAGGCCTACAAATTGGGTATGGGGTGTAGAGAGATGGTGTGTTCCACTCCAAGGTGTTCCCCAGGTTGCCTTTCCTGAGCTTCAATCTTCATGCTCTCGTTTAGTAGTTGTTGGAAACTACGCTGCATTAGGCCTACAAATTGGGTATGGGGTGTAGAGAGATGGTGTGTTCCACTCCAAGGTGTTCTCCAGGTTGCCTATCCTGAGCTTCGATCTTCTGGCTCTCGTTTAGTAGTTGTTGGAAACTACACTGCATTAGGCCTACAAATTGGGTATGGGGTGTAGAGAGATGGTGTGTTCCACTCCAAGGTGTTCTCCAGGTTGCCTTTCCTGAGCTTCAATCTTCATGCTCTCGTTTAGTAGTTGTTGGAAACTACGCTGCATTAGGCCTACAAATTGGGTATGGGGTGTAGAGAGATGGTGTGTTCCACTCCAAGGTGTTCTCCAGGTTGCCTTTCCTGAGCTTCGATCTTCTGGCTCTCGTTTAGTAGTTGTTGGAAACTACACTGCATTAGGCCTACATATTGGGTATGGGGTGTAGAGAGATCGTTTGTTCCACTCCAAGGTGTTCTCCAGGTTGCCTTTCCTGAGCTTCGATCTTCTGGCTCTCGTTTAGTAGTTGTTGGAAACTACACTGCATTAGGCCTACAAATTGGGTATGGGGTGTAGAGAGATGGTGTGTTCCACTCCAAGGTGTTCTCCAGGTTGCCTTTCCTGAGCTTCGATCTTCTGGCTCTCGTTTAGTAGTTGTTGGAAACTACACTGCATTAGGCCTACAAATTGGGTATGGGGTGTAGAGAGATGGTGTGTTCCACTCCAAGGTGTTCTCCAGGTTGCCTTTCCTGAGCTTCGATCTACTGGCTCTCGTTTAGTAGTTGTTGGAAACTACACTGCATTAGGCCTACAAATTGGGTATGGGGTGTAGAGAGATGGTGTGTTCCACTCCAAGGTGTTCTCCAGGTTGCCTTTCCTGAGCTTCGATCTTCTGGCTCTCGTTTAGTAGTTGTTGGAAACTACACTGCATTAGGCCTACAAATTGGGTATGGGGTGTAGAGAGATGGTGTGTTCCACTCCAAGGTGTTCCCCTGGTTTCCTCTCCATTGCTTCGATCTTCATGCTCTCGTTTAGTAGTTGTTGGAAACTACGCTGCATTAGGCCTACAAATTGGGTATGGGGTGTAGAGAGATGGTGTGTTCCACTCCAAGGTGTTCCCCAGGTTGCCTTTCCTGAGCTTCAATCTTCATGCTCTCGTTTAGTAGTTGTTGGAAACTACGCTGCATTAGGCCTACAAATTGGGTATGGGGTGTAGAGAGATGGTGTGTTCCACTCCAAGGTGTTCTCCAGGTTGCCTATCCTGAGCTTCGATCTTCTGGCTCTCGTTTAGTAGTTGTTGGAAACTACACTGCATTAGGCCTACAAATTGGGTTTGGGGTGTAAAGAGATGGTGTGTTCCACTCCAAGGTGTTCTCCAGGTTGCCTTTCCTGAGCTTCAATCTTCATGCTCTCGTTTAGTAGTTGTTGGAAACTACGCTGCATTAGGCCTACAAATTGGGTATGGGGTGTAGAGAGATGGTGTGTTCCACTCCAAGGTGTTCTCCAGGTTGCCTTTCCTGAGCTTCGATCTTCTGGCTCTCATTTAGTAGTTGTTGGAAACTACACTGCATTAGGCCTACATATTGGGTATGGGGTGTAGAGAGATCGTTTGTTCCACTCCAAGGTGTTCTCCAGGTTGCCTTTCCTGAGCTTCGATCTTCTGGCTCTCGTTTAGTAGTTGTTGGAAACTACACTGCATTAGGCCTACAAATTGGGTATGGGGTGTAGAGAGATGGTGTGTTCCACTCCAAGGTGTTCCCCAGGTTTCCTCTCCATTGCTTCGATCTTCATGCTCTCGTTTAGTAGTTGTTGGAAACTACGCTGCATTAGGCCTACAAATTGGGTATGGGGTGTAGAGAGATGGTGTGTTCCACTCCAAGGTGTTCCCCAGGTTTCCTCTCCATTGCTTCGATCTTCTGGCTCTCATTTAGTAGTTGTTGGAAACTACGCTGCATTAGGCCTACAAATTGGGTATGGGGTGTAGAGAGATGGTGTGTTCCACTCCAAGGTGTTCCCCAGGTTTCCTCTCCATTGCTTCGATCTTAATGCTCTCGTTTAGTAGTTGTTGGAAACTACACTGCATTAGGCCTACAAATTGGGTATGGGGTGTAGAGAGACGGTGTGTTACACTCCAAGGTGTTCCCCAGGTTTCGTTCACATTGCTTCGATCTTCCTACTCTCGTTTAGTAGTTGGTGAAAACTACACTGCATAAGGCCTACAAATTGGGTATGGGGTGTAGAGTGTTATGTTTGCTAATGACAGGTGTTATGAAGGCAATCCAGAAACACAGTGTGCTTAGCGATCAGAGCGCACACAGTGATCTGACAAATACCCAAAAATACAAGAACGAGCTCTGAGACGTGGAAACTCTGTAGACTGCACACCTGATCCTATCCTAAACACAACTAAAAGCGGCTGTGGATTGCGCCTAACAACTACCTAGGCAACTCGGCACAGCCTAAGAAACTAGCTAGCCTGAAGATAGAAAAATAGGCCTGACTTGCCCCAGAGAAATTCACCAAAGGAAAAGGCAGCCCCCCACATATAATGACTGTGAGTAAGATGAAAAGACAAAACGTAGGGATGAAATAGATTCAGCAAAGTGGGGCCCGATATTCTAGGACAGAGCGAGGACAGTAAAGCGAACTTTGCAGTCTACAAAAAACCCTAAAGCAATACCACGCAAAGGGGGCAAAAAAAACCCACCGTGCCGAACTAACGGCACGGCGGTACACCCTTTGCGTCTCAGAGCTTCCAGCAAAACAAAAGACAAGCTGGACAGAAAAAAAGCAACAAAAAAGCAAAAAGCACTTAGCTATACAGAGCAGCAGGTCACAGGAACAATCAGGAGAAGCTCAGATCCAACACTGAAACATTGACAAGGAGCAAGGATAGCAGCATCAGGCGGAGTTAAGTAATGAAGCAGTTAACGAGCTCACCAGAACACCTGAGGGAGGAAGCTCAGAAGCTGCAGTACCACTTGTGACCACAGGAGTGAATTCAGCCACAGAATTCACAACAGTACCCCCCCCTTGAGGAGGGGTCACCGAACCCTCACCAGAGCCCCCAGGCCGACCAGGATGAGCCGCATGAAAGGCACGAACAAGATCGGAAGCATGAACATCAGAGGCAAAAACCCAGGAATTATCTTCCTGAGCATAACCCTTCCATTTAACCAGATACTGGAGTTTCCGTCTAGAAACACGAGAATCCAAAATCTTCTCCACAATATACTCCAATTCCCCCTCCACCAAAACCGGGGCAGGAGGCTCAACAGATGGAACCATAGGTGCCACATATCTCCGCAACAACGACCTATGGAATACATTATGTATGGAAAAGGAGTCTGGGAGGGTCAAACGAAAAGACACATGATTGAGAACCTCAGAAATCCTATACGGACCAATAAAACGAGGTTTAAATTTAGGAGAGGAAACCTTCATAGGAATATGACGAGAAGATAACCAAACCAGATCCCCAACACGAAGTCGGGGACCCACACGGCGTCTGCGATTAGCGAAAAGTTGAGCTTTCTCCTGGGACAAGATCAAATTGTCCACTACCTGAGTCCAGATCTGCTGCAACCTATCCACCACAGAATCCACACCAGGACAGTCCGAAGACTCAACCTGTCCTGAAGAGAAACGAGGATGGAATCCAGAATTGCAAAAAAATGGAGAAACCAAGGTAGCCGAGCTGGCCCGATTATTAAGGGCGAACTCAGCCAACGGCAAAAAGGACACCCAATCATCCTGGTCTGCAGAAACAAAACATCTCAGATATGTTTCCAAGGTCTGATTGGTTCGTTTGGTCTGGCCATTAGTCTGAGGATGGAAAGCCGAGGAAAAGGATAGGTCAATGCCCATCCTACCACAAAAGGCTCGCCAGAACCTTGAAACAAACTGGGAACCTCTGTCAGAAACAATATTCTCAGGAATGCCATGCAACCGAACCACATGCTGAAAGAACAAAGGTACCAAATCAGAGGAGGAAGGCAATTTAGCCAAGGGCACCAGATGGACCATTTTAGAAAAGCGATCACAGACCACCCAAATGACTGACATCTTTTGAGAAACGGGAAGGTCAGAAATGAAATCCATCGAAATATGTGTCCAAGGCCTCTTTGGGACCGGCAAGGGCAAAAGCAACCCACTGGCACGAGAACAGCAGGGCTTAGCCCTAGCACAAATCCCACAGGACTGCACAAAAGTACGTACATCCCGTGACAGAGATGGCCACCAGAAGGATCTAGCCACTAACTCTCTGGTACCAAAGATTCCAGGATGACCAGCCAACACCGAACAATGAAGTTCAGAGATAAGTTTATTAGTCCACCTATCAGGGACGAACAGTTTCTCTGCTGGACAACGATCAGGTTTATTCGCCTGAAATTTTTGCAGCACCCGCCGCAAATCAGGGGAGATGGCAGACACAATGACTCCTTCCTTGAGGATACCCGCTGGCTCAGATAAACCCGGAGAGTCGGGCACAAAACTCCTAGACAGAGCATCCGCCTTCACATTTTTAGAGCCCGGAAGGTACGAAATCACAAAGTCGAAGCGGGCAAAAAATAACGACCAACGGGCCTGTCTAGGATTCAAGCGCTTGGCAGACTCGAGATAAGTCAAGTTCTTATGATCAGTCAATACCACCACGCGATGCTTAGCTCCTTCAAGCCAATGACGCCACTCCTCGAATGCCCACTTCATGGCCAGCAACTCTCGATTGCCCACATCATAATTACGCTCAGCGGGCGAAAACTTCCTGGAAAAGAAAGCACATGGTTTCATCACTGAGCAATCAGAACCTCTCTGTGACAAAACCGCCCCTGCTCCAATCTCAGAAGCATCAACCTCGACCTGGAACGGAAGAGAAACATCTGGCTGACACAACACAGGGGCAGAACAAAAACGACGCTTCAACTCCTGAAAAGCTTCCACAGCAGCAGAAGACCAATTAACCAAATCAGCACCCTTCTTGGTCAAATCGGTCAATGGTTTGGCAATGCTAGAAAAATTACAGATGAAGCGACGATAAAAATTAGCAAAGCCCAGGAACTTTTGCAGACTTTTCAGAGATGTCGGCTGAATCCAATCCTGGATGGCTTGGACCTTAACTGGATCCATCTCGATAGTAGAAGGGGTAAAGATGAACCCCAAAAATGAAACTTTCTGCACACCGAAGAGACACTTTGATCCCTTCACAAACAAAGAGTTAGCACGCAGGACCTGAAAAACCATTCTGACCTGCTTCACATGAGACTCCCAATCATCTGAGAAGATCAAAATGTCATCCAAGTAAACAATCAGGAATTTATCCAGATACTCACGGAAGATGTCATGCATAAAAGACTGAAACACAGATGGAGCATTGGCAAGTCCGAACGGCATCACTAGATACTCAAAATGACCCTCGGGCGTATTGAATGCAGTTTTCCATTCATCTCCTTGCCTGATTCTCACCAGATTATACGCACCACGAAGATCTATCTTAGTGAACCAACTAGCCCCCTTAATCCGAGCAAACAAGTCAGATAACAATGGCAAGGGATACTGAAATTTAACAGTGATCTTATTAAGAAGGCGGTAATCAATACACGGTCTCAGCGAACCATCCTTCTTGGCTACAAAGAAGAACCCTGCTCCCAGTGGTGATGACGATGGGCGAATATGTCCCTTCTCCAGGGATTCCTTCACATAACTGCGCATAGCGGCGTGTTCGGGCACGGATAAATTAAATAATCGACCTTTAGGGAATTTACTACCAGGAATCAAATTGATAGCACAATCACAATCCCTATGCGGAGGTAGAGCATCGGACTTGGGCTCTTCAAATACATCCTGATAATCAGACAAGAACTCTGGGACCTCAGAAGGGGTGGATGACGAAATCGACAAAAATGGAACATCACCATGTACCCCCTGACAACCCCAGCTGGATACCGACATGGAATTCCAATCCAATACTGGATTATGGGTTTGTAGCCATGGCAACCCCAACACGACCACATCATGCAGATTATGCAACACCAGAAAGCGAATAACTTCCTGATGTGCAGGAGCCATGCACATGGTCAGTTGGGCCCAGTATTGAGGTTTATTCTTGGCCAAAGGTGTAGCATCAATTCCTCTCAATGGAATAGGACACCACAAAGGCTCCAAGAAAAACCCACAACGTTTAGCATAATCCAAATCCATCAGATTCAGGGCAGCGCCCGAATCCACAAACGCCATGACAGAAAACGACGACAAAGAGCATATCAAAGTAATGGACAGAAGGAATTTGGACTGTACAGTACCAATGACGGCAGACCTAGCGGACCGCTTAGTGCGCTTAGGACAATCAGAAATAGCATGAGTGGAATCACCACAGTAGAAACACAGACCATTCAGACGTCTGTATTCCTGCCGTTCAACTCTAGTCATAGTCCTATCGCACTGCATAGGCTCAGGTTTAACCTCAGGCAGTACCGCCAAATGGTGCACAGATTTACGCTCGCGCAAGCGTCGACCGATCTGAATGGCCAAAGACAAAGACTCATTCAAACCAGCAGGCATAGGAAATCCCACCATGACATCCTTAAGAGCCTCAGAGAGACCCTTTCTGAACAAAGCTGCCAGCGCAGATTCATTCCACTGAGTGAGTACTGACCATTTCCTAAATTTCTGACAATATACTTCTATATCATCCTGACCCTGGCACAAAGCCAGCAAATTTTTCTCAGCCTGATCCACTGAATTAGGCTCATCGTACAGCAATCCGAGCGCCAGGAAAAATGCATCGACACTACTCAATGCAGGGTCTCCTGGCGCAAGAGAAAATGCCCAGTCTTGAGGGTCGCCGCGCAAAAAAGAAATAATAATCAAAACCTGTTGAATAGGATTACCAGAAGAATGAGGTTTCAAGGCCAGAAATAGCTTACGATTATTTTTGAAACTTAGAAACTTAGTTCTATCTCCAAAAAACAAATCAGGAATAGGAATTCTTGGTTCTAACATAGATTTCTGATCAATAGTATCTTGAATTTTTTGTACATTTATAACGAGATTATCCATTGAAGAGCACAGACCCTGAATATCCATGTCCACACCTGTGTCCAGAATCACCCAAATGTCTAGGGGAAAAAAAAAAAAAAGTGAACACAGAGCAGAAAAAAAAAAAAAAAATGATGTCAGAACTTTTTCTTTCCCTCTATTGAGAATCATTAGTTTGGCTCCTTGTACTGTTATGTTTGCTAATGACAGGTGTTATGAAGGCAATCCAGAGACACAGTGTGCTTAGCGATCAGAGCGCACACAGTGATCTGACAAATACCCAAAATTACAAGAACGAGCTCTGAGACGTGGAAACTCTGTAGACTGCACACCTGATCCTATCCTAAACACAACTAAAAGCGGCTGTGGATTGCGCCTAACAACTACCTAGGCAACTCGGCACAGCCTAAGAAACTAGCTAGCCTGAAGATAGAAAAATAGGCCTGACTTGCCCCAGAGAAATTCACCAAAGGAAAAGGCAGCCCCCCACATATAATGACTGTGAGTAAGATGAAAAGACAAAACGTAGGGATGAAATAGATTCAGCAAAGTGGGGCCCGATATTCTAGGACAGAGCGAGGACAGTAAAGCGAACTTTGCAGTCTACAAAAAACCCTAAAGCAAAACCACGCAAAGGGGGCAAAAAAAACCCACCGTGCCGAACTAACGGCACGGCAGTACACCCTTTGCGTCTCAGAGCTTCCAGCAAAACAAAAGACAAGCTGGACAGAAAAAAAGCAACAAAAAAGCAAAAAGCACTTAGCTATACAGAGCAGCAGGTCACAGGAACAATCAGGAGAAGCTCAGATCCAACACTGAAACATTGACAAGGAGCAAGGATAGCAGCATCAGGCGGAGTTAAGTAATGAAGCAGTTAACGAGCTCACCAGGACACCTGAGGGAGGAAGCTCAGAAGCTGCAGTACCACTTGTGACCACAGGAGTGAATTCAGCCACAGAATTCACAACAGTAGAGACGGTGTGTTCAACTCCAAGGTGTTCCCCAGGTTTCCTCTCCATTGCTTCAATCTTAATGCTCTCGTTTAGTAGTTGTTGGAAACTACACTGCATTAGGCCTACAAATTGGGTATGGGGTGTGGAGACGGTGTCTTCCACTCCAAGGTGTTCTCCAGGTTGCCTTTCCTGAGCTTCTATCTTCAGGCTCTTGTTAAATAGTGGTTAAATGGAACAACTGCATTTGGCGTACTAGTTGGTTTGGGGCCTACTAACAGTGTCTGCCGCTCCTTGCTGTTCTCCTGGTTTCGTGTCCTGAAATTCCATTTTCAGGCTCTCGTTAAGTAGTTGTTAATGTTAGACTGCATTTGGCCTACTAGTTGGGTTGGGGCCTACTATCGGTGTCTGCCACTCCTTGCTGTTCTCCTCCACTGAACAAAGCTGTGCCGCCTGTTTACTACGGTTGCTAATTTTGAACTGCATTTCGACTACTTACTGATTTTGGCCTACTCTCTGTGTCAGCCTCTCATTCCAGTTGTCCTCCACTGCAATGCCCCCTGGTTAGTCCTGTGTTACCAATTTTGAACTGCATTTAGCCAACTTTATTCTCTGGGCCTATATCTGTGTTTCCTCCTCATCCTGCCCATTGCCCAGCCAGTGATAGATGAGTCTGCTGGTACATTGACCCATAACACAACATTCCCCGTGCACGCTACACAACAAGATTGTGACCCTGCTGAAAGTCAGGTTCCTCTTCCCGCATACCATACCACCTTACACGGGGACAAAGAGGAAGGTGCAGATGAAAGTGCAGGTTCCTTCATCAGGTAGGGGAAGGAATACTAGTTGGCGACGTCACTGGCACAGGGCCTCTCATAGTATGCAAAAGTGTTGCTGCCGGTGGGAGGCGCCCCCGCCGTGCAAACACACCGCTGTACTTTGAGGGGCCCTGTGCCAGTGCCAATGCCAACGAGTGGGCCCCCCCTGCTTGCTCAGGATCTCAGCACTTGCAAAGTTGAAATACTTACCTCTCCCTGCTCCACTGCCGTGACGTGTTCCAGATTTCCTGGGCCGACTAATTACTTGAACCAGCCCTACCCCCCACAACTTTAGCCAAATGACCCCCAATTTCAAATGCCTTCCAATTATTATAAGCTAAATTACGATTGACAAGCTTCTGTAACAAGAATGGATGTTTTTGCCATTAAAATGGGCAGTGTAGGTGTTTTCCTGGCCTCCACTCACTGCCGACTATGCTCCCCCATTGACTTGCATTGGGTTTCGTGTTTCGGGCGATACCTGACTTTTCGCCATAATCGGCCGATTCCACTCGACTCGACTTCTAAGATAGTCGGGTTTCGCGAAACACGACTCGACTCTAAAAAGGTCAAGGTCGCTCAACCCTAGTTAGGGCCTTTTTGGCTCATGGGACATTATTTCTTAATTAGGCTTGTCCAGCACCAGGTCTGGTCTGGTCTCTCTGTGACTATATAAACTATTCCCATTCCCTCACATTCGGGATTTCCTGTTTTATCAGAGTTTTGTGTCCATTTTTGGGACTATAGCTTAGTATTCATGGTTTTATAGGCAAGGCTTTCGGGAAAAGTGCATGCATTATTTAATTGGGTCTTTATTCAGGGACCCGGTACACATAGGGGGGGTCTCTGTAGTATTGGTTGGCAAATATTTTACTGTATAAATATGGGATTTTGTCTGGTGCGCCAAATTTAATAAAGATATATTTTTATTATATGTTCATTATGACTTTTCATGTGTTTTTGGGCGCCTGATGACTGATGTATGAATGTACCCCCGGGGGTTGTCTGTGGTATGTTTGTTATTGGATGCATGCCATTGCGGGCACCATTAATACAATGTTTTGTCCATATTATATTTTTAATTCTAGCTCCGGTGTCACCGGCACTATATTGCGGCACTTTGTTACTTTTTGTGCCATACAATTAGCCCCCTCCCTGTTCCCTGTCTATACTTCTATATATGTACTGTATATATGTGCATGTGCACACATACATTGGTGTGCTTATGCATAATTGTGCAGGAGTGTCCTCTCCTTCATTTGTCATTCAACCCTCCTTTTTCTCTTTTCCCCCTGGCCAGTGGTGCTCCATCCATATGCCATTCCTGCGCACGCGCGGTACTCGGTGCATATGCTCTGCGGCTCCCTATTTCGTTTTTCTGGCACGCATTATTGCATTCCAACCTACGCAGGCGCGCTTGTATTCCTGCTTACCCCTGCTGCGCGTGCGCAGTTATGTGCTGCACGGCTCTTCTCACAGGCGCCGCAGCCGCCTTTCTGCGCACGCGTTGTAAATCGCGCATGAGCTCTGGGGTCCTGTATTTCTTCCCCCTGGGATGCATCATTGCGCTCCAGCTTACGCAGATGCAGTTGCGTGCCTACTCACCCTAGCCGCGCAGCTGCACGTTATGCCTTTTTTTTTTTTCATTCTGCCACTTCCTGCTCAGGTGCAGCTTGTTATTCATCCTGCTACCAGGTTCACTTACAGAGACCTTTTTAAACAGAGGCCAGCAGGTATACCACACTTCCCCTGACGAAGCCCTATCTGGAGGGCGATACGCGTGGGGCCTTGTTCCTAGGTCCGTCCACCTGGTGCTTGGGGAGACCTGTCCCTGCTAATATCTACAAACGGGTAATCTATACTCTGCTTCCTGGGCTTTTTGTTAATTCACACATGTTTCCCGGCCAGGGGCTGTTCAGCCCTGGGAACGTTTGTGCTCCATTCCTCCTTTTTTAGGACACATATATTTTTGTTGGAGTCATACTTTGGTTATGGGTTACAAAGCTCAGATTACCAGTCCCATGAGCCAGTAGTTGTATAGGCCATGTTTAGGTATTACATTATGTATAAATTGTCATGTGGATATTATCTCTAATGGACCGGGTTCTTTCCTGTGTTGTATTTTTAGTTATGTTTTAACTCATGTGTGTTGTATCAATAAAAGCCTCTTTTTGCATTTTTGTACATATGACGTGGTGTGCATTATTACAGTGGTGTTTTTTCTATATTACACAATTTAGCATTCACCATTGTTTTCACCCCGTTTTGATTTTGATTTATAATCATGTTATGTTAGTGCGCCAGGTGCCTTTCATGTCTGTACAGTTTTTAGGATGGTGTCACTTTTGGGTATTTTCTGTTATATTGACCCCCTCAAACTCACTTCAAATGTGAGGTGGTCCCTAAAAAAATGGTTTTGTACATTTTGTTGGAAAAATTAGAAATCACTGGTCAACTTTGAACCCTTATAACTTCCTAACAAAACAAAAAAAATTGTTTCCAAAATTGTGCTGATGTAAAGTAGACATGTGGGAAATCTTATTTATTAAGTACTTTGTGTGACGTATCTCTCTGCTTTAAGGGCATAAAAATTAAAATTTTGAAAATTGCAAACTTTTCTTAATTTTTGCCATATTTGTTTTTTTCATAAATAAATGCAAGTCATATCAAAGAAATTTTACCAATAGCATGAAGTACAATATGTCACGAAAAAGAGTCTCAGAATCAGGAGGATCTGTTAAAGCGTTCCAGAGTTATAACCACATAAAGTGACAGTGGTCAGAATTGTAAAAATTGGCCTGGTCATTAAGCTGCAAATTTGCTTTGTCACTAAGGGGTTAAAGGACTTTATTCTGGCTTATTATTTATTATTATAGCGCCATTTATTCCATGGCGCTTTACATGTGAGGAAGGATATACAAAATATAAAACAAATACAGTAATCTTAAACAATGCAAGTCATGACTGGTACAGTAGGAGAGAGGACCCTGCCAGTTAGGGCTCACAATCTACAACGGATGAGTGAGGATACAGTAGGTGAGGGGAGTATATAACTCTATGATTAGTAATGACTAGGCATCTTACAGATGCCTATTTATTACTAAGCCATGGGCTTGATGTAACCGGACAATACAAAGATGACATCAACCCCACAAATATGAACCCCACTTGCCACCACCACAGGGAAAGTGGGGCAAGCCGGGCAAAGTTCTAGAACTGGTGCATCTAGTAGATGCACCATTTCTGGGATGGCTGAGGGCACCTAGTTTTAGGCTTGGGGGCCAGTATCCATTTCCCCTTAGCAGCCTTTGAATTCCAGCCCCAGCTGTTCACTTTTTTTTAATAAATTATTTAAATAGTAAAAAATATGGTGTGGGGATCCCTCTATTTTTGATAACTAACCATTGCTGAAGCTAACAGCTGAGGACTGCAGCCTGCAGATGTCAGTTTTGCCTGGCTGGTTATCAAAAATACAGGGGAACCCATGTTTATTTTTTTTAATGATTTACTTATAGTGCAATTGATTGACGAATTGATGACACTTTTCCTTGTATCTGCCCCTAATTTTAGCTGTTTTCACAGCTTTTTGGTCTCTCTAATGGTGTTGTATATTCATTTATTTTTGCCTCACATTGACGTCAATGGGGTTGTGGTATGTGCGCTGAATCGTTCATCGAACATGTTCAGTGAAAATTGGGATATTTGCCGGTCACAACATTGGAAGGTTCGCTCATCTCTAATCTTGATCAACTCATGAAAGCAAAAATCATTGATTTTCTTTAAAACACATGGTTCTTTTTATGGCTTTTTTTACATCCTTATTTCTGATACTGTAGATGATGGGATTCAGCATTGGAGTCACAACTGTGTAGACAATAGTTACAATCCTGTCCTGTTCAGGAGAATATGCATAACGTGGGCGGAGATGCATGAACATGATGGCACCATAGTAGAGGGAGACCACAGTAATATGAGAGGCACATGTTGAGAAGGCTTTATGCTGCTTTTTGGTGGAACGGATCTTTAATATAGTCACAGTTATATAGAGATATGACATGAGAATCAACAGGAAAGAGCCAAGGACAATTAACCCAACTGAAATGTTCTTGGTCACTTCATTGAACCAAGTGTCTTTACAAGAGAGATGAAAAAGAGGAGGCATTTCGCAGAAGAAATGGCTGATGTGGTTGGACTTGCAGAAGGGTAGACGAAAGGTGAAAAATGTGAGAAGGAATGAGTTTAAAAAGCTCACAATCCAACATCCACCAACGAGATACAAACATAACTTCCTATCCATAATAATATTATATTGTAATGGTTTACAAATGGCCATGAACCTATCATAGCCCATGACTGCCAAAAGTAAACATTCTGAGCCCCCCAAGGCCAGATGAAAGTATAACTGAGCTGCACATCCAAAAAATGAGATGCTTTTGTCATTGGATAATGTATTTAAGAGAATCTTGGGTACTACGGTTGAGGAAAAGCAAATGTCAATAACAGCCAAGTTGGTGAGGAAGAAATACATAGGGGTCTGGAGTCGCGTGTTACATTGAACCATGATAATCAATGTTGTGTTTCCTGATAATGTTACTATGTACATCAAAAAGAAAATCAAAGAAAAGAAAACCTGAAAACCGATAACTTTAGAAAGTCCGAGAAGGATGAATGTTTTCTTAAATGTGTGGGTTGAATTTTCCATCCAAAATCAATATTCAGAAATTCTTACTTTAACAAGTATTCAAAAAGTTACAAATCTTATTTTTTCATTATGAAAAGCTTACATTCAGAGACATCCAACATTTTAAACCAACTTTGTTCGGCAATTATATTTCTTGTATTGAGAGGGTATCCATGTTTGCTTCAATTTTGAGGACTGTATTGGGTTGATTTCCTATTAAAATATAACTAAAATATAAAATATCATTAAATGAATGTATGTTTTGTATATTGATACATAATTAGGCTCATTCCTTATTGACCTAGACAAAAGAAAGTATAGTTGATAAAGTGTCAGTGCCATTGAATTTCTTTACCCTGGCAAAGCGTGACTAATCTATCACCTCAGTGCTCTACTGTCCTGCTGTCACCACAGCCTACCATCAAGTGTTTCCCAAAGATCCATCTGGGATCTTTTTTCTTTTATGTCTTCTTTTGTCAACTATACCCTGCACTGAGGTTTTTCACACCAAGACCATGATATTACAATGTGCATCACCTGAGGCGCTGACTGACATTGTGATATCTAATATTAGAGGCCAACCTCAACACAGAGTTATGATGCTCAAAGAAAATATTATGTGATTAAGGAAAGTAGTCATTGGAAGGAACTTCATAGACGATCAGACAAGGTCTGCGGCAGCAGGATGATAGTGGAGTACCCAGCCATCAATATTATTTAACCCCCTTTTATACACCCCACAATTTTGCCAAATGGCATGAAGAAAATTAGCAAAAATTTTGATTCAAGAGAATCTTTTTTTTGGAAGATGCAAAGTGAATTTTATTGACTTTGAACTGATTTCCCATTTTTGCATAATATGTAATAGCACAGATAACAAAGCCAACTCATATAGTGCAAAAATGCATTTAACAAACATAGTCCAAGAAGTGTTCAAAGAACACTCTTGAACCCATAGACCCTGATGGTCTGCCTTGAATATTTAGAGGACATCATATGATATAAAAAAAAATCACTACATATACATGTGCTTCTCATAAAATTAGAATATCAACAAAAAGTTAATTTATTTCAGTTCTTCAATACAAAAAGTAAAACTCATATATTATATAGAGACATTACAAACAGAGTGATCTATTTCAAGTGTTTACTTCTGTTAATGTTAATGATTATAACTTACAGCCAATGAAAACCCAAAAGTCATTATCTCAGTAAATCAAAATAATTAACATAAACACCTGTGAAGGCTTCCTAACCATTTAAAAAGGTCCTTAGCTTTATTAACACCTTCCCGACCCATGACGCCACATAGACGTCATGAAAGTCGGTGCCAATCCGACCCATGACGCCTATGTGGCGTAATGGAAAGATCGTGTCCCTGCAGATCGGGTGAAAGAGTTAACTCCGATTTCACCCGATCTGCAGGGACAGGGGGAGTGGTAGTTCAGACCAGGGTGGCTACGATCGCTCTGCTTGGCTGTTGAAAGTGAAACTGCCATTCAGAGCGATTTGTAATATTTCACCTAAAAACTGGTGAAATATTACAATCCAGCCATGGCCGATGCTGCAATATCATCGGCCATGGCTGGAAACACTAATGTGCCCCCACCCCACCGATCGCCCCCCCAGTCCTACGATCTGTGCTCCGCTCCCCTCCGTCCTGTGCTCCGCTCCCCCGTCCTCCTGCCCGCTCCCCCGTGCTCCTATGCCACCCCCCGTGCTCCGACGCCCCCCCGTGCCCCGATCTCCCCCCCTCATACATACCGAGTCTCCCGGTGTCCGTCTTCTTCATGGGTGCCGCCATCTTCCAAAATGGCGGTCGCATGCGCAGTGCGCCCGCCGAATCTGCCGGCCGGCAGATTTGTTACATGTACATTTTGATCACTGTGATAAAACCTATCACAGGGATCAAAATAAAAAAAAAGTAAATGAACCCCCCCTCTTTATCAACCCCATAGGTAGGAACAATAAAAAAATTAAGGGTTAGGGTTAGGGAATGTGCTCACATATTCTGGTTCTCTGCGGATTTTTCTGCAGCGGATTTTATAAATCTGCAGTGCAAAACCGCTGCAGATTTATCGCGTTTTTTCTGGTGATTTCACTGCGGTTTTCTATTGGAGCAGTTGTAAAACCGCTGCGGAATCCGCAGAAAGAAGTGAAATGTGCGGAATGTAAACCGCTGCGTTTCCACGCAGTTTCTCCGCAGCATGTGCGCAGCGTTTTTTGTAAACTCGTGGGAAACTGCTGCGGACCCGCAGCGGTGGAAATGCTGTGGACCCGCAGCGTTTTCCGCATCGTGTGCACATACCCTTAGAATTAGGCTATGTGCACACGGTGCGGATTTGGCTGCGGATCCGCAGCGGATTGGCCGCTGCAGATTCGTAGCAGTTTTCCATCAGCTTTACAGTTCCATGTAAACCTATGGAAAACCAAATCCGCTGTGTCCATGGTGCGGAAAATACCGTGCGGGAACGCTGTGTTGTATTTTCCGCAGCATGTCAATTCTTTGTACGGATTCCGCAGCATTTTACACCTGTTCCTCAATAGGAATCCGCAGGTGAAATCTGCACAAAAAGCACTGGAAATCCACGGTAAATCCGCAGGTAAAATGCAGTGCCTTTTACCCGCGGATTTTTCAAAAATGGTGCGGAAAAATCTCACACGAATCCGCAACGTGGGCACATAACCTTAGGGTTAGGGTTGGAATTAGAGTTAGGGTTGGAATTAGGGCTAGGGTTGGAAATAGGGTTAAGATTAGGCTTGTGGTTAGGGTTATGGTTAGGGGTGTGTTGGGGTTAGGGTTGTGGTTAGGGGTGTGTTGGGGTTAGGGTTTGGATTAGGGTTAGGTTTATGGCTAGGGTTGGGATTAGGGTTAGGGGTGTGTTGGGGTTAGGGCTGTGGTTAGGGGTGTGTTGGGGTCGGGGTTGTGATTAGGGTTATGGCTAGAGTTGAGATTAGGGTTAGGGGTGTGTTGGGGTTAGTGTTGGAGTTAGAATTGAGGGGTTTCCACTGTTTAGGCACATCAGGGGTCTCCAAACGCAACATGGCGCCACCATTGATTCCAGCCAATCTTGTGTTCAAAAAGTCAAATGGTGCTCCCTCCCTTCCGAGCCCCGACGTGCGCCAAAACAGTGGTTTACCCCCACATATGGGGTACCAGCATACTTGGGACAAACTGGGCAACAACTATTGGCGTCCAATTTCTCCTGCTACCCTTGTGAAAATAAAAAAACTGCTTGCTAAAACATCATTTTTGAGGAAAGAAAAATTATTTTTTTATTTTTACGGCTCTGCGTTATAAACTTCTGTGAAGCACTTGGGGGTTCAAAGTGCTCACCACATATCTAGATAAGTTCCTTTGGGGGTCTAGTTTCCAAAATAGGATTACTTGTGGGGGGTTTACTGTTTAGGCACATCAGGGGCTCTGCAAATGCAACGTGACGCCCGCAGACCATTCCATCAAAGTCTGCATTTCAAAACGCCACTACTTCCCTTCCAAGCCCCGAAGTATGTCCAATCAGTAGTTTACCCTCACATATGGGGTGTCAGCGTACTCAGTGCAAACTGGGCAACAACTATTGGGGTCCAATTTCTCCTGTTACTGTTGTGAAAATAAAAAATTGTGGGCTAAAAAATAATTTTTTGAGGAAAGAAAAATGATTTTTTATTTTCACGGCTCTGCGTTATAGACTTCTGTGAAGCACTTGGGGGTTTAAAGTGGTCACCGCACATCTAGGTTAGTTCCATGGGAGGTCTAACTTCCAAAATGGGGTCACATGTGGGGGAGCTCCAATGTTTAGGCACACAGGGGCTCTCCAAACGCGACATGGTGTCCGCTAACTATTGGAGCTAATTTTTCATTCAAAAAGTCAAATGGCGCTCCTTCCCTTCCGAGCCCTGCCGTGTGCCCAAACAGTGGTTTACCCCCACATGGGAGGTATCAGTGTACTCAGAAGAAATTGCCTAATAAATTTTAGGATCCATATAATACTTTTGCCCATGTGAAAATGAACAAATTGAGGCTAAAAGAAATGTTTTGTGAAAAAAAAATACTTTTTCATTGTTACGGATCAATTTGTGAAGCACCTGGGGGTTTAATGTGCTCACTATGCATCTAGATAAGTTCCTTGGGGGGTCTAGTTTCCAAAATAGGGTCACATGTGGGGGAGCTCTAATGTTTAGGCACACAAGGGCTCTCCAAACGTGACATGGTGTCCGCTAACGATTGGAGCTAATTTTTCATTCAAAAAGTCAAATGGCGCTCCTTCCCTTCCGAGCCCTGCCGTGTGCCCAAACAGTGGTTTACCCCCACATGTGAGGTATCAGTGTACTCAGGAGAAATTGCCCAATAAATTTTAGGATCCATCTTATCCTGTTGCCCATGTGGAAATAAACAAATTGAGGCTAATACAAATTTTTTGTGAAAAAAAAGTACTTTTTAATTTTTACGGATCAATTTGTGAAGCATCTGGGGGATCAAAGTGCTCACTATGCATCTAGATAAGTTCCTTGGGGGGTCTAGTTTCCAAAATGGGGTCACATGTGGGGGAGCTCCAATGTTTAGGCATACAGGGGCTCTCCAAACGCGACATGGTGTCCGCTAACTATTGGAGCTAATTTTCAATCAAAAGTCAAATGGCGCTCCTTGCCTTCCGAGCCTTGCCGTGTGCACAAACAGTGGTTTGTGACCACATATGAGGTATCGGTGTACACAGGAGAAATTTCCCAACACTTTTTAGGATGCATTTTATCCTGTTGCCCATGTGGAAATGAACAAATTGAGGCTAAAAGAAATTTTTTGTGAAAAAAAAAGAAAAAAAAGTACTTTTTCCTTTTTACGGATCAATTTGTGAAGCATCTGGGGTTTCAAAGTGCTCACTATGCATCTAGATAAGTTGCTTGGGAGGTCTGATTTCCAAAATGGGGTCACATGTGGGGGAGCTCCAATGTTTAGGCACACAGGGGCTCTCCAACCGCGACATGGTGTCCGCTAAAGATTGGAGCCAATTTTTTATTGAAAAAGTCAAATGGCGCTCCTTCCCTTCCGAGCCCTGTCGTGCGCCCAAACAGTAGTTCCCCCCCACATATGGGGTATCAGCGTACTCAGGACTAATTGTACAATAACTTTTGGTGTCCAGTTTCTCTTTATACCCTTGGGAAAATAAAAAAATTGTTGCTAAAAGATCATTTTTGTGACTAAAAAGTTAAATGTTCATTTTTTCCTTCCATGTTGCTTCTGCTGCTGTGAAGCACCTGAAGGGTTAATAAACTTCTTGAATGTGGTTTTGAGCACCTTGAGGGGTGCAGTTTTTAGAATGGTGTCACTTTTGGGTATTTTCAGCTATATAGACCCCTCCAACTGACTTCAAATGTGAGGTGGTCCCTAAAAAAAATGGTTTTGTAAATTTTGCTGTAAAAATTAGAAATCGCTGGTCAACTTTTAACCCTTATAACTTCCTAGCAAAAAAAAAATTTTGTTTCCAAAATTGAGTTGATGTAAAGTAGACATGTGGGTAATGTTATTTATTAACTATTTTGTGTCACATAACTCTCTCTTTTAACACAATAAAAATTCTAAATTTGAAAATTGCGACATTTTTAAAATGTTAGCCAAATTTCCATTTTTTTTAACAAATAAACACAAAAATTATCAACCTAAATTTAACACTAACATGAAGCCCAATATGTCATGAAAAAAATCTCAGAACCGCTAGGATTCGTTGAAGCGTTCCTGAGTTATTACCTCATAAAGGGACGCTGGTCAGAATTGCAAAAAACGGCCAGGTCATTAAGGTCAAAATAGGCTGGGTCATGAAGGGGTTAAGTAGACTACATAATCATGGGGAAGACTGCTAACTTGACAGATGTCCAGAAGGAAGTCAGTGACAAACTCCACAAGGAAAGTAAATACCCCAATACCCCTTTCACAAGACGTACAGGAGGGCCTCCTGAAAAAGTGTTGCATTGAATGCAAGGCCTGGTGTGCCCCAAAGTTACGTGCACCCCAATAACTGTTTCAGCAGACATACTTGAGGGCCTCATGTCAAAATTGTTCCCATTAGAAGAAAGTGTGTCTCCCTTACTGTTTGCTTATGCATTGAATGCAAGCCTTGCCCTGCACTAATGTTACATGCACCCCAATAATTGTTTCAGCAGATGTACTTGAGGGCCTCAGGACAAAATTGTTCCCATTAGAAGAAAATGTATCTCCCATACTGTTTGCTTATGCACTGAATGCAAGGCCTGCCCTGCACCAATGTTACATACCCCCCAATAACTGTTTCAGCAGTCTTACTTGAGGGCCTCAGGACAAATTTGCTCCTATTAGAAGAAAGTATGTCTCCCATACTGTTTGCTTAAAGGGAGGGTGCCGTGATTTTAGTTTTTGTATTAATAATTATTGATTATATAATCAATTATTTTTAATACAAAAGTAAATGTACTACTTTAACCCCTTTACCCCCAAGGGTGGTTTGCACGTCAATGACCAGGCCAATTTTTACAATTCTGACCACTGTCCCTTTATGAGGTTATAACTCCGAAACGCTTCAACGGATCCTGGTGATTCTGACATTGTTTTCTCGTGACATATTGTACTTCATGATAGTGGTAAAATTTCTTTGATAGTACCTGCGTTTATTTGTGAAAAAAACAGAAATTTGGTGAAAATTTTGAAAATTTCGCAATTTTCAAACTTTGAATTTATATGCAATTAAATCACAGAGATATGTCACACAAAATACTTAATAAGTAACATTTCCCACATGTCTCCTTTACATCAGCATAATTTTGGAACCAATTTTTTTTTTTGTTAGGGAGTTATAAGGGTTAAAAGTTGACCAGCAATTTCTCATTTTTACAACACCATTTTTTTTTAGGGACCACGTCTCATTTGAAGTCATTTTGAGGGGTCTATATGATAGAAAATGCCCAAGTGTGACACCATTCTAAAAACTGCACCCCTCAAGGTGCTCAAAACCACATTCAAGAAGTTTATTAACCCTTCAGGTGTTTAATAGGAATTTTTGGAATGTTTAAATAAAAATGAACATTTAACTTTTTTACACAAAAAATTTACTTCAGCTCCAATTTGTTTTATTTTACCAAGGGTAACAGGAGAAATTGGACCCAAAAAGTTGTTGTCCAATTTGTCCTGAGTACGCTGATACCCCATATGTGGCAGTAAACCACTGTTTGGGCGCATGGGAGAGCTCGGAAGGGAAGGAGCGCTATTTGACTTTTCAATGCAAAATTGACAGGAATTGAGATGGGACGCCATGTTGCGTTTGGAGAGCCACTGATGTGCCTAAACATTGAAACCCCCCACAAGTGACACCATTTTGGAAAGTAGACCCCCTAAGGAACTTATCTGGATGTGTGGTGAGCACTTTGACCCACCAAGTGCTTCACAGAAGTTTATAATGCAGAACCGTAAAAATAAAAAATCATATTTTTTCACAAAAATTATATTTTTGCCCCCAATTTTTTATTTTTCCAAGGGTAAGAGAAGAAATTGGACCTCAAAAGTTGTTGTCCAATTTGTCCTGAGTACGCTGATACCCCATATGTGGCAGTAAACCACTGTTTGGACGCATGGGAGAGCTCGGAAGGGAAGGAGCGCAGTTTGACTTTTCAATGCAAAATTGACAGGAATTGAGATGGGACGCCATGTTGCGTTTGGAGAGCCACTGATGTGCCTAAACATTGAAACCCCCCACAAGTGACACCATTTTGGAAAGTAGACCCCCTAAGGAACTTATCTGGATGTGTGGTGAGCACTTTGACCCACCAAGGGCTTCACAGAAGTTTATAATGCAGAGCCATAAAAATAAAACAAAATTTTTTTCCCACAAAAATTATTTTTTAGCCCCCAGTTTTGTATTTTCCCTAGGGTAACAGGAGAAATTGGACCCCAAAAGTTGTTGTCCAATTTGTCCTGAGTACGCTGATACCCCATATGTGGGGGGGAACCACCGTTTGGGCGCATGGGAGGGTTCGGAAGGGAAGGAGCGCCATTTGAAATGCAGACTTAGATGGAATGGTCTGCAGGCGTCACATTGCGTTTGCAGAGCCCCTAATGTACCTAAACAGTAGAAACCCCCCACAAGTGACACCATTTTGGAAAGTAGACCCCCTAAGGAACTCATCTTGATGTGTTGTGAGAGCTTTGAACCCTTAAGTATTTCACTACAGTTTATAACGCAGAGCCATGCAAATAAAAAATATTTTTTTTTCCACAAAAATTATATTTTAGCCCCCAGTTTTGTATTTTTCCAAGGTTAGCAGGAGAAATTGGACCCTAAATGTTGTTGTCCAATTTGTCCTGAGTACGCTGATACCCGATATGTGGGGGGAACCACCGTTTGGGCGCATGGGAGGGCTCGGAAGGGAAGGAGCATCATTTGGAATGCAGACTTAGATGGATTGGTCTGCAGGCGTCACATTGCGTTTGCAGAGCCCCTAATGTACCTAAACAGTAGAAACCCCCCACAAGTGACCCCATATTGGAAACTAGACCCCTCAATGAACTTATCTAGATGTGTTGTGAGAACTTTGAACCCCCAAGTGTTTCACTACAGTTTATAACGCAGAGCCGTGAAAATAAAAAATCTTTTTGTTTTCCCACAAAAATTATTTTTTAGCCCCCAGTTTTGTATTTTCCCAAGGGTAACAGGAGAAATTGGTCCACAAAAGTTGTTGTCCAATTTGTCCTGAGTACGCTGATACCCCATATGTTGGGGTAAACCCCTGTTTGGGCACACAGGAGAGCTCGGAAGGGAAGGAGCACTGTTTTACTTTTTCAACGCAGAATTGGCTGGAATTGAGATCGGACGCCATGTCGTGTTTGGAGAGCCCCTGATGTGCCGAAACAGTGGAAACCCCCCAATTATAACTGAAACCCTAATCTAAACACACCCCTAACCCTAATTCCAACGGTAACCCTAACCACACCTCTAACCCTGACACACCCCTAACCCTAATCCCAACCCTATTCCCAACTGTAAATGTAATCTAAACCCTAACCCTAACTTTAGCCCCAACCCTAACTGTAGCCCCAACCCTAACCCTAACCCTAGCCCTAACCCTAGCCCTAACCCTAACCCTAGCCCTAACCCTAGCCCTAGCCCTAACACTAACCCTAGCCCTAACCCTAGCCCTAACCCTAGCCCTAACCCTAGCCCTAACCCTAGCCCTAACCCTAGCCCTAATCCTAACCCTAGCCCTAACCCTAGCCCTAACCCTAGCCCTAGCCCTAACCCTAATGGGAAAATGGAAATACATTTTTTTTTATTTTTCCCTAACTAAGGGGGTGATGAAGGGGGGTTTGATTTACT
The DNA here is from genome assembly GCF_032444005.1 of Ranitomeya imitator. Taxonomy (NCBI): domain Eukaryota; kingdom Metazoa; phylum Chordata; class Amphibia; order Anura; family Dendrobatidae; genus Ranitomeya; species Ranitomeya imitator. Next base: position 649,974,397 of record NC_091282.1, on the reverse strand, counting down.
TTTATAGCGAGTTTTTTAGCGGATTTTTATGATTGGCAGCCATCACACACTGAAAGACCCTTTTTATTGCAAAAAATATTTTTTGCAATACCACGTTTTGAGAGCTATAATTTTTCCATATTTTGGTCCACAGAGTCATGTGAGGTCTTGTTTTTTGCGGGACGAGTTGACGTTTTTATTGAAAACATTTTTGGGCACGTGACATTTTTTGATCGCTTTTTATTCCGATTTTTGTGAGGAAGAATGACCAAAAGCCAGCTATTCATGAATTTCTATTGGGGGAGGCGTTTATACCGTTCCGCGTTTGGTAAAATTGATAAATCAGTTTTATTCTTCGGGTCAGTACGATTACAGCGATACCTCATTTATATCATTTTTTTATGGTTTGGCGCTTTTATACGATAAAAACTATTTTGCAGAAAAAATAATTATTTTTGCATCGCTTTATTCTCAGGACTATAACTTTTTTATTTTTTTGCTGATGATGCTGTATGGCGGCTCTTTTTTTGCGGGACAATATGACGCTTTCAGCGGTACCATGGTTATTTATATCTGTCCTTTTGATCGCGTGTTATTCCACTTTTTGTTCGGCGGTATGATAATAAAGCGTTGTTTTTTGCCTCGTTTTTTTTTTTTTTTTCTTACGGTGTTTACTGAAGGGGTTAACTAGTGGGACAGTTTTATAGGTCGGGTCGTTACGGACGCGGCGATACTAAATATGTGTACTTTTATTGGTTTTTTTTTTTATTTAGATGAAGAAATGTATTTATGGGAATAATATTTTTTTTTTTTTTCATTATTTTGGAATATTTTTTTTTATTTTTTTTACACATTTGGAAATTTTTTTTTTTACTTTTTTACTTTGTCCCAGGGGGGGACATCACAGATCAGTGATCTGACAGTTTGCACAGCACTCTGTCAGATCACTGATCTGACATGCAGCGCTGCAGGCTTCACAGTGCCTGCTCTGAGCAGGCTCTGTGAAGCCACCTCCCTACCTGCAGGACCCGGATCCGCGGCCATCTTGGATCCGGGGCTGGAGGGAGCAGGGAGGGAGGTGAGACCCTCGCAGCAACGCGATCACATCGCGTTGCTCCGGGGGTCTCAGGGAAGCCCGCAGGGAGCCCCCTCCCTGCGCGGTGTTTCCCTGCACCGCCGGCACATCGCGATCATCTTTGATCGCGGTGTGCCAGGGGTTAATGTGCCGGGGGCGGTCCGTGACCGCTCCTGGCACATAGTGCCGGATGTCAGCTGCGATAAGCAGCTGACACCCGGCCGCGATCGGCCGCGCTCCCCCCGTGAGCGCGGCCGATCGGCTATGACGTACTATCCCGTCCAGGGTCAGATAAGCCCAGGGCACCTCGACGGGATAGTACGTCTAAGGTCACAGAGGGGTTAATACTTTTTTATTTATTCATTTTTACTTTTGCCACTGGAGGCCGCCATTTTCATTAGTGTGGGTGTAAGTGTCTGGGCACGACATTTGCACACCTCACTTACGGCAGCCATGGGCATAGGAGCCAACAGTCGGGCTCCGACCGCTCCTCCTGCCTCTCAGCTGTGACTTGGGCACGCCCCCTGGGCTGCTACGTCACAGCTGTGAGAGGAGATCACGGCCATTTTGTTTTTTATTTTCCTCTGTCATCGCACACAGTGTGCGATGGCAGGAGCTGCCAGGGAGAAGCTGCTGCTGGGAAGAGAGGTTCGGGGTGAGTATCTGCAGCCAGGAGTTGTGATTGCAGCCTGTACTTATTATTACAGGCTGCAATCACTGCTCACTGCCGACCTGTTCAGAGCAGAGCAGGGAGATCGTCACACTGCTCTGCCCTGAACATGATTCAGCACTTCCTGGGAGAGGACTGAAGGTAAGTACAGAGTTTTTATTTTCTTATGCATCTACCATTGCTACCTGCTCCTATATACCACTGCTACCAGCCGCTATATACCACTGCTACCTGCCCCTATATACCACTGCTACCTGCTCCTATATACCACTGCTACCAGACCCTATATACTACTGCTACCTGCCCCTATATACCACTGCTGCCTGCCCCTATATACCACTGCTACCAGACCCTATATACTACTGCTACCTGCCCCTATATACCACTGCTACCTGCCCCTATATACCACTGCTACCAGACCCTATATACTACTGCTACCTGCCCCTATATACCACTGCTACCTGCCCCTATATACCACTGCTACCAGCCCCTATATACCACTGCTACCTGCCCCTATATACCACTGCTACCTGCCCCTACATACCACTGCTACCAGCCCCTATATACCACTACTACCAGCCCCTATATACCACTGCTACCTGCCCCTATATACCACTATACCTGCCCCTATATACCACTGCTACCTGCCCCTATATACCACTGCTACCTGCCCCTATATACCACTGCTACCTGCCCCTATATACCACTGCTACCTGCCTCTGTATACCACCGCTACCTGCCTCTGTATACCACCTACCACTGCTGCCTGCCTCTATATACCATCTACCACTGCTGCCTGCCTCTATATACCATCTACCACTGCTGCCTGCCTCTATATACCATCTACCACTGCTATCTCTGTCCTGTGTAGCTAATCTAGTCCTGTGTAGCTAATCCTGTCCTGTGTACAGTATCACACAAGATAGGATTAGATACACGGCGCAGCACAGTATCACACAGGACAGGATTAGATACACGGCTCAGCAGTCAGTATCTAATCCTCTCCTATGCACTCCTCTCCCCCTTGCGTGTCTTTCCCCATTGTGGTTTATTATTTTTGTTGTGGGAGATGAGGGAGTCGAGGATTATGCGTTCGGTATGGTATAAAAAAGATTAATAAAGGACTTTATTCTGGCCGAGTCTTTATTTACAATACATGTGAGATCTATGTGGCGGCATTATAGGTGATCTATATGGCGGTACTATGTGAGAAGCATATGGTGGTATGTGAGAACATTGGCGGTATTATGTGTGATGTATATGGTGGTATGTGAGAACACTGGCGGTATTATGTGTGATCTATATGGCGGTATTATGTGAGAACACTGGCGGTATTATGTATGATCTATATGGTGGTATGTGAGAACACTGGCGGTATTATGTGTGATCTATATGGCGGTATTATGTGAGAACACTGGCGGTATTATGTGTGATCTATATGGTGGTATGTGAGAACACTGGCGGTATTATGTGTGATCTATATGGCGGTATGTGAGAACATTGGCGGTATTATGTGTGATCTATATAGTGGTATTATGTGAGAACTGTATGACAGTATTGTGTGATCTATTTGATAGTATTATGTGTGATCTATATGGCGGTATTATGTGAGAACACTGTGGCAGTATTATCTTCAGAAAGCGGACCCATTCTATGGTGGTTCTGGCTGAGCACCCGCACGCGGGTCTGGGGTAATAGAGGGGGCAGCATGACCTCCAGTTAGGTGTAGTCAGGGGAAGGCTGGTGAGGCAGCTGAAGAGAGGGGTCTCATTCTTATCGTTACTATATGGCTACATTTCCTTCCCAGCGTCACCCCGACTGCGCCTGTTGCCCTGCTTTCACACATCGCCAGGACAGGATGGAGAAGACAGGATCTGAGGAGGGGAATGGGGTCTGCATGCAAAGTCTGGATCAGACCAGGCCATCAATCCGCAGAAATGTTTCCTGGATTTCTGTGGAGCAGACGGTCCATCCATGTGTATAAAAGACAGCGCTCTATGTACAATCCCTGGCTGCTCCGCACACCGAACAGGGGGCCCCTATAGACCAGCACACTGCTTTCCTGAAATACTCTGTGCTGCTGTCACCCTGCTCCCTCCACCACATATCTCCCAGAATCCTCGCTGCCTGCCATCCTTGGTGACTGTCTACTTGTCAGTATAAGGCTGCTTTCACACTATCAGTATTTGGTTTGTATTTTACCTCAGTATTTGTAAGCCAAAACCAGGAGTGGATGATATATACAGAAGTGTATATGTTTCTATTATACTTTTCCTCTATTTGTTCCACTCCTGGTTTTGGCTACAAATACTGAGGTAAAATACTGACCAAATACTGATAGTGTGACGGCAGCCATACTCTGCAGTCACCAACAAAATGGCTGCTCACTGGGTTCCAGAATATCATTCTCTCTAATCCCTTAGCAAACACCCAGAAGGAGAGGAGACATCACACACGTCAGCAGACTCCGCCCATAATTACTGCAGTGCAGTAATGTGAGCTAGTTTTACACTAGGTTTTTCTGAAATTTCAGCAGCTGCTCCCCCTAGTGTTTAAAAGTGGAAATTCCAAAACTTTTCAAATTATTTTTCATATTTTACTAAATTATAAACAAATGATAATATTTTTTAAGAAAATGTAATCATTAATTCTTTACATTTTTACAATTTCTGAAAAAAATTTTTTTTTGATGGCTCCTTCCCTTTAAGCACTGAATGCAAGGCATGGCCTGCACCAATGTTACATGCACCCCAATAACCATTCGAAACCACGCACTGGATGGCAACATGAAAAAAGTTTCCATTATTCTTTTTTTTATTACCATATAGTTTGTCCATGAAGTGAATGCAAGGCCTGTCCCTAATTTGCATGCACTACAACCAGCCTTGGAAGAAACAAAGAGTGTATCATAAAACAAATTTCACATTACAAAGGAGCAGTTCACCTATACTTGGAATGCCTGTGCACTAAGTGTATGGGCTGACAAACATTTCCCCCTGGGGGTACATATTAACATAGTGTGTAAATATTTTTTTTAGACGCATCATAAACACCTTGGAAAACAGTAAAGTGGTTTCCTACACAGTTGCTGCTGGGAAGATGCAGGTTTTTAGTAAAAATATGGCGGACAATTTTTTTGGGATGAAGTGATCAAGAAAAGGGGCATGGTGATGACAGGAATGTTAACATTAAGGATTAATAACAGTGTGTCTATGAGAGGTATAAGATCCAGGATACAGCCTACAATGATTAGTCATTTAGCCAGCCCACCACCAATTACCAGAATGTGTTTCATGCACGTCAGAAGATTGGTGTAAAAGATGCGCATGTGAAGCTCGACATAAGAAATGCCCGTAAAAAAATGCTGCCAAAGACACGTGTCCGTATAAAGGGCAAAGTCCAACTTGTTCGTGAGATACTGAATTAGAGAAAGCAGATCCGTGTTGGAGGAAAACCAAACAAACTGATAGATGCTCGTGAAAAACTAAGTTTAAAGAGGAGTTGTTATGACCTGGTGGTTAGGACACTAATGGACCTGGTGGTTAAAAGCGCATGGAAAGACCTGACAGAGAAATTCCCCAAAGGAAAAGGCAGCCCCCCCACATATAATGACTGTGAGTTAAGATGAAAATCACAAACACAGAGATGAAATAGATTTTAGCAAAGAGAGGCCCGACTTACTGAACAGACAGAGGATAGGAAAGGTAACTTTGCGGTCAGCACAAAAACTACAAAAAACCACGCAGAGTGCGCAAAAGACCCTCCGCACCGACTCACGGTGCGGAGGCGCCACCCTGCATCCCAGAGCTTCCAGCAAGCAAGACAAAAATCAAAATAGCAAGCTGGACAGAAAAAATAGCAAACAAGAGAAAAACAAGCAGGAACTTAGCTTCTGCTGGAGAAGACAGATCACCAGAACGATCCAGGAGCGAACTAGACCAATACTAGAACATTGACAGCTGGCATGGAGCAAAGATCTAAGTGGAGTTAAATAGAGCAGCCCGCTAACGAATTAACCTCATCACCTGTGGAAGGAAACTCAGAAGCAGCAGCTCCACTCACAGCCACCAGAGGAAGTCCATGGACAGAACCAGCCGAAGTACCATTCATGACCACAGGAGGGAGCTTGACAACAGAATTCACAACAAGGAGTGCGCAGTCCGTAACTATCAACACACCTGTGGCACAAGGTTCTTCATCTTCACCCATACATATTACCAATAATATCCAAATGTCACAGCCGAAAATTATTTGTTCTAGTGTAACAAACACTGTTAACCCCTTAATTCCATATGATGTGCTATCCTGTCGAGGTGACCTGGGACTTAATTCCCAGGGACGGGATAGTACGTCATAGGCGATCAGCCGTGCTCACAGGGACAGCGCGGCCGATATCCGCCGGGTGTCTGCTGATTATCACAACTGATATCTGGTATTATGTGCCAGGAGCGGTCACGGACCGCTCCCAGCACATTTACCCCCGGAACACTGCGAACAAACATGATTGCAGCATTCCGGCGGCATAGGGAAGCATCGTACAGGGAGGGGGCTCCCTGCATGCTTCCCTGAGACCCTCGGAACAACGCGATGTGATCGCATTGTTTAGAAGGTCTCCTACGTCCTCCTCCCATCAGGCCACAGATCCAAAATGGCTGCGGGGCTCCTTCCAGGGAAAGTCCACTTTCTTTCCATGCACCCTCCTGCACTCCTGATGTATTACATGGACATGTAACAATTTATGTCATGTCGGTCCAATAAAAACAGCACGATTTCACGAGCAAAAAAGGTGAGTGCCGCATTTCTTTCAATTTTTTGTATCACAGACTTTATGCTATTAATGCTGAGCACCTCGATTCCTGAGATTTCGTGCAACCTGTTAAAGTGCAGTCACGTGTGTCTAAGTCCTGACAGTGTACTCCTCTGGTGCCGTTCACTCTACAAATTTTTCTCGAGTTGTTTTGAAATAATATAAAAGTTATAGTCCTCAGACTAAAGCGATGCAAAAATAATTATTATTTACTAGCTATTGAACCCGTTCTACGCCCGGGTGGCGAGCATTTATATTGGTATATGGTCTTTATCCTGGTATGTGCTGCTCCATCCTGCGTCCCCATCCTGTCATGTGCTGCTCCATCCTGCGTCCCCATCCTGTCATGTGCTGCTCCTATCCTGCGCCCCCATTCTGTCATGTGCTGCTGCCATCCTAGGCCCCCATTTTGACATGTGCTGCTCCATCCTGCGCCCCCGTTCTGTCATGTGCTGCTCCCATCTTGCGCCCCATTCTGTCATGTGCTGCTCCCATCCTGCGCCTCTATTCTGTCATTTGCTGCTCCCATCCTGCGCCCCCATCCTGTCATGTGCTGCTCCCATCCTGTGCCCTGGTTCTGTCATGTGCTGCTCCCATCCTGCGCCACCGTTCTGTCATGTTCTGCTCCCATCCTGAGCCCCGTTCTGTCATGTGCTGCTTCCATCTTGCACCCCCGTTCTGTCATGTGCTGCTGCCATCCTGCACCCCCATTCTGTCATGTGCTGCTCCATCCTGCGTCCCCATTTTGTCATGTGCTGTTCCCATCCTGCGCCCCCGTTCTGTCATGTGCTGTTCCCATCCTGCGCCCCCGTTCTGTCATGTGCTGCTCCCATCCTGCGCCTCCATCCTGTCATGTGCTGCTCCCATTCTGTGCCCCGGTTCTGTCATGTGCTGCTCCCATCCTGCGCCCCATTCTGTCATGTGCTGCTCCCATCCTACGCCCCCGTTCTGTCATGTGCTGCTTCCATCTTGCACCCCTGTTCTGTCATGTGCTGCTGCCATCCTGCACCCCCGTTCTGTCATGTGCTGCCCTATTCTGTCATGTGCTGCTCCCATCCTGCGCCCTCGTTCTGTCATGTGCTGCTCCCATCCTGCGCCACCGATCTTTAAATTGCTGCTCCTATCCATATGCCCCATACGCTGCTCCATAATATATGCCCCGTATCAGGTGGCGTAAGTAACAAATAGCTGTGGCATAAAGTGCCACAGCCTCATGCCACAGCAATTTGTTACTTGCGCCACCTGATTCCTTTCTGCCATCATTTTCTTGGTCCTCTTGCTGGTGGAATCGGCGCCTGCGCAGTCCGCGCTTTCCGGCGCCATTTTCTTGAAGACACACTGCAGGTGTGTCTTCAAGAAAATGGCGCCGGAAAGCGCGGACTGCGCAGGCGCCGATTCCGGCAGCAGGACCAAGAAAATGGCGACTGAAGGGAATCAGGTGGCGTAAGTAGCAAATTGCTGTGGCATGAAGTGCCACAGCTTCATGCCACAGCAATTTGTTACTTACGCCATTCCTTTCCGCCCATTTTCTTCCGCCGGAAAGTGCGGACTGCGCAGGCGCCGATCCCGGCAGCAGGAATCGGCGCCTGCGCAGTCCACGCTTTCTGGCGCCATTTTATTGAAGACACACTGCAGTGCGCAGGCGCCGATTCCGGCAGCAGGACAAAGGAATCAGGCGGCGTAAGTAACAAATTGCTGTGGCATGAAGTGCCACAGCTTCATGCCACAGCAATTTGTTACTTACGCCATTCCTTTCTGCCCATTTTCTTCATCCTCCTGCTGCCGGAATCGGCGCCTGTGCAGTCCGCGCTTTCCGGCGCCATTTTTTTGAAGACACACCTGCAGTGTGTCTTCAAGAAAATGGCGCCGGAAAGCGCGGACTGCGCAGGCGCCGATTCCGGCAGCAGGAGGACGAAGAAAATGGGCGGGGCGGAAAGGAATGGCGTAAGTAACAAATTGCTGTGGCATGAAGTGCCACAGCATAGTCAGGGCGCAAATATGTGCACGGTGTCCCCCTGCTCCCGACCCCTGCTCCCGGCAGTCCGCGCCTTCCGGCGCCATTTTTTTTCCTGACACTCTATAATGTAACGCTAGGAGCGTCGCGCCTGCGCAGTCTATAAAGGCTTCAGACAGAGTGACGCTCCCAGCATTATATTATAGATATAACATATGTTTTATCGTATAAAAGCGCCAAAGCATAAAAAAGTGATATCAATGAGTTATCGATGTAATCATACTGACTCGGAGAATAAAACTGCTTTATCAATTTTATCAAACGTGGAACGGTATAAACGCCCCCCCCCCCCCAAGAAATTCATGAGTAGCTGGTTTTTGGTCATTCTGCCTCATAAAAATAAGAATAAAAAGCGATCAAGAAATGTCACGTGCCCGAAAATGGTACCAATAAAAATGTCAACTCATCATGTAAAAAACAAGACCTCACATGACTCTGTGGACCAAAATATGGAATAATTATAGCTCTCAAAATGTGGAGATGCAAAAACCATTTTTTGCAATAAAAAGCATCTTTTAATGTGACAGCTGCCAATCATACAAATCTGCTAAAAAAAACACTATACAAGTAAATCAAACCCCCTTCATCACCCCCTTAGTTAGGGAAAAATAACAAAATTAAAAAAAATGATTTATTTATTAGGGTTGGGGCTAAAGTTAGGGTTGGGGCTAAAGTTAGGGTTAGGGCTACAGTTAGGGTTGGGGCTACAGTTAGGGTTAGGGTTGGGGCTAAAGTTAGGGTTGGGGCTAAAGTTAAGGTTAGGGTTGGGGATAATGTTAGGGTTAGAGTTGTAGCTAAAGTTAGGGTTAGGGTTAGGGTTGGGGCTAACGTTAGGGTTAGGGTTTGAGCTAAAGTTAGGGTTGGGCTAAAGTTAGGGTTGGGGCTAAAGTTAGGGTTAGGGTTTGGATTACATTTACAGTTGGGATTAGAGTTGGGAATAGGGTTAGCGGTGTGTCAGGGTTAGGGGTGTGGTTAGGGTTGTGGTTGGGATTAGGGTTAGTGGTGTGTTGGAGTTTGGGGTGTTGTTAGGTTTCTGATTAGGGTTAGGGGTGTGTTGGATTTAGGGGTGTGGTTGGGATAAGGGTTGGGGGCATGTTCGGGTAAGGGGTGTGGTTAGGGTTATGGTTAGGTTTGGGATTAGGGTAAGAGTGTATTTGGGTTAGGGTTTCAGTTAGAATTGGGGGGTTTCCACTGTTCAGTCACATCAGGGGCTCTCAAAACGCAACATGGTGTCCGATCTCAATTGCAGCCAATTCTGCGTTGCAAAAAGAAAAACAGTGCTCCTTCCCTTCTGAGCACTCCCGTGCGCCAAAACAGAGGTTTACCCCAACATATGGGTATCAGCGCACTCCGGACAAATTGGACAACAACTTTTGGGGTCCAATTTCTCTGGTTACCATTGAGAAAATAAAAAGTTTGGGAGGCTAAAAAATCATTTTTGTGGGAAAAAAATGATTTTTTACTTTCATGGCTCTGCATTATAAACTGTAGTGAAACACTTGGGGGTTCAAAATTCTCACAACATATCTAGTTAAGTTCCTTGGGGGGTCTAGCTTCCAATATGAGGTCACTTGTGGGGGGTTTCTACTGTTTAGGTACATCAGGGGCTCTGCAAATGCAGTGTGACGCCTACAGACCAATCCAGCTAAGTCTGCATCCAAACGGCGCTCCTTCCCTTCTGATCTCTGCCATGCACCCAAACAGTGGGAAAATAAAAAATTGGGGGCGAAAAGATCATTTTTGTGAAAAAATATGATTTTTTAGTTTTACAGCTCTACATTATTAACTTCTGTGAAACACTTGATGGGTAAAAGTGCTCACCACACATCTAGATAAGTTCCTTAGGGGGTCTACTTTCCAAAATGGCATCACTTGTAGGAGGTTTCAATGTTTAGGCACATCAGGGGCTCTCCAAACGCGACATGGCGTCCCATCTCAATTCCAGTCAATTTTGCATTGAAAAGTCAAACGGCGCTCCTTCCCTTCCGAGCTCTGCCATGCACCCAGACAGTGGTTAACCCCCACATATGGGGTATCAGCATACTCAGGACAAATTGAACAACAGCTTTTGGGGTCCAATTTCTCCAATTACCCTTGGTAAAATAAAACAAATTGGAGCTGAATTAAATTTTTTGTGAAAAAAAGTTAAATGTTCATTTTTTTAAACATTCCAAAACCTCCTGTGAAATACCTGAAGGGTTAATAAACTTCTTGAATGTGGGTTTGAGCACCTTGAGGGGTGCAGTTTATAGAATGGTATCACTCTTGGGTATTTTCTGTCATATAGACCCCTCAAAGTGACTTCAAATGTGATGTAGTCCCTAAAAAAAATGGTGTTGTAAAAATGGGAAATTGCAAGTCAACTTTTAACCCTTATAACTCCCTAACAAAAAGAATATTTGGTTCCAAAATTGTGCTGATGTAAAGTAGACATGTGGGAAATTTTACTTATTAAGTATTTTGTGTGACTTATCTCTGTGATTTAAGGGCATAAAAATTCAAAGTTGCAAAATTGTGAACATTTCACAATTTTTGCCAAATTTTCGTTTTTTTACACAAATAAACACAGGTAATATCAAAGAAATTTTACCACTATAATGAAGTACAATATGTCATGAGAAAATAGTCTCAGAATCATCAGGAACCGATGAAGCATTCCAGAGTTATAACCTCATAAAGGGACAGTGGTCAGAATTGTAAAAATTGGCCCAGTCATTAATGTGCAAACCACCCTTGGGGTTAAGGGGTTAAAGGAATGCCACTAAATGTAGATAACCATGACCCTGGGAAACACCTGATTTCCTCTTTACAAGATATGGACGATGATGGTATTGACGACGATTTTGAACTTTACAACATTCCCACCAAGAAGATGAAGATCACAGCTGCAAGCAATGTTCAAAAAAGGCCATGAATGTCTGGAAATTAATTTTCTCTTGGGCAATCTTTCCCTCTTACTAAAGTGGTACCGAATGATGCATACACAGCTCTCATGTCTACTCAGCAAGAGATGGTTGAAAGATGATGTATTTTGTTTTGTCCATGTCCACTTTTTGAAAGTGAACAGAAAAGAAGGATTAAATAGCGGGAAGACATGTGATTTTGTCAGTAAGAAAGTGATGTCAGGTACAGATAGGTAGAGCTTTGTGTCATCGGCGTACTGATGATATTGCAAACCGTGCCATTACATGAGCTGTCCCAGGCCAAAGGTGTAGATGGAGAAAAGTAGAGGTCCTAAAACTTAGCCTTGGGGAACACCGAAAGACAGGGGTTGAGGTGAGGAGGTGTTGTGGGAGATGAAGACACTGAATGTACCTGTAACAGTCTGGTTGTTTTCTAAAGACTCTCCAGATAACCTCAAAAAGGCCGTTTGCACCACCGGCCATGTCTGCATCAGCAGGGGTAGTAAAACTACCAGCCTAACCACCACCAGCATTATCAGGCACATGGCAGGAAAGCACCTTACTTTGTTGGCCGAACAAAAGGCTCCATGAACAGTGTCTGTGGGTGATACCAATGCTTCTTCCGCTGTTGTGCGTGCAAGCCAATCCACTGTCCAAGGTGCATGCAAAGATGCGTCCTGCCCTTCATCTGTAGTTGCACACAAACTCAACTAGCACCATCAAGAAGCCCCTCCACGTCCTTGTCCCAGTGCAGCGTTCAGTTGTCCATAACCCAGTCCTTGGAACGCAAGCGGAAATACGCAGCCAACGCCATACAGCCACTGTACTAAATTCACACATTTCTCATCTGCTTGCACTCAAAATGTTGCATTTTGGACTTGTGGGAGACGGAAGCTTTCCGCAACCTGATGGCAGCGACCGTTATAAGGTACTCTGTCCCCAGCTACCACAATTTCTCCTGGTCTGCCGACACGGCATTACACAAGCAAGCATGTGTCCCACAACAATACCCGAGACCTCAACAATGCTGTTGCTGGGAAAGTGCACCTAACTGCGGACACGAGAACAAGTGCTTGTGGGCAGGGATGGTACATCTCACTGATGGCACACTGGGTTAGCATAGAGGAAGCCATGACCCAGTCAGACATTGGAAGACCATGTCACAGATGTATGGAGGACAAAGGTTGTGGAAGGCTTTGTATGTCATAGTTAGGGTTTTGAACTGTAGCTTCTGGGCAATAGGAATGCAGTGAAGGGCTTGGCAGTGAGGAGAGGCAGGGGAATAACAGAGGGACAGTTGGATTACTTGGGCAGCAGAGTTTAGGATAGATTGGAGTGGTGCCAGAGTGCTACAGGGGAGGCCAGAAAGTAGACAGTTGCAATAGTTGAGGCAGGAGATGATGAGGGTGTGCACAAACGTTTTTTGCAGTTTCTTGGAATGTACAGATCTGGGAAATGTTTTAGAGTTGTAGTGGGCAGGAGGAGGCTTGAAAGAGAGGGCAAAGTCGAGGATCATCCTGAGGCCCCGAAGATTTTGTCCCGGTGTGTCGTCCCAGCATTACACAGGCACATATCCCACAACATTACACGTGCCCTCCACAATGCTGTTTCTGGGAAAGTGCACCTAACCACAGACATGTGGACAAGTGCTTGTGGGTAGGGATGTTATATCTCGCTGATGGCACACTGGGTTAACATAATGGAAGCCGGAACCCAGTCAGACCTTGGTATGGTGCACATCTTCCCAACCCTGGGTATTGCGGGCCCTACGTCAGTCTGGGTCGCCCCCACAGTCTACAGCTCCTGCACCTCCTCCTCCTCTTCAGCTTCCATCTCCGAAAGTAGCACATCAGTCATGAGCTGGAAGAACTGCAGCACTGACTCATCCAAGAGGAAACAGGCTGTCCTCAAGCTAATGTGCTTCGGTGACAAAATGCACAATGCTGAAGAGTTGTGGACAGTTCTGAAAGAGCAGGCCGATCTGTGGCTGACACAGCTGAACCTACAGCCAGGCATGGTCATGTGTGACAATGGCCGGTACATGGTGGCTGCTCTGAGTCAAAGCGAGCTCACACACATGCCATGCCTGGCCCATGTGCTTAACCTCATTGTTCAACAGTTTATGAAAAGCAACATCAAACTGACGGATGTGCTAGAGCTTCATCCGCCCTTGCCATGCTTCAGCAGCGTTTGCAGCTTCTGGCTCACTAAGTAATAACGATAACAATAATTAAGCCAAAAAAAAAAAACCTGTTCGTGTCAACTTACAATCTGCAATGAGGTAGGGGAGATAAAAACTACAGGTGTGTTTTTACAATGATGTATTTACAATGATAGTACTGAGGTTTAGGGTTGAGCGACTTTTATTTTTATAGGGTCGAGTCGGGTTTCACGAAACCCAACTTTCTTAAAAGTCGGGTCGAGTGAAATCAGCCGATCCTATAGAAAAGTCGGGGTCGGCCGAAACACGAAACCCAATGCAGTGAAATGGGATACTAATGGTTCCCAGGGTCTGAAGGAGAGGAAACTCTCCTTCAGGCCCTGGGATCCATATTAATGTGTAAAATAAAGAATAAAAAAAAAATAGGGATATACTCACCCTCGGACGCGCCCTGGTTCTAGCTGACAGCATTCCTTCCTAAGAATGAGCAAGTGAAGGACCTTCGATGATGTCGCGGCTTGTGATTGGTCGCGTGACCGCTCATGTGACCGCTCATGTGACCACTCATGTGACCAATCACAAGCCGCGACGTCACCGCAGGTCCTTCACTCGCTCATTATTAGGAGGGGAGACTGCCGGTTAGAACCAGGGCACGTCTGAGGGTGAGTATATCAATATTTTTTATTTTTATTCTTTAAAATAGGGATATACTCACCCTCGGACGCGCCCTGGTTCTAACCGGCAGCCTTCCTTCCTACGAATTAGCAAGTGAAGGACCTTCGATGACGTCGCGGCTTGTGATTGGTCACATGACCGCTCATGTGACCGCTCACGTGACCAATCACAAGCCACGATGTCACCGCAGGTTTCTTCATTCGCTCATTCTTAGGAGGGGAGACTGCCAGTTAGAACCAGGGCGCGTCCGAGGGTGAGTATATCAATATTTTTTATTTTTATTCTTTATTTTACACATAAATATGGATCCCGATACTGGTTCCCGATATCGCAAAAATATCGGAACTCGGTTTCGGAATTCCGATACCCGATAAGAAGATCGCCGACCTCATGGCCGACCCCACACAGGGATCGGGTCGGGTTTCATGAAACCCGACTTTGCCAAAAGTCGGCGACTTCTGAAAATGACCGATCTGTTTTGCTCAACCCTACTGAGGTTAGTAGAAAGTTGTGGAGGCCTGAGAACATGGAGGAGGAGGAGAGCATGGTCACTCGTCCTCTTGGTGAGGACATGGAAGTATTGAATGTTACCAGTCTTGCATGGAATGCTGAGTTTATCTTACGCTCCCTTTCCCATCACACTTGCGTTCTCAAAATTTTGGGTAACAGGTAATACTGATTGGTGACACTTCTAGACTCATGCTACAAGGAGAACTTTATATCTCTTATTTTAGAGGCAGACAGGTGTACTAAAATGTTGGAGGAACAGAGGGCTCTTCTTGTGTATTTAATAAAAAAAATAGCATCTGAAAATGTTGGCAGCACAGGTCACATACACAGTTCGTTGGCCAAGCAAGGAGTACAGGTGAGAGAGACACAACTCCAATCCAGCAGAGGCCGTGGAACACTGGCAAAGTTCTGGGAGAATTTTCTCAGACCTTCCCATCACCCTGGCCCTGAGGTGTGGGGGACTCTCACAAGGAGTGCAAAGTTTGGGAAGATGCTGAGGGAGTACCTTGCTGACTGTACCAATGTCCCCTGTCATTCCTCTGTGCCTTATAATTATTGTTTAGCAAAAATGAACACGTGGCATGAACTGGCTCTCTCTACTGCATATGTGCGCTGTACTCATCGTCATGGAGCGCACGGCGCCTCACTCTCTCATGGTCACTGGGCACATGGTGCCTCGTACTCTGGCAGTACCGCTTTTAGTGACAGGAGCCAACAGAAACAGTCCTTTGCGGTGCCAGTGCTCTAAGGAGCAGCCTCCTATGCGCTGCTTGTCCACGCCAAAAATCTCTGCTGTAGTACCTGCTTTATCTTCAGCTGGCCCCCCTGCCCCTAGGTCACCGGGTCTGTCTGCTGCAATTCATCGCAGCGCCTGCACTTTGGGTAAGTAGTGCACTGCCCCCATTGCTGATCCCACGCTGACAGCTGGGGACTTCTCCTGCTTTACATATTTTTCCCGCAGCTTCTGACCAGGTTCCTTGTCTAAACAAGCCCCCTTTTCCTAGGTAATGGGGCCTGTCTGTTCCCCTATTCCTTCCCCTGGGAAACAGGGGATGCAGTCTTGACATTTCCAGACATGGCACAGTACAGGTACCCGGAGCCCGGTCATTGTGAGTCCATACATATCTGGCCAATCAGTTCTTTAATGCAAGCATCATAGAAGGCATGTTCTAATTTTCAAGAGCAAATTGTACATTACATCCAGAACAGTTTCACTTTGAAAGACTTGTTGTGTATGTTCTGACTTCTTTAAATTCATTTGGGTGATAATTATTCAGACCTATTTGCTTCACAATATATTCATCTTCTTCAAGGCTTCAGAATATAATGTTGTAAAAGTGAAAGCAAGTTGGTGAAGTGTGTGTTAATTCAAATGTAAAAGTAATTGTCATCTTTATTATTTCTCCATTGCGTGTGTGGCTAACCACCTAATTGATCTTATTTTGTTTCTTTGGCAAGAAAACAACAGCTCCATCAATTCCACGTGTTAGGTGTCAAGTTCCCGCCACTGCACAAGAGGAATCTCAAACCATGTCCTCTGCAGTCTCCCATTCTCCTCCAGCCGTAGTGGAACCTGCACAGCAGAGACGTCAATCCCAGCGTCTGGCTCAAGCTGATACTGTGCACTTGGTTACTGCTGCCTTTCCAGGCTCTGCCCTTGTAGCCAGCACTGATCAGTGGTGAGCAGACGTTTCAGGGACTATGTCCTGCTTTTCTCCTACTTAGCATGCCCATGGGTCGACCTCTCATTGGAGGTCAGGGGTCACATGCTCAGGTCCTGTAGCTGCTCCAATTGGATCACTAGGAAGGTCCTGGAGAGCTACAGCTATAAAAGGTTTGCATGGCTGCACGGCCATTCACTAGTATAAATCAATTATTGTGTGTGTGGATGTATGCCTGTTCTGGTGAAATCTCTGAATCATTCCCATCCTTAGTGTTGATGAATGCTTCCGAATATTGGAGCTGTCTAGCACCAGTTAGTGTCATCCAGCACCAGGCACAATCTATAGCGTCAATCAGCAGCGTTAGCCAGTGCAGCACCGTACGCAGCCAGTGCGCTTACCTGTCCCTAGTTAGGGCAGATAGAGTTGTTCGTCAGAGCGGCGCTGCACGCACCCAGAGTGCTAAATCTATTTTTAGTTTATGCCTTACACCACTGTAGCGGTGTCGAGCACAAGAGGTCTCGAGGGACTCTGACCCTGAGTGTTGCTTGCGCTTCTGTTGCTTGCGCTTTCTGTGTGGTATCGCTGCCCTGTGATGCAACAGGGTTCACTTCCTTCATACTGGGTGAAGCTAACCCATGTGTGTCTTTGCTTAATACTGCCATATAGTCCGCCATTACCGAGCAGCAGGTGTCTTCTCTGCACGGTGGACCACAGACTGCTGCGTTCCTTTAGTCCTAACACCACGTGCTTTTCCTATAATTTCCACAAACACTTGTAAAGGGTGCACTCAAGCTGTATACACAAATAAATGTTATAGGGTGCAGTGCCTAGTCCAATATTAAATGTATAACCAAAAAAAGAAAACAGAATGGACTGTGAAACAGGCCCGCACAACCATAGAAAGTAGAAAAATAACACAATGTTTACTGAACATCGCCTGATGGATGAGGATCATCTTATATGCATCCTGTTTGCATTCTTGGACTCTCAGACTTAAATCAGTGGGACTTTCATTATGGAGGTCATCTGGATCTGAGGACCTTGACTCATGACTATTGGACTTTTTACTGTTCATGCCATCCCACTTTGCATGTGTGCTGCAGTTTGTTATTGGGATGGTCTCTTCATCTGACATTTAAATGTGGGCCATTTTCTCCCTTTTTTTTTGTTTTTGTTTTATATTTCCATACCTATTGGCACACAATTATGTGTGCTGTATTGAGTGGTAGTGATGGCATATGTATATATTATATATATATATATATATATATATATATATATATATATATATATATATGTATAGATCACAAAAGCAGGCAGCACTCCATGTTCTTAAAGGCAATATGTAGGTGTTTATTAAGCCCACATCTCCATGCAAAAAATGGCTTAAGGATGTTAGAGAAAATAAATAAATAAACTGTAAATGTGCAAAAATTTCCAAACACCAACATACTAGAAAAAAATGGAACAGCACAGATCCTATACTCCTATATGGAGATGTGGGCTTAATAAACACCTACATATTGCCTTTAAGAACATGGAGTGCTGCCTGCTTTTGTGATCTATCTGGATTTATAAACAACCATTGGACGGGTTGTTTTGGGCTTTGCACCCGAAGATAAGTATAGGATCTGTGCTGTTCCATTTTTTTCTAGTATATATATATATATATATATATATATATAGTCATTGCTACATTTTCACACTAACTATGCACATTCCTTCAATACAGGTCCATGCATACCATTTGTGCCTGTTAGTTCTTTTTGCAGGCTATTCTGCTATGTGTCATTCACCTTCTGTGCCTCTGTTGCTTGTGCTCTTTATCGTCCCCCTCTGGACGTATGCGCAGCGCGGCTCATTATTTGAACCACGTCTGTGCAGGCGCCGCCCGTCTCCATGGAGATCTTTTGTTATTCCCATCCTGCCTCTCTCCATTCCCTGCCAATGTGCGACTTCCTGTTTCTGCCCCCCATCCTTTGGATGGCACGGCTGCACACACTCCAATTGATTGGGCTTCTTATTTAAATGTGAGTTATTGACTACAGCACCCACTTCCCCTGACGAAGCCGCTGTGGCGGCGATACGCGTGGGGCTCACACACCCTACCCTACACCTACCCTACCCTACCCTGCCTTATGCCGTTCACATTTAGGCACTGGCTTCTATTTGACTTTGTGTAGTCGATATATTTTTGGGTTCAGCCTGTCTTTTTTCTCCCCGCCTCAGATGAGTATGCTGGGCATTATATTGCCCCCCCTCTGTAACTATAGGCTGTTTTTCCTTGTTATCTGCTGGGCACTTTACTTCCAAACCAATTAGTAGATTTGATACGGACATCCTTTTTACAAGCTTTTCTTTGCTCTAGCTTTTCCAATAGGGGACTTATTTTTCTTTGCGCCTATGATCTCTTATGCATATATGGATGCGTTTCCCTTTCAACTAGGGGGTATTATTTCATCTATATAAGGTGACATATATTATGCTGACCCATTGTATTATGTTTCATGTCGACTTCATATTTATTTGTAGGGCATTTGAATAGGGGTGTTTTTGTACACTATTGGTACATTTTAAATGTTTTTATATGTTTTGCTGTGATGTTCAATAAACATTGTGTTATTTTTCTACTTTCCATGGTTGTGCGGGCCTGTTTCATAGTCCATTCTGTTTTCTTTTTTTGGTTTCCTATAATTTCATCATGCTGGTAATGTAAAGGTGAGATTAGGGATCTATATAACATCTGTGGACTGTAGTCAACTTGACACTGTGACAAGGACCATTGCGGTCTAGCTTCCAATTTGACATAGTTTATGCACAGCTAAACAGAGTTGCGAGAAAAACAATATTTTAATTCAATAACATGTTGGATGGATTGTCTAGTGGAATCACCCATATAGTTGAAGTTACATCTTCGACCACCACACTCTCCAATTGACACCTCTTGAAATACTGCAGCAATGTCAAAATATCTAGCTTCTGTTCCAGAAACTGCAGGGTCTCCTTTCTTTCCTTGTCCAACAACTTCATTAGTAGTAGCTGATGGATTGTCAAAATACGGCAAAGGAACACAAGGCTTCAGTAGTAGTGAATACTGGCCCCGTGCTATTCCTCTGGCTTTTCCAGTCATGATTTAGGCTATGTGCATACATTGCGGTTAAGCTTAGAAATTTGTGGTGCGGATTCTGCCTCTCCTGGCAGAAAACGCACCTGCGGTTCTGCAGCGTTTTTGTGCGTTTTTGCTGCGGTTTTCTTGCGGATTTGCTGCGGTTTTTACCCCTGCGGTTTTCTATAATGGAATGGGTACAAAAACGCTGCAGATTAACAAAAAAGAAGTGACATGCTACTTCTTTTAAACTGCAGCGTTTCCGCAGCGGATTTTCCGCAAAGTGTGCACACCATTTTTTTTCCTCATTGATTTACATTGTACTGTAAATCAATTGTGGATCTGCAGCGTTTCTGCACCTCAAAAAACGCTGCGGATCTGCAGAGAATCCGCAACGTGTGCACATATCTTTAATCTAGAAGTTTCACCTTCGTAATCCAGACACAGAGTCCAACACCAGTTAAGCATTCACCCTCTGCTCCTCAGCCTTTCTATCTGCCCAGTGACTGCCTCTAGGCAGAATATGATGATGGTGGTAGTAGTTGGTGCATTTAAGACACAGTCATGAAGCAGCCATAACAACTTGAATCATAATGATTTTTACCGAGATACAAGGCTCTTAAATATATGGCCTGTATATTTATTTTTTACTGATAGTGTTTAGAGCTAGGTTAACACACATCCAAAAAAGGTGAATGGAAGCCTCAAAAGCACACTTTGTAGGCCACAGATAGATGAGGTGTGTCACGGAAATACCACACTGTAATATATGTGGCCTTTTTTAAAAAGGAAAAATTCAACCCAAATTCAACCCAAAATAGTGTTTCCTGTTTAGAGCTAGGGTAACACACAGCAAAAAAAAGGTAAATGGAAGCCTGACAAACACACTTTGTAGACCAAAGATACATGAGGGGTGTGTTAAGGCTAGCGGAATGCAGATACTGCTCCTAGGCCCTAAACTATTTACTGGATTAGATGCAGTGAAAATAGAGATACACAGGCGGTATAGTTTGTTTCACAGGCGGGCTACTCTGCTGACATGCAGACACTGCTCCTAGGCCCTAAACTATTTACTGGATTAGATGCAGTGAAAATAGAGATACACAGGCGGTATAGTTTGTTTCACAGGCGGGCTACTCTGCTGACTTGCAGACACTGCTCCTAGGCCCTAAACTATTAACTAGGGTTGAGCGACCTTTACTTTTATAGGATCGGGTCGAGTTTCACGAAACCCGACTTTTTCAAAAGTCGGGTCGAGTGAAATCGGCCGATCCTATAAAAAAGTCGGGGTCGGGGTCGGCCGAAACTCGAAACCCAATGCAGTGCATTGGGTTTCCAATGGTTCCCAGGGTCTGAAGGAGCGGAAACTCTCCTTCAGGCCTTGGGATCCATATTTAAGTGTAAAATAAAGAATTAAAATAAAAAATATCGCCATACTTACCCTCTGACGCGCCCTGGTACTAACCGGGAACCTTCCTTCCTTAGAATCAGCCTTCCAGGACCTTGCGGTGATGTCGCGGTGACGTCGCGGCTTGTGATTGGTCGCGCGGCCGCCCATGTGACCGCTCGCGCGACCAATCACAAGCCGCGACGTCACCGCGATGTCACCGATATTTTTTATTTTAATTCTTTATTTTACACTTAAATCGGAATTCCAATTCCAGATTCAGAAGATTGCCGACTTCATGGCCGACCCCACACAGGGGTCGGGTCGGGTTTCATGAAACCCGACTGTGCCAAAAGTCGGCGACTTCTGAAAATTGCCGACCCGTTTCGCTCAACCCTACTATTAACTGGATTAGATGCAGTGAAAATAGAGATACACAGGCGGTATAATTAGTTTCACAGGCGGGCTACTCTGCTGACGTGCAGTCACTGCTCATAGGCCCAAAACTAATAACAGGATTAGATGCAGTAAAAATTGAGATACACAGTCGGTGTAGTTTGTTTCACAGGCGGGCTACTCTGCTGACATGCAGACACTGCTCCTAGGCCCTTAACTAATAACTGGATTAGATGCAGTGAAAATAGAGATACACAGGCGGTATAGTTTGTTTCACAGGCGGGCTACTCTGCTGACGTGCAGACACTGCTCCTAGGCCCTAAACTAATAACTGGATTAGATGCAGTGAAAATAGAGATACACAGGCGGTATAGTTTGTTTCACAGGCGGGCTACTCTGCTGATGTGCAGACACTGCTCCTAGGCCCAAAACTATTAACTGGATTAGATGAAGTGAAAATAGAGATACACAGGCGGTGTAGTTGGTTTCACAGGCGGGCTACTCAGATGACTATCAGACAATGCTACTAGCCCAAAAGGATTTTCTGAGCTAGATTACACCAAATGCTGTGACAAACACTTGCACAGCACTGGCACGGATCTGCCTGGCAAACAGTGCTATGAACTGCTGTAACCTACCCTGAAAAGGGCTGATATTACAACTAGTCCCAACTCCTCCCAACTCCCTAAACCTATCTCTCTGACAATCCGCTCCTAAAAACACTCTTTGTCTGTATAGCGCCCACAGCAGCAGCAGTGCCATCTAACACTAAGCTGCAGCAGTGAGGAAATGGTGGCGACGGGGCAAAGGGCTGGTTCTTACAGGGCAAGGACATGTGATATACACAGCCAATGACACATACCCTTGCTTGTGTGCATCACATGCACATTGCTGTGTGTGTGCGCACTGCTGGTAGGCTGAGAGACTGCACCGCCCCACTGTAAATGCGGGAAAGAAAAAAAATGGAGATCAGCGTTATTTCAGCACAGTCTATTAACAATGATGAACAGTTTTAATGAGCAAATCAAGCGAGGCTTTTGCTGAACGAACAGTTATCGAACAGAAACTCGAACAGCCGAATTTTAAGCAAATTGTTCGAGTTCGTCGAACGACTCGAACACCGCCCGAAACAGCTTGAATTTGTGATTGGCGAACAGTTCGACTCGAACACCACTCATCTCTAGTCATAAGAGGATGTGTTAGGGTTGGCGGAACGCACCGAGTATATATATGTATGTATTAATAGGTGCGTTCACAACCCGGGGTCCACCGTGCAGGAGAGGAACCTGCTGCTGGCAAATGACGGCGCTATATGGCGGTATAAGCAAACTCTGTTAACTCCACAGATTCGCTAGAAACAAGATGCTGTGTTAACCTCACAGAGGTACACAACTACCAAACAGCAAAACTGTGGTCATGCAGACAGAGAAACAGGCAAACAACTTCTCACCGGAGGTGCTGGTATTCTAGGGGCTTATTTCAGCCAAACCCTAATCACATCCAGACATGACCACACTGGTGCTGAGCTCATAGACATTGGTTTGATACTAACTTATGGCCGTGCGGCCATGCAAACCTTTTATAGCTGTAGCAGACAAGGACCTTCCCAAGTGGTCCAATAGGAGCTGCTGCAGGGCCTGAGCCTGTGACCCCCGACCTCCAATGAGAGCTTTTCCCATGGGCATGCTCAGTGTGTGCAAAGCAGGACTTAAGGTACCTTCACACATAACGATTTAGTTAATGATATCGTTGCAACGTCACGCTTTTTGTGACGTAGCAACGATCCCGTTAACGATCTCGTTATGTGTGACAGCGACCAACGATCAGGCCCCTGCTGGGAGATCGTTGGTCGTTGGGGAATGATCAGGACCTTTTTTGGTCGCTGATCACCCACTGTAATCGCTGGATCGGCGTGTGTGATGCCGATCCAGCAATGTGTTCACTTGTAACCAGGGTAAATATCGGGTTTAGTAACCCGATATTTACCCTGGTTACCATTGTAAAAGTAAAAAAAAAACAGTACATACTCACATTCCAATGTCTGTCACGTCCCCCGCCATCAGCTTCCCTGCACTGATTGTCAGCACCAGCTGTAAAGCAGAGCACAGCGGTGACGTCACCGCTGTGCTCTGCTTTACGGCCGGCGCTGACACAGTCAGTGTGGGAAGCTGACAGTGGGGGACGTGACAGACATCGGAATGTGAGTATGTAGTGCTTTTTTTTACTTTTACAATGGTAACCAGGATAAATATCGGGTTACTAAGCGCAGCCCTGCACTTAGTAACCCGATGTTTACACTGGTTACCAGGGGACTCCGGCATCGTTGAAGACAGTTTCAACGATGCCGAAGTCGTTCCCCTGATCGTTGGTCGCTGGAGAGAGCTGTCTGTGTGACAGCTCCCCAGCGACCACACAACGACTTACCAACGATCACGGACAGGTCGTATCGCTGGTCGTGATCGTTGGTAAGTCGTTTAGTGTAACGGTACCTTTAGTCCCAGAAAAGACTGCACACCGCTGACCAGTGCTGGCTACAAAAGCAGAACCTGGAAAGGCAGCAGTAACCCTTTGCACAGTATCAGGCTGAGCGAGACGCTGGGACCGACGTCTCCTCCTGAGCAGGCTCCACTGTGGCTGAAGCAGAATGGGAGATGACAGCAGACATGGCTCGAGATTTCCCCTGTGTAGTAGTAGGAACTCGACTCCTAACATTACCCCCTCTCCTAGGGCCCCCCTCCTTGGGCCTTGCTACGCTCAAAGGCTGCAATGAGCATTGGAGCCCGAATGTGCTCCCCAGGTTCTGTCCTCTGGGCCGTGACCCTTCCAGTCAACCAGATAATATTTTTTGCCATGTACCACCTTGCACCCCACGATAGAGTTCACCTCAAACTCATCCGTGGACTAACCCTATGTCCCAGCATATGACTTGGAAAACCGGGACAAATAGAAGGGCTTTAAAAGGGAAACGTGAAAGGTGTCGGTGATAGCAAGGCGCGGAGGAATAGCCAAAAGGTAGACCACAGGGTTGACCTGTTCCAGAACCTTGAAAGGGCCTATGTAGCGAGGCACAAACTTAGTGGACTCAACTCGCAGCCTGATGTTACGGGCGGAGAGCCACACAAAGTCGCCAGGAGCAAAGGTCGGAGTGGGGCGCCGATCAGCTGAAACCCTCATTCTCTCCTTGGAGGCCCCGATGGCCTCCTGTGTGCAGTCCCAAATGTCACATGCTTCCACCGCCCAGTCTGCCACCCTAGAATCGGTGGATGACACAGGCATGGGCACAGGAACACGGGGATGCTGGCCATAATTAAGGAGAAAAGGAGTCTGTTCGGTCAAGCCGGCTACGACGTTGTTCAAAGCAAATTCCGCCCAAGGTAGCAAAGATGCCCAGTCATTCTGCCTGGTGGAGACAAAATGTCGTAAGCATGTGACCAGAGTCTGGTTGGCCCTCTCTACCAACCCATTTGTCTGGGGATGGTATGCAGAAGTGAGATTCAGCTCAATGCTGAGTAAACGACAGAGTTCTCTCTAGAACCGAGACGCAAACTGAGGACCCCGGTCTCTGTTAATTTTGTCAGGCATGCCATGTAAACGGAAAACATGTTTGATGAACAACGCCACTAAAGCCCGTGCATAAGATAACCGTGGAAACGGAACCAAGAGCACCATCTTAGAAAAATGGTCAGTGACTACCCAGATAACTGTACAGCTACGAGACTTGGGTAAGCCTACAACAAAGTCCATCCCGACCATCTCCCAGGGCCTGTCTGCCACCGGCAGGGGGTAAAGTTGCCCAGCAGGCCGTTGCTGAGGAGACCGATTCTTGGCGCAGGAGACACACGCCCGAATATAGTCCCCAACATCACAGGCCATGTGCGTCCACCAGTACGTCCTCGCCAAGAGCTCAGATGTCCTTTTGGTCCCAAAATGTCCACCCACCCTGGACAAGTGAGCCCATAAGAGAATCTCCGGTAGCAAATTAGGCTTCTTTCACACTTGCATCGGTACGGGGCTGTCGCAATGCGTCGGCCTGACGTACCGACGTACATTGTGAAAATTGTGCACAATGTGGGCAGTGGATGCAGTTTTTCAACGCATCCGCTGCCCATTCTATGTCCCGGGGAGGAGAGGGCAGAGTGTGAAAGTAGCCTAAGATGGAACAAAAGTCTTGCATGGAGGCACAGACTCTAGCGAAACCGGAGCCACAGTTCTCAGGCTCTCTGAAGGGACAATAAGCCGAGGCTCCTCCTCCTCTGAAGACACTACAGAGCGAGAGAGAGAGAGCGTCGGCACAAACTTTCTTCTCCCCGGAAAGAAAATGGAGTGTGAAATGGAACCGGGAGATCTAGCCTGGCAAGAATTTAGCCACTGGGCTGTCTGTAAATACACTAAGTTTTTGTGGTCTGTGAACACCTGGAAGGGAAAGCGAGCCCCTTCCAGGAGGTGTCTCCACTCTGAGAAATCCAAATTCATAGCTAGCAACTCCCTGTCCCAGTTCATAAAATATTTTGGTCAAAAACATTTACTATTGTCGTATATACTGTAGAACCTGCTTTGTGTGAAATTTTGTTGGATTGAACTAAAAAACAAAATTTGTAAGGTGTACGCTTTGTTAATATTTAAATAAGGCTGTCTATCTCTTACCTTCAAGGGTGTTTAGATGACCCTGCTTGTAATTTTTGGCAGGTTTTGCACTTTGCATAATTTTTTTTCAGAGTGTTGGAGTACCACAAGTGTACTTTGCTCACAATATTTGAATGAGGTACTACAGTTAGTGCCTTCAAGGTTCAATGGATGACACTTCTTGTAGTTTGTGGCAGACTTCTCACTGTGCAGAATGTTTTGGGAGTGTATGAGTACCACAACTATACTCTGCTCACAATATTTGAATGAGGAACTACAGATAGTGCCTTCAAGGGTGTATGGATGAACCTGCCTGTAATTTTTGGAAGACTTTGTACTTAGTGCATAACCTTTATGATTCTTGGAGTACCACTACATGACAAATTGGACAGAATGTGAATTGAGACCCTCCTTTATGTGTAATACAGGGTGTATCTGAGTCCCTCTTCAATATAATTTTTCTTGCTTCCTCATACATTACACTGACATTTCAATTTTTTTACTGAAGATTTAAATTTTGGTTTACTTAAATTAATATTTTTTAAAAATCCTGTAAAAATGTTGCCTTGTATTAAAATCGTTTTGCAAGAATGAATGTTCCTTAACATTTTTTTTCAATTTGTTGTCAATTTTGAATGTTTGTTTGACAGCCCTTAAAGTGGAGTAAATGTCTGACACCATTGTCCTCAGCAGCTACCTGCTGGAAAAAATCTCACATTTCCCATTGACTCCCATTATACTAGTCACTTGAAATGAGCATTTGAGCATTAGGAATTGCTCAGTTCGAGTAACGAGCATCCAAGCATTTTATTATTATTATTATTTATTTATATAGCACCATTAATTCCATGGTGCTGTACATGAGAAAGGGGTTACATATAGAGTTATAAATATCGTTTACAGTAAACAAATTTACAATGACAGACTGGTACAGAGGGGAGAGGACCCTGTCCTTGCGGACTTACATTCTATGGGTCTATTTTAGCTCTATTTTAGTGCTCACTTATCTCCAATTGTAACCTTTTAAATACTTTTGGCCATCTTTGACGCAACCGGTCTAAAATACGTACAAAAAAGTTCGCTAACATTAATCTATTACATTTATTAACCAACCTTTAAATATGTTAAATGCCATTCCCCAAGATCCGCAAATCCATTTTTCTTGCAAGTTGATAAAATAAATTGTTGTATCTTAATCTTTGTCCCTAAAAAGTGAATGCTGTAAATGTTGATCAGTGAAATCTTTAGGCTTATATATTTTCAGTGACTGCTCATTCCCAATGGCATGGCTCGATTCATGCATAAAAAAAGTTTGCTGAGGTTTGGCAAAACAAGATTCCCAGATCAATTGTAATTTCCAATCTTCAGAGAGGCAACCTGCAACAAAGCAAAAAAGTGTTACTAAAGTAAAGTAACAAAAGCTTACGTCATCAAATATTTAGCAGATAATAATGACTCCCTGTCTCCAGTACAATTAACAATTTAAATTTTGTATATCAGAAACAAGAACACAACAGCATGAGAGCCAATTGACTTATGTTAGGGCTAGCGGAACGCACCAAATAATTAGATAGACGGTATAAGTTGCGTTCACAGCCCGGGTCCACCATGCAAAGATGGAACCTGCTGCTGAGTAATGATGAACTATATGGCGGTATAATGTGGATACACACATGGGTTAGCTTCACCCGGTATGAAGGAAGCGAACCCTGTTGTATCACAGGCCTGCGGTACCGCACACAGAGCGCAAGCAAGGAGTCACAGAACTCTATCCCAAGACTCAGGGAAAGAGTTCCTCTAGACCTCTTGCGCTCGACATCGCTGCTGGGGTGTCATAGTTAAACAGAAATAATAGTTTAATGCACAAGAGTGCGTGCAGTGCCGCTCTGGCGGACGCCACTAACCAACCAGACTTGGGTCAGGAAAGCACTCTATTAGCGCACGGCGACGCACTGGCGGTCACTGCAATAAGATGCTGGATCGTGTGCCAGGTGTGCAGGTAGCACTGTTGAGCGCTAGATAGCAAGCATCCACCATTCGCGAGCAGTCAACAACACTAGGAAGGAGGATGATTAAAGAGCGACAGTCACACATCTACAAAACACATTTTCAAGTATATACTAGCGCATGGCCATGCGGCCATGCAAACCTTTTATAGCTGTAGCCCTCAGTGACCTTCCTAGTGATCCAATGGGAGCTGCTGCAGGACCTGAGCGTGTGACCCCCGACCTCCAATGGGAGGTCATCCTGTGGGCATGCTCAGTATGGGAAAAGCAGGACTTAGTCCCTGAAATATAAACATAAGGATGAATGACCTTGGGGAGATCAAAACATCCAACACCGTGGAGACACCATCACGTGTTTCTCAATGCAGTGATCCACAACACTGCTCCCATCCCTTATGGGAAATATTCAAATGCATGTAGAAAAGACGCGGAGACACCATCACGTGTTTCTCAACGCAAGCAATAAATAGCCAGGTCTTTCACCGGGAAAGAACAACCACGGAAAGGGCAGCATCCAAAAAGGAAAACCACCTATGCCAAAACATGGTATCCATCCACAGACAGCTGTTTTGGGGTATTTGCCCCTCATCGGTGTGGAGTAGGAAACTGGCTATTAGGAGCAGTGCCTAGTAAAAGGACTATAAACATAAGGATGAATGACCTCGGGGAGATCAAAACATCCAACACTGCGGAGACACCATCACGTGTTTCTCAACGCAGTGATCCAGAACACTGCTCCCATCCCTTATGGGAAATATGCAAATGCATGTAGAAAAGCCGCGGAGACACCATCACGTGTTTCTCAACGCAAGCAATAAATAGCCAGGTCTTTCACCGGAAAGGAACAACCACGGGAAGGGCAGCATCCAAAATGGAAAACCACATATGCCTATGTTTTGGCATAGGGATACACGTTTAGCACTGTGATGCGTACTGTGTGCCGCACTGCAGTCTTGTTGAAAACCACTGTTAAAATTGTCTACAAGTGTGTTTCAATACTCCAGCATGCACACGTCCCTTTCCAGAGGGGAAAAAAAGACACAGTAAAAAAAAAATGCAAAATATACAAAAAGAACACACAGAAAGTGAAAAAAAATGTTGGATTACGCTTTCCTTGCCTCCTCAACCAACACTCCAACTCTTCTGTCATTTGGACCTATGCCTCGGGGTTTTTGATAGCTAGTTTAGTTTTGTAAATTGAAGGTCGTTTTAAGTCAGTTGCATAACAAAAATAAAAGACAAAAACAAAAAAAAGTATAAAAAAATTAAAAAAATTTAAAAAATACCAAAAAAGTGCTGGATTATTCCTCCCTTGACCTTTCCACATGTACCAACATGTCCACCTCTTCCTCATCTTGGACTTACGCCACCTTGCTATAGATTACTAGTTTAAGTTTTGTTATTTTAAGACAATGCTAAAAAAAAAAATAGAAAAAACAGAAAAAAACAACAAAAATACAAAAAATAGTGTTGGATTACTCTTCTCTGGAATCTTTATTTATTTTATTTTTCTCAATGATATAGCACCATTAATGTTAGGTGTCGAGTTCCCGCCGCTGCACAGGGGGAATCTTGAACCTTGTCCGCTGCGGTCTTCCATTCTTCTCCAGCCACAGTGGAACCTGCTCAGTGGAGACTTCAGGCCCAGCATCTGACTCAAGCTGGTACTGTGCAAATGGTTACTGCTGTGTTTCCAGGCTCTGCCTTTGTAGCCAGCACTGATCAGCAGCAAGCAGGCCTTTCTGAGACTAAGTCCTGCTTTTCCCATCCTGATCATGCCCACGGGATGACCTGTTGCAGCTCCTATTGGACCATCAGGAAGGTCACGGAGCGCTACTGCTATAAAAGATTTGCATGGCCGCTCAGCCATGCACTATTGTAAACTTATTTACTTGTCTGTATGCAGATGAATGCCTGTCGATGGATGAAAGCTCCAAATCATTCCCATTCCTTGTGTTGTTGCCTGCTCGTGAAAGGTACCTAGCACGAGACAGTGCTACTCTGCACATCCAGCACACAATTCAGCATCTCTCATCAGCGACCGCCAGTGCATTTCCGTGCGCTTAGTGTGCTTTCCTGGCCCTGGTTAGGGTGGTTACGCACTCTTGTGTGATAAATTATTATTATTAGTTCAGTTCTATCCCTGACACCACAGTAACGGTGTCGAGCTTAAGAGGTCTAGAGGATCTCTTTACCCGTGTCTTGGGACAGAGTTCCGTGACCTTTTACTTGCGCTCTCTGTGCAGTATCGCGGCCCTGTGACGCAACAGGGTTCGCTTCCTTCATACTGGGTGAAGCTAACCCGTGTGTGTATTCACATTATACCAACATCTTGTCCGCCATTACCGAGCAGCAGGTGTCCTTTCTGCACGGTGGACCCCGGACTGCGAACGCACCTCATATTCTCTATAATTACTATTACTATTTACTATTAATTACTATTTGGTGCGTTTACCAGTCATAACAATTAATTTTACAGCACTTTACAACTGTCCCCATTGGGACTCAAAATCTAATTCCCCTATGTGATGATAGTCACTTCACATGGCCAAGCAGTGAATTAGAGTGGTCAAGGAGTCCAAGATCAGAAGCCAGGAGGGTTCATTATAAACAGAAGGAAGAGACAAAAGTGTAGTCAGGTAACGTTCAGAAGTCAGCATATCAGGAGGATAGTGGACCAGAGTAGAAGGGGTTAAACAGGCGTATGGTCAAAATGAAGTCCAAGGTTAGGCAACAGATCAATAATACAGAACTCAAGGCACAGGGGAACAAGCCTCACAAGCTGAATGTACAACTGGCAGAGTTCTGGGAGAAACAGCTCAGTTAAGAAGCATGGCAATTACCTGGAATATTGAACACATGGAGACAGCCAATGCCTCACATTCTCAGATTGGATAGTCGAGCTGTCATTCAACACATTGACAGCTCAGCACACCTCTGTAGCTGATTGGATGGCCAAGCTGTCAATCAAAGTATTGACAGCTTCAGCACACCCCTATACCAGATTGGACGGCTGAGCTGTCAGTAACTGCATCCCAGAAACACTGAAGGATGGAACCATGACAAGCTATCAGTATATCTTTGGATTGGGGGAGAAAAACAGATTAACTGGAGAAAAAGCCATGCAAACACATGAAAACGATAAAAATTCCTTGCAGATTTTGTCATTTGTTGGATTTGAACCCAGGACCCCATCACATCCAAGCTGCATTGCTAGCCATTGAGCCACTGTGCTGCCCATCTTCTTTCACCTATACCTATGTCCACCTCCTCCACTTGGACCTGTTCCTCAAGGTTCAAGATTCTTATTTTTTACTTCTGCTCTGCTTAGCATAAGGGCCAAGACGCAGCTGTAGTGAGCAACACTATTAGGTTTTGAGTGTGCAAAATTTTCAAAAAGCACTTTTTATGTGAACTCTGCACCCGTGTCTGTGATAGTACCGTGCGTAACCAAAGGTTTTAATAATCTTTCACTATGTTAGTAAGAGTGATGTGCATCTAAACAAATTTTTCTACTCTTATGAAACCATGTCTGAAATAGTATTGTGTCAAAAGCCGCTGTGAAACTATCTGTTATCTGAAATATAGGGGGCTTTCATGTTACTGGTAGCACAAAGGTTCTGGAAAAGCGTTATTACTCCTCGCCACACAAAAGAAATTCAGCAAATTCTCCACTCCCAAATCCAAATAGCCCTCTCCGTTCTTAGATCCACAGTGTTCCTAAACCACATATAGGAAAGATATATATATCTTGGTACAGTGATAGCCAGTAGATAGAAAAATATTTAGAATTGAGAGTCCTCAGTGGTTGATACCTTTTAATGGCTAACTGAAAAGATGGTAACAAATTGCAAGCTTTCGAGACTACTCAGGTCCCTTCATCAGGAATAGACCAATACAAATTCTGAATAATCACATATTTATGCACAATACAGCCCAGTAGGTGACTACAATCCAAATCTGGAGGTGTTACAGGGAGCTGCGTGGAAATTACAACCTTTACTACAAAAAGATGCCCAATTACAATCCATTTTTCCAGACCCCCCACTACTGTGTTTTAGGCAGCCCCCAAATCTAAGTAGTATCATTGTCAGAAGTTCCCTGTCATCTCAAACATCTGCAGGAACCTTTCCTTGCAGCCAGAAAAAATGTCAAACCTATCCATTTATAATGACCACGGACAAGATAAAGATCCCCAATTCACATCAGGACTACAAGATCCCAGGAACTTTCAGTTGCATCTCATCTAATGTGGTGTATCTAATTATTTGTACTAAATGTCCAACTGGGGGTCTGTATGTAGGGGAGACAGGGCAAAAACTGAGAACAAGGATGAACTCTCATCGCCATACAATAAGAGAAAAAAGAATAGATCTACCTGTGACAAGACATTTTTGTCTCAATGATCACAGCACTATGGACATGAGATTACTTGTATTAAAGGGTAATTTCAAATCTCAGAGAGACAGCAGAGTCTGGGAATATTAGCTAATGATGACCTTTGACACACTCCATGCAGGAATGAATGTCACATGGATTTATGTATTTTTACATCATAATTTTGCTCCTCGGATCATGTGGGTGCATCACAACACAGAACCAGACCCCAATCAGAGGACGATAAAACATTCACACTCCTTATCTATGAACTGTTCCAATATTTATGGATGCAACTGTTTATCACTATCACATAATTGTAGTTCTGCTTCACATCACCTGTCTTATCTATGGCATTATTTCTGGGCTGTATTGTGCATAATTGCGTGATTCTTCAGAATTTGTATTAGTCTAAGCCTGAAGAAGAGGCCTGTGTAGTCTCGAAACCTTGCAATTTGTTACCATCTTTTCAGTTAGCCATTAAAAGGTATCAACCGCTAATGCTTGTTTCTGGAAAATACAGTGGAGTCAAAATTGTCACTTCACCTGTAGATATATTCCAAAAGGGTTTAATTTCCAAAATGGGGTCACATGAATGGCGATTCTGGTCTTCTGTCACTTACAAGCTCAGTATATGCAGTCTGCAAACTATTCTATGATAATTTGTTCCCCACAAGTCATGGTATCAATATGATTACTTCACACTTAGATGAATTAGTTCAGAGATTTTATTTGTAAAATGTTGTCACTTATGGGGGTTTTCTGCTGTTCCGGTACCTCAGGGGCTCTTTCAGTGTGTCAATTTATAACACCTATATCTCCACTACAATATGGCGTTTCTTCCCTCCTGAACTATCCACTGTGCATAAAAAGTATTTTCTGACTACAACATTTAGGGTATTGGCACAATCAGAAAAAATTGTACAGCCAACCTTCAGTCAATTTTTTCCCATTAGCCTTTATAAAAATAAAAAACTTGGAGCTAAAACCACATTTTAGTGGTAAAGATGTAATTATTAGTTTACCAACCAATGGTATAAGTTTCTGTGAGGCACATGTGGTGTTAATATGCTCACTGCACTCCTAGATTAATTCACTAAGAGTTGTGGTTTGTAAAATGTGGTCACTTATGGAGGGGTTTTGCTGTTCTGGCACCTTAAGGGCTCTGCAAATGCAGCAAAATCTAAACTCCAATATGGCGCTTCTTCCCTTCTGAGCTTCTATGAATCGCCTGAGGATTAAAAATGCTCACTACAACCCTAGATAAATTCCTTAAGATGGCTATTTTCCAAAATGATGTCACTTGTAGAAGCTTCTGCTGTTTTGGTATGTCAGGAGCTCTTCCAATATGACAGAATTCAATTTGCTCTCCGCCCGGCCATGTGCAAAATATTTTGGAGTCCATTTCCTCCTGTTACCCTTGTGAAAAGGAAAAATTTGAGGCTAAAGCAACATTTTTGTGGGAAAAATGTATTTTTCAATTTTCATGGCTCAGCATAATAAAATTCTATGAAGCACTTGTTGGTTCAAGTTGCTCAATACACATCTAGATCAGTTTCTTGAGGGCTGTAGCTTCCAAAATGGGGTCACTTGTGGTGGAATTACACTGTTTAGGCACATCAGGGACTCTGTAGACGTGACATAGCATCTGTTATCTTTTCCAGCCAATTTTGCACTCCAAAAGTCAAATGGTGGTCCTTCCCTTCCAAGCCCTGCCGTGACCAAAGAGCTGTCTAAGGACATCAGGGACAAAATTGTAGACCTGCACAAGGCTGAGATGGGTTACAAGACAATTGGTAAGCAGCTTGGTGAGAAGGCAACAACTGTTGG
This sequence comes from Ranitomeya imitator, assembly GCF_032444005.1. Taxonomy (NCBI): domain Eukaryota; kingdom Metazoa; phylum Chordata; class Amphibia; order Anura; family Dendrobatidae; genus Ranitomeya; species Ranitomeya imitator. Next base: position 649,940,214 of record NC_091282.1, on the reverse strand, counting down.
CACAATTATTAAAATATGGAAGAAACACAAGATGACTGTCAAACTTTCTCGGTCTGTGGCTCCTTACAAGATCTCACCTTGTGGGGTAAGGATCATTCTAAGAAAGGAAAGGAATCAGCCCAGAACTACAGAGGAGGACCAGGTCAATAAGCTAAAAAGAGCTGTGACCACAGTCTCAAACATTACCATTAGTAATACACTACGCTGTCATGGATTAAAATCTTGCAGGGCATGCAAGGTCTCCCCGTTCATGCCAGCACATCTCCAAGCCCGCTTGAAGGTCATAATGACCAACTGGAAGATCTAGAGGAGGCATGGGAGAAGGTCATGTGATCAGATGTGACCAAAATAGAACTTTTTGGTATCAACTCTACTCGCCGTCCTAACTGTGAAGCTTGCTGGGGGAAGGAAACATCATACTTTGGTTTTCTGCAAAGAGGACAGGATGACTACACTGTAATGGAAGGGAGGATGGATGTGGTAATGTATCTCAACATTTTGACAAACAACCTCCTTCCCTCAGTAAGAGCATTGAAGAAGGGTGGTGGCTGGGTCTTCCAGCATGATAATGACCTGAAGCACACAGTCAGGGCAGCAAAAGAGTGGCTTTGTAAGAAGAATTTCAAGGTCCTGGAGTGTCCTAGCCAGTCTCCAGACCTGAACCCAATAGAACATCTTTGGAGGGAGCTGAAACTCAATGTTGCTCAGAGACAGACCCAAAACCTGAAAGATCTGGAGAAGATCTGTATGGAAGAGTGGGTCAAATTCCCTTCTGCCGTGTGTGCAAACTTGGTCAAGAGCTACAGGAAACGTCTGACCTCTGTAATTTCAACAAAAGTTTCTGTATCAAATATTAAATTCTATTTTTCTCTTGGATCAAATACTTATTTCACCCAATAAAATGCTAATTAATTATGTAAAAATCATACAATGTGAATTTCTGAATTTTTTTTAAGATTCTATCTCTTACAGTTGAAGTGTACCAACAATAAAATACAGAAATATCCATTCTTTGTAGGTGGGAAAACTTGCGAAATCAGCAATGTGTTAAATACTTATACATAAAAATAAAATTCAAAATAAACCGTGGGCGCTTGCGTTGTTTAGGATAACCGCTGCAAATAATGGAACAATACCAGCCTTTTTGTCCCTGTATTTTTTGCCATCAAGGAATTTATTACATGTGCCACAGAAGGAGTAATCTATGCCATGAAATGCACTTGTGGCAAACTATACATAGGAAGAACAAAACGTCCACTATACGTGAGAATAAGAGAACATCTGCATAATATTAATAAAAAATTCACTGGCCACCCACTTTCCAACCACTTTTTAATACACCATGGAGACTCAGTTAAAGGCACCACCATCACAGGCCTTCAAATAGTTAAAAAAAAGATGGAGAAAGAGGAATTATATCCATCAAATGCCCCGCGAGGAAAGTAGGTGGATTCTTGAATTGGAAACCCTAATGCCAATGGGCCTCAATAGTCAGATTGAATTGTTTGCCTTTAATGCATAAGGACTGCCAGATGATATAAAAGGACCCACGGCTTATAATAGACCATCCCTGAAGAAGGAACCTGTAAATTCCAAAACGAGTAGGACAATTGGTCTAGCTTATACCCCGTAGCCAGGCACGTGATCTATCACATGACCATGATGTCACGTAAGGTTCTGCAAGCTCAGCGTACCATACTGGCTTTCTTAGCGGTATCCAGCTGTCGCGCAGCGCAGACCGCAGCTATCGCAGCTATAGAGGGACGTCTGTCACCTGCTGAGACAGCGTCCCAGAATACTGAATGCTACTACGCAGTGGGAACTTGATATCGAATGAGGACACTATCAATTTCAGCAGTCCCGCAGCTTACACGGTAACACTTACAAAGCAGAGTACTATCCTGTCAGCAATATTATTTATTGTGTCACATATATTCACATGCTCACATGCTTTAACCAATGTTTGTCCAATATTAGGATATAATACAGCGCAAATACAACATTTTGATTAGTAAATACTTATGCTCCCCTCTGTATATAGTAAAAAAAACTCATAGCCCTAGAAATGGAGCAGCATGCATTTTTTTTAAATTGCTGATTTGGGCTGCTGATGTCAGTACCCAATATACTGCACTTATGGCACCTATAGATAGCATTATCAAATTTACAGGAGAAGGTCTTCTACTTCCTTTGGACAGTTCAGGAGAAAACACAGGAATAAAAAACTTGTAAACCCCAATTGCGGAACCTTTCAATCTACTTTCAAAATATTCAATGGTTATATTTTTATCAAATGTAACCCTTTGCTACTACTTTACTGCTTATAATCACATTGCATTTTAACATGTGACCAAATAATTGGGTCAGATTGGCCTGCCAGAGCATGCGTATCAATCTTTGTGACGACAAGGATAACGATCCCTGGAGATTTAGCACTAGACGACCCCATTTTGAGTTGACTTTAGAACCAATATTTACTATTAAGTTCTAAGTCTTACCCAACCTAACCAAGTTCCTCTCTTCTTTTTTTCAGTTGCACTAGTTTCATGTGTAGGCTATACAGTATTTGTAATAATGACTTATAGAGCTCTGTATGTTATGTTGTATTATTCCTACATATACTCTTTCCGTTGTTCGTAAACTATCCATGCAAAATGAATACAATGTACAATTTTTACTTGACCTTCAGCGATGTTTTAATATCATTTTAAGAACTAAATCTTACATTGTGGCATCAAAATCAGTAATGTATGACATTACTTATTGTTTTTCTGATGGCTTCTTTAATATCCTTGTTTCTTATACTGTAGATGATGGGATTTAGCATTGGAGTCACCACTGTGTAGAGGATCGTCACAACTCTGTCTTGCTCTGAAGAGGAAGCAGATCTGGGATGTAGATGCATAAACATGATGGTGCCATAGTAGAGAGATACTACAAATATGTGGGAGGCACATGTCGAGAACACCTTTTGACGTGCCTTATTAGAACGGATTTTTAAGACAGTTATGGTAATGCAAAGATAGGACAAAAGAATTAGGAAAAAAGAACCAAGAGCAACTATAGCACCTGAAATATACTCTGCCAACTCATTGTAAAAAATGTCTCCGCAGGAAAGTCGGAAGAGTGGAGGCATTTCGCAGAAAAAGTGATTGATCAGGTTAGATTTACAGTAGGGAAGTTGAAATGTTAAAAAAGTAAGAATAAATGAATTTATAAAACTCAAAATCCAACATCCAGTGACCAGACTTACACACAGTCTCCTGTCCATGATTGATGAGTAACGCAATGGGTTACATATAGCTATATATCTATCATATGCCATGATGGCCAGGAGAAAACATTCAGTGCCACCTAGAGCCAAATGAAAATACATTTGTGCCGCACATCCAGCAAAATAAATACTTCTATCCTTTGATATTGTGTTTAATAAAATTTTGGGGACTACAGTGGAGGAGAAGCAAATATCAACCATTGACAGGTTACTCAATAAAAAGTACATGGATATCTGAAGTTTGGGGTTGAGTTTAACCACAATTATCAGTAAGAGGTTTCCGCCTAAGGTTAACATGTACATAATCGAAAACAACACGAAGAAAAGAATCTTAAGACCAAAAATATTGGAAAGTCCCAGAAGAATAAAAGTTCTTACAAAAGTTTGGTTCACATGATCAACAGCATTGACATACATATTTTTTGGTGGGTGAAATTGAGTCTACTAATGAATAGTCAAATACTAATCTTGGGAATACTGAAATATATTTAAATTGAAATTATGAATTAAAATCTTATTAAAAGTGAATTATTGGCTCCAAAAGTTTAAAAATCAGCATAAAAAAGATGAGCCAGCAAAGATTGCAAAAATAGAAAATCAGATTTCTACAAAACATAACACTATTAGGTTAGTATAAGGAATAACCACCTGGACTTAGCACTAGTATACTGATCGGCTTAGTCTTGGAAAATAGAGTATTTACTGTAAATTTCCTGATTGTAAATTTGTAATTAATCTGGATAACTATAACAATCATTTCATCATTATGGAGATGTTCACCATCTATGTTGTGTTCCCGTATGCTATACTTATGAAGCTGGGTACACAACTAATTCAGGTAGTGGCTTTAAATTCTATCTTGCAGCTATTTTTTATTCCTATGAGCATGGTCCAATTAAAAATGTACAATTTATTTGGCTTGACGACATGAGAGACAATTAGCTGTGTAGCATTGTCTTTGGAGAGAGGTTATCAGAGATTATAGAAAGCAATTGTCTAGAGTCAATGTTAGTTTAGCTAGAAAAATTAAAAATAAAAAACTACATTTTGGGGTTTAAACTAGTTTTTTGAGGCTTTTATAGCAATGAAATGTACCAAAGAAGATGCAATGCTCTATGGGTGAACAATATGATACCGATAAATTTGAAAAACGTTTATAGAGGCTCATGTAGCAACTAAATGTACCCAAGAAGATTTACCGAAATATCCTATGGGTGAGCAATATAATACCGATAAATTTTGAACAAGTTGTTTTGATGGTTATATTCTAAGGAAATGTACTCCAGACCATGGAAAAGTCTATGGGTGACCAATATAATAACAATAAAATGTTAAAGTTTTTGTTATATACCAACAAAATGTATCAGAGAACACGTTATACTGTATGGCTGAGAAATGGAACCCAGCAAAATGTTTTAACTTTTTTTATAGTCTTATATATCACAAAAATTTACCCAAGACCTCGGAATAGTATATCGGTAAGAAATGTTAACGGGTCTGTTTTGACCCGTGTCTTAAGTCACCCCTAGGATACCCTAAAAACAGTTATTTATGATCCAATTTGATTCTTACCTCTTAGTTACCTTGTTAGCGTTTCTCATCCATGGAAGGATTGATTTTAATATTTTTGTTGTGGCCCCCTGGGTCTTTCATTTGAGAGCATACCCTTCATTTTCAATATAAAAATATTGTCAAATGAACCTCAAGAGAATAATATAAACTTAAAAAAGTTTGTTATATTACCTGACTATTACTGAAGGGTTTTAGAACGCATTTCTTAAATGTAAAATAAATACACATATATATATTTTATATTATTAACTCTAGCAACATCTATGGTGTTACGGGTCAATTTTGACCCATATCTAACTACTTTATGAAAAAGGCAAAAAACTGATTTTTCTTTTATAGAACTTTAATACAAATTAAAGATGAAAATTATATTAACATTAATAGCAATAATAATAATAAAAAAGTAGCTTTGCTAGGTCAAAGAAACAAACAACAATCAATCAAGCAAATCAAATCAACAGAAATCAAGTACTAGTTTTTAGGCTGGTTTCACATTTGCGTTTTTTTTTGCGTTTTTGCGCAAAAAAAGCATGCGTTTTTTTCTCTATACTTAACATTAAAAACGCATGCTTTCTTTGCATGCGTTTTGACGCGTTTTTACAATGCATGCGTTTTTTCTCTGCATGCGTTGTGTTGCACAAATGCAACATGTAGTAATTTTAGCTGCATTTTTTTGCGGCAAAAAAAAACGTATTGATGTCTATGTAAACGCATGCGTTTTTAAGCACATGCGTTTGCATGCGTTTTTATAGAAAAACACAAGAATACACACTGAAAAGCCACCCCCCAACCCTAACCCTAACCCTAAGGGATCCTAACCCTAACCCTAAGGGTTAGGGTTAGGATCCCTAGGGTTAGGGTTAGGGTTAGGATCCCTAGGGTTAGGGTTAGAGTTTATGTTTTAGGGTTAGGGTTAGGGTTAGAGTTTGTGTTAGGGTTAGGGTTTGGGTTAGGGTTAGGGTCCCTAGGGTTAGGGTTAGGATCCCTAGGGTTAGGGTTAGGGTTAGAGTTTGTGTTTTAGGGTTAGGGTTAGAGTTTGTGTTTTAGGGTTAGGGTTAGGGTTAGGATCCCTAGGGTTACTAAGGATCCTAACCCTAACCCTAACCCTAGGTATTTCTGTTTATAGTGGGTTTTCTAGTTGATTTTGATGATTGGCAGCTGTCAGACACTTCTCATCATGCGTTTCAAAAACACAAACGCATGAAAAAACGCATGTAAATGCGTCAAAACGCCGTGTTTGTGTTAAAACATGCAAAAATGCATGCGCTTAAAAAACGTAGCATTTAAACGCATTTTTTCACCAAATGTGTTTGCGTTTAAAACGCTGCATTTTTAAACGCAAATGTGAAACCAGCCTTAGATGCATTAGTATTTAGATGCATGTGTGGCAAAAAGTGACACTTTTTGTGTGTTCTTTGCAGAGGTATTTTTTGCAGGCGAAGCACGATGTGTTTGTCTTTCTGTCCTTATTGCTAGGGCCGACCTGACACCTCTTTCTTTTAGAATCAGGTGGTCTCACTGGGGTTGTGGCTGTTGTGGCTGATGTTGAGGCAGGCCTGGTAGAGGAGGATACTGGTGATGATGCTCTTTGCATTGCTGTGGGTGTGGACGAAGCACTTGTTTAGCTCTGGAGTTGTCGGACCAAGGCTGCAGCAGCTGGGTCTCGGGGCACTCGTTCCCTTTGGTCAATGTGCGCCTTGACAAGGGATCTTCCTAGTTCCTCAAGAAACATCCTCCGCTTGTTTTTTTTCTTTGAATTCCATCATTGGTGAATGTGGGTCCACAACACAAATGAATTGCATGCTGACACATCAAGGATGTTGTAAAATACAACCATTGGCCATCTCCTAGTCATTCGCTGGCAAGTGTAGGTGGCAGTCAGCTTGTCCAGGTTGTCCACTCCTCCTTTGTTTTTGTTATAGTCCAGGATGATTCTGGGCTTTTTGTCATTTCCTGATGACACAGCTGCATCTTTGTGAAGTGTGGACATCAGTACCACATTCTGTCGTTTTTTGGGGGCAGTATGAAACAGCAGTGGTGGTGTCTGTAAAAAAAAACTTTGAGGAAAGTAGAGCCCTGTCCTTCATCTGCAACAATTCAGCGGGCAGCTCAGGTTTGTTTTTTTTTCACTGTACCCACCATGGTGATTTTCCTCCTGAGAAGTTCTTGTCCAAGGTCATAGCTGGTAAAAAAAATTGTCACAAGTAATGTTGTGACCCTGCAGTCCAGTAGTCATATCGAGGACTACACGTTTTCCTTGTTTTTTTTCAGGGATGCCGCTTGCAGACTTGCCTGTGTAAATCTGTAGATTCCATGCATAGCTAGTTTTTGCATCACAGGCTGCCCAGATTTTTATGCCGTATTTGCCTGGCTTTCTTGGCATGTATTGCCGGAAGGGGTATTGTCTGCAGAAAGGGAGAAAATGTTCGTCTACTGTGACCTCTGGCCCTGGGTTGAACATCAGTGGAAGGAGCTGCACCCATTTCTCCCAAACATCCCTGATGGGAGCAAGTTTGTCAGATTTTGTTCTGGTGTCTCTGTTGTCAAATCTGAGGACTCTTGATATCATTTGAAACTTTTGAAGTGACATTGTTGCCCGGAAAATATTCCTGCCTGTCGATGCGTCCCAGAGACTATCAGTGGCCTCATTGCAGGATTTGTACACTCCAGCAAGGAGAAGAACACCAATGTAGGCATCCAGGACATCATCATGAAGGTCATTCCACATGTTGCCGTGGACTTTTTTTCCTTCAAGGTTTGTCATGGCAATAATGACTTCTTTTATTGACAATGGCATAAACAGATCAAAACATGTCTTGATGTCACTTACACTTGTCACAGCAAACCTTGTGATCCCAAGGGTCATTTTTATGACATTTGCAGCATCTGCCCTGCCATGTACATTTGGAGGTATTAAGCTCCAACTGATCTTGCCACTTTTGGATTTGAATCTTTCAGCGTGAGCACCTTCAGCACCAGTGACCTCCTCATCAGACTGATCAGAACTGTGTGTGTCTTCCGGTTGATACTCCGCATCATCTTCCTCCTCGGTAAGGCTAGTTTCACATTTGCGTTTAAAAACGCAGCGTTTTAAACGCAAACGCAGGTGGTGAAAAAAACGCATGTAAACGCGTGCAAACGCTGCGTTTTTTAGACGCATGCGTTTTTGCATGTGGTAAAAAAAACGTGGTGTTTTGACGCGTTTACATGTGTTTTTTCCTGCGTTTGCGTTTTTGACAGCTGCCGATTATCAAAATCAACTAGAAAACCCACTATAAACAGAAATAGCTAGGTTTAGGGTTAGGATTAGGGTTAAAGTTAGGGTTAGGATCCCTAGGGTTAGGGTTAGGATCCCTAGGGTTAGGGTTAGGATCCCTAGGGTTAGGGTTAGGGTTAGGATCCCTTTAGGGTTGGGGTTAGGGTCATGGTTAGGATCCCTTTAGGGTTAGGGTTAGGGTTGGGGGTGGCTTATCAGTGTGTATTCTTGTGTTTTTCTATTGAAACACATGCGTTTAAAAACGCAAGCAAACGCATGTGCTTAAAAACGCATGCGTTTACATAGACAGCAATACGTTTTTTTTCCGCAAAAAACGCATGCGTTTTTTTCCGGCAAAAATGCCTCTAGAAATTACTACATTTTGCATTTCCGCAACAAAACGCAAGCATAGAAACGACGCATGCGTCGTCAAAATGCGGCAAAACGCATGCAAAAAAGCATGCGTTTTTAATGTTAAGTACAGAAAAAAAACACATGCCTTTTTTTGCGCTAAAACCCAGCTGCAAAAAACGCAAATGTGAAACCAGCCTAACCTGTTCATCTGTGTCAGTTTGCTGCTGTGTGTCCTCATGATTCATTATCATCTAAGATATGATCCAGAATTTGGCTTACATCAAATCTTCTCCTCATTGTTGCATGTGTAAACTGGAGATGTATACTCTGAAAAGTACCAACTCTAAGCTGGCTGTGGGCTGTTGTCTGTTTTTGTTTATGAGTTTTGTTTATGAGTTTTGTTTGTGTTTATGAGTTCAGTTTTGGTACTTATTATTGTTTTTTTACTCTTATATTAGACCTGGGTCGAAATTGACCCCAACAACACAAATGTTATAATTTTAATAATAGCATTTTACAATTTAGTAAAATAGTTTTATTTTATTGTATTTTGTTTAACAATAAGTTCCTGAAAAAGTCAAAAAGTCTTGACGCAATAAACAAATGTATGCAGAATTTGTAAGCTTTTAAAACCTAAAATGGGTTCGTCACGACTCTAACACTAGAGGAAGGTTTTAAAGAACGACTTGCACTCATCAACACACATATACGTTTTCAAATGTACACTAGCGCATGGCCATGACCATGGCCTGACCACTTACGCTCAACACCACAACTGGGTGTCAGAACAAACTAAAGAAGTTTGAAGCACAAGAGTGCGAGCAGTGCCACACTGGCGGACGCCACTAACCACCCAGGCTAGGGTTGGAAAGCGCTTTATAACGCACGGTGCCGCACTGGATGCTGTAACGTATGTTTTTGTGCTGAGACGCTGTAGCTTATGCTAGATGCTGATATCTAAGCCGGGCGCTAGATAGCATACATCCGCCTTTTGCGAACAGTCATACACAAGGGAGGGGATGTTTAAAGAACGACTTGCACTGATCAACACACATACGGTTTCAAATGTACACTAGCGCATGGCCGTGAGGTCATGCGAACCTTTTATAGCTGCAGCATGTACAGGACCTTCCCAGAAGGACCAATGGGAGGCTGCTACAAAAGTTGAGCACCTCCAGGACCTTCCTGGAGGACCAATGGGATCTGCTGCAGTATCTGAGCATGTGACCCTTGATCTCCAATGAGAGATCTTGCCCTGGGCATACTCAGAAGGGGAAAAGCAGGACTTAGTGACAAAAGTGTCTTCTCGCCGCTGCCCAGCACTGGCTTTAATGGTAGAAGCTAGAAAAGCAGCAGTAACCCTTTGCACAGTGAGACTGAGCACGATGCTGGGACCGACATCTCCGCTGAGCAGGCTCCACTGCGGCAGAAAAAGAATGGGAGACCGTAGCGGAGATGGCCCGAGATTCCCCCTGTGCAGAGGCGGGAACTCGACCCCTAACAACACTTCCCTGTCTCCACCATGATGATGACTCTCCATCTCCTTCTCCTTCTCTTTCTCATCATTCCCATCCTTAGTCCATCCATGTAGGAGAGATGAAATGAATGTTGTGTGGCTACTAGCCTGTCTTGCACTAGCCATAAGCTCCTGCTCTTCTTCTTACTCCTCCTCAGTGTTTACTTGCTCATTGTTAACCAATCTGTGCTGAACAGATGAGATGAGGGTGGGCTGGCTACAATCGGTCTGTATTATGTCTTCCCCAATCCCCACCTGGCCTGCAAGCAAAGCTTCATGTTTAATTACAAGCAGTGACTGTTTAAGTAGGCACAAAAACAAGATAGCTTCGCTGACTATTGGGTCATTGCTGCTCACCATCTTTGTGGAGTTCTCAAAGTCTCTCATGCACAGTGAGGAAAGACTAAGTGCAACAAGAAGGGATGAGGGGAAGGAATCCCAAATGCTAGAGAATGGGGGAGTGGAAACCCCCTAGGCAGATCTAATAGCACCCTACCATTCCTATATTGGTACCATACCAATCTCCGAGAAGAAAACCTAAGCCCTGTATATCCTTTGAGCTAGGCCCTGAACAGGGAAGGGGTGATAGGCACTGGTCAGTTCCAGCTGCACACTAAAGGCCAGAAAGGAGACAAACAAGGCTGGAGAAACTTAACCTGAGCAGGCTCCAGAGAGGTAACACCAAACATCCTCCAAGAGCACAAAAGAGGAAGAAAGCCGACTGCAATAGCTCCAAGCCTTCACAAGGAAAAATGTGAATATTACCGGAGGCTTCCTGAAGTAGACTGAGAGTCTATAAACACCCAGGTCAATGTGTGTCAATTAGAGCCAGAGGGAGATTTTCACTGGGTCCAAAAGTCAGAAGGATTAATAAAGCATCTGCAAAGCCAAACACAGAGACCTCATGCAGCCAGATGCAGAGCGACAGTCTGTTGCATCTGACACACCAGTTACAATGTCTTGGAGAACCCCCAAAATGCCATACATCCATACCCACTCTTCAGTTGTTAGGTGCAGAAGCTGGCTAGAATATCAATGGGAGTTTTGGAGCTGGAACTCAACCACAGGCCTCTTCTGCTCACAAAGCCTTGCCAGCATGTGTAGTGTGGAGTTTCAGCATGTGGTGATGTTGCATACCAATCAATAAGTTGGCATTTACATGTGCTGCTGCAGCAGCACTGCCAGAACAGCAGAAGCTGTAGCCAACTTGCAGAAATGGGCACTGATGCAGCGAAACTTGAGTAGAAGCTCTGGCAATCTGAGTTTTCAAAAGCCGCTGAACTACCAAGTTGAGAAAACAGTGGGTACGGAAAGTATTCAGACCCTGTTAGGGTTGGCGGAACGCACCAAATATATATTGTTTATTAAAAGGAATTGGTGCGTTCGCAACCCGGGATCCACCGTGCAGGAAAGTACCTGCTGCTAAATAATGGCGGCTCTATATGGCGGTATATACTAACTCTGTTAGCTTCACAGAGTAACCGCGAGAGGTGAGCTCTGTGCCCTGTTAGACTTTCACAGAGGCACAGGCCAGCTACCCAGATGTGAGCAGTGAGTGGTCATGCATGCATACTCAATCTCCTCGCCGGAGGAGCCAGCATTCTAGGGGCTTATTTCAGCCGGGTCCCTGAACACACTTATACACAATCTCCTCGCCGGAGGTGCCAGCATTCTAGGGGCTTATTTCAGCCGGGTCCCTGAACACATACAAACACATGACCACATTGGCGCAAAGCATATAGCAAAAGACGACACTAGCGCATGGCCGTGCGGTCATGCGCAGTTTATATAGTTGCAGCACAGGAAGCTGCTACTGAAGTTTTTGCCCTTTCAGGACCTTCCAGAAGGACCAATGGAAAGTGCTGCAGTACCTGAGCATGTTTTGCCCTTTCAGGACCTTCCAGAAGGACCAATGGAATGTACTGCAGCACCTGATGTTAGGGGTCGAGTTCCTGCTTCTGCACAGGGGGAATCTCGAGCCACCTCTGCTGCGGTCTCTCATTCTTGTCCAGCCACAGTGGAGTCTGCTCAGCAAGGACGTCGGTCCCAGCGTCTTGCTCATTCTCACTCTGTTCTGAGAGTTACTGCTGCTTCTCCAGTCTCTGCTATTAAAGTCTGTGCTGGTCAGCAGCGAGCAGACTTCGCTGGGACTAAGTCCTTGTCTGCACGTACTGAGCATGCCCAGCGTAAGGTCTCCCGTTGGAGATCGAGGGTCATGTGCTCAGGCTCTGCAGCACATTCCATTGGTCCTCTTGGCAGGTCTTAGAAGGGCAAAAGTGCTGTGGCCACTTCCTGTGCTGCTGCTATATAAACTGCGCATGACCGCACGGCCATGCGCTAGTATTGTCAAACAATTGCTAATGTGTGTATGTTGTGAGTGCAAGTCGTCCTTGGATACCCCTACCCTATAGTATGACTGTTCGCGGAAGGTGTATGGCTGCTACCTAGCGCCCGACTTATCCTACAGCACTAGTCACACATTATAGCGTCCAGTTGCTGTGACCGCCAGTACGGCGCCGTGCACTTCCTCTGTGCTTTCCTTACCCAAGCCTGGGTGGTTAGTGGCGTTCGTCAGTGCGGCACTGCATGCTCTTCTGTTTCATTTCACACCCAGTTGCGGTGTTGCGCCAGCAAGGGTCTAATCGGACTTCAATCCCAGTTGGGGCTGAGTTCGCTGACTACTTGCTCGCGCTTTAGGTGCGGTACCGCGGTCCTGTGCCTTAACAGGATTGCTTCTTTCACGCTGGGTGAGGTTATCCCATGCGTGTATACTCTAGTGTACCACCATATAGTCTGCTAATTGCTAGCAGCAGGTTTTCACCTGCACGGTGGACCCCGGACTGCGAACGCATCTATACCATCTGTCTTGGTGCGTTCCGCCAGTCCTAGCAGAATACTAGCGCCAGGGTCTGGCTAGTAAAATGGCGGACGAGCAGCGTTTACAGCGGTACATCCAGCAGCTGGAGGGAAGGTTGGCGGCTCTTGAGCGTTCAACCTCAGCTGTGGATGTTACTGCTGTCGCTGTTCAGGCTGCAAGTGTGGCTGCAGCTACCTTGTCCACTGCCGCTCCTGTACCGACGCTATCTCGCCTCCTGCTACCAGAAAAATTTTCTGGTGACAGTAAGTCCTGTAGGGGTTTTGTGAGTCAGTGCTCAATACATCTCGAGCTTCTGGCCTCTCGTTTCCCTACAGAGCGGGCTAAGGTGGGCTTTATAATTTCCTTATTGTCGGACAGGGCGTTGCAGTGGGCTACGCCGCTGTGGGAGCGTGGCGATCATGTGGTGCAGAGTGCTCCGTTATTCCTGAGCACTCTGAAACAGGTCTTTCTAGGACCTCGTGTCACCCATGACACGGCGCTCCAACTGTTGGCACTGACTCAGGGCTCGTCCTTGGTCAGCCTTTTTGCCGTCCATTTCCGCACTCTGGCATCTGAGCTGGAGTGGTCGGATAAAGCCCTTATCCCTATATTTTGGAGGGGGCTGGCTGACCACGTTAAGGATGCTCTGGCCACTAGGGAGATTCCCGCCACACTGGAGGAGTTAATAGCAGTATCTACTCGCATTGACCTCCGTTTTCACGAGCGGAGGTTAGAGCGAGCCCAGTGTAGGCAGAGGTTTCGGCTGGCTCCCACCTTCGCCAAACCTTTGGAATCTCCAGTCCAGGCTCCTGAGTTCCAGGAACCTAAGGTGGTGTCACGAGCGGGATCTAAGTCCCAGACCGCTCGTGCACTCCAGGGTTGCCATGTTTGCCAACAGTCAGGACATCTTGCCACCAGATGTCATCAGCGGTCGAGGAAACGTCAGCATCTAGTGGTAGTAGGTGGAGGTGCACTAGACACTGCGACGTTTGCCTCCAAATTGTCCTTTAAGGGGACAATTACCTTTGGCTCATCCTCCCACTCGGTAGACCTCTGCGTGGATTCTGAGGCGGAGGGCAATTTTATGTCTTCTGCCTTCGCCCAACGTCACGCAATACCCCTGGTTATGCTATCTCAACCAGTAACGGTACGAGTGGTGAATGGGTCGACACTCCCCGCACAGATAGCACATCAGACCATCCCTGTTACTCTGTCCCTGTCGCCATCCCATCAGGAGATTATTTCTCTGCTCGTCATTCCTGAGGGTATTGATGAGGTCCTGTTGGGGATACCTTGGCTACGGTACCACTCTCCTCACATCGAGTGGTCCTCAGGCAGAATTCTGGGATGGGGTGAATCATGTGGGGGTAGGTGTCACCGAGAGTGCGTTCAGGTTGCTACTACTGAGGTACCCGCAGATCTATCCTCTCTCCCCAAGCAGTATTGGTCTTACGCAGACGTGTTCTCCAAGAAGGCGGCGGAGACCCTTCCGCCCCATCGCCCCTATGACTGTCCTATCGATCTCTTGCCTGGTGCGGAGCCTCCCCGGGGTCGAGTTTATCCATTATCTCTCCCGGAAACGGAGGCCATGTCTCAGTACATTCAAGAGAATCTGACAAGAGGGTTTATCAGGAAGTCAGTGTCACCTGCTGGGGCAGGGTTCTACTTCGTGCAGAAGAAGAATGGGGAGCTACGTCCATGCATAGACTACAGGGGTCTTAACGCTATCACCGTTAAGAACAAGTATCCTTTGCCCTTGATATCTGAGCTCTTCGATAGGCTTAGATCTGCGGGGTGCTTACAACCTGATTCGCATCCGTGAGGGGGACGAATAGAAAACGGCGTTTAACACCAGAGATGGGCACTATGAGTATCTGGTGATGCCCTTCGGGCTCTGTAATGCCCCAGCCGTTTTTCAAGACTTTGTCAAAGACATCTTCCGGGATATGCTTTCCACCTCAGTTGTAGTCTATCTGGATGATATTCTCATCTTTTCTCCAGATATTGACTCCCACCGGAGAGATGTTGGCAGAGTCTTCGACCTCCTACGGGCAAACTCTCTTTACGCTAAGTTGGAGAAGTGTATGTTTCAGCAGGAGTCTTTGCCGTTCCTGGGCTATATCATCTCCGCCCAGGGATTGGCTATGGATCCTGCCAAACTACAGGCTGTGATGGACTGGCAAGAGCCCCATTCTCTTAAAGCGGTGCAGCGCTTTATGGGGTTCATTAACTATTACCGCCAGTTCATTCCCCACTTCTCAACTCTGGTAGCTCCCTTGGTAGCCCTCACCAAGAAGGGAGCGAATCCTAAATTGTGGTCGGAAGAGGTCTCCAAGGCCTTCACTTCTATTAAGTCCCACTTTGCTAGCGCTCCCATCTTACATCGTCCCGATGTGGATAAGCCATTCCTAATGGAGGTGGATGCCTCGTCCGTTGGTGCTGGAGCAGTCCTCTACCAGAAGGATGCTCAAGGTCGGAAGCATCCATGCTTCTTCTTCTCTAAGACTTTCTCACCAGCGGAGAGAAACTACTCCATCGGGGATAGGGAGCTGCAAGCAATGAAGTTGGCCTTTTCAGAGTGGAGACATCTTCTGGAAGGTGCGCGGTTTCCCTTCCAGGTTTACACTGACCACAAAAATTTGGTCTACTTACAGACAGCCCAGCGGCTAAATTCTCGCCAAGCCAGATGGTCCTTGTTCTTTTCCCGGTTCCACTTTTCTCTTCATTTTCTCGCCGGGGAGAAGAATATTCGTGCTGATGCTCTCTCTCGCTCCCTTATGTCAACTGAAGAGGAGGAAGAGGAGCCTCGGCTTATTGTTCCCTCTGAGAGCCTGAGAACCATAGCACCGGTTTCGCTTGAGTCTGTGCCTCCGGGCAAGACTTTTGTGCCCATTAATTTGCGACCGGAGGTTCTCTCTTGGGCTCATTCGTCCAGAGTGGGTGGACACTTTGGGACAAAGAGGACATCTGAGCTACTGGCGAGGACGTACTGGTGGCCGCATATGGTCCGGGATGTCAGGGATTATATTCTGGCGTGTGTCTCCTGCGCCAAAAATAAATCTCTGCGTCAAAGGCCAGCTGGGTTGCTCTATCCCTTGCCGGTGGCAGATAGGCCCTGGGAGATGGTCGGGATGGACTTTGTCGTGGGTTTGCCCAAGTCTCGCGGCTGTACCATCATTTGGGTCATCACCGATCATTTCTCGAAAATGGTGCATTTGGTGCCGCTACCACGGTTACCTTCTGCACGGGCCTTGGCTGTGTTGTTCATTAAGCACATCTTCCGCCTACATGGTATGCCTGACAAAATTGTCAGTGACCGGGGTCCCCAGTTTGCGTCTCGGTTCTGGAGAGAGCTGTGTCGTCTTCTCAGTATTGAGTTGAATCTCTCTTCCGCTTATCATCCCGAGACGAATGGGTTGGTAGAGAGGGCCAACCAGACCTTGGTCACATACCTGCGACATTTTGTTTTAGCCAGGCAGGATGACTGGGCATCCTTGCTATCATGGGCAGAGTTTGCGCTGAACAACGCCGTAGCCGACTCCACTGGACAAACCCCATTCCTCCTCAACTATGGTCAGCATCCACGGGTACCTGTGCCTATGCCCGTGTCTTCCGCAGACTCCAGGGTGGCAGACTGGGCTGTGGAGGCACGGGACATTTGGGACCGCACTCAGGATGCCATTCGGGCCTCTAAGGAGAGAATGAGGTCCTCCGCCGATGCTCATCGGCGCCCCGCCCCGTCCTTTGCTCCTGGCGACTTGGTGTGGCTCTCCGCCCGTAACATCAGGCTGCGAGTTGAGTCCACTAAATTTGCTCCTCGCTACTTGGGTCCCTTCAAGGTCCTCGAACAGGTTAATCCTGTGGTCTACCGTCTGGCCCTTCCTCCACGTCTTGGTATCACCGACACCTTTCATGTGTCCCTCCTTAAGCAAGTATACATGTCTCGGTTTTCTGAGTCATCTGCCGGGACATCGGGTTCGTCTACGGACAATTTCGAGGTGAACGCTATCTTGGGGTGCAAGTTGGTACGTGGCAAAAAATTTTTTTTGGTGGACTGGAAGGGTTACGGCCCTGAGGATAGGTCCTGGGAGCCTGCTGAGCACATTCGGGCTCTGCAGCTCATTGCTGCCTTCGAACGTAGCGAGGCCCAAGGAGGGGGGGGCCCTAGGAGGGGGGTAATGTTAGGGGTCAAGTTCCCGCTTCTGCACAGGGGGAATCTCGAGCCACCTCCGCTGCGGTCTCTCATTCTTGTCCAGCCACAGTGGAGTCTGCTCAGCAAGGACGTCGGTCCCAGCGTCTTGCTCATTCTCACTCTGTTCTGAGAGTTACTGCTGCTTCTCCAGTCTCTGCTATTAAAGTCTGTGCTGGTCAGCAGCGAGCAGACTTCGCTGGGACTAAGTCCTTGTCTGCACGTACTGAGCATGCCCAGCGTAAGGTCTCCCGTTGGAGATCGAGGGTCATGTGCTCAGGCTCTGCAGCACATTCCATTGGTCCTCTTGGCAGGTCCTAGAAGGGCAAAAGTGCTGTGGCCACTTCCTGTGCTGCTGCTATATAAACTGCGCATGACCGCACGGCCATGCGCTAGTATTGTCAAACAATTGCTAATGTGTGTATGTTGTGAGTGCAAGTCGTCCTTGGATACCCCTACCCTATAGTATGACTGTTCGCGGAAGGTGTATGGCTGCTACCTAGCGCCCGACTTATCCTACAGCACTAGTCACACATTATAGCGTCCAGTTGCTGTGACCGCCAGTACGGCGCCGTGCACTTCCTCTGTGCTTTCCTTACCCAAGCCTGGGTGGTTAGTGGCGTTCGTCAGTGCGGCACTGCATGCTCTTCTGTTTCATTTCACACCCAGTTGCGGTGTTGCGCCAGCAAGGGTCTAATCGGACTTAAATCCCAGTTGGGGCTGAGTTCGCTGACTACTTGCTCGCGCTTTAGGTGCGGTACCGCGGTCCTGTGCCTTAACAGGATTGCTTCTTTCACGCTGGGTGAGGTTAACCCACGCGTGTATACTCTAGTGTACCGCCATATAGTCTGCTAATTGCTAGCAGCAGGTTTTCACCTGCACGGTGGACCCCGGACTGCGAACGCATCTATACCATCTGTCTTGGTGCGTTCCGCCAGTCCTAACACCTGAGCATGTGACCGAACATGTAGCCCTCGACCTCCAATGAGAGACCCTGCCCTGGGCATGCTCAGTGTGAGTAAACAAGGACTTAGTCCCAGAGAGGCTCGCTCGCCGCAGATCAGTGCAGGGTACTATAGGAAAGCCAGAAAAGGCAGTAGTGACCCTATGCACCGAATCAGCCCCAGCGAGACGCTGAGAGCGACGTCTCCGCTGAGCAGATCCCACTGCGGCCGATACCGAGTGGGAGACCGCAGCAGACACGGATCGATATTCCCCCTGTGCAGCAGAGGAAACTCGACTCCTAACATTACCCCCCCTCCTAGGGCCCCCCCTCCTTGAGCCTCACTACGCTCAAAAGCTGCGATAAGCAGCGGAGCCCGAATGTGCTCCACAGGCTCCCAGGTTCTATCCTCTGTGCCGTGACCCTTCCAGTCCACCAGATAAAATTTCTTGCCACGTACCACCTTGCACCCCACAATAGCATTCACCTCAAACTCATCCGTGGATGAACCCGATGTCCCAGCAGATGACTCGGAAAACCGGGACAAATGAACGGGCTTTAAGAGGGAAACGTGGAAAGTATCGGTGATACCAAGGCGTGGAGGAATAGCCAAACGGTAGACCACAGGGTTGACCTGTTCCAGAACCTTAAACGGGCCAATGTAGCGAGGAGCAAACTTAGTGGACTCAACTCGCAGCCTGATGTTACGGGCAGAGAGCCACACTAAGTCGCCAGGAGCAAACACCGGAGCGGGGCGCCGGTGTGTATCAGCCGAAACCCTCATTCTCTCCTTGAAGGCCCGGATGGCATCCTGTGTGCGGTCCCAGATGTCACGTGCCTCCACCGCCCAGTCTGCCACCCTAGAATCGGTGGATGACACGGGCATGGGCACAGGGACACGCGGATGCTGGCCGTAATTAAGGAGAAAAGGAGTTTGACCAGTGGAATCGGCTACGGCGTTGTTCAGGGCAAATTCCGCCCAAGGTAGCAAAGATGCCCAGTCATCCTGCCTAGCAGAGACGAAATGTCGAAAAATATGTCACCAGAGTCTGGTTGGTTCTCTCCACCAACCCATTCGTCTCGGGATGGTATGCAGAGGAGAGGTTTAACTCTATGCTGAGTAAACGGCAGAGCTCTCTCCAAAACCGAGATGCGAACTGGGGACCCCGATCGCTGACAATCTTATCAGGCATACCATGCAAACGGAAAACATGTTTAATGAACAACACCGCCAAGGCCCGTGCTGAGGGTAACCGAGGAAGCGGAACCAAATGCACCATCTTGGAGAAATAGTCGGTGACAACCCAAATAATGGAGCAGCCACGCGACTTGGGTAGACCCACCACAAAGTCCATCCCGACCATCTCCCAGGGCCTGTCTGCCACCGGTAGAGGGTAAAGCAACCCAGCAGGCCATTGCCGAGGAGACCGATTCTGGGCGCAAGAAACGCACGCCTGAATATAGTCCTTGACATCTCGGGCCATATGCGGCCACCAGTATGTTCTCGCCAGAAGCTCAGATGTCCTCTTGGTCCCAAAATGCCCACCCACTCTGGAGGAGTGAGCCCAAGAGAGAACCTCCAGTCGCAAGTCAGCTGGTACGAAAGTCTTGCCCGGGGGCACAGACTCTAGCGAAACCGGAGCTACAGTTCTCAGGCTCTCAGAAGGGACAATAAGCCGAGGCTCCTCCTCCTCCGATGACACCACGGAGCGGGAGAGAGCGTCAGCACGAACGTTCTTCTCCCCGGAGAGGAAATGGAGAGTAAAATGGATCTGGGAGAAGAACAGGGACCATCTAGCCTGGCGAGAATTCAGCCGCTGGGCCGTTTGCAGATACACCAAGTTCTTGTGGTCAGTGAAGACTTGGAAGGGAAAGCGAGCTCCCTCCAAGAGATGTCTCCACTCCAAAAAAGCCAACTTCATGGCCAGCAACTCCCTGTCCCCGATGGAATAATTCCTCTCCGCTGGTGTGAAGGTCTTGGAGAAGAAGAAGCAAGGATGCTTCCGACCTTGAGCATCCTTTTGGAAAAGGACTGCTCCAGCACCAACGGATGAGGCATCCACCTCCAAGATAAATGGCTTATCAACATCGGGGCGATGTAGGATGGGAGCGCTAGCGAAGTGTGACTTGATCGAGAGAAAGGCTTTGGAGACCTCCTCTGACCACAACTTGGGATTTGCTCCCTTCTTGGTGAGGGCAACCAAGGGAGCTACCAAAGTTGAGAAGTGTGGAATGAACTGGCGATAGTAATTAATGAACCCCATAAAGCGCTGCACCGCTTTAAGAGAATGGGGTTCCTGCCAGTCCATTACAGCCTGTAGCTTGGCAGGATCCATAGCCAAACCCTGGGCAGAGATGATATAACCAAGGAAAGGCAAGGACTCCTGCTCAAACACACACTTCTCCAACTTGGCGTAGAGGGAGTTTGCCCGTAAGAGGTCGAAGACTTTGCGAACATCTCTCCGATGGGAGTCAATATCTGGAGAGAACATGAGAATATCATCCAGATAGACTACGACCGAGGTGGTGAGCATATCCCGGAAGATGTCGTTCACAAAGTCTTGGAAAACGGCTGGGGCATTACAGAGCCCGAAGGGCATCACCAGATATTCATAGTGCCCATCCCTGGTGTTAAAAGCCGTCTTCCATTCATCCCCCTCACGGATGCGAATCAGGTTGTAAGCACCCCGCAGATCTAACTTTGTAAATACCCTCGCTCCCCGTAGCCTATCAAACAGCTCAGATATCAGGGGTAGTGGGTACTTGTTCTTAACGGTGATGGCGTTAAGACCCCTGTAGTCTATGCATGGACGTAAGTCTCCAGTCTTCTTCTGTACGAAGAAGAACCCTGCCCCTGCCGGTGACACTGACTTCCTAATGAATCCTCTTGCCAGATTCTCCTGGATGTACTGGGACATTGCCTCCGTCTCCGGGAGAGATAACGGATAGACTCGACCCCGGGGAGGCTCAGCACCAGGCAAGAGGTCAATAGGACAGTCATAGGGGTGGTGAGGCGGAAGGGTCTCCGCAGCTCTTTTGGAGAACACGTCTGCATAGGGCCAATAGTGCTTGGGGAGAGAGGAAAGATCTGCGGGTACCTGTGTAGTAGCAACCTGAACGCACTCCCTCAGACATCTACCCTCGCAAGATTTACTCCTACCCAAAATTCTCCCAGAGGACCACTCAATATGAGGAGAATGGTAGCGAAGCCATGGTATCGGTATCCCCAACAGGACCTCATCAATTCCCTCAGGAATGACTAATAGGGAGATTATCTCCTGATGTGATGGAGACACAGATAGCGTGAAAGGAATGGTTTGGTGGGTAATCTGTGAAGGTAGTGTTGACCCATTTACCACTCGAATGGTTACCGGCTTGGCGAGCTTCACCAAGGGTATTGCGTGACGCTGGGCAAAAGCGGAAGACATAAAGTTACCCTCTGCCCCAGAATCCACGCATAGCTCGACCATAAGAGTGGATGGGCCTATGGTAATTGTCCCCTTGAAGGACAACTTTGAGGCAAACGTCGCCGTGTCTAGTGTACCTCCTCCAACTGCCACTAGACGCTGACGTTTCCCCAACCGCTGAGGACCCTTGGAGGCAAGGTGTCCTGACTGCTAGCAAACATGATGGACCTTATGTGCACGGGCAGACTGAGACTTGGATCCCGTTCGTGTCACCTCTAAGGCCTCATGTGACTCGGATGCCTGGACTGGAGATTCCAAAGGTTTGGCGAAGGTGGGAGCCAGCCGAAACCTCTGCCTACACTGGGCTCGCTCCAACCTCCGCTCGTTAAAACGGAGGTCAATACGAGTAGATACGGCTATGAGCTCCTCCAGTGTGGCGGGAATCTCCCTAGTGGCCAAAGCGTCCTTCACATGGTCAGCCAGCCCCCTCCAAAATACGGGAATGAGGGTTTTATCTGGCCATTCCAACTCAGACGCTAATGTCCGGAAGTGAACAGCAAAATGACTGACCATGGTTGAACCCTGAGTCAAAGCCAGCAGTTGGAGCGCTGTATCATGGGTGACTTGAGGTCCTAAAAAGACCTGTTTCAGAGTGTCCAGAAACCTAGGAACACTCCGCACCACATGATCGTTGCGCTCCCACAGCGGCGTAGCCCACTCCAACGCTCTGTCCGACAGGAGAGAGATTATGAATCCCACCTTTGCCCGCTCAGTAGGGAAACGTGCAGCCAGAAGCTCGAGGTGTATACCACATTGGCTCACGAAACCCCTACAGGACTTACTGTCCCCAGAGTATCTCTCAGGCAAAGGAAGGTGAGATAGGGTCGGAACAGAGGTGGCAGTGGGTAAAGCTGCTGCAGCCACGCTAGCAGCCTGAACAGCTATTGCGGTAACATCCACCGCCGAGGTTGCACGCTCAAGAGATGCCAACCGGCCCTCCAGCAGCTAGAAAATATATATTGTTTATTAAAAGGAATTGGTGCGTTCGCAACCCGGGATGCACCGTGCAGGAAAGTACCTGCTGCTAAATAATGGCGGCTCTATATGGCGGTATATACTAACTCTGTTAGCTTCACAGAGTAACCGCGAGAGGTGAGCTCTGTGCCCTGTTAGACTTTCACAGAGGCACAGGCCAACTACCCAGATGTGAGCAGTGAGTGGTCATGCATGCATACTCAATCTCCTCGCCGGAGGAGCCAGCATTCTAGGGGCTTATTTCAGCCGGGTCCCTGAACACACTTATACACAATCTCCTCGCCGGAGGTGCCAGCATTCTAGGGGCTTATTTCAGCCGGGTCCCTGAACACATACAAACACATGACCACATTGGCGCAAAGCATATAGCAAAAGACGATACTAGCGCATGGCCGTGCGGTCATGCGCAGTTTATATAGTTGCAGCACAGGAAGCTGCTACTGAAGTTTTTGCCCTTTCAGGACCTTCCAGAAGGACCAATGGAAAGTGTTGCAGTACCTGAGCATGTTTTGCCCTTTCAGGACCTTCCAGAAGAACCAATGGATATACCGCAAAGATTGCTGAATGTCCGCCATTTACTAGCCAGACCCTGGCGCTAGTATTCTGTTAGGGCTAGCGGAACGCACCGAGTAAATAGAGATGTTTATTGATATTGGTGCGTTCGCAGCCCGGGGTCCACCGTGCAGGAGTACCTGCTGCTAGCAAACGGCGGAGCTACTGTATATGGCGGTATAGACTAACTCAGTTAATTCACTGAGTAGCCGTGAAAGGAAAGCACTGTGCCCTGTTAGACTCCACAGAGGCACAGGCTAACTGCCCAAACAGAGAGCAGTCAGTGGTCACACTAACACACAAAACTCCTCGCCGGAGCAGCCAGCATTCTAGGGGCTTATTTCAGCCGGGTCCCTGAATACACTCAGACTCAATCTCCTCGCCGGAGGAGCCAGCATTCTAGGGGCTTATTTCAGCCGGGTCCCTGAACACACATACATGTGACCACACTGGTGCAAAGCACATAACATAAGACAATACTAGCGCATGGCCGTGCGGTCATGCACAGTTTATATAGTTGCGGCACAGGAAGCTGCTACTGAAGTTTTTGCCCTTTCAGGACCTTCCAGAAGGACCAATGGAATGTACTGCAGCACCTGAGCATGTGACCGAACATGTGGCCCTCGACCTCCAATGGGAGACCCTGCCCTGGGCATGCTCAGTGTGAGTAAACAAGGACTTAGTCCCAGAGAGGCTCGCTCGCCGCAGATCAGTGCAGGGTACCATAGGAAAGCCAGAAAAGGCAGTAGTGACCCTATGCACCGAATCAGCCCCAGCGAGACGCTGGGAGCGACGTCTCCGCTGAGCAGAGCCCACTGCGGCCGATACCGAATGGGAGACCGCAGCAGACACGGATCGAGATTCCCCCTGTGCAGCAGAGGAAACTCGACTCCTAACAGACCCCTTTAAATTTTTCACTCTTTGTTTCATTGCAGCCATATGGTAAGTTCAAATAACTTCATCTTTTTTTCAAATTAATGTACACTCTGCACCCCATCTTGACTGAAAAAAAACAGAAATGTAGTAATTTTGTGCAAATTTATTAAAAAAAGAAAAACTGAAATATCACATGGTCACAGTATTCAGACCCTTTGCTCAGTATTGAGTAGAAGCACCCTTTTAAGCTAGTACAGCCATGAGCCTTCTTTAGAATGATGCAACAAGTTTTTCACACCTGGATTTGGGGATCCTCTGCCATTCTTCCTTGCAGTTCGTCTACAATTCCGTCAGGTTGGATGGTAAATGTTGGTGGATGGCCATTTTCAGGTCTCTCCAGAGATGCTCAATTGGGTTTAGTTCAGTGCTCTGGCTGGGCCAGTCAAGAATGGTCACAGAGATGTTCTGAAGCCACTCCATTGTTATTTTAGCTGTGTGCTTAGGGTCATTGTCTTGCTGGAAGGTGAACCTTCGGCCAAGTCTGAGGTACAGAGCATTTTGGAAGAAGTTTTCATCCAGGATATCTCTGTACTTGACTGCATTCATGTTTCCTTCAATGTCAACCAGTCCTCCTGTCCCTGCAGCTGAAAAACACCCCCATAGCATGATGCTGCCACCACCATGTTTCACTGTTGGGATTGTATTGGGCAGGTATTGAATAGTGCCTGGTTTTCTCCACACATACCGCTTAGAATTACCACCAAAAAGGGCTATCTTCATCTCATTAGACCAGAGAATCTTATTTCTCATAGTCTGAGAGTCCTTCATGTGTTTTTTTTGCAAACTGTATGCGGGCTTTCATATGTCTGGCACTGAGGAGAGGCTTCCATCGGGCCACTCTGCCATAAAGGCCCGATTGGTGGAGGGCTGCTGTGATAGTTGACTTTGTGGAACTTTCTCCCATCTTTGGAGCTCAGTCACAGTGTTCTTGGGGTTCTTCTTTACCTCTCTCACCAAGGCTCTTCTCCACGATTGCTCAGTTTGGCTGGACGGCCAGGTTTGGGAAGACTTCAGGTGATCCCAAACTTCTTCCATTAAAGGATTATGTTATTATCATAACAGTGGTGGGTACTGAATGCTGTATAAATGGGTCATTGACCTACAGTTAATTTCCTCATTGGAGTTTTTTTGCCTTCCTCTTGATCATCACTATAGGAAATGATTGCAGCTTACAGTGACCAAGAAGAAACAATACATTCCAAAGTATAAAACTATACAATTTTATTATTGAATATACAGATACATTATATTTCAAACACAATAGGAAACCTGTATAAGCAATAAATATACATTTTATTAATATAATTATCGATATATAATAAAGGACATATATACAGAAACCATTATGGCAAAATGTCCTGTAACAACCACATATATTAGAAAAATTGTAACATGCAGTATCCAAATGGGGCCAAAGAGATATATACCACAAAATATTGTTTTATTATGTAATGATCCTATGACCAACCATATCTATATACTGCAATATAATATCAAGAAATATATTATCATATAAACACATATACAATACACTATATGGTGGCCCGATTCTAACGCATCGGGTATTCTAGAATATGCATGTCCACGTAGTATATTGCCTAACCACATAGTATATTGCCCAGCCACATAGTATATTGCCCAGCCATGTAGTATATTGCCCAGCCACGTATTATATTGCCCAGCCACGTAGTATATTGCCCACTCACGTAGTATATTGCCCAGCCACGTAGTATATTGCCCAGCCACATAGTATATTGCCCAGCCACATAGTATATTGCCCAGCCACATAGTATATTGCCCAGCCACATAGTATATTGCCCAGCCACATAGTATATTGCCCAGCCACGTAGTATATTGCCTAGCCACATAGTATATTGCCCAGTGACATAGTATACAGCACAGAACCACATAGTATATTGCACAGCCCACGTAGTATATTGCCCAGCCACGTAGTATATTGCCCAGCCATGTAGTATATTGCCCAGGGACATAGTATATTGCCCAGTCACGTAGTATATTGCCCAGCCACATAGTATATTGCCCAGCGACATAGTATATTGCCCAGTCACATAATATATTGCCCGGTCACGTAGTATACAGCACAGAGCCACGTAGTATACAGCACAGACACGTAGTATACTACCGAGTCACGTAGTATATTGGCCAGTCACATAGTATATTGCC
This sequence comes from Ranitomeya imitator, assembly GCF_032444005.1. Lineage (NCBI taxonomy): Eukaryota > Metazoa > Chordata > Amphibia > Anura > Dendrobatidae > Ranitomeya > Ranitomeya imitator. Next base: position 649,914,139 of record NC_091282.1, on the reverse strand, counting down.
CAGCTACATAGTATATTGCCCAGTCACGTAGTATATTGCCCAGTCACGTAGTATACAGCACAGAGCCACGTAGTATACAGCACAGACACGTAGTATACTGCCCAGTCACGTAGTATATTGCCCAGCCATAGTATATTGCCCAGCCACATAGTATATTGCCCAGCCACATAGTATATTGCCCAGTCACGTGGTATATTGCCCAGTCACGTAGTATACAGCACAGACACGTAGTATACTGCCCAGTCACATAGTATATTGGCCAGTCACGTAGTATGCACCTTATCCCTGTTAAAAAAAAGAATTAAAATGAAAAATAGTTACATACTCACCTTCCGGAGCCTCCCGATCGAAGCGGTCGGTTACCGATGGTCCTCGCGTGCTCCGGTCTGAAGAGTGCATTGCGGTCTCGCGGGATGATGACGTAGCGATCTCGCGAGACCGTTACGTCATCATCTCGCAAGATCGCAGCATGGACCGGTTACCGGAGCATCGCAAATGGGAAAGGCCTGTTGCGGATCCGAGGGGCCGATGGACGGTGAGTATATAACGATTTTTTATTTTTTTTATTATTTTTAACATTAGATCTTTTTACTATTCATGCTGCATAGGCCGCATGAATAGTAAAAAGTTGGTCACACAGGGTTAATAGCAGCGTTAATGGAGTGCGTTACACCACGGTCAATGCTGCCATTAACCCTGTGTGAGAGCTGACCGGAGTGGAGTATGCGGGCACTGGGCACTGACTGCGGGGAGGAAGGATCGGTCATTTTCTTCCGGACTGTGCCCGTCGCTGATTGGTCGTGACTGTTTTGCCGTGACCAATCAACGACTTGGATTTCCTTGACAGACAGAGGCTGCGACCAATGAATATCTGTGACAGACAGACAGACCTAAGTGACCCTTAGACAATTATGTAGTAGATGTATAAAATACACAGCTAGGTATTCATATATAATATAAGTGGGTATATCACCATCATGTGACCAGATAAACAGTGAGTAGACTTGGATTATTATTGATATGAATTACCTGTGGCCATGGTGGGGATTGAAAACTGGCTGCTGTGCACCTCGATGCGCGTTTCACTGCCACCTGCAGTTTTGTCAGGAAAAGGTTGAAGGTCAATTGACTTTTCATGGACCATCTGCTTTGTGTACTCATAAGGGACCTTAAAAATAGATCAGAGGGGTGTGTCTGTATGTAAAATCGTCCTTAAAACCCATCCGGCGTGATAATATAGGTGAATTTAATGAAAATGTAGAGTACCTGTGGATGGAGATAAGGAGAGGGGGAAAAATAATAAATTACTGATAGGGGTTTGTTATAAATCTCCAAAAATAATGGAAGCGATGGAGAATATCCTCGTAAAGCAAATAGATGAAGCTGCGACTCAAGGAGAAGTCATTATTTTGGGGGACTTCAACTACCCTGAAATAGATTGGGGAACAGAAACTTGCAGTTCCAGCAAAGGTAATCGGTTTTTGACAACTATGAGAGACAATTACCTTTTACAACTGGTTCAGGACCCAACAAGAAGGGGGGCACTGCTAGGCCTAATATTAACCAAGAAGCCAGACCGCATATCAAATATAAGGCTTGGGGGTCACTTGGGAAATAGTGCTCACAAAATAATAAGTTTTCATGTATCCTTTAATAAGATGTGAAGTAGAGGGGTTACATGGACACTAAACTTCAGGAGGGCAAATTTCCAACGGATGAGAGATGATCTTGGTGCAATTAACTGGGACTATATCCTGAGACATAAAAATACATAAAGAAAATGGGAGATGTTTATTAGCATCCTGGATAGGACCTGTGCACAGTATATACCTTATGGGAATAAACATACTAGGAATAGGAGGAAACCAATATGGCTAAATAGAGCTGTAAGGTGCGCAATAAGTGACAAAAAGAAAGCATTTAGAGAATTAAAGGAAGTAGGTAGTGATGAGGCATTAAATAAATACAGAAAATTAAATAAAGTCTGTAAAAAGCAAATCAAGGCAGCAAAGATTGAGACAGAGAGACTCATTGCCAGAGAGAGTAAAAATAATCCCAAAATATTCTATAACTACGTAAATAGTAAGAAACTAAAAAATGATAGTGTTGGCCCCCTTAAAAATTGTCTGGGTGAAATGGTGGATGAGGATGAGGAAAAAGCCAATATGCTAAATGACTTTTTTTCATCAGTATTTACAAAAGAAAATCCCATGGCAGACAATATGATCAGTGATAACAAAAATTCCACATTAAGTGTCACCTGCTTAACCCAGCAGGAAGTACGGCGGCGTCTAAAAATCACTAAAATTGACAAATCTCCGGGCCCGGATGGGATACACCCCCGAGTACTGCAGGAATTAAGTACAGTCATTGATAGACCATTATTTTTAATCTTTAAAGACTCCATAATAACAGGGTCTGTACCACAGCACTGGCGTATAGCAAATGTGGTGCCAATATTCAAAAAGGGGACAAAAACTGAACTCGGTAATTATAGGCCAGTAAGCTTAACCTCTACTGTGGGTAAAATCCTGGAGGGCATTCTAAGGGATGCTATACTGGAGTATCTGAAGAGGAATAACCTCATGACCCAGTATCAGCACGGGTTTACTACGGACCGTTCATGTCAGACTAATTTGATAAGTAATAGAATTTCAATATTTGCAGATGACACTAAACTCTGCAGGGTAATCAATACAGGGGAGGATAATTTTATATTACAGGATGATTTATGTAAACTAGAAGCTTGGGCTGATAAATGGCAAATGAGCTTTAATGGGGATAAATGTAAGGTCATGCACTTGGGTAGAAGTAATAAGATGTATAACTATGTGCTTAATTCTAAAACTCTGGGCAAAACCGTCAATGAAAAAGACCTGGGTGTATGGGTGGATGACAAACTCACATTTAGTGGCCAGTGTCAGGCAGCTGCTACTAAGGCAAATAAAATAATGGGATGCATTAAAAGAGGCATAGATGCTCATGAAGAGAACATAATTTTACCTCTATACAAGTCACTAGTGCGACCACACTTAGAATACTGTGCACAGGTCTGGTCTCCGGTGTATAAGAAAGACATAGCTGAACTAGAGCGGGTGCAGAGAAGAGCGACCAAGGTTATTAAAGGACTGGGGGGTCTGCAATACCAAGATAGGTTATTACACTTGGGGCTATTTAGTTTGGAAAAACAAAGACTAAGGGGTGATCTTATTTTAATGTATAAATATACGAGGGGACAGTACAAAGACCTTTCTGATGATCTTTTTAATCATAGACCTGAGACAGGGACAAGGGGACATCCTCTATGTCAGGAGGAAAGAAGGTTTAAGCATAATAACAGACGCGGATTCTTTACTGTAAGAGCAGTGAGACTATGGAACTCTCTGCCATATGATGTTGTAATGAGTGATTCGTTACTTAAATTTAAGAGGGCACTGGATACCTTTCTGGAAAAGTATAATGTTACAGGCAGTGGCGTAACTACAAAGTGAGGGGCCCCGATGCGAACTTTCAAATGGGGCCCCCCCGCGCCAAAATATTTCCCACCGAAATTCACATTTTCCCTATTCATTTCGCACACTATAGTCGTGTTGCAATGTTGTGTAGTCTGACCTAATACTGCCCTGTACTCGCTGAGAAAAATGATTTTATAACTAACATGTCCCTATAGTAATATGTCCTCCCTCGCTCTAATTCCAAGCGCACTCCCGGCGTTTGAAATCTGTGCGCTGTTTCTTCCTGGTATGATGCTGCAGTGCGTCATTTCCGGACCTGTGCAGTGTGGGGGTGTATTGGGTGTACTGGTTGGCTCTGGAGCATACGCACTGCACATTCTGACACTGGCAAGTACACGCAATACTCCCCCACAGTGCACATGCTGGGCTCTGCCCACAGCCGTGTACAGCCCGTACACACACGGCTTCGCTCCGAGAACCCGTACACACACGGCTCCGCTCCGTACACCTTGTACACACACGGCTCCGCTCCGTACACCTTGTACACACGCGGCTCTGCTCCGTACACCTTGTACACACGCGGCTCCGCTCCGTACACCTTGTACACACACGGCTCCGCTCCGTACACCTTGTACACACGCGGCTCCGCTCCGTACACCTTGTACACACACGGCTCCGCTCCGTACACCTTGTACACACACGGCTCCGCTCCGTACACCTTGTACACACACGGCTCCGCTCCGTACACCTTGTACACACACGGCTCCGCTCCGTACACCTTGTACACACGCGGCTCCGATCCCTACACCTTGTACACATGCGGCTGCGCTCTTTACACCTTGTACACACGCGGCTCTGCTCCGTACACCTTGTACACACACGGCTCCGCTCCGTACACCTTGTACACACACGGCTCCGCTCCGTACACCTTGTACACACGCGGCTCCGATCCCTACACCTTGTACACATGCGGCTGCGCTCTTTACACCTTGTACACACGCGGCTCTGCACCGTACACCTTGTACACACGCGGCTCCACTCCTTACACCTTGTACACACGCGGCTCCGATCCCTACACCTTGTACACACGCGGCTCCGATCCCTACACCTTGAACACACGGCTTCGCTCCGAGAACTCCGTACACCTTGTACACACGCGGCTCCGCTCCCTACACCTTGTACACACGCGGCTCCGCTCCCTACACCTTGTACACATGCGGCTGCGCTCTTTACACCTTGTACACACGCGGCTCTGCACCGTACACCTTGTACACACGCGGCTCCGCTCCATACACCTCTTACACACGCGGCTCCGCTCCATACACCTCTTACACACGCAGCACCACTCCATACACCCCATACATACACGAATCCGCTCACCTCTTTCACCCACGGCTCAGCTTTGTACACACCTGACTCCGCTCCGTACACCTTGCTCCACTACACACATACACAGCTCCGCTCCGTACACCTTGTACACACACGGCTCTGTTACATAAACATCCCCTCATTCAGCACCATGACAATCAAGCACAGCAGAGTCCTGCATAGTGCATACACTGAGGCCACTGATCATGTGACCCCTGACTCCTCCCCTCCTGTGACCTCATCACAGGTCCTGTGCACATAGAACAGGTAGGTGTGTGTGTGTGTGTGTGTGTGTGTGTCAGGTGTAAGCAGCACATCACTCACCAGCTAATGCCTGCCATCTCTCCAGCTTCAGTCAGTGACACGCACAGCCCTTCTGCTAGGTCACATGTCCTTCACGGACACGCCCACTCGCCGCACACTGCTGAAAGTCTGGGGAAGCTGTGGGCGTGGCCAGCAGGATGCGTGCGTGACTTGTCTCCTTCCCCTGCTACTTGTTTGCTGGACTGGGCGGGCCCTGAAAACACTGTGGGCCCCGTCGCAGTCGCGACCCCTGCGACCGCAGTTGTTACGCCCCTGGTTACAGGATATATACACTAGATTCTTTGATAGGGCGTTGATCCAGGGAACTAGTCTGATTGCCATATGTGGAGTCGGGAAGGATTTTTTTTCCCCAATGTGGAGCTTACTCTTTGCCACATGGGTTTTTTTGCCTTCCTCTGGATCAACATTTTAGGGCATGTTAGGTTAGGCTATGGGTTGAACTAGATGGACTTAAAGTCTTCCTTCAACCTTAATTACTATGTAACTATCTTCAATGGTGGGTTAGTTAGGAGTTGTCCAAATTGAACAACCATACTAATACAGTTGAAGTAACATTAGAAAGAAAACATATCCAGATGAAGTGTCACTTGATGCGCTGCTGATAAAATTTCACCAACAAATATTTTCCTTAAAAACTTTATTTTAGCAGGTTTGCAAAGTCAACACATTTCAAGGTCAATCGAGGTCTTCATCAGGCAAAAACCTTGTGATAAATCGTCTTATTTATAAGTGGTCTTTCTTTGAAAAAAAGAAAACCGCCAAACAAGGCACATGATAGTGTCAGAGTTCATCCCATTGTAAAAAGCGAAAAAGAATATAAAACCATCCCACTTGTTTTAAAAGCAGAAATACATCAAGAGATACATGACAATTAACTGAAAATATCAAGAGATGAAACAAAAAAGTGTGCCTGCCGTCCCAGTTTTGAAGTTTTCCACATTTACTATTTTCTCTACATTGGATGAAGTAACATTGTTATTGCCAGCAAAATAATATGCCCTTCAAAGTTACATTCCAGAAAGAAATTGTTACTTAATTTTTATTATATTTCAATTTTGAAGTTCATACAAAAAGCACCCTAATATAGAAAGCAAATAAAATATATACCCAATGTATAAATGCCATATGTCAAAGCAATACCTTCTGAAAATAGTTCTTAGGATCATATATATTACTCGCATATTTCCAAATTTTATAATGGACACTTACTGTGAAAAATTATCAAAACTATGTTGACAATTTGGGATTTATGATTTTGGCATCCCAGATTGTGCAATCCAACTTTTGGTGCCACAATCCACCCCAAACCATTTCTAGCAAATAGGTTAGACAAAATTGCCAAAGTGCAGGTTTACAACTTTTTTTTTTCACAAAAAAATAACTTTTCTACACTCATTTTTGGGTGAAATTTTAGAGGGCTTTAGTTAATGTATAGCAGCTAATATGATAAAGCAGAGCTGCTGTCTCTGAAATGAGCCTGAGCCTCAAAAAATATGTGGACTTTAAGCTGAGATTCTTTTTTTGACTTAACAGGTTGCATTCATTGATCATAGATGTGCAAAGCTAACAAGTTAACAATGTAAATGTTAATATTAGGGTTGAGCGACCTTTACTTTTATAGGATCGGGTCGGGTTTCACGAAACCCGACTTTTTCAAAAGTCGGGTCGAGTGAAATCGGCCGATCCCATAAAAAAGTCGGGGTTGGGGTCGGCCGAAACTCGAAACCCAATGCAGTGCATTGGGTTTCCAATGGTTCCCAGGGTCTGAAGGAGCGGAAACTCTCCTTCAGGCCTTGGGATCCATATTTAAGTGTAAAATAAAGAATTAAAATAAAAAATATCGCCATACTTACCCTCTGACGCGCCCTGGTACTAACCGGGAACCTTCCTTCCTTAGAATCAGCCTTCCAGGACCTCGCGGTGACGTCGCGGCTTGTGATTGGTCGCGCGGCCGCCCATGTGACCGCTCGCTCGACCAATCACAAGCCGCGACGTCACCGCGACGTCACCGAAGGTCCTGGAAGGGCTGATTCTTAGGAAGGAAGGCTGCCGGAAAGAAGCAGGGCGCGTCCGAGGGTGAGTATATTCTTCCAGGACCTTCGGTGACGTCGCGGTGACGTCGCGGCTTGTGATTGGTCGAGCGAGCGGTCACATGGGCGGCCGCGCGACCAATCACAAGCCGCGACGTCACCGCGACGTCACCGCGAGGTCCTGGAAGGCTGATTCTAAGGAAGGAAGGTTCCCGGTTAGTACCAGGGCGCGTCAGAGGGTAAGTATGGCGATATTTTTTATTTTAATTCTTTATTTTACACTTAAATCTGAATTCCGATACCAATTCCCGATATCTTAAACATATCGGGAATCGGTATCGGAATTCCGATTCCAGATTCAGAAGATCGCCGACTTCATGGCCGACCCCACACAGGGGTCGGGTTTCATGAAACCCGACTTTTCCAAAAGTCGCCGACTTCTGAAAATTGCCGACCCGTTTCGCTCAACCCTAGTTAATATCACTGCTACAAACATGTCCCTGTTTTCAGCCCCACATCCATACCTCATATGCCTCCTATTGTGCTGTAACGGATGCTTCTAAAATTGTCTGCCAGTGATCCCCTCTCTGGTATGCCTGCCACTGATCAAAGAGTGGAGAAGGCATTACCTCTTTCCTTGTCCTTTGCAGAGCAGTTACAGTGGGGGAAATAAGTATTTGATCCCTAGCTGATTTGATTTTGTAAGTTTGCCCACTGATAAAGACATTAACAGTCTAGAATCTTAAGGGTAGGTTAATTGTAACATCGAGAGATACAATATCAAAAATAAAATCCAGAAAATCACATTGCGTTTTAATTGTATAAATTATATAAATGTATTTGCACTTTGCAGTGAGAAATAAGTATTTGATCCCCTACCAACCAATAAGCGTTCAGACGCTCCTAATCAACTCGTTACCTGCATTAAAGACAGTTGTCTTACATAGTCACCTTTATAAAAGGCTCCCGTCCACAGACTCAATCAGTCAGACTCTAACCTCTACAACATCGGCAAGGCCAAAGAGATTTATAAGGATGTCAGGGACATCCATGTCACCTGGTAAGCCCAGCACATGTGAATTCCAATGTGTATGCAGGACTTCCTGACTCTCTGAAGGAGCTAAGAGTTTAGTAGTTTGATGCCCACCCAACTCTCTTGCTCTACAGGGGGGATAAGCTTTCTCTGCCAAATGTTCATGTGTATGGGTGTCGGAAGAAATAGTTGACAATCCCATGACATCTTGGCCATCTTTTATTGTTTGCATATGGCCAGCTTTAAGCCCTTCATATTCAAGCATATGTCACATTAGGTTCACTTGATTGGAGTCCTGAAAAGTAAAGTTGGCATATCTGCAAAATATGGTTCAGTAAGACACTGTTCCGACAGGTCTAAACACCAGGTTGCAAAATAATTTCCAATGTTTTAACATCTGATAATTTTTTATAATAAAAGGTATCATATAAACTGTGAAAATAATGAAGTATGCTAACAAAAAAATTCCTTAAAGAAGCACAGCTTTCTTATGTGAGGTGTTTTACAATTGGAGGTGTCTGATGGACTGGTCTGTTCACATGTCCCTCCATCAGTCAACATTTTATACATAGTTACATAGTTATGCAGGTTGAATAAAGACCTAGGTCCATCAAGTTCAACCTTTCTCCATCAGTTGTACATTTTGTCACTAATCTAACTATAACCCGCAATGTTTTGTGTATCAAGGAAATCGTCCAGCCCTTTCTTAAAAGCTGCTATAGTGTCTGCCATTACTACCTCCTGTGGTAGGGCATTCCATAGTCTGACTGCTCTAACTGTAAAGAATCTATTCCTGTTTGGGTGTCGGAATCGCCTTTTTTCAACCCATAATAAGTGCCCCTAGTCCTCAAGACAGTCCTTGGAAGGAACAACTCATGTGCCAGTGTTTTGTACTGGCCACATATATATGTATTCATGTAAATGAGATCCCCTCTATGGCGTCTTTTTTCTAAGCTGAACAAGCCCAACTTTTCCAACCTTTCATCACATGAGAGGCCTTTGATCCCTTGTAATAATCTAGTTTCCTGTCATTGAATTGATTCTAACTTCTGAATATCCTTTTTAATACAGTATGTGGAGCCCAAAACTGTATCCCATATTCTAGATGTGGCCTCACCAGTGATTTATAAAGGGGTAATCATATTATTTTGGGATCGCGGGATTTTATCTCTCTTTTTATACATCCTAAAATCTTGTTTACTTTTGCTGCTGCTGCTTGACATTGAGTACAGCTACTCAGCATACTTGTAACCAGAATACCCAAGTCCTTCTCCTGTTCTGTATTCTCGAGTATATTCCCATTTAACCCCTTTCTGCCATTGGACGTACTATTCCGTCCATGTGGGGTGGGCCCAACTTCCCAAGGATGGAATAGTACGTCCAGCGCGATCAGCTTCGTTCACGGGGGGAGCAGGGCCGATCACGGCCGGGTGTCAGCTGACTATCACAGCTGACATCCGGCACTATGGGCCAGGAGCGGTCATGGACCGCCCCCGGCACATTAACCCCCGGCACACTGCGATCAAACATGATCGCAGTGTTCCGGCGATATAGGGAAGCATCGCGTAGGGAGGGGGTTCCCTGCGTGCTTCCTGAGACCCCGGGAGCAACGCGATGTGATCGCGTTGCTCCGAGGGTCTTCTACCTTCCTCCCTGCAGCAGGCCTGGATCCAAAATGGCCGCGGGGCTGCATCCGGGTCCTGCAGGGAGGTGGCTTACAAGCGCCTGCTCAGAGCAGGCACCTGTAAGCCTCGAGCTGTGCACGTCAGATCGCTGATCTGACACAGTGCACAGCAAAGTATCAGATCAGCGATCTGTCACTTTACTGTGATGTCCCCCTGGGGCAAAGTAAAAAAGCTAAAAAAAAAAATTACATGTGTAAAAAAAAAAATAAATTCCTAAATACATAATTAAATATATATATATATATATATATATATATTGTTCAAATAAATCCATTCTTTTATCTAAATTAAAAAAAAAACAATAAAAGTACACATATTTAATATCGCCGTGTCCATAACGACCCGACCTATTAAACTGTCCCACTAGTTAACCCCTTCAGTGAACACCGTGAAAAAAAAAAAAAAAAAACGAGGCAAAAAACAACGCTTTATTATCATACTGCCGAACAAAAAGGGGAATAAAACGCGATCAAAAAGACAGATGTAAATAACCATGGTACCACTGAAAATGTCATCTTGTCCCGCAAAAAACCAAGCCACCAGATAGCATCATCAGCAAAAAATAAAAAATTTATAGTCCTCAGAATAAAGCGATGCAAAAATAATTATTTTTTCAATAAAATAGTTTTTATCGTATAAAAGCGCCAAAACATAAAAAAATGATATAAATGAGCTATCGCTGTAATCGTACTAACCCGAAGAATAAAACAGCTTTATGAATTTTACCAAATGCAGAACGGTTTAAACGCCACCCCCCCCCCCCCCCCCAAAAAAAAAAAAAAAAAAAAGAAATTCATGAATAGCTGGGTTTTGGTCATTCTGCCTCACAAAACACGGAATAAAAAGCTATTAAAAAATGTCACATGCCCGAAAATGTTACCAATGAAAACGTCAACTCGTCCCACCACAAACAAGACCTCACATGACTCTGTGGACCAAAATTTGAAAAAATTATAGCTCTCAAAATGTGGTAACGCAAAAAATATATTTTTGCAATTAAAAGTGTCTTATAGTCTGTGACGGCTGCCAGTCATCAAAATCCGCTAAAAAATCCACTATAAAAGTAAATCAAACCCCCCTTCATCACCCCTTTAGTTAGGGAAAAATAAAAAAAATGTATTTATTTCCATTTTCTCGTTAGGGTTAGGGTTAGGGCTAGGGTTAGGGTTAAGGTTAGGGCTAGGGTTAGGGCTAGGGTTAGGGCTACAGTTAGGGGTGGGACTAAAGTTAGGGTTAGGGTTGGGGCTAAAGTTAGGGTTGGGGCTAAAGTTAGAATTAGGGTTTGGATTACATTTATGGTTGGGAATAGGGTTGGGATTAGGGTTAGGGGTGTGTCAGGGTTTGTGGTGTGGTTAGGGTTACCGTTGAGATTAGGGTTTGGGGTGTGTTTGGATTAGAGTTTCAGTTATAATACACAGTGCTCCTTCCCTTCCGACCTCTCCCGTGCACCCAAACAGGTGTTTACCCCAACATATGGGGTATCAGCCTACTCAGGACACATTGGACAACAACTTTTGGGGTCCAATTTCTCCTGTTACCCTGGGAAAATACAAAACTGGGAGCTAAAAAATAATTTTTGTGGAAAAAAAAAAGATTTGTTATTTTTACGGCTCTGCATTATAAACTGTAGTGAAACACTTGGCGCATCAAAAGTTTCACAACATGTCTAGATAAGTTCCTTGGGGGGTCTAGTTTCTAAAATGGGGTCACTTGTGGGGGGTTTCTACTGGTTAGGCACACCAGGGGCTCTGCAAACACAACGTGACGCCCGCAGACCATTCCATCAAAGTCTGCATTTCAAAAGTCACTACTTCCCTTCTGAGCCCCGACGTGTGCCCAAACAGTGGTTTACCCCAACACATGGGGTATCAGCGCACTCAGGAGAAACTGGACAACAACTTTTGGGGTCCAATTTCTCCTGCAACCCTTGGGAAAATAGAAAATTCTGGGCTAAATAATTATTTTTGAGGAAAGAAAACGTTTTTATTATTTTCCCGGCTCTGCATTATAAACTTCTCTGAAGCACTTGGGGGTTCAAAGTGCTCACCACACATCTAGATAAGTTCCTTTCGGGGTCTAGTTTCCAAAATGGGGTCACTTGTGGGGGGTTTCTACTGTTTAGCCACATCAGGGACTCTGCAAACGCAACGTGACGCCCGCAGAGCATTCCATCAAAGTCTGCATTTCAAAACGTCACTACTTCATTTCCGAGCCCCGACATGTGCCCAAACAGTAGTTTACCCCCACATATGGGGTATCAGCGTACTCAGGAGAAACTGGACAACAACTTTTGGGGTCAAATTTCTCCTATTACCCTTGGGAAAATAAATAATTGCAGGCTAAAAGATCATTTTTGAGAAAATAATTTTTTTTTTTATTTTCATGGCTCTGCGTTATAAACTTCTGTGAAGCACTTGGGGGTTCAAAGTCCTCACCACACATCTAGATTAGTTCCTTTGGGGGTCTAGTTTCCAAAATGGGGTCATTTGTGGGGGATCTCCAATGTTTAGGCACACAGGGGCTCTCCAAACGTGACATGGTGTCCGCTAATGATTGGAGCTAATTTTCCATTTAAAAAGCCAAATGGCGTGCCTTCCCTTCCGAGCCCTGCCGTGCACCCAAACAGTGGTTTACCCCCACATATGGGGTATCAGCGTACTCAGGACAAACTGGACAACAACATTTGGGGTCCAATTTCTCCTATTACCCTTGGCAAAATAGGAAATTCCAGGCTAAAAAATCATTTTTGAGGAAAGAAAAATTTTTTTATCTTCATGGCTCTGCGTTATAAACTTCTGTGAAGCACCTGGGGGTTTAAAGTGCTCAATATGCATCTAGATAAGTTCCTTGGGGGGTCTAGTTTCCAAAATGGGGACACTTGTTGGGGAACTCCAATGTTTAGGCACACAGGGGCTCTCCAAACGCGACATGGTGTCCGCTAACGATGGAGATAATTTTTCATTCAAAAAGTCAAATGGCGCTCCTTCCCTTCCGAGCCTTACCATGTGCCCAAACAGTGGTTTACTTCCACATGTGAGGTATCGGTGTACTCAGGAGAAATTGCGCAACAAATTTTAGGATCCATTTTATCCTGTTGCCCATGTGAAAATGAAAAAATTGAGGCTAAAAGAAGTTTTTTGTGAAAAAAAAGTACTTTTTCATTTTTACGGATCAATTTGTGAAGCACCTAGGGGTTGAAAGTGCTCACTATGCATCTAGATAAGTTCCTTGGGGCGTCTAGTTTCCAAAATGGGGTCACTTATGGGGGAGCTCCAATTTTTAGGCACACGGGGGCTCTCCAAACGTGACATGGTGTCCGCTAAAGAGTGGAGCCAATTTTTAATTCAAAAAGTCAAATGGCGCTCCTTCCCTTCCAAGCCCTGCCGTGCGCCCAAACAGTGGTTTACCCCCACATATGAGGTATCAGCATACTCAGGACAAATTGTTTAACAACTGTCGTGGTTCAGTTTCTCCTTTTACCATTGGGAAAATAAAAAAAAGTTGCTAAAAGGTAATTTTTGTGACTAAAAAGTTAAATGTTCATTTTTTCCTTCCATGTTGCTTCTGCTGCTGTAAAGTACCTGAAGGGTTAATAAACTTCTTGAATGTGGTTTTGAGTACCTTGAAGGGTGCATTTTTTAGAATGGTGTCACTTTTGGGTATTTTCTGCCATATAGACCCCTCAAACTGACTTCAAATGTAAGGTGGTCCCTAAAAAAAATGGTTTTGTAAATTTCGTTGTAAAAATGAGAAATCGCTGGTCAAATTTTAACCCTTATAACTTCCTAGCAAAAAAAATTTTTGTTTCCAAAATTGTGCTGATGTAAAGTAGACATGTGGGAAATGTTATTTATTAACTATTTTGTGCCACATAACTCTGGTTTAAATAAAAATTCAAAATGTGAAAATTGCGAAATTTTCAAAATTTTCGCCAAATTTCCATTTTTATCACAAATAAACGCAGAATTTATTGACCTAAATTTACCACTAGCATGAAGCCCAATATGTCACGAAAAAACAATCTCAGAACCGCTAGGATCCGTTGAAGCGTTCCTGAGTTATTACCTCATAAAGGGACACTGGTCAGAATTGCAAAAAATGGCAATGTCTTTAAGGTCAAAATAGGCTGGGTCATGAAGGGGTTAAGAAGGAGGGCGCAGCGCATGCACAGCACTGACCCTGGACAGCAGAAGGAGAGGAAGGAGGAGGAAGTGTGGGATGGGGGCCTTGGCAGTGAGTGAGTCGGCTTCTCTGCCATGGAAGAGGGACAGCGTGCAGAGATGCCAGCACTACACACAGTATTAATAATTTCAAATTGACCTCAACACTTATTGGCATGGGTAAATGGATGCTAACCATTCTTCACTACTGTCACTAACTCACTAAAAAATTTATTTGCTGTTTTATGGCTTTTTGTCCCTTTCGTTATGGTTAAGATGTGAGCTCAGATGTCATCTCTCTATCCAGATTCACCCCAAAATGTCTGCTACATTCCATAGCTCTGTTTTTCACAGGCCATGATAGTCTCTCCTGATCGATATGAGATGTGATAGCTGCAAGGCATTACAAGGATGCCCACCCACCCATGCCTGAGTTCATGTGAACCTTCTATGGTTGGTGCAATCCCCTGTATGCTAAATAAGGCAGATGGGATTTATGGCCAAGCGTATTACAAATTGCTCGAATTCACCAGGTCCAGTGAACTAAAGGAAAATTTTACAAATTGATTCACATTATATTTCTTGGCTCATCTACATTCACTTACGGTAAGTTTGCATAGGCCACTTCTTCATGATATATCGCATACTAATTCACATAAAAGTTCCATTTTATTTACAGTATTTTACTTAACCACACAATGTGCTATTTAGGGGACATCTAAGCAGCAAAAATGAATATTCCAAAGGACAATCTTTTTACCAATTCATTAATTCACATTTGATAATGTCTAATTGTATTTGACAGCTTACTGTATTAAACCTTTCATTAAACCAAGTAGTGACAGGTACATTTAAGTAAATGAAAATCAAATTTGTAAGAATTTGCAGAACCCAGTGAATTTGAATAATTTTCAATTCTCTATGCTAGAATCACCTACAATGGCTTCTGCCATTTTGTACATTGCAAACAATTGCATCTGATGAAGAATGATGACACAAGCTTGAGCAGTCTACCTCACAATGCCTTACAGCTGTCACATCACATGGTATAACACATTTAATAATGGGGATCTATCATAGCCTGTATAAAAGTAGAGGCATGGAATGCAGCAGCCATTTTGTGTTGAATCTGGATAGTGAAAATATGTCAATTCTCATAGCTTAGTCATAATACAAATACATAAAACACTGAACTACTTTTGGCAAATTGAATAGCCATAAATCAAATTTTTTCGAAAAATTTGGCAAATCTGGTGAATTCAAAACTTAAAAGATTTGCTCATCCCTAGAGAATAAACTAAAATGTTGCAACAAAATACTATAATTATAAAAAAAAACTTAAATTCAGTGATGAAATGTAAGAGTTGTTAACTGAGAACGTCCAAGAATCATTTTCCTCACACTTTCTTTAACTTCCTTATTTCTTATGCTGTAAATAATGGGGTTAAACATGGGGGTAACCACAGTATAAAGAATGGCCACAGATCTGTCTCGATCTGCAGAGTAGCTCCCCCGAGGACGTAAATACATAAAAACAATGGTGCCATAGTATAGAGAAACTACTGAAAGGTGGGAGGCGCAAGTCGAGAAGGCTTTACGTCTTCCAGTGCTTGAACGCATCCTTATCACAGTTAAAATGATGTGAACATAGGACAGAAGTGTCAACACAAAAGAGCAAAGACCTACAATCCCACCAGAGACATAAACTGCTATTTCATTCATTTCAGTTTCTGTACAGGACAATCGAAAAAGAGGAGGCATCTCACAGAAGTAGTGATTCACATTCTTAGACCTACAGAAAGGCAGCCGGAAAGTGATGAAAGCATAATAAATTGAATTCAGGAAATTTAATGACCATGTTCCGACAGAGAGAAGAAAGCAACGTTTTAAGTTCATGATAGTGTTGTAGTGTAAGGGGTGACAAATGGCCACATATCTATCATAGGCCATGATGGCCAATATAATACACTCAGTGCCTCCCAAAGCTAGGTGGAAATACATCTGAATGGCACATCCCCAGAAAGAGATACTCTTGTCTTCAGCCAATGTACTCATGAGAAGTTTCGGCACAATGGTGGATGAAAAACAGAGGTCTATGAGTGAGAGGTTACTGAGGAAAAAGTACATAGGGGTCTGTAGTCGAGGTTCAGTCCTTACCACTGCAATGATTAAAAGATTCCCTGTTACAGTAACTATATACATTACTAAAAATATCATAAAATATAGAGGTTGAAGCCATGGGTTGGTGGAAAGACCAATCAAGATAAATCTAGATGATGTTTTATTCAAGAATTCCATAACACATGACAGTAGGAACCTAGAAGACACAGAGTCAAGGTCAAAAGTTGCATTCTGGTATATATTTTCTTCAGCTACAGATTTACAAAACTTTGATAATGATATAAACTGAACAACTTAACAAAGTGATCTGAGAATATCTGGAAACCTCGCCATATTTTTGTATTCATTTTAGGGGTTCCTAATATTGCAGGTCATCAAAAACTCATCCTCTAAGGTCACAAAAGTAAGTTATTTTCCCACAGAAGAAACGGCATCAAAAGGTAATTTGTGCCTCACCACTCAGTTGCCTCCTGGTTTCCTCTCTGATTAAGATTACCATATTTGGATAAATTATTATTATTTTTTACAGTTTGTTTTGCGAACACCACAATGGTTAAATCATTCAGGCTAAGATTAAATATACATTTGAAGAATTTGTAATTTCCCTTTTACATGTGTCAATCTTTGCTTTTCTTTTTGGCTCAAGGTATTCCAAGATCAAGGTATCCCAAGATATCCAGTATCTATGGATTTACAACATTTTCTAAATAGCATAAACTCAATAAACTGATAAGAGAGCATCTAGTAACCCAGCCATATTACGAGCTCTTTAAAGGATCCCTAATTGTGGTAATTCAAAAACTCATCATCTAAGGTTGTAAAATGTAGGTATTTTTTCCCAGAAGCAAACAGTATCAAAATATCAATCTTTACCTTTCTTTTTGGCTCAAGGTATCCCAAGATGAGTGATGCAAGATGGCCAGCTTTGAAAAAATAATGTAAGTTGAGCTGTTGGATGCTATACAGTATATCAGTTTAAAATCAGAAAATTAAATTTATAGATAGCTATATCTGTAAAAAAACACATATTTTAATACACATTTAAAAAAGTAAAAAAAAAATTGTAAAGAATTTACAACAAACTCTTTAAAATAGAGCAATTAAATCACTCCTAAAAGCAATGCTTCAAGGAAAACACTTAAAGCGAATCTGTCATCAGGATTTTGCTTAAAATGGTACCTGGGTTGAAGAAATCCATATTGTGGTTGTTTTATGTTTGTTTGTAGTTTCCAGTTAATGAGATTCTCGTGCTTCGGGGTGGCCTGTGGGCAGGGCTTTATTTCGTGCTTTGGCCTCATCTTAATCCTTGTAGGCTGACCGTGACTGTAGTTTACTTAGCAAAATCCTGATGACAGGTTCATTTTAAATAATACTATGAAAATTGAATGTAAATGGCTCCATAAGAACAGAAATTAAGAGAATCTATTTGCTACCATATTGTCATTGTGAGTATTTAGGCTAAAGCAAAAAATACTAAAAATAATTATATAGAATAATTAAAAGCTAAAAATTTGAAAAAGGTAAGTTATGTAATTATGATACTTTAGTACATTACCCAATAGTAATGCCATACATCACCTATGTAGCAATATCTGTAAATATAATCCAGATTTATTAAGATAAAATTATAATTGCTAAAGATCATCAGCCTAAACGAACTGAGCCATCTTTTTTTTATTAATTTTAATACATTTATTTGATAATAATGATTTGAATTTGCCAAATCACCCAGATTTTACCAGGAGATTTTGTGTTGATTTTTTTTGCCTGAAAATTGAATGTTCCTTTGTTATTGTCTGGGATGTGGAGCGACCTTCGGGCATAATAAATGTGAAAAGAAATAATAAAATAACTAATACTCATCTCATCACTCACATCCACTGCTCAATATCCCCCGCAAAGTCCACTGCGCCTGGTCCTACTGCCTCCCAGCTAAAAGTGCTCATCATAAAGTCATAAAGCATGATGTGACGTCACAACAATATTGCCGAGACCTTACAACATGCATGCACAGACACATCCTGGGTCTAGTCACACACTGTGGTGCAGGGTTGCCCTGGGCCTAGTCACCACTGGATGTCCTGGCCTAGTGTGAAAATTCAGCAAACGGTGGCGATAGAAAGATGCATTGATGACTGTTAGGAGAAAAGCAATCAGCAGTGGTGGTTGGAGAGCTAAGTAGTGAGATAAGTATGTATTTTTTTTAACCTTTAGCCTGCCATCTATGTTTCAGTAAAAAGAAATGGGCTGGTAGTAAAAAGGGAGAATACACGGCGCCTCGCAGTGCAATAACTTCAAGATAGGTATGTAAGCCTAGGTCCAGGGTAGTGGAAACCAACCCGACAACTGCTCACTTTAATAAGTTGTGCAGGGAGCAGGAACAACATTTGGAGTCAATGCATATTGTACAGCACAGAGGCACTGCAGTGCTTACCTGACCAGGTCTCAGCAACTAGTGCACTCAGGATGTAGCAAACCCATGTAATACAGTTGGCGGCAATACAGGTGCAAAATACTGATGAGGCAACCACTCACAACCAACCAACTCATGGAGGTGGTGATTGCTTAGTATTAGATAGCACAAAAGGGGCTTGTATAGGGCGCAGGTCACACACAGGTAATGCACAGTGTCTGGCTTACAGCCTATTAATGACGCCCATACTATTAGATCAGGTGGGCTGCCCAGCACTATCTAAATACATCCCATGAGAGCAGAGACCCTAGTTTACAAGGCCACAAATTCTGTGCCTGGCTGTACCCTGAAAAATGAAGTACAAAAAACATATATATAAATAATATATGAGGTATTGGTTGATATTTTGGCCAAGATATGTAAGCTCGCAATCCACGTCAAGGGTCCTAACATTTAAGAGTTCTAACACTAAACTTCATAGAAAAAACACATAAAAAAGAGGACTAAAAAGTCAATGTATTTGTGCATCTGAAGACAAAAATAATCAGCTGCAGCAGCCACTCAGAAGCACTTGTAAGCCAGTCCGGCATTGAAACATGTTGTATGGGACTCTTGGCCTCCCCCTTTATACCTGTTTGTTGCTTATTATATTTGAGTAACAATGTAACAATAAAATTCTCACTTAGCCTACTTCCTATTGAATCCATTTCTCATTCCATCTAGACTTGCTCAACCAGTAGCTCCCAAGATTTCGATATTTTCCTACAGACCTTAGTTCAGCCAATTAGAAAAAAGTCTGCATTCCGGAAAATATATATTTTTTTGTAAAATTTGAGTAGAATTTAATTTTATTCAAATAAATTGCCTAACTCCAACTCCTTGATTTTTGAGAACATGATCCATTGATCATTTAATTGGCTTCTTAATCAGAGCTCTGCGAATCTATTCTTCTCTGTTGAAAACCCTGGATGATCTTCTGATTAGAAAGTTGTTGTGGCATGATGCTAGCATGATGGTGCTATGGGTCTGATAATTAGAGCAGTCAAGTAAGAAGTGGTTCAATGAGCTCTGGTCTGGTGGCTGAAGACAATCAAAGTGGCAGCTAGATTAGGTCCTGCGAATCATTTTGCTCAACTGTAGTCAACAATATTTTTGTAAATTACAATTTAAAAATTATTGTATAAAAACCCAAAAAAAAATTGTAAAAATAATGTTTATTCTGTCCTCTATACAGGAAAAATAATTGTAAATTATAAAACAGGAATACAATCAGATACATAAAATATTTTAATCATTCTTTATATTTTGAACATAGTCAAGTAACACTTATTATTTAAACATAAAATTAGTTTCATTTTTTTCTCATTTAAAATTACATTATTATTGTTTTTTAGATATTATTTTTGTTATGGGTCCAACAAATTTTATTTTTAGATTACATTTTCTTTACCAAAAAATATTTCAAATAGAACTTTTTGTTTCAGATGTGCAATCATCAAAGAGATGAATCCACCAGAAGTTAAAATTTGTTAAATACTGAAATAAAACAATTTTCATTAAAAACAATAAAAAACATAATCAACTGCAACCACTGCGCATAATAAAGAAGGACGGGAACTTACTGTATTTTTTATACATCTGTTAGTCACATATAAACATTTCATCTGGTCAAATAAAATTTTAAGACAGCGATATTTGTGAATTCTTTTTCAATTGTATGGAGAATTACATGGTGAGAGCTCAGTTTCGGTGGGCCAATTGGGCGCCCAGTTCAGCTGAGGTATCTGTGATTGAAAATTAAGATGAATGATGATGGCAGCTCCTGTAGGTTGGAGCAAACGTGAACTCTGCAGTGCTCGCCTTAAATAAAATAGTAATAACATTCTGATTGGTCCCAGAGAAAGCAGTTTTCAAAAAAAATCCCCAGATTTTCCCCTAGATAATAGTTTCCCATGAGCTATATATTATTCTTTTTTGTAAATCCTTAGAAATTAGACTGCAACATTATAATATTTACTTGTAGGAAAATTAAAAGCACATAATAGATTAAGTAAGACATGTCCATTAACAAATAAATCACAATTGTTGATTTAGGAGACATTGGTCAATCTCTTTAACCAGACCAATGCGGGGTAATTTTATCTTATTCCTGACCAGACACTTTTTCGGATTTTATTGTACTTTTTATTATTGTGCTTTTATCGACTTTAAAAAAATTTCCCATTCAGAAAGCCACTTTATTTTGCTGATATTGAGAAAAATGTAAACAATCATAGAAAATATGTGCAAATTTTTCCAATTTTTTCCCGACCACAAAAGAACGCTTAAAAAATTTCAAAATATGTTCTCATTTCAGTTGAAATAATTTTTTTATATTGGAAGCTTTTTTGTTGGAAGCAAGAAACAGCAAATCAAACTGTCCGTACATCTTTTTTTCTTTTGTTTTGTTACTTAGCTATGCTTTTTTTCTACATTTTTTGTATAACTTATATTCTCATTTACTTCACATATTGTTCCCTTCCCCATGAGGAATTTATAAAGCTTTGGGGAGCATTTTAACATGTTAATACATTCCTTTCATTGATGATTTTCTCTGTAACTGGCCATTGTATTATGTGGAGGGCAGTGGAGGCCATCAAACCTTCTGGCAGTCAGAAGGCATCATAATGTGTGAAGAACTGTGGGAGCAACATACTGTGTTGAGCTATGGGGGCCATTATACTGTGTATTGGGGATCTATGGTGACATCATACTGTGCGCTGAGGAACTATGAGGACATAATACTGTGTGGGAGACACCATAAGGGCATCATGCCATGTAGGTATTATACTGTATTGAGGGGTTGTGGGAGACAATGTACTGTTTTGGGAGCCGCTCTGGAAGTATAATCCTGTGTGTGGGGTCATTGGTGAATCAGACTGCTTGAGGGGAACATTAGGGCCTTTATACTGTGATAGATGCACAGTGGTTGCACCATTCACTGGAGTACTGTGGCAGAATTATACTGTGTGGGAGGAACTGTGAGGACATCATGATTTGCTGGAGGCACTGTGAGGTCATCATGCTGTGTGTTGGGATGGAGGATGGTGGGGTTAAATTGTTGGGGAAAATTAACTTTTTTGCCCCCCCACAGATGAGTGTCAGGGGTGATAAAGAAGCATTCCCATTAATATTTTCCTTCATTAACCCCTTAATCCCATATGACGTACTATCCCGTCCAGGTGACCTGGGACTTAATTCCCAGTGACGGGATAGTACGTCATATGCGATCGGCCGCGCTCACGGGGGGAGCGCGGCCGATCGCGGCCGGGTGTCAGCTGCCTATCGCAGCTGACATCCGGCACTATGTGCCAGGAGCGGTCACGGACCGCTCCCGGCACATTAACCCCCGGCACACCGCGATCAAAGATGATCGCGGTGTGCCGGCGTTGCAGGGAAGCATCGCGCAGGGAGGGGGCTCCCTGCGGGCTTCCCTGAGACGATCGGTACACGGTGATGTACTCACCGTGTACCGAGCGTCTTCTCCCTGCAGTCCCCGGATCCAAAATGGCCGCGGGGCTGCATCCGGGTCCTGCAGGGAGCACTTCCGGGTCAGGATCAGGCTGCAGCTGCAGCTCTAATCCTGCCCGGCTGTATGTCAGATCACCGATCTGATAGAGTGCTGTGCACACTGTCAGATTGGTGATCTGTGATGTCCCCCCCTGGGACAAAGTGAAAAAGTAAAAAAAAAAATTTCCACACGTGTAAAAAAAAAAAAAAAATTCCTAAATAAAGAAGAAAAAAAAAAATATTATTCCCATAAATACATTTCTTTATCTAAAAAAAAAACAAAAAAACAATAAAAGTACACATATTTAGTATCGCCGCGTCTGTAATGACCCGACCTATAAAACTGGCCCACTAGTTAACCCCTTCAGTGAACACCGTAAGAAAAAAAAAAAAAAAACGAGCCAAAAAACAACGCTTTATTATCATAACGCTGAACAAAAAGTGGAATAACACGCGATCAAAAAGACGGATATAAATAACCATGGTACCTCTGAAAACGTCATCTTGTCCCGCAAAAAACGAGCCACCATACAGCAACATCAGCAAAAAAATAAAAAAGTTATAGTCCTCAGAATAAAGCGATGCCAAAATAATTATTTTTTCTATAAAATAGCTTTTATCGTATAAAAGCGCCAAAACATAAAAAAAATGATAGAAATGAGGTATCGCTGTAATCGTACTGACCCGACGAATAAAACTGCTTCATCAATTTTACCAAACGCCGAACGGTATAAACGCCTCCCCCAAAAGAAATTCATGAATAGCTGGTTTTTGGTCATTCTGCCTCACAAAAAATCGGAATAAAAAGCGATCAAAAACTGTCACATGTCCAAAAATGTAACCGATAAAAACGTCAACTCGTCCCGCAAAAAACAAGACCTCACATGACTCTGTGGACCAAAATATGGAAAAATTATAGGTCTCAAAATGTGGAGACGCAAAAACTTTTTTGCTATAAAAAGCGTCTTTTAGTGTGTGACGGCTGCCAATCATAAAAATCCGATATAAAAAACGCTATAAAAGTAAATCAAACCCCCCTTCATCACCCCCTTAGTTAGGCTAGGTTCACATTGCGTTAATGGGTTAACACTAACGGATAGCGTTGCACGGCGAAAATGTCACAATTAACGCCGCGCAACGGGTCCGTTAGCACAACCATTGACAGCAATGTGATTTTCGGGTGTAGCGCATCGCTAGAGCGTGCCATTTTCGGCTCGCGCTAGCAAGGTGCCGTTCTTTTGTGGCGCGCCGCGGACGCTGCTTGCAGCGTCCGCGGCGCGCCCGAGGTCCGATCCCCGATCTTCCAGAGCGGGGACGTTAACGCGACCACTAAACACGACACCTAAAAAGACATTGCGTTAGCGCAATCCGCTAGCGCTAAACGGATTTCCCTAACGCAAAGTGAACCTAGCCTTAGGGAAAAATAATAAAATTAAAAAAAATGTATTTATTTCCATTTTCCCATTAGGGTTAGGGCTAGGGTTAGGGCTAGGGTTAGGGTTAGGGCTAGGGTTAGGGCTAGGGTTAGGGTTTGGATTACATTTACGGTTGGGATTAGGGTTGGGATTAGAATTAGGGGTGTGTCAGGGTTAGGTGTGTGGTTAGGGTTACAGTTGGGATTAGGGTTAGGGGTGCGTTTGGATTAGGGTTTCATTTATAATTGGGCGGTTTCCACTGTTTAGGCACATCAGGGGCTCTCCAAACGCGACATGGCGTCCGATCTCAATTCCAGCCAATTCTGCATTGAAAAAGTAAAACAGTGCTCCTTCACTTCCGAGCTCTCCCATGCGCCCAAACAGGGGTTTACCCCAACATATGGGGTATCATCGTACTCGAGACAAATTGGACAACAGCTTTTTGGGTCCAAGTTCTCTTGTTATCCTTGGGAAAATAAAAATTTGGGGGGCTAAAAATCATTTTTGTGGGGAAAAAAAAGGATTTTTTATTTTCACGGCTCTGCGTTGTAAACTGTAGTGAAACACTTGGGGGTTCAAAGTTTTCACAACACATCTAGATAAGTTCCTTGAGAGGTCTAGTTTCTAATATGGGGTCACTTGTGGGGGGTTTGTACTGTTTGGGTACATCAGGGGCTCTGCAAATGCAACGTGACTCCTGCAGACCAATCCATCTAAGTCTGCATTCCAAATGGCGCTCCTTCCCTTCTGAGCTCTGCCATGCGCCCAAACAGTGGTTCCCCCCCACATATGGGGTATCAGCGCACTCAGGAAAAATTGGACAACAACTTTTGGGGTCCAATTTATTCTGTTACCCTTGTAAAAATACAAAGCTGGGGGCTAAAAAATCATTTTTGTGAAAAAAAAAAAGAATTTTTATTTTCACGGCTCTGCGTTATAAACTGTAGTGAAACACTTAGGGGTTCAAAGTTCTCACAACACATCTAGATACGTTCCTTGGGAGGTCTAGTTTCTAATATGGGGTCACTTGTGGGGGGTTTGTACTGTTTGGGTACATCAGGGGCTCTGCAAATGCAACGTGACTCCTGCAGACCAATCCATCTAAGTCTGCATTCCAAATGGCGCTCCTTCCCTTCCGAGCTCTGCCATGCGCCCAAACAGTGGTTCCCCCCCACATATTGGGTATCAGCATACTCAGGACAAATTGTACAACAACTTTTGGGGTCCAATTTATTCTGTTACCCTTGTGAAAATACAAAACTGGGGCTAAAAAATAATTTTTGTGAAAAAAAAAAAAATTATTTTAACGGCTCTGCGTTATAAACTGTAGTGAAACACTTGGGGGTTCAAAGCTCTCAAAACACATCTAGATAAGTTCCTTAGGGGGTCTAGTTTCCAAAATGGTGTCACTTGTGGGGGGTTTTAATGTTTAGGCACATCAGGGGCTCTCCAAACCAACATGGCGTCCCATCTTAATTCCAGTCAATTTTGCTTCGAAAAGTCAAATGGCGCTCCTTCCCTTCCGAGCTCTGCCATGCGCCCAAACAGTGGTTTACCCCCACATATGGGGTATCGTCGCACTCAGGACAAATTGCACAACAACTTTTGTGGTCTAATTTCTTCTCTTACCCTTGGGAAAATAAAAAATTGGTGGCGAAAAGATCATTTTTGTGAAAAAATATGATTTTTTATTTTTACGGCTCTGCATTATAAACTTCTGTGAAGCACTTGTTGGGTCAAAGTGCTCACCACACCTCTAGATAAGTTCCTTTCAGGGGTCTACTTTCCAAAATGGTGTCACTTGTGTGTATTTCAATGTTTAGGCACACCAGGGGCTCTCCAAACGCAACATGGCATCCCATCTCAATTCCAGTCAATTTTGCATTGAAAAGTAAAATGGCGCTCCTTCCCTTCCGAGCTCTGCCATGCGCCCAAACAATGGTTTACACCCATATATGGGGTATCAGCGTACTCAGGACAAATTGGACAACAATTTTTGAGGTCCAATTTCTTCTCTTACTCTTGGGAAAATAAAAAATTGGGGGCGAAAAGATCATCTTTGTGAAAAAATATGATTTTTTATTTTTACGGCTCTGCATTATATACTTCTGTGAAGCAATTGGTGGGTCAAAGTGGTCACCACACATCTAGATAAGTTCCTTAGGGTGTCTACTTTCCAAAATGGTGTCATTTGTGGGGGGTTTCAATGTTTAGGCACATGAGGGGCTCTCCAAACGCAACATGGCGTCCCATCTCAATTCCTGTCAATTTTGCATTGAAAAGTCAAATGGCGCTCCTTTCCTTCCGAGCTCTGCCATGCGCCCAAACAGTGGTTTACCCCCACATATGGGGTGTCAGCGTACTCAGTACAGATTGTACAACAACGTTTGGGGTCCATTTTATCCTGTTACCCTTGGTAAAATAAAACAAATTGGAGCTGAAATAAATTTTGTGTGAAAAAAAGTTAAATATTCATTTTTATTTAAACATTCCAAAAATTCCTGTGAAACCCCTGAAGGGTTAATAAACTTCTTGAATGTGGTTTTGAGCACCTTGAGGGGTGCAGTTTTTAGAATGGTGTCACACTTGGGTATTTTCTATCATATAGACCCCTCAAAATGACTTCAAATGAGATATGGTCCCTAAAAAAAAATGGTTCTGTAAAAATGAGAAATTGCTGGTCAAATTTAACCCTTATTTCTCCCTAACAAAAAAAAATTTTGGTTCCAAAATTGTGCTGATGTAAAGTAGACATGTGGGAAATGTTACTTATTAAGTATTTTGCGTGACATATCTCTGTGATTTAAGGGCATAAAAATTTAAAGTTGGAAAATTGCGAAATTTTCTAAATTTTCGCCAAATTTCCATTTTTTTCACAAATAAACGCAAGTTATATCGAATAAATGTTACCACTAAAATGAAGTACAATATGTCACAAGAAAACAATGTCAGAATCGCCAAGATCCGTTGAAGCGTTCCAGAGTTATAACCTCATAAAGGGACAGTGGTCAGAATTGTAAAAATTGGCCCGGTCATTAACGTGCAAACCACCCTCGGGGCTTAAGGGGTTAAATGTGTTTATATGTGAATGATGTGTAGTGTTAGTGCATTAATATACTCACCCACTGCCGCTCTCTCTGAAATCCAGTGCTGTTCTGCTCCACTTCTCAGTTCTCAGCTCTCCTATCAGTGATTAGTGATTACCTTAAATGACTGGAAATTCCTTTTGATGGTAAAATAAAATTTACCTGTTGGCATGGACCCTTCCTTACTCGACTACTGTTTTACAGCACTAGAAATAGGAGAGAAAAAATATCTAATCTGCCAAAGGTTATTGGTAGAGTTGGAGGGTGTTGATTAGTAGGGCTTGGTCCATCAGCCACATTAGTAATCTGTGGCTGATAGATGGAAACTCTGAGAGCTGCCTTCTACCTGAGGACATTCATGGCTGTTCTTTTGATTCAGCTGGATTATGCAGAGGTATATATAGATTTTCTGGCACCTCGGGCAAGAACTCAGTTTGGTGCCCCCTCCCTCCCAAGCACATACGGGATGTGTATACTTAGTCACATGCCAATGACCTGCTCTGCCTAATTCAATGTTCAGTGAAAAACTGAGAAGCAGGAAAAGCAGCTCATTATCGCGTGAACGTAAATATGAAAATCGCATGTGAGTGAAGTGGTGATGATGACTACTGGTACCAGCAAGCAGAGCTGAATCATGACAGTGAAGATATTACAGGTTGTTAGGATTGGCTACAGGGCTTCATTTTATAATTAAAGGGTGCATCCAGGTTGGAGATGAAAGTTTTCAGTCACTATAGGTGGCTGCAGGCTTCTGAGTTCTTCCAGTGCATGCAGTGCACACTTTTAGGATTCTCCCTTGTACAAGTATGTGATTTGTATACTTCTGGCGACATTCCTTCTAGATGTGTCCGGCCTCACTCAATTCATTTTCATTGAGTGAGGCCATGTCTACTTAGCACGTGACCGCATGTATACAAATCACTGGCACCAGACAAATATGACAGCATACAGTGCACATTGTGAGAATTCAGAAGTCTGCAATCACATAGAATGACTGCAGACTCATCAAAAACCAGGTCAACCCCTGTTAAGAGTCGAGTTTCCTCTGCTGCACAGGGGGAATCTTGATCCGTGTCTGCTGCGGTCTCCCATTCTGCATCAGCCGCAGTGCAGCCTGCTCAGCGGAGACGTCGCTCCCAGCGTCTCACTGAGACTGATACTGTGCAAAGGGTTACTACTGCCTCTCCAGGCTCTGCTATTGTACCCTGCACTGATCTGCGGCGAGCAGGCTTTTCTGGGACTAAGTCCTGCTTTGCACACACTGAGCATGCCCAGGGCAAGATCTCTCAGTGGAGATCTAGGGTCACATGCTCAGGTACTGCAGCAACTCCATTGGTCCTTCTCTTAAGGCCCTGTACGTTCTGCAACTATTTAAGGCTCGCATGGCCGCACAGCCATGCGCTAGTATCAAATGTGTTTTGGCTTATGCCAGTGGATACTATACCACTCCGTTCTTATGTGGTGTGAAGCTGTAGGATTGGGAATGTACACTCAGGCAGGCAGCTAGCGTCAGTGGGGGCAATTAGCCGTTGGCTTAGCATCTGGTTCCTTCATGTGTGCGGTTAGCACAGAAGAGTTCCAGAGCAAGCACAACCCAAGTTAGGGTTTTAGTTTTGTGTACAGTGCGACTCTGTGAGGCAACAGAGTTCGCTATCAGTTCACACGGGGTGAAACTTAACCCACGTGTGAGCTCAGAGTCCATCCGCCCTTACTTAGCAGCAGATATCTCTGCACGGTGGATCCCGGGCTGCGAACGCACCTTGTAGCTATCTACCTATTACTCGGTGCGTTCCGCTAGCCCTAACAACCCATTTAACCCCTTAATGGCTGCCGATAAGTAAGGCTCCAGGTTCAGTGAAAACAGCCGTTGCCCTAACTCAGACTGGATAGCTGTCCACATCTCTTGAGCTATGTGGGTGCGATCTCTAAGTCATTTCAATTTGAACACTGCCTGATTGTGGTGAGCCATGGCTGCACAGTACAGAGGTGAGGGGGAGTCTATCTGCACTGATGGAACGCGTGTCTAATTAAGGTAGAGGTTGATTACACAGTTTGAGACCCTAGAGGAGGTGGAGTAGCCAGAAAAAATGGAGGATGAGTTAAATACAGACGTTTGTCCTGCAAGCTTTGGGGATTCAAAGACTTGTGGAGCAACCCTTGACCACCTGCTCTCACACCCACCAGAGTAACCTAGCGTCTAGTCAGTCAGATGTGATGCCTCTGCCCATGTTTGCTTGTCCAGAAGTCAGTTGTAAAATGCAAACCTGACAGACATAGATTTCTTTAGGGAATGGGTGATGTTGTCTGTGACTTGCTGGTGTAGTGCAGGCACAGTTTTCTTAGAGAACTAGCGGACTGCGATGGCCATCAACTTTGTAAAACCGTCTGTATCCACCAGTCGGAAAGTCAGCATTTATGTGGCCAACAGATTGTAGATGTACAGATTTAAGCTCTTAGCTTTGGCATGCATATGAGAAAACATTATTTTACTTGACCACAACTGCATGACCGAGGGCTGGCTCCTGTGCTCAAAGAGTGTGGAGTACAGAGAACAGGACAAACTGCTGGACTGTGAGTGAGGTGCTGGCGGAGAAGTTATGGTGGATTAAGAAAGATGTGTTGTGCTAGGTGACACAAAAGCAGCAGTCATGTCCACTTCCATAACAGTTAACGGACTATCACTCACTCCAACTGTAGGGGGTAAACAAGTGGAGTTTCTGTGGCCAGAGACATGTGTGAGAAGACGTAGCATGATGGAAGAAGATGTAATTGATTGGACTAACGGTAGTTGCCGAGGCCCTTTAGTCTGCATTTTAGCGCTGTGAGATTTCCACACTAAGGCTTGTTAACCCCTTCATGACCCAGCCTATTTTGACCTTAAAGACCTTGCCGTTTTTTGCAATTCTGACCAGTGTCCCTTCATGAGGTAATAACTCAGGAACGCTTCAATGGATCCTAGCGGTTCTGAGATTGTTTTTTCGTGACATATTGGGCTTCATGTTAGTGGTAAATTTAGGTCAATAAATTCTGTGTTTATTTGTGATAAAAACGGAAATTTGGCGAAAATTTTGAAAATTTCGCAATTTTCACATTTTGAATTTTTATTCTGTTAAACCAGAGAGTTATGTGACACAAAATAGTTAATAAATAACATTTCCCACACGTCTACTTTACATCAGCACAATTTTGGAAACAACATTTTTTTTTGCTAGGAAGTTATAAGGGTTAAAATTTGACCAGCGATTTCTCATTTTTACAACGAAATTTACAAAACCATTTTTTTTAGGGACCACCTCACATTTGAAGTCAGTTTGAGGGGTCTATATGGCTGAAAATACCCAAAAGTGACACCATTCTAAAAACTGCACCCCTCAAGGTGCACAAAACCACATTCAAGAAGTTTATTAACCCTTCAGGTGCTTCACAGCAGCAGAAGCAACATGGAAGGAAAAAATGAACATTTAACTTTTTAGTCACAAAAATGATTTTTCAGCAACAATTTTTTTATTTTCCCAATGGTAAAAGGAGAAACTGAACCACGTACGTTGTTGTCCAATTTGTCCTGAGTACGCTGATACCTCATATGTGGGGGTAAACCACTGTTTGGGCGCACGGCAGGGCTTGGAAGGGAAGGAGCGCCATTTGACTTTTTGAATGAAAAATTGGCTGCACTCTTTAGCGGACACCATGTCACATTTGGAGAGCCCCCGTGTGCCTAAAAATTGGAGCTCCCCCACAAGTGACCCCATTTTGGAAACCAGACGCCCCAAGGAACTTATCTAGATGCATAGTGAGCCCTTTAAACCCCCAGGTGCTTCACAAATTGATCCGTAAAAATGAAAAAGTACTTTTTTTTCACAAAAAAATTCTTTTAGCCTCAATTTTTTCATTTTCACATGGACAACAGGATAAAATGGATCCTAAAATTTGTTTGGCAATTTCTCCTGAGTACACCGATACTTCACATGTGGGGGTAAACCACTGTTTGGGCACATGGTAAGGCTCGGAAGGGAAGGAGCGCCATTTGACTTTTTGAATGAAAAATTATCTCCATCGTTAGCGGACACCATGTCGCGTTTGGAGAGACCCTGTGTGCTTAAACATTGGAGCTCCCCCACAAGTGACCCCATTTTGGAAACTGGACCCCCCAAGGAACTTATCTAGATGCCTAGTGAGCACTTTAAACCCTCAGGTGCTTCACAAATTGATCCGTAAAAATGAAAAAGTACTTTTTTTTCACAAAAAATTTATTTTCGCCTCAATTTTTTCATTTTCACATGGGCAATAGGATAAAATGGACCCTAACATTTGTTGAGCAATTTCTCCCGAGTACGCCGATACCTCATATGTGGGGGTAAACCACTGTTTGGGCACACGGCAGGGCTCGGAAGGGAAGGCGCGCCTTTTAACTTTTTGAATGGAAAATTAGCTCCAATTGTTAGCAGACACCATGTCGCATTTGGAGAGCCCCTGTGTGCCTATGCAATGGAGCTCCCCCACAAGTGACCCCATTTTGGAAACTAGACCCCCCAAGGAACTTATCTAGATGCATACTGAGCACTTTAAACCCCCAGGTGCTTCACAGAAGTTTATAATGCAGAGCCATGAAAATAAAAAATAATTTTTCTTTTCTCAAAAATGATTTTTTAGCCTGGAATTTCCTATTTTGCCAATAGTAATAGGAGAAATTGGACCACAAATGTTGTTGTCCAGTTTGTCCTGAGTATGCAGATACCCCATATGTGGGGGTAAACCACTGTTTGGGCGCACGGCAGGGCTCAGAAGGGAAGGCACGCCATTTGGCTTTTTAAATGGAAAATTATCTCCAATCATTAGCGGACACCATGTCGCGTTTGGAGAGCCCCTGTGTGCCTAAACATTGGAGATCCCCCACAAATTACCCCATTTTGGAAACTAGACCCCCAAAGGAACTAATCTAGATGTGTAGTGAGCACTTTGAACCCTCAAGTGCTTCACAGAAGTTTATAACGCAGAGCCATGAAAAAAAAAAAAAAATTATTTTCTCAAAAATGAATTTTAGCCCGCAATTTTTTATTTTCCCAAGGGTAACAGGAGAAATTTGACCCCAAAAGTTGTTGTCCAGTTTCTCCTGAGTACGCTGATACCCCATATGTGGGGGTAAACCACTGTTTAGGCACATGCTGGGGCTCGGAATTGAAGTAGTGACGTTTTGAAATGCAGACTTTGATGGAATGCTCTGTGGGCGTCACGTTGCGTTTGCAGAGCCCCTGATGTGGCTAAACAGTAGAAACCCCCCACAAGTGACCCCATTTTGGAAACTAGACCCCGAAAGGAACTTATCTAGATGTGAGGTGAGCACTTTGAACCCCCAAGTGCTTCACAGAAGTTCATAACACAGAGCAGTGAAAATAATAAATACGTTTTCTTTCCTCAAAAATAATTTTTTAGCCCAGAATTTTTTATTTTCCCAAGGGTTACAGGAGAAATTGGACCACAAAAGTTGTTGTTCAGTTTCTCCTGAGTACGCTGATACCCCATGTGTGGGGGTAAACCACTGTTTGGGCACACGTGGGGGCTCAGAAGGGAAGTAGTGACTTTTGAAATGCAGACTTTGATGGAATGGTCTGCGGGCGTCACATTGCGTTTGCAGAGCCCCTGGTGTGCCTAAACAGTAGAAACCCCCCACAAGTGACCCCATTTTGGAAACTAGACCCCCAAAGGAACTTATCTAGATGTGTGGTGAGCACTTTCAACCCCCAAGTGCTTTACAGAAGTTTATAACGCAGAGCCGTGAAAATAATAAATACGTTTTCTTTCCTCAAAAATAATTTTTTAGCCCAGAATTTTTTATTTTCCCAAGGGTTACAGGAGAAATTGGACCACAAAAGTTGTTGTCCAGTTTCTCCTGAGTACGCTGATGCCCCATGTGTGGGGGTAAACCACTGTTTGGGCACACGTGGGGGCTCAGAAGGGAAGTAGTGACTTTTGAAATGCAGACTTTGATGGAATGGTCTGCGGGCGTCACGTTGCGTTTGCAGAGCCCCTGGTGTGCCTAAACAGTAGAAACCCCCCACAAGTGACCCCATTTTGGAAACTAGACCCCCCAAGGAACTTATCTAGATATGTGGTGAGCACTTTGAACCCCCAAGTGCTTCACAGACGTTTACAACGCAGAGCCGTGAAAATAAAAAATCATTTTTCTTTCCTCAAAAATGATGTTTTAGCAAGCAATTTTTTATTTTCTCAAGGGTAACAGGAGAAATTGGACCCCAGTAATTGTTGCGCAGTTTGTCCTGAGTATGCTGGTACCCCATATGTGGGGGTAAACCACTGTTTGGGCACACGTCGGGGTTCGGAAGTGAGGGAGCACCATTTGAATTTTTGAATACAAGATTGGCTGGAATCAATGGTGGCGCCATGTTGCGTTTGGAGACCCCCTGAAGTGCCTAAACAGTGGAAACCCCTCAATTCTACCTCCAACACACCCCTAACCCTTATCCCAACTGTAGCCGTAACCCTAATCACAACCCTAACCCCAACACACCACTAACCACAACCCTAACCCCAACACACCCCTAACCCTAACCACAACCCTAATTCCAACCCTAACCCTAAGGCTATGTGCCAACGTTGCGGATTCGTATGAGATTTTTCAGCATCATTTTTGAAAAATCCGCGGGTAAAAGGCACTGCGTTTTACCTGTGGATTTACCGTGGATTTCCAGTGTTTTTTGTGCAGATTTCACCTGTGGATTCCTATTGAGGAACAGGTGTAAAACGCTGCGGAATCCGCACAAAGAATTGGCATGCTGCGGAAAATACAACGCAGCGTTCCCGCGCGGTATTTTCTGCACCATGGGCACAGCGGATTTGGTTTTCCATATGTTTACATGGTACTGTAAACCTGATGGAACACTGCTGCGGATCCGCAGCGGCCAATCCGCACCGTGTGCACATAGCCTAATTCTAAAGGTATGTGCACACGCTGCGGAAAACGCTGCGGATCCGCAGCAGTTTCCCATGAGTTTACAGTTCAATGTGAACCTATGGGAACCAAAAATCTCTGTACACATGCTGCGGAAAAACTGCACGGAAACGCAGCGGTTTACATTCCGCAGCATGTCACTTCTTTCTGCGGATTCCGCAGCGGTTTTACAACTGCTCCAATAGAAAATCGCAGTTGTAAAACCGCAGTGAAATGCGCAGAAAAACCGCGGTAAATCCACGATAAATCGGCAGCGGTTTAGCACTGTGGATTTTTGAAATCCGCTGCGGAAAAATCCGCATAGGACCAGAATACGTGTGCACATACCGAAACCCTAACCCTAGCCCTAACCCTACCCCTAACCCTACCCCTAACCCTACCCCTAACCCTACCCCTAACCCTAGCCCTAACCCTACCCCTAACCCTACCCCTAACCCTAACCCTACCCCTAACCCTACCCCTAACCCTAGTTCTTACCCCAACCTTAGTGAAAAAAAAAAATTCTTTATTTTTTTTATTGTCCCTATCTATGGGGGTGACAAAGGGGGGGGGGTCATTTACTATTTTTTTTATTTTGATCACTGAGATAGGTTATATCTCAGTGATCAAAATTCACTCTGGAACGAATCTGCCGACTGGCAGATTCGGCGGGCGCAATGCACATGCGCCCGCCATTTTGGAAGATGGCGGCGCCCAGGAAAGAAGAGGGACGGACCTCGGGCGGCCAGGTAAGTATAGGGGGGGAGATCAGGGCACGGGGGGGGCGTCGGAGCACGGGGGGGTGGATCGGATCATGGGGGGGGGTGGATCGGAACACGGGAGGGAGGATTGGAGCACGGGGAAGGATTGGAGCACGGGGTGAGGGATCGCTGTGCGGGGGGGTGGATCGGAGCACGGGGGGGTCGCTGTGTGCGGGGGGGGGGATCGGAGTGCGGGGGGGTTTGATTGGAGCTCGGGGGGTGTGATTGGTGCACGGGGAAGCGGACAGGAGGACGGGGGAGCGGAGCACAGGACGGAGGGGAGCGGACCACAGATCGGGGGGCTGGGGGGGCGATCGGAGGGGTGGGGTGGGTGCACATAAGTGTTTCCAGCCATGGCCGATGATATTGCAGCATCGGCCATGGCTGGATTGTAATATTTCACCAGTTTTTTAGGTGAAATATTACAAATCGCTCTGATTGGCAGTTTCACTTTCAACAGCCAATCAGAGCGATCGTAGCCACGAGGGGGTGAAGCCACCCCCCCTGGGCTAAACTACCACTCCCCCTGTCCCTGCAGATCGGGTGAAATGGGAGTTAACCCTTTCACCCGGCCTGCAGGGACGCGATCTTTCCATGACGCATATGCTGCGTCATGGGTCGGAATGGCACCGACTTTCATGACGCAGCGTATGCGTCAAAGGTCGGGAAGGGGTTAATCACGCATGTTCCAGTTCATGCATGTAGTTAAATTATTCCAATTTTTTCCAATACTGAGGTTTTTTTTGCAAATTTGGCATATAAAAAAAGATTCAGGCTAGGCAACCCTTGTTGCTCCTGCAAACTGCAGAATCGCAGTGGTGCTGACCACAGCCAGAGTTGGGACTGATTATGGAGTGCTTGTCGTGGTTGCATCACTTTGTGTCTGTGTGGGAATCTGCAATGTAACCTCCTCATCTTACTCCTCATCCACCTCCTCTGCTCAGTGACTCAGCTGTGTACCTCTGGGTTCACACCAAATGGGAGCTACAACCTCATTGTCACCCTCTCTGCTCTCACACTCCTCACTCTGAGAGCCACCCTCCTCCTCTTCCTGCCCTGACACCACAGTACAGCCTCGTGTGCCTCTGATATCTGAGACTCATCAGGATCACGTCCACACCCTGTGGTTAATGTCTGGTGATGAGGGTCTGGATTCTGTTCAGACCCTACTTTGTCTGGGCCCGGCTCCAACATGAAATATTGATGCAGATGCATTCCTCCTCTGGATTCTGTGAATCTTCGAAACAGAGCTCTGTGCCCATGGAATAAAATGTGTGAACAGCTCTGCAGAATAGCCCATCTGTGGTTCCCCATCAGTCAGTTGGGCATTTGGAAATGTGTAACGCAGGGAGAAACAAAGGTGATTGGGGGGGGCACCTCTGAGGATTGCCCTGTGTGTGATGCTAAGGTGGAGGAAGATAAGAGGGCACTTGATGCTGCACTTACCATCCACTGAAGCACATGCCCTTTCTGGCAAAGAAAGAGAGTCGACTTGCCCGTCCAGTAACAGATGTTATTAGTGGTCTTTGGATAGGAGATGGTGTTTGTTCACTTGAGCTTTCATTAAGATTAGCACCTAGCCCACGTGCATGTTGAACACCAGGCCTATTCCAACTTCCACCATGACCTCGCTTTTTCCCAGTCATGTTCTGTGTAACCTTCCGCTCTTGTAACCTGCTGTTTCATGACCTTAGGCCCACAGCTGTCAGTCACTTGTCACTAAATGAACAATCACTATTTATTTTCTTAAATAGTGTGCCTGAACAAAACTGATATATTTAATGATTTTAAAGGGTAAATCTGACCTTCTGATTTGTCAATGAAACATAGTTTCATCACAAACAATTTGAATTAGCTAATTAAGCCTCATGGCTGCACCCCAATATTAGGCCTAACTATTTTTAAGCATCAAATAAGGTAATGGGGAAGTTATATGCCATAAAAATATTTCAATTTTGTTAATGTTCAATTAAGACAATGAAAAATGTTTAAAACATTTGTGTTTACACATGTTGTAGAAGGGGACAAAAGTGCAACAAAAGCAACCACTTTGAGGAATACAGTAATATCATACTATGGTATATCAGTACAATATACAAAAGATTTTTAAAAGTTTTGACAATATAAGGAGCTGAAATATATGAATATCAAAAATATTCAGGAGCAAATAAAATCAAGCTGTGATGTTGTGGATGGTTTCTGCAACCTGATTGGCTGCGAGAATCAACAAACATAAAGTTAAGGAAAAAACAAGAGCATGCCACTACTCTCACCTCTCCACACCCTCCATTCATCAAACACGTCCCACTGTACCCCTCCTCATAATACAACACCACTATTCTGGCCAAAGTAATAACAAAAGCATTAGTGGAAACTCGATGATTTACCGAACTGTGACTGAATATTGCCAACTTTGAGTAAAAATGTTTGTGAAACCAAACACATATCAGCATGTGCTATGTTCCCTCATTTCTATGGGTGATGGTGACATATTCCATATTTATCCATTCTTAAAGTACAACCTATTAAGAGTCTGGATGTTGGCTGGACAGGCATGAGAAATTGTCTCTTCAGAACTCACCATAAGTTTTCAGTTGGGGTCAGATTAGGAGACACTTGGCCACATATTTACTGTTACCCTCTTCTTCAGAAATGCAACACGTGTGTTTTGGATTATTGTCATGTTGGAAACATGCACGCCTACCAAGGGCACAGAGTGATGGTGGAATCTTTAACTATAGAGCAGTACACCTGAGAATTCATGATACCATCATGATTAGTGTTGAGCGATACTTTCCGATATTTGAAAGTATCGGTATCGGATGGTATCAGCCGATACCGGCAAAATATCGGATCTCGCCGATACCGAGTTCCGACACCAATACAAGTCAATGGGACACAAATACCGGAATGTATCCTCGATGGTTCCCAGGGTCTGAAGGAAAGGAAACTCTCCTTCAGGCCCTGGGATCCATATTAATGTAAAAAATAAAGAATAAAAATAAAAAATATGGCTATACTCACCCCTCCGAAGAACCCTGGCAGTCACCGCTGCAAGCGTCCGCCTCTGTTCCTGAGAATTGCAGAGAGTGAAGGACCTTCGATGACATCGCGGTCTGACCGCTCACGTGACCGCTCACCTGACCGTGACGTCACCGAAGGTCCTTCACTCACTACAGTCTCAGGAACGGAGGCAGACGCTCACAGCGGTGACAGTCAGGGTCCTTCGGAGGGGTGAGTATAGCCATATTTTTTATTTTTATTCTTTATTTTTTACATTAATATGGATCCCAGGGCCTGAAGGAGAGTTTCCTCTCCTTCAGACCCTTGGAACCACACGCACCGCACACTCCGATACCGATTTCCGATATCACAAAAATATCGGAACTCGGTATCGGAATTTCGATACAGCAAGTATCGGCCGATACCCGATACTTGCAGTATCGGTATGCTCATCACTAATCATGATACATATCTCCCTGACACCAGCACCACTCATGCACCCCACATAAGGATTCTGCCTCCACCAGGTCTCAATGTGAGCACTGTGCATTTTTCTCAATTCATTTTTCTAAATGCACGGTGCCTATTCTTTTGTCATTTTTCACTTTATTTTAATTTCAAATTTTTATATACTTGGCAATTCCAACAATGTGCTCTACATTTTTTTAATTATTAGATTTTGTTTTATTTATAGGAAGGGATAAAAAACATGGTTTGATTTTTTTTGTACCTTTTTTATGCAACAATTTGAATATTTTTCTAAAAAAATATGTTTTATATTGTCTTTAATGATCTTAGGGTCCTTGAACATGCACTAACAATCACACCTGAAATAGTCATGCAATGCAGTCTATTGTAACCCTTGCATTCTTCTTTGAATCCCTGCAAGAGAAAGAAAGATTGCAAACACAGGGCTTCTCTGTAGGATCACAGCTGCTATGTCTAACTACTGATATCCCACAATTTTGTCTTACCGCTTAGATGCTGTGGTCGATATTGAATGAGACATCTCAGGAGTTAAACTGCCGCAAACACAGTTCTGATTTTTGTAGTCAGTGTTATAAAAGACTCACTATATATGGTGCCATCTCATTTCCCAAGCCTACTCTCTGCATGCCTACCTGGAATTTGCCGTACATATGTGGTGGATGGTAAGAATGCATTAACTAGATTCTTTCGTATGGTGCCTTTGACATCCTTATTTCTAACACTGTAGATGATGGGATTCAGCATGGGAGTCACAGCTGAGTAGAGGATGAAGACAATATTGTCCATGTCTGGGTATGACTGGGAAGGTGGCCGTAAATAAAGTATCATAATGTTTCCATAGTAAATGGTCACCACAATGATGAGGGAGACACATGTGGAGAGAGCTTTATGTCTTCCATTGGTAGAGCTGACTTTCAAAATGGTGGACAGAATGAGTATGTATGAAATAAGAATTAAAAAAAAGATAAGCTAGCTACAATCCCTGCCGAAATGTACATTGATACCTCATGGAGCCAAGTGTCACTGCAGGACATTAGTATAAATGCAGGTACCTCACAAAAGAAGTGGTTGACATCATGGGAATGGCGAAATGACATCTGGAAGGTGTAGATAACATGGAATATAGAGTTCAAGAAACTTATTGTCCATGACACAGTGGCCAAACTGACACATAACTTTCTGCTCATGATGGTGTTGTAGTGCAGTGGCTTACAGATGGCAACAAATCTGTCGTAGGCCATAACTGCAAGTATCAAACACTCTGCAGGCCCAAGAGTCAAATGAAAGTGCATCTGGATGGCACATTTGAGTAGAGAAATGCTCTTGTCCTTGGATAATCTGTTCTTTAAGAGTTTGGGGACCACAGTGGAAGAGAGGAAGATGTCTACAAAGGAGAGATTGATAAGAAAAAAGTACAGGGAGTCTGAAGCTTAGTATTCACATTAACTACAAAGATCAGTAGAAGATTTGCCAATAGTGTTATCAAATACATTGCCAAGAATGCAAAGAAGCCAATAAACTTTAAGAAGGAGCATCGGACAAACCAAGGAGAATAAATCTGCTAGACAAGGAGTGGTTGAACATTTCCACAATACATAAAGGAGAATTTATCATAGAGAAGTAAAATTGGAAGCTTACTTATTTGTTTCAAGCAGGTGTGTCTGCTAAATGGTTTAATAGTTGAAACCACGATATTATTAATTAAAGCTGCAACATGAAAGGTATAAAAAGTCTTAAAATCATACATAATTCCTTGATTTATGCATTCCTATCATATTATCACATCAATGGTCAGCTTCAGGAAAAGTCCCAAATACATGCATGGTCTTATCTTATCTTAAGGGGAGAACTTACTGTAGTTCTTTCTATGTAATTCACTCAATTAGAAATACTATCCAAGTAAGTGCTTTTCTTGTACAAAAGTGAATGATCAGACTTACATCTTACCAATGGTGCATGTTAGTTGTAAAGGGAGTCTGTAAACAAATAGATTAATAGAGAGCTCCAATTCAAGGTGAATAAGAAAGTTAGGATGAAAAAATCACAATAATTTTTGGCACAGAGAGAAATAACGACAACAAATTTCAAGATGCAATAGCAAATTCATTACAAAGAAGACAATCACTAGCACTGATGAGCCTTATCTGCTGCAATTTGAATTTTGCAGTTCCAACAAATTTGGAAATGAAATTACATTTGCATTGTATTTAAAGATGGGCGCAT
Organism: Ranitomeya imitator; assembly: GCF_032444005.1. NCBI lineage: Eukaryota > Metazoa > Chordata > Amphibia > Anura > Dendrobatidae > Ranitomeya > Ranitomeya imitator. The sequence goes on along the minus strand of NC_091282.1, from coordinate 649,874,078 downwards.
GGCAAGACTCGGAATGAAGGAACACTTTGGAACTCAAAATTGGCTGGAATAATTAGCGGAAGCCATGTCGTGCTTGCAGAGCCCCTGATGTGCCTAAACAATGAAAACAACCCCACAAGTGAACCCATTTTGGAAACTACACCCTTTGAGGAATCTATGTGATGGTTTGATGACCATCTTCATACCACAGGTGCCTAACAGATTTTTAAAATTTGGGGACGCGAAAATGAAATAAAATGCTTTTTCATGAAAAAGTGATTTAGCCTCAAATTTCTCATTTTCACAAGGATAAAAGGAAAAAATGGACACCACAGTCAACTGTGCAACAGGGGTATGCTAGTGTAGTAATTGTATACATATAGGTTACAGCCTTATTGTAAAAATTGACTTATTGGTTCCCAAATGTCCCCAGATAAGTAGGACATTCTGGTGACTTCAATTTGCTCTCTTTCCCCTCATAAATCTGAAAGCTGATGTGTATCCTGTTGAATTCTCACACATTATAGTTTTATTCCGGACCTTGCTTTTTTAGATAGAATAAATTACTTGAAGTGCAGTCGTCCTATGGATATTGCAAGGGATTCATCTTTATAAATATTTTGTGTTGACTTAAGGTGTAGAGCCTTTAGAACTTTTCTGTCAACTCTTTGATAATGGGTCTGATTGTATATAGTCTGTCATGTTCTGGGGCATTTCTGGGCAGGCATTGACTATTATCATTAAAATGCCAAAATTGTATAAGCATTTCATAGCGGGTCCTAGGATGAGTGAGAGAAAACATAGGGGTGGCTTGAACCAGTAGGGATGGTGGTTGGACCAGTAAAACGAATTACTCATTTTTATAGCAAGTCCAATTGTAAATGTACGCCCTAAAATATTTCTCCATTTCAGGAATAGGGACGAGCGAATATGCTCAGTGATACTCAGATATCATTCGAGTAAGTATCTTAGTTGCTCGGATGTGCTCATTACTCGGCGAGCATTGGGCGATGCTAGATGTAAAATTCAAATCCTCACCCCGCATGTTTGGCACTTAAATGCCTCAGCCATCTTAGTTGTGACATTGATGTGATTGGATGGCGATGTGACATCAACAGGGGTAATCAAAGGACAGGCTCCACCACACTGACATCATTGCACAGCTCTGTGACAGTACGTATTGGAGGGAGAGAATGTTGTCTAGGCCTATGAGTGCACAGTATAATGAATCAGAGTCCTGTAGTGCTGATATTGGTGCTGAACCATCATATTAAAAGCCCTTCTATGGGCTAATCATTTCCTTTGCTGTTTGTATCACATACATTCTGCATTTTGTGTAGGGAGGGAGAGAGAGTCCCAGGATCAGGGAGAGTGACTGAATACAGTCTGTATACAAGGATTAGGGCTATGCAGTGGGGTACATTCCTGTAATCTATAAAACTTGTGGGGCACATTTATGTGATATATAACACTCCAAAAAAGTGTTAAATAATTTTACTGTAGTCAATAAGTCCTCCATACAGAGTAAAATGCTTAGTGGATGACAAAGAGGTTGGAGGAACCTGTGGTCCAGGTCCGGCCAATTTCTCGGAACCACCAAGGCCTAAACCCAGGCCACATCCTTTACCACTGGGGTTCTTGTGGACTGTGGACAGGAGAGCCAGGATCCAGGAACTTGTGAGCAGACTGTGTGGCCTAGACTGGTAGACCGGTCGAAACAGACAATGAGGTGAGCCAGGACCAGATCTGGAAAAATGTTATAGGGCCCGGTAGCCGCTAGGTACTGACAAATGGCATCCCGTGGGCTGGTCATTACTTATGAACGTCAGTGGATATGGGGGTCCATTGAACAGTTTGTGACCCGTCATTACATCTCGTTCACCTATCGGGCAGTAGAGATGGAACACTTGCCTCAAAGGCTACAAGATATGATCACTGGAACCAGGGTCACATTCCTCAAAATGGAGTGTCAACATCACTGGTATGCTATGAGTGTGATCCCAGAGGAAAGGAAGCAGGATGAACCCTTCTGGAGGAATGAACAGGCCTGGGAGAGACTACATGAATCAGTTTAAAACAGGGCTACTACCACCCTCGAGAAAGCATGCTGCCTTTGGTGTTCCCCACCTCCTATGTGAGAGCAGCTTATCGTGCAGATGGCACAGTGGGCTGTTGTCCATTTCTATATGATGGGGCTCCGGCACAACTGGAAGCCAGGTCATTTACTGCCCAGGCTCCTGGGAATCATGCTCCAGGGAGCAGGTAGAGTCACTCCCCCCAGCCTCATGAGGAAGGAGAAGAAAAAGAAGCAGAAACCTGAAGAGCATTACTGTATTGTTCTTCTCAGAATTTTTTTTACTAGCTTTGTACTTTGTGCAAAGCCTTTATGAGTGTAGGAGAAACTACACTTTAATGAGTCTTGCAAGTTGTTGCTTGTCTAGGGTTTATGTATGACTGTCATTAGAACTTTTTCCTGGCTTTGCATTTTATGCAAAGCCTTTATGAATGTAGAAGTACATGAACTACACTTTCAAAATATTTACATAAAGAAAATTCTGTATTCAATTAGTCATCCATACTGTTTAACGTGGTTATTGGTATATTCATGTGGTATGTAAAACTAAAAAAAGTGTAAAAAGTTTTTGCTGGGTTCAATTTCTCACCCATAAACTATTATTTCATAATATGGGGTAACTTTCTTTAGTATATAACCCTCAGAAAACTTGCTAAAAAATGTATTGGTATTATATTGCTCACCCATACAGTATTATGTGTTCTTGGGTACATTTCGGTGTTAAATAACACTAAAAAAGTTCACTTTTTTTCCTGATTCAAATAGTCACCAATACAGTTTAATGTACTTTGTGTAAAATTACAGTGGGTTAAAATGTTTAAAAAATGCATGCCCTGGTACAGTTAAAATATTTTGTTCCAAAAATTCACTATTGTCACATATGCTCTACAACTTGGCTTGTGTGAATTTTCCTTGGTTTGAAATAAAATCAAAAATTGGACTGGTGCAGGTGTAGAAATTTGGTTGTTCAAAAATTGACTATTGTCACATTAAAACTGGGTAGATGTGAAATTTTGTTGGTTTTAAACATCACGCCAAATGTTGGGCGGGTATAGGTGTAGAAATTTGGCTGTTCAAAATTGACTAATACCATCACATTGTTTTTAATGTTTTTTTACAACAAAGATATTTTGTCACACAGTTTGCTTTTAGAACATTCTTTTCAGTAAAAGATGTTTCATTTCTTGCAAACTGTGCATACTTGAACCCATAATTGTGGAAGCAAGACGACTTTAAAGGGACACTGTCACCTGAATTTGGAGGGAACAATCTTCAGCCATGGAGGCGGGGTTTTTGGGTTTTTGATTCACCCTTTCCTTACCCGCTGGCTGCATGCTGGCTGCAATATTGGATTGAAGTTCATTCTCTGTCCTCCGTAGTACATGCCTGCACAAGGTAATCTTGCCTTGCGCAGGCGTGTACTATGGAGGACAGAGAATGAACTTCAATCCAATATTGCAGCCAGCATGCAGCCAGCGGGTAAGGAAAGGGTGAATCAAAAACCCACAAACCCCGCCTCCATGGCTGAAGATTGTTCCCTCCAAATTCAGGTGACAGTGTCCCTTTAAGTCGCTCTGTGTACTCTGCAACCCTGCCTGTGGGGATACTCTGAGCCATTGCCTAGGTGTGCAATTTGTTAGCAGCTTCTGTGAGATAAATGTGGCAACATGCTCTGTGAGTGAAATTTGTTATTACCTTCTCTGGGGGTGCTGTGCCCAGAAGCCTCTACGTTCTCTGCAGCTGTGTCTCAATGAGTGGTGTGCCTATAAAATAATTTTACCCTACCTTTGTGGTGGGCCTAAAGTCTATTAAAGAATTTAACTACTCATTCCAATTACAGAGCCTCTAAATTGTCTGTCTTGCAATATCAATTGCTGACTCAGTTGACAAGTGGTTAATTTGCTTGACTGCTGCCTTTCTTGGATGTGGTACACGTTTATTAGGTTACATCTCTGGAATAGAACCCTCTTTCTTTGTTACACGTGTGTTCTCTGCAACGCTGCCTGTGGGTGATTTGAGATTGGATAGCTGAGAATCATGTTCCTCCATTTTGTGATTCACCGGGTCCCCTCTTAATCATTGCCCCAATTGGAACAAACAAGAAAATAGAAAAAGAGTATAATTCCATTATAAATTAGGAGAGAAGTAATGGCACCAGGAAACTTGCAGTGTTTAAAGCGGTAGTGAAACCAGTTATTAAGAGCTTAAGTGGTATGTCGATTGGTGTCAAGTAGGGTTGAGCGAAACGGGTCGGCCATTTTCAGAAGTCGCCGACTTTTGGCAAAGTCGGGTTTCATGAAACCCGACCCTGTGTGGGGTCGGCCATGAAGTCGGCGATCTTCTGAATCTGGTATCGGAATTCTGATCCCGAGTTCCGATATGTTTGCAATATCGGAAATCGGTATCGGAATCCATATTTAAGTGTAAAATAAAGAATTAAAATAAAAAATATCGCTATACTTACCCTCTGACGCGCCCTGGTACTAACTAGCAGCCTTTCTTCCTTCGAATCAGCGCTTGCAGGACCTTGCGGTGACGTCGTGGCTTGTGATTGGTCGCGCGACCGCCCAAGTGACCGCTCGCGCGACCAATCACAAGCAGCGACGTCACCACGACGTCACCGCAAGGTCCTGCAAGTGCTGATTCGAAGGAAGTATATATACTATAAGTATATATCTAATAGGAATATACTCACCCTCGGACGCGCCCTGCTTCTTTCCGGCAGCCTTCCTTCCTTTGAATCAGCGCTTGCAGGACCTTGCGGTGACGTCGCGGCTTGTGATTGGTCGCGCGAGCGGTCACATGGGCGGTCGCGCGACCAATCACAAGCCGCGACGTCACCGTGATGTCACCGCAAGGTCCTGCAAGCGCTGATTCAAAGGAAGGAAGGTTCCCGGTTAGTACCAGGGCACGTCCGAGGGTGAGTATAGCGATATTTTTTATTTTAATTCTTTATTTTACACTTAAATATGGATCGCAGGGCCTGAAGGAGAGTTTCCTCTTCTTCAGACCCTGGGAACCATTGGAAACCCAATGCACTGCATTGGGTTTCGAGTTTCGGCCGACCCCGACCCCGACTTTTTTATAGGATCAGCCGATTTCACTCGACCCGACTTTTGAAAAAGTCGGGTTTCGTGAAACCCGACCCGATCCTATAAAAGTAAAAGTCGCTCAACCCTAGTATCAGGTGCTCGACAAAATATGATTGAAGTATGCATCATAAGTATAAAGAATATGCGGCACTCACCAATTCGATAAAAAATGTAAGTCCAGTAAGTGTAAGGGCTTACATGTTTTATCCAATTGGTAAGTGCCACATATTCTTTATACAGTGGGTACGGAAAGTATTCATACCCCTTTAAATTTTTCACTCTTTGTTTCATTGCAGCCATTTGCAAATTCAGAAAAGTTTATTTTTTCTCATTAATGTACACTCTGCACCCCATCTTGACTGACAAAAAACAGAAATGAAGTAATTTTTGCAAATTTATTAAAAAAGAAAGACTGAAATATCACTTGATTATAAGTAGGGTTGAGCGACTTTTACTTTTTTAAGGTCGAGTAGGGTTTTGCGAAACCCGACTATCTCAAAAGTCGAGTCGAGTGAAATTGGACGATTATGGCGAAAAGTCGGGGATCGACCGAAACACGAAACCAAATGCAAGTCAGTGGGAAAGAATAGTCGGCAGTGAGTGGAGGCCAGGAAAACACCTACAGTGCCCATTTTAATGGCAAAAACATCCATTCTTGATACTGAAGCTTGTCAATCTTAATTTACCTTATAATAATAGTTAGGCATTGGAAATTGGGGGTCATTTGGCTAAAGTTGTGTGAGGGGTAGGGCTGGTTCAAGTATTTAGTGGGCCCAGGAAACGTGGACCACGTCACGGCAGTGGAGCAGGGAGAGGTAAGTATTTCAACTTTGCAAGTGCTGTGAACCTGAGCAAACAGGGGGAGCCCACTCATTCGCATTGGCACTGGCACAGGGCCCCTCAAAGTACGGCGGTGTGTTTGCACGGCGGGGGCGCCTCCCACCGGCAGCGACACTTTTGCGTACTATGATGGGCCCTGTGCCAGTGACGTCGCCAATGAGTATTCCCCCCCACCTGATGAAAGAACCTGCACTTTCACCTGCACCTTCCTCTTTGTCCCTGTGTAAGGTGGTATATTATGCGGGAAGGGGAACCTGACTTTCAGCTGGGTCACATTCTGGCTGTGTAGCGTGCACGGGGAATGTAGCGGTCTGGGTCAATGTACCAGCAGACTCATCTAGCACTGGCTGGGCAATGGGCAGGATGAGGAGGAAACACAGATATAGGCCCAAATAATACAGTGGGCTAAATGCAGATCAAAATTGGTAACAGGACTAACCAGGCGGCATTGCTTTGTTCAGTGGACAACTGTAATGAGAGGCTGACACAGTGAATAGGCCCAAATCAGTAAGTAGGCTAAATGCAGTTCAAAATTGGTAACAGTAGTAAACAGGCGACACTGCTTTGTTCAGTGGAGAACAGCAAGGAGCGGCAGACATCGTTAGTAGGGCCAACAAAACAAGTAGGCCAAATGCAGTGTTATATTAAAAACAACTTAACAAGAGCCTGAAGATTGAAGCTCAGGAAAGGCAACCAGGAGAACACCTTGGAGCGGCAGACACTGTTAGTAGCCCCCAACAGTTGTTCAAATTAAAAAACTATTTAACGAGAGCCTGAAGATCGAACCTCAGAAAAGGCAACCAGGAGAACACCTTGGAGCGGCAGACACTGTTAGTATGCCCCAACCAAACTAGTAGCCCCACTGCAGTTGTTCCATTAAAAACTATTTAACGAGAGCCTGAAGATCGAAGCTCAGGAAACGCAATGTGGAGAACACCTTGGAGCGGCAGACACTATAAGTAGGCCCCAACCAAACTAGTAGCCCCACTGCAGTTGTTCGACTAAAAATCTATTTAACGAGAGCCTGAAAATCAAAGCTCACGAAAGGCAACCAGGAGAACACCTTGGAGTGGCAGACACTGTTAGTAGGCCTGTTGTGAATTCTGTGGCTGAATTCACTCCTGTGGTCACAAGTGGTACTGCAGCTTCTGAGCTTCCTCCCTCAGGTGTTCTGGTGAGCTCGTTAACTGCTTCATTACTTAACTCCGCCTGATGCTGCTATCCTTGCTCCTTGTCAATGTTTCAGTGTTGGATCTGAGCTTCTCCTGATTGTTCCTGTGACCTGCTGCTCTGTATAGCTAAGTGCTTTTTGTTTTTTTTGTTGCTTTTTTTTCTGTCCAGCTTGTCTTTTGTTTTGCTGGAAGCTCTGAGACGCAAAGGGTGTACCGCCGTGCCGTTAGTTCGGCACGGTGGGTTTTTTTTGCCCCCTTTGCGTGGTTTTGCTTTAGGGTTTTTTGTAGACTGCAAAGTTCGCTTTACTGTCCTCGTTCTGTCCTAGAATATCGGGCCCCACTTTGCTGAATCTATTTCATCCCTTCGTTTTGTCTTTTCATCTTACTCACAGTCATTATATGTGGGGGGCTGCCTTTTCCTTTGGGGAATTTCTCTGGGGCAAGTCAGGCTTATTTTTCTATCTTCAGGCTAGCTAGTTTCTTAGGCTGTGCCGAGTTGCCTAGGTAGTTGTTAGGCGCAATCCACAGCCGCTTTTAGTTGTGTTTAGGATAGGATCAGGTGTGCAGTCTACAGAGTTTCCACGTCTCAGAGCTCGTTCTTGTATTTTTGGGTATTTGTCAGATCACTGTGTGCGCTCGGATCGCTAAGCACACTGTGTTTCTGGATTGCCTTCATAACACCTGTCATTAGCAAACATAACATAGGCCCCAACCAAACTAGTAGCCCAACTGCACTTGTTCCATTAAAAAACTATTTAATGAGAGCCTGAAGATCGAAGCTCTGAAAAGGCAACCTGGAGAACACCATCTTGTTTGTCAGGCTTCTAGCGTTTGCGAGCATGCAGTTTAGAGGATTTTGTTTTGTTCCAATCTCCTCACTGTGGATTGTTTTACAAAATGTTCTTACCTCCCTTCTGAGTATGTTTTCCCGGGTCTTCTTTGTTCGAGTCTTATGTTTTTCTTCCCGTCCCCTCTTCTTCTAGTTTAACGCCCTCCTGATGAGTGTAGCGAGTCTTCCGGAGAATGTGTGTTTCCCAGGTTTGTTGAGGTGTAGTCAGTCTCTGGCGAGGAGTCCATCGTACAAGTAATTCACACCGTGGTCCAGGAATCCGAATCCTTGTTGTCTGCACCATCGTCTTAGCCAGTTGTTTGCATCAAGGATCCTGTTCCATCTCCTGGTGCCATGCCCGTCTACTGGAAGGATAGAAGAAAAAACTACCTGTGCATCCAGTTCCTTTACTTTCTTCCCCAACTCTTCAAAGTCCTTGCAGATTGTCGGTAGGTCCTTCCTTGCCGTGTCATTGGTGCCAACATGTATCAGAAGAAATGGGTGGACATCCTTGGAGCTGAAGAGCTTTGGTATCATATCGGTCACGTCCTTGATCATCGCACCTGGAAGGCAGCATACTTCTCTTGCGGTTATGTCCGGTCTGCAGATGGCTGCTTATGTGCCTCTCAGTAGTGAGTCTCCCACCACCACCACTCTTCGTTGCTTCTTGGCTGTACTTTTTGCTGTAACTTGTTGCTGTGTGCCCTATTCTTTTTTGCTTGCTGGTATTGCTTCATCCTTAGGTGTGCCCTCTTCATCCTCTACAAAGATTTGATATCGGTTCTTCAGTTGTGTGGTTGGTGATTTCTCCATGGTCTTCTTCCTTCTTTTGGTCACATGCTTCCACTCATCTGCTTTTGGAGGTTCTCTGACACTTTTTTCACCTTCTGTGACCAGTAGAGATGCTTCTGTTCTGTCTAGGAAGTCTTCATTCTCTTTGATGAGTTTCAGAGTTGCTATTCTTTCTTCCAGACCCCGCACCTTTTCTTCTAAAAGGGCCACTAGTCTACACTTCTGACAGGTGAAATTGGATTCTTCTTCTGGTCGATCTGGGAACATGTAGCACATGCTGCAGCTCACCATGTAGGTTGTCACATCTGCCATGTTGCTCCTAGATCCTGCAGACTTGCTGTGTGTTTTCCTTCTAATGTAATCTACTCAGCCAAACTTTCTTGCAATAATGTCCTACAGGCAAAAATTTGCGTGCCTTACGGCGCACGGTTTGGTGATGCTTTCCAAGCAGCTGGTCCCGGCTGTACCCAACGTTCTTCTTGCTGAGGGAGACTCTTCGCTTTTCCCAGAAGGCACCTGGAATATGCAAATTATCCTCCTCAAGCTTGAATCCCTGGTTTGGCGATGCTTTCCAAGCAGCTGGTCCCGGCTGTACCCAACAATCTTCTTGCTGAGGGAGACTCTTCGCTTTTCCCAGAAGGCACCTGGAATATGCAAATTATTCTCCTCAAGTTTGAATCCCTGGTTTGGCGATGCTTTCCAAGCAGCTGGTCCCGGCTCTACCCAACGATCTTCTTGCTGAGGGAGACTCTTCGCTTTTCCCAGAAGGCACCTGGAATATGCAAATTATCCTCCTCAAGCTTGAATCCCTGGTTTGGCGATGCTTTCCAAGCAGCTGGTCCCGGCTGTACCCAACGATCTTCTTGCTGAGGGAGACTCTTCGCTTTTCCCAGAAGGCACCTGGAATATGCAAATTATCCTCCTCAAGCTTGAATCCCTGGTTTGGCGATGCTTTCCAAGCAGCTGGTCCCGGCTGTACCCAACGATCTTCTTGCTGAGGGAGACTCTTCGCTTTTCCCAGAAGGCACCTGGAATATGCAAATTATTCTCCTCAAGCTTGAATCCCTGGTTTGGCGATGCTTTCCAAGCAGCTGGTCCCGGCTCTACCCAACGATCTTCTTGCTGAGGGAGACTCTTCGCTTTTCCCAGAAGGCACCTGGAATATGCAAATTATCCTCCTCAAGCTTGAATCCCTGGTTTGGTGATGCTTTCCAAGCAGCTGGTCCCGGCTGTACCCAACGATCTTCTTGCTGAGGGAGACTCTTCGCTTTTCCCAGAAGGCACCTGGAATATGCAAATTATCCTCCTCAAGCTTGAATCCCTGATTTGGCGATGCTTTCCAAGCAGCTGGTCCCGGCTGTACCCAACGATCTTCTTGCTCAGGGAGACTCTTCGCTTTTCCCAGAAGGCACCTGGAATATGCAAATTATCCTCCTCAAGCTTGAATCCCTGGTTTGGTGATACTTTCTAAGCAGCTGGTCCCGGCTGTACCCAACGATCTTCTTGCTGAGGAAGACTCTTCGCTTTTCCCAGAAGGCACCTGGAATATGCAAATTATTCTCCTCAAGCTTGAATCCCTGGTTTGGTGATGCTTTCCAAGCAGCTGGTCCCAGCTGTACCCAACGATCTTCTTGCTGAGGGAGACCCTTCGCTTTTCCCAGAAGGCACCTGGAATATGCAAATTATCCTCCTCAAGCTGAATCCCTGGTTTGGCGATGCTTTCCAAGCAGCTGGTCCCGGCTGTACCCAACGATCTTCTTGCTGAGGGAGACTCTTCGCTTTTCCCAGAAGGCACCTGGAATATGCAAATTATCCTCCTCAAGCTTGAATCCCTGGTTTGGTGATGCTTTCCAAGCAGCTGGTCCCGGCTGTACCCAACGATCTTCTTGCTGAGGGAGACTCTTCGCTTTTCCCAGAAGGCACCTGGAATATGCAAATTATCCTCCTCAAGCTTGAATCCCTGGTTTGGTGATGCTTTCCAAGCAGCTGGTCCCGGCTGTACCCAACGATCTTCTTGCTGAGGGAGACTCTTCGCTTTTCCCAGAAGGCACCTGGAATATGCAAATTATTCTCCTCAAGCTTGAATCCCTGGTTTGGCGATGCTTTCCAAGCACCTGGTCCCGGCTCTACCCAACGATCTTCTTGCTGAGGGAGACTCTTTGCTTTTCCCAGAAGGCACCTGGAATATGCAAATTATCCTCCTCAAGCTTGAATCCCTGGTTTGGCGATGCTTTCCAAGCAGCTGGTCCCGGCTGTACCCAACGATCTTCTTGCTGAGGGAGACTCTTCGCTTTTCCCAGAAGGCACCTGGAATATGCAAATTATCCTCCTCAAGCTTGAATCCCTGGTTTGGCGATGCTTTCCAAGCAGCTGGTCCCGCCTCTACCCAACGATCTTCTTGCTGAGGGAGACTCTTCGCTTTTCCCAGAAGGCACCTGGAATATGCAAATTATCCTCCTCAAGCTTGAATCCCTGGTTTGGTGATGCTTTCCAAGCAGCTGGTCCCGGCTGTACCCAACAATCTTCTTGCTGAGGGAGACTCTTCGATTTTCCCAGAAGGCACCTGGAAAATGCAAATTATCCTCCTCAAGCTTGAATCCCTGGATTGGTGATGCTTTCCAAGCAACTGGTCCCGGCTGTACCCAACGATCTTCTTGCTCAGGGAGACTCTTCGCTTTTCCCAGAAGGCACCTGGAATATGCAAATTATCTTCCTCAAGCTTGAATCCCTGGTTTGGTGATACTTTCTAAGCAGCTGGTCCCGGCTGTACCCAACGATCTTCTTGCTGAGGAAGACTCTTCGCTTTTCCCAGAAGGCACCTGGAATATGCAAATTATTCTCCTCAAGCTTGAATCCCTGGTTTGGTGATGCTTTCCAAGCAGCTGGTCCCAGCTGTACCCAACGATCTTCTTGCTGAGGGAGACTCTTCGCTTTTCCCAGAAGGCACCTGGAATATGCAAATTATCCTCCTCAAGCTTGAATCCCTGGTTTGGTGATGCTTTCCAAGCAGCTGGTCCCGGCTGTACCCAACGATCTTCTTGCTGAGGGAGACTCTTCGCTTTTCCCAGAAGGCACCTGGAATATACAAATTATCCTCCTCAAGCTTGAATCCCTGGTTTGGTGATGCTTTCCAAGCAGCTGATCCCGGCTGTACCCAACGATCTTCTTGCTGAGGGAGACTCTTCGCTTTTCCCAGAAGGCACCTGGAATATGCAAATTATTCTCCTCAAGCTTGAATCCCTGGTTTGGCGATGCTTTCCAAGCAGCTGGTCCCGTCTCTACCCAACGATCTTCTTGCTGAGGGAGACTCTTCGCTTTTCCCAGAAGGCACCTGGAATATGCAAATTATCCTCCTCAAGCTTTAATCCCTGGTTTGGCGATGCTTTCCAAGCAGCTGGTCCCGGCTGTACCCAACGATCTTCTTGCTGAGGGAGACTCTTCGCTTTTCCCAGAAGGCACCTGGAATATGCAAATTATCCTCCTCAAGCTTGAATCCCTGGTTTGGCGATGCTTTCCAAGCAGCTGGTCCCGGCTGTACCCAACGATCTTCTTGCTGAGGGAGACTCTTCGCTTTTCCCAGAAGGCACCTGGAATATGCAAATTATTCTCCTCAAGCTTGAATCCCTGGTTTGGCGATGCTTTCCAAGCAGCTGGTCCCGCCTCTACCCAACGATCTTCTTGCTGAGGGAGACTCTTCGCTTTTCCCAGAAGGCACCTGGAATATGCAAATTATCTTTCTCAAGCTTGAATCCCTGGTTTGGTGATGCTTTCCAATCAGCTGGTCCCGGCTGTACCCAACGATCTTCTTGCTGAGGGAGACTCTTCGCTTTTCCCAGAAGGCACCTGGAATATGCAAATTATCCTCCTCAAGCTTGAATCCCTGATTTGGCGATGCTTTCCAAGCAGCTGGTCCCGGCTGTACCCAACGATCTTCTTGCTCAGGGAGACTCTTCGCTTTTCCCAGAAGGCACCTGGAATATGCAAATTATCCTCCTCAAGCTTGAATCCCTGGTTTGGTGATGCTTTCCAAGCAGCTGGTCCCGGCTGTACCCAACGATCTTCTTGCTGAGGGAGACTCTTCGCTTTTCCCAGAAGGCACCTGGAATATGCAAATTATTCTCCTCAAGCTTGAATCCCTGGTTTGGTGATGCTTTCCAAGCAGCTGGTCCCAGCTGTACCCAACGATCTTCTTGCTGAGGGAGACTCTTCGCTTTTCCCAGAAGGCACCTGGAATATGCAAATTATCCTCCTCAAGCTTGAATCCCTGGTTTGGCGATGCTTTCCAAGCAGCTGGTCCCGGCTGTACCCAACGATCTTCTTGCTGAGGGAGACTCTTCGCTTTTCCTAGAAGGCACCTGGAATATGCAAATTATCCTCCTCAAGCTTGAATCCCTGGTTTGGTGATGCTTTCCAAGCAGCTGGTCCCGGCTGTACCCAACGATCTTCTTGCTGAGGGAGACTCTTCGCTTTTCCCAGAAGGCACCTGGAATATGCAAATTATTCTCCTCAAGCTTGAATCCCTGGTTTGGTGATGCTTTCCAAGCAGCTGGTCCCAGCTGTACCCACCGATCTTCTTGCTGAGGGAGACTCTTCGCTTTTCCCAGAAGGCACCTGGAATATGCAAATTATCCTCCTCAAGCTGAATCCCTGGTTTGGCGATGCTTTCCAAGCAGCTGGTCCCGGCTGTACCCAACGATCTTCTTGCTGAGGGAGACTCTTCGCTTTTCCCAGAAGGCACCTGGAATATGCAAATTATCCTCCTCAAGCTTGAATCCCTGGTTTGGTGATGCTTTCCAAGCAGCTGGTCCCGGCTGTACCCAACGATCTTCTTGCTGAGGGAGACTCTTCGCTTTTCCCAGAAGGCACCTGGAATATGCAAATTATCCTCCTCAAGCTTGAATCCCTGGTTTGGTGATGCTTTCCAAGCAGCTGGTCCCGACTGTACCCAAAAATCTTCTTGCTGAGGGAGACTCTTCGATTTTCCCAGAAGGCACCTGGAAAATGCAAATTATCCTCCTCAAGCTTGAATCCCTGGTTTGGTGATGCTTTCCAAGCAGCTGGTCCCGGCTGTACCCAACGATCTTCTAGCTTAGGGAGACTCTTCGCTTTTCCCAGAAGGCACCTGGAATATGCAAATTATCCTCCTCAAGCTTGAATCCCTGGTTTGGTGATGCTTTCCAAACAGCTGGTTCCGGCTGTACCCAACGATCTTCTTGCTGAGGGAGACTCTTCGCTTTTCCCAGAAGGCACCTGGAATATGCAAATTATCCTCCTCAAGCTTGAATCCCTGGTTTGGTGATGCTTTCCAAGCAGCTGGTCCCAGCTGTACCCAACGATCTTCTTGCTGAGGGAGACTCTTCGCTTTTCCCAGAAGGCACCTGTAATATGCAATTTATCCTCCTCAAGCTTGAATCCCTGGTTTGGGTTATTAGGCGTAATGGAGTGTGCAGCAGGGCTGTCCTATTGTCCTAGTTGGTGACAATTTTTGCAAACCACGGGTACTCGAGTGGCCTGAGACTTAGGTCCCGTTCGAAAAACCTCCATGGCCTCATGGGAGTTGGACGCCAAAACAGGAGACTCAAGAGGTCTGGCGAAGGTGGGAGCCAGCCGAAACCTCTGCCTACATTGGGTCCGCTCTAACCTCCGCTCATGAAAACGGAGGTCAATGCGGGAAGATACAGAAATAAGCTCCTCCAGTGTGGCGGGTATCTCCCTGGTAGCCAAGGCGTCCTTCACGTGGTGTGCCATTCCCTTCCAGAACAGACAATATGCATTTTATATTCCCGTACTTCTTTGTTTTACACATTGGCAGCAAGGCCAGCCCTGCTGCATAGTCAGTCATGTGCACCCCATTACACCTAATAACCCACATAGTGGATGGGCCCATGAAAATCCACTTCACAATATGCATTTTGTACTCCCATACTCCTTTGTTTTACACATTGGCAGGAAGGCCATCCCTGTTGCATAGTCAGTCATATGCACTCCATTAGGCCTTGGAACCCACATAGTGGATGGGCCCAGGAAAATCCACTTCACAATATACATTTTGTACTCCTGTACTCCTTTGTTTTACACATTGGCAGGAAGGCCATCCCTGTTGCACAGTCAGTCATATGCACCCCATTAGGCCTTGGAACCCGAATACTGGATGGGCCATGAAAATCCACTTCGCAATATTCATTTTGTACTCCGTACTCCTTGGTTTTACACTTTTGCAGCAAGGCCAGCCCTGCTGCATAGTCATATGCATCCCATTAAGTCTTGGATCCCACATACTGGATGGGTCTATGAAAATCCACTTCACAATATGCATTTTGTGCTCCCATACTCCTTGGTTTTACACATTGGCAGCAAGGCTAGCCCTGCTGCATAGTCATATGCACCCCATTACACCTTGGAACCCACATACTGGATGGGCCCATGAAAATCAATTTCACAATATGCATTTTGTACTCCCATACTCCTTTGTTTTACACATTGGCAGCAAGGCCAGCCCTGCTGCATAGTCAGTCATATGCACCCCATTACGCCTCAGAACCCACATACTTGATGGGCCCATGAAAATCCACTTCGCAATATTCATTTTGTACTCCGTATTCCTTTATTGTACACATTTGCACAAAGGCCAGCCCTGCTGCATAGTTATATGCTGTTAAGGACTGGCGGAACGCACCAAGTATAGATGATATGAAACTAGGTGCGTTCGCAGTCCGAGGTCCACCGTGCAGGTAAAAACCCTGCTGCTAGTAAGACGGACTATATGGCGGTACTATAAGTATACACACATAGGTTAACTTCACCCAGCGTGAAGGAAGTCGATCCTGTTGCGTCACAGGACCGTGGTACCGCACTTAGAGCTCGAGCAAGAAGTCAGCGAACACAACCCCAACTCAGGATTGAAGTCCGATTAGACCACTTGCTGGCACAACACCGCAACTGGGTGTGTAAGGAAACTATTACAATAGTATATAAAGGCACGAGAGTGCATGCGGTGCCGCACTGACGGACGCCACTAACCACCCAGGCTTGGGTAAGGAAAACGCAGAGGAAGGGCACGGCGCCGTACAGGCGGACACATCAACTGGACGCTGTGATGTGTGTTACGTGCAGATGGCTAGTCGGGCGCTAGATAGCTACCATCATCCGCGAGCAGTCAACAACACTAGGGAGGGATACTTAGGAGCTTTCATCCATCGACATACATCCATCTACACACACACATAATATCAAGACAATACTAGCGCATGGCCGTGCGGTCATGCGCAGTTTATATAGTTGCAGCACAGGAAGCTGCTACAGAAGTTTTTCCCTTTCAGGACCTGCCAAGAGGACCAATGGGATGTGCTGCAGCACCTGAGCATGTGACCCTCGATCTCCAACGGGAGATCCTGTCCTGGGCATGCTCAGTGTGTGCAAATAAGGACTTAGTCCCAGGGAAGCCCGCTCGCCGCAGATCAGTGCAGGGTACAACAGGAGAGCCGGAAAAGGCAGCAGTAACCCTTTGCACAGAATCAGTCCCAGCGAGACGCTGGGAGCGACGCCTCCGCTGAGCAGAGCCCACTGCGGCCGAAGCAGAATGGGAGACCGCAGCAGACACGGATCGAGATTCCCCCTGTGCAGCAGAGGAAACTCGACTCCTAACATATGCACCCCATTAAGTCTTGGATCCCACATACTGGATGGGTCCATGAAAATCCACTTCACAATATGCATTTTGTGCTCCCATACTCCTTGGTTTTACACATTGGCAGGAAGGCGAGCCCTGCTGCATAGTCAGTCATATGCACCCCATTACGCCTTGGAACCCACATACTGGATGGGCTCATGGAAATCCACTTCACAATATGCATTTTATACTCCAGAAATCCTTTGTTTAACAGATTGTCAGCAAGACAAGCCCTGCTGCATAGTCAGTCATATGCACCCCATTATGCCTTGGAACCCATATACTGAATGGGTCCATTAAAATCCACTTCACAACATGTATTTTATGCTCCCGCAATCCTTTGTTTTACACATTGGAAGCAAGGCCAGCCCTGCTGCACAGTCATATGCACCCTATTACACCTTGGAACCCACATACTGGATGGGCTAATGGAAATCCACTTCACAATATGCATTTTATACTCCTGTACTCCTTTGTTTTACACATTGGCAGCAAGGCCAGCCTGCTGCATAGTCAGTCATATGCACCCCATTACATTTTGGAACCCACATAGTGGATGGGCCCATGAAAATCCACTTCACAATATGCACTTTATACTCCCGTACTCCTTTGTTTTACACATTGGCAGCAAGGCAAGCCCTGCTGGATAGTCATATGCAAACCATTATGCTTTGGAACCCACATACATGTGGCGGGTATCTCCCTGGTGGCCAAGGTGTCCTTCACGTGGTCTGCCAGTCCCTTCCAGAACACACAATATGCATTTTGTACTCCCGTAATCCTTTGTTTTACACATTGGCAGCAAGTCCAGCCCTGCTGCATAGTCAGTCATATGCACCCCATTACATTTTGGAACCCACATACTGGATGGGTCCATGAAAATCCACCTCACACTATGCATTTTGTACTCCGTAGTCCTTTGTTTTACACATTGGCAGCAAGGCCAGCCCTACTGCATAGTCAGTCATATGCACTTGATTAGGCCTTGGAACCCACATACTGGATGGGCCCATGAAAATCCACTTGTATTTTTTAATGGTATGATGTTTCCCTCTTTGCAAAATTAATTACAGGAGAATTTGGCAATTTTATTTGCCATGTTTTTAACCCTAAGTTTCAGATACGGCTTTAAATAAGGCACAACACAACAACACAACACAACACAATTTTATTGCAAAGTACAAAATTCAAGGAATGGTATGATTGAATAGTGTGAGTGCGTACACTTTTGTATATGTTAACATACAAAGGTTAATAAGTACATATAAGGATTAAATACATATAGTGCCATCACAACCCCCTTGCCCAATATTCTGTGGCCTATAACAGTACAGAGCACTTTAACTCTGGTGATATAGTGGGAGGTAAAGGACACATTGAAGGTGACAGAGTTAAGAAGTAGGCCCAATGTAATATAATGCCCAATTCCCCAATGTGGGGTCCTTTTTTTACTACATAAAATAGTGCCATCACAGCCCCCTTGCAAAAAATTCACCGGGCTATAACAGTGCATAACACGTTCACTCTGGTCATCTAGTGGCAGTTAAAGGAGACATTGCAGGAGACAAAGTTAAGAAGTAGGCCCAATGTAATCTAATGCCCAATTCCCTATTGTGGGGTCCTTTTTTACTAAATAAAATAGTGCCATCACAGCCCCCTTGCCCAAAATTCACCGTACAGAGTACATTCTCCCTGCTCATCTAGCAGCAGTTAAATGATACATTGCAGGAGACAGAGTTAAGAAGTAGGCCCAATGTAGGTGTGTGGGTCTCTGAGACTTCTAATATAGGGCATGAGCTGACAAACAATTCCCCAACGTGGGGTCCTTTTTAACCAAATAAAATAGTGCCATCACAGCCCCCTTGCCCAAAATTCACCAGCCTATAACAGTACAGAGCACGCTCACCCTGGTCATCTAGTGACAGTTAAAGGACACAATGCAGGCGACAGAGTTAAGAAGTATGGAGCTGACAAACAGTTCCCCAATGGGGGGTCCTTTTTTTAATAAATAAACTAGTGCCATCACAACCCCTTTCCCCAAAATTTACCGGCCTATAACACTACATTGCACATTCACCCTGGTCATCTAGTGGCAGTTAAAGGAGACATTGCAGGAGACCGAGTTAAGAAGTAGGCCCAATGTAATGTAATGCCCAATTCCCCAATGCTGGGTCCTTTTGTTACTAAATAAAATAGTGGCATCACAGCCCCCTTGGCCAAAATTCACCGTACAGAGCACGTTCACCCTGGTCTTCTAGTGGCAGTTAAAGGACACATTGCAGGAGACAGAGTTAAGAAGTAGGGAGCTGACAAACAATTCCCCAATGGGGGATCCTTTATTTAATAAATAAACTAGTGCCATCACAACCCCCTTGCCCTAAATTCTGGGGACTGTAACAGTACAGAGCACGTTAACCCTGGATAGTGCCCTGGATAGTGCCCTGGATGAAGCTGCACCTCCTATACATAAAACAACTCGGCACAGACGGCAACAACCGTGGCACACGCTGCAAACACGTTTCCTGCAGCGGTGCTCCAGGTGCGCAGAACGTCTGTGGAGAAAATCTAATCTACCCGAAGATTTCATCCATTATAAGTTCATGCTAAAGACATACAATTCTGCCCTTCACCTCTCCAAACAAACCTACTTCAACACCCTCATCACCTCCCTGTCCAATAACCCTAAACGTCTATTTGACACGTTCCAGTCCCTACTCAACCCAAGAGAGCAGGCCCCAACCACGGATCCCCGTGCTGACGATCTGGCCAATTACTTCAAAGAAAAAATTGACCACATTCGACAGGAAATCATCTCCCAATCTCTTCATACCATGCACTGTCCTCCCTCCCCCACTGCATCTAGTTCACTCTCTGACTTTGAAGCAGTTACAGAAGAAGAAGTAAGCAGGCTCCTTGCATCTTCTCGCCCGACCACTTGCACCAGTTACCCCATTCGGTCACATCTCCTCCAGTCCCTTTCCCCAGCTGTCACCTCTCACCTAACAAAAATATTCAACCTTTCCCTCACTTCCGGTATTTTTCCCTCCTCATTTAAGCATGCCATCATACATCCATTACTTAAAAAACCATCCCTCGATCAAAACTGTGCCGCTAATTATAGACCTGTCTCTAATCTTCCCTTCATCTCTAAACTCCTCGAACGCCTGGTCCACTCCCGTCTTACGCGCTATCTCTCACATAACTCTCTTCTCGACCCTCTTCAATCTGGCTTCCGCTCTTTACACTCTACTGAAACTGCCCTCACTAAAGTCTCTAATGACCTACTAACAGCTAAATCTAATGGTCACTACTCCATGCTAGGGTTGAGCGACCTTTACTTTTATAGGATCGGGTCGGGTTTCACGAAACCCAACTTTTTCAAAAGTCGGGTCGAGTGAAATCGGCCGATCCTATAAAAAAGTCGGGGTCGGCCGAAACTCGAAACCCAATGCAGTGCATTGAGTTTCCAATGGTTCCCAGGGTCTGAAGGAGCGGAAACTCTCCTTCAGGCCTTTGGGTCCATATTTAAGTGTAAAATAAAGAATTAAAATAAAAAATATCGCCATACTTACCCTCTGACGCGCCCTGGTACTAACCGGGAACCTTCCTTCCTTAGAATCAGCCTTCCAGGACCTTGCGGTGACGTCGCGGCTTGTGATTGGTCGCGCGGCCGCCCATGTGACCGCTCGCGCGACCAATCACAAGCCGCGACGTCACCGCGACGTCACCGAAGGTCCTGGAAGGGCTGATTCTTAGGAAGGAAGGCTGCCGGAAAGAAGCAGGGCACGTCCGAGGGTGAGTATATACTTAATAGGAATATACTCACCCTCGGACGTGCCCTGCTTCTTTCCGGCAGCCTTCCTTCCTAAGAATCAGCCCTTCCAGGACCTTCGGTGACGTCGCGGTGACGTCGCGGCTTGTGATTGGTCGCGCGAGCGGTCACATGGGCGGCCGCGCGACCAATCACAAGCCGCGACGTCACCGCAAGGTCCTGGAAGGCTGATTCTAAGGAAGGAAGGTTCCCGGTTAGTACCAGGGCGCGTCAGAGGGTAAGTATGGCGATATTTTTTATTTTAATTCTTTATTTTACACTTAAATCTGAATTCCGATACCAATTCCCGATATCTTAAACATATCGGGAATCGGTATCGGAATTCCGATTCCAGATTCAGAAGATCGCCGACTTCATGGCCGACCCCACACAGGGGTCGGGTCGGGTTTCATGAAACCCGACTTTGCCAAAAGTCGGCGACTTCTGAAAATTGCTGACCCATTTCGCTCAACCCTACTCCATGCTAATTCTCTTGGATCTCTCTGCAGCATTCGATACTGTGGATCATCAGCTCCTCCTCACTATGCTCCGCTCCATCGGCCTCAAGGACACCGTTCTCTCCTGGTTCTCCTCATATCTCTCTGACCGATCCTTCACTGTATGTTTTGCTGGTTCCTCCTCCTCTCACCTACCCCTTACTGTTGGGGTTCCTCAAGGATCAGTCCTAGGCCCCCTCCTCTTCTCTTTGTATACTGCCCCTATTGGACAAACAATCAGTAGATTTGGTTTCCAGTACCATCTCTATGCTGACGACACCCAATAATACACCTCTTCTCCTGTTGTCACGCCAACCTTTTGTTAGGTGTCGAGTTCCCGCTTCTGCACAAGGGGAATCTCGAGCCATCTCCGCTGCGGTCTCCCATTATTGTCCAGCCGCAGTGGAGTCTGCTCAGCAGAGACGTCGGTCCCAGCGTCTTGCTCAGTCTCACTCTGTACAAAGAGTTACTGCTGCTTTTCCTGCTTCTGCCATTGAAGTCAGTGTTGGGTAGCGGCGAGCAGATGCTTTTGGGGCTAAGTCCTGCTTTTCTCTTTCTGAGCATGCCCAGGGCAAGATCTCCCATTGGAGATCGAGGGTCACATGCTCAGGTATTGCAGCACATCCCATTGGTCCTCCAGGAAGGTCCTGAAAGGGCAAAACTTTGGTAGCAGCTTCCCATTGGTCCTTTATTGGAAGGTCCTGAACGTGCTGCAACTATATAAGCTGCGCATGACCGCACGGCCATGCGCTAGTGTACATTTGTTAATGTGTGTGTGTTGTGAGTGAAAGTCGCTCTTTAAATAACCCTCCCTATTGGATGACTGTTCGCGGAAGGTGTATGTTTGCTATCTAGCGCCCGACTTAGCCATCAGCACGTAAACACACAATACAGCGTCTTATTGCTGTGACCGCCAGTGCGGCGCCTTGTGCTTTCACAGCGCTTTCCTGACCCAAGCCTGGGTGGTTAGTGGCGTTCGCCAGTGCGGCACTGCATGCACTCTCGTGCTCCTATTGCTGTCACTCTGACACCTCAGTAGCGGTGTCGAGCGCATGAGGTCTATGTACTCAAATCCTGTGTCTTGGGATTGAGTTCTGAGACTCGTTGCTTGCGCTCTTGGTGCGGTACCACGGCCCTGTGACGTAACAGGGTTCGTTTCCTTCACACAGGGTGAGGTTAGCCCATGTGTGTATTCACTTTGTACCGCCATATAGTCCATCATTACTTGGCAGCAGGTTCCATCTCTGCACGGTGGACCCCGGGCTGCGAACGCACCATACTCTATCTGTCTTATTATTTGGTGCGTTCCGCTAGCCCTAACATTACACTAGCGCCAGGGTCTGGCTAGTAATGACGGACAAACAGCAATCCTTGCGGTATATCCAGCAGCTGGAGGGTAGGTTGGCGGCTCTCGAGAGCTCAACCTCAGCTGAGGATGTTACCGCAGTTGCTGTACAGGCTGCTAGCGTGGCTGCAGCAACCTTGTTTATTGCCACCCCTGTTCCGACATTATCTTGCCTCCCGCTGCCAGAAAAATTTTCTGGTGATAGCAAATTATGTAGGGGATTCGTGAGTCAGTGCTCTATTCACCTCGAGCTCCTGGCTGCACGTTTTCCCACAGAGCGGGCTAAGGTGGGATTTATAGTGTCTCTCTTGTCGGACAGGGCGTTGGAATGGGCTACGCCGCTGTGGGAGCGTGGCGATCATGTGGTGCAGAGTGCTCCGCTGTTCCTGAGCACTCTGAAACAGGTCTTTTTAGGACCTCAAGTCACCCATGATACTGCGCTCCAACTGCTGGCATTAACTCAGGGTGAGTCCTTGGTCAGTCATTTTGCCGTCCAATTCTGCACTTTAGCTTCTGAGCTGGACTGGTCGGATAAAGCCCTTATCCCCATATTTTGGAGGGGCCTGGCTGATCACGTTAAGGACGCTCTGGCCACTAGGGAGATTCCTGCCACACTGGAGGAGTTAATAACTGTCTCCACTCGAATTGACCTCCGTTTTAACGAGCGGAGGTTAGAGCGAGCCCAGTGTAGGCAGAGGTTTCGGCTGGCTCCTACCTTCGCCAAACCTCTGGAATCTCCGGTCCTGGTTCCTGAGTCACATGAGGCCATGGAAGTGTCACAAGCGGGATCTAAGTCACGGACCGCTTGTGCACTCAAGGTCTGTCATGTTTGCCAGCAGTCAGGACATCTAGCCACCAGATGTCCTCAGCGGTCGAGGAAACGTCAGCGTCTAGTGGTAGTAGGTGGAGGTACACTAGACACGGCAATGTTTGCCTCTAAATTGTCCTTTAAGGGGACAATTATTATAGGTTCATTCTCCCACTCGGTAGAGCTCTGCGTGGATTCTGGGGCGGAGGGCAATTTTATGTCTTCTGCCTTCGCCAAACGTCACGCAATACCCCTGGTTATGCTAGCTCAACCAGTAACGGTACGAGTGGTGAATGGGTCGACACTGCCCTCACAGATAACACACCAGACCATCCCTTTTACTCTGTCCATGTCGCCATCTCATCAGGAGATTATATCTCTGCTCGTCATTCCTGAGGGAATTGATGAGGTCCTGTTGGGAATACCTTGGCTACGGTACCACTCTCCTCATATCGAGTGGTCCTCAGGCAGAATTCTGGGATGGGGCGAATCTTGTGGGGGTAGGTGTCAGAGGGAGTGTGTTCAGGTTGCTACTACAGAGGTACCCGCAGATCTATCCTCTCTCCCCAAGCAGTATTGGTCTTATGCAGACGTGTTCTCCAAAAAGGCGGCGGAGATCCTTCCGCCCCATCGCCCCTATGACTGTCCTATTGATCTCTTGCCTGGTGCTGAGCCTCCCTGGGGTCGAGTCTATCCGTTATCTCTCCTGGAGACGGAGGCAATGTCACAGTACATCCAGGAAAATCTGGCAAGAGGATTCATTAGGGCGGCACGGTGGCGCAGTGGTTAGCACTGCAGCCTTGCAGCGCTGGAGTCCTGGGTTCAAGCCCCACTAAGGACAACATCTGCAAAGAGTTTGTATGTTCTCTCCGTGTTTGTGTGGGTTTCCTCCGGGCACTCCGGTTTCCTCCCACATTCCAAAGACATACTGATAGGATATTTAGATTGTGAGCCCCATCTGGGACAGCGATAATAATGTGTGCAAACTGTAAAGCGCTGCGGAATATGTTAGCGCTATATAAAAATAAAGATTATTATTATTATTAGGAAGTCAGTGTCACCTGCTGGGGCAGGGTTCTTCTTCGTGCAGAAGAAGAATGGGGAATTGCGTCCATGCATGCATAGACTACAGGGGTCTTAACGCCATCACCGTTAAGAATAAGTATCCTTTGCCCTTGATATCTGAGCTCTTCGATAGGCTTCGGGGAGCAAGGGTATTTACTAAATTAGATCTGCGGGGTGCTTACAACCTGATTTGCATCCGTGAGGGGGACGAATGGAAGACGGCTTTTAACACCAGGGATGGGCACTATGAATATCTGGTGATGCCCTTCGGGCTCTGTAATGCCCCAGCCGTTTTCCAAGACTTTGTGAACGACATCTTCCGGGATATGCTTTCCACCTCGGTCGTAGTCTATCTGGATGATATTCTCATCTACTCTCCAGATATTGACTCCCACCGGAGAGATGTTTGCAAAGTCTTCGACCTCCTACGGGCAAACTCCCTCTATGCCAAGTTGGAGAACTGTATGTTCGAGCAGGAGTCCTTACCTTTCCTAGGCTACATCATCTCTGCCCAGGGATTGGCTATGGATCCTGCCAAACTACAGGCTGTGATTGACTGGCAGGAACCCCATTCTCTTAAAGCGGTGCAGCGCTTTATGGGGTTCATTAATTATTATCGCCAGTTCATTCCGCACTTCTCAACTTTGGTAGCTCCCTTGGTTGCCCTCACCAAGAAGGGGGCAAATCCCAAATTGTGGTCTGAGGTGGTCTCCAAGGCCTTTAACTCCATAAAGTCACACTTCGCTAGCGCTCCCATCCTACATCGCCCCGATGTTGATAAGCCATTTATCATGGAGGTGGATGCCTCTTCTGTTGGTGCTGGAGCAGTCCTCTTCCAAAAGGATGCTCAAGGTCGGAAGCATCCTTGCTTCTTCTTTTCTAAGACCTTCTCACCAGCAGAGAGGAATTATTCCATCGGGGACAGGGAGTTGCTAGCCATGAAGTTGGCTTTCTCGGAGTGGAGACATCTCTTGGAGGGAGCACGTTTTCCCTTCCAAGTCTTCACAGACCATAAAAATTTGGTGTACCTGCAGACAGCCCAGTGGTTGAATTCTCGCCAGGCCAGATGGTCCTAATTCTTCTCCCGGTTTCATTTCACCCTCCATTTTCTTTCTGGGGAGAAGAACATTTGGGCCGGCGCTCTCTCTCGCTCCGTTGTGTCATCTGCGGAGGAGGAAGAGGAGCCTCGGCTTATTGTCCCCACCGAGAGCTTGAAAACTGTGGCCCCGGTTTCGCTAGAGTCTGTGCCTCCGGGCAAGACTTTTGTACCATCCAGTTTGCGACCGGAGGTTCTCTCTTGGGCACACTCGTCCAGGGTGGGTGGACATTTTGGTACCAAAAGGACATCTGAGTTACTGGCGAGGACATACTGGTGGCCGCATATGGCTCGTGATGTCGCAGAGTATGTTCGGGCATGTGTCTCTTGCGCCAAGAACAAGACTCCTCGGCAACGGCCAGCTGGTTTGCTTTATCCTCTGCCGGTGGCGGACAGACCCTGGGACATGGTCGGGATGGACTTTGTGGTGGGCTTACCCAAGTCTCGTAACTGCACCATTATCTGGGTGATCACCGACCATTTTTCCAAAATGGTGCACTTGGTGCCTCTTCCACAGCTACCTTCTGCACGGGCGTTGGCTGTCTTGTTCATCAAGCTTGAGGAGGGATTCAAGCTTGAGGAGGCCAATTTGCATATTCCAGGTGCCTTCTGGGAAAAGCGAAGAGTCTCCCTAAGCTAGAAGATCGTTGGGTACAGCCGGGACCAGCTGCTTGGAAAGAATCACCAAACCAGGGATTCAAGCTTGAGGAGGCTAATTTGCATATTCCAGGTGCCTTCTGGGAAAAGCGAAGAGTCTCCCTAAGCTAGAAGATCGTTGGGTACAGCCGGGACCAGCTGCTTGGAAAGAATCACCAAACCAGGGATTCAAGCTTGAGGAGGCTAATTTGCATATTCCAGGTGCCTTCTGGGAAAAGCGAAGAGTCTCCCTAAGCTAGAAGATCGTTGGGTACAGCCGGGACCAGCTGCTTGGAAAGAATCACCAAACCAGGGATTCAAGCTTGAGGAGGCTAATTTGCATATTCCAGGTGCCTTCTGGGAAAAGCGAAGAGTCTCCCTAAGCTAGAAGATCGTTGGGTACAGCCGGGACCAGCTGCTTGGAAAGAATCACCAAACCAGGGATTCAAGCTTGAGGAGGCTAATTTGCATATTCCAGGTGCCTTCTGGGAAAAGCGAAGAGTCTCCCTAAACTAGAAGATCGTTGGGTACAGCCGGGACCAGCTGCTTGGAAAGAATCACCAAACCAGGGATTCAAGCTTGAGGAGGCTAATTTGCATATTCCAGGTGCCTTCTGGGAAAAGCGAAGAGTCTCCCTAAGCTAGAAGATCGTTGGGTACAGCCGGGACCAGCTGCTTGGAAAGAATCACCAAACCAGGGATTCAAGCTTGAGGAGGCTAATTTGCATATTCCAGGTGCCTTCTGGGAAAAGCGAAGAGTCTCCCTAAGCTAGAAGATCGTTGGGTACAGCCGGGACCAGCTGCTTGGAAAGAATCACCAAACCAGGGATTCAAGCTTGAGGAGGCTAATTTGCATATTCCAGGTGCCTTCTGGGAAAAGCGAAGAGTCTCCCTAAGCTAGAAGATCGTTGGGTACAGCCGGGACCAGCTGCTTGGAAAGAATCACCAAACCAGGGATTCAAGCTTGAGGAGGCTAATTTGCATATTCCAGGTGCCTTCTGGGAAAAGCGAAGAGTCTCCCTAAGCTAGAAGATCGTTGGGTACAGCCGGGACCAGCTGCTTGGAAAGAATCACCAAACCAGGGATTCAAGCTTGAGGAGGCTAATTTGCATATTCCAGGTGCCTTCTGGGAAAAGCGAAGAGTCTCCCTAAGCTAGAAGATCGTTGGGTATAGCCGGGACCAGCTGCTTGGAAAGAATCACCAAACCAGGGATTCAAGCTTGAGGAGGCTAATTTGCATATTCCAGGTGCCTTCTGGGAAAAGCGAATAGTCCCCCTAAGCTAGAAGATCGTTGGGTACAGCCGGGACCAGCTGCTTGGAAAGAATCACCAAACCGCGCGCCTTACGGCGCGCAAATTTTTGCCTGTAGGACATTATTGCAAGAGAGCTTGGCTGAGTAGATTACACAAGAAGGAAAACACACAGCAAGTCAGCAGGATCTAGGAGCAACATGGCAGATGTGACAACCTACATGGTGAGCTGCAGCATGTGCTACATGTTCACAGATCGACCAGAAGAAGAATTAAATTTCACCTGTCAGAAGTGTAGACTAGTGGCCCTTTTAGAAGAAAAGGTGCGGGGTCTGGAAGAAAGAATAGCAACTTTGAAACTCATCAAAGAGAATGAAGACTTTCTAGACAGAACAGAAGCATTTCTACTGGCCACAGAAGGTGAAAAAAGTGTCAGAGAACCTCCAAAAGCAGATGAGTGGAAGCATGTGACCAAAAGAAGCAAGAAGACCATGGAGAAATCACCAACCACACAACTGAAGAACCGATATCAAATCTTTGTAGAGGATGAAGATGGCACACCTAAGGATGAAGCAATACCAGCAAGCAAAAAAGAAAAGGGCACACAGCAACAAGTGACAGCAAAAAGTACAGCCAAGATGCAACGAAGAGTGGTGGTGGTGGGAGACTCACTACTGAGAGGCACAGAAGCAGCCATCTGCAGACCGGACATAACTGCAAGAGAAGTATGCTGCCTTCCAGGTGCGATGATCAAGGATGTGACCGATAGGATACCAAAGCTCTTCAACTCCAAGGACGTCCACCCATTTCTTCTGATACATGTTGGCACCAATGACACGGCAAGGAAGGACCTACCGACAATCTGCAAAGACTTTGAAGAGTTGGGGAAGAAAGTAAAGGAACTGGATGCACAGGTAGTTTTTTCTTCTATCCTTCCAGTAGACGGGCATGGCACCAGGAGATGGAACAGGATCCTTGATGCAAACAACTGGCTAAGACGATGGTGCAGACAACAAGGATTCGGATTCCTGGACCACGGTGTGAATTACTTGTACGATGGACTCCTCGCCAGAGACGGACTACACCTCAACAAACCTGGGAAACACACATTCGCCAGAAGACTCGCTACACTCATCAGGAGGGCGTTAAACTAGAAGAAGAGGGGACGGGAAGAAAAACATTAGACTTGAACAAAGAAGATCCAGGAAAACATACTCAGAAGAGAGGTAAGAACATTTCTAAAACAATCCACAGCGAGGAGATTGGAACAAAACAAAATCCTCTAAACTGCATGCTCGCAAATGCCAGAAGCCTGACAAACAAGGTGGAAGAAATAGAAGCAGAAATATCTACAGGTAACTTTGACATAGTGGGAATAACCGAGACATGGTTAGATGAAAGCTATGACTGGGCAGTTAACTTACAGGGTTACAGTCTGTTTAGAAAGGATCGTAAAAATCGGAGAGGAGGAGGGGTTTGTCTCTATGTAAAGTCTTGTCTAAAGTCCACTTTAAGGGAGGATATTAGCGAAGGAAATGAGGATGTCGAGTCCATATGGGTCGAAATTCATGGAGGGAAAAATGGTAACAAAATTCTCATTGGGGTCTGTTACAAACCCCCAAATATAACAGAAACCATGGAAAGTCTACTTCTAAAGCAGATAGATGAAGCTGCAACCCATAATGAAGTCCTGGTTATGGGGGACTTTAACTACCCGGATATTAACTGGGAAACAGAAACCTGTGAAACCCATAAAGGCAACAGGTTTCTGCTAATAACCAAGAAAAATTATCTTTCACAATTGGTGCAGAATCCAACCAGAGGAGCAGCACTTTTAGACCTAATACTATCTAATAGACCTGACAGAATAACAAATCTGCAGGTGGTCGGGCATCTAGGAAATAGCGACCACAATATTGTACAGTTTCACCTGTCTTTCACTAGGGGGACTTGTCAGGGAGTCACAAAAACACTGAACTTTAGGAAGGCAAAGTTTGACCAGCTTAGAGATGCCCTTAATCTGGTAGACTGGGACAATATCCTCAGAAATAAGAATACAGATAATAAATGGGAAATGTTTAAGAACATCCTAAATAGGCACTGTAAGCGGTTTATACCTTGTGGGAATAAAAGGACTAGAAATAGGAAAAACCCAATGTGGCTAAACAAAGAAGTAAGACAGGCAATTAACAGTAAAAAGAAAGCATTTGCACTACTAAAGCACGATGGCACCATTGAAGCTCTAAAAAACTATAGAGAGAAAAATACTTTATCTAAAAAACTAATTAAAGCTGCCAAAAAGGAAACAGAGAAGCACATTGCTAAGGAGAGTAAAACTAATCCCAAACTGTTCTTCAACTATATCAATAGTAAAAGAATAAAAACTGAAAATGTAGGCCCCTTAAAAAATAGTGAGGAAAGAATGGTTGTAGATGACGAGGAAAAAGCTAACATATTAAACACCTTCTTCTCCACGGTATTCACGGTGGAAAATGAAATGCTAGGGGAAATCCCAAGAAACAATGAAAACCCTATATTAAGGGTCACCAATCTAACCCAAGAAGAGGTGCGAAACCGGCTAAATAAGATTAAAATAGATAAATCTCCGGGTCCGGATGGCATACACCCACGAGTACTAAGAGAACTAAGTAATGTAATAGATAAACCATTATTTCTTATTTTTAGGGACTCTATAGCGACAGGGTCTGTTCCGCAGGATTGGCGCATAGCAAATGTGGTGCCAATATTCAAAAAGGGCTCTAAAAGTGAACCTGGAAATTATAGGCCAGTAAGTCTAACCTCTATTGTTGGTAAAATATTTGAAGGGTTTCTGAGGGATGTTATTCTGGATTATCTCAATGAGAATAACTGTTTAACTCCATATCAGCATGGGTTTATGAGAAATCGCTCCTGTCAAACCAATCTAATCAGTTTTTATGAAGAGGTAAGCTATAGGCTGGACCACGGTGAGTCATTGGACGTGGTATATCTCGATTTTTCCAAAGCGTTTGATACCGTGCCGCACAAGAGGTTGGTACACAAAATGAGAATGCTTGGTCTGGGGGAAATTGTGTGTAAATGGGTTAGTAACTGGCTTAGTGATAGAAAGCAGAGGGTGGTTATAAATGGTATAGTCTCTAACTGGGTCGCTGTGACCAGTGGGGTACCGCAGGGGTCAGTATTGGGACCTGTTCTCTTCAACATATTCATTAATGATCTGGTAGAAGGTTTACACAGTAAAATATCGATATTTGCAGATGATACAAAACTATGTAAAGCAGTTAATACAAGAGAAGATAGTATTCTGCTACAGATGGATCTGGATAAGTTGGAAACTTGGGCTGAAAGGTGGCAGATGAGGTTTAACAATGATAAATGTAAGGTTATACACATGGGAAGAAGGAATCAATGTCACCATTACACACTGAATGGGAAACCACTGGGTAAATCTGACAGGGAGAAGGACTTGGGGATCCTAGTTAATGATAAACTTACCTGGAGCAGCCAGTGCCAGGCAGCAGCTGCCAAGGCAAACAGGATCATGGGGTGCATTAAAAGAGGTCTGGATACACATGATGAGAGCATTATACTGCCTCTGTACAAATCCCTAGTTAGACCGCACATGGAGTACTGTGTCCAGTTTTGGGCACCGGTACCGGTATAACCATGTATAAGTATATAAGGGGACAATACAAATATCTCGCTGAGGATCTGTTTATACCAAGGAAGGTGACGGGCACAAGGGGGCATTCTTTGCGTCTGGAGGAGAGAAGGTTTTTCCACCAACATAGAAGAGGATTCTTTACTGTTAGGGCAGTGAGAATCTGGAATTGCTTGCCTGAGGAGGTGGTGATGGCGAACTCAGTCGAGGGGTTCAAGAGAGGCCTGGATGTCTTCCTGGAGCAGAACAATATTGTATCATACAATTAGGTTCTGTAGAAGGACGTAGATCTGGGGATTTATTATGATGGAATATAGGCTGAACTGGATGGACAAATGTCTTTTTTCGGCCTTACTAACTATGTTACTATGTTACTATGTATGTAAACATATCTTTCGCCTACACGGTATGCCAGACAAAATTGTTAGTGACCGGGGTCCCCAGTTTGCGTCTCGATTCTGGAGAGAGCTTTGTCGTCTACTCAGTATTGAGTTGAATCTCTCTTCGGCATATCATCCCGAGACGAATGGGTTGGTAGAGAGGGCCAACCAGACCTTGGTCACATATTTATGACATTTTGTTTCTGCCAGGCAGGATGACTGGGCATCCTTGCTACCGTGGGCAGAGTTTGCACTTAACAACGCCGTAGCCGACTCCACCGGTCAGACTCCATTCCTCCTAAATTACGGCCAGCATCCGCGTGTCCCTGTGCCCATGCCTGTGTCTTCTGCTGACTCCAGGGTGGCAGACTGGGCTGTGGAGGCACGGCACATTTGGGACCGCATTCAGGATGCCATTCGGGCCTCCAAGGAGAGAATGAGGTTCTCCGCCGATGCTCATCGGCGTCCCGCTCCGACCTTTGCTCCTGGCGACTTAGTGTGGCTCTCCGTCCGTAACATCAGGCTGCGTGTTGAGTCCACTAAGTTTGCACCTCGCTACTTGGGTCCCTTCAAGGTCCTTGAACAGGTTAACCCTGTGGTCTACCGTCTGGCCCTTCCTCCATGCTTGGGTATCACCGACACCTTTAATGTGTCCCTCTTGAAACCCGTATACATGTCCCGGTTTTCCGAGTCATCTGCCGGGACATCGGGTTCGTCTACGGACGATTACGAGGTGAATGCTATTTTGGGGTGCAAGGTGGTACGTGGCAAAAAGTTCTATCTGGTGGATTGGAAGGGTTATAGCCCAGAGGACAGGTCCTGGGAGCCTGCTGAAAACATTCGGGCCCCACAGCTCATTGCTGACTTCGAGCGTAGCGAGGCCCAAGGAGGGGGGGTCCTAGGAGGGGGGGTAATGTTAGGTGTCGAGTTCCCGCTTCTGCACAAGGGAAATTTCGAGCCATCTCCCATTCTTATCCAGCTGCAGTGGAGTCTGCTCAGCAGAGACGTCGGTCCCAGCGTCTTGCTCAGTCTCACTCTGTACAAAGAGTTACTGCTGCTTTTTCTGCTTCTGCCATTGAAGTCAGTGTTGGGTAGCGGCGAGCAGATGCTTTTGGGGCTAAGTCCTGCTTTTCTCTTTCTGAGCATGCCCAGGGCAAGATCTCCCTTTGGAGATCGAGGGTCACATGCTCAGGTACTGCAGCACATCCCATTGGTCCTCCAGGAAGGTCCTGAAAGGGCAAAACTTTGGTAGCAGCTTCCCATTGGTCCTTTATTGGAAGGTCCTGAACGTGCTGCAACTATATAAGCTGCGCATGACCGCACGGCCATGTGCTAGTGTACATTTGTTAATGTGTGTGTGTTGTGAGTGAAAGTCGCTCTTTAAATAACCCTCCCTATTGGATGACTGTTCGCGGAAGGTGTATGTTTGCTATCTAGCGCCCGACTTAGCCATCAGCACGTAAACACACAATACAGCATCTTATTGCTGTGACCGCCAGTGCGGCGCCTTGTGCTTTCACAGCGCTTTCCTGACCCAAGCCTGGGTGGTTAGTGGCGTTTGCCAGTGCGGCACTGCATGCACTCTCGTGCTCCTATTGCTGTCACTCTGACACCTCAGTAGCGGTGTCGAGTGCATGAGGTCTATGTACTCAAATCCTGTGTCTCGGGATTGAGTTCTGAGACTCGTTGCTTGCGCTCTTGGTGCGGTACCACGGCCCTGTGACGTAACAGGGTTCGTTTCCTTCACACAGGGTGAGGTTAGCCCATGGGTGTATTCACTTTGTACCGCCATATAGTCCGTCATTACTTGGCAGCAGGTTCCATCTCTGCACGGTGGACCCCGGGCTGCGAACGCACCATACTCTATCTGTTTTATTATTTGGTGCGTTCCGCTAGCCCTAGCACCTTTTTAGAAAACACCAGTGATTGTCTTACCGCTGTCTCTAACATCATGTCCTCCCTCTATCTGAAACTAAACCTGTCAAAAACTGAACTCCTCGTGTTCTCTCCCTCTACTAACCTACCTTTGCCTGACATTGCCATCTCCGTGTGCGGTTCCACCATTACTCCAAAGCAACATGCCCGCTGCCTTGGGGTCATCCTTGATTCTGACCTTTCATTCACCCCCCACATCCGATCACTGGCTCGC
Source organism: Ranitomeya imitator (assembly GCF_032444005.1). Classification (NCBI taxonomy): domain Eukaryota; kingdom Metazoa; phylum Chordata; class Amphibia; order Anura; family Dendrobatidae; genus Ranitomeya; species Ranitomeya imitator. The sequence goes on along the minus strand of NC_091282.1, from coordinate 649,840,933 downwards.
TCTTCTTACCTGCATCTCAAAAACATTTCTAGAATTCGCCCTTTTCTTACTTTCGACTCTGCAAAAACTCTTACTGTTTCACTTATTCATTCTCGTCTGGACTATTGTAACTCTCTACTAATCGGCCGCCCTCTTACCAAACTTTCCCCGCTCCAATCTGTCCTGAATGCTGCTGCCAGGATCCTCACCAACCGTTACACCGATGCCTCTACCTTGTGCCAGTCATTACACTGGCTACCCATCCACTCCAGAATCCAGTACAAAACTACTACCCTCATCCACAAAGCACTCCATGGCTCAGCACCACCCTACATCTCCTCTCTGGTCTCAGTCTACCACCCTACCCGTGCCCTCCGCTCCGCTAATGACCTCAGGTTAGCATCCTCAATAGTCAGAACCTCCCACTCCCGTCTCCAAGACTTTACACGTGCTGCGCCGATTCTTTGGAATGCACTACCTAGGTTAATACGATTAATCCCCAATCTCCACAGTTTTAAGCGTACCCTAAAAACTCATTTGTTCAGACTGGCCTACCGCCTCAATGCATTAACCTAACGATCCCTGTGTGGCCTATTTATAAAAAAACAAAAAAAAAATCAGGTTCCTCGCATTATGTTCTCATTCACTTTATGCAGTTAATAGCCCTCTGTGTCGTTACTGCTACATACTTAGGCAATTAACTGGTTCATGCAGCTTTACATGAACAACCGAGCCTTACACTATGGCCGGTCCGAATAACTAAAGCAATTGTTACCATCCACCTCTCGTGTCTCCCCTTTTCCTCATAGTTTGTAAGCTTGCGAGCAGGGCCCTCATTCCTCCTGGTATCTGTTTTGAACTGTATTTCTGTTATGCTGTAATGTCTATTGTCTGTACAAGTCCCCTCTATAATTTGTAAAGCGCTGCGGAATATGTTGGCGCTATATAAATAAAAATTATTATTATTATTATAACCCTGGTGATCTAGAGGCAGTTAAAGGAGACATTGCAGGAGACAGAGTTAAGAAGTAGGCTCAATGTAGGGGTGTGGGTTTCTGAGACTTCTAATGGAGGGCATGAGCTGACAAACAATTCCCCAATATGGGGTTGCTTTTTTTGCTAAATAAAATAGTGCCATCACAGACCCCTTGCCAAAAATTTACTGGCCTATAACAGTACAGAGCACGTTCACCCTGGTCATATAGTGGCAGTTAAAGGAGACATTGCAGGAGACACAGTTAAGAAGTAGGCCCAATGTAATGTAATGCCCAATTCCCCAATGTAGGGTCCCTTTTTTACTAAATAAAATAGTGCCATCACAGCTCCTTGCCCAAAATTCACTGCACAGAGCATGTTCACCCTGGACATCTAGTGGCAGTTAAAGGACACAATTCCCCAATGGGGGGTCTTTTTTTAATAAATAAAATAGTGCCATCACAACCCCCTTGCCCAAAATTCAGTGTGCTGTAACAGTACAGAGCACGTTCACCTTTACGATCTAGTGGCAGTTAAAGGAGACATTGCAGGAGACAGAGTTAAGAAGTATGCTCAATGTAGGGGTGTCGGTCTCTGAGACTTGTAATGGCGGGCATGAGCTGACAAACAATTCCCCAATGTGGGGTCCTTTTTTTACCAAATAAAATAGTGCCATCACAACCTCCTTGCTAAAAATTCACCTGCCTATAACAGTACAAAGTACGTTCACCCTGGTCATCTGGTGGCTGTTAAAGGACACATTTACCCCTTGAGAAAGGCATCAGCCGAAACGCGCGTCGGGGGGGACAGGAGTGAGGTGCCAAGTACACGTTGTGATATATTGCCACATCAACCGGTATGTATACTAGTTACCTGTATTGTGCATGTGTTTTTACATATCTTCTGGACCTGTGCATCCAATACATCTAGGCATATTGTATGTACCTTGCACAATTCCTGATTATCCTATAATGCCTACGCTGGTTATTTTGTGGATTTTTCTATGTTGGAAGCACCTATTTCCTGTCCATTTAGGTGCGTGCTGAGTGCAGCATGGGGATTGTTTCCCCCTGTCGTTTTTAATCTGGCATAATTATTAATAAAGTGTTTTTTCTACATTATACTTGGACTATATGCTGCTTTTTTCTTCTGTTGGTTTTTGGCTTATGTTTTGCAGTTAGTCCGTTATGGTCCTATTTCTGGTCCCACTTTTACTATATAAAAATGTACCCCACCTGGGTCAAATCATAATGTTGGTGACTTGATATGCGTCCACTATAGTGTTTTGTTTAACATTGCAGGAGACAGAGTTAAAAAGTAGGCCCAATGTAGGGGTGTGGGTCTCTGACACTTGTAATGGAGGGCATGAACTGACAAACAATTCCCCAGTGTGGGGTCCTTTTTTTAATAAATAAACTAGTGCCATCACAACCCCCTTGTCCAAAATTCAGTGGCCTATAACAGTAAAGAGCACGTTCACCCTGGTCATCTAGTGGTTCTGGATGATTATGATGAGGATAAGGAGGAGGATAAGAACAAACAGACCAAATCTGGAAGCATATACCCATGTGTGGTTGTGAAGAGGTGCATGAGAATACACCTCCCTAAAACAGAGAATGTATTTGAGGTTATGTTTCGCTATTTTCACTTGGTGGTGTACAGAAGTCTTTCCCAATCCAGCCCTTGTTCATTTTTATAAGAGTCAACCTTGTAGTGTGGGTCTAGAAGTGTCACCAACCAGTAAGGAGAGTCACCCAAAATTTTTATAATGTGAGGGTCACGTGAAACGCAGCACAACATAAAGTCAGCCAGGCGTGCCAGACTGCTAACAGGCAAGACTTTCGTGTCCTCACCTACAGGATGGCTGACCATGCTGTCCTCCTCCTCCTCATCCTCATCATCCTCCTCCCGTCCTCAGGCCATCCACGCTGAACAGACAGTATGACAGCTGTGCTTGTAGTACCATCTATAGTGCATGAAAGTAGCTCCTGTTCTTCCTCCTCCTCCTCATTGCCTACCAATCCACATTGAGAAGACATGAGGCTGGGCTGAGTGTATTCCCTTGTATGGTTCCTTGCTCCATGTCCTCGTGCTCTGCCTGCAATGTATCCTCTTTTATTGTGAGCAGAGAAGTTTTCAGAATGCTGAGAAGTGGGATGGTGATGCTAAATATGGTGTCATTGCTGCTCATCATCTTGGTGCAGTCCTCAAAGTTTTGGAGAATGGTACATATATCTGATATCCGTGTCCACTCCTGAGGTCTTATGTGTGGACTCTGAACTGAATATCGATGGCCTTGTTGATGTTGGCAGTTAAAAACTGCCCTCTTCTGCTCACAAATCCTTTCCAACATATGCAGCGTAGAGTTCCAGCGTGTGGGGACATCACACACCAGTTGGTGAGCTGGAAGCTGCAAAGCTGCTGAAGCACACAGGGGTGGCTGAAGCTGTAGCTGACTTTCTAAAATGGGCAGACAGACACCGTACTTTCACTAGCAGATCCGGCAGCTCCGGGTAGCTTTTCAGAAAACGTTGAACCATGACAGTAAGCACATGGGCCAAGCATGGTACGTGTGTGAGCTCACCTTGCCTTAGAACCGCCAACAGGTTACGGCCATTGTCACACATGACTATGCCTGGCTGTAGGTTCAGCGGTGTCATCCAAATATCTGACTGCTCTTTCAGCACTGTCCACAACTCTTCTGCATTGTGCAGTTTGTCACCTGAGCAGATTAGCTTCAGCACAGCCTGTTGCCCCTTGGCTGAGGCAGTGCTGTAGTGCTTCCAGCTTCTGACTGATGTGTTTATTTCAGAGATGGAGGATGAAGAGGAGGAGAAGGTGCAGGAGCTGTAGACTGTGGGGGCAACCCTGATTGACATAGGGCCAGCAATCCTTGGCGTGGGGAGGATGTGTTCCATCCCAAGGTCCGAGTGGGTCCCGGCTTCCAGTATGTTAACCCAGTGTGCCATCAGTGAGATGCACCATCCCTGCCCACAAGCACTTGTCAACGTGTCCATGGTTAGGTGGACTTTCCCTGTAACAGCATTGCTGGGGGCATGGGTAATATTGTGGGACACATGCTGGTGTAATGCCGGTATGGCACACCGGGAGAAATAGTGGCGACTGGGGACTGAGTACCTTGGGATGGCCGCTGCCAACAGGTTGCGGAAAGCTTCCATCTCAACGAGCCTAAAAGTCAACATTTCAAGCACAAGCAGAAAAGAAATGTTAGAATTTAGGACTGTTGCCTGTGGAGCTTTGGCTGGGTATTTCTGCTTGACAACTGAAGGCTGTGCTGGGACCAGGACGTGGATGGGCTTGATGATGGTGCTGCTTGACTGTGGGCAACAACACGTGCAGGGCTAGAGGCATCTTCACATGCATGGTGGACTGGGGATTGGCTTCGCCTTCTATGCAAAACAGTGGAATAATAATAATGTTATTTATATAGCGCCAACATATTCTGCAGCGCTTTACAAATTATAGAGGGGATTTGAAGCAGTGGTGTAACCTGCAGACAGTGTTCCTGGAGCCTGGCTTTCGGTCCGCAAAATCGGGTGCTTTGCTGCCATGTGCCTGATCGTCCTGGTGATGGTCAGGCTCATTGTTTTGCTAACCCTGCTGATGCGGGCATGGCATGTCCTGCAAATGGCCTGTTTGGGGTTATTGGCAGAGTCTTTAAAAAATAACCAGACTTGGGAAAATCTAACAGTTGGAATGCCAACTTCACTCATGTTGGTGTTACGGGGAACGGATGCACGCCTTCTGTCTGTGGCCACCACACTGCTTCTTCCTGCCTGTTGGGGGGATATGCCTCCTTCCCTGTTTGTGCTGCTGTCCTCGCTAAGCATGTCCTCCTGCCAGGTTGGGTCTTTCACTATGTCATCCACCACCTTGTCTTCCACATCTGCACCCTGCTCCTCCAAGGGGCTGATCAAAGCTTTGGGCAGCTCTACATGCGATCTCATCTGTCCTCACTTCAAGTTGACTGGCCGAGAGTCCGGAATCTTGAAATGGAAAACTTAACAGCTCTTCAGAGTGTCCAGGTGTGGGATCAGTTGTCTCAGGGCACTCGGCATGGTGGGAGGAAGAAGGATCAGGATGAGGAATATCCGGGCCACGCTCACGGCTACAAAGACATGACCGTGTAGAAGACATGGTGGTGGCTAAGTGACTGGAAACATTATCCGCTATTAACAAAAGTTTCACACTGCTCTGGCTTCAATAGTGGTGTGCTGCGGTCCCCTAGAAACCACAATTTGCGATTTGCTCCCTTTTTGGTGAGGGCAACCAAGGGAGGTTGAGAAGTGGGGAATGAACTGGCAACAGTAATTAATGAACCCCATAAAGTGCTGCACCGCTTTGAGAGAATGGGGGTCCTGCCAGTCCATCATAGCCTGTAGCTTGGCAGGATCCATAGCCAATCCCTGGGCGGAGATGATATAGCCAAGGAAAGGCAAGGACTCCTGCTCAAACAGACACTCTGCCTCTGCAGGTGACACTGACTTCGTAATGAATCCTCTTGCCAGATTCTCCTGGATGTATTGGGACATCGCCTCCGTCTCCGGGAGAGACAGGGGATAGACTCAACCCCGGGGAGGCTCTGCACCAGGCAAGAGGTCAATAGGACAGTCATAGGGGTGGTGAGGCGGAAGGGTCTCCGCAGCCCTCTTGGAGAATACGTTCGCATAGGGCCAATAGTGCTTGGGGAGAGAGGGAAGATCTGCGGGTACTTCAGTAGCAGCAACCTGAACGCACTCCCTCAGACATCTGCCCACACAAGATTCACTCCATCCCAAAATTCTCCCTGAGGACCACTCTATATGAGGGGACTGGTAACGTAACCATGGTATCCCTAGCAGAATCTTGTCTATTCCCTCGGGAATGACAAGAAGGGAAATAATCTCCTGATGGGATGGAGACATAGATAATGAAAATGGGATGGTCTGTTGTGTTATTTGTGAGGGCAGTGTCGACCCATTCACCACTCTTACAGTCACCGGCTTGGCGAGCATCACAGGGATATTGCGTGGCATTGGGCAAAGGCAGAGGACATAAAATTCCCCTGCAGAACAGTGCTGGTTTCAATGGTTGGGTCTTGAAGATCAGCAGTAACCAAGTGCACAGTATCTGCCTGAGCCAGACGCTGGGATCGACGTCTCCGCTGAGCAGACTCCACTGCGGCTGGAGAAGAATGAGAGACCGCAGCGGAGGTGGTTCGAGATTCCCCCGTGCAGCGGCGGGAACTCGACACCTAACAGTCGGCTCCTGCTCTGATTTTAAAGTACATGGCTGCTGAATTGCCATATTTTCTTTCATAGATGTAATATACAATGGTACGGAAAGTATTCAGACCCTTTTAAATTTTTCACTCTTTGTTTCATTGCAGCCATTTGGTAAAATAAAAAAAGTTCATTTTTTTTCTTATTAATGTACACTCTGCACCCTATCTTGACTGAAAGAAAAACAGAAATGTAGAAATTTTTACAAATTTATTAAAAACGAAAAACTGAAATATCACAAGGTCATAAGTATTAAGACCCTTTGCTCAGTATTAAGTAGAAGAACACTTTTGAGCTAGTACAGCCAAGAGTCTCCTTGGGAATTTTGAAACAAGCTTTACACACCTGAATTTGGGTATCCTCTGCCATTCTTCCTTTCAGATCCTCTCCAGTTCTGTCAGGTTGGATGGTGAACGTTGGTGGACAGCCATTTTCAGGTCTCTACATAGATGGTCAATTGGGTTTAGGTCAGGGCTCTGGCTGGGCCAGTTAAGAATGGTCACAGAGTTCTTCTGAAGCCACTCCTTTGCTATTTTAGCTGTGTGCTTAGGGCCATTTTCTTGTTGGAAGGTGAACCTTCGGCCAAGTCTAAAGTCCAGAGCACTCTGGAAAAGTTTTTCATCCAGGATATCTCTGTACTTGACTGCATTCATGTTTCCTTCAATGACAACCAGTCATCCTGTCACTGCAGCTGAAAAACACCCCCACAGCATGATGCTGCCACCACCATGTTTCACTGTTGGGATTGCATTGGGCTGGTTTTCTCCACACATACCTCTTAGAATTATCACTAGTAAGTAGTGTTGAGCATTCCGATACCGCAAGTATCGGGTATCGGCCGATACTTGTGGTATCGGAATTCCGATACCGAGTTCCGATACTTTTGTGGTATCGGGAATCGGTATCGGATCCATAGTGATGTGTAAAATAAAGAATTAAAATAAAAAATATTGATATATTCACCTCTCCGGCGGCCCCTGGACATCACCGCTGGTAACCGGCAGGCTTCTTTGTTTAAAATGAGCGCGTTTAGGACCTGAGAATGGCGTCGCGGCTTCTGATTGGTCGCGTGCCGCTCATGTGACCGCCACGCGACCAATCACAAGCCGCGACGTCATTCTCAGGCACTAAACTCCTCATTCTAGGAATTTAGGACCTGCGAATGACGTCGCGGCTTCTGATTGGTCGCGTGGCGGTCACATGAGCGGCACGCGACCAATCAGAAGCCGCGACGTCATTCTCAGGTCCTAAACGCGCTCATTTTAAACAAAGAAGCCTGCCGGTTACCCGCGGTGATGTCCAGGGGCCGCCGGAGAGGTGAATATATCAATATTTTTTATTTTAATTCTCTATTTTACACATTAATATGGATCCCAGGGCCTGAAGGAGAGTTTCCTCTCCTTCAGACCCTGGGAACCATCAGGATACCTTCCGATACTTGGTGTCAGATTGACTTGTATTGGTATCGGATATCGGTATCGGCGATATCCGATACTTTTCGGGTATCGGCCGATACTATCCGATACCGATACTTTCAAGTATCGGACGGTATCGCTCAACACTACTAGTAAGGTCTATCTTTGTCTCATCATGTTTAGTAAACTCTATGCGGGCTTTCATATGTCTTGCATTGTGGAGAGGCTTCCGTCAGGCCACTCTGCCATAAAGGCCTGACTGGTGGAGGGCTGCGGTGATAGTTGACTTTGTGGAACTTTCTCCCATCTCCCTATTGCATCTCTGGAGCTCAGCCACAGTGATCTTGGGGTTCTTCTTTACCTCTTTCACCAAAGCTCTTCTTCCACGATTGCTCAGTTTGACTGGATGGCCAGGTCTAGAAAGACTTCTGGTAGTCTCAAACTTCTTCCATTTAAGGATTATGAAGGCCACTGAGCTCTTAGGAATCTTGAGTACGGCAGAAATTCTGTTGTAACTTTGGCCAGATCTGTGCCTTATCACAATTTTGTCTCTGAGCTCCTTGGCTAGTTCCTTTGACTTCATGATTTTCGTTTGGTCTGACATGCACTGTGAGCTAGTATTGAAAGATAGGAGACAAAAAAAGCGCAAATAGGGTCTTATCCCCAGAATTGTTTCTGATCAATTGTGAGAGAACTGCTCACCTGGTAGTACACAGTACAAGCGTGTAGTTTGTCAGCTGCTGCAGATCCACAGGTCGGCGCTGCGACCTCTCAGAACCGTTATAATAGATGAAATGTGGATTACATCCGCGCTGCTGCGACAAATAATAGATCCAGATATACTTGCAAGATGTTCGGGTGGTTTATTCAACATGTTTCGAAGCTCATGGCTTCTTCTTCAGGAAGTTTCCACACAATATCTTTGTGTGGAAACTTCCTGAAGAAGAAGCCATGAGCTTCGAAACACATTGAATAAACCATCCGAACATCTTACAAGTATATCTGGATCTATTATTTGTCGCAGCAGCGCGGATGTAATCCACATTTCATTTATTATAACGATGCACTGTGGGCTGTGAGGTCTTATATAGACAGGTGTGTGCCTTTCCAAGTCAAGTCCTATCAGTTTAATTAACCCCTTTACCCCCAAGGGTGGTTTGCACGTTAATGACCGGGTCAATTTTTACAATTCTGACCACTGTCCCTTTGTGAGGTTATAACTATGGAACGCTTCAACGGATCCCAGTGGTTCTGACATTGTTTTCTCGTGACATATTGTACTTCATGACAATGGTAAAATTTCTTTGATATTACCTGCGTTTATTTGTGAAAAAATCAGAAACATGGCGAAAATTTTGAAAATTTCGCAATTTTCCAACTTTGAATTTTTATGCAATTAAATCACAGAGATATGTCACACAAAATACTTAATAAGTAACATTTCCCACATGTCTACTTTACATCAGCACAATTTTGGAACCAAATTTTTTTTTTGTTAGGGAGTTATAAGGGTTAAAAGTTGACCAGCAATTTCTCATTTCTACAACACCATTTTATTTTAGGGACCACATCTCATTTGAAGTCATTTTGAGGGGTCTATATGATAGAAAATACCCAAGTGTGACACTTGTGACACCCCTCAAGGTGCTCAAAACCATATTCAAGAAGTTTATTAACCCTTCTGGTGCTTCACAGGAATTTTTTGAATGTTTAAATAAAAATGAACATTTAACTTTTTTTCACAAAAAATTTAATTCAGCTCCAATTTGTTTAATTTTACCAAGGGTAACAGGAGAAAATAGACCCCAAACATTGTTGTACAATTTGTCCTGAGCACGACAATACCCCACATGTGGGGGTAAACCACTGTTTGGGCGCATGGCAGAGCTCGGAAGCGAAGGAGCGCCATTTGACTTTTCAATGCAAACTTGACTGGAATTGAGATGGGACGCCATGTTTCGTTTGGAGAGCCCCTGATGTGCCTAAACATTGAAACCCCCCACAAGTGACACCATTTTGGAAAGTAGACCCCTTAAGGAACTTATCTAGATGTGTGGTGAGCACTTTGACCCACCAAGTGCTTCACAGAAGTTTATAATGTAGAACCGTAAAAATAAAAAATCATATTTTTTCACAAAAATTAAATTTCCTCCCCCAATTTTTTATTTTCCCAAGAGTAAGAGAAGAAATTGGACCCAAAAAGTTGTTATACAATTTGTCCTGAGTATGCTGATACCCCATATGTGGGGGTAAACCACTGTTTGGGGCGGATGGGAGAGCTCGGAAGGGAAGGAGCGCCGTTTGACTATTCAATGCAAAATTGACAGGAATTGAGATGGGACGCTGTTAGGGGTCGAGTTCCCGCTTCTGCACAGGGGGAATCTCGAGCCACCTCCGCTGCGGTCTCCCATTCTTGTCCAGCCACAGTGGAGCCTGTTCAGCAAGGACGTCGGTCCCTGCGTCTTGCTCATTCTCACTCTGTTCTGAGAGTTACTGCTGCTTCTCCAGTCTCTGCCATTAAAGTCAGTGCTGGTCAGCAGCGAGCGGACTTCTCTGGGACTAAGTCCTTGTCTGCACGTACTGAGCATGCCCAGGGTAAGATCTCCCGTTGGAGATCGAGGGTCATGTGCTCAGGCTCTGCAGCACATTCCATTGGTCCTCTTGGCAGGTCTTGGAAGGGCAAAGGTGCTGTTGCCACTTCCTGTGCTGCAGCTATATAAACTGCGCATGACCGCACGGCCATGCGCTAGTATTGTCTTACAATTGCTAATGTGTGTATGTTGTGAGTGCAAGTCGTCCTTGGATACCCCTACCCTATTGAATGACTGTTCGCGGAAGGTGTATGGCTGCTACCTAGCGCCCGACTTATCCTACAGCACTAGTCACAGATTATAGCGTCCAGTTGCTGTGACAGCCAGTACGGCGCCGTGCACTTCCTCTGTGCTTTCCTTACCCACGCCTGGGTGGTTAGTGGCATTCGTCAGTGCGGCACTGCATGCACTCTTGTGCCTTAATATTGCTCTTTAGTTTCCTTACACACCCAGTTGCGGTGTTGTGCCAGCAAGGGTCTAATCGGACTTCAATTCCTGTTGGGGTTGAGTTCGCTGACTACTTGCTCGCGCTTTAGGTGCGGTACCGCGGTCCTGTGCCTTAACAGGATTGCTTCTTTCACGCTGGGTGAGGTTAACCCACGCGTGTATACTTTAGTGTACCGCCATATAGTCTGCTAATTGCTAGCAGCAGGTGTTCACCTGCACGGTGGACCCCGGACTGCGAACGCATCTATACCATCTGTCTTGGTGCTTTCCGCCAGTCCTAACAGACGCCATGTTGCGTTTGGAGAGCCACTGATGTGCCTAAACATTGAAACCCCCCACAAGTGACACCATTTTGGAAAGTAGACCCGCTAAGGAACTTATCTAGATGTGTGGTGAGCACTTTGACCCACCAAGTGCTTCACAGAAGTTTATAATGCAGAGCCGTAAAAATAAAACAAAAAATTTTTCCCACAAAAATTATTTTTTTAGCCCCCAGATTTGTATTTTCCCGAGGGTAACAGGAGAAAGTGGACCCCAAAATTTGTTGCCCAATTTGTCCTGAGTGCGATGATACCCCATATGTGGGGGGGAACCACTGTTTGGGCGCATGGGAGGGCTCGGAAGGGAAGGAGCTCCATTTGGAATGCAGGCTTAGATGGAATGGTCTGCAGGTGTCACATTGCATTTGCAGAGCCCCTAATGTACCGAAACAGTAGAAACCCCCCACAAGTGACACCATTTTGGAAACTAGACCCCCTAAGGAACTCATCTAGATGTGTTGTGAGAGCTTTGAACCCCCAAGTGTTTCACTACAGTTTGTAACGCAGAGCCGTGAAAATTGAAAAAAAAAATCTTTCCCCCCAAAATTATTTTTTAGCCCCCAGTTTTGTATTTTCCCGAGGGTAAGAGGAGAAATTCGACCCCAAAAGTTGTTGTCCAATTTGTCCTGAGTACGCAGATACCCCATATGTTGGGGGGAACCACCGTTTGGGCGCATGGGAGGGCTCGGAAGGGAAGGAGTGCCATTTGGAATGCAGACTTAGATGGAATGGTCTGCAGGCGTCACATTGCGTTTGCAGAACTCCTAATGTACCTAAACAGTAGAAATCCCCCACAAGTGACCCCATATTGGAAACTAGACTCCCATGGAACTTATCTAGATGTGTTGTGAGAGCTTTGAACCCCCCAGTGTTTCACTACAGCTTATAACGCAGAGCCGTGAAAATAAAAAATCCTTTTTTTTCCCACAAAAATTATTTTTTAGCCCCCAGTTTTGTATTTTCCCAAGGGTAACAGGAGAAATTGGACCCCAAAATTTGTTGTCCTATTTGTCCTGAGTACGCTGATACCCCAAATGTTGGGGTAAACCCCTGATTGGGCACACGGAAGAGCTCGGAAGGGAAGGAGCACTGTTTTACTTTTTCAACGCAGAATTGGCTGGAATTGAGATCGGACGCCATGTCGCGTTTGGAGAGCCCCTGATGTGCCTAAACAGTGGAAACCCCCAATTCTAACTGAAACCCTAATCCAAACACACCCCTAACCCTAATCCCAACAGTAACCCTAACCACACCTCTAACCCTGACACACACCTAACCCTAATCCCAACCCTATTCCCAACTGTAAATGTAATCTAAACCCTAACCGTAACTTTAGCCCCAACCCTAACTGTAGCCTTAACCCTAGCCCCAACCCTAACTTTAGCCCCAACCCAAACTGTAGCCCTAACCCTAGCCCTAACCATAGCCCTAACCCTAACTTTAGCCCCAACCCTAACTGTAGACTTAACCCTAGCCCTAACCATAGCCCTGGCCCTAACCCTAGCCCTAACCCTAGCCCTAACCCTAGCCCTAACCCTAGCCCTAACCCTAACCCTAGCCCTAACCCTAGCTCTAACCCTAGCCCAAACCCTAGCCCTAGCCCAAACCCTAACCCTAGCCCTAACCCTAGCCCTAGCCCTAACCCTAATGGAAAAATGGAAATAAATACATTTTTTTAATTTTTCCCTAACTAAGGGGGTGATGAAGGGGGGTTTGATTTACTTTTATAGCGGGTTTTTTTTGCGGATTTTTATGATTGGCAGCCGTCACACACTGAAAGACGCTTTTTATTGCAAAAAATATTTTTTGCGTTACCACATTTTGAGAGCTATAATTTTTCCATATCTTGGTTCACAGAGTCATGTGAGGTCTTGTTTTTTGCGGGATGAGTTGACGTTTTTATTGGTAATATTTTCGGGCATGTTACATTTTTTGATCGCTTTTTATTCCGATTTTTGCGAGGCAGAATGACCAAAAAACAGCTATTCATGAATTTCTTTTGGGGGAGGCGTTTATACCGTTCCGCGTTTGGTAAAATTGATAAAGCAGTTTTATTTTTCGGGTCAGTACGATTACAGCGACACCTCATTTATATCATTTTTTTATGTTTTGGCGCTTTTATACGATAAAAACTATTTTATAGAAAAAATAATTATTTTTGCATCGCTTTATTTTTTTTTTTTGCTGATGATGCTGTATGGCAGCTCGTTTTTTGCGGGACAAGATGACGCTTTCAGCGGTATCATGGTTATTTATATCTGTCTTTTTGATCGCGTGTTATTCCACTTTTTGTTCGGCGGTATGATAATAAAGCGTTGTTTTTTGCCTCGTTTTTTTTTTTTTTTCCTTACGGTGTTTGCTGAAGGGGTTAACTAGTGGGCCAGTTTTATAGGTCGGGTCGTTTCGGACGCGGCGATACTAAATATGTGTAGTTTTATTGTTTTTTTTTTTATTTAGATAAAGAAATGTATTTAGGTGAATATTTTTTTTTTTTTTTTCATTATTTAGGAATATTTTTTTTTATTTTTTTTTACACATTTTGAAATTTTTTTTTTAACTTTTTTACATTGTCCCAGGGGGGGACATCACAGATCAGTGATCTGACAGTGTGCACAGCACTCTGTCAGATCACTGATCTTACATGCAGCGCTGCAGCCTTCACAGTGCCTGCTCTAAGCAGGCTCTGTGAAGCCACCTCCCTCCCTGCAGGACCCGGATCCGCGGCCATCTTGGATCCAGGGCTGGAGGAAGCAGGGAGGGAGGTGAGACCCTCGCAGCAACGCGATCCCATCGCGTTGCTGCGGGGGGCTCAGGGAAGCCGGCAGGGAGCCCCCTCCCTGCGGGAAGCTTCCCTATACCGCCGGCACATCGCGATCATCTTTGATCGCGGTGTGCCAGGGGTTAATGTGCCGGGGGCGGTCCGTGACCGCTCCTGGCACATAGTGCCGGATGTCAGCTGCGATTAACAGCTCCCCCCGTGAGCGCCGCCGATCGCGCTGGACGTACTATCCCGTCTGTGGTCATGGGGGCCCACCCCACCTCGACGGGATAGTACGTCCCATGTCAGAAAGGGGTTAAACATTGCTGGACTCCAATGAAGGAATAGAACCATCTCAAGTAGGATCACAAGGAAATGGACATCATGTGACTTAACTATGAGTGTCTGAGCAAAGAGTCTGAATACTTATGACCATGTGATATTTCAGTTTTTCTTTTTTATTACATTTGCAAAAATGTCTACTTTTCTGGTTTTTTTCAGTCAAGATGGGGTACATTAATGTGAGAAAATGAACTGTTTTGAAATTACCAAATGTCTGCAATGAAACAAAGAGTGAAAAATTGAAAGGGGTTTGTACACTTTCTGCAGCGCCCCAGGGTCCTGGTCGTTGCAGTAATGTCATTCTTCCACCAGGGGGAGTGATGTTACGTCTGAAGTCAATAAAGGAGATCTCTTTGCCAGGTAAATACAATGCATGCAACATGTTGACACTCCAGACCAGAAGGGGGAACTCTAAGCCTGCTTTAGGTGAACTCCCCTATAAAACAGAGTTCAGTTCCTGTCAGGAAGACAGAGGGAGAGGAAGGAGTCCTGGAGACTGAAGTGCTGCAGCTCCTGAAAGAAAACACTAAAGTGAGCATATTGCAGAGAGTGTGCAGGAAAGCAGAGCACAGGAGAGGAATATCAGAGGGAGACCAGCCAGGAGCAGGCTGCTTCCTTCTGAGGCGCAGAAATCCGGTAGCCAGAACACCGAGGGAGTAAGGATCGCTACGTTTTACTTCAGAGACTGTCAGGACAGATAATTCCACGTTACCTGCCAGACCTATACCCAGGAGGCACGGTGGCAACTTGTGGGGGCTGGGGCGTGCTAGAGTCCCTGTAAAAAGCCTCAGGCCATCAGTCATACGGGTTGTTCCTATCCATCTGGGGGACAGAGAGAAAGACATAACATCTAGAACACCACCAACAGTTGTGAGGACCTTATGAGAAGCTCAGCAGTAAGGTACTACAACATCCAGGTGCTAGAGGAAGGCTACTGATTTCCACTTGGATAAAAACGACTCTGGATTTGCCTTCAGACCGGCCGGACTCTGCCTACCCTGTGATCTGGTGCTCTGGACTGTGGATACTGAAGCCTTCAGTAAAAAGGTAAAGAGACTGCACCCTTGTTTCCTCGTTCTTCACTGCGCCTCACACCATCCACCATCTACACTCTGGGAAGCCCTGGGGACATACTTCACCTGTAGGAAGGTGTACCATCTGGCTGCCATAACATCACCCCAGCGGACCCCTAAGCAGCGTTGGTCACCCTGACCAAATGCCACAGGTGGTGTCACGAACATTATCCCTTTAAAGACCTTTTCCCCCCTTTTACGACGGACCTCCCGAGGGTCACGGACCGGGTCAGCCACCGTGACATCCCCCTTGAGAACCGAAGGGCCCGGTGCCAAGTACCCCACTGCCCTTAGGGGGGCGATCCATTTCCATACCCACTGTAGATGTTGGGTTTGGCAATTATCTCATTTTATTGATTGTTAACCACTTACCAGCAAATGAATCCAGCAAAATGGTAGCCACCTGGTCGCTATTTTGCTAGATTCACAAGAATCAAATTGGAAACTTCAAGCTTTCCAGAATCCACCAATTTTGGAACATTTCAAATTAATTTGATTAGTTTAGAATCAATTTGCTTATCCTTAGTATCTACCATTCTTTCTCGTTCCTTTCTAAACAATTTGGAGAGCACTTTTTTTCTGTATTTTTATTCATGAACAAATTATCTACAGGTCAGAATCTTGCGAAACACCTGTAATTCCCTCTCTACAGACAATGTCTCCAAACTTTTTTTTATTTGCTCCCTCGTTGATTCATCAAACTGATGGCTTTTAGCGCCATTTTTACCAATTGTAAAAGGTCATCAAAATAAATAAAAGCCTTAGGTTATTTTCACACCTCCTGTTTATGCATTTTTAATGCTTTTTTATGCAAATTTTAACTGCGTTTTACAATATTAGCGAAGTGTGTGATATTTCAGAAATCTTATGCACACAGCTTGTGTTTTTGTCTTCAGTATTTTGTGCAAAACCTGAGGTTTTGCAGAATGGAGCATGTCAATTCTTTCAGTGTTTTCTCAGCGTTTTTCCCCCATTTAAAGTGATGGATGGTGCAAAAAAGGCTGAAAAAATACTGCAAAAATACAGGTATCAGTTTTTGCTGCATTTTTTGTGTCAAAACCAGATGAAGTAGAATCATATTTTTTTTGTCACTAAACTTTATCGGCATGCACAAGAGACAAATGTACTCTAACAAAATATTTAGAATTGAGAGTCCTCAGTGGTGGTCCTGTACTCTAACAAAAACACTGGAAACAATGCACCAAAAACACAGCAAACAATGCACCAAAAACTAAGCAAAACCTAGCTGAGGCAAGTTTCTTACTGTCAAGAGAGCATGTTTTGTTTTAGGAAAAAAACACATTAAAAACACAATGTGTGAACATAGCCTTATACTCACCTTAATGTTCACCTTTCTGGGCCTTCTGCTCCTAACTGACTTTCATCTGGTCCTTTTCGCATCTTCTCATCGTGACCAGTGCTGAAATCCCCTGTTGGGAACCAAGATGGTACTGCATATTTGCAATCAAGGTCATGGCACACGTGATAGGGTCATGATATTTTGATCTTTTGTGCGCTTGTAGAGAACCATTACAGGCTTTATCAGACCTTGAAGTCCCAACTCGATGTGACAAGATGCGAATGCCAAAAGGGTGACGTTGAGAAGCAGAGGAGCTAGTGAGGTGAGTAGTAAAGTGAGTATAAGTATTTTTTTTATTTTTTACATTGTTAGGGTTGGCGGAACGCACCGAGTATAAATATATGTAATAATAGGTGCGTTCGCAACCCAGGGTCCACTGTGCAGGAGATGAACCTGCTGCTAGCAATTGGCGGCACTATATGACAGTATTAGTGAACTCTGTTACTTCACAGAATTGCTAGGATAGGGAAATGCTGTGCCCTGTTAACCTCACAGATGAACACAGCTACCAAACAGAGCAAAACTGTGGTCTTGCAGTCAGCATAGCACACAAACAACTCCTCAACGGAGGTGCCGGTATTCTTGGGGCTTATTTCAGCCAAGACCTGAACCAAACACACAAAACTCCTCACCGGAGGTGCCAATATATTAGGGGCTTATTTCAGCCAACCCTGACCACATGCCAACATGACCACACAGCAGCAAGGCTCAAAACATAGGTTGATACCAGTGCATGGCAGTGCGGCCATGCAAACCTTTTATAGCTGTAGCAGACAAGGACCTTCCTGGTGGTCCAATAGGAGCTGCTACAGGACCTGAACATGAGACCCCAGACCTCCAATGGAAGGTGGTCCCATGGGCATTCTCAGTATGGGAAAAGCAGGACTTAGTCCCAGAAAGACCTGCTCGCTGCTGAACATTACTGCCTACAAAGCCAGAGCCTGGAAGGGCAGTAGTAACCAGTTGTCCAGTATCAGCCTGAGCCAGACGCTAGGACTGATGTCTCCGCTGAGCAGGCTCCACTGCGGCTGGAGGAGAATGGGAGACTGTAGCAGACATGGTTCGAGATTCCCCCTGTGCAGCGGCAGGAACTTGACACCTAACATACATATTACATTTATTATGCTCTGGGATCTAAAGAGAATATCTTCTCCACAAATCGAATTTCTCAGGAAAATAATCATTAACAGTTTAAGTTGAAATTGCCTGATCATCTCTAGTCAACAAGAATGGTAGGGATCTGAGAGTTGTAGCTCACTAAACTTGGGTTGAAAGGTAAATTTGAGATTTTAATTTATTCAAACCAATTACTTTTCTTTCTTTAACTTCCATATTAATAAGATTGCGTAAAAAATAAATTTGATTGGAGAACCTCTTTAGCTAAATTCTTTCTTACGGTGCCTTTGACATCCTTATTTGTGACACTGTAGATGATGGGGTTCAGCATGGGCGTCACACATGAGTAGAGGATGGAGACTAAATTGTCAATGTCTGGAGATGAATGGGATTGGGGACGTAAATACAGAATCATTATGGTCCCAAAAAAAATAGTTACCACAATAATGTGGGAAGCACATTTGGAGAAAGCTTTATACCTTCCATGAAAAGAACTAATTCTTAAAATGTTGGACAGAATATGAAAATATGAAATCATAATCAAGAAAAATGATAAAGTCGCTATGATCCCAGCTGAAATATACATTGCTAACTCATGAAGCCAAGTATCACCGCAGGACATTTTTATAAATGCTGGAACTTCACAAAAGAAGTGGTTGACATTGTGGGAAAGGCAGAAAGACATCTGGAAGGTGTAGATGACATGAATTATGGAGTTGATGAAGCTTGAAGTCCATGATGAAATGGACAGACTGATACACATCTTCCTGCTCATGATGGTGTTGTAATGCAGAGGTTTACAGATGGCAACAAACCGATCATAAGCCATTACGGCAAGTATGAAACACTCTGTAGACCCAAAAGCCAAATGAAAGTGCATCTGAATGGCACATTCCAGTAGAGAGATGCTCTTGTCCTTGCTTAATGTGTTTATAAGGATTTTAGGCACCACGGTTGAAGAGAAGCAAATGTCAATAAAGGAGAGATTTTTAAGAAAAAAGTACATGGGAGTGTGGAGCTTTGGATTAATAGTTACCACTATGATTAGTAGAAAGTTTGCTAACAATGTTATCAAATAAATCACCAATAATGCAAGAAAACCAATAACCTTCAAGTAAGGAACATCAGACAAACCAAGGAGAACAAATCTGGTTGACGAAGATTGGTTAAACATTTCCATAGTATATAAAGGAGAACCTGATGTGGGCAAAAAGTTAAAATGCAAACTTATTTATTGACTTAAAGGGAATTTATCAACTATGTTTAACATAGTATTCTTGATAAAAGCTGTAGGTAATTTTCTGGTAACACATTCCCTTTCAACAACCTTGCCTGGTAGGTGATCTAAGGATAACAGTCAATAACTATTGAGTAGTCCTATATGAATCATTACATCTAGCGCAAAACCATGGTCCATACTGGGGTTGCCAACTAGACTTATTTTTTCTGAAAAGATTTTTTATGGCCAAATTGAGAAACCATAATAAATCTTTATGACTATAAATTGTTTGTCTGAAGCCAACAAGTATGATTTGATGTCATCAGGTGCATAATGAACTCTAAAATGGTAACAATTTTTATCCTGCTTTTGCAAAAACATGCAAAAATCTAAACTCAAAATCCATTTGGGTGCCACTTGACTGTGACAGTTAACGTTAATATGCCTGGCAGATCATTAGGATGACTTTTATTGTCTGAAATGCCAACTGTTTAGGGCAAAGGATGTGTCGAGTGCATGTATATAACATGTTAAGTCCTGCGGAATGCACTTGTTAAGCTTGGTGAGGATATAATGTTGGTCTAGAACTAGCATACACCTCTTATTCGAAACAAAAGCCTATATGCTATGTGTCATGCTGCTAGCTAACCAGTTGCCAAAGTTAACCAGTAGCATTGCAAATGTAAGGGACAGTCCATGCAGACAAATCACTGCAGGAAGTTAGGCCAAAGAATGTGATGCCCATTAGTTTCTTTTGAATAAAGAGATCAGCAAAGGGAAGCCAAAATTCTCAATGAGTAAAAGAAGTATATGTAGAGCACCTCTGTTGAGTCAAGTGAGAAGAAGATTCAAAGAAACTGGAGAGGCCATTATTGGGTGCAAAAGTTAACCAGTTTCAAGTATGTGGTTTACATTTGTTTCTGCTTAACAAAAGCATACACAATCCTAGCACAAGTACAATAGAAATAGAAATTAATGTGTCAGACTAAATTCTCTGAATGGACAGTGTGACAGCACAGATAGGAACATGCGATCACATGGAAAAAAAGGTACACCAGAACCATATATATCAGAAAAGAATATCCAATTTTATTAGATACAAAAATACAAAAAACATTTTCATGTATTAATTTTCAGCAGCGCCCAATGGTGTTGGCAGATATGCAACAGAAACAGACTTATTTGTGTGCAGGAGGAGTTTACACTTTTCTGACAGTAGATGGCGATGTTGTTACTGTTATATGCTTAGTTGAATGTAATGCAGATACTTGTTGTACTTTGGTTTAACTTTCTCTCTGGTAAAAGGTCCTTTAGACTCCCTGTTATGCTGTATTAAGAAGCTGATGCATGTACCTCATGTTCTGTGAAGATAAAGTTGAATAACCCCATATAAGTTACTCTCACAAGTTTCTTCTGCAACCAAACTATGCAACAAATGGTTCCTTAGTTTTCTTCTGCGGTGCATGTACTGAGTCCCTGTTTCCATATTTATGTTTATTTTAGTTTTTTTAGCCTCCCTTACCTTAATAAGTTTCCAAGGACAGAGATATTTCTCCTAATTTACTGTATCTACGCTGAACTTGAGAGCTTTTTTTGCATGTGTTGTAAATGTCTTAGCTTTAATTACTTGTTTTTAATGCGTTGCACTATGGAATAAGATGTAAGTCCATAAATAATATTAGCAATGTTTACAATGTTGTTAATAATTATACAAAATGAAAAAAGAAAAGTTGATGGTTATGTTTAGTCAGTCCGTTACTCATAAATAAAATCAACATTTTTAAAATATAGCAATCAGGTATGAAACACATTAAGGTAAATATTTAAATATTTCCATTAATTACCCCTCTCATGTTTGGTTTCCAGACACTTGTAGAACAACTTAATTGTTTTATTAATTCTTTTTATACATTTTTTTATTCAAATATTTTTTTATTAATTTAGTTTGCTTAATTATTTTGTAAAAAAAGTCTCTACAACTTGCAATCATCAAACAGATGAATCTCTCTAGAATTATGTTAAATATAAAAATTAAAACATCTATATACTTAAAAGTAAATAAAAAAGTATAATAATCTGCATAATTGAGGCATCTGTTGAACTTACTGTATTCTTTGCATTTCTGTTGGTAACATAATGTTTCATTTGCACAAAGAAGATTTTGAGACTGTTACTTATAAATTATTCTCAATTAGAAAGCTACATCATTACAGCCGCGCTCCAGAGTGCGTAATGGGTGTATATAAGTGAGGTATATGTCACTGACTATTAAGAAGAATAACACTGGCTGCACCTGTAGATCGGAACAAATGTCAACTCTGGTGTGCTCTCCTTATATAATATTGTAATTGTATCCTAATTGGCTCCAGAGGGAGAAAAAAGTATTAGTTTATGGTCCCACTCCTCCTTACACAATTACAAAGTTTGAAACAAGGTTATCTCTCGCTAAACATGATTTTTTTTTGGCTATACATTGAAAAAAAGCTGTAATGTATAGATAAATGGATAGAGTAGATGCAGAACAATATATCTCCGTTGGAGAAAAAAAAACTTTTGTTGATTCAGAAGAAGACATTGATCAATAATTTTTATAAAAATTTGAAGTGTCCATTACTCTTGAAATTTTGTTTTAATCTCAATATTCTTATGCTTTAAAAGTTTCTCCATTTCTTTTATTACCGTTCTATGTTGAAAAAAAGGAATAACCTCTTTTAATAGTAAAATGTCTATGATAGCGGTCTGCAACATGAGCTACAGAAAGACATTGACACTCTTACAGATAAAGCCTCACCCCAGAAAAATTGAGAATTTGGGTGAGTTAATAACAGAGACTAGAAATGGGGGAGACAAATTACCCCATGATTACCCCATGCAGGTGGATTGGATAGATCATCTGATTGTTGAAGAGACATTACAAGTCCTCAAATTCCTTCAGGTTGGACCACTTTACGAAGTTTGCAGTAGAACTGTCCACCAGATATTCAACTGCACAATATGCTCTACCATCCTATGGATGAACTTCATATTTTATTATTTCTGCCTCTGCCTTGCTAAATCTCTTAAGATTAAGGTGTTTTTGTCCATATTTGGGTGATTAAAGTATTGTTCCTGTTATACGGTATACCCATGACAAGAGCCATTCCCTACCACTCTCAGGATAATGGCTCAGGTGAACACCCGCATCGCATTTTATTAAAACTTTTACCAACTCTTGAAGAACAAAAAAAGATAACGGGTCATAACCTGAATATCATGCTGAACTGGTCTGGGCATATAACAAGGTTGAAAACTATTAATGCCCAGACATGGATTACAGCATGGGACAGAACAATGGGGAAGTGAAGGATATTGTTGTTTTTTTATTTTTGTTTTCTTACAGGAGACAAGGGATTCAGTGGAATTAGGCATTAGTTGAGATTAACTGTGTTAGCTATGTTTAAATAAAAATGGAAAAGTGTGTTTTGTTTTATTTCTAATATACGACTTTATTCTTGCAGTGTCTTTATTTACTATATAACTATAGGATTAGTAATGGATAGGTGTCTTATAGATGCCCCTCCATTAATAATCCGTGGGCTTGATGTCAACGGACAATACAAAGTGACATCAACCCCACTTGCCACTGCTACAGGGCAAGTGGGAAGAGCTGAGCAAAGCGCTAGAATTGGCGCATCTAATAGGTGTACCCTTTCTGGGCAGCTGCGGGCTGTTATTTTTAGGCTGGGGGGTCAACAACCATGGCCCCTTACCAGCCCCTATCTGTTTGCTTTAACAAGGCTGGTTGGCAAATATGTGTGGGAACCCATGCCATTTTTTTAAATATTTATTTAAAAACTAAAAAATACAGCGTGGTGATCCCTATATTCTTGATAAACAGCCTTGCTAACACTGAAAGCTGAGGTTGCAGCCCCCAGCTGTCAGTTTTACAGCATGGACGCTAGCTAATGAATACTCCCATCAGCTGCTCCTGCTGTCACTGTTATTAGCAGCAGCAGGTGTAGGCTGATGGGAGTAATAGTCCCATTAGCCACCGCCTGCTGTCATTGTTCTCACTTGAATACAACTCTCATCATTCTCCCCTGCACATGCTGATCATCAGCATGATGACAGTCATATTCAGCACCAGGCAACGGGGAACAGCACTTACTGTACCGCTGCTTCCCTGGCACCCACCGAGTGTATTCATGCGGCACACGGTTGCCACATGTGTACCACACGTATCACACACACAGTACTGATTTGACATTAGTGCGAGTGCCGTGGGAAAATTTCTATCGGCGCTAGCGCTGACTTCAGATAGATGAAGTGAATTGATTGGCTGTGAACTCCCAGGACCTTTGTGATGGCAATGACAGCGTGACAACATTCTCACACTCACACTTCAGAGGGGTCATATCAGTTCACCGTGAGACATTGGGCAGCAGTAGCACATGCTGCTCAGTGTCACTGCTGGATGGCAGGCTCTATGGTCGCATCATGCAGCCGTGCAGCTTGCCATCTAGATGTAGAAGAGTTAGACCCATCGCATGGCAAATGGATTATTATCTTCCCTGCAGAAAGGTGAGGAATATTGTTGTTTTTTACTTTAACTCTTTTGCAGAAGACAATGGCGTTGGTGGAATGGGCAATGTCATAAGTATGGTTTAATTAAGATTTATTAAAGTAGTCCGTGTCTTATTGACACCTCTCCATTACTAACCTCTGGGCTTGATGCCACATGACAATACAAAGATGACATCAACCTAACTATCATCCCACTTGCCACCTCTACAGGGCAAGTGGGAAGAGAGAGGCAAAGTGCCAGAATTGGCACATCTTAGAGATGTGCCTTTTGTGGGACAGCTGAGAGCTGGTGTCTTTAGCCTGGGGGCATTATACATGGCCCCTTCCTAGGCTATTAATATCAGTCCACAGCTCTCCCCATAGACTTTGCTGGTTATTAATCATAGGGGGACCCTAAGAAATGTTTTGGGGTCCCTCATTCTAATAGCCATTAAAGGCTAAGCATACAGTTGTGAGCTGATATTAATAGCCTTGACAGCTCCATGGGTATTACCTGATCCCCAGGCTATAAAAATCGCCCCCAGCTGTCGGCTTTCCATCTGCTGGTTAAGAAAATTATGCAAGAGCCCACATCATTTTTTTTCTGAGAAATAAACTTTTAATAATTAAATATATGTACTGTAAGCTACACACACACTGCACTAGTTGTATTTGTCACTGAATCTGTATAACTATCTATTCCATGTGTACAGGCTGTATCTAATCCATCTATTCTATTCTGTTGGCTCCTGCTGTAATTTTAAAGTACGTGGCTGCTGAATTTGCATCTTTTCTTAGATAGATGTAATATACAGTAGGCACGGAAAGTATTCAGACCCCTTTACATTTCTCACTCTTTGTTTCAATGCAGCCATTTGATAAATTCAAAAAAGTTCATTTTTTTCTCATTAATGTACACTCTGCACCCTATCTTGAGTGAAAGAAAAACAGAAATGTAGAAATTTTTACAAATTTATTAAAAACAAAAAACTGAAATATCACGTGGTCATAAGCATTAAGACCCTTTGCTCAGTATTGGGTAGAAGAACCCTTTTGACCTAGTACAGCCATGAGTCTTCTTGGTAGTCATGCAACAAGCTTTTCACACCTGGATTTGAGGATACTCTGCCATTTTTCCTTGCAGATCTTCTCCAGTTCCGTCAGGTTGGATGGTGAACATTGATGGACAGCCATTTTCAGGTCTCTCCAAAGATGCTCAATTGGGTTTATGTCAGGGCTCTGGCTGGGCCTGTCAAGAATGGTCACAGAGCTGTTCTGAAGCCACTCCTTTGTTATTTTAGCTGTGTGTTTAGGGTCATTGTCTTGTTTGAAGGTGAATCACCAGCCAAGTCTGAGGTCCAGAGCACTCTGGAAGAGCTTTTCATCCAGAATATCTCTGTACTTAGCCGCATTCATGTTTCCTTCTCTGGCAACCAGTCGTCCTGTCCCTGAAGCGTAAAAACACCCCCATAGCATGATGCTGCCACCACCATGTTTCACTGTTGGGATTGTATTGGGCAAGTGATGAGCAGTGCCTGGTTTTCTCCACACACCGCTTAGAATTATCATCAAAAAGGTCTATCTTCATCTCATCAGACCAGAGAATCTTATTTATCATATTCTGGGAGTCCTTCATGTGTTTTTTAGCAAACTCTATGCGGGCTTTCATATGTCTTGCACTGAGGAGAGGCTTCCTTTGGGCCACTCTGCCATGAAGGTCTGACTGGTGGAGGGCTGAAGAGATAGTTGACTTTGTGGTTATTTTTCCCATCTCATTACTGCATCCGTGGAGCTCAGCCACAGTGATTTTGTAGTTCTTCTTTACCTCTCTCACCAAGGCTCTTCTCCCACGATTGCCCAGTTTGGCTTGACGGCCAGGTCTACAAATACTGCTGGTGCTCCTAAACTTCTTCCATTTAATGATTATGGAGGCCACTGTGCTCTTATGAACCTTGAGTACTGCAGAAATTCGTTTGTAATCTTGGCCAGATCTGTGCCTTGCTACAATTCTGTCTCTGAGCTCCTTGGCCAGTTCCTTTGACCTCATAATTCTCATTTGGTCTGACATGCACTGTGAGCTATGTGGTCTTATATAGACACCTGTGTGCCTTTCCAAATCAAGTCCTATCAGTTTAATTAAACACAGCTGGACTCCAATGAAGGAGTAGAACCATTCCAGGAAGGATCACAAGAAAATAGACAGAATGTGACTTAAATATGAGTGCCTGAGCAAAGGGTCTAAATACTTATTATGACCATGCGATATCTAAGTTTTCTTTATTAATAAATATGCAAAATTTCTACATTTCTGTTTTTTTTCAGGCAAGATGGAGTGCAGAGTATACATTAATGAGAAAAAAATGAACGTTTTTGAAATTACCAAGTGGCTGCAATGAAACAAAGAGTGGAAAATTTAAAGGGGTCTGCTAGGTGTCGAGCTCCCGCCGCTGCACAAGGGGAATCTCGAACCATGTCTACTGCCGTCTCCCATTCTCCTCCAGCTGCAGTGGAGCCTGCTCAGCAGAGACGTAGATCTCAGCATCTGGCTCAAGCTAATACTTTGCGCTAGGTTACTGCTGCCTTTCCAGGCTCTGCCTTTGTAGCCAGCACTGATCAGCAGCAAGCAGGCGTTTCTGGGACTAAGTCCAGCTTTTCCCATACTGAGCATGCCCACGGGACAATCTCCCATTGGAGGTCGGGGGTCACATGCTCAGGTCCCGTTGCAGCTCCTATTGGACCATCTGGAAGGTCCTGGAGCGCTACTTCTATTAAAGGTTCGCTAGTATAAACTTTATAACGTGTGTGTAGGTGAATGTCTGTTGAGGGATCAAAGTTCCTTAATGATTCTCATTCTTAGTGTTGATGACTGCTCGCGAATGGTAGACGCTACCTAGCGCCCGACAGTGCTACCCACACACTAGCACACTATTCTGCATCTATTTGCAGTGCCCGCCTGTGCGGCACCATGCGCATTCAGTGCGCTTTCCTGACAGCCGGTCAGTGTAGAGTTGGAATTCCCGCTTAAACTCAGCATCTGACTTAGGGCATCCTCAGGCATGGGCTCAAAAGCCACTGAGGGTCAGAGCGAGTCCAATCACCAGTTTAGTGGGGGTGATTCATAGGGATCCCACTAGTGTCCTTCAGCTGCACCCTGTGAATGTTAACAGGGTTCAGGGTATTCATGGCGACTCTCTGAAGCAACAGAGTTCGCTTCTATTTACACTGGGTGAGGTCTAACCCACGTGTGAGCAAGAGTCCATCCGCCATTCGTCAGAAGGTGTCATCTCTGCACGGTGGACCCAGGACTGCAAATGCACCTCATATCCTGTAATCATTATTTGGTGCTTTCTGCCAGTCCTATCATTATACTAGCGCCATGGTCTGGCTAGTAATGGCGGACTAACAGCGACTGCAGCAGTACATTCAGCAGCTAGAGGGCAGGTTGGAGGCTCTCGAGCATACAACCTCAGCTGTGGATGTTACCGCAGTAGCTTTTCAGGCTGCTAGTGTGGCTGGAGCCAGTTTGTCCACTGCCACCCCTGCCCCGACATTATCCCATCTTCCTTTACCGGATAAGTTTGCTGGCGACTAGTGTTGAGCGATACCGTCCGATACTTGAAAGTATCGGTATCGGATAGTATCGGCCGATACCCGAAAAATATCGGATATCGCCGATACCGATATCCGATACCAATACAAGTCAATGGGACATCAAGTATCGGAAGGTATTCTCATGGTTCCCAGGGTCTGAAGGAGAGGAAACTCTCCTTCAGGCCCTGGGATCCATAGGGATGTGTAAAATAAAGAATTAAAATAAAAAATATTGATATGCTCACCTCTCCGGCGGCCCCTGGACTTCACACTGCTAACCGGGAGGCTTCTTTGTTTAAAAAGCGCGCCTTTCGGACCTGTGAATGACATCCCGGCTTCTGATTGGTCGCGTGCCGCCCATGTGACCAGCACGCGACCAATCAGAGGCCGCGACGTCATTCGCAGGTCCTCAATTCCTAGAAATAGCAGTTTTGTGAATGAGAATGACGTCGCGGCTTCTGATTGGCCGCGTGCCGGTCACATGGGCGGCACGCGGCCAATCAGAAGCCACGACGTCATTCTCATTCACAAAACTGCTAATTCTAGGAATTGAGGACCTGCGAATGACGTCGCGGCCTCTGATTGGTCGCGTGCTGGTCACATGGGCGGCACGCGACCAATCAGAAGCCGAGACGTCATTCACCGGTCCGAAAGGCGCGCTTTTTAAACAAAGAAGCCTCCCGGATAGCAGCGTGAAGTCCAGGGGCCGCCGGAGAGGTGAGCATATCAATATTTTTTATTTTAATTCTTTATTTTACACATCCCTATTGATTCGATACCGATACCCGATATCACAAAAATATCGGATCTCGGTATCGGAATTCCGATACCGCAAATATCGGCCGATACCCGATACTTGCGGTATCGGAATGCTCAACACTACTGGCGACAGTAAACTGTGTCAGGGATTCGTGAGTCAGTGTGCCATACATCTTGAGCTCCTGGCTGCACGTTTTCCCATGGAACGGGCTAGAGTGGGATTTATTATATCCCTTCTGTCGGTCAGGGCATTGGAGTGGGCAACACCACTGTGGGAGCGTGACGATCATGTGGTGCAGAGTGCTCCAAGGTTCCTGGACACTCTGAAACAGGTCTTTATGGGACCTCGTGTCACCCATGATTCGACGCTCCAACTGCTGGCATTGATACAGGGTTCATACATGGTCAGCCATTTTTTGCTATCCATTTCCAGACATTGGCATCTGAGCTGGACTGGTCGGATAAAGTACTTATTCAAGTGTTCTAGAGGGGACTGGCTGACCATGTGAAGGACGCCTTGGCCCTGGGCCGGCGTCAGCACCCGGTGCACCCGGGCAAGTGTCAGGGCCCTGAGCAGGCAGGGGGACAAATTGCCGTTGGGGACACTGGCGCGCTATAGTGCCGGCCCCCGCGAGTGGACTCTCCCGCTCCGGGCCCCAGCACTTGTGATACTTACCTCTCCCGGTTCCAGCGCTGCAGCGTCTTCCATCCTCTTACTGTGACGTTCAGGTCAGAGGGCGCGATGACGTCACCAGTGCGCGCCCTCTGCTTGAGCAGTTGCAGCACAGAGAGCAGGAAGACACCGACAGTGAGGAGTCCAGAGCAGAGCAGCATCAAGCAACAAGAGGTGAGTATTTCATTTGTTTTAAATATTTGGAGCAATATATGGGGACCATCAGAAGGGGCCAATATATGGAGCATTATATGGGGCTAATTCTATATGGAGTATCTTATGGGGCCAAGAATATAGGGAGCAACTTATGAAGCCAATTCTATAGGGAGCATTATATGGGGCCAATTTAATATGGAGCATCTTATGTGGCTAATGCAATATGGAGCAGTATAAGGGGCCAATTACATATGGAGCAGTATATGGGGCCAATAATATATGAAGCATCTTATGGGACAAATTATATATGGAGCATTTTATATGGCCTATTATATATGGAGCATTATATGGGGCCCATTATACATGGAGCATCTTATGGGGCCAATTATTTTTGAAGCATTATATGGGACCCATTCTGTATGGAGCATCATATGGGGCCCATTCTGTATGGAGCAATATATGGGACTCAGTATACTGTATGGGGCTGATCATATACTGTATGGAGCATTATATGAGGCCCATTA
Organism: Ranitomeya imitator; assembly: GCF_032444005.1. Lineage (NCBI taxonomy): Eukaryota > Metazoa > Chordata > Amphibia > Anura > Dendrobatidae > Ranitomeya > Ranitomeya imitator. The sequence continues at coordinate 649,811,811 of NC_091282.1, read as the reverse complement.
TATATGGAGCAATAGATGGGGCCCATCATATACTGTATGTAGAATTATATGTGGCTCACTATACTGTATGGAGCATTATATGGGGTCAATTCCGTCTGGAGCAATATATGCGGCTCATTCTGTATGGAGCACTCAGTGGTGCCCATTATACTGTATGGAGCATTATATGAGGCTCATTATTCTGTATGGAGCATAATATTGGGCTCATTATTCTGTTTGGAGCAATATATGGGGCTCATTATTCTGTATAGAGGACTATGATGTCCGGTTTCTGAGCTAATGTAGAATGCACAATAGATATCACTCATGTAATGTAAGAAGTAAGTGAAATCTTTGGCATTGAACTATACCTATATTTCACTGCCGTATCCGTGCATTACGAATTGTGGTTTGTGTTAAAGGGGCCCACCGGGACTCTTTCACCCAGGGCCCATGAAAACCTGGAGCTGGCCCTGCCTTGGCCACTAGGGAGATTCCTGCCACACTGGATGAGCTAATAGCTATATCTACCCTCATCGATCTTCATTTTTATGAGCGAAGGTTGGATCGAACCTAGTGTATGCAGAGGTTTCGCCTGGCTCCCACATTCACCAAACCTCTGGAATCTCCGGTCCAGGTGTCCGAGCCACCTGAGGCCATGGAAGGGTCACGGGTGGGGTCTAAGTCCCGGACCACTCATGCACCCAAGGTCTGTCCTGTATGCCAGCAGTCTGGACATTATGCTAGGAAATGTCCCCAGCGGACTGGAAAACATGAGCGTCTAGTGGTTATTGTAGGAGCTACACTAGACACGGCGACGTTTTTCTCCAAACTGTCCTTCAAGGGGACAATTATTGTAGGCCCATCCACTCATACAGTATAGCTTTGTGTGGATTCCGGGGTGGAGGGCAACTTCATGTATTCTGCCTTTGCCAAATGACACGCAATACCCCTGGTGATGCTCACCAAACCAGTGACCGTAAGAGTGGTGAATGGGTCGACACTGCCCTCACAGATAACACACCAGACCATCCCATTTACTCTTTCTATGTCGCCGTCCCATCAGGAGATTATTTCTTTACTGGTTATTCCGGAGGGGATAGACGAGATCCTGCTTGGGATACCCTGGTTACGTTACCACTCCCCACATATAGAGTGGTCCACAGGGAGAATTTTGGAATGGAGTGAATCTTGTGAGGGTAGATGTCTGAGGGAGTGCGTTCAGGTTGCTACTACTGAAGCACCCGCAGATCTTTCCTCTCTCCCCAAGCACTACTGGCCCTATGCAGATGTATTTTCCAAGAGGGCTGCGGAGACCCTTCCGCCCCACCGCCCCTATGACTTTCCTATTGACCTCTTGGCTGGTGCAGAGCCTCCCAGGGGTCAAGTCTATCCCCTGTCTCTCCCGGAGATGGAGGTGATGTCCCAATACATCCAGGAGAATCAGGCAAGAGGATTCATTAGGAAGTCAGTGTCACCTGCAGGGGCTGGGTTCTTCTTTGTGTAGCAGAAGAACAGAGAACTACATCCATGCATTGATTACAGGGGTCTTAAGACCATCACCATCACCATTAAGAACAAATACTCTCTGCCCCTGATATCAGAGCTATTCGATAAATTGCGGGGAGCGAGGGTATTTACTAAACTTGATCTGCGGGGTGTTTACAACCTGATTTGCATCCATGAGGGGAACAAATGGAAGATGGCATTTCACACCAGGGATGGGCACTATGAATACCTGGTGATGCAATTCGGGCTCTGTAATGCCCCTGCCATTTTCCAAGACTTTGTGAATGATATCTTCCGGGATATACTCTTCAGCTCAGTCGTAGTCTATCTGGATGATATTCTCAACTACTTTCCAGATATAGACTCCCACCGGAGAGATATTGCAAAGTTTTCAACCTCCTACGGGCAAACTCCCTCTACGCCAAGAAGGAGAAGTGTGTGTTTAAGCAGGAATCCTTGCCTTTCCTGGGCTATATCATCTTTGTCCGGGGTTTGGCCAAGGATTCTTCCAAGCTACAGGCTGTGATGGACTGGCAGGAACCCCATTCTCTTAAAGCGGTGCAGCGCTTTATCTGGTTCATTAATTATTATCGCCAGTTCATTCCCCACTTCTCAAGTTTGGTAGCTCCCTTGGTTGCCCTCACCAAGAAGGGATTAAATCCCAAATTGTGGTTGGAGGAGGTTTCCAAGGCCTTTTTCTCTATTAAGTCACACTTCGCTAGCGCTCCCATTTTACATCGCCCCGATGTTGATAAACCTTTTATCATGGAGGTGGATGCCTCTTCCGTCGGTGCTGGAGCAGTCCTCTTCCAGAAGGATGCTCAAGGTCGGAAGCATCCTTGCTTCTTCTTCTCCAAGACCTTCACACCAGTGGACAGGAATTATTCCATTGGGGACAGGGAGTTGCTAGCCAAGAATTTGGCTTTCTCGGAGTGGAAACACCTCCTGAAGGGGGCTCGCTTTCCCTTCCAAGTTTACACCGACTACGAAAATTTGGTGTATATACAGACTGCCCAGCAGCTAAGTTCTCGCCAGACTAGATGGTCCCTGTTCTTCTGCCAGTTCCATTTTACCCTCCATTTTCTCTACGGGAGAAGAACATTCATGCCAACGCTCTCTCCCACTCCATATTGTCAACAGTGGAGGAGGAGGAACCTTATTGTCCCTTCTGAGAGCCTGAGGACCATGGCCACGGTTTCGCTAGAGTCTGTGCCCCCAGGCAAGACTTTTGTGCCATTTAATTTGTGACCCGAGGTTCTCTCTTGGCCTCACTTGTCCATGGTGGATGGACACTTTGGAACCAAAAGGACATCTGAGCTTCTGGCGAGGATGTAGTGGTGGCCGCATATGGCCCATGACATCAGGGACTATATTTGGGCGTGTGTCTCCTGCGCCAAGAATGAGTCTCCTCAAAAGTGGCCTGCTGAGCTACTTTACTCCCTGCCAGTGGCGGACAGGCCCTGGGAAATAGTCGGGATGGACTTTGTGTTGAGCTTACCAAAGTCCTGTAGCTGCACCATTATTTGGGTAGTCACCGACCATTTTTCCAAAATGGTGCACTTGGTGCCGCTTCCACAGCTACCTTTTGCATGGGCCTTGGCGGTGATGTTTATCAAGCACGTTTTCCGCCTACATGGTATGCCAGACAAAATTGTCAGTGACCGAGGTCCCCAGTTTGTGTCTCGGTTCTGGAGAGAGATTTGTCGTCTTCTCAGCATCGAGCTGAATCTCTCTTCAGCATACCATCCTGAGACAAATGGGTTGGTAGAGAGAGCCAACCAGACCCTGGTCACATACCTGTGATATTATGTCTCAGCCAGGCAGGATGACTGGGCATCCTTGCTACCATGGGCGGAGTTTGCGCTGAACAATGCCGTAGCCGACTCTACTGGGCAGACCCCATTCCTCCTTAATTACAGCCAACATCCGCGGGTTCCTGTGCACATACCCGTGACTTCCGCTGACTCCAGGGTGGCAGACAGGGCTTTGGAGGCATTCGGGACTGCACACAGGATGCCATCCGGGCCTCTAAGGAGAGATTGAGGGTCTCCGCCAATGCACATCTGCGCCCCGCTCCGACCTTTGCTCCTGGAGATTTAGTGTGGCTCTCTGCCCGTAACATCAGGCTGCGAGTTGTGTCCACTAAGTTTGCACCTTGCTACTTGGGTCCCTTCAAGGTCCTGGAACAAGTTAACCCTGTGGTCTACCATCTGGTCCTTCCTCCATGCCTAAGCATCACCAACACCTTTCATGTGTCCCTCTTAAAGCCCGGCATTGACATTTCCCAGTTTTCCGAGTCATCTGCCAGGACATCGGGTTCGTCTACAGATGATTACGAGGTGAACGCCATCATGGGGTGTAAGGTGATACGTGGAAAAAGATTCTATTTGATGGATTGGAAGGGTTATGGCCAAGAGGACAGGTCCTGGGAGCCCATTTGGGCTCCGCAGCTTATTGCGGCCTTTGAGCGTAGTGAAGTCCAAATAGGAGGGGCCTAGGAGGGGGGTAATGTTAGGTGTTGAGTTCCCGCCACTGCACAGGGGAAATCTCGAAACATGTCTACTGCAGTCTCCCATTCTCCTCCAGCCACAGTGGAGCATGCTCAGCAGAGATGTAGATCCCAGCGTCTGGCTCAAGCTGATACTGTGCGCTTGGTTACTGCTGCCTTTCCAGGCTCTGCCTTTGTAGCCAGCACTGATCAGCAGTGAGCAGGTGTTTCTGGGACTAAGTCCAGCTTTTACCATACTGAGCATGCCCACGGACTACCTCCCATTGGAGGTCGGGGGTCACATGTTCAGGTCCTGTTGCGGGCAGGTCCCGTTGTAAAAGGTTCACATGGCAGCTCGGCCATGCGCTAGTATAAACTTTATAAAGTGTGTATGCAGATGAATGTCTGTCGATGGATGAAAGCTCCTTAATTATTCCCCTTCCCAGTGTTGATGACTACTCGCGAATGGTGGAAGCTACCTAGCACCCAACAGTGCTACCTGCACACTAGCCCACGATTGTGCATCTATTCGCAGTGCCCGCCTGTACGGCACCGTACGCATTCAGTGCGCTTTCCTGACAGCCGGTCAGTGTAGGGTGGGAATTCCCACTTGGACTCAGCATCTGACTTGGGGCGTCCTCAGACGCGGGCTCAAAAGCCACTGAGGGTCAGAGCGAGTCCAATCACCAGTTTAGTGGGGGTGATTCATAGGGATCCCACTAGTGTCCTTCAGCTGCATCCTGTGAATGTATTCACGGCGACTCTGTGAAGCAACAGAGTTCACTTCTTTTCACACTGGGTGAGGTCTAACCCACGTGTGAGCAAGCGTCCATCTGCCATTACTTAGCAGTAGGTGTCATCTCTGCACAGTGGACCCTGGACTGCAAACGCACCTCATATCCTCTAATATCATTATTTGGTGCGTTCCGCCAGTCCTAACAAGGTATGAATACTTTCTATACCCACTGTGTATATAAATAAATAAATATAATATACTAGCTGAAGAGCCCGGCGTTGCCTGGGCATAGTAAATATCTGTGTTTAGTTATAGCACCTCACTTCTCTTATTTTCCCATCACGTCTCTCATTTTCCCCATCACATCTTTCATTTTCCCCCTCACATCTCTCATTTTCTCCCCACACCTCTCATTCCCCCTAACACTTGTCATTTCGACCTCACATCTGTCATTTTCCGATCACTCCACTATTTTCCCTCAGTCCTCTCATTTTGCACTCACATCTTTTCATTGTCACCTCACACCTCTCATGTTCACCTCAGTATATACATGTTTGTCATCTCCCTTATATATAGTATACACCTGTATGTCATCTCCTGTATATAATATATACCTGTATGTCATCTCCCCCGTATATAGTATATACCTGCTGTGTCATCTCCCCTGTATATAGTATATACCTGTTTGTCATCTCCCCTGTATATAGTATATACCTGCTGTGTCATCTCCCCTGTATATAGTATATACCTGTATGTCATCTCCCCTGTATATAGTATATACCTGCTGTGTGTCACCTCCCCTGTATATAGTATATACCTGTATGTCATCTCCTCCTATATCTAGTATATACCTGTATGTCATCTCCTCCTGTATATAGTATATACCTGTGTGTCATCTCCCCTGTATATAGTATATATCTGTGTGTCATCTCCTCCTGTATATAGAATATACCCGTATGTCATCTCCTCCCATATATAGCATATACCTGTATGTCATCTCCTCCTGTATATAGTATATACCTGTAGGTCATCTGCTCCTGTATATAGTATATACCTGTGTGTCATCTCCTCTTGTATACAGTATATACCTGTATGTCATCTCCTCTTGTATATAATATGTACCTGTATGTAATCTCCTCTATATAGTATATACCTGTGTGTCATCTCTCCTGTATATAGTATATACCTGTGTGTTATCTCCCCTGTACATAGTATATATCTGTATGTCATCTCCTCCTGTATTAGACCTCGTTCACATGTTATTTGGTCAGTATTTTTACCTCAGTATTTGTAAGCTAAATTGGCAGCCTGATAAATCCCCAGTCAACAGGAAGCCCTCCCCCTGGCAGTATATATTAGCTCACACATACACATAATAGACAGGTCATGTGACTGACAACTGGCGTATTTCCTATATGGTACATTTGTTGCTCTTGTAGTAATCAGATTTTTATTTTTGAAGGATAGTACCAGACTTGAGTGTGTTTTAGGGCGAGTTTCGTTTGTTAAGTTGTGTGTGTTGAGTTGCGTGTGGCGACATGCATGTGGCGACTTTTGTGAGATGAGTTTTGTGTGACGACATGCGTGTAGCAACTTTTTGTGTGTCGAGTTGCATGTGACAGGTTAGTGTAGCAAGTTGTGTGCAGCAAGTTTTGTGCATGGCGAGTATTGCGCGTGGCGAGTTTTATGTGTGGTGCCTTTTGAGTATGTGCAAGTTTTGCGTGAGCCTAGTTTTGCATGTGGCGAGTTTTGAGCGGCGACTTTTGTGTTTCGACTTCGTCCTGTTGTTATATACTGTTGCTAGGTCAGGGACAGCACGAGTTAACAATGTGGGCTGTGCTTGCAGCCACAAGTTGAAAGGCAGTTGCAGCTTCCTCAGAACTGCCTGGCTCATTGAACAGGGCAGATTTATATGACAAAGGGCACTGCTAGGCCTCTGGACAGGAGAGAACTGTTGCCCTGGAATCTACAGGACTGAGGAACAAGGACTAATAGCCTGCACTATATCTTGAGGACTATAGTAGGGTTCCAAGTTTTCGGAGCAGAAGAAAAGGCAAGGCTCACACTTTTCTAACCCACAATTTATCTGCCATACTATTATAATTTTAATAAAATTAATTTAGTTTTAGAACATCTTGAAAAAGATTCCTTCTTATGGTGTTTTTGACATCCTTATTTCTGACACTGTACATGATGCGGTTTAGCATGGTTGTCACAGCTTTGTAGAGGATGGCAACAAACTTGTCCAGGTCTGTAGAAGAAAGGGAATGTGGCAGTAAATACAGAATCATATGGTCCCATAGTAGAAAATCAACACAATAAAGTGAGAGACACATGTGGAGAAGGTTTTATAACTCCGATCAGAAGAATTGATCTACAAGATTGTGTACACCATTTGGACATACGAAACCAAAATCAAAAGAAAGGAAAAAGTTGCTATGATCCCTGCTGTAATAAACATTATTATTTCATGGAGCAAAATATCACTGCAAGCTATCTTAAACAATGGATGAACCTCAAAAAAAAAGTGGTTGAAATGTTTGGAATGGCAGAAAGACAACTGGAAGGTGTAGATAACTTCTAAAATAGAATGGCTAAAACTTGAGATCCATGACGGAGCTGCCATACTGATACACATCTTCTTGCTCGCGATGGGGACATAGTGCAATGATCTACAGATGGCAGCAAATCTATATATATAATTGTCTAAGGGTTTTTCCGTCTGTCTGTCTTTCTGTCTGTCTTTCTGTCTGTCTGTCTGTCTGTCCAGGAAATCCCGCGTCTCTGATTGGTCGAGGCCGCCAGGCCTCGACCAATCAGCGACGGGCACAGTATCGACGTAGAAATCCCACGTCTCTGATTGGTCGAGGCCACCAGCCCTCGACCAATCAGCAACGGGCACAGCGACGATGATGTCATAAAGGACGTAGACATCCCGCGTCTGATTGGTCGAGGCCGCCAGGCCTCGACCAATCAGCAACGGGCACAGTATTGACGTAGATGTCATAATGGTTGCCATGGCGACGATGATGTCATAAAGGTTGCCTCGACCAATCAGCGACGGGCACAGTCTGCCGCGAATTCTGGAATCATCATTGTCCATATGCTACGGGGACATGCATATTCTAGAATACCCAATGCGTTAGAATCGGGCCACAATCTAGTCTATCATAAGTGCCATATTATTAGAATGTTTTAAAAAACAAATTCAATTGAAGAACATCTTGAATTATATTCTTTCTTACAGTGTCTTTGACATCCTTATTTCTGACACTGTAAATGATGGGGTTCAGCATGGGTGTCACAGCTGAGTAGAGGATGGAGACCGACTTGTCTATGTCTGGTGAAGAACGGGAATGTGGCCGCAAATACACAATCTATGGCGACGGGCACAGCGACGATGATGTCATAAAGGACGTAGAAATCCTACGTTTCTGATTCAGCGACAGGCACAGTATCGACGTAGATGTCATAATGGTTGCCATGGCGACGATGATGTCATAAAGGTTGCCTCGACCAATCAGCGACGGGCACAGTCTGCCACAAATTCTGGAATCATCATTGTCCATATACTACGGGGACATGCATATTCTAGAATACCCGATGTGTTAGAATCGGGCCACAATCTAGTCTATCATAAGTGCCATATTATTAGAATGTTTTAAAAAACAAATTCAATTGAAGAACATCTTGAATTATATTCTTTCTTACAGTGTCTTTGACATCCTTATTTCTGACACTGTAAATGATGGGGTTCAGCATGGGCGTCATAGCTGAGTAGAGGATGGAGACCGACTTGTCTATGTCTGGTGAAGAACGGGAATGTGGCCGCAAATACAGAATCATAATAGTCCCATAGTAAAAAGTCACAACAATGATGTGGGAGGTACATGTGGACAGAGCTTTATACCTTCCGTCAGAAGAATTGATCTTCAAGATGGTGGATAGAATATGAAAATATGAAATAAGAATCAAGAGAAAGTTTAAGCTAACTATCATGCCTGCTGTAATATACATTGATAGTTCATGGAGCCAAGTGTCACTGCAGGATATTTGTAAAAATGGAGGTACCTCGCAAAAAAAATGGTTGACATGATGGGAATGGCAGAAAGACATTTGGAAGGTGTAGATCACTTGTATAGTGGAGTTGATGAAGCATGATGTCCATGACGCAGCCACCAAACTGATACACATTCTTCTGCTCATGATGGTGTTGTAGTGCAGCGGTTTACAAATAGCAGCAAATCTATCATATGCCATTACTGTAAGAAGCAAACACTCTGTAGACCCAAAAGCCAAATGAAAATGCATCTGGATGGCACATTCAAGTAGAGAGATGCTCCTGTCCTTCGATAATGTGTTCTTTAGAATTTTAGGCACCACAGTGGTAGAGAAGCAAATGTCAATGAAGGAAAGATTAGTTAAAAAAAAGTACATGGGAGTCTGAAGCTTTGGATTAATAGCTACCACTATGATCAGTAAAAAATTTGCTAAGAGTGTTATCAAATAGATCACCAAGAATGCAAGGAAGCCAATAACCTTCAAGTAAGGAACATCGGACAAACCGAGGAGAATAAATCTGGGCGCAGAGGATTGGTTGAATGTGTCCATAACATACAGTATAAGCAAGAACCTGACATGGACAAAAAAACAAAAATAAAAACTCACTTTTTCGAATTAAAAAAACTCTACCTATTAGATCAAGGAACTCTGAAAATCCATTAGTGAATTTGTTCTGACAGAAGAGCTCATAACTTTTTTTAATCTGTCTTTTTCAAGACTCCTATCATCTGATTTATGACCACATCAAAGTTCTTCTCAACTTTGATGTGGTTAGAAGTCATAAATCAGCACTTTCAGTTCAGTACAATGCATATAAAAGTATGCGAACTCTCTGACACAAGAAACATAGTGATAGATTCTCAGATAACTCCTTTTGCAGCCAACAAAAGACACAGCAACTAAGAGGCAATCAGTGCAAAAGCTTGTTCTGAAACCCGAAAGAAAAAATTATGTTTAGCCAAATGTCCTCAAATGTATTAAAATCCTTTATTGTTATTTACTCCTAAATGTGCTTTCCTTGTGGAAAATGACTAGACCACAGTCACCATGTGATACAAGACAAAGAAAACATTCTGTAATGGGAAATATAATGGGAAAAGTTCACAAAAATGTTCAATATAAAATGATATCGATCCAACATTTTTTATGCGCATGCCCAAAATTAATTCCACCCTATTATCTTGGAAGAGAAAAAAAAAAGATAAAAGTCAGATACCTGAGGCATTAGTTGACTCATATGTTTATTCAAGGTTTTTGATTTGATACCTATGCAGATCTTTGAAGGGGTTCTCTAATCATTGACATTTATAGCATATTGAAATTAAATACCATGCCCCTTAGATGTGGGTCCCAAATATCTTGTGAATGGGGCACCATTGAGTTCTTAGGAATGGAGAGGTGGATAAGGTTGAGTATCTGTTTAAATTCATGCAGAGGGACCTGCACCAGATGCAACTTCCCCTTCAGAAGCATAAATACTAGTAGGGTAGCTGGAAAGTTATGGGTTAAAGATAAATGAAAGACTTAATTCTGACAGAAAGGAGACAATGCCTTAAGTGCATGATGGAGTTATATTATGGTAATAATATACATCACAAGAAATTATGTAAATATTGTTTGAAAATTTGAAATGTCTCTTTGGGGGTGGCTAATGTCTTCAAAGGGAGATTTGTAGTTAAAGTTCTGCGCTGCCGCTAAGATGAATTTCAGGAGAGTATAGTTGATTCACAGTGGTTTTATTCTACGCGTTTCAGGGGTCTCATGCCCCCTTCATCAGGAAATACCACACAGAATATACAGGCATCACAGGTATAAATAGTTTTGCTAGAAAAAAATGGGTGCCAACAGGTCAGATGACTCAGTGTCAAAGTTCAATCATAACACACAATTAACAATTCAAACGATTAGAGAGGTATATAAAATGAAAAAAATACAATGACTTCTTATATATTGCTAGACAATAGGTCCAAATTTGCAGCATTTAGGAGGAAATAAAAAAAAAGAAACAATCTCTACTTAAATAGACAAGAACCTGCAAGAAAAGGAGTTATTCCAGTTCAGAAGCGAATGCCTTACAGATGAACTACCTTGTGGAATCAACAAGCTGCTTTTTCTTATCGAAAATCCATTGGAATCTTTACATTGAATGTGGAATAAAATCATGTTTTATTATTTTACATTAAAAAATATAAATATATATATGAAGATTAATTTGTGGTGGTTTGTAGTGATCTAAAATTACAAAAATTATAATTAGTGAGTTTAAAATTGCGTCACGTACATAAGAGTAACGCTTTAAGCAGCGAACCAGCGCTCAAAGTGAGCGTAGAAACAAAGTGAAAGTAACACTTCACCTGTCCAAGGACCAATGATAGATATCATAAGTAACAAGAGAAAATATAGCATTGCCAAGTGAGGGGGATGAATGAATACACAACACTCAGTGATCACAAAGAACCGCAGCATGAGAAGGGATGCCCAGCAGCAGAGTAAAGGAGGATCACATTAAAGGGAACCTGTCACCTGAATTTGGCGGGACCAGTTTTGGGTCATATGGGCGGAGTTTTAGGGTGTTTGATTCACCCTTTCCTTACCTGCTGGCTGCATGCTGGCCGCAATATTGGATTGAAGTTCATTCTCTGTCCTCCGTAGTACACACCTGCGCAAGGCAAGATTGCCTTGCGCAGGCGTGTACTACGGAGGACATAGAATGAACTTCAATCCAATATTTCAGCCAGCATGCAGCAAGCGGGTAAGGAAAGGGTGAATCAAACACCCTAAAACTCCGCCAAATTCAGGTGACAGGTTCCCTTTAAGGGTATATGTGTAATGATGCGGTGGTTTAGGAGCAACATGGAACGAGCTCTGAAGGAAGTGGTATCTGTACTGACCGCAGTCTGTTGTGAATTCTGTTGTCGAACTCCCTCCTGTGGTCGTGAATGGTACTTCGGCGAGTTCTGTCTTGCGGTCAGCAGAGCTCCCACATCCCAGAGCTCGTCCTATATGAGGTTTAACTATCAGGTCATTCCGGGTGCTCCTAACCACCAGGTCATAACAGCAGTCCCTAAGCTCAACACAACACTAGAAGTAGCCGTGGGATGCTCCTAACTCTCCCTAGGCACCTCGTCACAGCCTAAGAGCTAACTACCCCTAAAGATAGTTTTTTTGCTTCTATCTTGCCTCAGAGAAAATCCCCAAAGGATAGATTAGCCCCCCACAAATAATGACTGTGAGTGGAGAGGGAAAAGACATATACAGAATTAAGCCAGAATGAGCACAGGAGGCCAGTCTAGCTAGATAGATAGGACAGGATGGAATACTGTGCGGTCAGTATTAAACACTACAAAAATCCACGCAGAGTTTCCTAAAAACTCCACACCTGACTAAAGGTGTGGAGGGTAAATCTGCTTCCCAGAGCTTCCAGCAAGACAGAATTAATTCATACTGATAAGCTGGACAAACATAGAAAACACAGAACGGATAAGTCCACAATCTGTGGACAGAAAAGAGCAAGCAAGAACTTAGCTTTGCTGAACTGGTCAGGATAACAGGGAAATCCAAAGAGATGTGAATCCAACCAGAAACCATTTACAAGTGGCACTGGCTGAAGGAAATGCCAGGCATAAATAGCCGAGCAGAATAGACGATCAATGGAAGCAGCTGATGACAGCTAAATCCAAGGAGCAGCGATACCGCTTGAAACTACCAGAGGGAGCCCAAGAGCAGAACTCACAAAAGTGCCACTTACAACCACCGGAGGGAGCCCAAGAGCGGAATTCACAACAGTACCCCCCCCTTGAGGAGGGGTCACCGAACCCTCATCAGAGCCCCCAGGCCGATCAGGACGAGCCAAGTGAAAAGCACGAACCAAATCGGTGGCATGGACATCGGAGGCAACAACCCAAGAATTATCCTCTTGGCCATAACCCTTCCACTTGACAAGATACTAAAGGCTCCACCTCGAAAAACGAGAATCCAAAATCTTCTCAACCTCATATTCCAACTCTCCCTCAACCAACACCGGGGCAGGAGGGTCAACCGAGGGAACAACGGGCACCACACATCTCCGCAACAAAGATCTATGGAAAACATTATGAATGGCAAAAGAGGCTGGAAGAGCCAAACGAAAAGACACCGGATTAATAATTTCAGAAATTTTATAAGGACCAATAAACCGAGGCTTAAACTTAGGGGAAGAAACCTTCATAGGAACATGACGAGAAGACAACCAAACCAAATCCCCCACACGAAGCCGGGGACCAACACACCGACGGCGGTTAGCAAAACGTTGAGCCCTTTCCTGAGACAACGTCAAATTGTCCACCACATGAGTCCAAATCTGCTGCAGCCTGTCCACCACAGAATCCACACAGGACAATCAGAAGGCTCAACCTGCCTAGAAGAAAAACGAGGATGAAAACCAAAATTACAAAAGAAAGGTGAAACCAAAGTAGCCGAACTAGCCCGATTATTAAGGGCAAACTCGGCCAACGGCAAGAAAGACACCCAATCATCCTGATCAGCAGACACAAAGCATCGCAAATAGGTCTCCAAGGTCTGATTAGTTCACTCAGTTTGGCCATTAGTCTGAGGATGAAACGTCGAAGAAAAAGACAAATCAATGCCAATCCTAGCACAAAAGGCCCGCCAAGACCTAGAGACAAACTGAGAACCTCTGTCAGACACAATATTCTCCGGAATGCCATGCAAACGAACCACATGCTGAAAAAACAATGGAACCAGATCTGAGGAGGAAGGCAACTTAGGCAAAGGTACCAGATTGACCATTTTAGAGAACCGGTCACAAACAACCCAGATAACAGACATCTTCTGGGAAACAGGAAGATCCGAAATAAAATCCATGGAAATATGCGTCCAGGGCCTCTCAGGGACTGGCAAAGGCAAAAGCAACCCACTAGCACGGGAACAGCAAGGCTTGGCTCGGGCGCAAGTCCCACAGGACTGCACAAAAGCACGCACATCCCGCGACAAGGAAGGCCACCAAAAGGACCTAGCAACCAAATCTCTGGTACCAAAAATCCCAGGATGACCAGCCAACACTGAACAATGAACCTCAGAAATCACCTTACTTGTCCATCCATCAGGAACAAACAGCTTCCCCACAGGACAGCGGTCAGGCCTATCAGCCTGAAATTCCTGAAGCACCCGCCGCAAATCAGGGGAAATGGCAGAAAGAATCACCCCATCCTTAAGAATGCCAACCGGCTCAAGGACTCCAGGAGAATCAGGCAAAAAAACTCCTAGAGAGGGCATCAGCCTTAACATTCTTAGATCCCGGAAGATGCGAAACCACAAAATCAAAACGGGAGAAAAACAGGGACCATCGAGCCTGTTTAGGATTCAGCCGCTTAGCCGACTCGAGGTAAATCAGATTCTTATGATCTGTCAGGACCACAACGCGGTGCTTAGCTCCCTCAAGCCAATGTCGCCACTCCTCAAACGCCCACTTCATAGCCAACAACTCCCGATTGCCGACATCATAATTGTGTTCCGCAGGCGAAAACTTTCTGGAAAAAAAAGCACATGGTTTCATCAAAGAACCATCAGACTCCCTCTGAGACAAAACGACCCCTGCCCCAATCTCAGAAGCGTCGACCTCAACCTGAAAAGGAAGAGAAACATCCGGCTGACGCAACACAGGGGCAGAAGTAAATCGGCGTTTAAGCTCCTGAAATGCCTCAACAGCCGCAGAGGACCAATTTGTCACATCAGCACCTTTCTTCGTCAAATCAGTAAGGGGCTTAACCACACTGGAAAAGTTGGCAATGAAACGGCAATAGAAATTAGCAAAGCCCAAAAATTTTTGAAGGCCCTTCACAGATGTGGGTTGAATCCAGTCATGAATAGCTTGGACCTTAACAGGATCCATTTCTATAGACGAGGGAGAAAAAATAAAACCCAAAAAAGAGACCTTCTGAACTCCGAATAGGCACTTAGACCCCTTCACAAACAAAGCATTATCACGAAGGATCTGGAACACCATCCTGACCTGCTTCACATGAGACTCCCAATCATCGGAAAAAATCAAAATATCATCCAAATATACGACCATGAATTTATCAAGATAATTGCGGAAAATATCATGCATGAAGGACTGGAACACAGATGGAGCATTAGAGAGCCCAAATGGCATCACAAGGTATTCAGAATGGCCTTCGGGCGTATTGAATGCAGTTTTCCATTCGTCACCCTGTTTAATACGAACAAGATTATATGCCCCTCGGAGGTCAATCTTAGTAAACCAACTAGCCCCCTTAATCCGAGCAAACAAATCAGAAAGCAAAGGCAAGGGGTATTGGAATTTGACCGTGATCTTATTAAGAAGACGATAATCTATACAGGGTCTCAAGGAGCCATCCTTCTTAGCAACAAAAAAGAACCCCGCTCCCAATGGTGACGAAGAGGGCCGAATATGCCCCTTCTCCAAAGATTCCTTAACATAACTCCGCATGACGGCATGCTCTGGCACAGACCGATTGAAAAGTTGGCCCTTAGGGAACATGCAACCAGGAATCAAGTTAATAGCACAATCACAGTCCCTGTGCGGTGGAAGGGAACTGGACTTGGGCTCATCAAATACATCCTGGAAATCCGACAAAAACTCAGGGACCTCAGAAGAGGGGGAAGAGGAAATTGACATAAAAGGAACGTCACTATGTACCCCTTGACAGCCCCAACTAGTCACATACATAGTTTTCCAATCCAGCACCGGATTATGTTCCTGTAACCATGGAAAACCCAGTACAACAACATCATGCAGATTATGCAACACCAGAAAACGGCAAACTTCCTGATGTGCAGGAGCCATGTACATAGTCATCTGCGTCCAGTACTGAGGTTTATCCTTGGCCAATGGTGTAGCATCAATACCCCTTAAAGGAATAGGGCTCTGCAAAGGCTGCAAGGAAAAACCACAGCGCCTGGTGAATTCTAAGTCCATTAAGTTCAGGGCAGCACCTGAATCCACAAATGCCATGACAGAAAAGGACGACAATGAGCAAATCAGGGTCACAGATAAGAGAAATTTAGGCTGTATAGTACTAAAGGTAACAGACCTAGCGACTCTCTTAGTACGCTTAAGGTACCTTCACACTAAACGACGCTGCAGCAATACCGACAACGATCCGGATCGCTGCAGCGTCGCTGTTTGGTCGCTGGAGAGCTGTTACACAGACAGCTCTCCAGCGACCAACGATGCCGGTAACCAGGGTAAACATCGGGTTACTAAGCGCAGGGCCGCGCTTAGTAACCCAATGTTTACCCTGGTTACCATGCTAAAAGTAAAAAAAACAAACGCTTCATACTTACCTTCTGCTGTCTGTCCCCGGCGCTGTATTGGCTGTGAGCACAGCGGCCGGAAAGCAGAGCGGTGACGTCACCGCTCTGCTTTCCGGCCGCTGTGCTCACAGTGAGTGCAGGAAAGCACAGCGCCGGGGACAGACAGCCGAAGGTAAGTATGAAGCGTTTGTTTTTTTTTACTTTTACGATGGTATCCAGGGTAAACATTGGGTTACTAAGCGCGGCCCTGCACTTAGTAACCCAATGTTTACCCTGGTTACCAGCGAAGACATCGCTGAATCGGTGTCACACACGCCGATTCAGGGATGTCTGCGGGAGATCCAGCGACCAAAGAAAGTGCTGGCCCTCTAGCCCCGACCAACGACATCACAGCAGGATTCTGATCGCTGCTGCGTGTCACACTGAACGATATCGCTAGCGAGGACGCTGCAACGTCACGGATCGCTAGCGATATCATTTAGTGTGAAGGTACCTTTAGGGCAATCAGAGATAACATGAGCAGAATCACCACAGTAAAAACATAGCCTATTCTAACGTCTGAATTCCTGCCGTTCTGTTCTAGTCAAAATCCTATCACATTGCATAGGTTCAAGACTCTGCTCAGAGGACACTGCCATATGGTGCACAGCTTTGCGCTCGCGCAGACGCCGATCAATCTGAATGGCTAGAGACATAGATTCGCTCAAACCAGTAGGCGTAGGGAAGCCCACCATTACATCTTTAAGGGCTTCAGAAAGACCCTTTCTGAAAATAGCAGCCAGAGCATCCTCATTCCATTTAGTAAGCACAGACCATTTCCTAAATTTCTGGCAGTATAATTCTGCCGCTTCCTGACCTTGACACAGGGCCAACGGGGTTTTTTTCTGCATGATCCACAGAATTAGGTTCGTCATACAATAATCCGAGCGCTTGAAAATATGCGTCTACATTCAATAATGCCGGATCCCCTGGTTCAAGAGAAAAAGCCGAGTCTTGAGGGTCACCACGCAGCAAGGATATGATGATTTTTACTTGCTGAATGGGATCACCAGAAGAACGGGGTTTCAAAGCAAAAAACACTTTGCAGCTATTTTTAAAGTTCAAAAACTTTGATCTGTCCCCAAAAAACAAACCAGGAGTAGGAATTCTAGGCTCTAAAGCCGGAGTCTGGACAACATAATCTTGGATACTCTGTACTCTTGCAGCAAGTTGATCCACACGAGAAAACAAACCCTGAACATCCATGCCAGAGCATATATCCTGCACCACCCAGATATCAAGAGGAAAAATGAGGCAAACCAGAGCACAGAACTTTCTTTTCCTTCTTTTGAGATGCGTTTAATTCATTTTTGGCCACTTGTACTGTTATGATGCGGTGGTTTAGGAGCAACATGGAACGAGCTCTGAAGCAAGTGGTATCTGTACTGACCGCAGTCCCTAAGCTCAACACAACACTAGAAGCAGCCGTGGGATGCTCCTAACTCTCCCTAGGCACCTCATCACAGCCTAAGAGATAACTACCACTAAAGATAGAAGCAGGAAAACTATCTTGCCTCAGAGAAAATCCCCAAAGGATAGATTAGCCCCCCACAAATAATGACTGTGAGTGGAGACGGAAAAGACATACACAGAATGAAACCAGAATGAGCACAGGAGGCCAGTCTAGCTAGATAGATAGGACAGGATGGAATACTGTGCGGTCAGTATTAAACACTACAAAAATCCATGCAGAGTTTACTAAAAACTCCACACCTGACTAAAGGTGTGGAGGGTAAATCTGCTTCCCAGAGCTTCCAGCAAGACAGAATTAATTCATACTGATAAGCTGGACAAACATAGAAAACACAGAACGGATAAGTCCACAATCTGTGGACAGAAAAGAGCAAGCAAGAACTTAGCTTTGCTGAACTGGTCAGGATAACAGGGAAATCCAAAGAGATGTGAATCCAACCAGAAACCATTTACAAGTGGCACTGGCTGAAGGAAAAGCCAGGCATAAATAGCCGAGCAGAATAGACGATCAGTGGCAGCAGCTGATGACAGCTAAATCCAAGGAGCAGCCATACTGCTTGAAACCACCAGAGGGAGCCCAAGAGCAGAACTCACAACAATGTGCACACATCAGGATTTCTGGCAGAAATTTTCCTGACAAAAACCTGACATTTCTGCCAGAAATCCGCATGCGTTTTTTGACGCTTTTTTTCGCGTTTTTGATGCATTTTTTTGTGCGTTTATTCCCAAATACATAGAATTGCGGCAAAAACGCAGAGAATCTGCAAAAATAATGAACATGCTCATTTTTTTACCGTGATGCGTTTTTTTTCGCGGAAACAAACGCATCTATGTGCACAAAACATGCAGAATGCATTCTAAATGATAGAATGCATAATGTATGCATTTTTAATGAGTTTTTATAGCGTTTTTAGCGTGAAAAAATGCGAAAAAACCTGAATGTGTGCACATAGCTTAAAGATACCTTCACATATAACGATATCGTTAACGATATCGTTGCAACGTCACACTTTTTGTGACGTAGCAACGATCTCGCTAACGGTCTCCTTATGTGTGACAGCGACCAACGATCAGGCCCCTGCTGGGAGATCGTTGGTCGTGGGGAATGATCAGGACCTTTTTTTGATCGCTGATCACCCGCTGTCATCGCTGCATCGGCGTGTGTGACGCTGATCCAGTGATGTGTTCACTTGTAACCAGGGTAAACATCGGGTTACTAAGTGCAGGGCCGCGCTTAGTAACCCTATATTTACCCTGGTTACCATTGTAAAAGTTAAAAAAAAAAACACTACATACTTACATTCCGATGTCTGTCACGTCCCCTGCCGTCAGCTTCCCTGCACTGACTGTCACCGCTGCCGGCCATAAAGCAGAGCACAGCGGTGACATCACTGCTGTGCTCTGCTTTACGGCCGGCACTGACAGTAAGTGCGGGAAGCTGACGGCGGGGGATGTGACAGACATCGGAATGTAAGTATGTACTGTTTTTTTTTTAACTTTTACAATGGTAACCAGGGTAAATATCGGGTTACTAAGCGCGGCCCTGCACTTAGTAACCCGATGTTTACCCTGGTTACCCAGGGACTTCGGCATTGTTGAAGACAGTTTCAACAATGCCGAAGTCTTTCCCCGGATCGTTGGTCGCTGGAGAGAGCTGTCTGTGTGACAGCTCCCCAGCGACCACACAACGACTTACCAACGATCACGGCCAGGTCGTATCGCTGGTCGTGATCGTTAGTAAGTCGTTTAGTATAACGGTACCTTAAGTGCTCCTGTCGGGAGGGGTCATTAAACCCAGTGAAGCCACCACAATCAGCACTATCTCCCAGGATTTAATCCCAAGAGTAAATAAACCATTGTCCAAGATAATCCTAAATGTAAATGTATATATAAATCTTAAATGGCTCAAAGCACAAAGGATTGAAAAAATCAATCATAACTACACAAATAAAAATATAATTACAGATATATCAAATTCATAAAAAAAGGGGGAAGGGCTGCGCATTCAGATAAAACCTTGGTAGTTTCATTAACCCCTTAGTGACAGAGCCAATTTGGTACTTAATGACCAGGCCAATTTTTGCAATTCTGACCACTGTCACTTTATGAGGTTATAACTCTGGAACGCTTCAACGGATCCCGCTGATTCTGAGATTGTTTTTTCGTGACATATTGTACTTCATGTTAGTGGTAACATTTCTTCGATATTACTTGCGATTATTTATGAAAAAAACGGAAATATGGCGAAAATGTTTTAAATTTTGCAATTTTCAAACTTTGTATTTTTATGCCCTTAAATCAGAGAGAAATAGTTAATAAATAACATTTCCCACATGTCTACTTTACATCAGCACAATTTTGGAAACAAAATTTTTTTTTGTTAGGGAGTTGTAAGGGTTAAAATTTGACCAGCAATTTCTCATTTTTACAACACCATTTTTTTTTAGGGACCACATCACATTTGAAGCCATTTTGAGGGGTCTATGTGATAGAAAATAATGAAGTGTGACACCATTCTAAAAACTACACCCCTCAAGGTTTTCAAAACCACATTCAAGAAGTTTATTAACCCTTTACGTGCTTCACAGGAACTGAAACAATGTGGAAGGAAAAAATGAACATTTAACTTTTTTTTGCAAACATCTTAATTCAGAACCATTTTTTTTATTTTCACAAGTGTAAAAACAGAAATGTAACCATAAATTTTGTTATGCAATTTCTCCTGAATACGCCAATACCCCATATGTGGGGGTAAACCACTGTTAGGGCGCACCGCAGAACTTAGAATTGAAGGAGCGCCGTTTGACTTTTTCAATGCAGAATTGGCTGGAATTGAGATCGGACACCATGTCACATTTAGAGAGCCCCTGATGTACCTAAACAGTGGAAACTCCCCACAAGTGACACCATTTTGGAAACTAGACCCCTTAAGGAACTTATCTAGATGTGTGGCGAGCACTTTGAACCCCCATGTGCTTCACAGAAGTTTATAACGTAGAGCCGTGAAAAAAAAATTGCATTTTTTCTACAAAAATGATCTTTTTGCCCACAAATTTTTATTTTCACAAGGGTAACAGGAGAAATTAGACCACTAAAGTTGTTGTGCAATTTCTCCTAAGTACGTCGATACCCAATATGTGGGGGTAAACCACTGTTTGGGCGCACCGCAGAGCTTGGAAGAGAAAGAGTGCCGTTTTACTTTTTCAATGTAGAATTGGCTGGAATTGAGATCGGACAACATGTCGCGTTTGGAGAGCCCCTGATGTGCCTAAACAGTAGAAATCCCCCACAAGTGACCCCATTTTGGAAACTAGACCCCCCATGGAACTTACCTAGATGTGTGGTGAGAACCTTGAATGCCCAAGTGCTTCACAGAAGTTTATAATGCAGAGCCGTGAAAATAAAAAATATTTTTTTTTCCACAAAAAAGATTTTTTAGCCACCAAATTTTTATTTTCACAAGGGTAACAAGAGAAATTGGACCACTAAAGTTGTTGTGCAATTTCTCCTGAGTACGTCGATACCCAATATGTGGGGGTAAACCACTGTTTGGGCGCACCGCAGAGCTTGGAAGAGAAAGAGTGCCGTTTTACTTTTTCAATGTAGAATTGGCTGGAATTGAGATCGGACGCCATGTCGCGTTTGGAGAGCCCCTGATGTGCCTAAACAGTAGAAATCCCCCACAAGTGACCCCATTTTGGAAACTAGACCCCCCATGGAACTTACCTAGATGTGTGGTGAGAACCTTGAATGCCCAAGTGCTTCACAGAAGTTTATAATGCAGAGCCGTGAAAATAAAAAATATTTTTTTTTTCCACAAAAAAGATTTTTTAGCCACCAAATTTTTATTTTCACAAGGGTAACAAGAGAAATTGGACCACAAAATTTGTTGTCCAATTTGTCCTGAGTATGCTGGTACCCCATATGTGGGGGTAAACCACTGTTTGGGCGCACGGCAGAGCTCGGAAGGAAGGAGCGCCGTTTTGGAATGCAGACTTTGATAGAATGGTCTGCGGGTATTATGTTGCGTTTGCAGAGCCCCTGATGTACCTAACCAGTAGAAACCCTTCACAAGTGACCCCATTTTGGAAACTAGACCCCCCAAGGAACTTATCTAGATGTGTGGTGAGAACTTTGAATGCCCAAGTGCTTCACAGAAGTTTAGAATGCAGAGTCGTGAAAATAAAAAATATTTTTTTTCCACAAAAAAGATATTGTAGCCCCCAAGTTTTTATTTTCACAAGGGTAACAGGAGAAATTGGACTGCAATAGTTGTTGTCCAATTTATCCCGAGTACGCTGATGCGCCATATGTGGGGGTAAACCACTGTTTGGGCGCACGGCAGAGCTCGGAAGGGAAGGAGCGCCTTTTTGGAATGCAGACTTTGATAGAATGGTCTGTGGGCATTATGTTGCAATTGCAGAGCCCCTGATGTACCTAAACTGTAGTAACCCCCACAAGTGACCCCATTTTGGAAACTAGACCCCCCAAGGAACTTATCTAGATGTGTGGTGAGAACTTTGAATGCCCAAGTGCTTCACAGAAGTTTAGAATGCAGAGTCGTGAAAATAAAAAATATTTATTTTTTTCACAAAAAAGATTTTGTAGCCCCCAAGTTTTTATTTTCACAAGGGTAACAAGAGAAATTGGACCCCAGAAGTTGTTGTCCAATTTATCCCGAGTACGCTGATGCCCCATATGTGGGGGTAACCCACTGTTTGGGCGCACGGCAGAGCTCAGAAGGGAGGGAGCACCATTTGACTTTTTGAGCGCAAAATTGGCTGTCGTGTTTGGAGACCCCCTGATGTACCTAAACAGTGGAAACCCCCCAATTCTAGCTCCAACCCTAACCTCAACACACCCCTAACCCTAATCCCAACCTCATCCATAATCCTAATCACTAACCCTAACCATAATCACAACCCTTACCCCAAAACAACCCTAATGTCAACCCTAACCATAACCCTAATCAAAACCCTAAATCCAACACACCCCTAATCCTAATCTCAACCCTAACCTCAAACCTAACCCTAATCCCAATACACCCCTAATCACAACCCTAACCTTAACCCTAATCCCAAACCTAACCCTAATCCCAAGCGTAACCCTAATGCCAACCCTAACCCTAATACCAACCCTAATCCAAACCCTAACCCTAATCCCAGCTCTAACCCTAACTTTAGCCCCAACCCTAGCCCTAACTTTAGCCCCAACCCTAACCCTAGCCCTAGGGCTACTTTCACATTCCGTCGCAATCCGTCGTTTTGGACAAGAAACGGATCCTGCAAATGTGCCCGCAGGATGCGTTTTTTGCCCATAGACTTGTATTGCCGACGGATCGTGACGGATGGCCACACGTCGCGTCCGTCGTGCACTGGATCAGTTGTGTTTTGGCGGAGCGTCGGCACAAAAAAACGTTCAATGAAACGTTTTTTTGTACGTCGCATCCGCCATTTCTGACCGCGCATGCGTGGCCGTAACTCCGCCCCCTCCTCCCCAGGACATAGATTGGGCAGCGGATGTGTTGAAAAACTACAGCTGCTGCCCACGTTGTGCACAATTTTCACAACGTGCGTCGGTATGTCGGGCCGACGCATTGCGACGGCCCCGTACTGACGTAAGTGTGAAAGAAGCCTAACCCTAAGTTTAGCCCCAACCCTAACCCTAAATTTAGCCCCAACCCTAACCCTAAATTTAGCCCCAACCCTAGCCCTAACCCTAGCCCTACCCCTAACCCTACCCCTACCCCTAACCCTACCCCTAACCCTACCCCTAACCCTAACCCTACCCCTAACCCTACCCCTAACCCTACCCCTAACCCTAACCCTACCCCTAACCCTAACCCTACCCCTAACCCTACCCCTAACCCTACCCCTATCCGTACCCCTAACCCTACCCCTAACCCTAACCCTACCCCTAACCCTACCCCTAACCCTAATTTTAGCCCCAACTGCTGTTCTCCTGCCGGCCGGCAGATGGAGACAGATGGCGGGCGCACTGGGCATGCGTCCGCCATGTTCTGCTGCCGGCGGCCAGGAGGAGCAGCAAGAGGATCCAGGGACCTAGGTGAGTATGCTAGGGTCCCCGAATCCCCCTATTTCTCTGTCCTCTGATGTGCGATCACATCAGAGGACAGAGAATTACACTTTACTTTTTTTTTTTTTTTTGCGGTCGCCGGTAAACAGTTAATTACTGGCGATCGCAAAACAGGGGTCGGTAATACCGACCCCAATCATGCTCTTTGGGGTCTCGGCTTCCCCCGGCAGCCGAGACCCCAAAGATTCTCCCGGTGCCGGCCGGCGGGCGCACTGCGCATGCGCCCGCCATTTTGAAGATGGCGGCGCCCACCGGGAGACACGAGGAGCATCGGGGGAGCTAGGTGAGTTTTGGGGGGCCACCTGGGACCCCTTTACTCTGTCCTCCGATGTGCGATCACATCGGAGGACAGAGAAATTAAAAAGAGATCGCTTTTTTTTTTTTTTTTGCGATCGCCGGTAAACGGTTAATTACCGGCGATCGCAAATGCGGGGTGGGTTAAAAACCCCCCGAATCATGTTCTCTGGGGTCTCGGCTACCCTCGGCAGCCGAGACCCCGGAGAAAATCGGCCTCTGGGGGGCGCTATGGACTTTTTCCACAGCGCCGTTAATTAACGGCGCTGTGGTTTAAGTACCCTTAGCGGCCGCCGTTAAAAGGCGTATCGGCGGTCGCTAAGGGGTTAAACATATATACAGTAAATATAAATAAATAAAAGTGTAAAAATAGAGAGGGGAAAAAAAATTCACTATTCAGATGAAAACCTCAGTTATTTCATTTAAGCCTTGTGGTTTTAGGCTACCTAATTTGTAGATCCAATATACTTCTTTCCTATTTAATTTCATGGATCTATTAGGTACATGCTTAGGTAAATGATCGATACGGCTGATTTTTAATAGTTTAAAGTCCTTATTATGCAACAGGGCATAATGTCTGGACAGACCATGAGTGAGTAAGCCTTTTTTTATATTGTGACGATGGGAATTCAGTCTGAGGTGTAGGGGCTGTGTAGTTCTCCCCACATACTGTTTACCGCAGGGACATTCAATAACATATATTACAAAGTCAGAAATGCAATTCAGAAAAAAAGGAATCATACATTTTTCTTTAGTGGAGCAGGAAATTATACAATCAGATTTATGATTTATGCTGGAACAGCATAAGCAATTTTTTGTGCCACATTTAAAAATTCCTTTGGTGGAATTATTGGCCCCTGTATGGGATCTCAGGCGGCTGGGGGCTATTAAGTCCTTAATTGTGGGGGCTCTTCAAAATGTGATCCCCGGATTTCTCGGAAGAATTCTATTTAAAATAGGATCATTTAGCAGTATGTGCTAATTCTTGTGGACAATTTTACGGATTTCCTTGTGTTCGGTGGAGAATTGTGTTATGAAGTTCAGTGCATAATTATTATTAGTTACTCTTTTTTCTTTCTGCTCTAATAATGTTCCCTGATTTAATATAATAGAGTATTTGAAGGCGTTTTTAATTAGATGTGAAGGATAGTTCTAGGCACAAAATCTTTTCTTTAAAACATTAGACTGTTCTTTGAAGTCTGTGTCTAATGAACAGTTCTTTCTGATACGGTTAAATTGGTTGCTGGGGATATTATTTAACCATTTGTTGTAGTGTCCACTGCTGTAATGGATGTAACCACTGGTATCTACTTTTTAAAAAAATGTTTTGCTACAAATCTTTTCTTCTTTAACAAAAAGGGTGGCATCTAAAAAAATTGATTGAAAAATTATTATGGACTACTGTAAAAGAAAGATTCCAACTATTAAAATTTATTGTCTGGATAAAATTTTCAATATTAGTAGTGGAGTTATCCCAAATAAAAAATAAATCATCAATGAATATCTTAAATAAAATAATATTTTTACACCAAAAAAAATCCACAGTATGAAATTACTAAGTTGCATGTAAATGTTACAGAAAAAATATCCTATAAAGCTATAAAAACATGCAGAAGCCCGCATTCTCCACCACATGCCGGGGATACACTTGATCTACACATTACTATACAGCACAGTGCAGCCTACAAAAACATTAGTAGTACAAATGTCTTGAAATGTTCAATTCAAAGGCAGCTGCTGAAATAAAGCACAGAGTTGCTTACGTTGCACTAGACCATTGTGTGCCATGTTAATCCTATGCATGTTTTGCTTTGTTTGTTAGGAAGTATGGGGGTCTGTCTAACTTCAATTACAGCATCTAAAGGTACCTTCACACATAATGATTTCGTTAACGATATCGTTGCAGCATCACGCTTTTTGTGACGTAGCAACGATCTCGCTAACGATCTCGTTATGTGTGACAGCGACCAACGATCAGGCCCCTGCTGAGAGATCGTTGGTCGTGGGGAATGATCAGGACCTTTTTTTGTTCGCTGATCACCCGCTGTCATCGCTGGATTGGCGTGTGTGACGCCGATCCAGCGATGTGTTCACCTGTAACCAGGGTAAATATCAGGTTACTAAGCGCAGGGCCACGCTTAGTAACCCGATATTTACCCTGGTTACCATTATAAAAGTAAAAAAAAAAACATTACATACTCACATTCCGATGTCTGTGACGTCACCGCTGTGCTCTGCTTTACGGCCGGCGCTGACACAGCCAGTGCAGGGAAGCTCTCGGCCGGAGCGCGTGCATTAGCACCGCTCTTGCCGAAAGCAGTTTTAACCCTGTGGATGCCGGCGGGGGACATGACAGACATCAGAATGTGAGAATGTACTGTTTTTTTTTTTTACTTTTACAATGGTAACCAGGGTAAATATCGGG
This sequence comes from Ranitomeya imitator, assembly GCF_032444005.1. Classification (NCBI taxonomy): domain Eukaryota; kingdom Metazoa; phylum Chordata; class Amphibia; order Anura; family Dendrobatidae; genus Ranitomeya; species Ranitomeya imitator. Next base: position 649,785,411 of record NC_091282.1, on the reverse strand, counting down.
TTACTAAGCGCGGCCCTGCACTTAGTAACCCGATGTTTACCCTGGTTACCCGGGTGCTGCAGGGGGATTTCGGCATCATTGAAGACAGTTTCAACTATGCCGAAGTTTTTCCCCTGATCATTGGTCGCTGGAGAAAGCTGTCTCTGTGACAGCTCCCCAGCGACCACACAACAACATACCAACGATCACAGCCAGGTCGTATCGCTGGTCATGATCGTTGGTAAGTCGTTTAGTGTAACGGTACCTTAAGTCTTAGGAGGTTATTCGAAAAATAGATAAGAACTGGAAAAACATGTGATATAGCAGAGTAGTAAAAGAAATTTCTATATTCCTAATTTTTATTTAAAATATTCAACTAATAACAGCTTTTAGAATTTTTTTTTATATTGAATATGCGTATATACGATTTTACTCACGTCAGTCTAGGATAGTAACAGAAAAGCTTCCATAGATATGGAGCAGAAGCTAGGTTTACAGAATGCGATTTATATAGCATATGGTGGACAGTAATAATTAGGCTCAGTTATCATAGGACAGACTCTCTTGAGCCTACAGTAAATCATTTCCTTGAGGAATACCAATTGTCTAAGTATATTATTTGCTGGTGATTGTAAAAAATAAAATAATTTTGTCCCTAGATAGATATTTTTAAGATAATTTGACGCAGAACAGGAAAGCTAAAGAATAGGGTGGGTGCAGGGCCTCACAGATATTACCAAACCTTTATCAGATCCAATGAAGAAAAAGGCAGCACTTCAAAAATCCCAAAAAGAATTACTGTGATTTATTGACACCAAGTCATAATGGAGACATTTCGTTCCAATTGTGGAACTTTCTCAAGCCGTGCAATATTCATCAAGTGAATAATAAATAGGTGCATCAATTACAGTTAAAATAATCACAATAGTCTATGAAGAAGGGAAAACTCGGCACCAGGCACCAACTCAGCTCCAAGGTCGGGATGCCGGTGTCTGTTAATTTTGCTGTGAAAGCTCATGTGACAATCTGGTATTAAGAAGGGGAACGGGTGCTGCCAGCATACAGTACAATGTAGTGTTCAAGATAAGAAAAGAAAAAAAAACAGCACTCACCATCCGTGGCGCAATCCTTTATTCACTGAGACAGTTAAAACATAGCGGCAGGGAGAAGAGGTTGGACTATGGCTGATTCGCGCTGTGTGCGCTTCTATGGTTCCAAGGTACAAGAATTGCACACTTCCACCTCTTTTCCCTGCCGCTATGTTTTAACTGTCGATGTGCATAAAGGATTGCGCCAGAAACAGTGAGAGCTGCCTTTTTTCTTTTTCTTGTCTTGGGAATTACAATAATCAAATTACAACAATTTCATATAAAACTTCATAAATAAAAAAATAATTCACCTATGTTTCATACATAAATACATAGAGTTTTATAATAATTCAATATCATTGTACTAGATAGTGTCTAAAGCGCAGTATTGTCATAAATGTGTATTAGTTTAAATATAACAATAACTCACCCTGCTAATAGTCTCCATTTAATTTAGAATCGCCACGTATTCGGCATCCATGTGTTATAACTACGCATGCCCACAATCAAAAACAAGGGAATAAGTGTCCCGTCCAGTGCACATGCGCACAGACATGTTGGGGTTCTCTCACCATTTTATCATGGATTTCCAGTAATGCACATGTCTGTGCCTGCTCCCTAGCTAATTGAAGTCCATTTAACATCATTCTTTTATCGTATATCATACTACACCTAAGTATTAGAGACAACACCACAGAAAAAAACAGGCAAAGGTGCTTACCTGTCCAGGCCTCGTCCAGGCCTCAAATCAAATGCACTATCATGGTGCAGCGGGCCCAAGTAAAGATGGCGAATGCACAAGTGCGCTAATACCAAATGAGACAGCCGGCCTACAACCAGGGATTGTCCGCTTGGCACACCAGTGCAAACAAATAATCTGCAGCAGTGTTCACACAGAGTATGCACAGCATCTGGATCATAGCCTATTAGTTACGCCCTGTGGCGAAATATTATTGTCATTTCTGTTATCCTTTCAATATCATAAGAAGGAATATCTTGAAAAAATTTTAGGTTAGTATTCACCTCCTATAATTATATATTTTTTCATCCAGCAAGCCATTTCTTTATTTGAAGAGACAGTACAATTTAGACCCATATAAAATATTAACCCCTTTACCCCCAAGGGTGGTTTGCACGTTAATGACCGGGCCAATTTTTACAATTCTGACCACTGTCCCTTTATGAGGTTATAACTCTGGAACAATTCAACGGATCCTGATGATTCTGACAATGTTTTCTCATGACATACTGTACTTCATGAAAGTGGTAAAATTTATTTGATATTACCTGCGTTTATTTGTGAAAAAAACGGAAATTTGGAAAAAAAAATTGAAAATTTTGCAATCTTCCAACTTTGAATTTTTATACCCTTAAATCACAGAGATATGTCACACAAAATACTTAAGAAGTAACATTTCCCACATGTCTACTTTACATCAGCACAATTTTTGAACCAACATTTTTTTTGTTAGGGAGTTATAAGGGTTCAAAGTTGACCAGCAATTTCTCATTTTTACAACATCATTTTTTTTTAGGGACCACATCACATTTGAAGTCACTTTGAGGGGTCTATATGATGTAAAATACCCAAGTGTGACACCATTCTAATAACTGCACCCCTCAAGGTGCTCAAAACCACATTCAAGAAGATTATTAACCCTTCAGGTGTTTCACAGGAATTTTTGGAATGTTTAAAAAAAAATAAACATTTAATTTTTTTTCACTAAAAATTCAATTCAGCTACAATTTGTTTTATTTTACCAAGGGTAACAGGAGAAATTGGACCCCAAAAGTTGTTGAACAATTTGTCCTGAGTACGCTGATACCTCATATGTGGGGGTAAACCACTGTTAGGGTGCACAGCAGAGCTCGGAAGGGAAGGAGCGCCGTTAGACTTTTCAATGCAAAATTCAATAAAAATATCCTCATATTATCACCAAGATCCCTCCATCACTATATAAATGGGCACCAAAAAAGAAAGCATGAAGAGGCTGGATCACAACCGAGTAAGCATATAAAAACAATGAATTTATTAGTATCAAAAACATATAAAACATACACATAACATCTACAATAATATGGTGAGATACAGTAACAATGAGATCATAACATAGCCAGAGACTAGAGTGACTCCCCACTGAATGACTATCAGAACAATCACACTAGTGCGTATAATCTAAACATGACAAATTGTACTTACAGCCGCTAATCTGGCTCATATGCAGGATCTAATACGTATATATATCCACTCGGCCCCTAGCCACATATAAATATCGGTCAAGTTCCCCTATATCATGTAGCTAGCACGGCTCCACATATAATTGTAAAAAAACCTCTCATTATACCTGCTGTCATGTTGGTCACCAGAAAGAGAAGGGGGGGTCACTCAGCCAAAGCGCACCTCGACGCGCGTTTCGCTGTATTACGACAGCTGACGAAGCTGGTAAGACAGCGAAACGCGCGTCGAGGTGCGCTTTGGCTGAGTGACCCCCCCTTCTCTTTCTGGTGACCAACATGACAGCAGGTATAATGAGAGTTTTTTTACAATTATATGTGGAGCCGTGCTAGCTACATGATATAGGGGAACTTGACCGATATTTATATGTGGCTAGGGGCCGAGTGGATATATATACGTATTAGATCCTGCATATGAGCCAGATTAGCGGCTGTAAGTACAATTTGTCATGTTTAGATTATACGCACTAGTGTGATTGTTCTGATAGTCATTCAGTGGGGAGTCACTCTAGTCTCTGGCTATGTTATGATCTCATTGTTACTGTATCTCACCATATTATTGTAGATGTTATGTGTATGTTTTATATGTTTTTGATACTAATAAATTCATTGTTTTTATATGCTTACTCGGTTGTGATCCAGCCTCTTCATGCTTTCTTTTTTGGTGCCCCTTTTCAATGCAAAATTGACTGGAATTGAGATAGGACGCCATGTCGCGTTTGGAGAGCCCTTGATGGGCCTAAACATTGAAACACCCCACAAGTGACACCATTTTGGAAAATAAACCCCCTAAGGAACTCTATCTAGATGTGTGGTGAGCACTTTGACCCACCAAGTACTTCACAGAAGCTTATAACGCAGAGCCGTGAAAATAAAAATTCTTTTTTTTCCACAAAAATTATTTTTAGCCTCCAGGCTTATATTTTCCCAAGGATAACAGGAGAAATTGGACCCCAAAATGTGTTGTCCAATTTGTCCTGAGTATGTTGATACCCCATATGTGGGGGGGAACCACCTCTTGGGCGCATGGAAGAGCTTGGAAGGGAAAGAGTGCCGTTTGAAATGCAGACTTAGATGGATTGGTCTGCAGGTGTCATGTTGCATTTGCAGAGGCCCTGATGTACCTAAACAGTAGAAACCCCTCATAAGTGACCCCATATTGGAAACTAGACCCAGCAAGGAACTTATCTAGATGTGTTGTGAGAACTTTGAACCCCCAAGTGTTTCACTACAGCTAATAAAGCAGAGCCATGAATATAAAAAATCTTTTTTTCCGCAAAAATTATTTTTTAGCCCCCAGTTTTGTATTTTCCCAAGGGTAACAGGAGAAATTGGACCCCAAAAGTTGTTGCCAATTTGACCTTAGTACGCTGATACCCCATATGTTGGGGTAAACCCCTGCTTGGGCGCAGGGGAGAGCTCGGGAAGGGAAGGAGCACTGTTTTACTTTTTCAATGCAGAATTGGCTGGAATTGAGATCGGATGCCATGTCGCGTTTGGAGAGCCCCTGATGTGCTTAAACAGTGGAAAATCCCAATTCTAACTGAAACCCTAATCCAAACACACCCCTAACCCTAATCCCAACGGTAACCCTAACCACACCCCTAATCCTGACAAACCCCTAACCCTAATCCCAACTGTAAATGTAATCCAAACCCTAACCCTAATTTTAGCCCAAAACCTAACCCTAAATTTAGCCCCAACCCTAACTGCAGCCCTAACCCTAACTCTAGACCTAACCCTAGCCCCTAACCCTAGCCCCAACCCTATCCCTAGCCCGAACCCTAACCCTAACCCTAGCCTCAACCCTAACCCAAGGCCCAACCCTAACTTTAGCCCCAATCCTAACCATAAACCTAATGGGATAATGGAAATAAATACATTTTTTAAATGTTATTATTTTTCCCTAACTAAGCGGGTGATGAAGGGCGGTTTGATTTACTACTTATAGCGGGTATTTTAGTGGATTTTTATGATTGGCAGCTGTCACTGTTATGACCTGCTGGTTAGGACAATAATGGACCTGGTGATTAAGAGCACACGGAATGACCTGATAGTTACTAATAATACAGGACAAGCTCTGGGACGTGGGAACTCTGCTGACCGCAATCCCTAATCCTATCACACACACTAGAAATAGCCGTGAATTGCTCCTAACGCTCCCTAGGCAAATCGTCACAGCCTAAGAAACTAGCTAGCCCTAAAGATAGAAAAATAAAACCTACCTTGCCTCAGAGAAAATCCCCAAAGGAAAAGGCAGCCCCCCACATATAATGACTGTGAGTTAAGATGAAAATTACAAACACAGAGATGAAATAGATATAGCAAAGAGAGGCCCGACTTACTGAACAGACAGAGGATAGGAAAGGTAACTTTGCGGTCAGCACAAAAACTACAAAAAGACCACGCAGAGGGCGCAAAAAGACCCTCCGCACCGACTCACGGTGCGGAGGCGCTCCCTCTGCGTCCCAGAGCTTCCAGCAAGCAAGACAAAAATCAAAATAGCAAGCTGGACAGAAAAATAGCAAACAAGAGAAAAACAAGCAGGAACTTAGCTTCTGCTGGAAAGACAGGTCACAAGAACGATCCAGGAGCGAACTAGACCAATACTGGAACATTGACAGGTGGCATGGAGCAAAGATCTAAGTGGAGTTAAATAGAGCAGCCAGCTAACGAATTAACCTTGTCACCTGTGGAAGGAAACTCAGAAGCCGCAGCCCCACTCACAACCACCAGAGGAAGCCCATGGACAGAACCCGCCGAAGTACCATTCATGACCACAGGAGGGAGCTTGACAACAGAATTCACAACAGTACCCCCCCCTTGAGGAGGGGTCACCGAACCCTCACCAGAGCCCCCAGGCCGATCAGGATGAGCCAAATGAAAGGCACGAACTAGATCGGCAGCATGAACATCAGAGGCAAAACCCAGGAATTATCGTTCTGACCATAACCCTTCCACTTGACCAGGTACTGGAGTTTCCGTCTCGAAACACGAGAATCCAAAATCTTCTCCACCACATACTCCAACTCCCCCTCGACCAACATCGGGGCAGGAGGATCAACGGAGGGAACCATAGGCGCCACGTATCTCCGCAACAACGACCTATGGAATACATTATGGATGGCAAAAGAAGCTGGAAGGTCCAAACGAAATGACACAGGATTAAGAACTTCAGAAATCCAATACGGACCAATGAAAGGAGGCTTAAACTTAGGAGAGGAAACCTTCATAGGAACATAACGAGACGACAACCAAACCAAATCCCCAACACGAAGTCGGGGACCCACACAGTGCCGGCGGTTAGCGAAACGTTGAGCCTTCTCCTGGGACAATGTCAAATTGTCCACCACATGAGTCCAAATCTGCTGCAACCTATCCACCACAGTATCTACACCAGGACAGTCCGAAGACTCAACCTTCCCTGAAGAGAAACGAGGATGGAAACCAGAATTGCAGAAAAACGGCGAAACCAAAGTAGCCGAGCTGGCCCGATTATTAAGGGTGAACTCAGCCAAAGGCAAAAAGGACACCCAATCATCCTGATCAGCAGAAACAAAGCATCTCAGATATGTTTTCAAAGTCTGATTAGTTCGTTCGGTTTGGCCATTTGTCTGAGGATGGAAAGCCGAGGAAAAAGACAAATCAATGCCCATCCTAGCACAAAAGGATCGCCAAAACCTCGAAACAAACTGGGAACCTCTGTCCGAAATGATGTTCTCCGGAATGCCCTGTAAACGAACCACATGCTGGAAAAACAATGGCACCAAATCAGAGGAGGAAGGCAATTTAGACAAGGGTACCAAATGGACCATCTTAGAGAAGCGATCACAAACCACCCAAATGACCGACATCTTTTGAGAGACAGGGAGATCCTAAATAAAATCCATAGAAATATGCGTCCAGGGCCTCTTCGGGACCGGCAAGAGCAAAAGCAACCCACTGGCACGAGAACAGCAGGGCTTAGCCCGAGCACAAGTCCCACAGGACTGCACAAAAGAACGCACATCCCGTGACAAAGACGGCCACCAAAAGGATCTAGCCACCAAATCTCTGGTACCAAAGATTCCAGGATGACCAGCCAACACCGAACAATGAACCTCAGAGATAACTCTACTAGTCCATTAATCAGGGACAAACAGTTTCTCCGCTGGACAACGGTCAGGTCTATCAGCCTGAAATTTTTGCAGCACCCGCCGCAAATCAGGGGAGATGGCAGACAAAATTACCCCCTCTTTGAGAATACCCGCCGGCTCAGGAACACCCGGAGAGTCAGGCACAAAACTCCTTGACAGGGCATCAGCCTTCACATTCTTAGAGCCCGGAAGGTACGAAACCACAAAATCAAAACGGGAGAAAAATAGCGACCATCGAGCCTGTCTAGGATTCAACCGTTTGGCAGACTCGAGATAAGTCAAATTCTTGTGATCCGTCAAGACCACCACGCGATGCTTGGCTCCTTCAAGCCAATGACGCCACTCCTCGAATGCCCACTTCATGGCCAACAACTCTCGATTGCCAACATCATAATTGCGCTCAGCAGGCGAAAACTTTCTAGAAAAGAAGGCACATGGTTTCATCACCGAGCCATCAGAACTTCTCTGCGACAAAACAGCCCCTGCTCCAATCTCAGAAGCATCAACCTCGACCTGAAACGGGAGCGAAACATCAGGCTGGCACAACACAGGGGCAGAAGAAAAACGACGCTTCAACTCCTGAAAAGCTTCCACAGCCGCAGAAGACCAATTGACCACATCAGCACCCTTCTTGGTCAAATCAGTCAACGGTTTAGCAACACTAGAAAAATTACTGATGAAGCAACGATAAAAATTAGCAAAGCCCAGGAACTTCTGCAGACTCTTCACCGATGTCGGCTGAGTCCAATCATAAATGGCCTGGACTTTAACAGGGTCCATCTTGATAGTAGAAGGGGAAAAAATGAAACCCAAAAATGAAACCTTCTGAACTCCAAAGAGACACTTTGACCCCTTCACAAACAAAGAATTCGCACGAAGGACCTGGAACACCATTCTGACCTGCTTCACGTGAGACTCCCAATCATCCGAGAAGACCAAAATATCATCCAAATATACAATCAGGAATTTATCCAGGTACTCTCGGAAGATGTCATGCATAAAGGACTGAAATACTGATGGAGCACTGGAAAGCCCGAATGGCATAACCAGGTACTCAAAATGGCCCTCGAGTGTATTAAATGCTGTTTTCCATTCATCACCCTGTTTAATACGCACAAGATTATACACACCACGAAGATCTATCTTGGTGAACCAACTAGCCCCCTTAATCCGAGCAAATAAATCAGACAGCAGCGGCAAAGGGTACTGAAATTTGACCGTGATCTTATTAAGAAGGCGGTAATCAACACAAGGTCTCAAAGAGCCATCCTTCTTGGCCACAAAAAAGAACCCTGCTCCCAATGGTGACGACGACAGACGAATATGACCCTTCTTCAAGGATTCCTTTATATAACTCCGCATAGCGGCGTGTTCTGGCACAGATAAATTGAACAGTCGGCCCTTAGGGAACTTACTACCAGGAATCAAATCAATAGCACAATCGCAATCCCTTTGAAGAGGTAGGGCACTGGATTTGGGCTCATCAAATACATCCCGGTAATCCGACAAAAACTCCGGGACTTCAGAAGGGGTGGATAATGAAATAGACAAAAATGGAACATCACCATGAACCCCCTGACAACCCCAGCTGGACACAGACATAGATTTACAATCCAATACTGGATTATGGACTTGTAGCCATGGCAACCCCAAAACGACCACATCATGCAGATTATGCAACACCAAAAAGCAAATATCCTCCTGATGTGCAGGAGCCATGCACATGGTCAATTGGGTCCAGTACTGAGGCTTATTCTTGGCCAAAGGCGTAGCATCAATTCCTCTCAATGGAATAGGATACTGCAAGGGCTCCAAGAAAAAACCACAGCGCCTGGCAAACTCCAAGTCCATCAAATTCAGGGCAGCGCCTGAATCCACAAATGCCATTACAGAATAGGACGACAGAGTGCAAATCAGAGTAACGGACAAAAGAAATTTTGACTGTACCGTACCAATGGTGGCCGACCTAGCGAAACGCTTAGTGCGCTTAGGACAATCGGAGATAGCATGAGTGGAATCACCACAGTAAAAACACAGCCCATTCCGACGTCTGTGTTCTTGCCGTTCAGCTCTGGTCAAAGTCCTATCACATTGCATAGGCTCAGGTCTATGATCAGATAATACCGCCAAATGTGCACAGCTTTACGCTCACGCAAGCATCGATCGATCTGAATGGCCAAAGACATAGACTCATTCAGACCGTCAGGCATGGGAAATCCCACCATGACATCCTTAAGGGCTTCAGAGAGACCCTTTCTGAAAATTGCTGCCAGGGCACATTCATGCCACTGAGTGAGTACAGACCACTTCCTAAACTTCTGACAATATATCTCTACCTCATCCTGACCCTGACACAGAGCCAGCAAGATTTTCTCTGCCTGATCCACTGAAATAGGTTCATCATAAAGCAGTCCAAGCGCCAGAAAAAACGCATCAACATCACGCAATGCTGGGTCTCTTGGCGCAAGGGAAAATGCCCAGTCTTGAGGGTCGCCACATAACAAAGAAATAATGATTTTCACTTGTTGAACAGGGTCACCTGAGGAGCGAGGTTTCAAAGCAAGAAACAATTTACAATTATTTTTGAAATTCAGAAACTTAGATCTATCCCCGAAAAACAAATCAGGAATTGGAATCCTAGGCTCTGACATCGGATTCTGAACCACAAAATCTTGAATGTTTTGTACCCTTGCAGTGAGATTATCCATCCAAGAGGACAGACCTTGAATGTCCATATTTACACCTGTATACTGAACCACCCAGAGGTAAAGGGGAAAAGAGAGACAAAACACACTGCAAAGAAAAAAAAATGGTCTCAAAACTTCTCTTATCCCTCTATTGAGCTGCATTAGTACTTTGGGCCACATGTACTGTTATGAACTGGTGGTTAGGACAATAATGGACCTGGTGATTAAGAGCACACGGAATGACCTGATAGTTACTAATAATAATAATACAGGACAAGCTCTGGGACGTGGGAACTCTGCTGACCGCAATCCCTAATTCTATCACACACACTAGAAATAGCCGTGGTTTGCTCCTAACGCTCCCTAGGCAACTCGCCTAAGAAACTAGCTAGCCCTAAAGATAGAAACATAAAGCCTACCTTGCCTCAGAGAAAATCCCCAAAGGAAAAGGCAGCCCCCCACATATAATGACTGTGAGTTAAGATGAAAATTACAAACACAGAGATGAAATAGATATAGCAAAGAGAGGCCCGACTTACTGAACAGACAGAGGATAGGAAAGGTAACTTTGCGGTCAGCACAAAAACTACAAAAAGACCACGCAGAGGGCGCAAAACGACCCTCCGCACCGACTCACGGTGCGGAGGAGCTTCCTCTGCGTCCCAGAGCTTCCAGCAAGCAAGACAAAAATCAAAATAGCAAGCTGGACAGAAAAATAGCAAACAAGAGAAAAACAAGCAGGAACTTAGCTTCTGCTGGGAAGACAGGTCACAAGAACGATCCAGGAGCGAACTAGACCAATACTGGAACATTGACAGGTGGCATGGAGCAAAGATATAAGTGGAGTTAAATAGAGCAGCCAGCTAACGAATTAACCTTGTCACCTGTGGAAGGAAACTCAGAAGCCGCAGCCCCACTCACAACCACCAGAGGAAGCCCATGGACAGAACCCGCCAAAGTACCATTCATGACCACAGGAGGGAGCTTGACAACAGAATTCACAACATGTCACACACTGAAAGACGCATTTATTGCAAAAAATAGTTTTTGCGTCTCCACATTTTGAGAGCTATAATTTTTCCATATTTTGGTCCACAGACCCCTGTGAGGTCTTTTTGCGGGACGAGTTGACGTTTTTATTGGAACCATTTTCAGGCACGTGACATTTTTTGATCGCTTTTTATTCCGATTTTTGTGAGGCAGAATGACCAAAAACCAGCTATTCATGAACTTCTTTTGGGGGAGGCGTTTATACCGTTCCGCGTTTGGTAAAATGGATAAATCAGTTTTATTCTTCAGGTCAGTACGATTACAGCAATACATCATTTATATCATTTTATTTTGTTTTGGCACTTTTATACGATAAAAACTATTTTATATAAAAAAATAATTATTTTTGCATCACTGTATTCTGAGGACTATAACTTTTTATTTTTTTGCTGATAATGCTCTATGGCAGCTCGTTTTTGGGGGGACAAGATGACGTTTTCAGCGGTACATGGATATTTATATCCTTTTTTTTGATCGCGTGTTATTCCACTTTTTGTTCGGCAGTATGATAGAAAAGCGTTGTTTTTTACCTCGTTTTCTGTGACAGTGTTCACTGAAGGGATTAACTAATGGGACCGTTTTATAGGTCGGGTCGTTACGGACGCAACAATACTAAATATGTGTACTTTTATTTATTTTTTATTTAGATAAAGAAATGTATTTATTGGAACCATATTTTATTTTCTTTATTTAGGATTTTTTTTTTATTTTTTTTTTTACACATGTAAATATTTTTTTTTAACTTTTTTACATTGTCCCGGGGGGGACATCATACCATAGTGTCAGATCGCTGATCTGACACTTTGCAGAGCACTGTGTCTGATCAGCGATCTGACAGGCAGTGCTCCTTGCTTACCATCGCCTGCTCTGAGCAGACGCTTGTAAGCCACCTCCCTGCAGGACCCGGAAGCAGCCCCGTGGCCATTTTGGATCCAGGGCCTGCAGGGAGAAGGAGGTAGGAGACCCTCGGAGCAACGCGATCACATTACGTTGCTCCGAGGGTCTCAATGAAGCAAGCAGGGAGCCCCCTCCCTGCACGATGCTCCCTATAATGCCGGAACGCTGCGATCATGTTTTATTGCAGTGTTCCAGGGGTTCGTGAACACTCCTGGCACATAGTGCCGGATGTCAGCTTTGATAGTCAGCTGACACCCGGCCGCCATCGGCCGTGCTTCCCCCATGAGCGCAGCCGATCGCATTTGACGTACTATCCCGTCAGTGGGCACACGGGCCCACCCCACTTCGACGGGATAGTACGCCAGATGTGAGAAAGGGGTTAAAGTAGTTACTATTATCCATTCAATAAAATAAAGTGGCACATTATAGGTAATAATTGAGTTAGTGTTCACCTTAGCTCAATTTATTCCAAATATTTAAAGAGACAGTGCAATTGAAATCCGTATCGCAATAAATACAATAAAAATTGCAGACCTCTCCATTCTTTGTAGGTGGGAAAACTTGCAAAATCAGCAGTGCATACTTATTTTCCCCACTGTAGATAAAAAAGGAAATAAATTCTTATTTCTCAGAAAAATATTCCTGGCTGCAATTGTGCAGACCCGTTCTGCTTCATGCTGCTCATTTTCAGTAACGTGCCACTAATGGTGGCAGGCCACGCAACTGCTATGGGGTACAGAGGGGTGGGGGGGCCTGCCAGAGCCGGACCGCAACAGCTGTGCCAGGTGCATACATACCGCATGTTCAGCTGCATCGGGGCTCACAGGATCCAGGGGGGCCCTGCAGGGTCGCTAATAATGAGGGCAATCTGGCCTGTTTATCCAGGTCCGAGGCTCTGGGGGGCCCTGGCCAGATTGCTCTCATGTGCGATGGGCATGGAGAGATCCCTGCAGCTCTGCTGCCTACAAGAGGAAATGGCAGTGGAGTTGCAGCGATCTGTCCTGCTTCCTGCTCGTGCTTCCTGTCTCACACAGCAGTCAGCAGCACAGTTGGATGACATCATCATTCAGCACCACGGTCGCTGTGCCTGTTAGAGGAAGCTGCTGGCGATGGTGATGCAGTACGGCGTGCAGAGAGGTGAGAGGTGCTGTCTGCTGTGTGTATGTGTGCGTATGTACATGTGTGTGTAGAGATGAGGGGTGGTGTGTGTGTGTGCATGCATGCATAACACAGGGGAACATGCAGAGAGGTGAGTGGTGCTGTGTGTGTGTGTAGGTGGAGGAAAGGGCAATAATGGGGCTGATGAGGAGAAGGCAATGATGGGGTGATGAGGAAGAGGCAATGATGGGGTGATGGAGAGGGCAATGATGGTGTGGTGGGGGAAAAGGCAATGATGGTGGTAGTGGAAAGGATAATGATGGTGGAAAGGGCAATGATGGGTGTGATAGGGGAGGAGAAAATGATGGAGGTGGTGGAATGGGCAATGATGGGGTGGTGGGGAGAAAGCAATGATAGAGGTGAAGGAAAGGGCAATGATGGGGTGCTGGGGGAGAAGGCAATGAAGGGGTGGGGAGAGGACAATAATGGAATGCAAGGAAGGAGGACAATTAGGGGTGTGTGGGATTAGGAAGGGAGGAAGGGGATTTATAATGGATTTAGGAGCAGGAGGAGGTGGAGGAAGACATTATTTTCGCTTATTATGTTTAACACAGTCTCTTACTACATAGTGTACTCACTTATTATACATAGCACAGCCCCTTAGTATAAACTGTACTCACTTATTGTGTATAGCACAGTCCCTTAGTATATAGTGTATTCACTTATTATGTATAGAGCCATCCCTCAGTGTATAGTAGTCACTTTTTATGTATAGCACAGTCCCTTAGTATATAGTGTACTCACTTATTATGTATAACACCATCCTTAGTTACATAGTGTTAGGGCTAGTGGAACGCACCAAATAATAAGAAAGATAGAGTAAGGTGCGTGTGCAGCCCGGGGTCCACCGTGCAGAGATGGAACCTGCTGCCAAGTAATGATGGACTATATGGCGGTACAATGTGGATACACACATGGGTTAACTTCACCCTGTGTGAAGAAAGCGAACCCTGTTGCGTCACAGGGCCGCGGTACCTGAGTGAGTTCAAGAAAGGAGTCTCAGAACTCAATCCCAAGACACAGGATTTGAGTTCATATAGACCTCTTGCGCTCGACACCGCAACTGGGGTGTCAGAGTGACAGAAATAATAATAACAAAGATGTACTGGCAGACGCCACTAACCACCCAGGCTTGGGTCAGGAAAGCACTATGAAAGTGCACGGCACCGCACTGGTGGTCACAGCAATTAGACGCTGTTTTGTGTGTTACGTGCTGATGGCTAAGTCGGGCGCTAGATAGCAATCATCCACCTTACACAAGCAGTCATACACAAGTGAGGGGATAATTAATGAACGGCTTTCACAGATCAACACACACACGTTTACATGGCCGTGCGGTCATGCAAACCTTTTATAGCTGCAGCATGTACAGGACCTTCCCAGAAGGACCAATGGGAGGCTGCCACAGAAGTTAAGCACCTTCAGGACCTTCCTGGAGGACCAATGGGATCTGCTGCAGTATCTGAGCTTGTGACCCTCGAACTCCAATGGGAGATCTTGCCCTGGGCATGCTCAGAAGGGGAAAAGCAGGACTTAATCCCAAAAGCGTCTGCTCGCCGCTGCCCAGCACTGGCTTCAATGGCAGAAGCTGCAAAAGCAATAGTAACCCTATGCACAGAGTGAGACTGAGCAAGACGCTGGGACCGACGTCTCCGCTGAGCAGACTCGACTGCAGCTGGAGAAGAATGGGAGACCGCAGCGGAGATGGTTCGAGATTCCCCTTGTGTAGAGGCGGGAAGTAGACACATAGTTTTACAGTGCCTACAAGGAGTATTCAACCCCTTCAGATTTAGCAGGTTTACACATTTGGAATTAACTTGGCATTGTGACATTTGGACTGTAGATCAGCCTGGAAGTGTGAAATGCACTGCAGCAAAAAAGAATGTTTTTTTTATTTTTTTTAAATTGTGAAAAGTCTTTTCAGAGGGTCATTTATTATTCAACCCCTCAACCCACCAGAATTCTGTTTGGTTCCCCTAAAGTATGAAGAAGTAGTTCAGGCACAAAGAATAATGAGCTTCACATGTTTGGATTAATTATCTCTTTTTCCAGCCTTTTCTGACTATTTTAGACCCTCCCCAAACTTGTGAACAGCACTCATACATGGTCAACATGGGAAAGACAAAGGAGCATTCCAAGGCCATCAGAGACAAGATCGTGGAGGGTCACAAGGCTGGCAAGGGGTACAAAACCCTTTCCAAGGAGTTGGGCCTACCTGTCTCCACTGTTGGGAGCATCATCCGGAAGTGGAAGGCTTATGGAACTACTGTTAGCCTTCCACGGCCTGGACAGCCTTTGAAAGTTTCCTCCCGTGCCGAGGCCAGGCTTGTCCGAAGAGTCAAGGCTAACCCAAGGACAACAAGGAAGGAGCTCCGGGAAGATCTCATGGCAGTGGGGACATTGGTTTCAGTCAATACCATAAGTAACGAACTCCACCGCAATGGTCTCCGTTCCAGACGAGCCCGTAAGGTACCTTTACTTTCAAAGCGTCATGTCAAGGCTCGTCTACAGTTTGCTCATGATCACTTGGAGGACTCTGAGACAGACTGGTTCAAGGTTCTCTGGTCTGATGAGACCAAGATCGAGATCTTTGGTGCCAACCACACACGTGACGTTTGGAGACTGGATGGCACTGCATACGACCCCAAGAATACCATCCCTACAGTCAAGCATGGTGGTGGCAGCATCATGCTGTGGGGCTGTTTCTCAGCCAAGGGGCCTGGTCATCTGGTCCGCATCCATGGGAAGATGGATAGCACGGCCTACCTGGAGATTTTGGCCAAGAACCTCCGCTGTTGTGAATTCTGTGGCTGAGTTCACTTCTGTGGTCACAAGTGGTATTGCAGTCTCTGGGCTTCCTCCCTCAGGTGTTTTGGTGAGCTCGTTGGCTGCCTTGCTATTTAGCTCCACCTGAGTCTGTCTTCCTTGCTCCTTGTCAATGTTCCAGTGTTGGATCTGAGCTACTGCATCTTTCCTTGGGCCTGCTGCTCTGCTAGATAAGTGCTTCTAGTTTGTTTTCTGTTTTTTCTGTCCAGCTTGCTATTAACTTTTGCTGGAAGCTCTGAGAAGCAAAGGGGTGCACCGCCGTGCTGTTAGTTCGGCACGGTGGGTCTTTTTGCCCCTTTGCGTGGTTTTCGTTTTAGGGTTTTTTGTAGACTGCATAGTTCTCTTTGCTATCCTCGCTCTGTCTAGAATATCGGGCCTCACTTTGCTGAATCTATTTCATTCCTACGTTTGTCTTTTCATCTTGCTAACAGTCATTATATGTGGGGGGCTGCCTATTCCTTTGGGGTATTTCTCTGAGGTAAGTCAGGCTTGTATTTCTATCTTCAGGCTAGTCAGCTCCTCAGGCAGTGCCGAGTTGCATAGGTAGTTGATAGGCGCAATCCACTGCTGCTTATAGTTGTGTGAGGATAGATCAGGTACTGCAGTCTACAGAGATTCCACGTCTCAGAGCTCGTCCTATTGTTTTTGGTTATTGCCAGATCTCTGTATGTGCGCTGATTACTGCACGCTGTGTTGCCTGATTGCCAGCCATAACAGTACAAGGAGCCATTGTGTCTGCCATCTCCCCTGATTTGCGGAGAGTGTTGCAGAAATTTCAGGCTAATAAACCTGATCGTTGTCCGGCCGAGAAACTGTTCGTCCCTGATAGGTGGACTAGTAAAGTTATCTCTGAACTTCATTGTTCGGTGCTGGCCGGTCATCCAGGAATCTTTGGTACCAGGGAGTTGGTTGCTAGATCCTTCTGGTGGCCATCTCTGTCACGGGATGTGCGTGCTTTTGTGCAGTCCTGTGGAATTTGTGCTAGGGCTAAGCCCTGCTGTTCACGTGCCAGTGGGTTGCTTTTGCCCTTGCCGGTCCCGAAGAGGCCTTGGACACATATTTCGATGGATTTCATTTCTGACCTTCCCGTTTCTCAAAAAATGTCGGTCATTTGGGTGGTCTGTGATCGCTTTTCTAAAATGGTCCATCTGGTGCCCTTGGTTAAATTGCCTTCCTCCTCTGATTTGGTGCCTTTGTTCTTCCAGCATGTGGTTCGTTTACATGGCATTCCTGAGAATATTGTTTCTGACAGAGGTTCCCAGTTTGTCTCGAGGTTCTGGCGAGCCTTTTGTGGTAGGATGGGCATTGACCTATCTTTTTCCTCGGCCTTCCATCCTCAGACTAATGGCCAGACCGAACGAACCAATCAGACCTTGGAAACATATCTGAGATGTTTTGTTTCCGCTGACCAGGATGATTGGGTGTCATTTTTGCCGTTGGCTGAGTTCGCCCTTAATAATCGGGCCAGCTCGGCTACCTTGGTCTCTCCATTTTTCTGCAATTCTGGGTTCCGTCCTCGTTTCTCTTCAGGACAGGTTGAGTCTTCGGACTGTCCTGGTGTGGATTATGTGGTGGACAGGTTGCAGCAGATCTGGACTCAGGTAGTGGACAATTTGACCTTGTCCCAGGAGAAGGCTCAGCTTTTCGCTAATCGCAGACGCCGTGTGGGACCCCGACTTCGTGTTGGGGATCTGGTTTGGTTATCTTCTCGTCATATTCCTATGAAGGTTTCCTCTCCTAAATTTAAACCTCGTTTTATTGGTCCGTATAGGATTTCTGAGATTCTCAATCCGGTGTCTTTTCGTCTGACCCTCCCAGACTCCTTTTCCATACATAATGTATTCCATAGGTCGTTGTTGAGGAGATACGTGGCACCTATGGTTCCATCTGTGGAGCCTCCTGCCCCTGTTTTGGTGGAGGGGGAATTGGAGTATATTGTGGAGAAGATTTTGGATTCTCGTGTCTCTAGACGGAAACTCCAGTATCTGGTCAAATGGAAGGGTTATGCTCAGGAAGATAATTCCTGGGTTTTTGCCTCTGATGTCCATGCCCCAGATCTTGTTCGTGCCTTTCATGTGGCTCATCCTGGTCGGCCTGGGGGTTCTGGTGAGGGTTCGGTGACCCCTCCTCAAGGGGGGGGTACTGTTGTGAATTCTGTGGCTGAGTTCACTTCTGTGGTCACAAGTGGTATTGCAGTCTCTGGGCTTCCTCCCTCAGGTGTTTTGGTGAGCTCGTTGGCTGCCTTGCTATTTAGCTCCACCTGAGTCTGTCTTCCTTGCTCCTTGTCAATGTTCCAGTGTTGGATCTGAGCTACTGCATCTTTCCTTGGGCCTGCTGCTCTGCTAGATAAGTGCTTCTAGTTTGTTTTCTGTTTTTTCTGTCCAGCTTGCTATTAACTTTTGCTGGAAGCTCTGAGAAGCAAAGGGGTGCACCGCCGTGCTGTTAGTTCGGCACGGTGGGTCTTTTTGCCCCTTTGCGTGGTTTTCGTTTTAGGGTTTTTTGTAGACTGCATAGTTCTCTTTGCTATCCTCGCTCTGTCTAGAATATCGGGCCTCACTTTGCTGAATCTATTTCATTCCTACGTTTGTCTTTTCATCTTGCTAACAGTCATTATATGTGGGGGGCTGCCTATTCCTTTGGGGTATTTCTCTGAGGTAAGTCAGGCTTGTATTTCTATCTTCAGGCTAGTCAGCTCCTCAGGCAGTGCCGAGTTGCATAGGTAGTTGATAGGCGCAATCCACTGCTGCTTATAGTTGTGTGAGGATAGATCAGGTACTGCAGTCTACAGAGATTCCACGTCTCAGAGCTCGTCCTATTGTTTTTGGTTATTGCCAGATCTCTGTATGTGCGCTGATTACTGCACGCTGTGTTGCCTGATTGCCAGCCATAACACTCCGCTCCTCCATCAAGGATCTTAAGATGGGTCGTCATTTCATCTTCCAACAAGACAACGACCCAAAGCACACAGCCAAGAAACCAAGGCCTGGTTCAAGAGGCAAAAAATCAAGGTGTTGCAGTGGCCTAGTCAGTCTCCTGACCTTAACCCAATTGAAAACTTGTGGAAGGAGCTCAAGATTAAAGTCCACATGAGACACCCAAAGAACCTAGATAACTTGGAGAAGATCTGCATGGAGGAGTGGGCCAAGATAACTCCAGAGACCTGTGCCGGCCTGATCAGGTCTTATAAAAGACGATTATTAGCTGTAATTGCAAACAAAGGTTATTCCACAAAATATTAAACCTAGGGGTTGAATAATAATTGACCCACACTTTTATGTTTAAAATTTATAAAAATTTAACTGAGCAACAAAACTTTTTGGTTTGTAAGATTTATGCATCTGTTAATAAATCCTGCTCTTGTTTGAAGTTTGAAGGCTCTAACTTATTTGCATCTTATTAAACCTGCTAAATCTGCAGGGGGTTGAATACTACTTGTAGGCACTGTATATATGGTGCCGTCAATTATTATATAGCTTCCTCTGCTGTTATGTAGGAGCCGGTGACCAGACTACCAGTCCACCATCTCCTCCATTAGAAAAAAAGCTTTCCCATGCTCTATCAGCCATCATTGCATTATATATCTAAAAAGAGAGCATGGAATGTGATAAAAAACAGGGCTCTATATAATCCAATATATAAGGGACGGTGCTGTACATAGCAAGAGAGGGCACTGTATAAGGGACAGCAATATACATAATAAAGGAGACTATGTAGTATATATATATATATATATATATATATATATATATATATATATATATATATATATATAGCTTTGTCACCATAAAAAGAGGGGGCCTAGACACATTTTTTGCACAGGGGCCCCAATCTGTCAGTGTCTGCCCCTGGGTTGTGCTGTGCCGTGGTCCTTTAATTGCCGTCACTCTGTACCTGGCTCCTCCTAACTCTTCCTTTCTAGTCCTGCACTGCTCCCGGCTGAACTCTCTGGCTGGATTTGCATAAGGACGTCACGCCTCCTGGCTGACGTAGCTTTCTAGCCAGAGAGAGAAGTGTATGCTGGGCCCGGCCAGAAGTAGTTAGACATGTGAGGGCGGCTACCGGCTGTTGAAGGCAGAGTGTGAGGAGCTGAGGCTGTGTGGAGATGCAAGACGGTGAGCTAGAACTGACAGTGAATTTTTTTTTGTTTTTTTGGGGGGGCCCATTCAGACTTGTGCTATGGTGCCCGATGATTTCTGTGTATGCCCCTGCTCATGGTTTAGACAGCATGACTAAGTTGACAAGTTCCCTTAAATCATCATAGGGGGCAATTTATCAAATTGGTGAACTGTGAGTCATATTAACCCTTGCTACATCTGTAGTTTATTACTAAGGACTAATATAACAAAAAAAATGATGCAAACCTATATAACAATGGCTATTTGTCTACATTACTAAGAGGAAAATGTTTCCATGAATTCACTTTATCATTAAGGAATTTAGACTCATTCATTCTCAAGCCAAAAAACTCCTTAAACCTCAAAAAATTACCGAACATACTCGAGTATAAGTCGACCCGAGTATAAGCCGACCCCCCCTAATTTTGCAACAAAAAACTGGGAAATCTTATTGACTCGAGTATAAGCCTAGGGTGGAAAATGCAGCAGCTACCGGTAAATGTCAAAAATAAAAATAGATACCAATAAAAGTTAAATTAATTGAGACATCAGTAGGTTAAGTGTTTTTGAATATCCATATTGAATAAGGAGCCCCATACAATGTTCCATACAGTTCATTATGGCCCCATAAGATGCTGCATACAAAATAGGCCCTATAATGCTCCATGCAGTTCTTTATGGCCCCATAAATGCCCCATATAATGCTCCATGCGGTTCTTTATGCCCCATAGATGCTTCATATAATGCTCCATGCAGTTCTTTATGGCCCCATAGATGCCCCATATAATGCTCCATGCAGTTCTTTATGGCCCCATAGATGCCCCATATAATGCTCCATGCAGTTCTTTATGGCCCCATATAATGCTCCATGCAGTTCTTTATGACCCCATAGATGCCCCATATAATGCTCCATGCAGTTCTTTATGGCCCCATATAATGCTCCATGCAGTTCTTTATGGCCCCATAGATGCTCCATATAATGCTCCATGCAGTTCTTTATGGCCCCATAGATGCCCCATATAATGCTGCATGCAGTTATGGCTCCATAGATGCCCCATATAATGCTCCATACAGCTCATTATGGCCCCATAGATGCCCCATATAATGCTCCATGCAGTTATGGCCCCATAGATGCCCCATATAATGCTCCATGCAGTTCTTTATGGCCCCATAGATGCCCCATATAATGCTCCATGCAGTTCTTTATGGCCCCATATAATGCTCCATGCAGTTCTTTATGGCCCCATAGATGCCCCATATAATGCTCCATGCAGTTCTTTATGGCCCCATATAATGCTGCATGCAGTTATTTATGGCCCCATAGATGCTCCATATAATGCTCCATGCAGTTCTTTATGGCCCCATATAATGCTCCATGCAGTTCTTTATGGCCCCATAGATGCTCCATATAATGCTCCATGCAGTTCTTTATGGCCCCATAGATGCCCCATATAAGGCTCCATGCAGTTCTTTATGGCCCCATAGATGCCCCATATAATGCTGCATGCACTTATGGCCCCATAGATGCCCCATATAATGCTCCATGCAGTTATGGCCCCATAGATGCCCCATATAATGCTCCATGCAGCTCTTTATGGCCCCATAGATGCCCCATATAATGCTTCATGCAGTTCTTTATGGCTCCATGGATGCCCTATATAATGCTGCATGCAGTTATAGCTCCATAGATGCCCCATATAATGCTCCATACAGCTCATTATGGCCCCATAGATGCCCTATATAATGCTCCATGCAGTTCTTTATGGCCCCATAGATGCCCCATATAATGCTCCATGCAGTTCTTTATGGCCCCATATAATGCTCCATGCAGGTCTTTATGGCCCCATAGATGCTCCATGTAATGCTCCATGCAGTTCTTTATGGCCCCATAGATGCCCCATATAATGCTGCATGCAGGTATTATGGCCCTATAGTTGCCCCATATAATGCTCCATACAGCTCTTTATGGCCCCATAGATGCCCCATATAATGCTCCATACAGTTCTTTATGGCCCCATAGACGCTCCATATAGCATTGTGCCACATGTAATGCTACTGCTGCACAAAAAAAAATGACATACTCACCTCTCGTCTCTGCCCGCTGCTCCTCAGCGTATTGTCTACGCACGGACTGTTTAGGCAGAGGGCGGCGCGCACACTAGTACGTCTTCGCACCCTGTGACCTGAACAGTCACTGCAGAGGACGCGGAAGACTGAGCGCCGGTGGAACAAGGGAAGGTAAATATGAAATACTCACCTGCTCCCGGCGCTCCTGAAGCGGTCCCTGCATGCCCCACGGTCTTCAGGAGCAGCAGCTTCTTCCTGTAGTGAGCAGTCACATGGTACCACTCATTACAGTAATGAATATGCAGCTCCATCCCTATGGGAGTGGAGTCCATATTCATTACTTTAATGAGCGGTACCAGTGACCACTGAACAGGGGAAGAAGCTGCAGCACCCGAAGACCGTGGGACATGCAGGGACCGCGTCAGGAGCACCGGAAGCAGGTGAGTATTTGACAGGCGTCGCTCCCCCTCACCCGCCGACCCCCCCGCCTTCCATGACTTGAGTATAAGCCGAGAGGGGCACTTTCAGCCCATTTTTTTGGGCTGAAAATCTCGGCTTATACTCGAGTATATACGGTATTCAAAACAATAGGTTCAGACGTCTGTGTCTGAGATAGAAATAATAGAATATTGTTAGGAGTCGAGTTTCCTCTGCTGCACAGGGGGAATCTCGATCTGTGTCTGCTGCGGTCTCCCATTCGGCATCAGCCGCAGTGGGGCCTGCTCAGCAGAGGCGTCGCTCCCAGCGTTTCGCTGGGACTGATTCTGTGCAGAGGGTTACTGCTGCCTTTTCTGGCTCTCTTGTTGTACCCTGCAATGATCTGCGGCGAGCGGGCTTCTCTGGGACTAAGTCCTTATTTATACACACTGAGCATGCCCAGGGCAAGATCTCCCGTTGGAGATCGAGGGTCACATGTTCAGGTACTGCACCATTGGTCCTCCAGGAAGGTCCTGAAAGGGCAAAACTTCGGTAACAGCTTCCTGTGCTGCAACTATATAAGCTGCGCATGACCGCACGGCCATGCGCTAGTATTGTCTTGAAAATATATGTGTGTGTGTAGATGGATGTATGTCGAAGGATGAAAGCTCCTAAGTATCCCTCCCTAGTGTTGTTGTCTGTTTGCGGATGATGGTAGCTATCTAGCGCCCGACTAGCCATCAGCACAAAACACACATAACAGCGTCTAGTTGCTGTGACCGCCTGTACGGCGCCGTGCGCTTTCCTTACCCAAGCCTGGGTGGTTAGCGGCGTCCGTTTGTGCGGCACTGCACGCACACTCGTGCCTTTATATTCTATTTATTAGTTTCCTTACACACCCAGTTGCGGTGTTGTGCCAGCAAGTGTCTAATCGGACTTCAATCCTGAGTAGGGGTTGAGTTCGCTGACTTTTGCTCGCGCTCTATGTGCGGTACTGCGGTCCTGTGATGCAACAGGATCGCTTCCTTCACGCAGGGTGAAGTTAACCCATGTGTGTATATTTAGTACCGCCATATAGTCCGTCTTACTAGCAGCAGGGTCTTTACCTGCACGGTGGACCTCGGACTGCGAACGCACCCAGTTTCATATCATCTATACTTGGTGCGTTCCGCCGGTCCTTAACAGAATACTAGCGCCAAGGTCTGGCTAGTAATGACGGACGATCAGTGTTCACAGCGGTACATCCAGCAGCTGGAGGGTAGGTTGGCGGCTCTAGAGCGTGCAACCTCAGCTGTGGACGTTACTGCTGTCGCTGTTCAGGCTGCAAGTGCAGTTGCAGCCAGTTTGTCCGCTGCCACCCCTGCTCCGACCTTATCCCGTCTCCCGCTTCCAGACAAGTTTGCTGGTGACAGTAAGCTATGTCGGGGATTCGTGAGCCAGTGCTCCATACATCTCGAGCTGCTGGCTGCACGTTTTCCTACGGAACGGGCGAGGGTGGGATTCATTTTGTCTCTTTTGTCGGGCAGGTCGTTGGAGTGGGCAACGCCGCTTTGGGAACGTGGTGATAGTGTGGTACAGAGTGCTCCTATCTTCCTGGACGCTCTGAGGCAGGTCTTTTTGGGACCCCGTGTCACCCACGATACCGCGCTCCAATTGTGGGCAATTACTCAGGCTTCGTCCATGGTCAGCCAGTTCGCCATCCTATTTCGGACTCTAGCTTCTGAGCTGGAATGGCCGGATAAAGTCCTTATTCCGGTGTTCTGGAAAGGACTGGCAGATCATGTAAAGGACGCCTTGGCCACCAGGGAGATTCCCACCACACTGGAGGAGCTTATTACTATAGCTAGCCGCATCGATCTCCGTTTTAACGAGCGGAGGTTGGAGCGGACCCAGTGTAGGCAGAGGTTTCGGCTGGCTCCCACCTTTGCCAAACCTCTAGAATCTCCTGTTATGGTGTCCGACTCCCATGAGGCCATGGAGGTTTCTCGAGCGGGACCTAGGTCTCAGACCGCTCGAGTACCTGTGGTGTGTAAAAATTGCCAGCAACCGGGACATTACGCTAATAAATGTCCACGGCGGTCAGGAAAACGATCGCGTCTAGTGACCATTGGAGGAGGTTCACTGGACACAGCTTCATTTTCCTCCAAATTGTCCTTTAAAGTGACAATCCTGTTAGGCACATCCACTCTTACAGTAGAGCTTTGTGTGGATTCAGGATCAGAAGGAAATTTTATGTCTTCTGCTTTTGCTCTGCTCCACGCAGTACCTCTGGTTATGCTTGCCAAACCAGTAACTGTTAGAGTGGTGAATGGGTCGACACTTCCGTTACAGATCACACATCAGACTGTCCCTTTCACGTTAGCCATGTCCCCATCCCACCAGGAGATTATTTCCCTTCTTGTCCTTCCCGAGGGAATGGATGAGATTCTGCTGGGAATGCCCTGGCTCCGTTTCCACTCCCCACATATTGAGTGGACCTCTGGGAGGATATTGGGTTGGAGTGAATCCTGTAAAGGCAGATGTGTGAAAGAGTGCGTTCAGGTTTCCACCACTGAGATACCCGCAGATCTCTCTACTCTCCCCAAATACTATTGGTCTTATGCAGACGTCTTCTCCAAAAAGGCCGCGCAGACCCTTCCGAGTCACCGTCCCTATGACTGTCCTATAGATCTCTTGCCTGGAGCAGAACCTCCTCGGGGACGTGTCTATCCCCTCTCTCTCCCGGAAACGGAGGCTATGTCCAAAAACATCCAGGAGAATTTGGCAAGAGGGTTTATTAGGAAGTCAGTGTCACCAGCAGGGGCAGGGTTCTTCTTCGTACAGAAGAAGAATGGAGAATTGCGTCCTTGCATAGACTACAGGGGTCTTAACGCCATCACCGTTAAGAATAAGTACCCGCTGCCCCTGATTTCTGAGCTTTTTGATAGGCTACGGGGAGCTAAGGTATTTATCAAATTAGACCTGCGGTGAGCTTATAACCTGATTCGCATCCGTGAGGGGGACGAATGGAAGACGGCATTTAACACAAGAGATGGGCACTATGAGTATCTGGTGATGCCCTTCGGGCTCTGTAATGCCCCAGCCGTTTTCCAAGACTTTGTAAACGACGTCTTCCGGGATATGCTTTCCACCTCGGTCGTAGTCTATCTGGATGATATTCTCATCTTCTCTCCAGATATTGACTCCCACCGGAGAGATGTTGGCAGAGTCTTCGACCTCTTACGGGCAAACTCTCTTTACGCAAAGTTGGAGAAGTGTGTGTTTGAGCAGGAGTCTTTACCTTTCCTGGGCTATATCATCTCTGCCCAGGGATTGGCTATGGATCCTGCCAAACTACAGGCTGTGATGGACTGGCAAGAACCCCATTCACTTAAAGCGGTGCAGCGCTTTATGGGGTTCATTAATTATTACCGCCAGTTCATTCCCCATTTCTCAACTTTGGTAGCTTCCTTGGTAGCCCTCACCAAGAAGGGAGCAAATCCCAAAGTGTGGTCTGAAGAGGTCTCCAGGGCCTTTTCTTCTACTAAGTCTCATTTTGCTAGCGCTCCCATCCTACATCGTCCCGATGTCGATAAGCCGTTTATAATGGAGGTGGATGCCTCTTCCGTTGGTGCTGGAGCAGTCCTCTTCCAAAAGGATGCTCAAGGTCGGAAGCATCCGTGCTTCTTCTTCTCCAAGACCTTCACACCAGCGGAGAGGAATGATTCCATCGGGGACAGGGAGTTGCTAGCGATGAAATTGGCTTTCTCAGAGTGGAGACATCTCTTGGAGGGGGCTCGTTTTCCCTTTCAAGTTTTTACAGACCACAAAAATTTGCTATATTTGCAAACAGCCCAGCGGCTAAATTCTCACCAGGCCAGATGGTCCTTATTCTTCTCCCGATTCCACTTCACCCTCCATTATCTCGCTGGGGAGAAGAATATTCGAGCTGATGCTCTTTCCCGCTCTGTTGTGTCATCTGAGGAGGAGGAAGGAGAGCCTCGGCTTATTGTTCCTTCTGAGAGCTTGAGAACCGTGGCTCCGGTGTCGCTTGAGTCTGTGCCTCCGGGCAAGACTTTTGTGCCCATAAATTTGCGACCGGAGGTTCTTTCTTGGGCTCATTCCTCCAGGGTGGGTGGACACTTTGGGACAAAAAGGACATCTGAGCTGCTGGCGAGGACGTACTGGTGGCCGCATATGCTCCGAGATGTCAGAGATTACGTTCTGGCGTGTGTCTCATGCGCCAAAAATAAGTCTCCTCGACAACGGCAGTCTGGGTTACTCTATCCCTTGCCGGTGGCAGACAGGCCCTGGGAGATGGTCGGGATGGACTTTGTAGTGGGTTTGCCCAAGTCTCGCGGCTGTACCGTCATTTGGGTTATTACCGATCATTTCTCGAAAATGGTGCATTTGGTGCCGCTCCCACGGTTACCTTCTGCACGGGCCTTGGCAGCGTTGTTCATAAGGCACATCTTCCGCCTACACGGCATGCCAGACAAAATTGTCAGTGACCGGGGTCCCCAGTTTGCGTCTCGGTTCTGGAGAGAGCTTTGTCGTCTTCTCAGCATTGAGTTAAATCTCTCTTCCGCATATCATCCCGAGACGAATGGGTTGGTAGAGAGGGCCAATCAGACTCTGGTCACATATCTACGACATTTTGTTTCTGCCAGGCAGGATGACTGGGCATCTTTATTACCATTGGCAGAGTTCGCCCTTAATAACGCTGTAGCCGACTCCACCGGTCAGACCCCTTTCCTCCTTAATTACGGCCAGCATCCGCGGGTTCCTGTGCCTATGCCCGTGTCCTCTGCTGACTCCAGGGTGGCAGACTGGGCAGTGGAGGCACGGGACATTTGGGACCGCACTCAAGATGCCATTCGGGCCTCGAAGGAGAGAATGAGGTCCTCCGCCGATGCACATCGGCGCCCTGCCCCGCCCTGCCCCGACCTTTGCTCCTGGCGATTTAGTGTGGCTCTCCGCCGGTAACATCAGGCTGCGTGTAGAGTCCACTAAGTTTGCACCTTGCTACTTGGGTCCCTTCAAGGTCCTCGAACAGGTTAATCCTGTGGTCTACCGTCTGGCCCTTCCTCCACGCCTTGGTATCACCGACACCTTTCATGTGTCCCTCCTTAAGCCCGTATACATGTCTCGGTTTTCTGAGTCATCTGCCGAGACATCGGGTTCGTCTATGGACGATTTCGAGGTGAACGCTATTTTGGGGTGCAAGGTGGTTCGTGGCAAAAAATTTTATTTGGTGGACTGGAAGGGTTATGGTCCTGAGGACAGGTCCTGGGAGCCTGCTGAGCACATTCGGGCTCCGCAGCTCATTGCTGCCTTCGAGCGTAGCGAGGCCGAGGGAGGGGGGAGGCCTAGGGGGGGGGGGGTAATGTTAGGAGTCGAGTTTCCTCTGCTGCACAGGGGGAATCTCGATCCGTGTCTGCTGCGGTCTCCCATTCGGCATCGGCCGCAGTGGGGCCTGCTCAGCGGAGGCGTCGCTCCCAGCGTCTCGCTGGGACTGATTCTGTGCAGAGGGTTACTGCTGCCTTTTCTGGCTCTCCTGTTGTACCCTGCACTGATCTGCAGCGAGCGGGCTTCTCTGGGACTAAGTCCTTATTTGTGCACACTGAGCATGCCCAGGGCAAGATCTCCCGTTGGAGATCGAGGGTCACATGCTCAGGTACTGCAGCACGTCCCATTGGTCCTCCAGGAAGGTTCTGAAAGGGCAAAACTTCGGTAACAGCTTCCTGTGCTGCAACTATATAAGCTGCGCATGACCGCACGGCCATGCGCTAGTATTGTCTTGAAAATATATGTGTGTGTGTAGATGGATGTATGTCGAAGGATGAAAGCTCCTAAGTATCCCTCCCTAGTGTTGTTGTCTGTTTGCGGATGATGGTAGCTATCTAGCGCCCGACTAGCCATCAGCACAAAACACACATAACAGCGTCTAGTTGCTGTGACCGCCTGTACGGCGCCGTGTGCTTTCCTTTCCCAAGCCTGGGTGGTTAGCGGCGTCCGTTTGTGCGGCACCGCACGCACACTCATGCCTTTAGATTCTAATTATTAGTTTCCTTACACACCCAGTTGCGGTGTTGTGCCAGCAAGTGTCTAATCGGACTTCAATCCTGAGTGGGGGTTGAGTTCGCTGACTTCTTGCTCCCGCTCTATGTGCGGTACTGCGGTCCTGTGACGCAACAGGATCGCTTCCTTCACGCAGGGTGAAGTTAACCCATGTGTGTATATTTAGTACCGCCATATAGTCCGTCTTACTAGCAGCAGGGTCTTTACCTGCACGGTGGACCTCGGACTGCGAACGCACCTAGTTTCATATCATCTATACTTGGTGCGTTCCGCCGGTCCTTAACAGAATATTGTCATCATAAAGAATTTTAAATACTCGTTCTGCGTACATGAAAGTGTGGTAGACTTGTCTGAGCAGGCTATTACATGGTCAGGTGTAGAATACAGGGGTGTAGAAGTAGGTATACAGTCTAAAATATAATTGAATTGTAATCATGTTATCAACTGTGGATAGTTTTCTTGAAGATACCTAATTTTTGATAACTTCACAAAAGAAAAAGTCCATCTTGGTAAGGCCTGATGACCATGGTGTCAATTCAAGCAGATGACCAGATTGTCCTTCGCAAGAGTGGAAAACCTTACATTTGTCAAAATAAATCAGACATGTAGCTTTTCTGATATCGCTACACCAATTGGTGATGCCAATGAATATATCGGCAGTAGCATCTGTCTACCTGTCCATTGGGTTCTACACTTTTCTTAGGCTGCTCATAGCCAAGTCAGGCATCTCCTGCCTATTCATCATGTTATAGCTATACTGTGCTACTGCTGATGCTGGCGATGTTGTCAGTGCAAACCCTACACAGTTGGATGTCCCCTTACTTGCCCCATTATATTCTATACTGTGCGGTTGCTGATAGTCACACATCTTCCCATCTATTGTGTTCTATAACATACTGTACCACTTCTATTGGGTGTTGCTAGTAATGACCCTACACTGCTTAATGTTTCTATGCCTGTGCCATCATATTCTAGACTGTGTGCTTGCTGACGCTGCCACTACCACTGTCGATACACAGCCACATCTCCAGCTTCTCCATAATACTATACTGTACTATTGCAGATAACTCTATGCTGTACAGGATGAAAGAACCTGAAACTTCTTCAAAAAGGGGATAATTTATTCACTGTTTAAAGAAGGCATTGCTTCTTCACTTTCTAAACAGCAAACCTGCTTGCTCCCTCTAAAAAAAATAAGTAAAATTTTGGACTGCCCGTTAGATTGTCACTGCTTCATCTCTTTCCAAATGACAAATACTGTATATTACTGTTCTCAAAACAGGGAAAAAATTAGGAAACCTTAATAAAAACCGCCAAAGCTACTGGACAATACTCTGTACTCCTCCTTCTAGACCTGTCCTCTGCTTTCGACACAGTTGACCACTGCCTCCTACTACAGATCCTCTCCTCCTTTGGCATCAAAGACCTCGCCCTATCCTGGATCGCTTCGTACCTTTCCAACCACACATTCAGCGTGTCCCACTCCCACACTACCTCCTCATCCAACCCTCTCTCTGTTGGAGTCCCCCAAGGCTCTGTTCTAGGACCCCTACTCTTCTCAATCTATACACTTGGCTTGGGACAACTCATAAAGTCCCATGGATTCCAGTACCACCTCTATGCTGATGACACTCAGATCTACCTCTCTGGCCCAGATGTCACCGATCTGCTGTCCAGAATCCCAGAGTGCCTATCAGCCATATCCTCCTTCTTCTCCTCTCGCTTCCTCAAACTCGATGTGGACAAATCTGAACTCATCATCTTCCCTCCATCCCACAAATCTTCCTTACCTAACCTATCTATCGCAGTCAATGACATCATGCTTTCCCCTGTACCCGAAGTCAGCTGCCTCTGAGTAATCTTCGACTCTGCCCTTCACACCGCACATCCAAGCTCTTTCCACCTCCTGTCGCCTCCAGCTCAAAAATATCTCCAGGATCCATCCTTTCCTCAACCCCCAATCTACTAAAATGCTTGTGCATGCCCTCATCATCTCCTGCCTCGACTACTGCAACATCCTTTTCTGTGGCCTCCCTGCTAACACCCTTGCACCTGTCCAGTCCATCCTTAACTCTGCTGCCCGACTAATCCATCTCTCTCCTCGCTATTCCTCCGCTTCCCCCCTCTGCAAATCTCTTCACTGGCTCCCATTCCCTCAGTGTATCCAGTTCAAATTACTAATACTGACCTACAAAGCCATCCATAACCTGTCTCCTCCATATATCTCTGAACTAATCTCCCGATATCTTCCCTCATGCGATCTCCGGTCCTCCCAAGACCTCCTTCTCTCCTCCATACTTATTCGCTCCTCATCCAATCGCCTCCAAGACTTCTCCCGAATATCCCCCATTCTCTGGAACTCTCTGCCCCAACACGTCCGACTATCAACCACAGTCGGATCCTTCAGACGGAACCTGAAAACTCATCTCTTCAGGAAAGCCTACAGCCTGCACTGACACCGCTGCCGCCTCATCACTATCGAAGCTACCGCCTCACCAACACCGGAGCTGCTGCAGCCCCCAACCTACTGTCTCCTTCCCCACCATCCTGTAGAATGTAAGCCCGCAAGGGCAGGGTCCTCGCCCCTCTGTATCAGTCCATCATTGTTAGTTTGTTTACTGTAAGTGATATCTGTAACTTGTATGTAACCCCTTCTCATGTAAAGCACCATGGAATCAATGGTGCTATATAAATAAATAATAATAAAAACAATAGCTTTTAAATTTAACTTATTGGCATCATATTTGGACAGCTTGATAAAAAAAGCAATTGCTTCTTCTCTTTATAAACAACCAACCAGTTAATTATCACAAAATAGGCACATTTTTAGAAAGTTTGTTAAAAAAAACATTTCTTATTAACTTAAAAAAGCAGCAAATCTGTTGCTATGTCCTAAAGAGGGATCATTTTTGAACCACCATTTCTTAAAAAGCCACGGCTTCTTCTGTGTGCACCACTTGTGTATAAACACCATTAAGATAGTCGTCTACCCCCAAAAAGATGATTAATGATCCACTTTTACATTTTAAGAAAACATAAAAGGTATTTTAGTGCTTTGTGTCATTAAGCAGCCTCTTGGCTACCACCGGATACAATCTGATTGCCTATAGCCATAAATTTTGATATCATTTGGACTTTATTAGGGCTGTGTTTGTGTTAAAGAGTTTTAAATGGGTTAATTACAGTCCTAGCAGACGTCAAAGTGCTATATGCTTTTCTCAGGATTTTTGAGACATCTAAGTACTTTTTATTTGCGGATAATGATTAGTTGCAAATAGAGATGGGCAAATTTAATCACATGTAATTAAATTCTACTCATATTTTACAAAAATCTATAATCTCCAGAAAACTGATTTTTTGTAATTCTTTCTGCACAAATTCAGGAAATTGGTGGCAAGGACCTTTGGCCATAATCAGGCCTTGGAGGTTATGGTGCATCATAAGGTCACTTCTCATGTCACAACCCAATGACACACAAGGACAACTGAAACTTTGTAGTTGCTAGAAGTCTTGGCCCATAGTGAAGAACCCAAAGATGCAATACATGATGGAGGAAGGAAAAGGCCCTGTAAACCAGACAGTGAAGCAGCTACAAGAGGGGCATTTGGAGTGGTGAGCAGTGTGGTGAGTATTACTTTTTATTTGTACATCCTACATGAAAACCCTTTGAGAAAGTGAATGCAAAACGCACATCGGGGCGGTCCCTTGGGAACACTTTCTTGCACTAGCACCTCAATATGGGTTAATTTCTTCATATTCAATCCATCAACATAGATAGGCTATTATGATACTTATGTGATGAAATTATTTCCAACCTAATTTTATCTGGGATTTCGTTTAATTTGTTATGCTCTGTAGTTTGGAGAGACCCTTGAGCAGAATAAGGAACATTCAATTTGCAGAGAAGAACGTAATTGCAAATCGAATTTCCTGGCAAAATCTTTGCAATTTGTCAAATTTGAATCCTGCCAGATCTGCTCATTTGTAGTTGTGAATCAACCTTGGGGAGAAAATAGACAAAACTGGCAGATTTGAATTTCAAAAAATGTGTCTTAGGGGTCAAGTTCCCACCTCTGTACAGGGGGAATCTCGGGCCATCTCCGCTACAGTCTCCCATTCTTCTCCTGCCACAGTGGAGCCTGCTCAGCGGAGATGTCAGTCCCAGCATCTTGCTCAGTCCCACTCTGTACAAAGAGTTACTGTTGCTTTTCCTGCTTCTGCCATTGAAGCCAGTGCTGGGCAGCGGCAAGCAGACGCTTCTAGGACTAAGTCCTGCTTTTCTCGTTCTGAGCATGCCCAGAGTAAGATCTCTCAGATCAAGGGTCACATGGTCAGATACTGCAGCTAAGTCCATTGGTCCTTTCAGGAAGGTCCTGTAGGTGTTCTGGCTTTGTGGCAGCCTCTCACTGGTCCGTCTAGGAAGGTCTTGTACTTGCTGCAGCTATATAAGGCTCGCATGGCTGCACGGTTATGGTTATGCATGAATGTGTTCAGGGACCCGGCTGAAATAAGCCCCTAGAATACCGGCACCTCCGGTGAGGAGATTGTGTGAATGTATTCAGGGATGCAGCTGAAATAAGCCCCTAGAATACCGGCACCTCCGGTGAGGAGATTGCGTGTGCATTAACCACTGACTGCTATCAGTTCGGCAGTAAGCTTGTGCTCCTGTGAGGCTAACGGCGCAGTGCTTTCCTCTCACGGCTGCTCTGTGAGGTAACAGAGCTAGTCTATACCGCCAAACAGTGCTACCATTCACTAGCAGCAGGTTCCTACTGCACGGTGGACCCCAGGCTGCGAACGCACCATTTATAATAAACATCTATTTTTACTCGGTGCGTTCCGCTACCCCTAACATGTACTTATCTCTAAAACATGTCTCCTCAAAAACAATTGTAATAAACATTTTGTTCATACACTTAAAAAACTCACAAATCAGTAAATATTAACATTTGAGGTGTTTTGATTCTTGATCATAACCCTAATCATGGATCATTATGATCTAAAATACACAAACCAGAAGTAATCTCCCAATTTTTTTTTTGCTTCTTGTGCTTTTAATATTTTATCAATTCAGAACATTTTTACTATATCGGACTCAAAAACCTTATTTTAACCCCTTGGTGACAGAGCCAATTTTTTTTAAATCTGACCAGTGTCACTATATGTGGTAATAATAACTCTGGAACGCTTCAACAAATCCTAGTGATTTTGAGACTGTTTTTTCGTGACACATTATAATTTATGATAATGATAAATGTAGGTCAATATGTTTTGTGTCTATTTATAAAAAATATCAGAAATTTGAGAAAAATTTAAAAAAAATTTGCAATTTTCAAACTTTAAATGACTATCCTTTTAATTCAGATAGTCATACTATAGAAAAACATTAATAAATAACATTTCCCACATGTCTGCTTTACATCAGCACCATTTGTAAAATGTTATTTTATTTTGTTAGCATTTTAAGAGGTTTAAAAATGTAGCAGTAATTTTTCATTTTTTCAAAGAAATTTACAAAATTTATTTTTTTAGGGACCTATCCAGGTTTGAAGTGACTTTAGGGGTCCCATATATTGGGAAACCCCCAAAAGTTATACCATTTTAAAAACAGCACCCCCAGACATATTGAAAACTGCAGTCAGGTAGTTTATTAATCCTTCTGGTGCTTTGCAGGAACTAATGGAAATTGGCATGACAGAAATGAAAATGTGTATTTTTACCACCTAAATATCTCTAACTTCTGAACAGATTACTACAGCCGGCAGATTGTAAGGCCGCTATTTGGTCATGAATTGCCATGGCAAACATTACGAAAATTATGATCTCATAGTGCCAATTGGGATAAAGGGGAAGCCCCCACACTCTGTTAATCATTTATATCATGTAGTCACTATTGACAGCAGCATCTAAGGGGTTAAACAGATTTGAACGGTGCAAACACTTATAGTGGCTGTTGCAGCAAGTTGTCAGCTATAGTGTACAGCCGACAGCTGCAGGATTGTCACCTGTATGGGGAGACTATTCACTTATATGTCAGGTCAGTTAAAAGATGTATTGGCTGTCATTTAGGGGTTAATGTTCACATACAGGATGTGTGTGCCACTGGCAAATGGGTTCAAACAATTTGAAATGTGTGCCAAATAACAAAATTATGTATCAGTGTGTAATGTTTACATGCATGTATAAACGTGCTCAGGCAGTGGATACCTGTTATGAGCAGTGATGGCTCCTCTTTGCTATCAGGCATCTAATGGACAATTATGGGGTTGGCAAATGCCAGAAGAACATTACCCACCCGACGGCATTGTGCACGCTGTGTATTTGGTGCTGAAGAGATGATGCTATGAAGGGGGGTTTTCATTAGACAGCTTAAACCCCTCACTTCTCATGAGGGGAAAATCGTAATTCTTTAGCATACAAGACATTTTAGACAATTGTATTCTTCCAAATTTGTAAGAACAGTTAGGGGAAAACCCTTTTCTCTGCCTCAAAACAATGCAGGGTCTATAAATACATGGTTGAAGAAGTTTTGGTGTGGACGAACTTGACTTGACCATGCAGAGCCCTGACCTCAACCTCATCCAAAACCTTTGGGATGAATTATGACTGAGATTTTGAGTCAAACCCTCTTGTCCAACATCAGTATTTGACATCA
The DNA here is from genome assembly GCF_032444005.1 of Ranitomeya imitator. Lineage (NCBI taxonomy): Eukaryota > Metazoa > Chordata > Amphibia > Anura > Dendrobatidae > Ranitomeya > Ranitomeya imitator. The sequence continues at coordinate 649,750,041 of NC_091282.1, read as the reverse complement.
TGGATGACTTTAATGATGAATAGGCAAAAATTCGAACAGACAACTTATAAAATTGTGTTAAGTTCCCAGAGAGAAGTTGAGGCTTATCCATTCTTTTAGCTTCATCGTGCCGCCTCCATCATGTCATCAATATCACTCTTCATGAATAATAGGTCAGAGCCTGTTAAAATATTCTGGCACCTGAGATATCCTTCTTCGTGTCAGAACCTCATCTCAGAACCAGGAAATATTAAAATTAAATTTATTTAAAAAAAATTCAGAAATATTCACTTTAAACAGAAATGATTTATTAGATAAAATTACTGATACACAGAGATGTAATTTTTTTTAAGTATACAGGTCAAATGTGTTACCTTGTGGAGGAATCAATGAGATAATATTTCACAATTTATCAACAGGATCAACTTTTTAGTAATATTCACTGTATTTTTCACTTTTTAAGATGCACTTTTTCCCCCCAAAGATGGGGAGTGCGTCTTACAAAGCGGACTTGCCTTACCGATACCGTGGGTGTAGGCCACAGGCTAGAATGAGGGGGTGTTCAGGTGTCTCCGGGTGCCCGGCACTTGCTTGCCAGTGCTGCAGGTGTCTCCAGTGGCCAACGGTTCTGCGTGGGTATCCGGCGCTGCTCGGGGCTCTGCCGGCATTTTGTGACAGGCCAGAGCCATTGTAATACCACTGTTCCCTGTGCGTGTGCGGTGGACTCCAGGAATATGCCCGCTGCCGGAGGTGAAACATGCGCAGAGTGTGATCTCGAGAGATGAGATTTCAGCGCTGAAATCTCATTTCTCGAGATCTTGGTCCCGAGATCATCATCTGCGCATGCGCCTCCTCCAGCGGTGGCCATATTCCCAGAGTCCACCGCACAAGCACAGGGAGCAGTGGAATTACCGGTGCTCTGGCCTGTCGCAAAATGCCAGCAGAGCCCCGGGCAGCGCCGGACACCCACGCAGCACCGCTGGGCAGCAGAGACATCTGCATTCTGCAGCACTATCCAGCAACCTCCGGGCACCCGAGACACCGGACAGCGCATTGAACATGCGCCTGCACAAGACCTCAGCAGCAGCACAAGACCCACGTACCAGTGTGCCGCACATCGGAGCCCCCCTCATCCTAGCCTGTGGCCTGCAGCATCACCCCAATCGTGCCTCCACCAGCAGCAACCCTAGGACCCCACTTCACTGCACCCGCCACCCAGGTAAGCTATAAGACGTATGAATTATAAGAAGCACCACTATTATATTAAAAAATAATTTTTCTTATTTTTCTCCTCAAAATTTGGTGTGTGTCTTATTATCCGGAGCATCTTATAACCTGAAAAATACAGTAATTCTGATTAATTAAGCAGCCATAATCATTAGATGGCTGTTGGCTGAATGAAGATTTAGCCAAAGGTTCAGCCTGCAGCCAATGATACACACATGAACTCTTGTGTCCTTTGTGAGAGAGCTGAAACCATATATGTCTGTTGGCGGTTATTTCCAGGAGTACAAAAGAATTTGTGTTCTGAAATTGAACATGCCAGATCTTTGACTTCCCCAACATCCAATTGTCCATGGACTCCATACACATAGACTGTTGGCCAATCCTGTCAATATCAGTAGATTCGGTCGTCATCATTAGTCTAATGTATATGGAGTGCTTTAGGTTTGTACACAGAAAAGTCCCCAATTAGATTCCCATTCTTTCTCCTAGTTTATTAGTGAAGAATAGGGTTGAGCGAAACGGGTCGTTCATTTTCAAAAGTCGCCGACTTTTAGCAAAGTCGGGTTTCATGAAACCCGATCCGACCCCTGTGCGTGGTCGGCCATGCGGTACGCGACTTTCGCGCCAAAGTCGCGTTTCAATGACGCGAAAAGCGCCATTTCTCAGCCAATGAAGGTGAACGCAGAGTGTGGGCAGCGTGATGACATAGGTCCTGGTCCCCACCATCTTAGAGAAGGGCATTGCAGTGATTGGCTTGCTGTCTGCGGCGTCACAGGGGCTATAAAGGGGCGTTCCCGCCGACCGCCATGTTACTGCTGCTGATCTGAGCTTAGGGAGAGGTTGCTGCCGCTTCGTCAGAAGCAGGGATAGCGTTAGGCAGGGTCCATTAACCACCAAACCGCTTGTGCTGTAGCGATTTCCACTGTCCAACACCACCTTCGGTGTGCAGGGACAGTGGAAGCTACATTTTTTTTTTTTCTCAGCGCTGTAGCTCATTGGGCTGCCCTAGAAGGCTCCCTGATAGCTGCATTGCTGTGTGTACGCCGCTGTGCAAACCAACTGCTTTTTTCAAAGCACAAATCCTGTTGTTCCTTCCTTTCTGCACAGCTATCTTGTTTGTTTGTCCACACTTTTTATTTAATTTGTGCATCAGTCCACTCCTTATTGCTGCCTGCCATACCTGGCTGAGATTACTGCACGGAGATAGTAATTGTAGGACAGTCCCTGTTTTTTTTTTTTTTTTTTTTGTGGGAGATTAAGATGGGCATTTCTGCTAGAGTGCCATCCCTGTGTGTGCCATCTCTCACTCAGTGGGCCATATAAAGCCTATTTATTTTTTTCCTTGATTTGGGTTCTAAAATCTACCTGAAAAAATCACTACATCAATCAGTGGGAGAAAAATATTGGCCTCAGGGCTTGTGTGCCACTCCTGACTCCTGTGTGTGCCATCTCTCACTCAGTGGGCCATAGAAAGCCTATTTATTTTTTTGCTTGATTTGGGTTCTAAAATCTACCTGAAAAAATCACTACATCAATCAGTGGGAGAAAAATATTGGCCTCTGGGCTTGTGTGCCACTCCTGACTCCTGTGTGTGCCATCTCTCACTCAGTGGGCCATAGAAAGCCTATTTTTTTTTTTGCTTGATTTGGGTTCTAAATCCTACCTGAAAAAATCAATAAATCAATCAGTGGGAGAAAAATATTGGCCTCTGGGCTTGTGTGCCACTCCTGACTCCTGTGTGTGCCATCTTTCACTCAGTGGGCCATAGAAAGCCTATTTATTTTTTTGCTTGATTTGGGTTCTAAATCCTACCTGAAAAAATCAATAAATCAATCAGTGGGAGAAAAATATTGGCCTCTGGGCTTGTGTGCCACTCCTGACTCATGTGTGTGCCATCTCTCACTCAGTGGGCCATAGAAAGCCTATTTATTTTTTTGCTTGATTTGGGTTCTAAAATCTACCTGAAAAAATCACTACATCAATCAGTGGGAGAAAAATATTGGCCTCTGGGCTTGTGTGCCACTCCTGACTCCTGTGTGTGCCATCTCTCACTCAGTGGGCCATAGAAAGCCTTTTTTTTTTGGTTTCTAAATTGTCCCTGAAAAAATCATTTTATTTTATTTGGTTTCTAAATTCTTCCTGAAAAAATCATTTTATTTTATTTTGTTTCTAAAGTCTCCCTGAAAAAAATAAATAAAAATAAAACAGTGGGAGATTAATATTGCCCTTTCTGCTTGTGTGCCAGTCTTGACTCCTGGGTGTGCCATCTCTCTCTCAAATTGTGGGCCATAGAAAGCCTATTTATTTTTTTGCTTGATTTGGGTTCCAAAATCTACCTGAAAAAATCAGTACATCAATCAGTGGGAGAAAAATATTGGCCTCTGGGCTTGTGTGCCACTCCTGACTCCTGTGTGTGCCATCTCTCACTCAGTGGGCCATATAAAGCCTATTTATTTTTTTCCTTGATTTGGGTTCTAAAATCTACCTGAAAAAATCACTACATCTATCAGTGGGAGAAAAATATTGGCCTCAGGGCTTGTGTGCCACTCCTGACTCCTGTGTGTGCCATCTCTCACTCAGTGGGCCATAGAAAGCCTATTTTTTTTTTTGCTTGATTTGGGTTCTAAATCCTACCTGAAAAAATCAATAAATCAATCAGTGGGAGAAAAATATTGGCCTCTGGGCTTGTGTGCCACTCCTGACTCCTGTGTGTGCCATCTCTCACTCAGTGGGCCATAGAAAGCCTATTTATTTTTTTGCTTGATTTGGGTTCTAAATCCTACCTGAAAAAATCAATAAATCAATCAGTGGGAGAAAAATATTGGCCTCTGGGCTTGTGTGCCATGTTGTGAGTTCTGTTTTTGGGCTCCCTCTGGTGGTTACTGATGGTACTGGGTGACTTGTGTTCTCTGCGGTCTCTGGTGTCCACCTGTTCCATCAGGTTATGGGAGTTTCCTATTTAACCTGGCTTTTTTGTCATTTCCTCGCCGGCTATCAATGTAATCAGCGTGTCTTTTTACCTCTGCTCCCTGCGTCTGTTATCTTCAGGACAAGCTAAGTTTTGATTTTCCTGTTCCACGTTTTGCTTAATTTTTGTTTTAGTCCAGCTTGCAGATATGTGATTCCTTGCTGCTGGTTGCTCTAGTGGGCTGAAATTACTCCTCATGTTCCATGAGTTGGCACATGAGTTCAAGTAATTTCAGGATGGGTTTTTGAAGGGTTTTTCGCTGACCGCGCAGTTCACTTTTGTATCCTCTGCTATCTAGCTTTAGCGGGCCTCATTTTTGCTGATTCTATTTTCATAACTACGTATGTGCTTTCCTCTCATTTCACCGTTATTACATGTGGGGGGCTGCTATTTCTGTGGGGTGTTTCTCTGGAGGCAAGTGAGGTCTGTGTTTCTTCTTATAGGGGAAGTTAATCCTTCGGCTGGCGCGAGACGTCTAGGAATCATCGTAGGCACGTTCCCCGGCTACTGCTAGTTGTGTGTTGAGGTTCAGGATCGCGGTCAGCTCAGGTTCCATCACCCTAGAGCTTGTTTTGTTTTTGTGCTTGTCCTTTTGTGATCCCCTGCCATTGGGATCATGACAGTATAGCCGGCCCGAAAAAATTGGTCATCGTTTTGGCTGAAGTAGGAGGAAAAGTAGTCTGAGGAAGTTTTTTTTTTTCCCCTCCTCAGTGTTTGCTGCCTAGCCTTAATTGCAGCTTGACTGCTTCTTTCCTCCTCTTAATCCTTGAATGGCTCTGACCTCAGCTGTTTATCATGGACGTCCAGAGTTTGGCTTCCAGCCTGAATAATCTTGCTGCTAAGGTTCAAAATATACAAGATTTTGTTGTACATACGCCTATGTCTGAACCTAGAATTCCTGTCCCAGAGTTTTTTTCTGGAGATAGATCTAGTTTTCTGAATTTTAGGAACAATTGCAAGTTGTTTCTTTCCTTGAAATCTCGCTCCTCTGGAGACCCTGCTCAGCAGGTCAAGATTGTTATATCTTTCCTGCGGGGTGACCCTCAGAATTGGGCATTTGCATTGGCACCAGGGGATCCTGCGTTGCTCAATGTGGATGCGTTTTTTCTGGCATTGGGTTTGCTCTATGAGGAACCTAACCTAGAGATTCAGGCTGAAAAAGCTTTATTGGCTCTCTCTCAGGGGCAAGATGAAGCAGAAATATATTGTCAGAAATTTCGGAAGTGGTCGGTGCTTACTCAGTGGAATGAGTGCGCTCTGGCTGCAAAATTCAGAGATGTCCTTTCTGAGGCCATTAAAGATGTTATGGTGGGGTTCCCGGTGCCTACAGGTCTGAATGAGTCCATGACTATGGCTATTCAGATTGATCGGCGTTTATGGGAGCGCAAACCTGTGCACCATTTGGCGGTGTCTTCTGAACAGGCACCTGAGATAATGCAATGTGATAGAATTCAGTCCAGAAGTGAACGGCAAATTTATAGGCGGAAAAATGGATTGTGTTTTTATTGTGGTGATTCAGCTCCTGTTATATCAGCATGCTCTAAATGCACAAAAAAGGTTGATAAGTCTGTTGCCATTGGTACTTTACAGTCTAAGTTCATTCTGTCTGTGACGCTGATTTGTTCATTATCATCCATCTCCGTCGATGCCTATGTGGATTCAGGCGCTGCCCTGAGTTTTATGGATTGGTCATTTGCCAATCGCTGTGGGTTTAGTCTGGAACCTCTGGAAGTTCCTATTCCTTTGAAAGGAATTGACTCTACACCTTTGGCTACGAATAAACCTCAGTACTGGACACAAGTGACCATGCGTATGACTCCCGTTCATCAGGAGGTGATTCGCTTCCTGGTACTGTATAATTTACATGATGTCTTAGTGCTTGGTCTGCCATGGTTACAAACTCATAACCCAGTCCTGGACTGGAAAACAATGTCTGTGTTAAGCTGGGGATGTCAGGGGGTTCATGATGATGCATCTCCGATTTCTATCGCTTCATCTACTCCTTCTGAGGTTCCGGTATTTTTGTCTGATTATCGGGAGGTTTTTGAGGAGCCTAAGCTCAGTTCGCTTCCTCCTCACAGGGATTGCGATTGTGCTATAGATTTGATTCCTGGCAGTAAATTCCCTAAAGATCGTTTGTTCAATCTGTCAGTGCCAGAGCATACTGCTATGCGGAATTATGTTAAGGAGTCCTTGGAAAAGGGACATATCCGTCCATCTTCGTCCCCTTTGGGAGCAGGTTTTTTTTTGTGGCCAAAAAAGATGGTTCCTTGAGGCCTGATTATCGTCTTTTGAATAAGATTACAGTCAAATATCAGTATCCTTTGCCATTGTTGACTGATTTGTTTGCTCGCATTAAGGGGGCTAAATGGTTCACTAAGATTGATCTTCGGGGTGCGTATAATCTTGTGCGGATAAGGCAGGGTGATGAGTGGAAAACCGCATTTAATACGCCTGAGGGCCATTTCGAGTATTTGGTGATGCCTTTTGGACTTTCTAATGCTCCTTCTGTCTTCCAGTCTTTTATGCACAATATTTTCCGTGAATATCTGGATAAATTTATTATCGTGTATTTGGATGATGTTTTGGTTTTTTCTGATGACTGGGAGTCTCATGTTCAGCAGGTCAGGAAGGTGTTTCAGGTCCTGCGGGCCAATTCTTTGTTTGTAAAGGGTTCTAAATGTCTCTTTGGAGTCCAGAAGATTTCTTTTTTGGGGTATATTTTTTCCCCTTCTACTATTGAGATGGATCCCGTCAAGGTTCAGGCTATTTGTGACTGGACGCAGCCTACATCTCTTAAGAGTCTACAGAAGTTCTTGGGCTTTGCTAATTTTTATCGTCGCTTCATAACTAATTTATCTAGTGTTGTTAAGCCTTTGACGGATTTGACTAAAAAGGGTGCTGATGTTACTGATTGGTCTCCTGCGGCTGTGGAGGCCTTTCAGGAACTTAAGCGCCGGTTTTCTTCTGCTCCTGTGTTGCGTCAGCCAGATACGTCGTTTCCTTTTCAGGTTGAGGTTGATGCTTCCGAGATCGGAGCGGGGGCGGTTTTGTCACAGAGAAGCTCCGATGGCTCAGTGATGAAGCCATGTGCGTTCTTTTCTAGAAAATTTTCGCCCGCTGAACGGAATTATGATGTTGGTAATCGGGAGCTTTTGGCCATGAAGTGGGCATTTGAGGAGTGGCGTCATTGGCTTGAGGGTGCTAGACATCGTGTGGTGGTCTTGACTGATCACAAAAATCTGATGTACCTTGAGTCTGCCAAGCGTCTGAATCCTAGACAGGCTCGTTGGTCACTGTTTTTCTCCCGTTTCAATTTTGTGGTTTCATACTGTTAGGACTGGCGGAACGCACCAAGACAGATGGTATAGATGCGTTCGCAGTCCGGGGTCCACCGTGCAGGTGAAAACCTGCTGCTAGCAAGTAGCAGACTATATGGCGGTACACTAGAGTATACACGCGTGGGTTAACCTCACCCAGCGTGAAAGAAGCAATCCTGTTAAGGCACAGGACCGCGGTACCGCACCTAAAGCGCGAGCAAGTAGTCAGCGAACTTAACCCCAACTGGGATTGAAGTCCGATTAGACCCTTGCTGGCGCAACACCGCAACTGGGTGTGAAAAGAAACAGAAGAGCATGCAGTGCCACACTGACGAACGCCACTAACCACCCAGGCTTGGGTAAGGAAAGCACAGAGGAAGTGCACGGCGCCGTACTGGCGGTCACAGCAACTGGACGCTATAATGTGTGACTAGTGCTGTAGGATAAGTCGGGCGCTAGGTAGCAGCCATACACCTTCCGCGAACAGTCATACTATAGGGTAGGGGTATCCAAGGACGACTTGCACTCACAACATACACACATTAGCAATTGTTTGACAATACTAGCGCATGGCCGTGCGGTCATGCGCAGTTTGTATAGCAGCAGCACAGGAAGTGGCCACAGCACTTTTGCCCTTCTAGGACCTGCCAAGAGGACCAATGGAATGTGCTGCAGAGCCTGAGCACATGACCCTCGATCTCCAACGGGAGACCTTATGCTGGGCATGCTCAGTACATGCAGACAAGGACTTAGTCCAAGAGAAGTCCGCTCGCTGCTGACCAGCACTGACTTTAATGGCAGAGACTGGAGAAGCAGCAGTAACTCTCAGAACAGAGTGAGAATGAGCAAGACGCTGGGACCGACGTCCTTGCTGAGCAGGCTCCACTGCGGCTGGACAAGAATGGGAGACCGCAGCGGAAGTGGCTCGAGATTCCCCCTGTGCAGAAGCGGGAACTCGACCCCTAACATTACCCCCCCTCCTAGGGCCACCCCCTTCTTGGGCCTCGCTACGTTCGAAGGCAGCAATGAGCTGCGGAGCCCGAATGTGCTCAACAGGCTCCCAGGACCTGTCCTCGGGGCCATAACCCTTCCAGTCCACCAAATAAAATTTTTTACCACGCACCACCTTGCACCCCAAAATAGCGTTCACCTCATAATCGTCCGTAGACGAACCCGATGTCCCAGCAGATGACTCGGAAAACCGGGACATATACACGGGTTTCAAGAGGGACACATGAAAGGTGTCGGTGATACCCAGGCGTGGCGGAAGGGCCAAACGATAGACCACAGGATTAACCTGCTCGAGGACCTTGAATGGACCCAAGTAGCGAGGAGCAAATTTAGTGGACTCAACTCGCAGCCTGATGTTACGGGCGGAGAGCCACACCAAGTCGCCAGGAGCAAAGGTCGGAGCGGGGCGCCGATGAGCATCAGCGGAGGACCTCATTCTCTCCTTAGAGGCCCGAATGGCATCCTGAGTGCGGTCCCAAATATCCCATGCCTCCACAGCCCAGTCTGCCACCCTGGAGTCGGCGGAAGACACGGGCATAGGCACAGGTACCCGTGGATGCTGACCATAGTTGAGGAGGAATGGGGTTTGTCCAGTGGAGTCGGCTACGGCGTTGTTCAGTGCAAACTCTGCCCATGATAGCAAGGATGCCCAGTCATCCTGCCTGGCTGAAACAAAATGTCGCAGGTATGTGACCAAGGTCTGGTTGGCCCTCTCTACCAACCCATTCGTCTCGGGATGATAAGCGGAAGAGAGATTCAACTCAATACTGAGAAGACGACAGAGCTCTCTCCAGAACCGAGACGCAAACTGGGGACCCCGGTCACTGACAATTTTGTCTGGCATACCATGTAGGCGGAAGATATGTCTAATGAACAACGCTGCCAAGGCCCGTGCAGAAGGTAACCGCGGCAGCGGCACCAAATGCACCATTTTTGAGAAATGATCGGTGATGACCCAAATGATGGTACAGCCGCGAGACTTGGGCAAACCCACAACAAAGTCCATCCCGACCATCTCCCAGAGCCGATCTGCCACCGGCAAGGGATAGAGCAAACCAGCTGGCCTTTGACGCGGAGATTTATTTTTGGCGCAGGAGACACACGCCAGAACATAATCCCTGACATCCCGGACCATATGCGGCCACCAGTACGTCCTCGCCAGTAGCTCAGATGTCCTCTTTGTCCCAAAGTGTCCACCCACCCTGGACGAATGAGCCCAAGAGAGAACCTCCGGTCGCAAATTAATGGGCACAAAAGTCTTGCCCGGAGGCACAGACTCTAGCGAAACCGGCGCCACGGTTCTCAGGCTCTCGGAAGGGACAATAAGCCGAGGCTCCTCTTCCTCCTCCTCAGTTGACATAAGGGAGCGAGAGAGAGCGTCAGCACGGATATTCTTCTCCCCGGCGAGATAATGAAGGGAAAAGTGGAACCGGGAGAAGAACAGGGACCATCTGGCCTGGCGAGAATTTAGCCGCTGGGCTGTCTGCAAATAGACCAAATTTTTGTGGTCCGTGTAAACTTGGAAGGGAAACCGCGCAACTTCCAGAAGGTGTCTCCACTCCGAAAAGGCCAACTTCATTGCTAGCAACTCCCTGTCCCCGATGGAGTAGTTCCTCTCCGCTGGCGTGAAGGTCTTGGAGAAGAAGAAGCATGGATGCTTCCGACCTTGAGCATCCTTTTGGTAGAGGACTGCTCCAGCACCAACGGACGAGGCATCCACCTCCAGTAGGAATCGCTTATCCACATCGGGACGATGTAAGATGGGAGCGCTAGCAAAGTGGGACTTAATAGAAGTGAAGGCCTTGGAGACCTCTTCCGACCACAATTTGGGATTCGCTCCCTTCTTGGTGAGGGCTACCAAGGGAGCTACCAGAGTTGAGAAGTGGGGAATGAACTGGCGGTAATAGTTTATGAACCCCATAAAGCGCTGCACCGCTTTAAGAGAATGGGGCTCTTGCCAGTCCATCACAGCCTGTAGTTTGGCAGGATCCATAGCCAATCCCTGGGCGGAGATGATATAGCCCAGGAAAGGTAAGGACTCCTGCTCAAACACACACTTCTCCAACTTTGCGTAAAGAGAGTTTGCCCGTAGGAGGTCGAAGACTCTGCCAACATCTCTCCGGTGGGAGTCAATATCTGGAGAAAAGATGAGATTATCATCCAGATAGACTACAACCGAGGTGGAAAGCATATCCCGGAAGATGTCGTTGACAAAGTCTTGAAAAACGGCAGGTGCATTACAGAGCCCGAAGGGCATCACCAGATACTCATAGTGCCCATCTCTGGTGTTAAATGCCGTTTTCCACTCGTCCCCCTCACGGATGCGAATCAGGTTGTAAGCACCCCGCAGATCTAGTTTCGTAAACACTCTAGCTCCCCGAAGCCTATCGAAAAGCTCAGATATCAACGGCAAAGGGTACTTGTTCTTAACTGTGATAGCATTAAGACCCCTGTAGTCTATGCATGGACGTAGTTCTCCATTCTTCTTCTGCACGAAGAAGAACCCTGCCCCAGCAGGTGACACTGACTTCCTGATGAACCCTCTTGCCAGATTCTCTTGTATGTACTGAGACATTGCCTCCGTTTCTGGGAGAGATAATGGATAGACTCGACCCCGGGGAGGCTCAGCACCAGGCAAGAGATCGATAGGACAGTCATAGGGGCGATGGGGCGGAAGGGTCTCCGCCGCCTTCTTGGAGAACACGTCTGCATAAGACCAATATTGCTTGGGGAGAGAGGATAGATCTGCGGGTACCTCAGTAGTAGCAACCTGAACGCACTCTCGGTGACACCTACCCCCACATGATTCACCCCATCCCAGAATTCTGCCTGAGGACCACTCGATGTGAGGAGAGTGGTACCGTAGCCAAGGTATCCCCAACAGGACCTCATCAATACCCTCAGGAATGACGAGCAGAGAAATAATCTCCTGATGGGATGGCGACATGGACAGAGTAACAGGGATGGTCTGATGTGTTATCTGTGCGGGGAGTGTCGACCCATTCACCACTCGTACCGTTACTGGTTGAGATAGCATAACCAGGGGTATTGCGTGACGTTGAGCGAAGGCAGAAGACATAAAATTGCCCTCCGCCCCAGAATCCACGCAGAGGTCTACCGAGTGGGAGGATGAGCCAAAGGTAATTGTCCCCTTAAAGGACAATTTAGAGGCAAACGTCGCAGTGTCTAGTGCACCTCCACCTACTACCACTAGACGCTGACGTTTCCTCGACCGCTGATGACATCTGGTGGCAAGATGTCCTGACTGTTGGCAAACATGGCAACCCTGGAGTGCACGAGCAGTCTGGGACTTAGATCCCGCTCGTGACACCACCTTAGGTTCCTGGAACTCAGGAGCCTGAACTGGAGATTCCAAAGGTTTGGCGAAGGTGGGAGCCAGCCGAAACCTCTGCCTACACTGGGCTCGCTCTAACCTCCGCTCATGAAAACGGAGGTCAATGCGAGTAGATACTGCTATTAACTCCTCCAGTGTGGCGGGAATCTCCCTAGTGGCCAGAGCATCCTTAACGTGGTCAGCCAGCCCCCTCCAAAATATAGGGATAAGGGCTTTATCCGACCACTCCAGCTCAGATGCCAGAGTGCGGAAATGGACGGCAAAAAGGCTGACCAAGGACGAGCCCTGAGTCAGTGCCAACAGTTGGAGCGCCGTGTCATGGGTGACACGAGGTCCTAGAAAGACCTGTTTCAGAGTGCTCAGGAATAACGGAGCACTCTGCACCACATGATCGCCACGCTCCCAAAGCGGCGTAGCCCACTGCAACGCCCTGTCCGACAATATGGAAATTATAAAGCCCACCTTAGCCCGCTCTGTAGGGAAACGAGAGGCCAGAAGCTCGAGATGTATTGAGCACTGACTCACGAAACCCCTACAGGACTTACTGTCACCAGAAAATTTCTCTGGTAGCGGGAGGCGAGATAGCGTCGGTACAGGAGCGGCAGTGGACAAGGTAGCTGCAGCCACACTTGCAGCCTGAACAGCGACAGCAGTAACATCCACAGCTGAGGTTGAACGCTCAAGAGCTGCCAAACTTCCCTCCAGCTGCTGGATGTACCGCTGTAAACGCTGATCGTCCGCCATTTTACTAGCCAGACCCTGGCGCTAGTATTCTGTTAGGACTGGCGGAACGCACCAAGACAGATGGTATAGATGCGTTCGCAGTCCGGGGTCCACCGTGCAGGTGAAAACCTGCTGCTAGCAAGTAGCAGACTATATGGCGGTACACTAGAGTATACACGCGTGGGTTAACCTCACCCAGCGTGAAAGAAGCAATCCTGTTAAGGCACAGGACCGCGGTACCGCACCTAAAGCGCGAGCAAGTAGTCAGCGAACTTAACCCCAACTGGGATTGAAGTCCGATTAGACCCTTGCTGGCGCAACACCGCAACTGGGTGTGAAAAGAAACAGAAGAGCATGCAGTGCCACACTGACGAACGCCACTAACCACCCAGGCTTGGGTAAGGAAAGCACAGAGGAAGTGCACGGCGCCGTACTGGCGGTCACAGCAACTGGACGCTATAATGTGTGACTAGTGCTGTAGGATAAGTCGGGCGCTAGGTAGCAGCCATACACCTTCCGCGAACAGTCATACTATAGGGTAGGGGTATCCAAGGACGACTTGCACTCACAACATACACACATTAGCAATTGTTTGACAATACTAGCGCATGGCCGTGCGGTCATGCGCAGTTTATATAGCAGCAGCACAGGAAGTGGCCACAGCACTTTTGCCCTTCTAGGACCTGCCAAGAGGACCAATGGAATGTGCTGCAGAGCCTGAGCACATGACCCTCGATCTCCAACGGGAGACCTTATGCTGGGCATGCTCAGTACATGCAGACAAGGACTTAGTCCAAGAGAAGTCCGCTCGCTGCTGACCAGCACTGACTTTAATGGCAGAGACTGGAGAAGCAGCAGTAACTCTCAGAACAGAGTGAGAATGAGCAAGACGCTGGGACCGACGTCCTTGCTGAGCAGGCTCCACTGCGGCTGGACAAGAATGGGAGACCGCAGCGGAAGTGGCTCGAGATTCCCCCTGTGCAGAAGCGGGAACTCGACCCCTAACACATACCTGCCAGGTTCAAAGAATGTGAAGGCGGATGCTCTTTCTAGGAGTTTTGTGCCTGACTCCCCTGGAAATTCTGAGCCCACTGGTATCCTTAGGGATGGGGTGATTTTGTCGGCTGTCTCCCCAGACTTGCGACGTGCTTTGCAGGAGTTTCAGGCGGATAAACCTGATCGTTGTCCGCCGGAAAGACTGTTTGTTCCGGATAATTGGACCAGTAGAGTCATCTCCGAGGTCCATTCTTCTGTGTTGGCAGGTCATCCTGGAATATTTGGTACTAGAGACTTGGTGGCCAGGTCTTTTTGGTGGCCTTCCTTGTCGAGGGATGTGCGTTCTTTCGTGCAGTCTTGTGGAGTTTGCGCTCGGGCTAAGCCTTGCTGTTCTCGGGCCAGTGGATTGTTGTTACCTTTGCATATCCCGAAGAGGCCTTGGACGCACATTTCCATGGACTTTATTTCGGATCTCCCTGTCTCTCAAAAGATGTCCGTCATATGGGTTGTGTGTGACCGCTTTTCTAAGATGGTTCATCTGGTACCCTTGCCTAAGTTACCTTCCTCCTCTGAGTTGGTCCCTCTGTTTTTTCAAAACGTGGTCCGTTTGCATGGCATTCCGGAGAACATCGTTTCTGACAGGGGATCCCAGTTTGTGTCTAGATTTTGGCGGACGTTCTGTGCTAAGATGGGCATTGATTTGTCCTTTTCGTCTGCATTCCATCCCCAGACGAATGGCCAGACGGAACGAACTAATCAGACTTTAGAAACTTATTTAAGGTGTTTTTTTTCTGCTGATCAAGATGACTGGGTTTCCTTTTTGCCGCTTGCCGAGTTTGCCCTTAATAATCGGGCTAGTTCTGCTACCTTGGTTTCTCCTTTCTTTTGTAATTCGGGGTTTCATCCTCGTTTTTCCTCTGGTCAGGTGGAGCCTTCTGATTGTCCTGGAGTGGACATGGTGGTGGATAGGTTGCATCGGATTTGGAGTCATGTGGTGGACAATTTGAAGTTGTCCCAGGAGAGGGCTCAGCAGTTTGCTAATCGCCGTTGCCGCTTGGGTTCTCGACTTCTTGTTGGGGACTTGGTGTGGTTGTCTTCTCGTTTTGTTCCTATGAAGGTCTCTTCTCCTAAGTTCAAGCCTCAGTTCATCGGTCCCTATAGGATCTTGGAAATTCTTAACCCTGTGTCGTTTCGTTTGGATCTCCCGGCATCGTTTGCTATTCATAATGTGTTCCATCGGTCGTTGTTGAGGAAGTATGAGGTACCTGTCGTTCCTTCGCTTGAGCCTCCTGCTCCGGTGCTGGTGGAGGGTGAATTGGAGTATGTTGTGGAGAAGATCTTGGATTCTCGTGTTTCCAGACAGAAACTCCAGTATTTGGTCAAGTGGAAGGGTTATGGTCAGGAGGATAATTCTTGGGTGATTGCCTCTGATGTTCATGCTGCCGATTTGGTCCGTGCTTTTCATAGGGCTCATCCTGGTCGCCCTGGTGGTTCTCGTGAGGGTTCGGTGACCCCTCCTCAAGGGGGGGGTACTGTTGTGAGTTCTGTTTTTGGGCTCCCTCTGGTGGTTACTGATGGTACTGGGTGACTTGTGTTCTCTGCGGTCTCTGGTGTCCACCTGTTCCATCAGGTTATGGGAGTTTCCTATTTAACCTGGCTTTTTTGTCATTTCCTCGCCGGCTATCAATGTAATCAGCGTGTCTTTTTACCTCTGCTCCCTGCGTCTGTTATCTTCAGGACAAGCTAAGTTTTGATTTTCCTGTTCCACGTTTTGCTTAATTTTTGTTTTAGTACAGCTTGCAGATATGTGATTCCTTGCTGCTGGTTGCTCTAGTGGGCTGAAATTACTCCTCATGTTCCATGAGTTGGCACATGAGTTCAAGTAATTTCAGGATGGTTTTTTGAAGGGTTTTTCGCTGACCGCGCAGTTCACTTTTGTATCCTCTGCTATCTAGCTTTATCGGGCCTCATTTTTGCTGATTCTATTTTCATAACTACGTATGTGCTTTCCTCTCATTTCACCATTATTACATGTGGGGGGCTGCTATTTCTGTGGGGTGTTTCTCTGGAGACAAGTGAGGTCTGTGTTTCTTCTTGTAGTAGAAGTTAATCCTTCGGCTGGCGCGAGACGTCTAGGAATCATCGTAGGCACGTTCCCCGGCTACTGCTAGTTGTGTGTTTAGGTTCAGGATCGCGGTCAGCTCAGGTTCCATCACCCTAGAGCTTGTTTTGTTTTTGTGCTTGTCCTTTTGTGATCCCCTGCCATTGGGATCATGACAGTGCCACTCCTGACTCCTGTGTGTGCCATCTCTCACTCAGTGGGCCATCGAAAGCCTATTTATTTTTTTGCTTGATTTGGGTTCTAAAATCTACCTGAAAAAATCACTACATCAATCAGTGGGAGAAAAATATTGGCCTCTGGGCTTGTGTGCCACTCCTGACTCCTGTGTGTACCATCTCTCACTCAGTGGGCCATAGAAAGCCTTTTTTTTTTGGTTTCTAAATTGTCCCTGAAAAAATTATTTTATTTTATTTGGTTTCTAAATTCTTCCTGAAAAAATCATTTTATTTTATTTTGTTTCTAAAGTCTCCCTGAAAAAAATAAATAAAAATAAAACATTGGGAGATTAATATTGCCCTTTCTGCTTGTGTGCCAGTCTTGACTCCTGGGTGTGCCATCTCTCTCTCAAATTGTGGGCCATAGAAAGCCTATTTATTTTTTTTGCTTGATTTGGGTTCTAAAATCTACCTGAAAAAATCAGTACATCAATCAGTGGGAGAAAAATATTGGCCTCTGGGCTTGTGTGCCACTCCTGACTCCTGTGTGTGCCATCTCTCACTCAGTGGGCCATAGAAAGCCTATTTATTTTTTTGCTTGATTTGGGTTCTAAATCCTACCTGAAAAAATCAATAAATCAATCAGTGGGAGATAAATATTGGCCTCTGGGCTTGTGTGCCACTCCTGACTCCTGTGTGTGCCATCTCTCACTCAGTGGGCCATAGAAAGCCTATTTATTTTTTGGCTTGATTTGGGTTCTAAAATCTACCTGAAAAAATCACTACATCAATCAGTGGGAGAAAAATATTGGCCTCTGGGCTTGTGTGCCACTCCTGACTCCTGTGTGTGCCATCTCTCACTCAGTGGTCCATAGAAAGCCTATTTATTATTTTTGCTTGATTTGGGTTCTAAAATCTACCTGAAAAAATCAGTACATCAATCAGTGGGAG
Organism: Ranitomeya imitator; assembly: GCF_032444005.1. Lineage (NCBI taxonomy): Eukaryota > Metazoa > Chordata > Amphibia > Anura > Dendrobatidae > Ranitomeya > Ranitomeya imitator. Next base: position 649,733,234 of record NC_091282.1, on the reverse strand, counting down.
AAAAATATTGGCCTCTGGGCTTGTGTGCCACTCCTGACTCCTGTGTGTGCCATCTCTCACTCAGTGGGCCATAGAAAGCCTATTTATTTTTTTGCTTGATTTGGGTTCTAAATCCTACCTGAAAAAATCAATAAATCAATCAGTGGGAGAAAAATATTGGCCTCTGGGCTTGTGTGCCACTCCTGACTCCTGTGTGTGCCATCTCTCACTCAGTGGGCCATAGAAAGCCTATTTATTTTTTTGCTTGATTTGGGTTCTAAAATCTACCTGAAAAAATCACTACATCAATCAGTGGGAGAAAAATATTGGCCTCTGGGCTTGTGTGCCACTCCTGACTCATGTGTGTGCCATCTCTCACTCAGTGGTCCATAGAAAGCCTATTTATTTTTTTGCTTGATTTGGGTTCTAAAATCTACCTGAAAAAATCAGTACATCAATCAGTGGGAGAAAAATATTGGCCTCTGGGCTTGTGTGCCACTCCTGACTCCTGTGTGTGCCATCTCTCACTCAGTGGGCCATAGAAAGCCTATTTATTTTTTTGCTTGATTTGGGTTCTAAAATCTACCTGAAAAAATCACTACATCAATCAGTGGGAGAAAAATATTGGCCTCTGGGCTTGTGTGCCACTCCTGACTCCTGTGTGTGCCATCTCTCACTCAGTGGGCCATAGAAAGCCTATTTATTTTTTTGCTTGATTTGGGTTCTAAATCCTACCTGAAAAAATCAATAAATCAATCAGTGGGAGAAAAATATTGGCCTCTGGGCTTGTGTGCCACTCCTGACTCCTGTGTGTGCCATCTCTCACTCTGGGCCATAGAAAGCCTTTTTTTTTTGGTTTCTAAATTGTCCCTGAAAAAAATCATTTTATTTTATTTGGTTTCTAAATTCTTCCTGAAAAAATCATTTTATTTTATTTTGTTTCTAAAGTCTCCCTGAAAAAAAATAAATAAATAAAACAGTGGGAGATTAATATTGCCCTTTCTGCTTGTGTGCCAGTCTTGACTCCTGGGTGTGCCATCTCTCTCTCTCTCTCTCAAATTGTGGGCCATAGAAAGCCTATTTATTTTTTTGCTTGATTTGGGTTCCAAAATCTACCTGAAAAAATCAGTACATCAATCAGTGGGAGAAAAATATTGGCCTCTGGGCTTGTGTGCCACTCCTGACTCCTGTGTGTGCCATCTCTCTCTCTCTCTCAAATTGTGGGCCATAGAAAGCCTATTTATTTTTTTGCTTGATTTGGGTTCCAAAATCTACCTGAAAAAATCACGACATCACTCAGTGGGAGAAAAATATTGGCCTCTGGGCTTGTGTGCCACTCCTGACTCCTGTGTGTGCCATCTCTCTCTCTCTCTCTCTCAAATTGTGGGCCTTAGAAAGCCTATTTATTTTTTTGCTTGATTTGGGTTCCAAAATCTACCTGAAAAAATCAGTACATCAATCAGTGGGAGAAAAATATTGGCCTCTGGGCTTGTGTGCCACTCCTGACTCCTGTGTGTGCCATCTCTCACTCAGTGGGCCATAGAAAGCCTATTTTTTTTTAATTTGGTTTCTACATTCTCCCTGAAAAAATCATTTTATTTTATTTGGCTTCTAAATTCTTCCTGAAAAAATCATTTTATTTTATTTTGTTTCTAAAGTCTCCCTGAAAAAAAAAAAAAAAATCAGTGGGAGATTAATTGTTAGGGCTAGCGGAACGCACCGAGTAAATAGAGATGTTTATTGATATTGGTGCGTTCGCAGCCCGGGGTCCACCGTGCAGGAGTACCTGCTGCTAGCAAACGGCGGAGCTATATGGCGGTATAGACTAACTCAGTTAATTCACTGAGTAGCCGTGAAAGGAAAGCACTGTGCCCTGTTAGACTCCACAGAGGCACAGGCTAACTGCTCAAACAGAGAGCAGTCAGTGGTCACACAAACACACAAAACTCCTCGCCGGAGGAGCCAGCATTCTAGGGGCTTATTTCAGCCGGGTCCCTGAATACACTCAGACTCAATCTCCTCGCCGGAGGAGCCAGCATTCTAGGGGCTTATTTCAGCTGGGTCCTGAACACACATACATGTGACCACACTGGCGCAAAGCACATAACATAAGACAATACTAGGATGGCATCCTGTGTGCGGTCCCAGATGTCACGTGCCTCCACCGCCCAGTCTGCCACCCTAGAATCGGTGGATGACACGGGCATGGGCACAGGGACACGCGGATGCTGGCCGTAATTAAGGAGAAAAGGAGTTTGACCAGTGGAATCGGCTACGGCGTTGTTCAAGGCAAATTCCGCCCAAGGTAGCAAAGATGCCCAGTCATCCTGCCTAGCAGAGACGAAATGTTGCAAATATGTCACCAGAGTCTGGTTGGTTCTCTCCACCAACCCATTCGTCTCGGGATGGTATGCAGAGGAGAGGTTTAACTCTATGCTGAGTAAATGGCAGAGCTCTCTCCAAAACCGAGATGCGAACTGGGGACCCCGATCGCTGACAATCTTATCAGGCATACCATGCAATTGGAAAACGTGTTTAATGAACTACACCGCCAAGGCCCGTGCTGAGGGTAACTGAGGAAGCGGCACCAAATGCACCATCTTGGAGAAATGGTCGGTGACAACCCAAATAATGGAGCAGCCACGCGACTTGGGTAGACCCACCACAAACTCCAACCCGACCATCTCCCAGGGCCTGTCTGCCACCAGTAGAGGGTAAAGCAACCCAGCAGGCCGTTGCCGAGGAGACCGATTCTGGGCGCAAGAAACGCACGCCTGAATATAGTCCTTGACATCTCGGGCCATATGCGGCCACCAGTATGTTCTCGCCAGAAGCTCAGATGTCCTCTTGGTCCCAAAATGCCCACCCACTCTGGAGGAGTGAGCCCAAGAGAGAACCTCCGGTCGCAAGTTAGCTGGTACGAAAGTCTTGCCCGGGGGCACAGACTCTAGCGAAACCGGAGCTACAGTTCTCAGGCTCTCAGAAGGGACAATAAGCCGAGGCTCATCCTCCTCCGATGACACCACGGAGCGGGAGAGAGCGTCAGCACGAATGTTCTTCTCCCCGGAGAGGAAATGGAGAGTAAAATGGAACCGGGAGAAGAACAGGGACCATCTAGCCTGGCGAGAATTCAGCCGCTGGGCCGTTTGCAGATACACCAAGTTCTTGTGGTCAGTGAAGACTTGTAAGGGAAAGCGAGCTCCCTCCAAGAGATGTCTCCACTCCGAAAAAGCCAACTTCATGGCCAGCAACTCCTGTCCCCGATAGAATAATTCCTCTCCGCTGGTGTGAAGGTCTTGGAGAAGAAGAAGCAAAGATGCTTCCGACCTTGAGCATCCTTTTGGAAAAGGACTGCTCCAGCACCAACGGATGAGGCATCCACCTCCAAGATAAATGGCTTATCAACATCGGGGCGATGTAGGATGGGAGCGCTAGCGAAGTGTGACTTGATCGAGAGAAAGGCTTTGGAGACCTCCTCTGACCACAACTTGGGATTTGCTCCCTTCTTGGTGAGGGCAACCAAGGGAGCTACCAAAGTTGAGAAGTGTGGAATGAACTGGCGATAGTAATTAATGAACCCCATAAAGCGCTGCACTGCTTTAAGAGAATGGGGTTCCTGCCAGTTCATTACAGCCTGTAGCTTGGCAGGATCCATAGCCAAACCCTGGGCAGAGATGATATAACCAAGGAAAGGCAAGGACTCCTGCTCAAACACACACTTCTCCAACTTGGCGTAGAGGGAGTTTGCCCATAAGAGGTCGAAGACTTTGCGAACATCTCTCCGATGGGAGTCAATATCTGGAGAGAAGATGAGAATATCATCCAGATAGACTACGACCGAGGTGGTGAGCATATCCCGGAAGATGTCGTTCACAAAGTCTTGGAAAACGGCTGGGGCATTACAGAGCCCGAAGGGCATCACCAGATATTCATAGTGCCCATCCCTGGTGTTAAAAGCCGTCTTCCATTCATCCCCCTCACGGATGCGAATCAGGTTGTAAGCACCCCGCAGATCTAACTTTGTAAATACCCTCGCTCCCCGTAGCCTATCAAACAGCTCAGATATCAGGGGTAGTGGGTACTTGTTCTTAACGGTGATGGCGTTAAGACCCCTGTAGTCTATGCATGGACGTAAGTCTCCAGTCTTCTTCTGTACGAAGGAGAACCCTGCCCCTGCCGGTGACAGTGACTTCCTAATGAATCCTCTTGCCAGATTCTCTTGGATGTACTGGGACATTGCCTCCGTCTCCGGGAGAGATAACGGATAGACTCGACCCCGAGGAGGCTCAGCACCAGGCAAGAGGTCAATAGGACAGTCATAGGGGCGGTGAGGCGGACGGGTCTCCGCAGCTCTTTTGGAGAACACGTCTGCATAGGGCCAATAGTGCTTGGGGAGAGAGGAAAGATCTGCGGGTACCTGTGTAGTAGCAACCTGAACGCACTCCCTCAGACATCTACCCTCGCAGGATTTACTCTATCCCAAAATTCTCCCAGAGGACCACTCAATAAGAGGAGAATGGTAGCGAAGCCATGGTATCCCCAACAGGACCTCATCAATTCCCTCAGGAATGACTAATAGGGAGATTATCTCCTGATGTGATGGAGACACAGATAGCGTGAAAGGAATTGTTTGGTGGGTAATCTGTGAAGGTAGTGTTGACCCATTTACCACTCGAACGGTTACTGACTTGGCGAGCATCACCAAGGGTATTGCGTGACGCTGGGCAAAAGCGGAAGACATAAAGTTACCCTCTGCCCCAGAATCCACGCATAGCTCGACCATAAGAGTGGATGGGCCTATGGTAATTGTCCCCTTGAAGGACAACTTTGAGGCAAACGTCGCCGTGTCTAGTGTAGCTCCTCCAACTGCCACTAGACGCTGACGTTTCCCCGACCGCTGAGGACCCTTGGAGGCAAGGTGTCCTGACTGCTGGCAAACATGACGGACCATATGTGCACGGGCAGACTGAGACTTGGATCCCGCTCGTGTCACCTCTAAGGCCTCATGTGACTCGGATGCCTGGACTGGAGATTCCAAAGGTTTGGCAAAGGTGGGAGCCAGCCAAAACCTCTGCCTACACTGGGCTCGCTCCAACCTCCGCTCGTTAAAACGGAGGTCAATATGAGTAGAGACAGTTATTAACTCCTCCAGTGTGGCAGGAATCTCCCTAGTGGCCAGAGCGTCCTTAATGTGGTCTGCCAGGCCCCTCCAAAATATGGGGATAAGGGCTTTATCCGACCACTCCAGCTCGGAAGCTAAAGTATGGAAGCGGACGGAAAAATGGCTGACCAAGGACTCACCCTAAGTTAATGCCAGTAGTTGGAGTGCTGTGTCATGGGTGACTTGAGGTCCTAAAAAGACCTTTTTCAGAGTGCTTAGGAACAACGGAGCACTCTGCACCACATGATCACCACGCTCCCACAGCGGCGTAGCCCACTCCAACGCCCTGTCCGACAAAAGAGACACAATAAATCCCACCTTAGCCCGCTCTGTAGGAAAACGTGCAGCCAGGAGCTCGAGGTGAATAGAGCACTGAATCACGAATCCCCTACAAGTTTTGCTATTTCCAGAAAATTTTTCTGGCAGCGGGAGGCGAGATAACGTTGGAACAGGGGTGGCAGTGGACAAGGTTGCTGCAGCCACGCTAGCAGCCTGTACAGCAACTGCGGTAACATCCACAGCTGAGGTTGAGCTCTCGAGAGCCGCCAACCTACCCTCCAGCTGCTGGATATACCGCAAAGATTGCTGAATGTCCGCCATTTACTAGCCAGACCCTGGCGCTAGTATTCTGTTAGGGCTAGCGGAACGCACCGAGTAAATAGAGATGTTTATTGATATTGGTGCGTTCGCAGCCCAGGGTCCACCGTGCAGGAGTACCTGCTGCTAGCAAATGGCGGAGCTACTGTATATGGCGGTATAGACTAACTCAGTTAATTCACTGAGTAGCCGTGAAAGGAAAGCACTGTGCCCTGTTAGACTCCACAGAGGCACAGGCTAACTGCCCAAACAGAGAGCAGTCAGTGGTCACACAAACACACAAAACTCCTCGCCGGAGGAGCCAGCATTCTAGGGGCTTATTTCAGCCGGGTCCCTGAATACACTCAGACTCAATCTCCTCGCCAGAGGAGCCAGCATTCTAGGGGCTTATTTCAGCCGGGTCCCTGAACACACATACATGTGACCACACTGGCGCAAAGCACATAACATAACACAATACTAGCGCATGGCCGTGCGGTCATGCGCAGTTTATATAGTTGCGGCACAGGAAGCTGCTACTGAAGTTTTTGCCCTTTCAGGACCTTCCAGAAGGACCAATGGAAAGTGCTGCAGTACCTGAGCATGTTTTGCCCTTTCAGGACCTTCCAGAAGGACCAATGGAATGTACTGCAGCACCTGAGCATGTGACCGAACATGTGGCCCTCGACCTCCAATGGGAGACCCTGCCCTGGGCATGCTCAGTGTGAGTAAACAAGGACTTAGTCCCAGAGAGGCTCACTCGCCGCAGATCAGTGCAGGGTACCATAGGAAAGCCAGAAAAGGCAGTAGTGACCCTATGCACCGAATCAGCCCCAGCGAGACGCTGGGAGCGACGTCTCCGCTGAGCAGAGCCCACTGCGGCCGATACCGAATGGGAGACCGCAGCAGACACGGATCGAGATTCCCCCTGTGCAGCAGAGGAAACTCGACTCCTAACATTACCCCCCCTAGGATCCCCTCCTCCTTGAGCCTCACTACGCTCAAAAGATGCGATAAGCAGCGGAGCCCGAATGTGCTCCACAGGCTCCCAGGTTCTATCCTCTGGGCCGTGACCCTTCCAGTCCACCAGATAAAATTTCTTGCCACGTACCACCTTGCACCCCACAATAGCTTTCACCTCAAACTCATCCGTGGATGAACCTGATGTCCCAGCAGATGACTCGGAAAACCGGGACAAATTAACGGGCTTTAAGAGGGAAACGTGGAAAGTATCGGTGATACCAAGGCGTGGAGGAATAGCCAAACGGTAGACCACAGGGTTGACCTGTTCCAGAACCTTAAACGGGCCAATGTAGCGAGGAGCAAACTTAGTGGACTCAACTCGCAGCCTGATGTTACGGGCGGAGAGCCACACTAAGTCGCCAGGAGCAAAGACCGGAGCGGGGCGCCGGTGTGTATCAGTCGAAACCCTCATTCTCTCCTTGGAGGCCCGGATGGCATCCTGTGTGCGGTCCCAGATGTCACGTGCCTCCACCGCCCAGTCTGCCACCCTAGAATCGGTGGATGACACGGGCATGGGCACAGGGACACGCGGATGCTGGCCGTAATTAAGGAGAAAAGGAGTTTGACCAGTGGAATCGGCTACGGCGTTGTTCAAGGCAAATTCCGCCCAAGGTAGCAAAGATGCCCAGTCATCCTGCCTAGCAGAGACGAAATGTTGCAAATATGTCACCAGAGTCTGGTTGGTTCTCTCCACCAACCCATTCGTCTCGGGATGGTATGCAGAGGAGAGGTTTAACTCTATGCTGAGTAAACGGCAGAGCTCTCTCCAAAACCGAGATGCGAACTGGGGACCCCGATCGCTGACAATCTTATCAGGCATACCATGCAATTGGAAAACGTGTTTAATGAACTACACCGCCAAGGCCCGTGCTGAGGGTAACCGAGGAAGCGGCACCAAATGCACCATCTTGGAGAAATGGTCGGTGACAACCCAAATAATGGAGCAGCCACGCGACTTGGGTAGACCCACCACAAACTCCAACCCGACCATCTCCCAGGGCCTGTCTGCCACCAGTAGAGGGTAAAGCAACCCAGCAGGCCGTTGCCGAGGAGACCGATTCTGGGCGCAAGAAACGCACGCCTGAATATAGTCCTTGACATCTCGGGCCATATGCGGCCACCAGTATGTTCTCGCCAGAAGCTCAGATGTCCTCTTGGTCCCAAAATGCCCACCCACTCTGGAGGAGTGAGCCCAAGAGAGAACCTCCGGTCGCAAGTTAGCTGGTACGAAAGTCTTGCCCGGGGGCACAGACTCTAGCGAAACCGGAGCTACAGTTCTCAGGCTCTCAGAAGGGACAATAAGCCGAGGCTCATCCTCCTCCGATGACACCACGAAGCGGGAGAGAGCGTCAGCACGAACGTTCTTCTCCCCGGAGAGGAAATGGAGAGTAAAATGGAACCGGGAGAAGAACAGGGACCATCTAGCCTGGCGAGAATTCAGCCGCTGGGCCGTTTGCAGATACACCAAGTTCTTGTGGTCAGTGAAGACTTGTAAGGGAAAGCGAGCTCCCTCCAAGAGATGTCTCCACTCCGAAAAAGCCAACTTCATGGCCAGCAACTCCTGTCCCCGATAGAATAATTCCTCTCCGCTGGTGTGAAGGTCTTGGAGAAGAAGAAGCAAAGATGCTTCCGACCTTGAGCATCCTTTTGGAAAAGGACTGCTCCAGCACCAACGGATGAGGCATCCACCTCCAAGATAAATGGCTTATCAACATCGGGGCGATGTAGGATGGGAGCACTAGCGAAGTGTGACTTGATCGAGAGAAAGGCTTTGGAGACCTCCTCTGACCACAACTTGGGATTTGCTCCCTTCTTGGTGAGGGCAACCAAGGGAGCTACCAAAGTTGAGAAGTGTGGAATGAACTGGCGATAGTAATTAATGAACCCCATAAAGCGCTGCACTGCTTTAAGAGAATGGGGTTCCTGCCAGTTCATTACAGCCTGTAGCTTGGCAGGATCCATAGCCAAACCCTGGGCAGAGATGATATAACCAAGGAAAGGCAAGGACTCCTGCTCAAACACACACTTCTCCAACTTGGCGTAGAGGGAGTTTGCCCATAAGAGGTCGAAGACTTTGCGAACATCTCTCCGATGGGAGTCAATATCTGGAGAGAAGATGAGAATATCATCCAGATAGACTACGACCGAGGTGGTGAGCATATCCCGGAAGATGTCGTTCACAAAGTCTTGGAAAACGGCTGGGGCATTACAGAGCCCGAAGGGCATCACCAGATATTCATAGTGCCCATCCCTGGTGTTAAAAGCCGTCTTCCATTCATCCCCCTCACGGATGCGAATCAGGTTGTAAGCACCCCGCAGATCTAACTTTGTAAATACCCTCGCTCCCTGTAGCCTATCAAACAGCTCAGATATCAGGGGTAGTGGGTACTTGTTCTTAACGGTGATGGCGTTAAGACCCCTGTGGTCTATGCATGGACGTAAGTCTCCAGTCTTCTTCTGTACGAAGAAGAACCCTGCCCCTGCCGGTGACAGTGACTTCCTAATGAATCCTCTTGCCAGATTCTCTTGGATGTACTGGGACATTGCCTCCGTCTCCGGGAGAGATAACGGATAGACTCGACCCCGAGGAGGCTCAGCACCAGGCAAGAGGTCAATAGGACAGTCATAGGGGCGGTGAGGCGGACGGGTCTCCGCAGCTCTTTTGGAGAACACGTCTGCATAGGGCCAATAGTGCTTGGGGAGAGAGGAAAGATCTGCGGGTACCTGTGTAGTAGCAACCTGAACGCACTCCCTCAGACATCTACCCTCGCAGGATTTACTCTATCCCAAAATTCTCCCAGAGGACCACTCAATAAGAGGAGAATGGTAGCGAAGCCATGGTATCCCCAACAGGACCTCATCAATTCCCTCAGGAATGACTAATAGGGAGATTATCTCCTGATGTGATGGAGACACAGATAGCGTGAAAGGAATTGTTTGGTGGGTAATCTGTGAAGGTAGTGTTGACCCATTTACCACTCGAACGGTTACTGACTTGGCGAGCATCACCAAGGGTATTGCGTGACGCTGGGCAAAAGCGGAAGACATAAAGTTACCCTCTGCCCCAGAATCCACGCATAGCTCGACCATAAGAGTGGATGGGCCTATGGTAATTGTCCCCTTGAAGGACAACTTTGAGGCAAACGTCGCCGTGTCTAGTGTAGCTCCTCCAACTGCCACTAGACGCTGACGTTTCCCCGACCGCTGAGGACCCTTGGAGGCAAGGTGTCCTGACTGCTGGCAAACATGACGGACCATATGTGCACGGGCAGACTGAGACTTGGATCCCGCTCGTGTCACCTCTAAGGCCTCATGTGACTCGGATGCCTGGACTGGAGATTCCAAAGGTTTGGCAAAGGTGGGAGCCAGCCAAAACCTCTGCCTACACTGGGCTCGCTCCAACCTCCGCTCGTTAAAACGGAGGTCAATATGAGTAGAGACAGTTATTAACTCCTCCAGTGTGGCAGGAATCTCCCTAGTGGCCAGAGCGTCCTTAATGTGGTCTGCCAGGCCCCTCCAAAATATGGGGATAAGGGCTTTATCCGACCACTCCAGCTCGGAAGCTAAAGTATGGAAGCGGACGGAAAAATGGCTGACCAAGGACTCACCCTAAGTTAATGCCAGTAGTTGGAGTGCTGTGTCATGGGTGACTTGAGGTCCTAAAAAGACCTTTTTCAGAGTGCTTAGGAACAACGGAGCACTCTGCACCACATGATCACCACGCTCCCACAGCGGCGTAGCCCACTCCAACGCCCTGTCCGACAAAAGAGACACAATAAATCCCACCTTAGCCCGCTCTGTAGGAAAACGTGCAGCCAGGAGCTCGAGGTGAATAGAGCACTGAATCACGAATCCCCTACAAGTTTTGCTATTTCCAGAAAATTTTTCTGGCAGCGGGAGGCGAGATAACGTTGGAACAGGGGTGGCAGTGGACAAGGTTGCTGCAGCCACGCTAGCAGCCTGTACAGCAACTGCGGTAACATCCACAGCTGAGGTTGAGCTCTCGAGAGCCGCCAACCTACCCTCCAGCTGCTGGATATACCGCAAAGATTGCTGAATGTCCGCCATTTACTAGCCAGACCCTGGCGCTAGTATTCTGTTAGGGCTAGCGGAACGCACCGAGTAAATAGAGATGTTTATTGATATTGGTGCGTTCGCAGCCCAGGGTCCACCGTGCAGGAGTACCTGCTGCTAGCAAATGGCTGAGCTACTGTATATGGCGGTATAGACTAACTCAGTTAATTCACTGAGTAGCCGTGAAAGGAAAGCACTGTGCCCTGTTAGACTCCACAGAGGCACAGGCTAACTGCCCAAACAGAGAGCAGTCAGTGGTCACACAAACACACAAAACTCCTCGCCGGAGGAGCCAGCATTCTAGGGGCTTATTTCAGCCGGGTCCCTGAATACACTCAGACTCAATCTCCTCGCCGGAGGAGCCAGCATTCTAGGGGCTTATTTCAGCCGGGTCCCTGAACACACATACATGTGACCACACTGGCGCAAAGCACATAACATAACACAATACTAGCGCATGGCCGTGCGGTCATGCGCAGTTTATATAGTTGCGGCACAGGAAGCTGCTACTGAAGTTTTTGCCCTTTCAGGACCTTCCAGAAGGACCAATGGAAAGTGCTGCAGTACCTGAGCATGTTTTGCCCTTTCAGGACCTTCCAGAAGGACCAATGGAATGTACTGCAGCACCTGAGCATGTGACCGAACATGTGGCCCTCGACCTCCAATGGGAGACCCTGCCCTGGGCATGCTCAGTGTGAGTAAACAAGGACTTAGTCCCAGAGAGGCTCGCTCGCCGCAGATCAGTGCAGGGTACCATAGGAAAGCCAGAAAAGGCAGTAGTGACCCTATGCACCGAATCAGCCCCAGCGAGATGCTGGGAGCGACGTCTCCGCTGAGCAGAGCCCACTGCGGCCGATACCGAATGGGAGACCGCAGCAGACACGGATCGAGATTCCCCCTGTGCAGCAGAGGAAACTCGACTCCTAACATTACCCCCCCCTAGGATCCCCTCCTCCTTGAGCCTCACTACGCTCAAAAGATGCGATAAGCAGCGGAGCCCGAATGTGCTCCACAGGCTCCCAGGTTCTATCCTCTGGGCCGTGACCCTTCCAGTCCACCAGATAAAATTTCTTGCCACGTACCACCTTGCACCCCACAATAGCTTTCACCTCAAACTCATCCGTGGATGAACCTGATGTCCCAGCAGATGACTCGGAAAACCGGGACAAATTAACGGGCTTTAAGAGGGAAACGTGGAAAGTATCGGTGATACCAAGGCGTGGAGGAATAGCCAAACGGTAGACCACAGGGTTGACCTGTTCCAGAACCTTAAACGGGCCAATGTAGCGAGGAGCAAACTTAGTGGACTCAACTCGCAGCCTGATGTTACGGGCGGAGAGCCACACTAAGTCGCCAGGAGCAAAGACCGGAGCGGGGCGCCGGTGTGTATCAGTCGAAACCCTCATTCTCTCCTTGGAGGCCCGGATGGCATCCTGTGTGCGGTCCCAGATGTCACGTGCCTCCACCGCCCAGTCTGCCACCCTAGAATCGGTGGATGACACGGGCATGGGCACAGGGACACGCGGATGCTGGCCGTAATTAAGGAGAAAAGGAGTTTGACCAGTGGAATCGGCTACGGCGTTGTTCAAGGCAAATTCCGCCCAAGGTAGCAAAGATGCCCAGTCATCCTGCCTAGCAGAGACGAAATGTTGCAAATATGTCACCAGAGTCTGGTTGGTTCTCTCCACCAACCCATTCGTCTCGGGATGGTATGCAGAGGAGAGGTTTAACTCTATGCTGAGTAAACGGCAGAGCTCTCTCCAAAACCGAGATGCGAACTGGGGACCCCGATCGCTGACAATCTTATCAGGCATACCATGCAATTGGAAAACGTGTTTAATGAACTACACCGCCAAGGCCCGTGCTGAGGGTAACCGAGGAAGCGGCACCAAATGCACCATCTTGGAGAAATGGTCGGTGACAACCCAAATAATGGAGCAGCCACGCGACTTGGGTAGACCCACCACAAACTCCAACCCGACCATCTCCCAGGGCCTGTCTGCCACCAGTAGAGGGTAAAGCAACCCAGCAGGCCGTTGCCGAGGAGACCGATTCTGGGCGCAAGAAACGCACGCCTGAATATAGTCCTTGACATCTCGGGCCATATGCGGCCACCAGTATGTTCTCGCCAGAAGCTCAGATGTCCTCTTGGTCCCAAAATGCCCACCCACTCTGGAGGAGTGAGCCCAAGAGAGAACCTCCGGTCGCAAGTTAGCTGGTACGAAAGTCTTGCCCGGGGGCACAGACTCTAGCGAAACCGGAGCTACAGTTCTCAGGCTCTCAGAAGGGACAATAAGCCGAGGCTCATCCTCCTCCGATGACACCACGAAGCGGGAGAGAGCGTCAGCACGAACGTTCTTCTCCCCGGAGAGGAAATGGAGAGTAAAATGGAACCGGGAGAAGAACAGGGACCATCTAGCCTGGCGAGAATTCAGCCGCTGGGCCGTTTGCAGATACACCAAGTTCTTGTGGTCAGTGAAGACTTGTAAGGGAAAGCGAGCTCCCTCCAAGAGATGTCTCCACTCCGAAAAAGCCAACTTCATGGCCAGCAACTCCTGTCCCCGATAGAATAATTCCTCTCCGCTGGTGTGAAGGTCTTGGAGAAGAAGAAGCAAAGATGCTTCCGACCTTGAGCATCCTTTTGGAAAAGGACTGCTCCAGCACCAACGGATGAGGCATCCACCTCCAAGATAAATGGCTTATCAACATCGGGGCGATGTAGGATGGGAGCACTAGCGAAGTGTGACTTGATCGAGAGAAAGGCTTTGGAGACCTCCTCTGACCACAACTTGGGATTTGCTCCCTTCTTGGTGAGGGCAACCAAGGGAGCTACCAAAGTTGAGAAGTGTGGAATGAACTGGCGATAGTAATTAATGAACCCCATAAAGCGCTGCACTGCTTTAAGAGAATGGGGTTCCTGCCAGTTCATTACAGCCTGTAGCTTGGCAGGATCCATAGCCAAACCCTGGGCAGAGATGATATAACCAAGGAAAGGCAAGGACTCCTGCTCAAACACACACTTCTCCAACTTGGCGTAGAGGGAGTTTGCCCATAAGAGGTCGAAGACTTTGCGAACATCTCTCCGATGGGAGTCAATATCTGGAGAGAAGATGAGAATATCATCCAGATAGACTACGACCGAGGTGGTGAGCATATCCCGGAAGATGTCGTTCACAAAGTCTTGGAAAACGGCTGGGGCATTACAGAGCCCGAAGGGCATCACCAGATATTCATAGTGCCCATCCCTGGTGTTAAAAGCCGTCTTCCATTCATCCCCCTCACGGATGCGAATCAGGTTGTAAGCACCCCGCAGATCTAACTTTGTAAATACCCTCGCTCCCTGTAGCCTATCAAACAGCTCAGATATCAGGGGTAGTGGGTACTTGTTCTTAACGGTGATGGCGTTAAGACCCCTGTGGTCTATGCATGGACGTAAGTCTCCAGTCTTCTTCTGTACGAAGAAGAACCCTGCCCCTGCCGGTGACAGTGACTTCCTAATGAATCCTCTTGCCAGATTCTCTTGGATGTACTGGGACATTGCCTCCGTCTCCGGGAGAGATAACGGATAGACTCGACCCCGAGGAGGCTCAGCACCAGGCAAGAGGTCAATAGGACAGTCATAGGGGCGGTGAGGCGGACGGGTCTCCGCAGCTCTTTTGGAGAACACGTCTGCATAGGGCCAATAGTGCTTGGGGAGAGAGGAAAGATCTGCGGGTACCTGTGTAGTAGCAACCTGAACGCACTCCCTCAGACATCTACCCTCGCAGGATTTACTCCATCCCAAAATTCTCCCAGAGGACCACTCAATAAGAGGAGAATGGTAGCGAAGCCATGGTATCCCCAACAGGACCTCATCAATTCCCTCAGGAATGACTAATAGGGAGATTATCTCCTGATGTGATGGAGACACAGATAGCGTGAAAGGAATTGTTTGGTGGGTAATCTGTGAAGGTAGTGTTGACCCATTTACCACTCGAACGGTTACTGACTTGGCGAGCATCACCAAGGGTATTGCGTGACGCTGGGCAAAAGCGGAAGACATAAAGTTACCCTCTGCCCCAGAATCCACGCATAGCTCGACCATAAGAGTGGATGGGCCTATGGTAATTGTCCCCTTGAAGGACAACTTTGAGGCAAACGTCGCCGTGTCTAGTGTAGCTCCTCCAACTGCCACTAGACGCTGACGTTTCCCCGACCGCTGAGGACCCTTTGAGGCAAGGTGTCCTGACTGCTGGCAAACATGACGGACCATATGTGCACGGGCAGACTGAGACTTGGATCCCGCTCGTGTCACCTCTAAGGCCTCATGTGACTCGGATGCCTGGACTGGAGATTCCAAAGGTTTGGCGAAGGTGGGAGCCAGCCGAAACCTCTGCCTACACTGGGCTCGCTCCAACCTCCGCTCGTTAAAACGGAGGTCAATATGAGTAGAGACAGTTATTAACTCCTCCAGTGTGGCAGGAATCTCCCTAGTGGCCAGAGCGTCCTTAATGTGGTCAGCCAGGCCCCTCCAAAATATGGGGATAAGGGCTTTATCCGACCACTCCAGCTCGGAAGCTAAAGTATGGAAGCGGACGGAAAAATGGCTGACCAAGGACTCACCCTAAGTTAATGCCAGTAGTTGGAGTGCTGTGTCATGGGTGACTTGAGGTCCTAAAAAGACCTTTTTCAGAGTGCTAAGGAACAACGGAGCACTCTGCACCACATGATCACCACGCTCCCACAGCGGCGTAGCCCACTCCAACGCCCTTGTCCGACAAAAGAGACACAATAAATCCCACCTTAGCCCGCTCTGTAGGAAAACGTGCAGCCAGGAGCTCGAGGTGAATAGAGCACTGAATCACGAATCCCCTACAAGTTTTGCTATTTCCAGAAAATTTTTCTGGCAGCGGGAGGCGAGATAACGTCGGAACAGGGGTGGCAGTGGACAAGGTTGCTGCAGCCACGCTAGCAGCCTGTACAGCAACTGCGGTAACATCCACAGCTGAGGTTGAGCTCTCGAGAGCCGCCAACCTACCCTCCAGCTGCTGGATATACCGCAAAGATTGCTGAATGTCCGCCATTTACTAGCCAGACCCTGGCGCTAGTATTCTGTTAGGGCTAGCGGAACGCACCGAGTAAATAGAGATGTTTATTGATATTGGTGCGTTCGCAGCCCGGGGTCCACCGTGCAGGAGTACCTGCTGCTAGCAAATGGCGGAGCTACTGTATATGGCGGTATAGACTAACTCAGTTAATTCACTGAGTAGCCGTGAAAGGAAAGCACTGTGCCCTGTTAGACTCCACAGAGGCACAGGCTAACTGCCCAAACAGAGAGCAGTCAGTGGTCACACAAACACACAAAACTCCTCGCCGGAGGAGCCAGCATTCTAGGGGCTTATTTCAGCCGGGTCCCTGAACACACATACATGTGACCACACTGGCGCAAAGCACATAACATAACACAATACTAGCGCATGGCCATGCGGTCATGCGCAGTTTATATAGTTGCGGCACAGGAAGCTGTTTATACTGAAGTTTTTGCCCTTTCAGGACCTTCCAGAAGGACCAATGGAAAGTGCTGCAGTACCTGAGCATGTTTTGCCCTTTCAGGACCTTCCAGAAGGACCAATGGAATGTACTGCAGCACCTGAGCATGTGACCGAACATGTGGCCCTCGACCTCCAATGGGAGACCCTGCCCTGGGCATGCTCAGTGTGAGTAAACAAGGACTTAGTCCCAGAGAGGCTCGCTCGCCGCAGATCAGTGCAGGGTACCATAGGAAAGCCAGAAAAGGCAGTAGTGACCCTATGCACCGAATCAGCCCCAGCGAGACGCTGGGAGCGACGTCTCCACTGAGCAGAGCCCACTGCGGCCGATACCGAATGGGAGACCGCAGAAGACACGGATCGAGATTCCCCCTGTGCAGCAGAGGAAACTCGACTCCTAACATTACCCCCCCTAGGATCCCCTCCTCCTTGAGCCTCACTACGCTCAAAAGATGCGATAAGCAGCGGAGCCCGAATGTGCTCCACAGGCTCCCAGGTTCTATCCTCTGGGCCGTGACCCTTCCAGTCCACCAGATAAAATTTCTTGCCACGTACCACCTTGCACCCCACAATAGCATTCACCTCAAACTCATCCGTGGATGAACCTGATGTCCCAGCTGATGACTCGGAAAACCGGGACAAATTAACGGGCTTTAAGAGGGAAACGTGGAAAGTATCGGTGATACCAAGGCGTGGAGGAATAGCCAAACGGTAGACCACAGGGTTGACCTGTTCCAGAACCTTAAACGGGCCAATGTAGCGAGGAGCAAACTCAGTGGACTCAACTCGCAGCCTGATGTTACGGGCGGAGAGCCACACTAAGTCGCCAGGAGCAAAGACCGGAGCGGGGCGCCGGTGTGTATCAGTCGAAACCCTCATTCTCTCCTTGGAGGCCCGGATGGCATCCTGTGTGCGGTCCCAGATGTCACGTGCCTCCACCGCCCAGTCTGCCACCCTAGAATCGGTGGATGACACGGGCATGGGCACAGGGACACGCGGATGCTGGCCGTAATTAAGGAGAAAAGGAGTTTGACCAGTGGAATCGGCTACGGCGTTGTTCAAGGCAAATTCCGCCCAAGGTAGCAAAGATGCCCAGTCATCCTGCCTAGCAGAGACGAAATGTTGCAAATATGTCACCAGAGTCTGGTTGGTTCTCTCCACCAACCCATTCGTCTCGGGATGGTATGCAGAGGAGAGGTTTAACTCTATGCTGAGTAAACGGCAGAGCTCTCTCCAAAACCGAGATGCGAACTGGGGACCCCGATCGCTGACAATCTTATCAGGCATACCATGCAATTGGAAAACGTGTTTAATGAACTACACCGCCAAGGCCCGTGCTGAGGGTAACCGAGGAAGCGGCACCAAATGCACCATCTTGGAGAAATGGTCGGTGACAACCCAAATAATGGAGCAGCCACGCGACTTGGGTAGACCCACCACAAACTCCAACCCGACCATCTCCCAGGGCCTGTCTGCCACCAGTAGAGGGTAAAGCAACCCAGCAGGCCGTTGCCGAGGAGACCGATTCTGGGCGCAAGAAACGCACGCCTGAATATAGTCCTTGACATCTCGGGCCATATGCGGCCACCAGTATGTTCTCGCCAGAAGCTCAGATGTCCTCTTGGTCCCAAAATGCCCACCCACTCTGGAGGAGTGAGCCCAAGAGAGAACCTCCGGTCGCAAGTTAGCTGGTACGAAAGTCTTGCCCGGGGGCACAGACTCTAGCGAAACCGGAGCTACAGTTCTCAGGCTCTCAGAAGGGACAATAAGCCGAGGCTCATCCTCCTCCGATGACACCACGAAGCGGGAGAGAGCGTCAGCACGAACGTTCTTCTCCCCGGAGAGGAAATGGAGAGTAAAATGGAACCGGGAGAAGAACAGGGACCATCTAGCCTGGCGAGAATTCAGCCGCTGGGCCGTTTGCAGATACACCAAGTTCTTGTGGTCAGTGAAGACTTGTAAGGGAAAGCGAGCTCCCTCCAAGAGATGTCTCCACTCCGAAAAAGCCAACTTCATGGCCAGCAACTCCTGTCCCCGATGGAATAATTCCTCTCCGCTGGTGTGAAGGTCTTGGAGAAGAAGAAGCAAAGATGCTTCCGACCTTGAGCATCCTTTTGGAAAAGGACTGCTCCAGCACCAACGGATGAGGCATCCACCTCCAAGATAAATGGCTTATCAACATCGGGGCGATGTAGGATGGGAGCACTAGCGAAGTGTGACTTGATCGAGAGAAAGGCTTTGGAGACCTCCTCTGACCACAACTTGGGATTTGCTCCCTTCTTGGTGAGGGCAACCAAGGGAGCTACCAAAGTTGAGAAGTGTGGAATGAACTGGCGATAGTAATTAATGAACCCCATAAAGCGCTGCACTGCTTTAAGAGAATGGGGTTCCTGCCAGTTCATTACAGCCTGTAGCTTGGCAGGATCCATAGCCAAACCCTGGGCAGAGATGATATAACCAAGGAAAGGCAAGGACTCCTGCTCAAACACACACTTCTCCAACTTGGCGTAGAGGGAGTTTGCCCATAAGAGGTCGAAGACTTTGCGAACATCTCTCCGATGGGAGTCAATATCTGGAGAGAAGATGAGAATATCATCCAGATAGACTACGACCGAGGTGGTGAGCATATCCCGGAAGATGTCGTTCACAAAGTCTTGGAAAACGGCTGGGGCATTACAGAGCCCGAAGGGCATCACCAGATATTCATAGTGCCCATCCCTGGTGTTAAAAGCCGTCTTCCATTCATCCCCCTCACGGATGCGAATCAGGTTGTAAGCACCCCGCAGATCTAACTTTGTAAATACCCTCGCTCCCCGTAGCCTATCAAACAGCTCAGATATCAGGGGTAGTGGGTACTTGTTCTTAACGGTGATGGCGTTAAGACCCCTGTAGTCTATGCATGGACGTAAGTCTCCAGTCTTCTTCTGTACGAAGAAGAACCCTGCCCCTGCCGGTGACAGTGACTTCCTAATGAATCCTCTTGCCAGATTCTCTTGGATGTACTGGGACATTGCCTCCGTCTCCGGGAGAGATAACGGATAGACTCGACCCCGAGGAGGCTCAGCACCAGGCAAGAGGTCAATAGGACAGTCATAGGGGCGGTGAGGCGGACGGGTCTCCGCAGCTCTTTTGGAGAACACGTCTGCATAGGGCCAATAGTGCTTGGGGAGAGAGGAAAGATCTGCGGGTACCTGTGTAGTAGCAACCTGAACGCACTCCCTCAGACATCTACCCTCGCAGGATTTACTCCATCCCAAAATTCTCCCAGAGGACCACTCAATAAGAGGAGAATGGTAGCGAAGCCATGGTATCCCCAACAGGACCTCATCAATTCCCTCAGGAATGACTAATAGGGAGATTATCTCCTGATGTGATGGAGACACAGATAGCGTGAAAGGAATTGTTTGGTGGGTAATCTGTGAAGGTAGTGTTGACCCATTTACCACTCGAACGGTTACTGACTTGGCGAGCATCACCAAGGGTATTGCGTGACGCTGGGCAAAAGCGGAAGACATAAAGTTACCCTCTGCCCCAGAATCCACGCATAGCTCGACCATAAGAGTGGATGGGCCTATGGTAATTGTCCCCTTGAAGGACAACTTTGAGGCAAACGTCGCCGTGTCTAGTGTAGCTCCTCCAACTGCCACTAGACGCTGACGTTTCCCCGACCGCTGAGGACCCTTTGAGGCAAGGTGTCCTGACTGCTGGCAAACATGACGGACCATATGTGCACGGGCAGACTGAGACTTGGATCCCGCTCGTGTCACCTCTAAGGCCTCATGTGACTCGGATGCCTGGACTGGAGATTCCAAAGGTTTGGCGAAGGTGGGAGCCAGCCGAAACCTCTGCCTACACTGGGCTCGCTCCAACCTCCGCTCGTTAAAACGGAGGTCAATATGAGTAGAGACAGTTATTAACTCCTCCAGTGTGGCAGGAATCTCCCTAGTGGCCAGAGCGTCCTTAATGTGGTCAGCCAGGCCCCTCCAAAATATGGGGATAAGGGCTTTATCCGACCACTCCAGCTCGGAAGCTAAAGTATGGAAGCGGACGGAAAAATGGCTGACCAAGGACTCACCCTAAGTTAATGCCAGTAGTTGGAGTGCTGTGTCATGGGTGACTTGAGGTCCTAAAAAGACCTTTTTCAGAGTGCTAAGGAACAACGGAGCACTCTGCACCACATGATCACCACGCTCCCACAGCGGCGTAGCCCACTCCAACGCCCTGTCCGACAAAAGAGACACAATAAATCCCACCTTAGCCCGCTCTGTAGGAAAACGTGCAGCCAGGAGCTCGAGGTGAATAGAGCACTGAATCACGAATCCCCTACAAGTTTTGCTATTTCCAGAAAATTTTTCTGGCAGCGGGAGGCGAGATAACGTCGGAACAGGGGTGGCAGTGGACAAGGTTGCTGCAGCCACGCTAGCAGCCTGTACAGCAACTGCGGTAACATCCACAGCTGAGGTTGAGCTCTCGAGAGCCGCCAACCTACCCTCCAGCTGCTGGATATACCGCAAAGATTGCTGAATGTCCGCCATTTACTAGCCAGACCCTGGCGCTAGTATTCTGTTAGGGCTAGCGGAACGCACCGAGTAAATAGAGATGTTTATTGATATTGGTGCGTTCGCAGCCCGGGGTCCACCGTGCAGGAGTACCTGCTGCTAGCAAATGGCGGAGCTACTGTATATGGCGGTATAGACTAACTCAGTTAATTCACTGAGTAGCCGTGAAAGGAAAGCACTGTGCCCTGTTAGACTCCACAGAGGCACAGGCTAACTGCCCAAACAGAGAGCAGTCAGTGGTCACACAAACACACAAAACTCCTCGCCGGAGGAGCCAGCATTCTAGGGGCTTATTTCAGCCGGGTCCCTGAATACACTCAGACTCAATCTCCTCGCCGGAGGAGCCAGCATTCTAGGGGCTTATTTCAGCCGGGTCCCTGAACACACATACATGTGACCACACTGGCGCAAAGCACATAACATAACACAATACTAGCGCATGGCCATGCGGTCATGCGCAGTTTATATAGTTGCGGCACAGGAAGCTGTTTATACTGAAGTTTTTGCCCTTTCAGGACCTTCCAGAAGGACCAATGGAAAGTGCTGCAGTACCTGAGCATGTTTTGCCCTTTCAGGACCTTCCAGAAGGACCAATGGAATGTACTGCAGCACCTGAGCATGTGACCGAACATGTGGCCCTCGACCTCCAATGGGAGACCCTGCCCTGGGCATGCTCAGTGTGAGTAAACAAGGACTTAGTCCCAGAGAGGCTCGCTCGCCGCAGATCAGTGCAGGGTACCATAGGAAAGCCAGAAAAGGCAGTAGTGACCCTATGCACCGAATCAGCCCCAGCGAGACGCTGGGAGCGACGTCTCCACTGAGCAGAGCCCACTGCGGCCGATACCGAATGGGAGACCGCAGAAGACACGGATCGAGATTCCCCCTGTGCAGCAGAGGAAACTCGACTCCTAACATTACCCCCCCTAGGATCCCCT
The DNA here is from genome assembly GCF_032444005.1 of Ranitomeya imitator. Lineage (NCBI taxonomy): Eukaryota > Metazoa > Chordata > Amphibia > Anura > Dendrobatidae > Ranitomeya > Ranitomeya imitator. The sequence continues at coordinate 649,711,399 of NC_091282.1, read as the reverse complement.
CCTCCTTGAGCCTCACTACGCTCAAAAGATGCGATAAGCAGCGGAGCCCGAATGTGCTCCACAGGCTCCCAGGTTCTATCCTCTGGGCCGTGACCCTTCCAGTCCACCAGATAAAATTTCTTGCCACGTTCCACCTTGCACCCCACAATAACATTCACCTCAAACTCATCCGTGGATGAACCTGATGTCCCAGCAGATGACTCGGAAAACCGGGACAAATTAACGGGCTTTAAGAGGGAAACGTGGAAAGTATCGGTGATACCAAGGCGTGGAGGAATAGCCAAACGGTAGACCACAGGGTTGACCTGTTCCAGAACCTTAAACGGGCCAATGTAGCGAGGAGCAAACTTAGTGGACTCAACTCGCAGCCTGATGTTACGGGCGGAGAGCCACACTAAGTCGCCAGGAGCAAAGACCGGAGCGGGGCGCCGGTGTGTATCAGTCGAAACCCTCATTCTCTCCTTGGAGGCCCGGATGGCATCCTGTGTGCGGTCCCAGATGTCACGTGCCTCCACCGCCCAGTCTGCCACCCTAGAATCGGTGGATGACACGGGCATGGGCACAGGGACACGCGGATGCTGGCCGTAATTAAGGAGAAAAGGAGTTTGACCAGTGGAATCGGCTACGGCGTTGTTCAAGGCAAATTCCGCCCAAGGTAGCAAAGATGCCCAGTCATCCTGCCTAGCAGAGACGAAATGTTACAAATATGTCACCAGAGTCTGGTTGGTTCTCTCCACCAACCCATTCGTCTCGGGATGGTATGCAGAGGAGAGGTTTAACTCTATGCTGAGTAAACGGCAGAGCTCTCTCCAAAACCGAGATGCGAACTGGGGACCCCGATCGCTGACAATCTTATCAGGCATACCATGCAATTGGAAAACGTGTTTAATGAACTACACCGCCAAGGCCCGTGCTGAGGGTAACCGAGGAAGCGGCACCAAATGCACCATCTTGGAGAAATGGTCGGTGACAACCCAAATAATGGAGCAGCCACGCGACTTGGGTAGACCCACCACAAACTCCAACCCGACCATCTCCCAGGGCCTGTCTGCCACCAGTAGAGGGTAAAGCAACCCAGCAGGCCGTTGCCGAGGAGACCGATTCTGGGCGCAAGAAACGCACGCCTGAATATAGTCCTTGACATCTCGGGCCATATGCGGCCACCAGTATGTTCTCGCCAGAAGCTCAGATGTCCTCTTGGTCCCAAAATGCCCACCCACTCTGGAGGAGTGAGCCCAAGAGAGAACCTCCGGTCGCAAGTTAGCTGGTACGAAAGTCTTGCCCGGGGGCACAGACTCTAGCGAAACCGGAGCTACAGTTCTCAGGCTCTCAGAAGGGACAATAAGCCGAGGCTCATCCTCCTCCGATGACACCACGAAGCGGGAGAGAGCGTCAGCACGAACGTTCTTCTCCCCGGAGAGGAAATGGAGAGTAAAATGGAACCGGGAGAAGAACAGGGACCATCTAGCCTGGCGAGAATTCAGCCGCTGGGCCGTTTGCAGATACACCAAGTTCTTGTGGTCAGTGAAGACTTGTAAGGGAAAGCGAGCTCCCTCCAAGAGATGTCTCCACTCCGAAAAAGCCAACTTCGTGGCCAGCAACTCCTGTCCCCGATGGAATAATTCCTCTCCGCTGGTGTGAAGGTCTTGGAGAAGAAGAAGCAAAGATGCTTCCGACCTTGAGCATCCTTTTGGAAAAGGACTGCTCCAGCACCAACGGATGAGGCATCCACCTCCAAGATAAATGGCTTATCAACATCGGGGCGATGTAGGATGGGAGCACTAGCGAAGTGTGACTTGATCGAGAGAAAGGCTTTGGAGACCTCCTCTGACCACAACTTGGGATTTGCTCCCTTCTTGGTGAGGGCAACCAAGGGAGCTACCAAAGTTGAGAAGTGTGGAATGAACTGGCGATAGTAATTAATGAACCCCATAAAGCGCTGCACTGCTTTAAGAGAATGGGGTTCCTGCCAGTTCATTACAGCCTGTAGCTTGGCAGGATCCATAGCCAAACCCTGGGCAGAGATGATATAACCAAGGAAAGGCAAGGACTCCTGCTCAAACACACACTTCTCCAACTTGGCGTAGAGGGAGTTTGCCCATAAGAGGTCGAAGACTTTGCGAACATCTCTCCGATGGGAGTCAATATCTGGAGAGAAGATGAGAATATCATCCAGATAGACTACGACCGAGGTGGTGAGCATATCCCGGAAGATGTCGTTCACAAAGTCTTGGAAAACGGCTGGGGCATTACAGAGCCCGAAGGGCATCACCAGATATTCATAGTGCCCATCCCTGGTGTTAAAAGCCGTCTTCCATTCATCCCCCTCACGGATGCGAATCAGGTTGTAAGCACCCCGCAGATCTAACTTTGTAAATACCCTCGCTCCCCGTAGCCTATCAAACAGCTCAGATATCAGGGGTAGTGGGTACTTGTTCTTAACGGTGATGGCGTTAAGACCCCTGTAGTCTATGCATGGACGTAAGTCTCCAGTCTTCTTCTGTACGAAGAAGAACCCTGCCCCTGCCGGTGACAGTGACTTCCTAATGAATCCTCTTGCCAGATTCTCTTGGATGTACTGGGACATTGCCTCCGTCTCCGGGAGAGATAACGGATAGACTCGACCCCGAGGAGGCTCAGCACCAGGCAAGAGGTCAATAGGACAGTCATAGGGGCGGTGAGGCGGACGGGTCTCCGCAGCTCTTTTGGAGAACACGTCTGCATAGGGCCAATAGTGCTTGGGGAGAGAGGAAAGATCTGCGGGTACCTGTGTAGTAGCAACCTGAACGCACTCCCTCAGACATCTACCCTCGCAGGATTTACTCCATCCCAAAATTCTCCCAGAGGACCACTCAATAAGAGGAGAATGGTAGCGAAGCCATGGTATCCCCAACAGGACCTCATCAATTCCCTCAGGAATGACTAATAGGGAGATTATCTCCTGATGTGATGGAGACACAGATAGCGTGAAAGGAATTGTTTGGTGGGTAATCTGTGAAGGTAGTGTTGACCCATTTACCACTCGAACGGTTACTGACTTGGCGAGCATCACCAAGGGTATTGCGTGACGCTGGGCAAAAGCGGAAGACATAAAGTTACCCTCTGCCCCAGAATCCACGCATAGCTCGACCATAAGAGTGGATGGGCCTATGGTAATTGTCCCCTTGAAGGACAACTTTGAGGCAAACGTCGCCGTGTCTAGTGTAGCTCCTCCAACTGCCACTAGACGCTGACGTTTCCCCGACCGCTGAGGACCCTTGGAGGCAAGGTGTCCTGACTGCTGGCAAACATGACGGACCTTATGTGCACGGGCAGACTGAGACTTGGATCCCGCTCGTGTCACCTCTAAGGCCTCATGTGACTCGGATGCCTGGACTGGAGATTCCAAAGGTTTGGCGAAGGTGGGAGCCAGCCGAAACCTCTGCCTACACTGGGCTCGCTCCAACCTCCGCTCGTTAAAACGGAGGTCAATATGAGTAGAGACAGTTATTAACTCCTCCAGTGTGGCAGGAATCTCCCTAGTGGCCAGAGCGTCCTTAATGTGGTCAGCCAGGCCCCTCCAAAATATGGGGATAAGGGCTTTATCCGACCACTCCAGCTCGGAAGCTAAAGTATGGAAGCGGACGGAAAAATGGCTGACCAAGGACTCACCCTGAGTTAATGCCAGTAGTTGGAGTGCTGTGTCATGGGTGACTTGAGGTCCTAAAAAGACCTTTTTCAGAGTGCTAAGGAACAACGGAGCACTCTGTACCACATGATCACCACGCTCCCACAGCGGCGTAGCCCACTCCAACGCCCTGTCCGACAAAAGAGACACAATAAATCCCACCTTAGCCCGCTCTGTAGGAAAACGTGCAGCCAGGAGCTCGAGGTGAATAGAGCACTGAATCACGAATCCCCTACAAGTTTTGCTATTTCCAGAAAATTTTTCTGGCAGCGGGAGGCGAGATAACGTCGGAACAGGGGTGGCAGTGGACAAGGTTGCTGCAGCCACGCTAGCAGCCTGTACAGCAACTGCGGTAACATCCACAGCTGAGGTTGAGCTCTCGAGAGCCGCCAACCTACCCTCCAGCTGCTGGATATACCGCAAAGATTGCTGAATGTCCGCCATTTACTAGCCAGACCCTGGCGCTAGTATTCTGTTAGGGCTAGCGGAACGCACCGAGTAAATAGAGATGTTTATTGATATTGGTGCGTTCGCAGCCCGGGGTCCACCGTGCAGGAGTACCTGCTGCTAGCAAATGGCGGAGCTACTGTATATGGCGGTATAGACTAACTCAGTTAATTCACTGAGTAGCCGTGAAAGGAAAGCACTGTGCCCTGTTAGACTCCACAGAGGCACAGGCTAACTGCCCAAACAGAGAGCAGTCAGTGGTCACACAAACACACAAAACTCCTCGCCGGAGGAGCCAGCATTCTAGGGGCTTATTTCAGCCGGGTCCCTGAATACACTCAGACTCAATCTCCTCGCCGGAGGAGCCAGCATTCTAGGGGCTTATTTCAGCCGGGTCCCTGAACACACATACATGTGACCACACTGGCGCAAAGCACATAACATAAGACAATACTAGCGCATGGCCGTGCGGTCATGCGCAGTTTATATAGTTGCGGCACAGGAAGCTGCTACTGAAGTTTTTGCCCTTTCAGGACCTTCCAGAAGGACCAATGGAAAGTGCTGCAGTACCTGAGCATGTTTTGCCCTTTCAGGACCTTCCAGAAGGACCAATGGAATGTACTGCAGCACCTGAGCATGTGACCGAACATGTGGCCCTCGACCTCCAATGGGAGACCCTGCCCTGGGCATGCTCAGTGTGAGTAAACAAGGACTTAGTCCCAGAGAGGCTCGCTCGCCGCAGATCAGTGCAGGGTACCATAGGAAAGCCAGAAAAGGCAGTAGTGACCCTATGCACCGAATCAGCCCCAGCGAGACGCTGGGAGCGACGTCTCCGCTGAGCAGAGCCCACTGTGGCCGATACCGCATGGGAGACCACAGCACACACGGATCGAGATTCCCCCTGTGCAGCAGAGGAAACTCGACTCCTAACATTAATATTGACATTTGTGCTTGAGTGACAGTCCTGCGTGTGTGGCATCTCTGTGATTTGGTGCCACAGAAAACAGAGTGTGTAACATTGTGCCTGATTTTCCTTCCTTTCCTTCCTTCTCACCAACCTGTAAAGGGATATTGAAATCATACTGAAGTTATAGCTCACCGTGTAAGTTGTTTGACAGCAACAAATAAAGTTACTTTGGTTAAGTTTTTAAAACAATGAGGAAGTCTGGTGCAAGAGGTCGTGGCCGTGGGCGTTCATTGTCAGCTGGTAATGATGGTAGTGGTAGTAGAGCATCAGGTGGTCGTGGGAAAAAATTTTTTCCAGCTAAGTCTGGAGCTGTGGAGCCAGGTTCGTCGTCTGACTACACAAGGCCTCGAACGCTCTCTTTTCTGGGAGTAGGAAAACCGCTTTTAAAGCCGGAGCAGCAACAGCAAGTTTTGGCTTACATTGCAGACTCAGCCTCTAGCTCTTTTGCCTCCTCTTCTGAAACTGGTAAATGTAAAAGCAGTGCATTGCTTGTGGATGTTCACGGTCAGGGACAAGTCGCTTCCTTGTCCTCTTCAGCAAAAACAACAACAAGAGAGAAGGATGCAGCAGGCGACACAACGGGTTACTCCATGGAGTTCTTTACACATACCGTCCCTGGCTTAGAAAGTGAAACACTTAACAGGCCATGCCCATTACAAGTAGATTCTGACATGGAGTGCACTGATGCACAGCCACAGCCAGACTACTATGCTGGTCCTTTGACTCAGACCACAACATTGCCCTCTCAGGGTACTGATCCACAATCAGACCCTGATGAGACTATGTTGCCCCGTCACAAACGCTATACCACCGACCGACATGGTGACACAGACAAAGTTGCACATGAGCTAGAAGAGGAGGTAATAGATGACCCAGTTGTTGACCCAGATTGGCAGCCATTGGGGGAACAGGGTGCAGGCGGCAGTAGTTCAGAAGCGGAGGTGGAGGAGGGGCCGCAGCAGGCATCAACATCGCAACAGGTTCCATCTGCCTGGCCCGTATCTGGCCCAAAACGCGTGGCAAAGCCAAAACCTGTTGGAGGACAGTGTGGCCATCCGGCTAAAGCTCAGTCTGCAATGGCTGAAAAGGGATCCGAGGCTCGATAGAGTGCAGTCTGGCATTTTTCAACATCCAATTGATCCGCACAAGTCATCTGTCAAAAATGTTCAACTAGCTTAAGCAGAGGTCAGAATCTGAAAAGTCTCAATACAAGTTGCATGCATAGACATTTAACCACCATGCATTTGCAAGCCTGGACTAACTACCAAACGTCCCTTAAGGTTGTAGCACCCTCGGCCAATGAAGCTAGTCAGCAACGCAACATCCCTTCCGTCACTGCAAGGCCACCATTTTCCGCACCACCGGCAGTATTTGTGCAGGTTTCTTTGCCAGCCAAAAGCAGTCAGGGTCACGGAATCACCAGTTTTGTAGGAGGAAATATTGCATCTAGGGCACCGGCGGAAACAATACCGTCTCCAACCGTCTCTCAGTCTGCCATGTCCACCGGCACACCCGCAAGTTCCACGATCTCCAGCTCTCCAGTCCAGCTCACCCTACATGAGACTCTGGTTAGAAAAAGGAAGTACGTAGCCTCGCATCCGCGTACACAGGGTTTGAACGCCCACATAGCTAGACTAATCTCGTTAGAGATGATGCCCTACCGGTTAGTTGAAAGCGAAGCTTTCAAAGCCCTGATGGAGTACGCTGAACCACGCTACGAGCTACCCAGTCGACACTTTTTTTCCAGAAAAGCCATCCCAGCCCTGCACCAGCATGTTAAACAGCGCATCGTCCATGCACTCAGGCAATCTGTGAGTACAAAGGTGCACCTGACTACAGATGCATGGACCAGTAGGCATGGCCAGGGACGTTACGTGTCCATCACGGCACACTGGGTGAATGTGGTGGATGCAGGGTCCACAGGGGACATCAATTTCGGAACAGTTGTGCCTAGCCCACGGTCTAGGAAACAGTTGGCTGTAGGCATTCGAACCCCCTCCTCCTCCTCCTCCTCCTCCTGCAGAAGCGACAGCTCTTCCACAGACCGCAGTCGGCCAACCACTCCATCGGCAGCTGACACTGTTGCACACCAGTTGTCCCATTATGGGCCAGCTACTGGCGTCAGCAGGCTGTATTGGCTATGAAGTGTTTGGGCGACAACAGACACATCGCAGAAGTTCTGTCTGAGTTCTTGCAACAAGAAACGCAGTCGTGGCTGGGCACAGCAGATCTTGAGGCAGGCAAGGTAGTGAGTGATAACGGAAGGAATTTCATGGCTGCCATCTCCCTTTCCCAACTGAAACACATTCCTTGCCTGGCTCACACCTTAAACCTGGTGGTGCAGTGCTTATTGAAAACTTATCCTGGGTTCTCCGACCTGCTCCTCAAAGTGCGTGGACTTTGCTCACATATCCGACGTTCGCCTGTACACTCCAGCCGTATGCAGACCTATCAGCGGTCTTTGAACCTTCCCCAGCATCGCCTAATCATAGACGTTGCAACAAGGTGGAACTCAACACTGCACATGCTTCAGAGACTGTGCCAACAGAGGCAGGCTGTTATGTTTTTGTGGGAGGATACACATACACGGGCAGGCAGTAGGATGGCAGACATGGAGTTGTCAGGTGTGCAGTGGTCGAAGATACAAGACATGTGTCAAGTCCTTCAGTGTTTTGAGGAATGCACACGGCTGGTTAGTGCAGACAACGCCATAATAAGCATGAGCATCCCCCTAATGTGTCTGCTGATGCAAAGTTTGACGCACATAAAGGATCAGGCGTCTGCACTGTTATGGCTGGCAATCAGGCAACACAGCGTGCAGTAATCAGCGCACATACAGAGATCTGGCAATAACCAAAAACAATAGGACGAGCTCTGAGACGTGGAATCTCTGTAGACTGCAGTACCTGATCTATCCTCACACAACTATAAGCAGCAGTGGATTGCGCCTATCACTACCTATGCAACTCGGCACTGCCTGAGGAGCTGACTAGCCTGAAGATAGAAATACAAGCCTGACTTACCTCAGAGAAATACCCCAAAGGAATAGGCAGCCCCCCACATATAATGACTGTTAGCAAGATGAAAAGACAAACATAGGAATGAAATAGATTCAGCAAAGTGAGGCCCGATATTCTAGACAGAGCGAGGATAGCAAAGAGAACTATGCAGTCTACAAAAAACCCTAAAACGAAAACCACGCAAAGGGGCAAAAAGACCCACCGTGCCGAACTAACAGCACGGCGGTGCACCCCTTTGCTTCTCAGAGCCTCCAGCAAAAGTTAATAGCAAGCTGGACAGAAAAAACAGAAAACAAACTAGAAGCACTTATCTAGCAGAGCAGCAGGCCCAAGGAAAGATGCAGTAGCTCAGATCCAACACTGGAACATTGACAAGGAGCAAGGAAGACAGACTCAGGTGGAGCTAAATAGCAAGGCAGCCAACGAGCTCACCAAAACACCTGAGGGAGGAAGCCCAGAGACTGCAATACCACTTGTGACCACCGAAGTGAACTCAGCCACAGAATTCACAACACTGCACCAGAGGAAGAGGAAAGCCTTGATGACAGTCTGCCATTGTCTGGTCAGGGCAGTGTACAGGACGAGGTAGCGGGCGAAGAGGAGGTGGAGGACGAGGAGGATGATGGGGATGAGTATATTTTTAATGAGGAAGCTTTCCCGGGGGCACTGGAAATTGGTTGCGTGTCAAGGCCGGGTTCTGGTTTTTTGAGGGACACAAGTGACGTAGATTTGCCTGAAACTGCCCCTCAACCAATCACAACCGCAGATTTGACAACTGGAACTTTGGCCCACATGGCGGATTATGCCTTACGTATCCTCAAAAGGGACACACGCATTACTAAAATGATGAACGATGACGATTACTGATTGGCCTGCCTCCTTGATCCACGCTATAAAGGCAAATTGCAAAATATTATGCCACATGAGAACTTGGAACTAATATTAGCAACCAAACAATCAACTCTTGTTGACCGTTTGCTTCAGGCATTCCAAGCACACAGCGCATGAGATCGTTCTCACACGAGCTCCAGGGGGCAGCAGACCAGGAGTGTTAGGGGTACACACATCAGAAGTGGCGTTGGACAGAGGGGTTTTCTGACCAGGTTGTGGAGTGATTTTGCTATGACCGCAGACAGGACAGGTACTGCTGCATCAATTGAAAGTGACAGGAGACAACATTTGTCCAGTATGGTTACTAACTATTTTTCATCCCTTATCGATGTTCTCCCTCAACCGTCATTCCCATTTGATTACTGGGCATCAAAATTAGACACCTGGCCAGAATTGGCAGAATATGCATTGCAGGAGCTGGCTTGCCCGGCAGCTAGTGTCCTATCAGAAAGAGTATTCAGTGCTGCAGGTTCAATATTAACCGAAAAAAGGACTCGTCTGGCTACCCAAATTTTGATGATCTAACATTCATTAAAATGAACCTCAACTGGATTTCGAATTCTTTTGCCCCACCTTGCCCGGCAGACACCTAGCTTTCCTATGAAAAGCTCTTGCCTGTGGACTACTGTGAATTACTTTTCTAATGTCTAATTTGCTGCAGCTGATTGTCCATCATACGACATGTTTACACCTCCCTAAATGGCCAAACTCCCCACACGGGGCCGTGGTATCGCGACTTGGCGCAAGCACCCGTGAGAGTGCTGTTTGTCTGAAGAGGTGGGTGTGCCCGCTTTTGGTCGACGGCATTGCCACTGGGTCCCTCATAGTACAATAAAGTGTCTCTGGCGGTGGTGGTGCGCACGCAATGTCAGACACACTGTTGTAACATGAGGGGCCCTGGGCCTGTACCGCCGGCCACAAGAGAGTTCACCCACCCCCAGGTCAAACATTGCTCTACCACTTCCACAGTTATCTCTCACACTTCCACCAATGTTTAGTCTATGCGCTGACATCCTTCCATTCCTGCCACTGACAATACCATTGTGTTGACATGTATGATGGTACTTAACATAGTCAGGGGCAGTGTCCTCTATTTACCACAGTAAATACTTTGCGCAAAATTAGTAGGTCTGAAACTACGCAGAGGATCCCACCCCTGAACCTAATGATTGCACCCTTTAGTGTTTTCGTTTTGTTTTAATGCGAGACATTCACAATTATTTATTGTTTTGGACTACTAACTGGCAGACACTCATTACAATCGGCCTCCGCTGATCAGACCACTGCTGCCAGTGTACCCCTGGAACCAATTTTAAATTCTCTACAGCCAGCCCATTTTATTATGTTAGGCCTTCGAAGCCTGTCTGCGGTCCCTCCTTCCACTAGGCCTCCACTGACCTGTCTCCTGCTGCCCGTGTACCCCTGGAACCAATTTTAAATTGCCTACAGCCAGCCCATTTTATTATGTTAGGCCTTCAAAGCCTGTCTGCGGCCCGTTCTTTCTACTACTACTACACTGACCAGTGTACTGCTGCCCATGTACCCCTAGAACGAATTTTAAATTTCCTACAGCCAGCCCATTTTATTATGTTAGGCCTTCGAAGCCTGTCTGCTGTCCCTCCTTCCACTAGGCCTCCACTGACCTGTCTACTGCTGCCCGTGTACCCCTGGAAACAATCATAAATTGCCTACAGCCAGCCCATTTTATTATGTTAGGCCTTCGAAGCCTGTCTGCGGCCCGTTCTTTCAACTACTATTACACTGACCTGTCTACTGCTGCCCGTGTACTACTGGAACCAATTTTAAATTGCCTACAGCCAGCCCATTTTATTATGTTAGGCCTTCGAAGCCTGTCTGCGGCCCGTTCTTTCTACTACTACTACACTGACCAGTGTACTGCTGCCCATGTACCCCTAGAACGAATTTTAAATTTCCTACAGCCAGCCCATTTTATTATGCTAGGCCTTCGAAGCCTGTCTGCTGTCCCTCCTTCCACTAGGCCTCCACTGACCTGTCTACTGCTGCCCGTGTACCCCTGGAAACAATCATAAATTGCCTACAGCCAGCCCATTTTATTATGTTAGGCCTTCGAAGCCTGTCTGCGGCCCGTTCCTTCAACTACTACTACACTGACCTGTCTACTGCTGCCCGTGTACTCCTGGAACCAATTTTAAATTGCCTACAGCCAGCCCATTTTATTATGTTAGGCCTTCGAAGCCTGTCTGCTGTCCCTCCTTCCACTAGGCCTCCACTGACCTGTCTACTGCTGCCCGTGTATCCCTGGAAACAATCATAAATTGCCTACAGCCAGCCCATTTTATTATGTTAGGCCTTTGAAGCCTGTCTGCGGCCCGTTCTTTCTACTACTACTACACTGACCAGTGTACTGCTGCCCGTGTACCCCTAGAACGAATTTTAAATTTCCTACAGCCAGCCCATTTTATTATGTTAGGCCTTCGAAGCCTGTCTGCTGTCCCTCCTTCCACTAGGCCTCCACTGACCTGTCTACTGCTATCTGTGTACCCCTGGAAACAATCATAAATTGCCTACAGCCAGCCCATTTTATTATGTTAGGCCTTCGAAGCCTGTCTGCGGCCCGTTCCTTCAACTACTACTACACTGACCTGTCTACTGCTGCCCGTGTACTCCTGGAACCAATTTTAAATTGCCTACAGCCAGCCCATTTTATTATGTTAGGCCTTCGAAGCCTGTCTGCGGCCCGTTCTTTCTACTACTACTACACTGAGCAGTGTACTGCTGCCCGTGTACCCCTAGAACGAATTTTAAATTTCCTACAGCCAGCCCATTTTATTATGTTGGGCCTTCGAAGCCTGTCTGCTGTCCCTCCTTCCACTAGGCCTCCACTGACCTGTCTACGGCTGCCCGTGTACCCCTGGAAACAATCATAAATTGCCTACAGCCAGCCCATTTTTTTATGTTAGGCCTTCGAAGCCTGTCTGCGGCCCGTTTTTTTTACTACTCCTACACTGACCAGACCACTGCTGCCCGTGTACCACTGGAACCTATTTTTTATTGCATAGAGCATCCTTTTTTTAATAGTAGGCGTACAAAGTCTGTCTGCGGTCCACTATTGAAATTGTCCTCCACTGCCCAGAGCAATGCTGCCTGTGTACCCCTGTAACCTTTTTTAAGCTGCAGTGAGCCACATTTTTGGTTTAAGGCCTACTACCTGTGTCTGTCTGCGCCACTCAATTCAGCTGTGTTCCTTTTAAGAAAGCTGAGCATCAATAGTCTTGTTTTCAGCCTCTAGGAATTTTAAAACTGCATTGGGGGTACAACTTTGGTAGGGCCTACTAACGGTGTCTGCCGCCCCAAGGTGTGCCCCAGGTTTCGTCCACATTGCTTCGATCTTCCTACTCTCGTTTAGTAGTTGTTGGAAACTACACTGCATTAGGCCTACAAATTGGGTATGGGGTGTAGAGAGATGGTGTGTTACACTCCAAGGTGTTCCCCAGGTTTCCTCGCCATTGCTTCGATCTTCTGGCTCTCGTTTAGTAGTTGTTGGAAACTACACTGCATTAGGCCTACAAATTGGGTATGGGGTGTAGAGACGGTGTCTTCCACTCCAAGGTGTTCCCCAGGTTTCCTCTCCATTGCTTCGATCTTCTGGCTCTCGTTTAGTAGTTGTTGGAAACTACACTGCATTAGGCCTACAAATTGGGTATGGGGTGTAGAGACGGTGTCTTCCACTCCAAGGTGTTCTCCAGGTTGCCTTTCCTGAGCTTCTATCTTCAGGCTCTCGTTTAGTAGTTGTTGGAAACTACACTGCATTAGGCCTACAAATTGGGTATGGGGTGTAGAGACGGTGTCTTCCACTCCAAGGTGTTCTCCAGGTTGACTTTCCTGAGCTTCTATCTTCAGGCTCTCGTTTAGTAGTTGTTGGAAACTACACTGCATTAGGTCTACAAATTGGGTATGGGGTGTAGAGACGGTGTCTTCCACTCCAAGGTGTTCCCCAGGTTTCCTCTCCATTGCTTCGATCTTCTGGCTCTCGTTTAGTAGTTGTTGGAAACTACACTGCATTAGGCCTACAAATTGGGTATGGGGTGTAGAGAGATGGTGTGTTACACTCCAAGGTGTTCCCCAGGTTTCTTTGCCATTGCTTCGATCTTCTGGCTCTCGTTTAGTAGTTGTTGGAAACTACACTGCATTAGGCCTACAAATTGGGTATGGGGTGTAGAGACGGTGTCTTCCACTCCAAGGTGTTCCCCAGGTTTCCTCTCCATTGCTTCGGTCTTCTGGCTCTCATTTAGTAGTTGTTGGAAACTACACTGCATTAGGCCTACAAATTGGGTATGGGGTGTAGAGAGATGGTGTGTTACACTCCAAGGTGTTCCCCAGGTTTCCTCGCCATTGCTTCGATCTTCTGGCTCTCGTTTAGTAGTTGTTGGAAACTACACTGCATTAGGCCTACAAATTCGGTATGGGGTGTAGAGACGGTGTCTTTCACTCCAAGGTGTTCCCCAGGTTTCCTCTCCATTGCTTCGATCTTCTGGCTCTCGTTTAGTAGTTGTTGGAAACTACACTGCATTAGGCCTACAAATTGGGTATGGGGTGTAGAGACGGTGTCTTCCATTCCAAGGTGTTCTCCAGGTTGACTTTCCTGAGCTTCTATCTTCAGGCTCTCGTTTAGTAGTTGTTGGAAACTACACTGCATTAGGTCTACAAATTGGGTATGGGGTGTAGAGACGGTGTCTTCCACTCCAAGGTGTTCCCCAGGTTTCCTCTCCATTGCTTCGATCTTCTGGCTCTCGTTTAGTAGTTGTTGGAAACTACACTGCATTAGGCCTACAAATTGGGTATGGGGTGTAGAGAGATGGTGTGATACACTCCAAGGTGTTCCCCAGGTTTCTTTGCCATTGCTTCAATCTTCTGGCTCTCGTTTAGTAGTTGTTGGAAACTACACTGCATTAGGCCTACAAATTGGGTATGGGGTGTAGAGACGGTGTCTTCCACTCCAAGGTGTTCCCCAGGTTTCCTCTCCATTGCTTCGATCTTCTGGCTCTCATTTAGTAGTTGTTGGAAACTACACTGCATTAGGCCTACAAATTGGGTATGGGGTGTAGAGAGATGGTGTGTTACACTCCAAGGTGTTCCCCAGGTTTCCTCTCCATTGCTTCGATCTTCTGGCTCTCGTTTAGTAGTTGTTGGAAACTACACTGCATTAGGCCTACAAATTGGGTATGGGGTGTAGAGACGGTGTCTTCCACTCCAAGGTGTTCTCCAGGTTGCCTTTCCTGAGCTTCTATCTTCAGGCTCTCGTTTAGTAGTTGTTGGAAACTACACTGCATTAGGCCTACAAATTGGGTATGGGGTGTAGAGACGGTGTCTTCCACTCCAAGGTGTTCCCCAGGTTTCCTCTCCATTGCTTTGATCTTCTGGCTCTCGTTTAGTAGTTGTTGGAAACTGCACTGCATTAGGCCTACAAATTGGGTATGGGGTGTAGAGAGATGGTGTGTTACACTCCAAGGTGTTCCCCAGGTTTCCTCGCCATTGCTTCGATCTTAATGCTCTCATTTAGTAGTTGTTGGAAACTACACTGCATTAGGCCTACAAATTGGGTATGGGGTGTAGAGACGGTGTGTTCCACTCCAAGGTGTTCTCCAGGTTGCCTTTCCTGAGCTTCTATCTTCAGGCTCTTGTTAAATAGTGGTTAAATGGAACAACTGCATTTGGCGTACTAGTTGGTTAGGGGCCTACTAACAGTGTCTGCCGCTCCTTGCTGTTCTCCTGGTTTCCTGTCCTTAAATTCCATTTTCAGGCTCTCGTTAAGTAGTTGTTAATGTTAGACTGCATTTGGCCTACTAGTAGGGTTGGGGCCTACTATCGGTGTCTGCCACTCCTTGCTGTTCTCCTCCACTGAACAAAGCTGTGCCGCCTGTTTACTACGGTTGACAATTTTGAACTGCATTTCGACTACTTACTGATTTGGGCCTACTCTCTGTGTCAGCCTCTCATTCCAGTTGTCCTCCACTGCAATGCCCCCTGGTTAGTCCTGTGTTACCAATTTTGAACTGCATTTAGCCCACTTTATTCTTTGGGCCTATATCTGTGTTTCCTCCTCATCCTGCCCATTGCCCAGCCAGTGATAGATGAGTCTGCTGGTACATTGACCCATAACGCAAAATTCCCCGTTCACGCTACACAGCACGATTGTGACCCTGCTGAAAGTCAGGTTCCTCTTCCCGCATACCATACCACCTTACACGGGGACAAAGAGGAAGGTGCAGATGAAAGTGCAGGTTCCTTCATCAGGTGGGGGGAGGAATACTAGTTGGCGACGTCACTGGCACAGGGCCTCTCATAGTACGCAAAAGTGTTGCTGCCGGTGGGAGGCGCCCCTGCCGTGCAAACACACCGCTGTACTTTGAGGGGCCCTGTGCCAGTGCCAATGCCAACTAGTGGGCCCCCCCTGCTTGCTCAGGATCACAGCACTTGTAAAGTTTAAATACCTACCTCTCCCTGCTCCACTGCCGTGACGTGTTCCAGATTTCCTGGGCCCACTAATTGCTTGAACCAGCCCTACCCCCCACAACTTTAGCCAAATGACCCCCAATTTCAAATGCCTTCCAATTATTATAAGGTAAATTTCGATTGACAAGCGTCTGTAACAAGAATGGATGTTTTTGCCATTAAAATGGGCAGTGTAGGGGTTTTGACTTGCATTGGGTTTCGTGTTTCGGGCGATACCCGACTTTTCGCGATAATCGGCCGATTCCACTCGACTCGACTTCTAAGATAGTCGGGTTTCGCGAAACACGGATCGACTCTAAAAAGGTCAAGGTCACTCAACCCTAGTGAAGAATAACTGAAATAATAAGATAAAAAATATTATTTTAACACCTTCATAATGCAAGATGTGTATCGTTCTTAACAGATTGCCCTCATTTGCTTGCCTTTTTTCTAGGACATTATAATACATTTATGGTGCAAAGAGCCTTATATAATTGCATAGAAAGTGAGTCAATTGCATAGAAAGTCCCAACATGGGAATAATGCATGCACAAAATGGAAAAAATATGTGGTTTCTAACAAATGACACAAACGCTAACAATGTAAAAAGACTCCACCAGTCCAGCTGAGGAACATGCTCCCACAACACTTTTTTCCCTCAGAAAAATACATAGCCTCCTGATCTGATGACTTAGGGCAGGAGATACCTGAGTTGGATACTGGATACAAAAACATGCAGCAAAACACATACTGTACATAACTCGATTTAAGGGTTGTTGAACCAACCTACCAGTGAATGATAACAATTAGGCATCAATTAAGAGTTGGTTTGGTTTTACTCTTACAAATTTAAAGGCCAAGTTAAATCTTCTCTCATCTAAGACTGGCTTCATATATCCTCAGTTTATAGACTGTGTAACCTATGATGCCCAGACCAGTCACAACTCTCCACACCAAAAGCCCCCCCCCCCCCCATACAAACAGGAGGATAATTCAGCCAATCTTTTGCCAACAGCTTTTTCTCTTAAGGTACCGTCACACTGAACGATATCGTTAACGATATCGTTGCTTTTTGTGACGTAGCAACGATATCGTTAACGAAATCGTTATGTGTGACAGCGACCAACGATCAGGCCCCTGCTGGGAGATCGTTGGTCGCTGGGGAAATTCCAGCACTTTATTTTGTCGCTGGATCTCCCTCTGACAGCGCTGAATCGGTGTGTGTGACGCCGATTCAGCGATGTCTTCACTGGTAACCAGGGTAAATATCGGGTTACTAAGCGCAGGTCCGCGCTTAGGAACCCGATGTTTACCCTGGTTACCGTTGTAAATGTATTTGGTATTATTATCTTCATTTAATTTGTCTTAAATGAAAAAACACAAAAGAGAATGAAGCAAAAAGCACAACATTGATCATTTCACACAAAACTCCAAAAATGGGCAAGACAAAAGTATTGGCACCCTCAGCCTAATACTTGGTTGCACAACCTTTAGCCAAAATAACTGCGACCAACCACTTCCTGTAACCATCAATGAGTTTCTTACAATGCTCTGCTGGAATTTTAGAACATTCTTCTTTGGCAAACTTCTCCAGGTCCCTGATATTAGAAGGGTGCCTTCTCCAAACTGCCATTTTTAAATCTCTCCACAGGTGTTCTATAGGATTCAGGTCTGGACTCATTGCTGGCCACCTTAGAAGTCTCCAGTTCCTTCTCTCAAACCATTTTCTAGTGCTTTTTGAAGTGTGTTTTGGGTCATTGTCCTGCTGGAAGACCCACCCATGACCTCTGAGGGAGACCCAGCTTTCTCACACTGGGCCCTACATTATGCTGCAAAATTTGTTGGTAGTCTTCAGACTTCATAATGCCATGCACACAGTAAAGCAGTCCAGTGCCAAAGGCAGCAAAGCAACCCCAAAACATCAGGGAACCTCCGCCATGTTTGACTGTAAGGACCGTGTTCTTTTCTTTGAATGCCTCATTTTTTTCTCCTGTAAACTCTATGTTAATGCCTTTGCCCAAAAAGCTCTGCTTTTGTCTCATCTGACCAGAGAACATTCTTCCAAAACGTTTTAGGCTTTTTCAGGTAAGTTTTGGCAAACTCCAGCCTGTCTTTTTTATGTTTCGGGGTAAGAAGTGGGGTCTTCCTGGGTCTCTTACCATACAGTCCCTTTTCATTCAGATGCCGACGGACAGTACAAGTTGTACCCTCGGACTGCAGGGCAGCTTGAACTTGTTTGAATGTTAGTCGAGGTTCTTTATCCAACATCCGCACAATCTTGCGTTGAAATCTCTTGTCAATTTTTATTTTCCGTCCACATCTAGGGAGGTTAGCCACAGTGCCATGGGCTTTAAACTTCTTGATGACACTGCGCACGGTAGACACAGGAACATTCAGGTCTTTGGAGATGGACTTGTAGCCTTGAGATTGCTCATGCTTCCTCCCAATTTGGTTTCTCAAGTCGTCAGACAGGTCTTTGGTCTTCTTTCTTTTCTCCATGCTCAATGTGGTACACACAAGGACACAGGACAGAGGTTGAGTTAACTTTAATCCTTGTCAACTTGCTGCAAGTGTGATTTAGTTATTGCCAACACCTGTTAGGTGCCACAGGTAAGTTACAGGTGCTGTTAATTACACAAATTAGAGAAGCATCACATGATTTTTCCAACAGTGCCAATACTTTTGTCCACCCCTTTTTTATGTTTGGTGTGGAATTATATCCAATTTGGCTTTAGGACAATTCTTTATGTGTTTTTTCATTTAAGACAAATTAAATGAAGATAATATTACCAAATAATTTGTGTTTGCAATCATTTTCAGGAAGAAAATGAGTATTATCTGACAGAATTGCAGGGGTGTCAATACTTTTGGCCATGACTGTACATACTTACATTCCGGTGTCTGGTAATGTCCCTCGCCGTCAGCTTCCCGCACTGACTGGTGAGCGCCGGCCAGCCGTAAAGCACAGCACAGCGGTGACGTCACTGCTGTACTTTACGGCCGGCTCTCAGTCAGTGCAGGAAGCTGAAGGCGGGGGACCTGACCAGACACCGGAATGTAAATATGTAGTGTTTGTTTTTTTACATTTACAACGGTAACCAGGATAAACATCGGGTTACTAAGCACGGCCCTGCGCTTAGTAACCCGATGTTTACCCTGGTTACCCGGGGACTTCGGGATCGTTGGTCGCTGGAGAGCTGTCTGTGTGACAGCTCTCCAGCGACCAAACAGCGATGCTGCAGCGATCGACATCCTTGTTGGTATCGCTGCAGCATTGCTAAGTGTGACGGTACCTTTAACCCACCATACGCAGGAATGCTCTGTCATGTATGCTCTATGAGAGAGACACTCCCAAACTCACCTATGTCAAAGGAGAACAAAAGGATTGGCATTCCGAAATCTGACATGCCAGATCCTTCTTTTCTCCAAATTTTTCTGTCGGGGAATAGTCGGGGTGCTCTCAGACACATTAGAGCAGATTTTCTCAACTCCAGTCCTCATACCCACCTACAGGTCAAGTTTTGAGGATATCCTTAGTATTGCATAGGTGACAATTTTATCACCTGCTCAAGCATTAATTCCATCACCTATGCAATACTAAGAAAATCCAGAAAACATGACCTGTTGGAGGCTCTTGAGGACTGGAGATGAGAAACACTGCATTAGACTGTCAGATAAGCCCATTGATACTGGCAAGTTTGTCCAACATGAGTCTATTAAGCTGTTGAATTCACATTAGATATGAACCCAGCCTTTGACAAATTGTAGGAGTTACTCTCCCTTTATATGTGTAGGCTTTGGCTCAGGATATATTAAATTTGATAATGCAGGATCGCGCAAGATTGTGGCTGACAAATGGGCTCTCATAATTGGATCAAACTGTGGATTAAGTACCTCAATTTTATAAGCATAGCCTAAATAACAGTAGCACAGTTCAAAATGTATGTAATAGACATATTTAAAAAAAAAAACACTTAAAAGAATGGCACAAACCAGTAAATAGCATTTGTGAAATCACAATAGTCAATATTAATGAAACATGTTTTTTCTGCATTTAAGCCATATAAAAAGCTAAACCAAAAACAATGTGCACATACTGTATGTTCATGGCAAAATGGCACCAAAAAAGAAAAACCTTCAGCTTTATTGGCTGATCACTAGGGTTGAGCGACCCTGACCTTTTTAGAGTCGATCCGTGTTTCGCGAAACCCGACTATCTTAGAAGTCGAGTCGAGTGGAATTGGCCGATTATCACGAAAAGTCGGGTATCGCCCGAAACACGAAACCCAATGCAAGTCAATGGGGGAGCATAGTCGGCAGTGAGTGGAGGCCAGAAAAACCCCTACACTGCCAATTTTAATGGCAAAAACATCCATTCTTGTTACAGAAGCTTGTCAATCAAAATTTACCTTATAATAATTGGAAGGCATTTGAAATTGGGGGTCATTTGGCTAAAGTTGTGGGGGGTAGGGCTGGTTCAAGTAATTAGTGGGCCCAGGAAATCTGGAACACGTCACGGCAGTGGAGCAGGGAGAGGTAAGTATTTAAACTTTGCAAGTGCTGTGATCCTGAGCAAGCGGGGGGGCCCACTAGTTGGCATTGGCACTGGCACAGGGCCCCTCAAAGTACAGCGGTGTGTTTGCACGGCGGGGGCGCCTCCCACCGGCAGCAACACTTTTGCGTACTATGAGAGGCCCTGTGCCAGTGACGTCGCCAACTAGTATTCTTCCCCCCACCTGATGAAGGAACCTGCACTTTCATCTGCACCTTCCTCTTTGTCCCCGTGTAAGGTGGTATGGTATGCGGGAAGAGGAACCTGACTTTCAGCAGGGTCACAATCTTGCTGTGTAGCGTGAACGGGGAATTTTGCGTTATGGGTCAATGTATCAGCAGACTCATCTATCACTGGCTGGGCAATGGGCAGGATGAGGCCCAAAGAATAAAGTGGGCTAAATGCAGTTCAAAATTGGTAACACAGGACTAACCATGGGGCATTGCAGTGGAGGACAACTGGAATGAGAGGCTGACACAGAGAGTAGGCCCAAATCAGTAAGTAGTCGAAATGCAGTTCAAAATTGGCAAACGTAGTAAACAGGCGGCACAGCTTTGTTCAGTGGAGGAGAACAGCAAGGAGTGGCAGACACCGATAGTAGGCCCCAACCCTACTAGTAGGCCAAATGCAGTCTAACATTAACAACTACTTAACGAGAGCCTGAAAATGGAATTTAAGGACAGGAAACCAGGAGAACAGCAAGGAGCGGCAGACACTGTTAGTAGGCCCCTAACCAACTAGTACGCCAAATGCAGTTGTTCCATTTAACCACTATTTAACAAGAGCCTGAAGATAGAAGCTCAGGAAAGGCAACCTGGAGAACACCTTGGAGTGGAACACACCGTCTCTACACCCCATACCCAATTTGTAGGCCTAATGCAGTGTAGTTTCCAACAACTACTAAATGAGAGCATTAAGATCGAAGCAATGGCGAGGAAACCTGGGGAACACCTTGGAGTGTAACACACCATCTCTCTACACCCCATACCCAATTTGTAGGCCTAATGCAGTGTAGTTTCCAACAACTACTAAACGAGAGCCAGAAGATCAAAGCAATGGAGAGGAAACCTGGGGAACACCTTGGAGTGGAAGACACCGTCTCTACACCCCATACCCAATTTGTAGGCCTAATGCAGTGTAGTTTCCAACAACTACTAAACGAGAGCCAGAAGATCGAAGCAATGGCGAGGAAACCTGGGGAACACCTTGGAGTGTAACACACCATCTCTCTACACCCCATACCCAATTTATAGGCCTAATGCAGTGTAGTTTCCAACAACTACTAAACGAGAGCCAGAAGATCGAAGCAATGGCGAGGAAACCTGGGGAACACCTTGGAGTGTAACACACCATCTATCTACACCCCATACCCAATTTGTAGGCCTAATGCAATGTAGTTTCCAACAACTACTAAACAAGAGCCAGAAGATCGAAGCAATGGCGAGGAAACCTGGGGAACACCTTGGAGTGTAACACACCATCTCTCTACACCCCATACCCAATTTGTAGGCCTAATGCAGTGTAGTTTCCAACAACTACTAAACGAGAGTAGGAAGATCGAAGCAATGGAGAGGAAACCTGGGGAACACCTTGGAGTGGAAGACACCGTCTCTACACCCCATACCCAATATGTAGGCCTAATGCAGTGTAGTTTCCAACAACTACTAAACGAGAGCCTGAAGATAGAGGCTCAGGAAAGTCAACCTGGAGAACACCTTGGAGTGGAAGACACCGTCTCTACACCCCATACCCAATTTGTAGGCCTAATGCAGTGTAGTTTCCAACAACTACTAAACGAAAGCCAGAAGATCGAAGCAATGGAGAGGAAACCTGGGGAACACCTTGGAGTGGAAGACACCGTCTCTACACCCCATACCCAATTTGTAGGCCTAATGCAGTGTAGTTTCCAACAACTACTAAACGAGAGCCAGAAGATCGAAGCAATGGAGAGGAAACCTGGGGAACACCTTGGAGTGGAAGACACCGTCTCTACACCCCATACCCAATTTGTAGGCCTAATGCAGTGTAGTTTCCAACAACTACTAAACAAGAGCCAGAAGATCGAAGCAATGGCGAGGAAACCTGGGGAACACCTTGGAGTGTAACACACCATCTCTCTACACCCCATACCCAATTTGTAGGCCTAATGCAGTGTAGTTTCCAACAACTACTAAACGAGAGCCAGAAGATCGAAGCAATGGCGAGGAAACCTGGGGAACACCTTGGAGTGGAAGACACCGTCTCTACACCCCATACCCAATTTGTAGGCCTAATGCAGTGTAGTTTCCAACAACTACTAAACGAAAGCCAGAAGATCGAAGCAATGGAGAGGAAACCTGGGGAACACCTTGGAGTGAAAGACACCGTCTCTACACCCCATACCCAATTTGTAGGCCTAATGCAGTGTAGTTTCCAACAACTACTAAACGAGAGCCAGAAGATCGAAGCAATGGCGAGGAAACCTGGGGAACACCTTGGAGTGTAACACACCATCTCTCTACACCCCATACCCAATTTGTAGGCCTAATGCAGTGTAGTTTCCAACAACTACTAAACGAGAGCCAGAAGATCGAAGCAATGGCGAGGAAACCTGGGGAACACCTTGGAGTGTAACACACCATCTCTCTACACCCCATACCCAATTTGTAGGCCTAATGCAGTGTAGTTTCCAACAACTACTAAACGAGAGCCAGAAGATCGAAGCAATGGAGAGGAAACCTGGGGAACACCTTGGAGTGGAAGACACCGTCACTACACCCCATACCCAATTTGTAGGCCTAATGCAGTGTAGTTTCCAACAACTACTAAACGAGAGCCTGAAGATAGAAGCTCAGGAAAGGCAACCTGGAGAACACCTTGGAGTGGAAGACACCGTCTCTACTCCCCATACCCAATTTGTAGGCCTAATGCAGTGTAGTTTCCAACAACTACTAAACGAGAGCCAGAAGATCGACGCAATGGCGAGGAAACCTGGGGAACACCTTGGAGTGTAACACACCATCTCTCTACACCCCATACCCAATTTGTAGGCCTAATGCAGTGTAGTTTCCAACAACTACTAAACGAGAGCCAGAAGACCGAAGCAATGGAGAGGAAACCTGGGGAACACCTTGGAGTGGAAGACACCGTCTCTACACCCCATACCCAATTTGTAGGCCTAATGCAGTGTAGTTTCCAACAACTACTAAACGAGAGCCAGAAGATCGAAGCAATGGCGAGGAAACCTGGGGAACACCTTGGAGTGTAACACACCATCTCTCTACACCCCATACCCAATTTGTAGGCCTAATGCAGTGTAGTTTCCAACAACTACTAAACGAGAGCCAGAAGATCGAAGCAATGGAGAGGAAACCTGGGGAACACCTTGGAGTGGAAGACACCGTCACTACACCCCATACCCAATTTGTAGGCCTAATGCAGTGTAGTTTCCAACAACTACTAAACGAGAGCCTGAAGATAGAAGCTCAGGAAAGGCAACCTGGAGAACACCTTGGAGTGGAAGACACCGTCTCTACTCCCCATACCCAATTTGTAGGCCTAATGCAGTGTAGTTTCCAACAACTACTAAACAAGAACCAGAAGATCGACGCAATGGCGAGGAAACCTGGGGAACACCTTGGAGTGTAACACACCATCTCTCTACACCCCATACCCAATTTGTAGGCCTAATGCAGTGTAGTTTCCAACAACTACTAAACGAGAGCCAGAAGACCGAAGCAATGGAGAGGAAACCTGGGGAACACCTTGGAGTGGAAGACACCGTCTCTACACCCCATACCCAATTTGTAGGCCTAATGCAGTGTAGTTTCCAACAACTACTAAACGAGAGCCAGAAGATCGAAGCAATGGCGAGGAAACCTGGGGAACACCTTGGAGTGTAACACACCATCTCTCTACACCCCATACCCAATTTGTAGGCCTAATGCAGTGTAGTTTCCAACAACTACTAAACGAGAGTAGGAAGATCGAAGCAATGTGGACGAAACCTGGGGCACACCTTGGGGCGGCAGACACCGTTAGTAGGCCCTACCAAAGTTGTACCCCCAATGCAGTATTAAAATTCCTAGAGGCTGAAAACAAGACCATTGACGCTCAGCTTTTTTAAAAGGAACACAGCTGAATTGAGTGGCGCAGACAGACACAGGTAGTAGGCCTTAAACCAAAAATGTGGCTCACTGCAGCTTAAAAAAGGTTACAGGGGTACACAGGCAGCATTGCTCTGGGCAGTGGAGGACAATTTCAATAGTGGACCGCAGACAGACTTTGTACGCCTACTATTAAAAAAAGGATGCTCTATGCAATAAAAAATAGGTTCCAGGGGTACACGGGCAGCAGTGGTCTGGTCAGTGTAGGAGTAGTACAAAGAACGGGCCGCAGACAGGCTTCGAAGGCCTAACATAAAAAAATATTGGACTGTAGGCACTTTAACATTGGTTCCAGGGGTACACGGGCAGCAGTAGACTGGTCAGTGTAGTAGTAGTAGAAAGAACGGGCCGCAGACAGGCTTCGAAGGCCTAACATAATAAAATGGGCTGGCTGTAGGCAATTTATGATTGTTTCCAGGGGTACACGGGCAGCCGTAGACAGGTCAGTGGAGGCCTAGTGGAAGGAGGGACAGCAGACAGGCTTCGAAGACCCAACATAATAAAATGTGCTGGCTGTAGGAAATTTAAAATTCGTTCTAGGGGTACACGGGCAGCAGTACACTGCTCAGTGTAGTAGTAGTAGAAAGAACGGGCCGCAGACAGGCTTCGAAGGCCTAACATAATAAAATGGGCTGGCTGTAGGTAATTTAAAATTGGTTCCAGGGGTACACGGGCAGCAGGAGACAGGTCAGTGGAGGCCTAGTGGAAGGAGGGACCGCAAACAGGCTTCGAAGGCCTAACATAATAAAATATTGGACTGTAGGCACTTTAACATTGGTTCCAGGGGTACACGGGCAGCAGTAGACTGGTCAGTGTAGTAGTAGTAGAAAGAACGGGCCGCAGACAGGCTTCGAAGGCCTAACATAATAAAATGGGCTGGCTGTAGGCAATTTAAAATTGGTTCCAGGAGTACACGGGCAGCAGTAGACAGGTCAGTGTAGTAGTAGTTGAAAGAACGGGCCGCAGACAGGCTTCGAAGGCCTAACATAATAAAATGGGCTGGCTGTAGGCAATTTATGATTGTTTCCAGGGGTACACGGGCAGCAGTAGACAGGTCAGTGGAGGCCTAGTGGAAGGAGGGACAGCAGACAGGCTTCGAAGGCCTAACATAATAAAATGGGCTGGCTGTAGGAAATTTAAAATTCGTTCTAGGGGTACACGGGCAGCAGTACACTGGTCAATGTAGTAGTAGTAGAAAGAACGGGCCGCAGACAGGCTTCGAAGGCCTAACATAATAAAATGGGCTGGCTGTAGGCAATTTAAAATTGGTTCCAGGGGTACACGGGCAGCAGGAGACAGGTCAGTGGAGGCCTAGTGGAAGGAGGGACCGCAGACAGGCTTCGAAGGCCTAACATAATAAAATGGGCTGGCTGTAGACAATTTAAAATTGGTTCCAGGGGTACACGGGCAGCAGTGGTCTGGTCAGCGAAGGCCGATTGTAATGAGTGTCTGCCAGTTAGTAGTCCAAAACAATAAATAATTGTGAATGTCTCGCATTAAAACAAAACGAAAACACTAAAGGGTGCAATCATTAGGTTCAGGGGTGGGATCCTCTGCGCAGCTTCAGACCTACTAAATTTGCGCAAAGTATTTACTGTGGTAAATAGAGGACACTGCCCCTGACTATGTTAAGTACCATCATACATGTCAACACAATGGTATTGTCAGTGGCAGGAATGGAAGGATGTCAGCGCATAGACTAAACATTGGTGGAAGTGTGAGAGATAACTGTGGAAGTGGTAGAGCAATGTTTGACCTGGGGGTGGGTGAACTCTCTTGTGGCCGGCGGTACAGGCCCAGGGCCCCTCATGTTACAACAGTGTGTCTGACGTTGGGTGCTCACCACCACCGCCAGAGACACTTTATTGTACTATGAAGGACCCAGTGGCAATGCCGTCGACCAAAAGCGGGCACACCCACCTCTTCAGACAAACAGCACTCTCACGGGTGCTTGCGCCAAGTCGCGATACCACGGCCCCGTGTGGGGAGTTTGGCCATTTAGGGAGGTGTAAACATGTCGTATGCTGGACAATCAGCTGCAGCAAATTAGACATTAGAAAAGTAATTCACAGTAGTCCACAGGCAAGAGCTTTTCATAGGAAAGCTAGGTGTCTGTCGGGCAAGGTGGGGCAAAAGAATTCGAAATCCAGTTGTGGTTCATTTTAATGAATGTTAGATCATCAACATTTTGGGTAGCCAGACGAGTCCTTTTTTCGGTTAATATTGAACCTGCAGCACTGAATACTCTTTCTGATAGGACACTAGCTGCTGGGCAAGCAAGCTCCTGCAATGCATATTCTGCCAATTCTGGCCAGGTGTCTAATTTTGATGCCCAGTAATCAAATGGGAATGACGGTTGAGGGAGAACATCGATAAGGGATGAAAAATAGTTAGTAACCATACTGGACAAATGTTGTCTCCTGTCACTTTCAATTGATGCAGCAGTACCTGTCCTGTCTGCGGTCATAGCAAAATCACTCCACAACCTGGTCAGAAAACCCCTCTGTCCAACGCCACTTCTGATGTGTGCACCCCTAACACTCCTGGTCTGCTGCCCCCTGGAGCTCGTGTGAGAACGATCACGTGCGCTGTGTGCTGGGAATGCCTGAAGCAAACGGTCAACAAGAGTTGATTGTTTGGTTGCTAATATTAGTTCCAAGTTCTCATGTGGCATAATATTTTGCAATTTGCCTTTATAGCGTGGATCAAGGAGGCAGGCCAACCAGTAATCGTCATCGTTCATCATTTTAGTAATGCGTGTGTCCCTTTTGAGGATACGTAAGGCATAATCCGCCATGTGGGCCAAAGTTCCAGTTGTCAAATCTGCGGTTGTGATTGGTTGAGGGGCAGTTTCAGGCAAATCTACGTCACTTGTGTCCCTCAAAAAACCAGAACCCGGCCTTGACACGCAACCAATTTCCAGTGCCCCCGGGAAAGCTTCCTCATTAAAAATATACTCATCCCCATCATCCTCCTCGTCCTCTACCTCCTCTTCGCCCGCTACCTCGTCCTGTACACTGCCCTGACCAGACAATGGCTGACTGTCATCAAGGCTTTCCTCTTCCTCTGGTGCAGACGCCTGATCCTTTATGTGCGTCAAACTTTGCATCAGCAGACACATTAGGGGGATGCTCATGCTTATTATGGCGTTGTCTGCACTAACCAGCCGTGTGCATTCCTCAAAACACTGAAGGACTTGACACATGTCTTGTATCTTCGACCACTGCACACCTGACAACTCCATGTCTGCCATCCTACTGCCTGCCCGTGTATGTGTATCCTCCCACAAAAACATAACAGCCCGCCTCTGTTGGCACAGTCTCTGAAGCATGTGCAGTGTTGAGTTCCACCTTGTTGCAACGTCTATGATTAGGCGATGCTGGGGAAGGTTCAAAGACCGCTGATAGGTCTGCATACGGCTGGAGTGTACAGGTGAACATCGGATATGTGAGCAAAGTCCACGCACTTTGAGGAGCAGGTCGGAGAACCCAGGATAAGTTTTCAATAAGCACTGCACCACCAGGTTTAAGGTGTGAGCCAGGCAAGGAATGTGTTTCAGTTGGGAAAGGGAGATGGCAGCCATGAAATTCCTTCCGTTATCACTCACTACCTTGCCTGCCTCAAGATCTACTGTGCCCAGCAACGACTGCGTTTCTTGTTGCAAGAACTCGGACAGAACTTCCGCGGTGTGTCTGTTGTCGCCCAAACACTTCATAGCCAATACAGCCTGCTGACGGTTGCCAGTAGCTGGCTCATAATGGGACAACTGGTTTGCAACAGTGTCAGCTGCCGATGGAGTGGTTGGCCGACTGCGGTCTGTGGAAGAGCTGACGCTTCTGCAGGAGGACGAGGAGGAGGAGATGGTGGTGCGAACGCCTACAGCCAACTGTTTCCTAGACCGTGGGCTAGGCACAACTGTCCCGAAATTGATGTCCCCTGTGGACCCTGCATCCACCACATTCACCCAGTGTGCCGTGATGGACACGTAACGTCCCTGGCCATGCCTACTGGTCCATGCATCTGTAGTCAGGTGCACCTTTGTACTCACAGATTGCCTGAGTGCATGGACGATGCGCTGTTTAACATGCTGGTGCAGGGCTGGGATGGCTTTTCTGGAAAAAAAGTGTCCACTGGGTAGCTCGTAGCGTGGTTCAGCGTACTCCATCAGGGCTTTGAAAGCTTCGCTTTCAACTAACCGGTAGGGCATCATCTCTAACGAGATTAGTCTAGCTATGTGGGCGTTTAAACCCTGTGTACGCGGATGCGAGGATAAGTACTTCCTTTTTCTAACCAGAGTCTCATGTAGGGTGAGCTGGACTGGAGAGCTGGAGATCGTGGAACTTGCGGGTGTGCCGGTGGACATGGCAGACTGAGAGACGGTTGGAGACGGTATTGTTTCTGCCGGTGCCCTAGATGCAATATTTCCTCCTACAAAACTGGTGATTCCCTGACCCTGACTGCTTTTGGCTGGCAAAGAAACCTGCACAGATACTGCCGGTGGTGCGGAAAATGGTGGCCTTACAGTGACGGAAGGGATGTTGCGTTGCTGACTAGCTTCAGTGGCCGAGGGTGCTACAACCTTAAGGGACGTTTGGTAGTTAGTCCAGGCTTGAAAATGCATGGTGGTTAAATGTCTATGCATGCAACTTGTATTGAGACTTTTCAGATTCTGACCTCTGCTTAAGCTAGTTGAACATTTTTGACAGATGACTTTGTGCAGATCAATTGGATGTTGTTTAAAAAAATGCCAGACTGCACTCTTTCGAGCCTCGGATCCCTTTTCAGCCATTGCAGACTGAGCTTTAACCGGATGGCCACGCTGTCCTCCAACAGGTTTTGGCTTTGCCAGACGGTATGTGTAAAGAGCTCCATGGAGTAACCCGTTGTGTCGCCTGCTGCATCCTTCTCTCTTGTTGTTGTTTTTGCTGAAGAGGACAAGGAAGCGACTTGTCCCTGACCGTGAACATCTACAAGCGACGCACTGCTTTTACATTTACCAGTTTCAGAAGAGGAGGCAAAAGAGCTAGAGGCTGAGTCTGCAATGTAAGCCAAAACTTGCTGTTGCTGCTCCGGCTTTAAAAGCGGTTTTCCTACTCCCAGAAAAGAGAGCGTTCGAGGCCTTGTGTAGCCAGACGACGAACCTGGCTCCACAGCTCCAGACTTAGCTGGAATATTTTTTTTCCCACGACCACCTGATGCTCCACTACCACTACCATCATTACCAGCTGACAATGAACGCCCACGGCCACGACCTCTTGCACCAGACTTTCTCATTGTTTTAAAAACTTAACCAAAGTAACTTTATTTGGTGCTGTCAAACAACTTACACGGTGAGCTATAACTTCAGTATGATTTCAATATCCCTTTACAGGTTGGTGAGACCACAAGGAAAATCAGGCACAATGTTACACACTCTGTTTTCTGTGGCACCAAATCACAGAGATGCCACACACGCAGGACTGTCACTCAAGCACAAATGTCAATATTAATCTCCCACTGATTTTTTTTTTTTTTTTCAGGGAGACTTTAGAAACCAAATAAAATAAAATGATTTTTTCAGGAAGAATTTAGAAACCAAATAAAATAAAATGATTTTTTCAGGGAGAATTTAGAAACCAAATAAAAAAAATAGGCTTTCTATGGCCCACTGAGTGAGAGATGGCACACACAGGAGTCAGGAGTGGCACACAAGCCCAGAGGCCAATATTTTTCTCCCACTGATTGATGTACTGATTTTTTCAGGTAGATTTTGGAACCCAAATCAAGCAAAAAAATAAACAGGCTTTCTATGGCCCACTGAGTGAGAGAGAGAGAGATGGCACACCCTGTTAGGAGTCGAGTTTCCTCTGCTGCACAGGGGGAATCTCGATCCTTCTCCGCTGCGGTCTCCCATTCTCCTCCAGCCGCAGTGGAGCCTGCTCAGCAGGGACGTCGATCCCAGCGTCTCGCTCAGTCTGACTCTGTGAGAAGAGTTACTGCTGCTTCTCCAGCTTCTGCCTGTAAAGCCTATACTGGTCAGCAGCGAGTGGACTTCTCTGGGACTAAGTCCTTGTCTGCGCACACTGAGCATGCCCAGGGCAAGATCTCCCGTTGGAGATCGAGGGTCATGTGCTCAGACTCTGCAGCGCATTCTATTGGTCCTCTTGGCAGGTCTTGGAAGGGCAAAGTTTCTGTGGCCGCTTCCTGTCCTGCAACTATATAAACTGCGCATGACCGCACGGCCATGCGCTAGTGTACAATTTAATACGTGTGTTTGTTGTGAGTGCAAGTCGTTCTTTAAATACCCCTACCCTATTGTATGATTGTTCGCGTATGGAGTATGGCTGCTATCTAGCGCCCGACTTATCACTCAACGTGTCACACACGTGTCAGCGTCTACTGCTGTGACCGCCAGTGCGGTGCCACGCGCCAGTGTGCGCTTCCTGACCCACGTCTGGGTGCTTAGTGGTGCCTGCCAGCATGGCACAGTTCGCACTTCGGTGCCTTAATTATATAATTCCTTTCACACCCAGTAGCGGTGTAGTGCCAGCAAGGGTCTAATCGGACTACAATCCCTGTTGGGGTTTAGTTCGCTGACCACTTGCTCGCGCTCTATGTGCGGTACCGCGGTCCTGTGACGCAACAGGATCGCTTTCTTCACGCTGGGTGAGGTTTAACCCACGCGTGTATACTTTTGAATACCGCCATATTGTCTGTCATTTCCTAGCAGCAGGTTTCACCTGCACGGTGGACCCCGGACTGCGAACGCATCTATATCATCTCTCTTGGTGCGTTCCGCCAGTCCTAACATTACACTAGCGCCAGGGTCTGGCTAGTGATGACAGACAAACAGCAATCTCTGCGGCATATCCAGCAGCTGGAGGGTAGGTTTGCGGCTCTCGAGAGCGCGACCTCAGCTGTGGATGTTACTGCAGTAGCTGTACAGGCTGCCAGCGTGGCTGCAGCTACTATGTCCATTGCCACCCCTGTTCCGACATTATCTCGCCTCCCGCTGCCAGAAAAATTTTCTGGTGATAGCAAGTTTTGTAGGGGATTTGTGAGTCAGTGCTCTATTCACCTCGAGCTCCTGGCTACACGTTTTCCCACAGAGCGGGCTAAGGTGGGATTTATTCTGTCTCTATTGTCGGACAGGGCGTTGGAATGGGCTACGCCGCTGTGAGAGCGTGGCGATCATGTGGTGCAGAGTGCTCCGCTGTTTCTGAGCGCTCTGAAACAGGTCTTTTTAGGACCTCAAGTCACCCATGATACTGCGCTCCAATTGCTGGCATTAACTCAGGGTGAGTCCTTGGTCAGTCATTTTGCCGTCCAATTCCGCACCTTAGCATCTGAGCTGGATTGGTCGGATAAAGCTCTTATCCCCATATTTTGGAGGGGCTTGGCTGACCACGTAAAGGACGCTCTGGCCACTAGGGAGATTCCTGCCACACTGGAGAAGTTAATAACTGTCTCCACTCGAATTGACCTCCGTTTTAACGAGCGGAGGTTAGAGCGAGCCCAGTGTAGGCAGAGGTTTCGGCAGGCTCCTACTTTCGCCAAACCTCTGGAATTTCCGGTCCTGGTTCCTGAGTCACATGAGGCCAGGGAAGTGTCACAAGCAGGATCTAAGTCCCGGACCGCTTGTGCACTCAGGGTCTGTCATGTTTGCCAGCAGTCAGGACATCTAGCCACCAGATGTCCTCAGCGGTCGAGGAAACGTCAGCATCTAGTGGTAGTAGGTGGAGGTACACTAGACACGGCGACGTTTGCCTCTAAGTTGTCCTTTAAGGGGACAATTACTATTGGCTCATTGTCCCACTCGGTAGAGCTCTGCGTGGATTCTGGGGCGGAGGGCAATTTTATGTCTTCTGCCTTTGCCCAACGTCACGCAATACCCCTGGTTATGCTTGCTCAACCAGTAACGGTGCGAGTGGTGAATGGGTCGACATTGCCCTCACAGATAACACACCAGACCATCCCTTTTACTCTGTCCATGTCGCCATCTCATCAGGAGATAATTTCTCTGCTCGTCATTCCGGAAGGAATTGATGAGGTCCTGTTGGGAATACCTTGGCTACGGTACCACTCTCCTCATATCGAGTGGTCCACAGGCAGAATTCTGGGTTGGGGTGAATCTTGTGGGGGTAGGTGTCAGAGGGAGTGCGTTCAGGTTGCTACTACAGAGGTACCCGCAGATCTTTCCTCTCTCCCCAAGCAGTATTGGTCTTATGCAGACGTGTTCTCCAAAAAGGCGGCGGAGACCCTTCCGCCCCATCGCCCCTATGACTGTCCTATTGACCTCTTGCCTGGTGCTGAGCCTCCGCGGGGTAGAGTCTATCCGCTATCTCTCCCGGAGACGGAGGCAATGTCACAGTACATCCAGGAAAATCTGGCAAGAGGATTCATTAGGAAGTCAGTGTCACCTGCTGGGGCAGGGTTCTTCTTCGTGCAGAAGAAGAATGGGGAATTGCGTCCATGCATAGACTACAGGGGTCTTAACGCCATCACCGTTAAGAATAAGTATCCTTTGCCCTTGATATCTGAGTTATTCGATAGACTTCGGGGAGCAAGGGTATTTACTAAATTAGATTTGCGGGGTGTTTACAACCTGATTCACATCCGTGAGGGGGACGAATGGAAGACGGCCTTTAACACCAGGGATGGGCACTATGAATATCTGGTGATGCCCTTCGGGCTCTGTAATGCCCCGGCCGTTTTCCAAGACTTTGGGAACGATATCTTCCGGGATATACTTTCCACCTCGGTCGTAGTCTATCTGGATGATATTCTTATCTACTCTCCAGATATTGACTCCCACCGGAGAGATGTTTGCAAAGTCTTCGACCTCCTACGGGCAAACTTCCTCTATGCCAAATTGGAGAAGTGTATGTTTGAGCAGGAGTCTTTACCTTTCCTGGGCTACATCATCTCGGCCCAGGGATTGGCTATGGATCCTGCCAAACTACAGGCAGTGATGGACTGGCAGGAACCCCATTCTCTGAAAGCGGTGCAGCGCTTTATGGGGTTCATAAATTACTATCGTCAGTTCATCTCCCACTTCTCAACCCTGGTAGCTCCCTTGGTATCCCTCACCAAGAAGGGAGCGAATCCTAAATCGTGGTCCGAAGAGGTCTCCAAGGCCTTCACTTCTATTAAGTCCCACTTTGCTAGCGCTCCCATTTTACATCGTCCCGATGTGGATAAGCCATTCCTAATGGAGGTGGATGCCTCTTCCGTTGGTGCAGGAGCAGTCCTCTATCAAAAGGATGCTCAAGGTCGGAAGCATCCATGCTTCTTCTTCTCAAAAACCTTCTCACCAGCGGAGAGAAATTACTCCATCGGGGATAGGGAGTTGCTGGCAATGAAGTTGGACTTTTCGGAATGGAGACATCTCTTGGAGGGTGCTCGGTTCCCATTCCAAGTCTTCACGGACCACAAGAATTTGGTCTATTTACAGACAGCCCAGCGGCTGAATTCTCGTCAGGCCAGATGGTCCTTGTTTTTCTCCCGGTTCCACTTCACTCTACATTATCTCGCCGGGGAGAAGAACATTCGTGCTGACGCTCTCTCTCGCTCCCTGGTGTCAACTGTGGAGGAGGAGGACGAGCCTCGGCTCATTGTCCCTTCAGAGAGTCTGAGAACCGTAGCTCCGGTTTCGCTTGAGTCTGTGCCTCCGGGCAATACTTTTGTCCCCATAAATTTGCGTCTGGAGGTTCTCTCGTGGGCTCATTCGTCCAGAGTGGGTGGACACTTTGGGGCAAAGAGGACATCTGAGTTGTTGGCAAGAATGTATTGGTGGCCACATATGGTTCGTGACGTTGGAGACTGCGTTCGGGCATGTGTCTCTTGTGCCAAAAATAAGTCTCTCCGTCAACGGCCATCTGGGTTGTAATACCCTCTGCCGGTGGCAGACAGGCCCTGGGAGATGGTCGGGATGGACTTTGTGGTGGGTTTGCCCAAGTCACGTGGCTGTACTGTCATTTGGGTTATCACCGACCATTTTTCTAAAATGATGCATTTGGTGCCACTTCCCTGGCTACCTTCTGCACAGGCCTTGGCAGCATTGTTTGTTAAACACATCTTCCGTCTTCACGGTATGCCAGACAAAATTGTCAGTGACCGGGGTCCCCAGTTTGCGTCTCGGTCCTGGAGAGAGCTTTGTCGCCTTCTCAGTATCGAGTTGAATCTCTCTTCGGCATATCATCCCGAGACGAATGGGTTGGTGGAGAGAGCCAACCAGACCTTGGTCACATATCTGCGACATTTTGTCTCTGCTAAACAAGATGACTGGGCATCTTTGCTACCGTGGGCGGAGTTTGCTCTTAACAATGCTGTAGCTGACTCCACTGGACAGACCCCATTCCTCCTTAACTATGGTCAGCATCCGCGGGTACCTGTGCCCATGCCCGTGTCTTCCGCCGATTCCAGGGTGGCAGACTGGGCTGTGGAGGCACGGGACATTTGGGGTCGCACTCAGGATGCCATTCGGGCTTCCAAGGAGAGAATGAGGTCCTCCGCCGACGTTCATCGGCGCCCCGCTCCGACCTTTGCTCCTGGCGACTTGGTGTGGCTCTCCGCCCGTAACATCAGGCTGCGAGTTGAGTCCACTAAGTTTGCGCCTCGCTACTTGGGTCCCTTCAAGGTTCTCGAACAGGTTAATCCTGTGGTCTACCGCCTGGCTCTTCCTCCACGCTTGGGTATCACCGACACCTTTCATGTGTCCCTCTTGAAACCCGTATACATGTCCCGGTTTTCCGAGTCATCTGCCGGGACATCGGGTTCGTCTACGGACGATTACGAGGTGAACGCTATTTTGGGGTGTAAGGTGGTACGCGGCAAAAAGTTCTATCTGGTGGATTGGAAGGGTTATGGTCCTGCTGAAAACATTCGGGCCCCACAGCTCAATGCTGCCTTCGAACGTAGCGAGGCCCAAGGAGTGGGGGGCCCTAGGGGGGGGGTAATGTTAGGAGTCGAGTTTCCTCTGCTGCACAGGGGGAAACTCGATCCGTCTCCGCTGCGGTCTCCCATTCTCCTCCAGCCGCAGTGGAGCCTGCTCAGCAGGGACGTCGATCCCAGCGTCTCGCTCAGTCTGACTCTGTGAGAAGAGTTACTGCTGCTTCTCCAGCTTCTGCCTGTAAAGCCTATACTGGTCAGCAGCGAGTGGACTTCTCTGGGACTAAGTCCTTGTCTGCGCACACTGAGCATGCCCAGGGCAAGATATCCCTGTTGGGGTTTAGTTCGCTGACCACTTGCTCGCGCTCTATGTGCGGTACCGCGGTCCTGTGACGCAACAGGATCGCTTTCTTCACGCTGGGTGAGGTTTAACCCACGCGTGTATACTTTTGAATACCGCCATATTGTCTGTCATTTCCTAGCAGCAGGTTTCACCTGCACGGTGGATCCCGGACTGCGAACGCATCTATATCATCTCTCTTGGTGCGTTCCGCCAGTCCTAACACACCCAGGAGTCAAGACTGGCACACAAGCAGAAAGGGCAATATTAATCTCCCACTGTTTTATTTTTTTTTTTTTTCAGGGAGACTTTAGAAACAAAATAAAATAAAATGATTTTTTCAGGAAGAATTTAGAAACCAAATAAAATAAAATGATTTTTTCAGGGACAATTTAGAAACCAAATAAAAAAAAAAAAAGGCTTTCTATGGCCCACTGAGTGAGAGATGGCACACACAGGAGTCAGGAGTGGCACACAAGCCCAGAGGCCAAAATTTTTCTCCCACTGATTGATGTAGTGATTTTTTCAGGTAGATTTTAGAACCCAAATCAAGCAAAAAAATAAATAGGCTTTCTATGGCCCACTGAGTGAGAGATGGCACACACAGGAGTCAGGAGTGGCACACAAGCCCAGAGGCCAATATTTTTCTCCCACAGATTGATGTACTGATTTTTTCAGGTAGATTTTGGAACCCAAATCAAGCAAAAAAATAAATAGGCTTTCTATGGCCCACAATTTGAGAGAGAGAGAGAGAGAGAGAGATGGCACACACAGGAGTCAGGAGTGGCACACAAGCCCAGAGGCCAATATTTTTCTCCCACTGATTGATGTACTGATTTTTTCAGGTAGATTTTGGAACCCAA
This sequence comes from Ranitomeya imitator, assembly GCF_032444005.1. Lineage (NCBI taxonomy): Eukaryota > Metazoa > Chordata > Amphibia > Anura > Dendrobatidae > Ranitomeya > Ranitomeya imitator. The sequence goes on along the minus strand of NC_091282.1, from coordinate 649,675,164 downwards.
ATCAAGCAAAAAAATAAATAGGCTTTCTATGGCCCACAATTTGAGAGAGAGAGAGAGATGGTACACAGAGGAGTCAGGAGTGGCACACAAGCCCAGAGGCCAATATTTTTCTCCCACTGATTGATTTATTGATTTTTTCAGGTAGGATTCAGAACCAAAATCAAGCAAAAAAATAAACAGGCTTTCTATGGCCCACTGAGTGAGAGATGGCACACACAGGAGTCAGGAGTGGCACACAAGCCCAGAGGCCAATATTTTTCTCTCACTTTTTGATGTAGTGATTTCTTCAGGTAGATTTTAGAACCCAAATCAAGCAAAAAAATAAATAGGCTTTCTATGGCCCACTGAGTGAGAGATGGCACACACAGGAGTCAGGGGTGGCACATAAGCCCAGAGGCCAATATTTTTCTCCCACTGATTGATGTAGTGATTTTTTCAGGTAGATTTTAGAACCCAAATCAAGCAAAAAAATAAATAGACTTTCTATGGCCCACTGAGTGAGAGATGGCACACACAGGAGTCAGGAGTGGCACACAAGCCCAGACGCCAATATTTTTCTCCCACTAATTGATGTACTGATTTTTTCAGGTAGATTTTGGAACCCAAATCAAGCAAAAAAATAAATAGGCTTTCTATGGCCCACAATTTGAGAGAGAGAGAGAGATGGCGCACCCAGGAGTCCAGACTGGCACACAAGCAGAAAGGGCAATATTAATCTCCCACTGTTTTATTTTATTTATTTTTTTTCAGGGAGACTTTAGAAACAAAATAAAATAAAATGATTTTTTCAGGAAGAATTTAGAAACCAAATAAAATAAAATGATTTTTTCAGGGACAATTTAGAAACCAAAAAAAAAAGGCTTTCTATGGCCCACTGAGTGAGAGATGGCACACACAGGAGTCAGGAGTGGCACACAAGCCCAGAGGCCAATATTTTTCTCCCACTGATTGATGTAGTGATTTTTTCAGGTAGATTTTAGAACCCAAATCAAGCAAAAAAATAAATAGGCTTTCTATGGCCCACTGAGTGAGAGATGGCACACACATGAGTCAGGAGTGGCACACAAGCCCAGAGGCCAATATTTTTCTCCCACTGATTGATTTATTGATTTTTTCAGGTAGGATTTAGAACCCAAATCAAGCAAAAAAATAAATAGGCTTTCTATGGCCCACTGAGTGAAAGATGGCACACACAGGAGTCAGGAGTGGCACACAAGCCCAGAGGCCAATATTTTTCTCCCACTGATTGATTTATTGATTTTTTCAGGTAGGATTTAGAACCCAAATCAAGCAAAAAAAAAAAAATAGGCTTTCTATGGCCCACTGAGTGAGAGATGGCACACACAGGAGTCAGGAGTGGCACACAAGCCCAGAGGCCAATATTTTTCTCCCACTGATTGATGTAGTGATTTTTTCAGGTACATTTTAGAACCCAAATCAAGCAAAAAAATAAATAGGCTTTCTATGGCCCACTGAGTGAGAGATGGCACACACAGGAGTCAGGAGTGGCACACAAGCCCTGAGGCCAATATTTTTCTCCCACTGATTGATGTAGTGATTTTTTCAGGTAGATTTTAGAACCCAAATCAAGGAAAAAAATAAATAGGCTTTATATGGCCCACTGAGTGAGAGATGGCACACACAGGGATGGCACTCTAGCAGAAATGCCCATCTTAATCTCCCACAAAAAAAAACAGGGACTGTCCTACAATTACTATCTCCCTGCAGTAATCTCAGCCAGGTATGGCAGGCAGCAATAAGGAGTGGACTGATGCACAAATTAAATAAAAAGTGTGGACAAACAAACAAGATAGCTGTGCAGAAAGGAAGGAACAAGAGGATTTGTGCTTTGAAAAAAGCAGTTGGTTTGCACAGCGGCGTACACACAGCAATGCAGCCAGGGTCGGACTGGGGCACCGGGACACCGGAGGATCCTCCGGTGGGCCCCGCCCCCCATCTCCTGCCTCCTTCATTTGTGCCTGCTCTGTATGCTCATAGCTTGCGCACAGCAGTGCGCACTTTATTGTATAGACAGAACAGCTGGCAGACTGCACAGGTGATGGGAAGTGCTGGTTCAGGAGCAGCTCCTTCACATCACCTGCTGCCGCTGCCATTCCTCTGCAAGGAGAGCTGTGTGTGTGTGTGCCGACCCTCTCTTCAGCCAGCAGCACAGTCAAAGGAACAGCTGACTGTGAGGCTGAGAGCAGACAGCACACACACACAGCTGACCTGCCGCAGTCATCTGTTCCCTGTGCTGGGTATGATCTCTGCTCCTCTTCCACAGTCCACAAAGCCCTGGGCAACAGTGTAAATGCTGATTGGCTGCAATTCAGCCAATCAGCGTTAGTTTTCTTTGTGTGAGCTCACAGCACAGCTCAGGCAAAGAGCTGTGCTGTGATTGGTCAGCAGTCCTACCCAAGCAGCAGTGGAGCAGAAGGAGTCTGGTGGCTGCAGTCAGAGTCACTGTGACTGTAAGTAAATAAGTCTATGATGCCTGCACAGAGGCAGTTAGGGGAGGGGGCCCACAGTGATATTCTAATTTTCTTGTGGACCCCCTCCCCTATTGTGTCATCCACCTCTATTTTACTGTGGCTCCCCTTTCCCTCTCTGACTAGGCCCATAGGAAATCAGAGGTGACATAGTGGGGGAGGGGGCCCACAGGAAAATAGAGGTGACAGTGGGGGAGGGGGCCCACAGGAAAATAGAGGTGACAGTGGGGGAGGGGGCCCACAGGAAAATAGAGGTGACACAGTGGGGGAGGGGGCCCACAGGAAAATAGAGGTGACACAGTGGGGGAGGGGGCCCACAGGAAAATAGAGGTGACACAGTGGGGGAGGGGGCCCACAGGAAAATAGAGGTGACACAGTGGGGTAGGGGGCCCACAGGAAAATAGAGGTGACACAGTGGGGGAGGGGGCCCACAGGAAAATAGAGGTGGCACAGTGGGGGAGGGGGCCCACAGGAAAATAGAGGTGACACAGTGGGGGAGGGGGCCCACAGGAAAATAGAGGTGACACAGTGGGGGAGGAGGCCCACAGGAAAATAGAGGTAGCACAGTGGGGGAGGGGGCCCACAGGAAAATAGAGGTGACACAGTGGGGGAGGGGGCCCACAGGAAAATAGAGGTGACACAGTGGGGGAGGGGGCCCACAGGAAAATAGAGGTGGCACAGTGGGGGAGGGGGCCCACAGGAAAATAGAGGTGGCACAGTGGGGGAGGGGGCCCACAGGAAAATAGAGGTGACACAGTGGGGGAGGGGGCCCAAAGGAAAATAGAGGTGACACAGTGGGGGAGGGGGCCCACAGGAAAATAGAGGTGACACAGTGGGGGAGGGGGCCCACAGGAAAATAGAGGTAGCACAATGGGGGAGGGGGCCCACAGGAAAATAGAGGTGACACAGTGGGGGAGGGGGCCCACAGGAAAATAGAGGTGGCACAGTGGGGGAGGGGGCCCACAGGAAAATAGAGGTGACACAGTGGGGGAGGGGGCCCAAAGGAAAATAGAGGTGACACAGTGGGGGAGGGGGCCCACAGGAAAATAGAGGTGACACAGTGGGGGAGGGGGCCCACAGGAAAATAGAGGTGGCACAGTGGGGGAGGGGGCCCACAGGAAAATAGAGGTGGCACAGTGGGGGAGGGGGCCCACAGGAAAATAGAGGTGACACAGTGGGGGAGGGGGCCCAAAGGAAAATAGAGGTGACACAGTGGGGGAGGGGGCCCACAGGAAAATAGAGGTGACACAGTGGGGGAGGGGGCCCACAGGAAAATAGAGGTAGCACAGTGGGGGAGGGAGCCCACAGGAAAATAGAGGTGACACAGTGGGGGAGGGGGCCCACAGGAAAATAGAGGTGACACAGTGGGGGAGGGAGCCCGCGGGAAAATAGAGGTGACACAGTGGGGGAGGGGGCCCACAGGAAAATAGAGGTGACACAGTGGGGGAGGGGGCCCACAGGAAAATAGAGGTAGCACAGTGGGGGAGGGGGCCCACAGGAAAATAGAGGTAGCACAGTGGGGGAGGGGGTCCACAGGAAAATAGAGGTGACACAGTGGGGGAGGGAGCCCGCGGGAAAATAGAGGTGACACAGTGGGGGAGGGGGCCCACAGGAAAATAGAGGTAGCACAGTGGGGGAGGGGGCCCACAGGAAAATAGAGGTAGCACAGTGGGGGAGGGGGCCCACAGGATATTGGGTGACACAGTGGTGAAGAGTTAAGTAAATGCGCTAAAAGCTCTCATTTTTCATATTTCTAGTGCAGTGATGCAGTTCAAATTTCGTGTTTTCAAGTTTGCATGTTTTGGCGCTGCAGTGTGCTGCCCTTTTTACTTAACTATATACGAGTTGGCGACTCTGGGTTCAGCACCTGTTCACACTCAGTCTATGTTTGGATGTGCAGGTCAGGTTTTTGAAATGAAACAGTGGTGAAGGGAGCCCACAGGAAAATAGAGGTGACACAGTGGTGAAGGGGGTCCTCAGGTAACACGTTTACGACATCAGCCTTACATGTATGGCGCGTGTTAAATGCCAGTGTCAATCTCTGACAGCAGCATATAACACATGCCAACATGCGTGCGCATCATTCTCTCACCCATTGGTGCCCATGATGTGATCGTGGGTCACCGATAGGTTGTAATGACAGCCAGGGGTCTTCTTCCTGTGGCCAGGCGTTAAAGGAGACTGTGATTTCTGCTATCTGCAGTGATGCTGTGGCAGCACTGTATTTAATGGCACATGCGATCGGATGATCGCATCCTCATGTCCTCTAAGGGGGCTAACTGTACCAGTGAAAGGTAAAAACAAAATTTAAAAAATTCCTAAAAGTTCAAATCACCCCTTTTTAGTCAATTGAAAATAAATATATTTAAAAAATAAAAAACAACACATATTTGGCATTGCTGGGTTCAGAAACGTCCGATCAATCAAAATATAAAAACAATTAACTTGATCAGTAAACACCGTAAACAGAAACAACTCAAGAATTCCAAATGTCCTTTCTTCGGGTCGCCACAATTCCACAAAAAAAGCTATAACAAGTGATGAAAAAAATCACATCTATACCAAAATCATACTAATAAAAACCATGTCTCGCCCCCAACAGAGAGCTTCCCTGTGTGTAATAAAATACGCAGCAGTCGCCGTCTTCTGCCGCTGTGTCGTTGCTTCTCTCTTCTTCATTGCAGTGGAATATGGCCACCGGTAAGTATTTTACTACACACACTGGACCTACATTACTGTTCTCATGTGTGGTGTAGTATATAGAGATGTATGTATATATATATATATCTGTCAGCTCTCCCGTGTGGTGTAGTATATAGAGGATCTGTCAGCTCTCCTGTGTGGTGTAGTATATAGAGGATCTGTCAGCTCTCCTGTGTGGTGTAGTATATAGAGGATATGTCAGCTCTCCCGTGTGGTGTAGTATATAGAGGATCTGTCAGCTCTCCTGTGTAGTGTAGTATATAGAGGATCTGTCAGCTCTCCTGTGTGGTGTAGTATATAGAGGATCTGTCAGCTCTCCCGTGTGGTGTAGTATATAGAGGATCTGTCAGCTCTCCTGTGTAATGTAGTATATAGAGGATCTGTCAGCTCTCCTGTGTAATGTAGTATATAGAGGATCTGTCAGCTCTCCTGTGTGGTGTAGTATATAGAGGATCTGTCAGCTCTCCCGTGTGGTGTAGTATATAGAGGATCTGTCAGCTCTCCTGTGTGGTGTAGTATATAGAGGATCTGTCAGCTCTCCTGTGTGATGTAGTATATAGAGGATCTGTCAGCTCTCCCGTGTGGTGCAGTATATTGAGGATCTGTCAGCTCTACTGTGTGGTGTAGTATATAGAGGATCTGTCAGCTCTCCTGTGTGGTGTAGTATATAGAGGATCTGTCAGCTCTCCTGTGTGGTGTAGTGTATAGAGAATCTGTCAGCTCTCCTGTGTGGTGTAGTATATAGAGGATCTGTCAGCTCTCCTGTGTGGTGTAGTATATAGAGGATCTGTCAGCTCTCCTGTGTGGTGTAGAATATAGAGGATCTGTCAGCTCTCCTGTGTGTTGTAGTATATAGAGGATCTGTCAGCTCTCCCGTGTGGTGTAGTATATAGAGTATCTGTCAGTTCTCCTGTGTGGTGTAGTATATAGAGGATCTGTCAGCTCTCCTGTGTGGTGTAGTATATAGAGGATCTGTCAGCTCTCCTGTGTGATGTAGTATATAGAGGATCTGTCAGCTCTCCCGTGTGGTGCAGTATATTGAGGATCTGTCAGCTCTACTGTGTGGTGTAGTATATAGAGGATCTGTCAGCTCTCCTGTGTGGTGTAGTATATAGAGGATCTGTCAGCTCTCCTGTGTGGTGTAGTGTATAGAGAATCTGTCAGCTCTCCTGTGTGGTGTAGTATATAGAGGATCTGTCAGCTCTCCTGTGTGGTGTAGTATATAGAGGATCTGTCAGCTCTCCTGTGTGGTGTAGAATATAGAGGATCTGTCAGCTCTCCTGTGTGTTGTAGTATATAGAGGATCTGTCAGCTCTCCCGTGTGGTGTAGTATATAGAGGATCTGTCAGCTCTCCTGTGTAATGTAGTATATAGAGGATCTGTCAGCTCTCCCGTGTGGTGTAGTATATAGAGGATCTGTCAGCTCTCCTGTGTGGTGTAGAATATAGAGGATCTGTCAGCTCTCCTGTGTGGTGTAGAATATAGAGGATCTGTCAGCTCTCCCGTGTGGTGTAGTATATAGAGGATCTGTCAGCTCTCCTGTGTGGTGTAGTATATAGAGGATCTGTCAGCTCTCCTGTGTGGTGTAGAATATAGAGGATCTGTCAGCTCTCCCGTGTGGTGTAGTATATAGAGGATCTGTCAGCTCTCCTGTGTGGTGTAGTATATAGAAGATCTGTCAGCTCTCCTGTGTGTTGTAGTATATAGAGGATCTGTCAGCTCTCCCGTGTGGTGTAGTATATAGAGGATCTGTCAGCTCTCCTGTGTAATGTAGTATATAGAGGATCTGTCAGCTCTCCCGTGTGGTGTAGTATATAGAGGATCTGTCAGCTCTCCTGTGTGGTGTAGAATATAGAGGATCTGTCAGCTCTCCTGTGTGGTGTAGAATATAGAGGATCTGTCAGCTCTCCTGTGTGGTGTAGAATATAGAGGATCTGTCAGCTCTCCTGTGTGGTGTAGAATATAGAGGATCTGTCAGCTCTCCCGTGTGGTGTAGTATATAGAGGATCTGTCAGCTCTCCTGTGTGGTGTAGTATATAGAGGATCTGTCAGCTCTCCTGTGTGGTGTAGACTATAGAGGATCTGTCAGCTCTCCCGTGTGGTGTAGTATATAGAGGATCTGTCAGCTCTCCTGTGTGGTGTAGTATATAGAGGATCTGTCAGCTCTCCTGTGTGGTGTAGAATATAGAGGATCTGACAGCTCTCCTGTGTGCTGTAGTATATAGAGGATCTGTCAGCTCTCCTGTGTGGTGTAGTATATAGAGGGTCTGTCAGCTCTCCTGTGTGGTGTAGAATATAGAGGATCTGTCAGCTCTCCCGTGTGGTGTAGTATATAGAGGATCTGTCAGCTCTCCTGTGTGGTGTAGTATATAGAGGATCTGTCAGCTCTCCTGTGTGGTGTAGTATATAGAGGATCTGTCAGCTCTCCTGTGTGGTGTAGAATATAGAGGATCTGTCAGCTCTCCTGTGTGGTGTAGTATATAGAGGATCTGTCAGATCTCCTGTGTGGTGTAGTATATAGAGGATCTGTCAGCTCTCCTGTGTGGTGTAGAATATAGAGGATCTGTCAGCTCTCCTGTGTGGTGTAGTATATAGAGGATCTGTCAGCTCTCCTGTGTGGTGTAGTATATAGAGGATCTGTCAGCTCTCCTGTGTGGTGTAGAATATAGAGGATCTGTCAGCTCTCCCGTGTGGTGTAGTATATAGAGGATCTGTCAGCTCTCCTGTGTGGTGTAGTATATACAGGATCTGTCAGCTCTCCCGTGTGGTGCAGTATATAGAGGATCTGTCAGCTCTCCTGTGTGGTGTAGAATATAGAGGATCTGTCAGCTCTGCTGTGTGGTGTAGTATATAGAGGATCTGCCAGCTCTCCTGTGTGATGTAGTATATAGAGGATCTGTCAGCTCTCCTGTGTGGTGTGGTATATAGAGGATCTGTCAGCTCTCCCGTGTGGTGTGGTATATAGAGGATCTGTCAGCTCTCCTGTGTGGTGTGGTATATAGAGGATCTGTCAGCTCTCCTGTGTGGTGTGGTATATAGAGGATCTGTCAGCTCTCCCGTGTGGTGTAGTATATAGAGGATCTGTCAGATCTCCTGTGTGGTGTAGTATATAGAGGATCTGTCAGCCCTCCTGTGTGGTGTAGAATATAGAGGATCTGTCTGCTCTCCTGTGTGGTGTAGTATATAGAGGATCTGTCAGCTCTCCTGTGTGGTGTAGAATATAGAGGATCTGTCAGCTCTCCTGTGTGGTGTAGTATATAGAGGATCTGTCAGCCCTCCTGTGTGGTGTAGAATATAGAGGATCTGTCAGCCCTCCTGTGTGGTGTAGAATATAGAGGATCTGTCTGCTCTCCTGTGTGGTGTAGTATATAGAGGATCTGTCAGCTCTCCTGTGTGGTGTAGTATATAGAGGTTCTGTCAGCTCTCCTGTGTGGTGTAGTATATAGAGGATCTGTCAGCTCTCCTGTGTGATGTAGTATATAGAGGATCTGTCAGCTCTCCTGTGTGGTGTAGTATATAGAGGATCTCTCAGCTCTCCTGTGTGGTGTAGTATATAGAGGATCTGTCAGCTCTCCTGTGTGGTGTAGAATATAGAGGATCTGTCAGCTCTCCCGTGTGGTGTAGTATATAGAGGATCTGTCAGCTCTCCTGTGTGGTGTAGCATATAGAGGATCTGTCAGCTCTCCTGTGTGGTGTAGAATATAGAGGATCTGTCAGCTCTCCTGTGTGGTGTAGTATATAGAGGATCTGCCAGCTCTCCTGTGTGGTGTAGTATATAGAGGATCTGTCAGCTCTCCTGTGTGGTGTGGTATATAGAGGATCTGTCAGCTCTCCCGTGTGGTGTGGTATATAGAGGATCTGTCAGCTCTCCTGTGTGGTGTAGTATATAGAGGATCTGTCAGCTCTCCTGTGTGGTGAAGTATATAGAGGATCAGTCAGCTCTCCCGTGTGGTGTAGTATATAGAGGATCTGTCAGCTCTCCCGTGTGGTGTAGTATATAGAGGATCTGTCAGCTCTCCTGTGTGGTGTACTATATAGAGGATCTGTCAGCTCTCCCGTGTGGTGTAGTATATAGAGGATCTGTCAGCTCTCCCGTGTGGTGTAGTATATAGAGGATCTGTCAGCTCTCCCGTGTGGTGTAGTATATAGAGGATCTGTCAGCTCTCCTGTGTGGTGTAGTATACAGAGTATCTGTCAGCTCTCCTGTGTGGTGTACTATATAGAGGATCTGTCAGCTCTCACGTGTCGTGTAGTATATAGAGGATCTGTCATCTCTCCTGTGTGGTGTAGTATATAGAGGATCTGTCAGCTCTCCCGTGTGGTGTAGTATATAGAGGATCTGTCAGCTCTCCTGTGTGGTGTACTATAAAGAGGATCTGTCAGCTCTCCCGTGTGGTGTAGTATATAGAGGATCTGTCAGCTCTCCTGTGTGGTGTAGTATATAGAGGATCTGTCAGCTCTCCTGTGTGGTGTAGTATATAGAGGATCTGTCAACTCTCCCGTGTGGTGCAGTATATTGAGGATCTGTCAGCTCTACTGTGTGGTGTAGTATATAGAGGATGTCAGCTCTCCCGTGTGGTGTAGTATGTTGAGGATCTGTCAGCTCTCCTGTGTGGTGTAGTATATAGAGGATCTGCCAACTCTCCTGTGTGGTGTGGTATATAGAGGATCTGCCAGCTCTCCTGTGTGGTGTGGTATATAGAGGATCTGTCAGCTCTCCCGTGTGGTGTAGTATATAGAGGATCTGTCAGCTCTCCTGTGTGGTGTAGTATATAGAGGATCTGCCAGCTCTCCTGTGTGGTGTGGTATATAGAGGATCTGTCAGCTCTCCTGTGTGGTGTGGTATATAGAGGATCTGTCAGCTCTCCCGTGTGGTGTAGTATATAGAGGATCTGTCAGCTCTCCCGTGTGGTGTAGAATATAGAGGATCTGTCAGCTCTCCTGTGTGGTGTAGTATATAGAGGATCTGTCAGCTCTCCCGTGTGGTGTAGAATATAGAGGATCTGTCAGCTCTCCTGTGTGGTGTAGTATATAGAGGAACTGTCAGCTCTCCTGTGTGGTGTAGAATATAGAGGATCTGTCAGCTCTCCTGTGTGATGTAGTATATAGAGGATCTGTCAGCTCTCCTGTGTGGTGTAGTATATAGAGGATCTGCCAGCTCTCCTATGTGGTGTGGTATATAGAGGATCTGTCAGCTCTCCCGTGTGGTGTAGTATATAGAGGATCTGTCAGCTCTCCTGTGTGGTGTAGAATATAGAGGATCTGTCAGCTCTCCTGTGTGGTGTAGAATATAGAGGATCTGTCAGCTCTCCTGTGTGGTGTAGTATATAGAGGATCTGTCAGCTCTCCTGTGTGGTGTAGAATATAGAGGATCTGTCAGCTCTCCTGTGTGATGTAGTATATAGAGGATCTGTCAGCTCTCCTGTGTGCTGTAGTATATAGAGGATCTCTCAGCTCTCCTGTGTGGTGTAGTATATAGAGGATCTGTCAGCTCTCCTGTGTGGTGTAGAATATAGAGGATCTGTCAGCTCTCCCGTGTGGTGTAGTATATAGAGGATCTGTCAGCTCTCCTGTGTGGTGTAGTATATAGAGGATCTGTCAGCTCTCCTGTGTGGTGTAGAATATAGAGGATCTGTCAGCTCTCCTGTGTGGTGTAGTATATAGAGGATCTGTCAGCTCTCCCGTGTGGTGTAGTATATAGAGGATCTGTCAGCTCTCCTGTGTGGTGTACTATATAGAGGATCTGTCAGCTCTCCCGTGTGGTGTAGTATATAGAGGATCTGTCAGCTCTCCCGTGTGGTGTAGTATATAGAGGATCTGTCAGCTCTCCCGTGTGGTGTAGTATATAGAGGATCTGTCAGCTCTCCTGTGTGGTGTAGTATATAGAGTATCTGTCAGCTCTCCTGTGTGGTGTACTATATAGAGGATCTGTCAGCTCTCACGTGTCGTGTAGTATATAGAGGATCTGTCATCTCTCCTGTGTGGTGTAGTATATAGAGGATCTGTCAGCTCTCCCGTGTGGTGTAGTATATAGAGGATCTGTCAGCTCTCCTGTGTGGTGTACTATAAAGAGGATCTGTCAGCTCTCCCGTGTGGTGTAGTATATAGAGGATCTGTCAGCTCTCCTGTGTGGTGTAGTATATAGAGGATCTGTCAGCTCTCCTGTGTGGTGTAGTATATAGAGGATCTGTCAGCTCTCCCGTGTGGTGCAGTATATTGAGGATCTGTCAGCTCTACTGTGTGGTGTAGTATATAGAGGATCTGTCAGCTCTCCCGTGTGGTGTAGTATGTTGAGGATCTGTCAGCTCTCCTGTGTGGTGTAGTATATAGAGGATCTGCCAACTCTCCTGTGTGGTGTGGTATATAGAGGATCTGCCAGCTCTCCTGTGTGGTGTGGTATATAGAGGATCTGTCAGCTCTCCCGTGTGGTGTAGTATATAGAGGATCTGTCAGCTCTCCTGTGTGGTGTAGTATATAGAGGATCTGCCAGCTCTCCTGTGTGGTGTGGTATATAGAGGATCTGTCAGCTCTCCTGTGTGGTGTAGTATATAGAGGATCTGTCAGCTCTCCTGTGTGGTGTAGTATATAGAGGATCTGTCAGCTCTCCCGTGTGGTGCAGTATATTGAGGATCTGTCAGCTCTCCTGTGTTGTGTAGTATATAGAGGATCTGCCAACTCTCCTGTGTGGTGTAGAATATAGAGGATCTGTCAGCTCTCCTGTGTGGTGTAGTATATAGAGGATCTGTCAGCTCTCCTGTGTGGTGTAGAATATAGAGGATCTGTCAGCTCTCCTGTGTGGTGTAGTATATAGAGGATCTGTCAGCTCTCCCGTGTGGTGTAGTATATAGAGGATCTGTCAGCTCTCCTGTGTGGTGTACTATATAGAGGATCTGTCAGCTCTCCCGTGTGGTGTAGTATATAGAGGATCTGTCAGCTCTCCCGTGTGGTGTAGTATATAGAGGATCTGTCAGCTCTCCCGTGTGGTGTAGTATATAGAGGATCTGTCAGCTCTCCTGTGTGGTGTAGTATATAGAGTATCTGTCAGCTCTCCTGTGTGGTGTACTATATAGAGGATCTGTCAGCTCTCACGTGTCGTGTAGTATATAGAGGATCTGTCATCTCTCCTGTGTGGTGTAGTATATAGAGGATCTGTCAGCTCTCCCGTGTGGTGTAGTATATAGAGGATCTGTCAGCTCTCCTGTGTGGTGTACTATAAAGAGGATCTGTCAGCTCTCCCGTGTGGTGTAGTATATAGAGGATCTGTCAGCTCTCCTGTGTGGTGTAGTATATAGAGGATCTGTCAGCTCTCCTGTGTGGTGTAGTATATAGAGGATCTGTCAGCTCTCCCGTGTGGTGCAGTATATTGAGGATCTGTCAGCTCTACTGTGTGGTGTAGTATATAGAGGATCTGTCAGCTCTCCCGTGTGGTGTAGTATGTTGAGGATCTGTCAGCTCTCCTGTGTGGTGTAGTATATAGAGGATCTGCCAACTCTCCTGTGTGGTGTGGTATATAGAGGATCTGCCAGCTCTCCTGTGTGGTGTGGTATATAGAGGATCTGTCAGCTCTCCCGTGTGGTGTAGTATATAGAGGATCTGTCAGCTCTCCTGTGTGGTGTAGTATATAGAGGATCTGCCAGCTCTCCTGTGTGGTGTGGTATATAGAGGATCTGTCAGCTCTCCTGTGTGGTGTAGTATATAGAGGATCTGTCAGCTCTCCTGTGTGGTGTAGTATATAGAGGATCTGTCAGCTCTCCCGTGTGGTGCAGTATATTGAGGATCTGTCAGCTCTACTGTGTGGTGTAGTATATAGAGGATCTGTCAGCTCTCCCGTGTGGTGTAGTATGTTGAGGATCTGTCAGCTCTCCTGTGTTGTGTAGTATATAGAGGATCTGCCAACTCTCCTGTGTGGTGTAGAATATAGAGGATCTGTCAGCTCTCCTGTGTGGTGTAGTATATAGAGGATCTGTCAGCTCTCCCGTGTGGTGTAGAATATAGAGGATCTGTCAGCTCTCCTGTGTGGTGTAGTATATAGAGGAACTGTCAGCTCTCCTGTGTGGTGTAGAATATAGAGGATCTGTCAGCTCTCCTGTGTGGTGTACTATATAGAGGATCTGTCAGCTCTCCTGTGTGGTGTAGTATATAGAGGATCTGTCATCTCTCCTGTGTGGTGTAGTATATAGAGGATCTGTCAGCTCTCACGTGTGGTGTAGTATATAGAGGATCTGTCATCTCTCCTGTGTGGTGTAGTATATAGAGGATCTGTCAGCTCTCCCGTGTGGTGTAGTATATAGAGGATCTGTCAGCTCTCCTGTGTGGTGTACTATATAGAGGATCTGTCAGCTCTCCCGTGTGGTGCAGTATATTGAGGATCTGTCAGCTCTCCTGTGTGGTGTAGTATATAGAGGATCTGTCAGCTCTCCCGTGTGGTGTAGTATATTGAGGATCTGTCAGCTCTCCTGTGTGGTGTAGTATATAGAGGATCTGCCAGCTCTCCTGTGTGGTGTGGTATATAGAGGATCTGCCAGCTCTCCTGTGTGGTGTGGTATATAGAGGATCTGTCAGCTCTCCCGTGTGGTGTAGTATATAGAGGATCTGTCAGCTCTCCTGTGTGGTGTAGTATATAGAGGATCTGCCAGCTCTCCTGTGTGGTGTGGTATATAGAGGATCTGTCAGCTCTCCCGTGTGGTGCAGTATATTGAGGATCTGTCAGCTCTACTGTGTGGTGTAGTATATAGAGGATCTGTCAGCTCTCCCGTGTGGTGTAGTATGTTGAGGATCTGTCAGCTCTCCTGTGTGGTGTAGTATATAGAGGATCTGCCAACTCTCCTGTGTGGTGTGGTATATAGAGGATCTGCCAGCTCTCCTGTGTGGTGTGGTATATAGAGGATCTGTCAGCTCTCCCGTGTGGTGTAGTATATAGAGGATCTGTCAGCTCTCCTGTGTGGTGTAGTATATAGAGGATCTGCCAGCTCTCCTGTGTGGTGTGGTATATAGAGGATCTGTCAGCTCTCCTGTGTGGTGTAGTATATAGAGGATCTGTCAGCTCTCCTGTGTGGTGTAGTATATAGAGGATCTGTCAGCTCTCCCGTGTGGTGCAGTATATTGAGGATCTGTCAGCTCTACTGTGTGGTGTAGTATATAGAGGATCTGTCAGCTCTCCCGTGTGGTGTAGTATGTTGAGGATCTGTCAGCTCTCCTGTGTTGTGTAGTATATAGAGGATCTGCCAACTCTCCTGTGTGGTGTAGAATATAGAGGATCTGTCAGCTCTCCTGTGTGGTGTAGTATATAGAGGATCTGTCAGCTCTCCCGTGTGGTGTAGAATATAGAGGATCTGTCAGCTCTCCTGTGTGGTGTAGTATATAGAGGAACTGTCAGCTCTCCTGTGTGGTGTAGAATATAGAGGATCTGTCAGCTCTCCTGTGTGGTGTACTATATAGAGGATCTGTCAGCTCTCCTGTGTGGTGTAGTATATAGAGGATCTGTCATCTCTCCTGTGTGGTGTAGTATATAGAGGATCTGTCAGCTCTCACGTGTGGTGTAGTATATAGAGGATCTGTCATCTCTCCTGTGTGGTGTAGTATATAGAGGATCTGTCAGCTCTCCCGTGTGGTGTAGTATATAGAGGATCTGTCAGCTCTCCTGTGTGGTGTACTATATAGAGGATCTGTCAGCTCTCCCGTGTGGTGCAGTATATTGAGGATCTGTCAGCTCTCCTGTGTGGTGTAGTATATAGAGGATCTGTCAGCTCTCCCGTGTGGTGTAGTATATTGAGGATCTGTCAGCTCTCCTGTGTGGTGTAGTATATAGAGGATCTGCCAGCTCTCCTGTGTGGTGTGGTATATAGAGGATCTGCCAGCTCTCCTGTGTGGTGTGGTATATAGAGGATCTGTCAGCTCTCCCGTGTGGTGTAGTATATAGAGGATCTGTCAGCTCTCCTGTGTGGTGTAGTATATAGAGGATCTGCCAGCTCTCCTGTGTGGTGTGGTATATAGAGGATCTGTCAGCTCTCCTGTGTGGTGTGGTATATAGAGGATCTGTCAGCTCTCCCGTGTGGTGTAGTATATAGAGGATCTGTCAGCTCTCCCGTGTGGTGTAGAATATAGAGGATGTGTCAGCTCTCCTGTGTGGTGTAGTATATAGAGGATCTGTCAGCTCTCCCGTGTGGTGTAGAATATAGAGGATCTGTCAGCTCTCCTGTGTGGTGTAGTATATAGAGGAACTTTCAGCTCTCCTGTGTGGTGTAGAATATAGAGGATCTGTCTGCTCTCCTGTGTGGTGTAGAATATAGAGGATCTGTCAGCTCTCCCGTGTGGTGTAGTATATAGAGGATCTGTCAGCTCTCCTGTGTGGTGTAGTATATAGAGGATCTGTCAGCTCTCCTGTGTGGTGTAGAATATAGAGGATCTGTCAGCTCTCCCGTGTGGTGTAGTATATAGAGGATCTGTCAGCTCTCCTGTGTGGTGTAGTATATAGAGGATCTGTCAGCTCTCCTGTGTGGTGTAGAATATAGAGGATCTGACAGCTCTCGTGTGTGCTGTAGTATATAGAGGATCTGTCAGCTCTCCTGTGTGGTGTAGTATATAGAGGGTCTGTCAGCTCTCCCGTGTGGTGTAGAATATAGAGGATCTGTCAGCTCTCCCGTGTGGTGTAGTATATAGAGGATCTGTCAGCTCTCCTGTGTGGTGTAGTATATAGAGGATCTGTCAGCTCTCCCGTGTGGTGCAGTATATTGAGGATCTGTCAGCTCTACTGTGTGGTGTAGTATATAGAGGATCTGTCAGCTCTCCCGTGTGGTGTAGTATGTTGAGGATCTGTCAGCTCTCCTGTGTTGTGTAGTATATAGAGGATCTGCCAACTCTCCTGTGTGGTGTAGAATATAGAGGATCTGTCAGCTCTCCTGTGTGGTGTAGTATATAGAGGATCTGTCAGCTCTCCCGTGTGGTGTAGAATATAGAGGATCTGTCAGCTCTCCTGTGTGGTGTAGTATATAGAGGAACTGTCAGCTCTCCTGTGTGGTGTAGAATATAGAGGATCTGTCAGCTCTCCTGTGTGGTGTACTATATAGAGGATCTGTCAGCTCTCCCGTGTGGTGTAGTATATAGAGGATCTGTCATCTCTCCTGTGTGGTGTAGTATATAGAGGATCTGTCAGCTCTCACGTGTGGTGTAGTATATAGAGGATCTGTCATCTCTCCTGTGTGGTGTAGTATATAGAGGATCTGTCAGCTCTCCCGTGTGGTGCAGTATATTGAGGATCTGTCAGCTCTACTGTGTGGTGTAGTATATAGAGGATCTGTCAGCTCTCCCGTGTGGTGTAGTATATAGAGGATCTGTCATCTCTCCTGTGTGGTGTAGTATATAGAGGATCTGTCAGCTCTCACGTGTGGTGTAGTATATAGAGGATCTGTCATCTCTCCTGTGTGGTGTAGTATATAGAGGATCTGTCAGCTCTCCCGTGTGGTGCAGTATATTGAGGATCTGTCAGCTCTACTGTGTGGTGTAGTATATAGAGGATCTGTCAGCTCTCCCGTGTGGTGTAGTATATTGAGGATCTGCCAGCTCTCCTGTGTGGTGTAGTATATAGAGGATCTGCCAGCTCTCCTGTGTGGTGTGGTATATAGAGGATCTGCCAGCTCTCCTGTGTGGTGTGGTATATAGAGGATCTGTCAGCTCTCCCGTGTGGTGTAGTATATAGAGGATCTGTCAGCTCTCCTGTGTGGTGTAGTATATAGAGGATCTGCCAGCTCTCCTGTGTGGTGTGGTATATAGAGGATCTGTCAGCTCTCCTGTGTGGTGTGGTATATAGAGGATCTGTCAGCTCTCCCGTGTGGTGTAGTATATAGAGGATCTGTCAGCTCTCCCGTGTGGTGTAGAATATAGAGGATGTGTCAGCTCTCCTGTGTGGTGTAGTATATAGAGGATCTGTCAGCTCTCCCGTGTGGTGTAGAATATAGAGGATCTGTCAGCTCTCCTGTGTGGTGTAGTATATAGAGGAACTTTCAGCTCTCCTGTGTGGTGTAGAATATAGAGGATCTGTCAGCTCTCCAGTGTGGTGTAGAATATAGAGGATCTGTCAGCTCTCCCGTGTGGTGTAGTATATAGAGGATCTGTCAGCTCTCCTGTGTGGTGTAGTATATAGAGGATCTGTCAGCTCTCCTGTGTGGTGTAGAATATAGAGGATCTGTCAGCTCTCCCGTGTGGTGTAGTATATAGAGGATCTGTCAGCTCTCCTGTGTGGTGTAGTATATAGAGGATCTGTCAGCTCTCCTGTGTGGTGTAGAATATAGAGGATCTGACAGCTCTCGTGTGTGCTGTAGTATATAGAGGATCTGTCAGCTCTCCTGTGTGGTGTAGTATATAGAGGGTCTGTCAGCTCTCCTGTGTGGTGTAGAATATAGAGGATCTGTCAGCTCTCCCGTGTGGTGTAGTATATAGAGGATCTGTCAGCTCTCCTGTGTGGTGTAGTATATAGAGGATCTGTCAGCTCTCCTGTGTGGTGTAGAATATAGAGGATCTGTCAGCTCTCCTGTGTGGTGTAGTATATAGAGGATCTGTCAGATCTCCTGTGTGGTGTAGTATATAGAGGATCTGTCAGCTCTCCTGTGTGGTGTAGAATATAGAGGATCTGTCAGCTCTCCTGTGTGGTGTAGTATATAGAGGATCTGTCAGCTCTCCTGTGTGGTGTAGTATATAGAGGATCTGTCAGCTCTCCTGTGTGGTGTAGAATATAGAGGATCTGTCAGTTCTCCCGTGTGGTGTAGTATATAGAGGATCTGCCAGCACTCCTGTGTGGTGTAGTATATAGAGGATCTGTCAGCTCTCCTGTGTGGTGTGGTATATAGAGGATCTGTCAGCTCTCCCGTGTGGTGTAGTATATAGAGGATCTGTCAGCTCTCCTGTGTGGTGTGGTATATAGAGGATCTGTCAGCTCTCCAGTGTGGTGTGGTATATAGAGGATCTGTCAGCTCTCCCGTGTGGTGTAGTATATAGAGGATCTGTCAGCTCTCCTGTGTGGTGTAGTATATAGAGGATCTGTCAGCCCTCCTGTGTGGTGTAGAATATAGAGGATCTGTCTGCTCTCCTGTGTGGTGTAGTATATAGAGGATCTGTCAGCTCTCCTGTGTGGTGTAGAATATAGAGGATCTGTCAGCTCTCCTGTGTGGTGTAGTATATAGAGGATCTGTCAGCCCTCCTGTGTGGTGTAGAATATAGAGGATCTGTCAGCCCTCCTGTGTGGTGTAGTATATAGAGGATCTGTCAGCTCTCCTGTGTGATGTAGTATATAGAGGATCTGTCAGCTCTCCTGTGTGGTGTTGTATATAGAGGATCTCTCAGCTCTCCTGTGTGGTGTAGTATATAGAGGATCTGTCAGCTCTCCTGTGTGGTGTAGAATATAGAGGATCTGTCAGCTCTCCCGTGTGGTGTAGTATATAGAGGATCTGTCAGCTCTCCTGTGTGCTGTAGTATATAGAGGATCTGCCAGCTCTCCTGTGTGGTGTAGTATATAGAGGATCTGTCAGCTCTCCCGTGTGGTGTGGTATATAGAGGATCTGTCAGCTCTCCCGTGTGGTATAGTATATAGAGGATCTGTCAGCTCTCCTGTGTGGTGTAGTATATAGAGGATCTGTCAGCTCTCCTGTGTGGTGAAGTATATAGAGGATCAGTCAGCTCTCCCGTGTGGTGTAGTATATAGAGGATCTGTCAGCTCTCCTGTGTGGTGTAGTATATAGAGGATCTGTCAGCTCTCCCGTGTGGTGTAGTATATAGAGGATCTGTCAGCTCTCCTGTGTGGTGTACTATATAGAGGATCTGTCAGCTCTCCCGTGTGGTGTAGTATATAGAGGATCTGTCAGCTCTCCCGTGTGGTGTAGTATATAGAGGATCTGTCAGCTCTCCCGTGTGGTGTAGTATATAGAGGATCTGTCAGCTCTCCTGTGTGGTGTAGTATATAGAGTATCTGTCAGCTCTCCTGTGTGGTGTACTATATAGAGGATCTGTCAGCTCTCACGTGTCGTGTAGTATATAGAGGATCTGTCATCTCTCCTGTGTGGTGTAGTATATAGAGGATCTGTCAGCTCTCCCGTGTGGTGTAGTATATAGAGGATCTGTCAGCTCTCCTGTGTGGTGTACTATAAAGAGGATCTGTCAGCTCTCCCGTGTGGTGTAGTATATAGAGGATCTGTCAGCTCTCCTGTGTGGTGTAGTATATAGAGGATCTGTCAGCTCTCCTGTGTGGTGTAGTATATAGAGGATCTGTCAGCTCTCCCGTGTGGTGCAGTATATTGAGGATCTGTCAGCTCTACTGTGTGGTGTAGTATATAGAGGATCTGTCAGCTCTCCCGTGTGGTGTAGTATGTTGAGGATCTGTCAGCTCTCCTGTGTGGTGTAGTATATAGAGGATCTGCCAACTCTCCTGTGTGGTGTGGTATATAGAGGATCTGCCAGCTCTCCTGCGTGGTGTGGTATAGAGGATCTGTCAGCTCTCCCGTGTGGTGTAGTATATAGAGGATCTGTCAGCTCTCCTGTGTGGTGTAGTATATAGAGGATCTGCCAGCTCTCCTGTGTGGTGTGGTATATAGAGGATCTGTCAGCTCTCCTGTGTGGTGTGGTATATAGAGGATCTATCAGCTCTCCCGTGTGGTGTAGTATATAGAGGATCTGTCAGCTCTCCCGTGTGGTGTAGAATATAGAGGATCTGTCAGCTCTCCTGTGTGGTGTAGTATATAGAGGATCTGTCAGCTCTCCCGTGTGGTGTAGAATATAGAGGATCTGTCAGCTCTCCTGTGTGGTGTAGTATATAGAGGAACTGTCAGCTCTCCTGTGTGGTGTAGAATATAGAGGATCTGTCAGCTCTCCTGGGTGATGTAGTATATAGAGGATCTGTCAGCTCTCCTGTGTGGTGTAGTATATAGAGGATCTGCCAGCTCTCCTGTGTGGTGTGGTATATAGAGGATCTGTCAGCTCTCCCGTGTGGTGTAGTATATAGAGGATCTGTCAGCTCTCCTGTGTGGTGTAGAATATAGAAAATCTGTCAGCTCTCCTGTGTGGTGTAGAATATAGAGGATCTGTCAGCTCTCCTGTGTGGTGTAGTATATAGAGGATCTGCCAGCTCTCCTGTGTGGTGTGGTATATAGAGGATCTGTCAGCTCTCCTGTGTGGTGTGGTATATAGAGGATCTGTCAGCTCTCCCGTGTGGTGTAGTATATAGAGGATCTGTCAGCTCTCCTGTGTGGTGTAGTATATAGAGGATCTGTCAGCTCTCCTGTGTGGTGTAGTATATAGAGGATCTGTCAGCTCTCCTGTGTGGTGTACTATATAGAGGATCTGTCAGCTCTCACGTGTGGTGTAGTATATAGAGGATCTGTCATCTCTCCTGTGTGGTGTAGTATATAGAGGATCTGTCAGCTCTCCCGTGTGGTGTAGTATATAGAGGATCTGTCAGCTCTCCTGTGTGGTGTACTATATAGAGGATCTGTCAGCTCTCCCGTGTGGTGTAGTATATAGAGGATCTGTCAGCTCTCCCGTGTGGTGTAGTATATAGAGGATCTGTCAGCTCTCCTGTGTGGTGTAGTATATAGAGGATCTGTCAGCTCTCCCGTGTGGTGCAGTATATTGAGGATCTGTCAGCTCTACTGTGTGGTGTAGTATATAGAGGATCTGTCAGCTCTCCCGTGTGGTGTAGTATATTGAGGATCTGTCAGCTCTCCTGTGTGGTGTAGTATATAGAGGATCAGAGGATCTGCCAGCTCTCCTGTGTGGTGTGGTATATAGAGGATCTGCCAGCTCTCCTGTGTGGTGTGGTATATAGAGGATCTGTCAGCTCTCCCGTGTGGTGTAGTATATAGAGGATCTGTCAGCTCTCCTGTGTGGTGTAGTATATAGAGGATCTGCCAGCTCTCCTGTGTGGTGTGGTATATAGAGGATCTGTCAGCTCTCCTGTGTGGTGTGGTATATAGAGGATCTGTCAGCTCTCCCGTGTGGTGTAGTATATAGAGGATCTGTCAGCTCTCCCGTGTGGTGTAGAATATAGAGGATGTGTCAGCTCTCCTGTGTGGTGTAGTATATAGAGGATCTGTCAGCTCTCCCGTGTGGTGTAGAATATAGAGGATCTGTCAGCTCTCCTGTGTGGTGTAGTATATAGAGGAACTGTCAGCTCTCCTGTGTGGTGTAGAATATAGAGGATCTGTCAGCTCTCCTGTGTGGTGTAGTATATAGAGGATCTGTCAGCTCTCCTGTGTGGTGTAGTATATAGAGGATCTGCCATCTCTCCTGTGTGGTGTAGTATATAGAGGATCTGTCAGCTCTCCTGTGTGGTGTGGTATATAGAGGATCTGTCAGCTCTCCCGTGTGGTGTAGTATATAGAGGATCTGTCAGCTCTCCTGTGTGGTGTAGAATATAGAGGATCTGTCAGCTCTCCTGTGTGGTGTAGAATATAGAGGATCTGTCAGCTCTCCTGTGTGGTGTACTATATAGAGGATCTGCCAGCTCTCCTGTGTGGTGTGGTATATAGAGGATCTGTCAGCTCTCCTGTGTGGTGTGGTATATAGAGGATCTGTCAGCTCTCCCGTGTGTGCTGTAGTATATAGAGGATCTGTCAGCTCTCCTGTGTGGTGTAGTATATAGAGGATCTGTCAGCTCTCCCGTGTGGTGTAGTATATAGAGGATCTGTCAGCTCTCCCGTGTGGTGTAGTATATAGAGGATCTGTCAGCTCTCCTGTGTGGTGTACTATATAGAGGATCTGTCAGCTCTCCCGTGTGGTGTAGTATATAGAGGATCTGTCATCTCTCCTGTGTGGTGTAGTATATAGAGGATCTGCCAGCTCTCCTGTGTGGTGTGGTATATAGAGGATCTGTCAGCTCTCCTGTGTGGTGTGGTATATAGATGATCTGTCAGCTCTCCCGTGTGGTGTAGTATATAGAGGATCTGTCAGCTCTCCTGTGTGGTGTAGTATATAGAGGATCTGCCAGCTCTCCTGTGTGGTGTGGTATATAGAGGATCTGTCAGCTCTCCAGTGTGGTGTTGTATATAGAGGATCTGTCAGCTCTCTCGTGTGGTGTAGTATATAGAGGATCTGTCAGCTCTCCCGTGTGGTGTAGTATATAGAGGATCTGTCAGCTCTCCCGTGTGGTGTAGTATATAGAGGATCTGTCAGCTCTCCCGTATGGTGTAGTATATAGAGGATCTGTCAGCTCTCCCGTGTGGTGTAGTATATAGAGGATCTGTCAGCTCTCCCGTATGGTGTAGTATATAGAGGATCTGTCAGCTCTCCTGTGTGGTGTACTATATAGAGGATCTGTCAGCTCTCCCGTGTGGTGTAGTATATAGAGGATCTGTCAGCTCTCCTGTGTGGTGTAGTATATAGAGGATCTGTCAGCTCTCCCGTGTGGTGTAGTATATTGAGGATCTATCCTGTGTGGTGTAGTATATAGAGGATCTGTCAGCTCTCCTGTGTGGTGTAGTATATAGAGGATCTGTCAGCTCTCCTGTGTGGTGTAGTATATAGAGGATCTATCCTGTGTGGTGTAGTATATAGAGGATCTGTCAGCTCTCCTGTGTGGTGTAGTATATAGAGGATCTGTCAGCTCTCCTGTGTGGTGTAGTATATAGAGGATCTATCCTGTGTGGTGTAGTATATAGAGGATCTGTCAGCTCTCGTGTGTGGGGTGGTATATAGAGGATCTGTCAGCTCTCCTGTGTGGTGTGGTATATAGAGGATCTGTCAGCTCTCCTGTGTGGTGTGGTATATGGAGGATCTGTCAGCTCTCCCGTGTGGTGTAGTATATAGAGGATCTATCCTGTGTGGTGTAGTATATAGAGGATCTGTCAGCTCTCCTGTGTGGTGTAGTATATAGAGGATCTGTCAGCTCTCCTGTGTGGTGTAGTATATAGAGGATCTATCCTGTGTGGTGTAGTATATAGAGGATCTGTCAGCTCTCCTGTGTGGTGTAGTATATAGAGGATCTGTCAGCTCTCCTGTGTGGTGTAGTATATAGAGGATCTGTCAGCTCTCCTGTGTGATGTAGTATATAGAGGATCTGTCAGCTCTCCTGTGTGGTGTAGTATATAGAGGATCTGTCAGCTCTCCTGTGTGGTGTAGTATATAGAGGATCTGTCAGCTCTCCTGTGTGGTGTAGTATATAGAGGATCTGTCCTGTGTGGTGTAGTGTATAGAGGATCTGTCAGCTCTCGTGTGTGGGGTGGTATATAGAGGATCTGTCAGCTCTCCTGTGTGGTGTAGTATATAGAGGATCTGTCCTGTGTGGTGTAGTGTATGGAGGATCTGTCAGCTCTCCCGTGTGGTGTAGTATATAGAGGATCTGTCAGCTCTCCTGTGTGGTGTAGAATATAGAGGATCTGTCAGCTCTCCTGTGTGGTGTAGTATATAGAGGATCTGTCAGCTCTCCCAACTGGTGTAGAATATAGAGGATCTGTCAGCTCTCCTGTGCGGTGTAGTATATAGAGGATCTGTCAGCTCTCCTGTGTGGTGTGGTATATAGAGGATCTGTCAGCTCTCCCGTGTGGTGTAGTATATAGAGGATCTGTCAGCTCTCCTGTGTGGTGTAGAATATAGAGGATCTGTCAGCTCTCCTGTGTGGTGTAGAATATAGAGGATCTGTCAGCTCTCCTGTGTGGTGTACTATATAGAGGATCTGCCAGCTCTCCTGTGTGGTGTGGTATATAGAGGATCTGTCAGCTCTCCTGTGTGGTGTGGTATATAGAGGATCTGTCAGCTCTCCCGTGTGTGCTGTAGTATATAGAGGATCTGTCAGCTCTCCTGTGTGGTGTAGTATATAGAGGATCTGTCAGCTCTCCCGTGTGGTGTAGTATATAGAGGATCTGTCAGCTCTCCCGTGTGGTGTAGTATATAGAGGATCTGTCAGCTCTCCTGTGTGGTGTACTATATAGAGGATCTGTCAGCTCTCCCGTGTGGTGTAGTATATAGAGGATCTATCATCTCTCCTGTGTGGTGTAGTATATAGAGGATCTGCCAGCTCTCCTGTGTGGTGTGGTATATAGAGGATCTGTCAGCTCTCCTGTGTGGTGTGGTATATAGATGATCTGTCAGCTCTCCCGTGTGGTGTAGTATATAGAGGATCTGTCAGCTCTCCTGTGTGGTGTAGTATATAGAGGATCTGCCAGCTCTCCTGTGTGGTGTGGTATATAGAGGATCTGTCAGCTCTCCAGTGTGGTGTTGTATATAGAGGATCTGTCAGCTCTCTCGTGTGGTGTAGTATATAGAGGATCTGTCAGCTCTCCCGTGTGGTGTAGTATATAGAGGATCTGTCAGCTCTCCCGTATGGTGTAGTATATAGAGGATCTGTCAGCTCTCCTGTGTGGTGTACTATATAGAGGATCTGTCAGCTCTCCCGTGTGGTGTAGTATATAGAGGATCTGTCAGCTCTCCTGTGTGGTGTAGTATATAGAGGATCTGTCAGCTCTCCCGTGTGGTGCAGTATATAGAGGATCTGTCAGCTCTACTGTGTGGTGTAGTATATAGAGGATCTGTCAGCTCTCCCGTGTGGTGTAGTATATTGAGGATCTGTCAGCTCTCCTGTGTGGTGTAGTATATAGAGGATCTATCCTGTGTGGTGTAGTATATAGAGGATCTGTCAGCTCTCCTGTGTGGTGTAGTATATAGAGGATCTGTCAGCTCTCCTGTGTGGTGTAGTATATAGAGGATCTATCCTGTGTGGTGTAGTATATAGAGGATCTGTCAGCTCTCGTGTGTGGGGTGGTATATAGAGGATCTGTCAGCTCTCCTGTGTGGTGTGGTATATAGAGGATCTGTCAGCTCTCCTGTGTGGTGTGGTATATGGAGGATCTGTCAGCTCTCCCGTGTGGTGTAGTATATAGAGGATCTATCCTGTGTGGTGTAGTATATAGAGGATCTGTCAGCTCTCCTGTGTGGTGTAGTATATAGAGGATCTGTCAGCTCTCCTGTGTGGTGTAGTATATAGAGGATCTATCCTGTGTGGTGTAGTATATAGAGGATCTGTCAGCTCTCCTGTGTGGTGTAGTATATAGAGGATCTGTCAGCTCTCCTGTGTGGTGTAGTATATAGAGGATCTGTCAGCTCTCCTGTGTGGTGTAGTATATAGAGGATCTGTCAGCTCTCCTGTGTGGTGTAGTATATAGAGGATCTGTCAGCTCTCCTGTGTGGTGTAGTATATAGAGGATCTGTCAGCTCTCCTGTGTGGTGTAGTATATAGAGGATCTGTCCTGTGTGGTGTAGTGTATAGAGGATCTGTCAGCTCTCGTGTGTGGGGTGGTATATAGAGGATCTGTCAGCTCTCCTGTGTGGTGTAGTATATAGAGGATCTGTCCTGTGTGGTGTAGTGTATGGAGGATCTGTCAGCTCTCCCGTGTGGTGTAGTATATAGAGGATCTGTCAGCTCTCCCGTGTGGTGTAGAATATAGAGGATCTGTCAGCTCTCCTGTGTGGTGTAGTATATAGAGGATCTGTCAGCTCTCCCATGTGGTGTAGAATATAGAGGATCTGTCAGCTCTCCTGTGCGGTGTAGTATATAGAGGATCTATCCTGTGTGGTGTAGTATATAGAGGATCTGTCAGCTCTCGTGTGTGGGGTGGTATATAGAGGATCTGTCAGCTCTCCTGTGTGGTGTAGTATATAGAGGATCTGTCAGCTCTCCTGTGTGGTGTAGTATATAGAGGATCTGTCAGCTCTCCTGTGTGGTGTAGTATATAGAGGATCTGTCAGCTCTCCTGTGTGGTGTAGTATATAGAGGATCTGTCAGCTCTCCTGTGTGGTGTAGTATATAGAGGATCTGTCAGCTCTCCTGTGTGGTGTAGTATATAGAGGATCTGTCCTGTGTGGTGTAGTGTATAGAGGATCTGTCAGCTCTCGTGTGTGGGGTGGTATATAGAGGATCTGTCAGCTCTCCTGTGTGGTGTAGTATATAGAGGATCTGTCCTGTGTGGTGTAGTGTATAGAGGATCTGTCAGCTCTCCCGTGTGGTGTAGTATATAGAGGATCTGTCAGCTCTCCCGTGTGGTGTAGAATATAGAGGATCTGTCAGCTCTCCTGTGTGGTGTAGTATATAGAGGATCTGTCAGCTCTCCCGTGTGGTGTAGAATATAGAGGATCTGTCAGCTCTCCTGTGTGGTGTAGTATATAGAGGAACTGTCAGCTCTCCTGTGTGGTGTAGAATATAGAGGATCTGTCAGCTCTCCTGTGTGGTGTAGTATATAGAGGATCTGTCAGCTCTCCTGTGTGGTGTAGTATATAGAGGATCTGCCATCTCTCCTGTGTGGTGTAGTATATAGAGGATCTGCAAGCTCTCCTGTGTGGTGTGGTATATAGAGGATCTGTCAGCTCTCCCGTGTGGTGTAGTATATAGAGGATCTGTCAGCCCTCCTGTGTGGTGTAGAATATAGAGGATCTGTCAGCTCTCCTGTGTGGTGTAGAATATAGAGGATCTGTCAGCTCTCCTGTGTGGTGTAGTATATAGAGGATCTGCCAGCTCTCCTGTGTGGTGTGGTATATAGAGGATCTGTCAGCTCTCCTGTGTGGTGTGGTATATAGAGGATCTGTCAGCTCTGCCGTGTGGTGTAGTATATAGAGGATCTGTCAGCTCTCCTGTGTGGTGTAGTATATAGAGGATCTGTCAGCTCTCCCGTGTGGTGTAGTATATAGAGGATCTGTCAGCTCTCCCGTGTGGTGTAGTATATAGAGGATCTGTCAGCTCTCCTGTGTGGTGTACTATATAGAGGATCTGTCAGCTCTCCCGTGTGGTGTAGTATATAGAGGATCTGTCATCTCTCCTGTGTGGTGTAGTATATAGAGGATCTGCCAGCTCTCCTGTGTGGTGTGGTATATAGAGGATCTGTCAGCTCTCCTGTGTGGTGTGGTATATAGAGGATCTGTCAGCTCTCCCGTGTGGTGTAGTATATAGAGGATCTGTCAGCTCCCCTGTGTGGTGTAGTATATAGAGGATCTGCCAGCTCTCCTGTGTGGTGTGGTATATAGAGAATCTGTCAGCTCTCCAGTGTGGTGTGGTATATAGAGGATCTGTCAGCTCTCCCGTGTGGTGTTGTATATAGAGGATCTGTCAGCTCTCCTGTGTGGTGTAGTATATAGAGGATCTGTCAGCTCTCCCGTGTGGTGTAGTATATAGAGGATCTGTCAGCTCTCCCGTGTGGTGTAGTATATAGAGGATCTGTCAGCTCTCCTGTGTGGTGTACTATATAGAGGATCTGTCAGCTCTCCCGTGTGGTGTAGTATATAGAGGATCTGTCATCTCTCCTGTGTGGTGTAGTATATAGAGGATCTGTCAGCTCTCCCGTGTGGTGTAGTATATAGAGGATCTGTCAGCTCTCCTGTGTGGTGTACTATATAGAGGATCTGTCAGCTCTCCCGTGTGGTGTAGTATATAGAGGATCTGTCAGCTCTCCTGTGTGGTGTAGTATATAGAGGATCTGCCATCTCTCCTGTGTGGTGTAGTATATAGAGGATCTGCCAGCTCTCCTGTGTGGTGTGGTATATAGAGGATCTGTCAGCTCTCCCGTGTGGTGTAGTATATAGAGGATCTGTCAGCCCTCCTGTGTGGTGTAGAATATAGAGGATCTGTCAGCTCTCCTGTGTGGTGTAGAATATAGAGGATCTGTCAGCTCTCCTGTGTGGTGTAGTATATAGAGGATCTGCCAGCTCTCCTGTGTGGTGTGGTATATAGAGGATCTGTCAGCTCTCCTGTGTGGTGTGGTATATAGAGGATCTGTCAGCTCTGCCGTGTGGTGTAGTATATAGAGGATCTGTCAGCTCTCCTGTGTGGTGTAGTATATAGAGGATCTGTCAGCTCTCCCGTGTGGTGTAGTATATAGAGGATCTGTCAGCTCTCCCGTGTGGTGTAGTATATAGAGGATCTGTCAGCTCTCCTGTGTGGTGTACTATATAGAGGATCTGTCAGCTCTCCCGTGTGGTGTAGTATATAGAGGATCTGTCATCTCTCCTGTGTGGTGTAGTATATAGAGGATCTGCCAGCTCTCCTGTGTGGTGTGGTATATAGAGGATCTGTCAGCTCTCCTGTGTGGTGTGGTATATAGAGGATCTGTCAGCTCTCCCGTGTGGTGTAGTATATAGAGGATCTGTCAGCTCCCCTGTGTGGTGTAGTATATAGAGGATCTGCCAGCTCTCCTGTGTGGTGTGGTATATAGAGAATCTGTCAGCTCTCCAGTGTGGTGTGGTATATAGAGGATCTGTCAGCTCTCCCGTGTGGTGTTGTATATAGAGGATCTGTCAGCTCTCCTGTGTGGTGTAGTATATAGAGGATCTGTCAGCTCTCCCGTGTGGTGTAGTATATAGAGGATCTGTCAGCTCTCCCGTGTGGTGTAGTATATAGAGGATCTGTCAGCTCTCCTGTGTGGTGTACTATATAGAGGATCTGTCAGCTCTCCCGTGTGGTGTAGTATATAGAGGATCTGTCAGCTCTCCTGTGTGGTGTAGTATATAGAGGATCTGTCAGCTCTCCTGTGTGGTGTAGTATATAGAGTATCTGTCAGCTCTCCCGTGTGGTGCAGTATATAGAGGATCTGTCAGCTCTACTGTGTGGTGTAGTATATAGAGGATCTGTCAGCTCTCCCGTGTGGTGTAGTATATTGAGGATCTGTCAGCTCTCCTGTGTGGTGTAGTATATAGAGGATCTATCCTGTGTGGTGTAGTATATAGAGGATCTGTCAGCTCTCCTGTGTGGTGTAGTATATAGAGGATCTGTCAGCTCTCCTGTGTGGTGTAGTATATAGAGGATCTATCCTGTGTGGTGTAGTATATAGAGGATCTGTCAGCTCTCCTGTGTGGTGTGGTATATAGAGGATCTGTCAGCTCTCCTGTGTGGTGTGGTATATAGAGGATCTGTCAGCTCTCCCGTGTGGTGTAGTATATAGAGGATCTATCCTGTGTGGTGTAGTATATAGAGGATCTGTCAGCTCTCCTGTGTGGTGTAGTATATAGAGGATCTGTCAGCTCTCGTGTGTGGGGTGGTATATAGAGGATCTGTCAGCTCTCCCGTGTGGTGTAGTATATAGAGGATCTGTCCCCTCTCCTGTGTGGTGTAGTATATAGAGTATCTGTCAGCTCTCCTGTGTGGTGTAGTATATAGAGGATCTGTCAGCTCTCCTGTGTGGTGTAGTATATAGAGGATCTGTCAGCTCTCCTGTGTGGTGTAGTATATAGAGGATCTGTCAGCTCTCCTGTGTGGTGTAGTATATAGAGGATCTGTCTTGTGTGGTGTAGTGTATAGAGGATCTGTCAGCTCTCGTGTGTGGGGTGGTATATAGAGGATCTGTCAGCTCTCCTGTGTGGTGTAGTATATAGAGGATCTGTCAGCTCTCCTGTGTGGTGTAGTATATAGAGGATCTGTCCTGTGTGGTGTAGTGTATAGAGGATCTGTCAGCTCTCGTGTGTGGGGTGGTATATAGAGGATCTGTCAGCTCTCCTGTGTGGTGTAGTATATAGAGGATCTGTCAGCTCTCCTGTGTGGTGTAGTATATAGAGGATCTGTCCTGTGTGGTGTAGTATATAGAGGATCTGTCAGCTCTCGTGTGTGGTGTGGTATATAGGATCTATCCTGTGTGGTATTTTTAAACGGCATGGTGGGCCCCAAGAATGATTTTTCTCTGGTGGGCCCAAGGTACTCCAGTCCGACGCTGAATGCAGCTATCAGGGAGCCTTCTAGGGCAGCCCAATGAGCTACAGCGCTGAGAAAAAAAAATGTAGCTTTCACTGTCCCTCCACACCGAAGGTGGTGTTGGACAGTGGAAATCGCTACAGCACAAGCGGTTTGGTGGTTAATGGACCCTGCCTAACGCTATCCCTGCTTCTGACGAAGCGGCAGCAACCTCTCCCTAAGCTCAGATCAGCAGTAGTAAGATGGCGGTCGGCGTGCACGCCCCTTTATAGCCCCTGTGACGCCGCAGACAGCAAGCCAATCACTGCAATGCCCTTCTCTAAGATGGTGGGGACCAGGACCTATGTCATCACGCTGCCCACACTCTGCGTTCACCTTCATTGGCTGAGAAATGGCGCTTTTCGCATCATTGAAACGCGACTTTGGCGCGAAAGTCGCGTACCGCATGGCCGACCACGCACAGGGGTCGGATCAGGTTTCATGAAACCCGACTTTGCCAAAAGTCGGCGACTTTTGAAAATGAACGACCCGTTTCGCTCAACCCTACTGATCACTTCTCCAACCTGCCAAAGGCTGCTTTTACTGAAGCAGGGTTCTACTTAACCATTTAAATTTGTAAGTTTTAGCTTCGGAGAAGTATGTCAATGTAGGTTCCCATCAATAGAAGTCCCATTATGTGTTACTGGCAGATGGGCTTTAACAATTTGATCAAATAGCGGGCAAAATGTATACATTTCTGCCTTTTGGCCTCAATAAAAATGTTATTTACCATAAAATGGATTAGTAAATTAAATTGAATACTTCTACTCTTTGGCAACTTTTCCTTTTCAATGCATAGGTAATCAGCCGGCATTGTAACAAACAGCTGCATTACTTTCATATATGTATATATAAAACCATATTAAGAGCTTCAATAGAACCAAATTGGGAATGTTTTTACACATTCTAGGATCCAATGTTCATTGTGTCTGAATTCTGTAGATCAGTCAGACCAAGTTGTGCCATTATTGGTGGTTTGTTAGTAACAATAATAATCTAAATACTTAAAACCCTCTGTTTTCAATCTTTATCTGTCATAATTTTAAGATTTCATAAAAATAAATTCATTCGTAAGACATCTTGGATTAGATTCTTTATTACTGTGTTTTTGACATCCTTATTTCTGACACTGTAGATAATGGGATTTAGCATGGGCGTCACAGCTGAGTAGAGGATGGCAACAGATTTGTCCATGTTTGGAGAAGAAAGGGAACGTGGCCGTAAATACAGAATCATAATGGTCCCATAGTAGAAAGTCACCACAATAATGTGAGAGACACATGTGGAGAATGTTTTATAGCTCCGATCAGAAGAATTGATCTTCAAAATTGTGGACACGATTTGGACATACGAAACCAGAATCAAGAGAAAGGTCAAACTTGCTATGATCCCGGCTGTAATAAACATTGTTACTTCATGGAGCCAAGTATCACTGCAAGCTATTTTAAAGAATGGAGGAACCTCACAAAAGAAGTGGTTGAGATGATTAGAATGGCAGAAAGACAACTGGAAGGTGTAGGTAACTTCTAAAATAGAGTGGATGAAACTTGAGATCCATGTCGCAGCGGCCATACTGATACACATCTTCTTGCTCATGATGGTGGTATAGTGCAGTGGTCTACAGATGGCAGCAAATCTATCATAAGACATGATGGCAAGTAGAAAACACTCTGAGGAGCCAAAACCCAAGTGAAAGTGCATCTGGATGGCGCATTCTAGTAGAGAGACGCTCTTGTCTGCGGATAATGTGTTCTTTAGAATTTTAGGCACCACAGTAGTAGCGAAGCAAATGTCAATGAAAGAGAGATTAGTAAGAAAAAAGTACATGGGAGTGTGGAGCTTTGGATTTATTCTCACTGCAATAATCAGTAGAAAGTTTGCCAACAATGTTATCACATAGATCACCAAGAATGCGAGGAAGGCAATGACCTTCAAGTAAGGGACATCAGACAAACCAAGGAGTATAAATCTAATCTCAGAGGACTGGTTTAATAGTTCAATATCTTGTAATTGAGAACCTGATGTAGATAAAAAGTAAAAAATGTAAGTTTAATTGCATTATTGACTTACCTCTACCTTCTAAATCTGAGGACAGTATTGTGTGATCTTATCATAACCAAATCATCTATTGTTCCCTTTAGAAATATTTCCAAATATACGCGACAAGTTTTCTGAACTTATATTTTTTCATAGAATCTGATAAAGTAAGGTGTTTTAGAATGATTAAGATAAGATAGCTTAACATGTAAGAAAATATTAAGGATTATACACTTCTCTGGGTAAGATCATTTTTTAACTTAGATATATGTATTTTTTTTTATAAAAATAATTTTTTTAATCATGATTTATTGAAAATGTTTCCAAATAGGAGATGCTCTAAGTTTCCCTCTACATTGCTAGCTGCAGAAAGAGATAACCGAAGTCCTGCCATCAGTAAGTTTGGACTGATAGGAGAGTTCATAACAGTTTTATCTGTCTCTTTCTGAGCTCCTCACAGCTGATTTATGACCACATCAAGGTACAGCTCAACTTTGATATGGTCTGTCATCACACATTATCATAGAGAAATTCAATATAAGACAGATAAAAAAGATGTCTACTCTTTGTTAGAGGGAACTCTCTGTTGAAGCAAACTCAACCCATGGGTTCTCAGCTTATTCTGCTACCAACTACATAATGTGCAACAAGGAGGCTATACAATGCAAATGGTACAAAATTTTACCCAATTGGAAAAATTATTTTAGACCATAGTCTAAAAATCAACCAAAATAATATTGTACCAACATTATATCTGCACCTATCTAAAATTCGAGATATAACCTAAAACTTCATTATGATTTCAGTAAAAAAGGCACTGTTTGCGCTGGAAAAATCCACTTAGAGAGCCATTGAAAACTAACAGTAATACTAAAATAAATACAGGATAACAAGTTATGCCTTATCGGTACAAAAAACCGATTTACCTGCTACCGAAAAACAAGTAAAGAGAGTAGGAAGATGAAATATAACTACCTTAGGGGGCAGTCCAAAGGGAATATAGCTATCTTCAGTGTATGGAGCTCCAGTCACCCAGAAGAAATAAGGTACAGCCGATGTCCGATGATAGCTGCACATACACTGCTTCCCAGAGTCATGCGGCGTCTTCCAATATAATCCTTCCACTTGCGGCGTCAGGAGAAAGGATGAAGTGAGGTCTAATCCACGAGTTATCCTAGTAGTCCGGACTGCAGGCACTGCGATCGCATCTCCGAAACGCGTAGGACTAGATTTGGCCCTAAGCTCTTCCTGTAGCCGGTCACGTGATCCCTCACGTGACTGTGACGTCACACTAGGTCCTGCTACTCAGTTGACCTAACGGCTTAGTCAAGCAGCGTGGACAAAGTCCAGTATATGCAGGCAGATTCTGCCACCGGCCGGGGCAGTGCCTGCAGTCCGGACTACTAGGATAACTCGTGGATTAGACCTCACTTCATCCTTTCTCCTGACGCCGCAAGTGGAAGGATTATATTGGAAGACGCCGCATGACTCTGGGAAGCAGTGTATGTGCAGCAATCATCGGACATCGGCTGTACCTTATTTCTTCTGGGTGACTGGAGCT
Organism: Ranitomeya imitator; assembly: GCF_032444005.1. NCBI lineage: Eukaryota > Metazoa > Chordata > Amphibia > Anura > Dendrobatidae > Ranitomeya > Ranitomeya imitator. Next base: position 649,641,692 of record NC_091282.1, on the reverse strand, counting down.
CCATACACTGAAGATAGCTATATTCCCTTTGGACTGCCCCCTAAGGTAGTTATATTTCATCTTCCTACTCTCTTTACTTGTTTTTCGGTAGCAGGTAAATCGGTTTTTTGTACCGATAAGGCATAACTTGTTATCCTGTATTTATTTTAGTATTACTGTTAGTTTTCAATGGCTCTCTAAGTGGATTTTTCCAGCGCAAACAGTGCCTTTTTTACTAGATTATTTATTTAGTTTACGGAGGGGTGGTACCGTTTTTCTGTTTGCTGCAGGTGCATTTTAGTGGGAGCGCTACAGGTTTTTCCTTTGTGTATTAATTCATTATGATTTCAGTCTGCTTTGCCTTGAGCCGAATGCACTTAAGAAGCTTTTTTCATCTTCAATGGTCAATTCAGGTAGCAGCAGGGTGGGGGAGAAGTGTCTCATAAGTGGAGAAAGAACAAGATTACTATGATAACATGTATTAAAAATATTCTTATTTCGCCTGTACTGTTGTTTTGTGCAAAGCTTGTTGAAAGTATAGTTCACATTTAAGGCAAATACCTCATCTAAAATGTAAAAGGCTATTGGAGAAAAGCATAAAACATATGATAAAAGATGGAATACAATACACACATTTTTACTCACAGCAGTCCATGATGGTAACAGAACAGCCTCCATAGAGATGGAGCAAATGCTAGAATTGCAAAATGTGCTTTATAAAACATCTGAAAAACAGTAGTAATAGGGCCGAGCGATCATAACACGGCTGATAGAATCTCTTGTGTTTATTGAAATAATTTTCCTTGGGAATTAACAGTTGTCTGTCCCCTGATATTAATTGTTGTTTATTGTACAAAATAAAATAATTTGTTCCCAAGATACATATGAAAATACATACGTAAAATAAGAAATATAATATTTTGAATTTGCAAATGTTATAAACTTTATTTGAAAATTGATTTACCCCACAGTTTTAAAATTACATATTACTTAAAAACAAGAGCAGAAATATTACATTATCATCATAAAGATTTAGCAAGGATTACCTTAACTCAGAGAGCACAGCCCTGTGATACACGTCTCAAAAATTAAATTGAAACACCATGGAGAAAAAGTCATGGAATCATGGAAATCACAGGATGGACACATGTTACTGATAAGCAAATGACTAAAAAATAGAAACAACATTTTCAAAACATTTCAGTTTGCCACAAAAAGAAATCCCTACACTAACAGACTTAGTTAGAATCTATGAGGTTATTAATGGGTGTCTAAAGAAGGATCTGCCACTCTGAAAGCACTTGGGCAAATCATGAAGAGCCTCTGCTGAAAGCTCATTTTGCAATTTTTGACCAACGATGTCCTAGATTTGTTTTGATGGGAAACAAGTCCGGAGAGGCTGCAAATCATGGAAGCATGTTTAGGCCACTCAGGCTGCTCACAGTAGAACAAGCAACTTATGACTTTGCATTGCCATGCTGAAAAACAGCTACTAGAACATTTTGGAGACATGGCTGTGTGATGGAGTGATATGGTGTATGGGGTATCATTCTGTCTATGCTAATATTTGTGTTGTCTTGTTGCTCTATATCATTCTGTGTATTCCTCATCTTCTCTAGATTCTTAATTACATTACAAAGGGTCCAATAATTGAATTAGCTTGGTTACCATCTGTAGCCTAAATGTGTCAATGTCTCTTGGGGAACCCCTGCTGACATTTCCTGACTGTTCATTCATGACCCCTCTGCTCTCTAAAAGCTGCAAATCACTCCCTGTAGTGCCTTGATCTCTGAGGCACCTTTCCCAGGTCTGGGGGCCTGAACACTATCCAACCTGTCTGCCTACCCCTGGATATAAGTAAGGGGCCTAAGGAGGACAGATTAACCAGTAAGAGAGATCTTTTGTGGAGGAACTTGGAGAAACATGGATTATCCTGGAAAATACTGTCGGAGGAGCTCTATATGGAGAAATATCTGGAGCCACACTGCCATATCGATCTCTAAACTGAGGATTTGACTCTCCTCTTCAGGGGCATTTATCCCATTACTGGGTACATGTTCTTGAACTATGATATGTGTGGTGGATTGTTTTATGGAACTTTCGGTTTGCATGTATTAAAGGTACTTGGGACAGTTCACACATCTCTCGCTCTGTTGATTGTGTGAAATCAGAGTAAAATCCCATGAAAACTGGTGGCAGTAGTGGGATCAACAGAGTGCAACCTAATGGAGAACCACTCACAGAGTGAATACGGAAACAGGGCCATAACTAGTCTACAGGAGGGAGCCAGAGATCTGGACCTGAAGTACCAGGGACTGACTAAAGAGCCCTTAATTTATCTCCTGGTGGGTGCTAGCCAGATCACCTCCTCCCAGATGTCTAACGGACAAACACTAGAGACAGGTATCCCCACCTCAAAAAGCCAGTGACTGGTGTGGTACAAAGAATAGATAGCGGTTCTGGGTCCAGGCATCTCACAGGAGTTTAAGGAGGAGGCTGATCACATTGGAGAAAAAAAGCAATGGAGCCCGAAAGAGGGAGTAATGTGACTTTGTAGTGTAAACTTAACAATACAGGAGCCTGTATGGATCACATGGATGGACTTTAAGCCACTTGATGGGGCTTCCTTAGATGCAGAGATGTTCTCAAAGGACTTTGAGTAACAATGTGCTATGATAGAGGTACCCCACTGTGGTTGGATATGCTTGTTAGTGGGACTCCTGAAAGGAAGAATGGTGGAGGCTTACTGAACCATTGACTCCCAGTAGAAACAGTATTATAAGATTGTAAAATGGGCTATCCTGGATTATTATTTTTTTATTTATATAGCACCATTAATTCCATGGTGCTGTACATGAGAAAGGGGTTACATACAGAGTTTACAACGACAGACTGGTACAGTCCTTGTGGACTTACATTCTCACATATATGGCCCAGTTCTGAGACCTCCCATGCACCACTGGGAGATTGTTTAGGTTGTCGGACATGGCTGGACACAGAAAACGCCTTCACTTTGGAAAATTATACAGTCGTTCCTTGTAGAACAATTTCCTTCCAAGCGCCTCTCAGAAATAAGGGAATGAGTCCAATGAGTGCACCTGCGCTAACCTTAAATAGAGCTGCCGCCCTATCTGACTGAAATGAAGGAAGCTCCTAGACAATAAACCACAGCCGGCTCCTGCGCCCTGGCCCCTCCGGTTATATCTGCTGCTCTACCCAGTCGCAGGCCAATGATAACCATGCCTCACCATCCTGGGTCCTTTACAGTTTAGACCATGACATGGGGGAAACACCAAAAGATGTTATGGGTGCTGGCAACCTGGGCACCTCCAATCCAGCTGTCCCTAAAAGGACTTGAATGAAGCCCAAAGCACCCTCACCTCCTCCGGTGCATCTGGTGCACTCCAAACCACCTGAGGAAGAGTTACCAACAGGGCCAACATTACCACCCAGTGCACCAGGGCAAGTGCCGGGATCTTGAGCAAGCGGCGGGACACTCGCTGTCACCTACAGCCACACACTATAGGGTCCTTGAGTCTGCCCACACATGCTTTAAAATGAATTCTTATTCTGTATCCCGTTATTCTGTGCACAGCATTATATTGGTCCATTCTGTATGAAGCATTATATGGGGTCCATTGTTCTATATGGAATATTATGTGGGGTCCATTATTCTGTATGGAGCATTATATGAGGCCCACTATTCTGTATGGAGCAATATATGGGGGCCATGATTCTGTATCGAGCATTATATGGGCCCATTATTCTGTATAACGCAATATATGGGACTTATTATACTGCATAGAACAAAAAAATATTGGGCTTATACTGTATGGAGCAATATATGGGATCTGTTAAACTGATTGGAGCAATATATGGGGCCCATCATTGTACTATACCTATATTTATCTGTCGTATCTGTGCATCATGTATTGTGGTATGTGCTAAATGGACCCACTGAGACTCTTTAGCCAGGGCCCACAAAAACCTGTAGATGGCCCCACTTACCACCACTCCCACGCTAGCGAACCACCGACCTCGACCCCAGCTTCATAGATACCCCTTCTGGAGTGTATGGCCTCCGGCCTTTGTCCCCAAGCTACAGAGATCAATGGCAATGCCATCTGTAGGATATCTTAATTGATGGATACAGTGTCACGATTTAGAGACATGGGGGCATACCTCAATGCCCCTGACTCCCATGTGGTTGGACTTGAGGCAATTCACCAGGGCCTGGGAATTCCCATTGTCCTGGAGGGGAGTACTTGCAAATATAAACAGCAAGCTTCTGTGCTTTTGGATTATGGTTATGTGGTACAACTGTGCTAGAGTTGGGGAGGAAAAGAGATTACCGACCTGAATACAGACGATTCAAGCACAAGAACATCCAAACTTCACCAGGAAGCAACCTCCACAAATTACATCAGAGTTGATAAGCAATCCATCCACTGGGAGACTCTTGGAACAGAGAGGAGTTTAGAAGAGAAACAGAGGGTGGCACAACCTTGGCAACCCTTTGGCTAAGCGCAGAAACTGGGCATGTGGGAGATAATGGGGATAGCTTCACCTGAGAAAAGGGATTGAATTATCTCTTAACAAAGGTCAGTGACAAGGGCATCCTTGATGCGGCGACCAAGCATCTCATTGGCTCTCAGAAGCATAGGACACAGCTACGCCAAGTGGCCCATGACATTCCCTTGGCTGGGCATTAAGAGGGGAAAAGGACTGAAAAGAGACTCATTCTAAGTTTTTACTGGACTGGCATCTCGCCGTCGGTGGCCCATTATTGCTGCACCCGCGATGTGTGCCAGTGAATGCAGCATACAGGAGCTCGACATAAGATTCCTCTGCAACTCCTGCACGGTGGACCCCGGACTGCGAACGCACCAATATTATTTCATCTTTTACTTGGTGCATTCCGCCAGTCCTAACAGAACACTAGCGCCAGGGTCTGGCTAGTAAATGGCGGACATTCAGCAATCTTTGCGTTATATCCAGCAGCTGGAGGTTAGGTTGGCAGCTCTCGAGAGCTCAACCTCAGCTGTGGATGTTACCAAAGTTGCTGTACAGGCTGCTAGCGTGGCTGCAGCAACCTTGTACTCCACTGCCACCCCTGTTCCGACATTATCTCGCCTCACGCTGCCAGAAAAATTTTCTGGAGATAGCAAATCTTGTAGGGGATTCGTGAGTCAATGCTCTAACCACCTCGAGCTCCTGGCTGCACGTTCTCCTACAGAGCGGGCTAAGGTGGGATTTATTGTGTCTCTCTTGTCGGACAGGGCGTTGGAGTGGGCTACACCGCTGTGGGAGCGTGGTGATCTTGTGGTGCAGAGTGCTCCGCTGTTCCTGAGCACTCTGAAAAAGGTCTTTTTGGGACCTCAAGTCACCCATGACACAGCGCTCCAACTACTGGCATTAACTCAGGGTGAGTCCTTGGACAGCCATTTTTCCGTCCGCTTCCGTACTTTAGCTTCTGAGCTGGAGTGGTCGGATAAAGCCCTTATTCCCATATTTTGGAGGGGCCTGGCTGATCACGTTAAGGACGCTCTGGCCACTAGGGAGATTCCTGCCACACTGGAGGAGTTAATAACTGTCTTCACTCGAATTGACCTCTGTTTTAACGAGCGGAGGTTAGAGCGAGGCCAGTGTAGGCAGAGGTTTCGGCTGGCTCCCACCTTCGCCAAACCTCTGGAATCTCCGGTCCAGGTTCCGGAGTCACATGAGGCCTTGGAAGTGTCACGAGCGGGATCTAAGTCCCGGACCGCTTGTACACTCAAGGTCTGTCATGTTTGCCAGCAGTCAGGACATCCTGCCACCAGATGTTCTCAGCGGTCGAGGAAACGTCAGCGTCTAGTGGTAGTAGGTGGAGGTACACTAGACACGGCGACGTTTGCCTCCAAATTGTCCTTTAAAGGGACAATTACTATAGGCTCATCCTCCCACTCGGTAGAGCTCTGCGTGGATTCTGGGGTGGAGGGCAATTTTATGTCTTCTGCCTTAGCCCAACGGCACGCAATACCCCTGGTTATGCTTGCTCAACCAGTAACTGTACGAGTGGTGAATGGGTCGACACCGCCCTCACAGATAACACACCAGACCATCCCTTTTACTCTGTCCATGTCGCCATCCCATCAGGAGATTATATCTCTGCTCATCATTCCTGAGGGAATTGATGAGGTCCTGTTGGGGATACCTTGGGTACGGTAGTACTCTCTTCATATCGAGTGGTCCTCAGGCAGAATTCTGGGATGGGGTGAATCTTGTGGGAGTAGGTGTCAAAGGGAGTGTGTTCAGGTTGCTACTACAGAGGTACCCGTAGATCTATCCTCTCTCCCCAAGCATTATTGGTCTTTTGCAGACGTGTTCTCCAAAAAGGTGGCGGAGACCCTTCTGCCCCATCGCCCTTATGACGGTCCTATTGATCTCTTGCCTGGTGCTGAGCCTCCCCGGGGTTGAGTTTATCCGTTATCTTTCCCGGAGATGGAGGCAATGTCACAGTACATTCAAGAGAATCTGGCAAGAGGGTTCATCAGGAAGTCAGTGTCACCTGATTAGCGAAATTAGGATTATTTAGTCTAGAAAAAAGACGACTGAGGGGCGATCTAATAACCATGTATAAGTATATAAGGGGACAATACAAATATCTCGCTGAGGATCTGTTTATACCAAGGAAGGTGACGGGCACAAGGGGGCATTCTTTGCGTCTGGAGGAGAGAAGGTTTTTCCACCAACATAGAAGAGGATTCTTTACTGTTAGGGCAGTGAGAATCTGGAATTGCTTGCCTGAGGAGGTGGTGATGGCGAACTCAGTCGAGGGGTTCAAGAGAGGCCTGGATGTCTTCCTGGAGCAGAACAATATTGTATCATACAATTATTAGGTTCTGTAGAAGGACGTAGATCTGGGGATTTATTATGATGGAATATAGGCTGAACTGGATGGACAAATGTCTTTTTTCGGCCTTACTAACTATGTTACTATGTTACTATGTTACTATGTTACTATGTTACCTGCTGGGGCTGGGTTCTTCTTCGTGCAGAAGAAGAATGGAGAACTGCGTCCATGCATAGACTACAGGGGTCTTAACGCCATCACCATTAAGAATAAGTATCCTTTGCCCCTGATATCTGAGCTCTTCGACAGGCATCGGGGAGCAAGGGTGTTTACTAAACTAGATCTACGGGGTGCTTAAACCTGATTCGCATCCGTGAGGGGGCTATGAATATCTGGTGATGCCCTTCGGGCTCTGTAATGTCCCAGCCGTTTTTCAAGACTTTGTGAACGATATCTTCCGGGATATGCTTTCCACCTCGGTCATAGTCTATCTGGATGATATTCTCATCTACTCTCCAGATATTGACTCCCACCAGAGAGATGTTTGCAAAGTCTTTGACCTCCTACGGGCAAACTCCCTCTATGCCAAGTTGGAGAAGTGTATGTTTGAGCAGGAGTCCTTACCTTTCCTCGGCTATATCATCTTCGCCCATGGATTGGCTATGGATCCTGTCAAACTACAGGCGGTGATGGACTGGCAGGAACCCCATTGTTAGGGCTAGCGGAACGCACCAAATAATTAAATAGATATAATAAGGTGTGTTCGCAGCTCGGGGTCCACCATGCAGAGATGGAACCTGCTGCTAAGTAATGACGGACTATATGGCGGTACAATGAGGATAAACACATGGGTTAACTTCACCCAGTATGAAGAAAGCGATCCCTGTTAAGTCACAGGGTCGCGGTACCGCACAGAGAGCGCAAGCAAGGAACCACAGAACTCTATCCCAGGACACAGGATTAGAGTTAGTGTAGACCTCTTGCGATCGACACCATAATTGGGGTATCAGAGGTAACTAATATGCACAGAAGTGCATGCTGTGCCACACTAGCGGACGCCACTAACCACCCAGACTTGGGTAAGGTAAGCGCTCACCGCTGCACTGGCGGTCACAGCAGTTAGACGCTGTTTCGTGTGTTAAAGCTGTGAGTTCAGCCGGGCGCTAGACTGCAGCCATTCATCTTACGCGAACAGTCATACACAAGGGATGGGTTTTTTAAGGAACGACTGGCACTCATCAACACACACACGATAACAATTGTATACTAAGCCTTATATAGCTTTGAAACAAAAACCGACATTAAGGACTTAGCCAGAAGTAAAGAAATCCCTTCTATAGGACATGCCCATTGCACTCCAATGGGGATCAAGAGGGGCAAAACTCCCCTATACTATAAACCTACAAATTCAAGAGAGCATATTGCACCATAGCAAATTAATATAATACACTAAACGATGTGATAAAAAATCAATAAACTTTATTATACAAAAAAATATATTACAGAAAAATACATACAGTGGGGCAAAAAAGTATTTAGTCAGTCAGCAATAGTGCAAGTTCCACCACTTAAAAAGATGAGAGGCGTCTGTAGTTTACATCATAGGTAGACCTCAACTATGGGAGACAAACTGAGAAAAAAAAATCCAGAAAATCACATTGTTTGTTTTTTTAACATTTTATTTGCATATTATGGTGGAAAATAAGTATTTGGTCAGAAACAAACAATCAAGATTTCTGGCTCTCACAGACCTGTAACTTCTTCTATAAGAGTCTCCTCTTTCCTCCACTCATTACCTGTAGTAATGGCACCTGTTTAAACTTGTTATCAGTATAAAAAGACACCTGTGCACATCCTCAAACAGTCTGACTCCAAACTCCACTATGGTGAAGACCAAAGAGCTGTCAAAGGACACCAGAAACAAAATTGTAGCCCTGCACCAGGCTGGGAAGACTGAATCTGCAATAGCCAACCAGCTTGGAGTGAAGAAATCAACAGTGGGAGCAATAATTAGAAAATGGAAGACATACAAGACCACTGATAATCTCCCTCGATCTGGGGCTCCACGCAAAATCCCACCCCGTGGGGTCAGAATGATCACAAGAACGGTGAGCAAAAATCCCAGAACCACGAGGGGGGACCTAGTGAATGAACTGCAGAGAGCTGGGACCAATGTAACAAGGCCTACCATAAGTAACACACTACGCCACCATGGACTCAGATCCTGCAGTGCCAGACGTGTCCCACTGCTTAAGCCAGTACATGTCCGGGCCCGTCTGAAGTTTGCTAGAGAGCATTTGGATGATCCAGAGGAGTTTTGGGAGAATGTCCTATGGTCTGGTGAAACCAAACTGGAACTGTTTGGTAGAAACACAACTTGTCGTGTTTGGAGGAAAAAGAATACTGAGTTGCATCCATCAAACACCATACCTACTGTAAAGCATGGTGGTGGAAACATCATGCTTTGGGGCTGTTTCTCTGCAAAGGGGCCAGGACGACTGATCCGGGTACATGAAAGAATGAATGGGGCCATGTATCGTGAGATTTTGAGTGCAAACCTCCTTCCATCAGCAAGGGCATTGAAGATGAAACGTGGATGGGTCTTTCAACATGACAATGATCCAAAGCACACCGCCAGGGCAACGAAGGAGTGGCTTCGTAAGAAGCATTTCAAGGTACTGGAGTGGCCTAGCCAGTCTCCAGATCTCAACCCTATAGAAAACCTTTGGAGGGAGTTGAAAGTCCGTGTTGCCAAGCGAAAAGCCAAAAACATCACTACTCTAGAGGAGATCTGCATGGAGGAATGGGCCAACATACCAACAACAGTGTGTGGCAACCTTGTGAAGACTTACAGAAAACGTTTGACCTCTGTTGTTGCCAACAAAGGATATATTCAAAGTATTGAGATGAAATTTTGTTTCTGACCAAATACTTATTTCCCACCATAATATGCAAATAAAATGTTAAAAAAACAGACAATGTGATTTTCTGGATTTTTTTTTCTCAGTTTGTCTCCCATAGTTGAGGTCTACCTATGATGTAAATTACAGACGCCTCTCATCTTTTTAAGTGGTGGAACTTGCACTATTGCTGACTGACTAAATACTTTTTTGCCCCACTGTATATGAGGATAAGGTGTATGACAAAAACAGAACATACACACTGGGGTATGCACATACAAGAATACAGGCGCGACAGTAGCACCGTATAGAGTAAATGATGCAAAGTGCAAATCTAGGGCTGAGTAACACACACATGTGTGCACATACACTAGGCGGTATTATAAGGCAGCAGGGAAACTACAGACTAGTAGCCCTATACTAGGGTGAAGCCTTGTCAGTACAGACAGCCACCCATGATGCAAAACGAAATATGTACATGTGTCTGTGCTGGATGAAGGTGCCAGACAGCAGGGTTAATAAAACATGAATCCCTATAGTGGGAATGAAACCCCTAACCATACCGGTACCCGTCCATATTACAACCTGCCCAGATAAAAAATACCACAGTAAGGATAAAACCACTACCTATCTAGTGCTTACACATGTGTGCAGACTCCCGGTGTGAAATGTCCTACCGATAGCCCCAAATAGGTCTGGGCAGGTTGTAATATGGACGGGTACCGGTATGGTTAGGGGTTTCATTCCCACTATAGGGATTCATGTTTTATTAACCCTGCTGTCTGGCACCTTCATCCAGCAGAAACATTTTGTTTCTGCTAGGCAGGATGACTAGGCATCCTTGTTACCGTGGGCAGAGTTTGCCCTTAACGATACGATACACTTTATTGATCCCGTGGGAAATTATGGTATCACAGCAGCACAACTTAAATCATAAAAATCATAACTTAAATCATAAAAATCATAAAGGAATTACATAGTTGACATGACAGTGGAGATGACAGAAGAACATTATACATTATACATTAGAATAGGACATACACAACAAGTGAACTGAAATGTAGAGAAATAAGTAGACATTCACCTTGGTGGTTTAACCCTAATGTTATTGTTGTACATTCCCATGGCAGTTGGCACAAACTCCACTACCTCCCCAAAAGAGTCCAGATTGCAGCCCACAGCAGAACTTGCCTTCTTAATAATCTTATTCAGCTTATTAGCATCAGATGCCCACACACTACTACCCCAGCACGTGATTGCAAAAAAGATGGCACTTGCCACCACAGACTGGTAGAACATTTCTAACATTTTGCTGCACACATTAAAAGACCTCAGTTTCCTTAGGAAATACAGTCTACTCATCCCCTTCTTGTAGACAAACTCTTAGTGGCATCTCCAGTCCAGTTTGCTATCCAAATGGACCCCCAAATATTTGTAACTCTCCACCTGCTCTACCTCATGACCAGCAATAGTGATCGGTAAGCATTCCATCTTTATCCTGCTATAGTTGGCCACAAACTCCTTAGTTTTCTTAACATTTAGTTGTAGATAGTTACCATTGCACCAATCCACGAAATTCGACACCACCCTTCTGTATTCCTCATCCCCCTGATCTCCCCTAATGCATCCCACAACCACAGAGTCATCTGAAAATTTTTGAAGGTGGCAAAGTTCAGATTTATACTGAAAGTCTGAAGTATACAATGTGAATAGAAAGGGCGCAAGCACCGTTCCCTGGGGGGCACCTACACTGCTCAGTAATCTGCTTGACACCACTGCTCCCATCTGTACAAACTGTGGCCGATCTGATAGGTAGGCAGTTATCCAATTTCTCATCCCCTCCATAACCTTCATATCAGTCATCTTTTTGTGTAGTAAAAGTGGCTGCAGGGAATTAAATGCACTCGAGAAATCGAAGAACATCGCTCGCACCATGGTTCCGTCAGTCTCCAGAAATGAATGTACCCTATGTAACAGAGAAAGAATAGCATCATCCACCCCCAATCTATGTCGGTAGTGTGACGGGGTGTACGGCAGAGCAAGAAGGGACAACAGGCCGAGGGATGATTCAACAGATTTATTATCAAGAACGCTGGAACAACACATGCAGGTAGATCTACAGAGTCCATAATTAGTCCAATGGAACAGGTTTGGGGGCACCTCCTGATAATCCTTGTGCCAGGTAACAAAGCAATAGTCCACAATTAGTCCAAGGGATCCCAAAACAATCTCACAAACGACAAGATATGTCCTCAGCTCAAGTCTCGCCCAGTTCGCTTCCACAGTCCTAGATGGGCGTGGGGTCTTGCCTCAGCTAAGAATCCCCACTCCTTCTCCTTCAAGGATCAACTCTGATCTCAAAATAAGAATGGATTGTCTGAGCTCCTGGGATCCGCCCATGAAGGGGGTAGGGGTTACACCTTCTATTCAATGGTTAGGTCCACCAGAAGATTCTAGACTGGTGGCTCCACTTAGTCTATTCATTGTGTGCATTTGACTAGCCACCTGCTGTGAGGAAGAATGGCTATTCCTTCCCTAGTGGTGTGGACAAAGCTTAATTACATTAGAGCTCAGGGTTACAAGTATTGGGGGAAGTAGACAGGTTAGTTACATACACCCCATGACATTGCAAAATGTACAGTAAATACAACGAAAGAGAAGTCGCATCACATCATGACATATTATACAAAATACAGGACAGGGAAAAAAGTACATATCATGACAGGTAGGCAAACTGAAGGGGATCGATAAAAGCATTGACCCTTGGTCTTAAGTGAGCAAGCACTAATCTTTCCAAGGCCTTCATAGCGTGAGATGTTAAGGCTACAGGACGATAGTCATTTAGGGTTGCAGGAGAAGAAGTCTTGGGTACCGGCACCAGACAGGAAGTTTTCTATAACACAGGTACCCTCTGTGTTTGTATACTTCCATTAAATAGGCGTGTAAAGACAGTACACAGCTGGTCTGCACAAACTTTAAGGACACGTGAGCTGAGTCCATCAGGTCCTGCAGCTTTACCAATGTTAAGTGACTTAAACTGCCTCCTCACATCATTTTCGGATACTCTAAAATTAGTCTGCTCATCCTTCAATATCGATGTTGCAGAATTTGCACCCAATTCCCATCCACTATCAGTTGGCAGTACACATGTACTACTAAACCTGTTGAAATACTCATTCATCTCATTAGCCTTGTCTAGATTTTCACCATCATGTTCAGGCCTCACTTTAAGCCCAGTCAGTAATTTCATTCCTGACCAAACCTCCCTGGTATTATTGTGGGACAGTTTCTTTTCACTTTTCACTTTATGCAGTTAATAGCCCTCTGTGTCTGTACTGCTACATACTTAGGCAGTTAACTGGTTCATGCAGCTTTACATGAACACCCGAGCCTTACACTATGGCTGGTCCGATTAACTATAGCATTTGTTACCATCCACCTCTCGTGTCTCCCCTTTTCCTCATAGTTTGTAAGCTTGCGAGCAGGGCCCTCATTCCTCCTGGTATCTGTTTTGAACTGTATTTCTGTTATGCTGTAATGTCTATTGTCTGTGCAAGTCCCCTCTATAATTTGTAAAGCGCTGCGGAATATGTTGGCGCTATATAAATAAAAATTATTATTATTATTATTATTTTCAAGTTTAATTTTGAAGGCTTCCTGGGCCTCCTTTATTTTATGCTTCAATTCATGCTGTATCATTTTAATTTCCTCTTTGTCACCTAGTTTCAATGCCTTTTTTTTCCTGTTGAGCAAATGCTTCAATTCCTTTGTTATCCATGGCTTGTTGTTTGCAAAACACCTAATCTTTTTAGCCGGCACCAACATATCAGTGCAGAAGTTAATGTAGTCAGTCACTCTACCAACCACTTCATTAACATTTGTATACTCGTCCGTTGTCCCAAGCAACACATCCCAGTCTGTAAGATGAAAGCAATCCTGCAAAGCCTGTTCATTTGTTGGACTCCACATTCTAACTGATTTAATGGTAGCAGGCTGTTTACTAACAACAGGTTGGTAGACTGGTGCCAATAGTATAAGATTGTGATCAGACTTCCCCAAGGGCGGCAGGGTAGATGATGAATAAGCATTCTTGACATTCGCATAGAGTAAGTCCAAAGTAATTTTGTCACATGTTGTACATTTAACAAATTGATAGAATTTAGGTAAGGCAGTAGAAATTTTAGCCCGGTTAAAATCCCCAGAGATTACAGTAAGCGAGTTGGGGTGTTTCAGCTGGAGCCGAGCAATGACTCCTGACAGCACTTCACCTGCAGCCTCATGGTTTGCAGTTGGTGGTATGTACAACACTATTGCAGTAACAAGTGAGAATTCTCTAGGAATATAGTAAGGTCTGAGGCCAACAGCTAGCAATTCAATGTTCGGACAACAATGGCGCTCCCTTACAGTCACATGCCCCTTATTGCACCAACCATTGTTTATGTAGAGTATAACTCCACTGCCCTTTTTTTTGCCGCTCTTCATAGTGTCTCTATCCGCCCGGACCATGTGAAATCCTGGTACTGAGACACTTGAGTCCGGGATCTCGCCATGTAACCATGTTTCAGTAAAACACATCAAATTGCATTCCTTGTATTCCCTCTGGGTCCGTATTAATGCCAGCAGTTCATCCGACTTATTACCCAGTGATTGAACATTCCCCATGATGATGGACGGAACTACAGGTATAAACCGTCTTCGCCTTGCCTTAAGTTTTTTGCCCGCTCTGCAGCCTCTGTAGGGTCGCCTTACCTCACACGGGACACGCGGTCTACCCACTGCAGGAGAAGGCATTAGCCTGCGCAGCTCCAGAAGTCGGCCCCTTGAGTAAGCAACGCATTTATGAACAGACTTAGGGACATCAATCAAAACCTTGCCCATGTTAGTCGCACTAAGCCTGTCCGTGTAGGGAGGCATACAGTGCACTCCTCCAGACATAGCTGTACCAATTCCCAGACAGGTAGTGGCCGCCTGGCAGTAGGTGCCTATAATACCAGTCCTAGGTTGCAAGGTGATCACAAATGCACTGTAAATCCAGATAGCTGCGGGTAGCAGCACACATCCAAGGGAAACCTTTCAGGGGAGCCAAGGATCAGAAGCATATATCCAGAAAGCTGTGGGTAGCAGTATGCATCCAGGGGAAACAAATCAGAGGATCCCAGGTTCAGAAGCAACCAGCCAAGGGGAAATCCAAGGGCTCAGCATAAATCCAAGGGTTCAGCATAAATCCAAGGGAAGCATTCCAGCGGATCCAAGTTCAGAAGGAGAAGGTACTGGGGAAAAGAAAATTCCTTAGGAGTACCAAAAAAAACTGAGGTTCAGAAAGAAAAAGGTTCACACATAAAAAAAAATAATTCCAAAATAAAATAAAGTAAAATAAAACAAAATAAAACAAAACAAAACTATTGCTGCTGCAATGGGCTGCCAATAGCACGGCGCCTTATTGTCCTCAACCAGCAGAGAGCAGACAACGCTGTAGCCGACTCCAACGGTCAGACTCCTTTCCTCCTTAACTACGGCCAGCATCCGCGGGTTCCTGTACCTATGCCCGTGTCCTCTGCTGACTCCAGGGTGGCAGACTGGGCAGTGGAGGCACGAGACATTTGAGGCCGCACTCAGGATGCCATCCGGGCCTCCAAGGAGAGAATGAGGTCCTCCGCCGATGCACATCGGCGCCCTGCCCCGACCTTTGCTCCTGGCTGCATGTGGAGTCCACTAAGTTTGCTCCTCGCTACTTGGGTGCCTTCAAGGTCCTCGAACAGGTTAATCCTGTGATCTACAGTCTGGCCCTTCCTCCACGCCTAGATATCACCGACACCTTTCATGTGTCCCTCCTTCAGCCCGTATACATGTCCCGGTTTTCTGAGTCATCTGCCGGGACATCGGGTTCGTCTATGGACGAGTACGAGGCGAACGCTATTTTGGGGTGCAAGATGATTCGTGGCAAAAAATTTTATTTGGTGGACTGGAGGGGTTACGGCCCTGAGGATAGATCCTGGGAGCCTGCTGAGCACATTCGGGCTCCGCAGCTCGTTGCTGCTTTCAAACGTAGCGAGGCCCAAGGAGGGGGGACCCTAGTAGGGGGGGTAATGTTAGGGGTCGAGTTCCCGCTTCTGCTGCGGTCTCCCATTCTTCTCCTGCCGCAGTGGAACCTGCTCAGCGGAGAAGTCGGTCCCAGCGTCTTGCTCAGTCCCACTCTGTACAAAGAGTTACTGCTGCCTTTCTGGCTTCTGCCATTGAAGTCAGTGCTGGGCAGCGGCGAGTGGACGCTTCTGGGACTAAGTCCTGCTTTTCTTGTTCTGAGCATGCCCTGAGTAAGATCTCTCAGTGGAGATCGAGGGTCACATGGTCAGATACTGCAGCTAAGTCCATTGGTCCTTTCAGGAAGGTCCTTTAAGAGCTAGGACTAAGTCTTGCTTTGCACACACTGAGCATGCCCAGGGCAAGATCTCTCAGTGGAGATTTAGGGTCACATGCTCAGATATAGCAGTCTCTCATTGGTCCTTCTAGGAAGGCCTTTGACTTGCTGCAGCTATATAAGGCTCGCATGGCTGCACGGCCATGCGCTAGTGTACATTTGTATATGTGTTTTTGTTGTGAGTGCAAGTCGTTCATTAAATACCCCTACCCTACTGTATGATTGTTCGCATAAGGTGTATGGCTGCTACCTAGCGCCCGACTAATCACTCAATGTGTTACACACAAATCAGCGTCTATTGCTGTGACCGCCAGTGCGGCGCCACGTGCCAGTATTGCGCTTCCTAACTCACGTCCGGGTACTAGTGGTGTCTGCCAGCACGGCACAGTTCACACTTCAGTGCTCTTACTATACCTAACACACCCAGTTGCGGTGTGGTGCGCAAGTAGTCTGTATGGACTTCAATCCTGAGTCTTGGGATTGAGTTCGCTGACTCCTTGCTTGCACTCATTTGTGCGGTATTGCTGACCTGTGGCTTTACAGGGTTCGTTTCCACCACCATATAGCGCTGCCATTTACTAGCAGCAGGTTTTCACCTGCACGGTGGACCCCGGACTGCGAACGCACAAAAATTAATTTAATTTATTTTGCTGACTTTGAAAAGGACTTGAAAAAATACCTGTCTAATCTCCTCTTCACCTATCATGAGGTTTCCCAAGAGTCCACAGGCTTTTGTACCTTTGAACTACTGTTTGGCCTTAAGATTTATGGGCCTCTCACTCTTCTGAAGGAACACTTGGAGGGAGATATCTCAGACACCATAAAGACCATCATTCCATATGTTCTAGAGTTCTGAGACTGTCTCGGCCTGATGGCTACCTTGGCAAAAGAACACCAGCAAATGGCCCAGTCCAGACAATAGACCTGGTATGACCGTAATTAAGCCTGGACTCGGAAATTTATGGAAGGAACAAAGGTATTCAAAATTATTGCTTCCCCTGCCAATCAGCTTTAAACAACTTGGGAAGGCCCTTATCAGGTTGTCAGGAAAATTAATGTCACCAACTAAATCTTTGCCCTGGATCTTAGTGGTGAACAACAGAAGACCATCCATAACAACTTGCTGAAAAAATATCATGAACAATCATTGTCTGTTCTAGCCAACTGCCATGCCCTTAGTGATACCTTTGAAGTATCTCCCCTTAATCTTCTCCAAGTCGCCCAAGTGGGAGGATCCCTGGAACAAGTGACCCTGAGCTCCCACTCATCGGATATACAAAGGGATGATCCTTTCTCCCTTCTAAGACCGAGGGCCTCTGCTTTCTCCTCAACGCCGGGGTGGACTACTCTCACTAGCCAACATGTGGAAACCTCCGGATAACGCCCAATCCAGCAGGCTGCTTACCGGCTTACAGAGGCTGTTCAAGGCATGATAAAGAATGAACTGGAGGAGATGAAACAGATGGGGCTATTCAGCCATCCCACAGCTCCTGGGCCTCTCCTGTCTCCTTGGTCCCCAAAAAGAATTGTACAACACAGTTGTCCATCGATTACCGGAAATTGAATAATACCACGAAGAGTGACACTTACCCCATGCCCAGGACTGATGTTCTATTGGATCGGCTAGCCAATTCCCAATTTGTAACCATGTTAGACTTGAGCAAGGGGTGTTGAAAGATACCTCTATCAGAGACGCTTGGCCTCCATTACTCCATTTGGACTTTTTGAGAACCTGAAAATCCCTTTCTGGATGAAAAATGCCCACAAAACATTCCAGAGATTGGTACATTGACTACAAGAATCATGTCAGGACTTTGCCTATAGCTTCTCCATACAATGCAAATAGGGAAACCAACACCAGAACGCTGATGAAGTGTCCTAACAAGAACCATAGATTCTCCCAGGCCGACCTACCCATACTTCTGTACAGGAAACTATCAACAGTTGAGCAATGTGGACTAAAGGGAGGTGGCCAGAGGTCTGTTTAGACCTCATGGCATACTCACGTATTAAAAAGAGGGAGAGGTTGTGATAGTGAGATATGATGTGTGGGGTATTGTAAGGGGGGTGACAGAGGCCGTCATATGCCTCCCCCTCTTTCAACAGTGTCTACATTGAATACGTGTGGTTCCATGGAGTTTATAAATCTTAATGTATTCTTTTACTGTTAATGTAATGTGTATTTACCTTACATGTATTGTGTATAGGAACAGGGGTAGAATAGAATAGAAGCGTAGCAGTAGCATAGGACAATAGTGGGCATAGATTAGTAGGGTACCATAGAGATAGGCAATAAGATTGTCAGCACAAGCATAGTGAGCATAAGGGATTTTCAAGACTGGGAATTAGAGATAGGTGTAATGCAGAGCAGTAGGATATAGTGATGAGATTTCCTGCTTAGTGGGGAGTAGTGATGAAGCAGTGAGAGAGAGCAGACAGATAGACATAGGGGTGAAGTTGCAAAGGGACCCCAGGCTGAGCAGTGTGCAAGTGGTCATCATCTTATACGGGAACCATTCCAAGGAGGATCCGGGGCCTATGGTCAAAATTAGGCAGAGCTGAGGGCGCCTTTTATTTTTTCCTATTGAAACCGGACAAGGGGATGGGGAGGAAGTTGGTGGACCTAAGGGCATGGACGCCGCAGATGAGAAAGAGGTATCTGCGGGAGCAACGGAGATTGTTGGGACAGGCAGAGAGTGGCAGGAGTGACAGAGATTGTCTGGACAGGCAGAGATTGCCGTGAGTGACAGAGATTGTTAGGACAGGCAGAGATTGCCAGGAGAGACAGGGATTGTTGGAAGAGGTAGAGATTGCTGGACAAGATGGAAGTTGTATCAGAAGGAAGGGAAAGATCTAGGAATGACTTTGTATGTGAGCTGTGCTGCAACTGTAACAAATACCCTGTTGTCGAGTAAAGTTAAACTGTTAAGTATGAACATGGAGTATGGAGTAGTTTGTGCAAACCTCGACCTGGAAGGTAAGAATATGGAGACAGACAGAATCCCAGTGTTTACTGTAAGTGTCCTGCTGCGCACATTATGTTTTCTTTGGGGGGTGCCAGAGTGTGGGAACTGTACAGCACGTTGCTACGACTACCACCCTGGTTGCCTTACAGTATCATTCTGTCTATGTTCATATTTTGACTGATTTTGTGAGTGTTGTCTTGTTGCTCTGGTTCCTTCTGTGTATTCTCCATCTTGTCTAGAGTCTTAATTACCTTACAAAAGACCCGATAATTAAATTATTTCAGTTACCATCTGCAGCCTGAATATGTCATGCCTCTTGATGAACCCCTGCTCACATTTCTTGACTGTCTATTCATGACCCCTCTGCTCTTCAAATGCTGCAAATTACCCCCTTTAAAGCCTTAACACTAGAACTACCAATGGAGTCATTTTGACTACTCACAATTTTTATTTCTCAGTGACTTTTACTCATTTTTGATGTGAAAAAAGATTTTGTGACAAAAAATAATTTTTGACAAAAAAGAGTACCTTACTAATGATGAGCGAATATACTCGGGTGGTCTTCGAGTATTTGTGACTGCTCAGAGATTTAGTTTTCCTTGCCACAGCTCCATGATTTGCAGCTACTAGACAGCTTGATTACATGTGAGGATTCTCTAGCAACCAGGCAACCCCCATATGTACTCAGGCTGACTAGCAGCTGTAAATCATGTAGCTGCGTCAACAAAAACTAAATCTCTGAGCAGTTACAAATACTCAGAGACCACCCGAGCATGCTCGGGAAAACCCGAACAAAGAGTATACTCGCTCATCACTTTTAATCACCAAAGGGAGTAATTTTGACTCCCTACTATATTTAGCTAGTCTTTGTCGCTGAATGTTATTATTTCTTTTAGTTTTCATTTACTTGTATGTTAAGAATAAATGTTGGCTTAGACTTAGAATAATTATCATTTTTGCAAATATACTTGACTTACATAGGACATATATAGGACATCCATCAGTGAACCAGTGAACTCTTGAGTGGACTACATAATTTCTGTAGAATAAGGCCTGCAGTTTTGCTATTTGCTAAGATGGCTAGAAGAAGTGTGCTAAAGGCCGGGGTCACACTAGACCGTAATTCGGCCGAGTGCAATGCGATAAAAAATCGCATTGCACTCGGACCAATGTTAACATATGGGGCCGCTCCCAGCAGCCAACTTTTTGTCGGCCGTTTTCCTCGGTCCGAGACAATCGCAGCATGCTGCGATTGTCTCGGACCGAGGAAAACTCTCGGCTCACTCGCACCCATATAAGCCCATGGGTGCGAGTGAGACAGCGCACACCACTCGGATATCATCCGAGTGATGTGCGCTATAAGCGGACCCCAGCAATGGAGGAGATGGAGAAATTCATTTCTCTGCCTCCTCCGCAGCTGTGCTCTGATCCTCCCTGTGCGAGAGAATCGGAGCACAGACGCATGACACTCGGCTCCTGCTCTGCTGCGAGCAGGAGCCAAGTGTCATTAGCATATCGCATCCGATGCTCTCGCATCGGATGCAATACGCTAGTGTGTCCCCGGCCAAAGCCTGATGATATTGACGCTATTTTGCATTCTATACATTATACACTGCTCAAAAAAATAAAGAGAACACTTAAACAACAGAATATAACTCCAAGTAAATCAAACTTCTGTGAAATCAAACTGTCCACTTAGGAAGCAACACTGTTTGACAATCAATTTCACATACTGTTGTGCAAATGGAATAGACAACAGATGGAAATTATTGGCAATTATCAAGACACCCTTAATAAAGGAGTGGTTCTGCAAATGGGGACCACAGACCACATCTCAGTACCAATGCTTTCTGGCTGATGTTTTGGTCATTTTTGAATGTTGGTTGTGCTTTCACACTCGTGAAAGCATGAGACGTACTCTACAACCCACACAAGTGGCTCAGGTAGCGCAGATCATCCAGGATGGCACATCAATGCGAGCTGTGGCAAGAAGGTTTGCTGTGTCTGTCAGCGTAGTGTCCAGAGGCTGGATGCGCTACCAGGAGACAGGCCAGTACAACAGGAGACGTGGAGGGAGCCATAGGAGGGCAACAACCCAGCAGCAGGACTGCTACCTCCAGCTTTGTGCGAGGAACAGGAGTAGCACTGCCAGAGCACTGCAAAATGTCCTCCAGCAGGCCACAAATGTGCATGTGTCTGCACAAACGATTAGAAACCAACTCCATGAGGATGGTCTGAGTGCTCAACGTCCACAGATGTGAGCTGTGAAGTCTTATATAGACAGGTGTGTGCCTTTCCAAATCAAGTCCTATCAGTTTAATTTAACACAGCTGGACTCCAATGAAGGAGTAGAACCATCTCAAGGAGGATCACAAGGAAATGGACAGCATGTAACTTATATACGTATGAGTGTCTAAGCAAAGGGTCTGAATACTTATTACCATGTGATGTTTCAGTTTTTCTTTTTTATTAAAGATGCAAATATTACATTTCTGTTTTTTTTCCAGTAAAGATAGTGTGCAGAGTGTACATTAATGAGAAAAAAATGAACTTTTTGAATTTGCCAAATGGCTGCAATGAAACAGAGTGAAAAATGTAAAGGGGTCTGAATACTTTCCATACCCACTGTAGATAGATAGATAGATAGATAGATAGATAGATAGATAGATAGATAGATAGATAGATAGATAGATAGATAGAGATATATACAGTACAGAACAAAAGTTTGGACACACCTTCTCATTTAAAGATTTTTTCTGTATTTTCATGACTATGAAAATTGTAAATTCACACTGAAGGCATCAAAACTATGAATTAACACATGTGGAATTATATACTTAACAAAAAAGAGTGAAACAACTGAAAATATGTCTCATATTCTAGGTTCTTCAAAGTAGCCACCTTTTGCTTTGATGACTGCTTTGCACACTCTTGGCATTCTCTTGATGAGCTTCAAGAGGTAGTCACTGGAAATGGTCTTCCAACAATCTTGAAGGAGTTCCCAGAGATGTGTAGCAATTGTTGGCCCTTTAGCCTTCACTCTGCGGTCCAGCTCACCCCAAACCATCTCGATTGGGTTCAGGTCTGGTGACTGTGGAGGCCAGGTCATCTGGTGTAGCACTCCATCACACTCCTTCTTGGTTAAATAGCCCTTACACAGCCTGGAGGTGTGTTTGGGCTCATTGTCCTGTTGAAAAATACGTGATGGTCCAACTAAACGCAAACCGAATGGAATAGCATGCCACTGCAAGATGCTGTGGTAGCCATGCTGGTTCAGTATGCCTTCAATTTTGAATAAATCCCCAACAATGTCACCAACAAAGCACGCCCACACCATCACACCTCCTCTTCCATGCTTCATGGTGGGAGCCAGGCATGTAGAGTCCATCCGTACACCTTTTCTGCGTCGCACAAAGACACGTTGGTTGGAACCAAAGATCTCAAATTTGGACTCATCAGACCAAAGCACAGATTTCCAATGGTCTAATGTCCATTCCTTGTGTTCTTTAGCCCAAACAAGTTTCTTCTGCTTGTTGCCTGTCCTTAGCAGTAGTTTCCTAGCAGCTATTTTACCATGAAGTCCTGCTGCAAAAGTCTCCTCTTAACAGTTGTTGTAGAGGTGTCTGCTGCTAGAACTCTGTATGGCATTGACCTGGTCTCTAATCTGAGCTGCTGTTAACCTCCGATTTCTGAGGTTGGTGACTCAGATCAACTTATCCTCAGAAGCAGAAATGACTCTTGGTCTTCTTTTCCTGTGGCGGTCATCATGTGAGTCAGTTTCTTTCTTTCTTTCTTTCTTGATGGTTTTTGCAACTGCACTTGGGGACACTTTTTGGAAGTGCATTTGAACAGCAAGGTAGATTGCTGTTAAGGGGAACTAGAGAAAAAAAAATCTATAAATCTTCAGCAAAGCGAGTGTGAGCGAGCTGAGTGTGATCTGAGCGTAAGTTTGAACATCGGTAAGTGTGACTTGTGATTCAGTGAAGAGGTATTTGGAAAGCCTTTAACAAATACCTGTGTGAATTGGTGTGAGTTGCTGAATTGGGATTAGCTATATTCATAAGGGGTTAACTTAGGGTGGGAACTCATAGTTAAGGGTTTATAAGGGGCAGCTGTTTGGGGCTCAAGTCCTTTTTGGAAGTGCATTTGAACAGCAAGGTGGATTGCTGTTAAGAGGAACTAGAGAAAAAAAAATCTATAAATCTTCAGCATAGCGAGTGTGAGCGAGCTGAGTGTGATCTGAGCGTAAGTGTGAACAGCGGTAAGAGTGACTTGTGATTCAGTGACTTTGGAGTCAGGGAGTTTCCAAAGGAGGAATTGCTGTCTTTTATTAATACTTTGTATTTATTTATTTATTTATTATTATTTAACTTTTCTGTCTGGTGCAATCCCCAGTAGGAAATGTGCTCCACCATTGTTAATGCCATCCAGTGCACATCTTGCCACATGTATGCAATCCTTGAGCAGCCGATCAAGGGTGCATACTGCTGTGCGAGATGTGAGCACGTTGTGCATTTGGAAGCCCAGATTCTGAATCTAAATGTGCAGCTGGCAACACTGAGATCCATAGACAATATGGAGAGGAGTCTTCTGCTCACTGAGCAGACGCTCAATGGGATAGATGAGGGGGGGATGGTAGGATGGAGCTGCAGGACGATGAAGTAGCAAGCTGGGTGACAGTAAGGAAGTGGGGTAGAGGGAAGAGTGCCAGTGAGGCTAGTCCTGATCTGGAACACCCCAATAAGTTTTCTAAGTTGGCATATGAGGGGGGTGCCAGTACAGGGGTAGCACTGCTGCAGCCAGGCATGTCCTCTGAAAGCCGGGGGAGTGACTGCTCCAGTAAGGAGGGAAATAGGAGAGCAGGGCAGGCCAGACAGGTGCTGATAGTGGGGGACTCAATTATTAGGGGAACAGATAGGGCAATCTGTCACAAGACAGGGATCGTCGAACGGTGTGCTGCCTACCTGGCGCTCGAGTCCGACACATTGCTGATTGGGTGGACAGATTACTGGGAGGGGCTGGTGAGGACCCAGCGGTCATGATGCACATTGGCACAAAGTTAGAGGTAGGTGGAAGGTCCTTAAAGATGATTTCAGGGAATTAGGCTGCAAGCTGAAAGCAAGGACCTCCAACGTGGTATTTTCCGAAATACTGCCTGTACCACGTGCCACGCCAGAGAGGCAACGGGAGATTAGGGAGGTTAATAAGTGGCTCAAGAATTAGTGTAGGAAGGAGGGGTTTGGGTTCCTGCAGAACTGGGCTGACTTCTCAGTTGGCTACAGGCTCTACGCTAGGGACGGGCTGCACCTCAATGGGGAAGGTACAGCTGTGCTGGGGGAGAAAATGGCTAGAAGGTTGGAGGAGTGTTTAAACTAGGGATTGGGGGGGAGGGTATTCAATTTATAGGAGGGGAAGATAGTGCAGACAGAGACGTGGGCACAAATAAGGAAGTTGGGGGTGGTGGTGGCATGGGGGGTGGGGTTAGAACAGTTAATAATTTAAGAAAGAATAGAGGTACAGAGAGGAACATGAAGTGCATGTATACTAATGCCAGAAGCCTCGCCAACAAAATGGACGAATTAGAACTAATGTTCATGGAGCATAATTGTGACATGGTGGGGATATCTGAAACATGGCTGGATGAGAGCCATGACTGGGCTGTTAACTTGCAGGGCTATAGCCTCTTCAGAAATGACCGTACAGATAAGCGAGGGGGAGGGGTGTGTCTGTATGTAAAATCGTCCTTAAAACCCATCCAGCGTGATAATATAGGTGAATTTAATAAAAATGTAGAATCCCTGTGGGTGGAGATAAGGGGAGGGGGAAAAAATAATAAATTACTGATAGGGGTTTATTATAAATCTCCAAAAATAATGGAAGCAATGGAGAATATCCTCGTAAAGCAAATAGATGAAGCTGCGACTCAAGGAGAAGTCATTATTATGGGGGACTTCAACTACTCTGAAATAGATTGGGGAACAGAAACCTGCAGTTCCAGCAAAGGTAATCGGTTTTTGACAACTATGAGAGACAATTACCTTTCACAACTGGTTCAGGACCCAACAAGAAGGGGAGCACTGCTAGACCTAATATTAACCAACAGGCCAGACCGCATAGCAAATATAAGTGTTGGGGGTTACTTGGGAAATAGCGATCACAAAATAATAAGTTTTCATGTATCCTTTAAAAAGATGTGTAATAGAGGGGTTACAAGGACACTAAACTTCAGGAGGGCAAATTTCCAACGGATGAGAGAGGATCTTGGTGCAATTAACTGGGACGATATCCTGAGACACAAAAATACGCAAAGAAAATGGGAGACGTTTATTAGCATCCTGGATAGGACCTGTGCACAGTATATACCGTATGGGAATAAACATACTAGAAATAGGAGGAAACCAATATGGCTAAATAGAGCTGTAAGGGGCGCAATAAGTGACAAAAAGAAAGCATTTAGAGAATTAAAGGAAGTAGGTAGTGAGGAGGCATTAAATAAATACAAAAAATTAAATAAATTCTGTTAAAAGCAAATCAAGGCATCAAAGATTGAGACAGAGAGACTCATTGCCAGAGAGAGTAAAAATAATCCCAAAATATTCTTTAACTACATAAATAGTAAGAAACTAAAAAATGATAGTGTTGGCCCCCTTAAAAATAGTTTGGGTGAAATGGTGGATGAGGATGAGGAAAAAGCCAATATGCTAATTGACTTTTTTTCATCAGTATTTACACAAGAAAATCCCATGGCAGACAAAATGACTAGTGAAAAAAATTCCCCATTAAATGTCACCTGCTTAACCCAGCAGGAAGTGCGGCGGCATCTAAAAATCACTAAAATTGACAAATCTCCGGGCCTGGATGGGATACACCCTCGAGTACTGCAGGAATTAAGTACAGTCATTGATAGACCATTATTTTTAATCTTTAAAGACTCCATAATAACAGGGTCTGTACGACAGGACTGGCGTATAGCAAATGTGGTGCCAATATTCAAAAAGGGGACAAAAACTGAACTCGGAAATTATAGGCCAGTAAGCTTAACCTCTACTGTGGGTAAAATCCTGGAGGGCATTCTAAGGGATGCTATACTGGAGTATCTGAAGAGGAATAACCTCATGACCCAGTATCAGCACGGGTTTACTAGGGACTGTTCATGTCAGACTAATTTGATCAGTTTCTATGAAGAGGTAAGTTCTGGACTGGACCAAGGGAACCCAGTGGATGTAGTGTATATGGACTTTTCAAAAGCTTTTGATACGGTGCCACACAAAAGGTTGATACATAAAATGAGAATAATGGGGATAGGGGAAAATATGTGTAAGTGGGTTGAGAGCTGGCTCAGGGATAGGAAACAAAGGGTGGTTATTAATGGAGCACACTCGGACTGGGTAGCGGTTAGCAGTGGGGTACCACAGGGGTCAGTATTGGGCCCTCTTCTTTTTAACATTTATTATTGACCTTGTAGGGGGCATTCAGAATAGAATTTCAATATTTGCAGATGACACTTAAGGCCCCTTCACATTTAGCGACGCTGCAGCGATACCGACAACGATCCGAATCGCTGCAGCGTCGCTGTTTGGTCGCTGGAGAGCTGTCACACAGACCGCTCTCCAGCGACCAACGATGCCGGTAACCAGGGTAAACATCGGGTAACTAAGCGCAGGGCCGCGCTTAGTAACCCGATGTTTACCCTGGTTACCATGCTAAAAGTAAAAAAAAAACAAACAGTACATACTTACCTACAGCCGTCTGTCCTCCAGCGCTGCGCTCTGCTTCTCTGCTCTCCTCCTGTACTGGCTGGGAGCCGGAAAGCAGAGCGGTGACGTCACCGCTCTGCTTTCCGGCTCACAGCCAGTACAGGAGGAGAGCAGAGCGCAGCGCTGGAGGACAGACAGCTGTAGGTAAGTATGTACTGTTTGTTTTTTTTTACTTTTAGCATGGTAACCAGGGTAAACATCGGGTTACTAAGCGCGGCCCTGCGCTTAGTTACCCGATGTTTACCCTGGTTACCAGTGAAGACATCGCTGGATCGGTGTCACACACGCCGATCCAGCGATGTCTCCAGGGAGTCCAGCGACGAAATAAAGTTCTGGACTTTATTCAGCGACCAACGATCTCCCAGCAGGGGCCTGATCGTTGGTCGCTGTCACACATAACGATTTCATTAACGATATCGTTGCTACGTCACAAATAGCAACGATATTGTTAACAATATCGTTATGTGTGAAGGTACCTTAAACTCTGCAGGGTAATCAATACAGAAGAGGACAATTTTATATTACAGGATGATTTATGTAAACTAGAAGCTTGGGCTGATAAATGGCAAATGAGCTTTAATGGGGATAAATGTAAGGTCATGCACTTGGGTAGAAGTAATAAGATGTATAATTATGTGCTTAATTCTAAAACTCTGGGCAAAACCGTCAATGAAAAAGACCTGGGTGTATGGGTGGATGACAAACTCATATTCAGTGGCTAGTGTCAGGCAGCTGCTACAAAGGCAAATAAAATAATGGGATGCATTAAAAGAGGCATAGATGCACATGAAGAGAATATAATTTTACCTCTATACAAGTCACTAGTTCGACCACACTTAGAATACTGTGCACAGTTCTGGTCTCCGGTGTATAAGAAAGACATAGCTGAACTGGAGTGGGTGCAGAGAAGAGCGACCAAGGTTGTTAGAGGACTGGGGGGTCTGCAATACCAAGATAGGTTATTACACTTGGGGCTATTTAGTTTGGAAAAACGAAGGCTAAGGGGTGATCTTATTTTAATGTATAAATATATGAGGGGACAGTACAAAGACCTTTCTGATGATCTTTTTAATCATAGACCTGAAACAGGGACAAGGGGGCATCCTCTACGTTTGGAGGAAAAAAGGTTTAAGCATAATAACAGACGCGGATTCTTTACTGTAAGAGTAGTGAGACTATGGAACTCTCTGCCGTATGATGTTGTAATGAGTGATTCATTACTTAAATTTAAGAGGGGACTGGATACATTTCTGTAAAAGTATAATGTTACAGGGTATATACACTAGATTCCTTGATAGGGCGTTGATCCAGGGAACTAGTCTGATTGCCGTATGTGGAGTCGGGAAGGAATTTTTTTCCCCAAGGCAGAGCTTACTCTTTGCCACATGGGTTCTTTTGCCTTCCTCTGGATCAACATGTTAGGGCATGTTAGGTTAGGCTATGGGTTGAACTAGATGGACTTAAAGTCTTCCTTCAACCTTAATAACTATGTAAAAAGTTTTCCCAATTTTTTGGACTGACTGACCTTCATTTTTTAAAGTAATGATGGCCACTCATTTTTCTTTACTTAGCTGCTTTTTTCTTGCCATAATACAAATTATAACAGTCTATTCAGTAGGAGTATCAACTGTGTATCCACCAGACTTCTGCTCAACACAACTGATGGTCCCAACCCCATTTATAAGGCAAGAAATCCCACTTATTAAACCTGACAGGGCACACCTGTGATGTGAAAACCATTTCCAGTTACTACCTCTTGAAGCTCATCAAGAGAATGCCAAGAGTGTGCAAAGCAGTCATCAAAGCAAAAGGTGGCTACTTTGAAGAACCTAGAATATAAGACATATTTTCAGTTGTTTCACACTTTTTTGTATATAATTCCACATGTGTTAGTTCATAGTTTTGATGCCTTCAGTTCGAATTTACAATTTTCATAGTCATGAAAATACAGAAAAATCTTTAAATGAGAAGGTGCGTCCAAACTTTTGGTCTGTACTGTATACATATATATATATATATATATATATATATATATATATATATGTATATATATATAAACATATACAATTAATATTTACTATGATTTATTTCATGCAGGCACTTTATAACTCTAGGCAGCACGGTGGCTCAGTGTTTAGCACTGTAGGAGTGCGAACTTGTCAGAAAACGTTTGCCAATCTCAAATTCAGCACAAATGTAGCACATCCGGATTTATGTTCGATTTCACAGGCATTTTTCCTCAAAGACGGTCACAGTTTGATAAATGATCTCGTTTCCACTAATGCTTTTGTTTTGACTTTGTCTTGTGGTAATTTTTAAAAAAAATAATTTAATGTGTGTAGATTCTGGCAGCCAGTCAGGGCACAGAAACCATCTACAACAAAGTCACTAGGGTTGAGCGAAACGGGTCGTTCATTTTCATAAGTCGCCGACTTTTGGCAAAGTCGGGTTTCATGAAACCCGACCCGATCCCTGTGTGGGGTCGGCCATGCAGTACGCGACTTTCGTGCCAAAGTCGCGTTTCAATGACGCAAAAACCGCCATTTCTCAGCCAATGAAGGTGGACGCAGAGTGTGGGCAGCGTGATGACATAGGTCCTGGTCCCCACCATCTTCGAGAAGGGCATTGCAGTGATTGGCTTGCTTTCTGCGGCATCACAGGGGCTATAAAGGGGTGTTCCCGCCAACCGCCATCTTACTGCTACTGATCTGAGTATAGGGAGAGGTTGCTGCCGCTTCGTCAGAAGCAGGGATAGCGTTAGGCAGGGTACATTAACCCCCAAACCGCTTGTGCTGTAGCGATTTCCACTGTCCAACACCACCTTTTGTTTGCAGGGACAGTGGAGGCTACATTTTTTTTCCTCAGCGCTGTAGCTCATTGGGCTGCCCTAGAAGGCTCCCTGATAGCTGCATTGCTGTGTGTACGCCGCTGTGCAAACCAACTGCTTTTTTCAAAGCACAAATCCAGTTGCTCCTTCCTTTCTGCACAGCTATCTTGTTTGTCCACACTTTTGACTTTTTTTGTGCAGCAGTCCACTCCTTGTTATTGCTGCCTGCCATACTTTGCTGAGATTACTGTAGGGAGATAGTAATTGTAGGACAGTCCCTTTTTTTTTTTTCTGTTATATCTCTTCAAGCCACTTTCTGCCACAGAAAATATACTCTAATACAGTGGCCCAGATTTATTCACCACTCTCCCTGAAGAGAAAAAAAAAAGGGTGCAGATTAAAATTGTCAAATCTGCATCAGTGGCAGTCCTGTGTGTGGCATCTGTGTCTCATTTTCTGGCACAGAAAACATACAGTCTAACAGTGGGCATGATTTCTTGCCAATTCTCCCATAAATAAAAAAAAAAATAGTGGGGGATTAAGATTGGCATTTCTGCTTTGGTGCCAGTGCTGTGTGTGCCACCTGTCTCAAATTGTGTGCCACATTAAACCTAGTCTGTCACACTGTTAGGGCTAGCGGAACGCACCAAATAATAAGACAGATAGAGTATGGTGCGTTCGCAGCCCGGGGTCCACCGTGCAGAGATGGAACCTGCTGCCAAGTAATGATGGACTATATGGCGGTACTCATAAGTATACACACGTGGGTTAAACTTCACCCAGCGTGAAGGAAGCGATCCTGTTGCGTCACAGGACCGCGGTACCGCACATAGAGCGCGAGCAAGTAGTCAGCGAACTCAACCCCAACTAGGATTGAAGTCCGATTAGACCCTTGCTGGCACAACACCGCAACTGGGTGTGTAAGGAAACTAAGTAACAATATTAAGGCACAAGAGTGCATGCGGTGCCGCACTGACGAACACCACTAACCACCCAGGCTTGGGTTAGGAAAGCACAGAGGAAGTGCACGGCGCCGTACTGGCGGTCACAGCAACTGGACGCTGTAATGTGTGATTCGTGCTGTAGGATAAGTCGGGCGCTAGATAGCAACCATACACCTTCCGCGAACAGACATTCAATAGGGTAGGGGTATCCAAGGACGACTTGCATTCACAGCATACACACATTAACAATTGTACACTAGCGCATGGCTGTGCGGTCATGCGCAGTTTATATAGTTGCAGCACAGGAAGTGGCCACAGAAACTTTGCCCTTCCAAGACCTGCCAAGAGGACCAATGGAATGTGCTGCAGAGCCTGAGCACATGACCCTCGATCTCCAACGGGAGATCTTGCCCTGGGCATGCTCAGTGTGTGCAGACAAGGACTTAGTCCCAGAGAAGTCCGCTCGCTGCTGACCAGCACTGGCTTTAATGGCAGAAGCTGAAGAAGCAGCAGTAACTCTCTGTACAGAGTGAGACCGAGCAAGACGCCGGGACCGACGTCCCTGCTGAGCAGACTCCACTGCGGCTGGATAAGAATAGGAGACCGCAGCGGAGATGGCTCGAGATTCCCCCTGTGCAGAAGCGGGAACTCGAGACCTAACAAACACTGGGCCAGATTTCTTTGAAATTCTTCTGAAAAAAAAAAGTGGGAGATTAAGATTGGTATTTCTGCTTCGGTGCCAGTGCTGTGTGTGCCACCTGTCTCATATTGTGTGCCACATTAAACCTAGTGTGTAACACTGGGCCAGATTTCTTTTAAATTTTCCCTGGAAATAAAAAATAGTGGGAGATTAAGATTGGCATTTCTG
The DNA here is from genome assembly GCF_032444005.1 of Ranitomeya imitator. Taxonomy (NCBI): domain Eukaryota; kingdom Metazoa; phylum Chordata; class Amphibia; order Anura; family Dendrobatidae; genus Ranitomeya; species Ranitomeya imitator. The sequence goes on along the minus strand of NC_091282.1, from coordinate 649,610,204 downwards.
CTTCGGTGCCAGTCCTGTGTGTGCCACCTGTCTCAAATTGTGTGCCACATTAAACCTAGTGTGCAACACTGGGCCAGATTTCTTTTACATTCTGCCTGAAAAAAAAAAATAGTGGGAGATTAAGGTTTGCATTTCTGCTTCGGTGCCAGTGCTGTGTGTGCCACCTGTCTCAAATTGTGTGACACATTAAACCTAGTGTGTAACACTGGGCCAGATTTCTTTTAAATTCTCCCTGGAAAAAAAAAATAGTGGGAGATTAAGATTGGCATTTCTGCTTTGGTGCTGTTAGGGCTAGCGGAACGCACCAAGTAAATAGAGATGTTTATTGATATTGGTGCGTTCGCAGCCCGGGGTCCACTGTGCAGGAGTACCTGCTGCTAGCAAACGACGGAGCTATATGGCGGTATAGACTAACTCAGTTAATTCACTGAGTAGCCGTGAAAGGAAAGCACTGTGCCCTGTTAGACTCCACAGAGGCACAGGCTAACTGCCCAAACAGAGAGCAGTCAGTGGTCACACAAACACACAAAACTCCTCGCCGGAGGAGCCAGCATTCTAGGGGCTTATTTCAGCCGGGTCCCTAAACACACATACATGTGACCACACTGGCGCAAAGCACATAACATAAGACAATGCTAGCGCATGGCCGTGCGGTCATGCGCAGTTTATATAGTTGCAGCACAGGAAGCTGCTACTGAAGTTTTTGCCCTTTCAGGACCTTCCAGAAGGACCAATGGAAAGTGCTGCAGTACCTGAGCATGTTTTGCCCTTTCAGGACCTTCCAGAAGGACCAATGGAATGTACTGCAGCACCTGAGCATGTGACCGAACATGTGGCCCTCGACCTCCAATGGGAGACCCTGCCCTGGGCATGCTCAGTGTGAGTAAACATGGACTTAGTCCCAGAGAGGCTCGCTCGCCGCAGATCAGTGCAGGGTACCATAGGAAAGCCAGAAAAGGCAGTAGTGACCCTATGCACCGAATCAGCCCCAGCGAGACGCTGGGAGCGACGTCTCCGCTGAGCAGAGCCCACTGCGGCCGATACCGAATGGGAGACCGCAGCAGACACGGATCGAGATTCCCCCTGTGCAGCAGAGGAAACTCGACTCCTAACATTACCCCCCTAGGCCCCCCCCCCCTCCTTGAGCCTCACTATGCTCAAAAGCTGCGATAAGCAGCGGAGCGCGAATGTGCTCCACAGGCTCCCAGGTTCTATCCTCTGGGCCGTGATCCTTCCAGTCCACCAGATAAAATTTCTTGCCACGTACCACCTTGCACCCCACAATAGCATTCACCTCAAACTCATCCGTGGATGAACCCGATGTCCCAGCAGATGACTCGGAAAACCGGGACAAATGAACGGGCTTTAAGAGGGAAACGTGGAAAGTATTGGTGATACCAAGGCGTGGAGGAATAGCCAAACGGTAGACCACAGGGTTGACCCGTTCCAGAACCTTAAACGGGCCAATGTAGCGAGGAGCAAACTTAGTGGACTCAACTCGCAGCCTGATGTTACGGGCGGAGAGCCACACTAAGTCGCCAGGAGCAAAGACCGGAGCGGGGCGCCGGTGTGTATCAGCCGAAACCCTCATTCTCTCCTTGGAGGCCCGGATGGCATCCTGTGTGCGGTCCCAGATGTCACGTGCCTCCACCGCCCAGTCTGCTACCCTAGAATCGGTGGATGACACGGGCATGGGCACAGGGACACGCGGATGCTGGCCGTAATTAAGGAGAAAAGGAGTTTGACCAGTGGAATCGGCTACGGCGTTGTTCAGGGCAAATTCCGCCCAAGGTAGCAAAGATGCCCAGTCATCCTGCCTAGCAGAGACGAAATGTCGCAAATATGTCACCAGAGTCTGGTTGGTTCTCTCCACCAACCCATTCGTCTCGGGATGGTATGCAGAGGAGAGGTTTAACTCTATGCTGAGTAAACGGCAGAGCTCTCTCCAAAACCGAGATGCGAACTGGGGACCCCGATCGCTGACAATCTTATCAGGCATACCATGCAAACGGAAAACGTGTATAATGAACAACACCGCCAAGGCCCATGCTGAGGGTAACCGAGGAAGCGGCACCAAATGCACCATCTTGGAGAAATGGTCGGTGACAACCCAAATAATGGAGCAGCCACGCGACTTGGGTAGACCCACCACAAAGTCCATCCCGACCATCTCCCAGGGCCTGTATGCCACCGGTAGAGGGTAAAGCAACCCAGCAGGCCGTTGTCGAGGAGACCGATTCTGGGCGCAAGAAACGCACGCCTGAATATAGTCCTTGACATCTCAGGCCATATGCAGCCACCAGTATGTTCTCGCCAGAAGCTCAGATGTCCTCTTGGTCCCAAAATGCCCACCCACTCTGGAGGAGTGAGCCCAAGAGAGAACCTCCGGTCGCAAGTTAGCTGGTATGAAAGTCTTGCCCGGGGGCACAGACTCTAGCGAAACCGGAGCTACAGTTCTCAGGCTCTCAGAAGGGACAATAAGCCGAGGCTCCTCCTCCTCCTCCTCCGATGGCACCACGGAGCGGGAGAGAGCGTCAGCACGAACGTTCTTCTCCCCGGAGAGGAAATGGAGAGTAAAATGGAACCGGGAGAAGAACAGGGACCATATAGCCTGGCGAGAATTCAGCCGCTGGGCCGTTTGCAGATACACCAAGTTCTTGTGGTCAGTGAAGACTTGGAAGGAAAAGCGAGCTCCCTCCAAGAGATGTCTCCACTCCGAAAAAGCCAACTTCATGGCCAGCAACTCCCTGTCCCCGATGGAATAATTCCTCTCCGCTGGTGTGAAGGTCTTGGAGAAGAAGAAGCAAGGATGCTTCCGACCTTGTGCATCCTTTTGGAAAAGGACTGCTCCAGCACCAACGGATGAGGCATCCACCTCCAAGATAAATGGCTTATCAACATCGGGGCGATGTAGGATGGGAGCGCTAGCGAAGTGTGACTTGATCGAGAGAAAGGCTTTGGAGACCTCCTCTGACCACAACTTGGGATTTGCTCCCTTCTTGGTGAGGGCAACCAAGGGAGCTACCAAAGTTGAGAAGTGTGGAATGAACTGGCGATAGTAATTAATGAACCCCATAAAGCGCTGCACCGCTTTAAGAGAATGGGATTCCTGCCAGTCCATTACAGCCTGTAGCTTGGCAGGATCCATAGCCAAACCCTGGGCAGAGATGATATAACCAAGGAAAGGCAAGGACTCCTGCTCAAACACACACTTCTCCAACTTGGCGTAGAGGGAGTTTGCCCGTAAGAGGTCGAAGACTTTGCGAACATCTCTCCGATGGGAGTCAATATCTGGAGAGAAGATGAGAATATCATCCAGATAGACTACGACCGAGGTGGTGAGCATATCCCGGAAAATGTTGTTCACAAAGTCTTGGAAAACGGCTGGGGCATTACAGAGCCCGAAGGGCATCACCAGATATTCATAGTGCCCATCCCTGGTGTTAAAAGCCGTCTTCCATTCATCCCCCTCACGGATGCGAATCAGGTTGTAAGCACCCCGCAGATCTAACTTTGTAAATACCCTCGCTCCCCGTAGCCTATCAAACAGCTCAGATATCAGGGGTAGTGGGTACTTGTTCTTAACGGTGATGGCGTTAAGACCCCTGTAGTCTATGCATGGACGTAAGTCTCCAGTCTTCCTCTGTACGAAGAAGAACCCTGCCCCTGCCGGTGACACTGACTTCCTAATGAATCCTCTTGCCAGATTCTCCTGGATGTACTGGGACATTGCCTCCGTCTCCGGGAGAGATAACGGATAGACTCGACCCCGGGGAGGCTCAGCACCAGGCAAGAGGTCAATAGGACAGTCATAGGGGCGGTGAGGCGGAAGGGTCTCCGCAGTTCTTTTGGAGAACACGTCTGCATAGGGCCAATAGTGCTTGGGGAGAGAGGAAAGATCTGCGGGTACCTGTGTAGTAGCAACCTGAACGCACTCCCTCAGACATCTACCCTCGCAAGATTCACTCCATCCCAAAATTCTCCCAGAGGACCACTCAATATGAGAAGAATGGTAGCGAAGCCATGGTATCCCCAACAGGACCTCATCAATTCCCTCAGGAATGACTAATAGGGAGATTATCTCCTGATGTGATGGAGACACAGATAGCGTGAAAGGAATGGTTTGGTGGGTAATCTGTGAAGGTAGTGTTGATCCATTTACCACTCGAACGGTTACCGGCTTGGCGAGCATCACCAAGGGTATTGCGTAACGCTGGGCAAAAGCGGAAGACATAAAGTTACCCTCTGCCCCAGAATCCACGCATAGCTCGACCATAAGAGTGGATGGGCCTATGGTAATTGTCCCCTTGAAGGACAACTTTGAGGCAAACGTCGCCGTGTCTAGTGTACCTCCTCCAACTGCCACTAGACGCTGACGTTTCCCCGAGCGCTGAGGACCCTTGGAGGCAAGGTGTCCTGACTGCTGGCAAACATGACGGACCTTAGGTGCACGGGCAGACTGAGACTTGGATCCCGCTCGTGTCACCTCTAAGGCCTCATGTGACTCGGATGCCTGGACTGGAGATTCCAAAGGTTTGGCGAAGGTGGGAGCCAGCCGAAACCTCTGCCTACACTGGGCTCGCTCCAACCTTCGCTCGTTAAAACGGAGGTCAACACGAGTAGAGACAGTTATTAACTCCTCCAGTGTGGCAGGAATCTCCCTAGTGGCCAGAGCGTCCTTAATGTGGTCAGCCAGGCCCCTCCAAAATATGGGGATAAGGGCTTTATCTGACCACTCCAGCTCGGAAGCTAAAGTACGGAAGCGGACGGAAAAATGGCTGACCAAGGACTCACCCTGAGTTAATGCCAGTAGATGGAGCGCTGTGTCATGGGTGACTTGAGGTCCTAAAAAGACCTTTTTCAGAGTGCTCAGGAACAACGGAGCACTCTGCACCACATGATCACCACGCTCCCACAGCGGCGTAGCCCACTCCAACGCCCTGTCCGACAAAAGAGACACAATAAATCCCACCTTAGCCCGCTCTGTAGGAAAACGTGCAGCCAGGAGCTCGAGGTGAATACAGAACTGACTCACGAATCCCCAACAAGTTTTGCTATTTCCAGAAAATTTTTCTGGCAGCGGGAGGCGAGATAACGTCGGAACAGGGGTGGCAGTGGACAAGGTTGCTGCAGCCACGCTAGCAGCCTGTACAGCAACTGCGGTAACATCCACAGCTGAGGTTGAGCTCTCGAGAGCCACCAACCTACCCTCCAGCTGCTGGATATACCGCAAAGATTGCTGAATGTCCGCCATTTACTAGCCAGACCCTGGCGCTAGTATTCTGTTAGGGCTAGCGGAACGCACCGAGTAAATAGAGATGTTTATTGATATTGGTGCGTTCGCAGCCCGGGGTCCACCGTGCAGGAGTACCTGCTGCTAGCAAACGGCGGAGCTATATGGCGGTATAGACTAACTCAGTTAATTCACTGAGTAGCCGTGAAAGGAAAGCACTGTGCCCTGTTAGACTCCACAGAGGCACAGGCTAACTGCCCAAACAGAGAGCAGTCAGTGGTCACACAAACACACAAAACTCCTCGCCGGAGGAGCCAGCATTCTAGGGGCTTATTTCAGCCGGGTCCCTGAACACACATACATGTGACCACACTGGCGCAAAGCACATAACATAAGACAATACTAGCGCATGGCGGTGCGGTCATGCGCAGTTTATATAGTTGCAGCACAGGAAGCTGCTACTGAAGTTTTCGCCCTTTCAGGACCTTCCAGAAGGACCAATGGAAAGTGCTGCAGTACCTGAGCATGTTTTGCCCTTTCAGGACCTTCCAGAAGGACCAATGGAATGTACTGCAGCACCTGAGCATGTGACCGAACATGTGGCCCTCGACCTCCAATGGGAGACCCTGCCCTGGGCATGCTCAGTGTGAGTAAACATGGACTTAGTCCCAGAGAGGCTCGCTCGCCGCAGATCAGTGCAGGGTACCATAGGAAAGCCAGAAAAGGCAGTAGTGACCCTATGCACCGAATCAGCCCCAGCGAGACGCTGGGAGCGACGTCTCCGCTGAGCAGAGCCCACTGCGGCCGATACCGAATGGGAGACCGCAGCAGACACGGATCGAGATTCCCCATGTGCAGCAGAGGAAACTCGACTCCTAACAGGTGCCAGTGCTGTGTGTGCCACCTGTCTCAAATTGTGTGCCACATTAAACCTAGTGTGTAACACTGGGCCAGATTTCTTTTAAATTCTTCTGAAAAAAAATAGTGGGAGATTAAGATTGGTATTTCTGCTTCGGTGTCAGTGCTGTGTGTGCCACCTGTCTCATATTGTGTGCCACATTAAACCTAGTGTGTAACACTGGGCCAGATTTCTTTTAAATTTTCCCTGGAAAAAATAATTGTGGGAAATTAAGATTGGCATTTCTGCTTCGGTGCCAGTGCTGTGTGTGCCACCTGTCTCAAATTGTGTGCTACATTAAACCTAGTGTGTAACACTGGGCCAGATTTATTTTAAATTCTCCCTGAAAAAAAAAAATTGTGGGAGATTAAGATTGGCATTTCTGCTTCGGTGCCAGTGCTGTGTGTGCCACTTGTCTCAAATTGTGTGCCACATTAAACCTAGTGTGTAGCACTGGGCCAGATTTTTTTTAAATTCTCCCTGAAAAATAAAAAATAGTGGGAGATTAAGATTGGCATTTCTGCTTCAGTGCCAGTCCTGTGTGTGCCACCTGTCTCTAATTTTGTGCCACATTAAACCTAGTGTGTAACACTGGGCCAGATTTCTTTTACATTCTCCCTGGAAAAAAAAATAGTGGGAGATTAAGATTGGCATTTCTGCTTCGGTGCCAGTCCTGTGTGTGCCACCTGTCTCAAATTGTGTGCCACATTAAACCTAGTGTGTAACACTGGGCCAGATTTCTTTTAAATTCTCCCTGGAAAAAAAAATAGTGGGAAATTAAGATTGGCATTTCTGCTTCGGTGCCAGTGCTGTGTGTGCCACCTGTCTCAAATTGTGTGCCACATTAAACCTAGTGTGTAACACTGGGCCAGATTTCTTTTAAATTCTCCCTGGAAAAAAAAATAGTGGGATTTGGCATTTCTGCTTTGGTGCCAGTGCTGTGTGTGCCACCTGTCTCAAATTGTGTGCCACATTAAACCTAGTGTGTAGCACTGGGCCAGATTTCTTTTAAATTCTCCCTGAAAAAAAAAAAATAGTGGGAGATTAAGATTGGCATTTCTGCATCGGTGCCAGTGCTGTGTGTGCCACCTGTCTCAAATTGTGTGCCACATTAAACCTAGTGTGTAACACTGGGCCAGATTTCTTTTAAATTCTCCCTGAAAAAAAAAAAATAGTGGGAGATTAAGATTTGCATTTCTGCTTCGGTGCCAGTGCTGTGTGTGCCACCTGTCTCAAATTGTGTGCCACATTAAACCTAGTGTGTAACACTGGGCCAGATTTGTTTTAAATTCTCCCTGGAAAAAAAAATAGTGGGAGATTAAGATTGGCATTTCTGCTTCGGTGCCAGTGCTGTGTGTGCCACCTGTCTCAAATTGTGTGCCACATTAAACCTAGTGTGTAACACTGGGCCAGATTTCTTTTAAATTCTCCCTGGAAAAAAAAATAGTGGGATTTGGCATTTCTGCTTTGGTGCCAGTGCTGTGTGTGCCACCTGTCTCTAATTTTGTGCCACATTATACCTAGTGTGTAACACTGGGCCAGATTTCTTTTAAATTCTCCCTGGAAAAAAAAATAGTGGGAGATTAAGATTGGCATTTCTGCTTCGGTGCCAGTGCTGTGTGTGCCACCTGTCTCAAATTGTGTGCCACATTAAACCTAGTGTGTAACACTGGGCCAGATTTCTTTTAAATTCTCCCTGAAAAAAAAAAAATAGTGGGAGATTAAGATTTGCATTTCTGCTTCGGTGCCAGTGCTGTGTGTGCCACCTGTCTCAAATTGTGTGCCACATTAAACCTAGTGTGTAACACTGGGCCAGATTTCTTTTAAATTCTCCCTGGAAAAAAAAATAGTGGGAGATTAAGATTGGCATTTCTGCTTCGGTGCCAGTGCTGTGTGTGCCACCTGTCTCAAATTGTGTGCCACATTAAACCTAGTGTGTAACACTGGGCCAGATTTCTTTTAAATTCTCCCTGGAAAAAAAAATAGTGGGATTTGGCATTTCTGCTTTGGTGCCAGTGCTGTGTGTGCCACCTGTCTCTAATTTTGTGCCACATTATACCTAGTGTGTAACACTGGGCCAGATTTCTTTTAAATTCTCCCTGGAAAAAAAAATAGTGGGAGATTAAGATTGGCATTTCTGCTTCGGTGCCAGTGCTGTGTGTGCCACCTGTCTCAAATTGTGTGCCACATTAAACCTAGTGTGTAACACTAGGCCAGATTTCTTTGAAATTCTCCCTGAAAAAAAAAAATAGTGGGAGATTAAGATTGGCATTTCTGCTTCGGTGCCAGTCCTGTGTGTGCCACCTGTCTCTAATTTTGTGCCACATTATACCTAGTGTGTAACACTGGGCCAGATTTCTTTTAAATTCTCCCTGGAAAAAAAAATAGTGGGAGATTAAGATTGGCATTTCTGCTTCGGTGCCAGTCCTGTGTGTGCCACCTATCTCAAATTGTGTGCCACATTAAACCTAGTGTGCAACACTGGGCCAGATTTCTTTTACATTCTCCCTGAAAAAAAAAAAATAGTGGGAGATTAAGATTTGCATTTCTGCTTCGGTGCCAGTGCTGTGTGTGCCACCTGTCTCAAATTGTGTGCCACATTAAACCTAGTGTGTAACACTGGGCCTGATTTCTTTTAAATTCTCCCTGGAAAAAAAAATAGTGGGAGATTAAGATTGGCATTTCTGCTTCGGTGCCAGTGCTGTGTGTGCCACCTGTCTCAAATTGTGTGCCACATTAAACCTAGTGTGTAACACTGGGCCAGATTTCTTTTAAATTCTCCCTGGAAAAAAAATAGTGGGATTTGGCATTTCTACTTTGGTGCCAGTGCTGTGTGTGCCACCTGTCTCAAATTGTGTGCCACATTAAACCTAGTGTGTAACACTGGGCCAGATTTCTTTTAAATTCTCCCTGAAAAAAAAAAAAATAGTGGGAGATTAAGATTGGCATTTCTGCTTCGGTGCCAGTGCTGTGTGTGCCACCTGTCTCAAATTGTGTGCCACATTAAACCTAGTGTGTAACACTGGGCCAGATTTCTTTTAAATTCTCCCTGAAAAATAAAATAGTGGGAGATTAAGATTTGCATTTCTGCTTCGGTGCCAGTGCTGTGTGTGCCACCTGTCTCAAATTGTGTGCCACATTAAACCTAGTGTGTAACACTGGGCCAGATTTCTTTTAAATTCTCCCTGAAAAAAAAAATAGTGGGAGATTAAGATTGGCATTTCTGCTTCGGTGCCAGTGCTGTGTGTGCCAACTGTCTCTAATTGTGTGCCACATTAAACCTAGTGTGTAATACTAGGCCAGAATTCTTTGAAATTCTCCCTGAAAAAAAAAAATAGTGGGATTTGGCATTTCTGCTTTGGTGCCAGTGCTGTGTGTGCCACCTGTCTCAAATTGTGTGGCCACATTAAACCTAGTGTGTAACACTGGGCCAGATTTCTTTTAAATTCTCCCTGGAAAAAAAAATAGTGGGATTTAGCATTTCTGCTTCGGTGCCAGTGCTGTGTGTGCCACCTGTCTCAAATTGTGTGCCACATTAAACCTAGTGTGTAACACTGGGCCAGATTTCTTTTAAATTCTCCCTGGAAAAAAAAATAGTGGGAGATTAAGATTGGCATTTCTGCTTCGGTGCCAGTGCTGTGTGTGCCACCTGTCTCAAATTGTGTGCCACATTAAACCTAGTGTGTAACACTGGGCCAGATTTGTTTTAAATTCTCCCTGGAAAAAAAAATAGTGGGAGATTAAGATTGGCATTTCTGCTTCGGTGCCAGTGCTGTGTGTGCCACCTGTCTCAAATTGTGTGCCACATTAAACCTAGTGTGTAACACTGGGCCAGATTTCTTTTAAATTCTCCCTGGAAAAAAAAATAGTGGGAGATTAAGATTGGCATTTCTGCTTCGGTGCCAGTGCTGCGTGTGCCACCTGTCTCAAATTGTGTGCCACATTAAACCTACTGTGTAACACTAGGCCAGATTTCTTTGAAATTCTCCCTGAAAAAAAAAAAAATAGTGGGATTTGGCATTTCTGCTTTGGTGCCAGTGCTGTGTGTGCCACCTGTCTCAAATTGTGTGCCACATTAAACCTAGTGTGTAACACTGGGCCAGATTTCTTTTAAATTCTCCCTGGAAAAAAAAATACTGGGATTTGGCATTTCTGCTTCGGTGCCAGTGCTGTGTGTGTCACCTGTCTCAAATTGTGTGCCACATTAAACCTAGTGTGTAACACTGGGCCAGATTTCTTTTAAATTCTCCCTGGAAAAAAAAATAGTGGGAGATTAAGATTGGCATTTCTGCTTCGGTGCCAGTACTGTGTGTGCCACCTGTCTCAAATTGTGTGCCACATTAAACCTAGTGTGTAACACTGGGCCAGATTTCTTTTAAATTCTCCCTGGAAAAAAAATAGTGGGATTTGGCATTTCTGCTTTGGTGCCAGTGCTGTGTGTGCCACCTGTCTCAAATTGTGTGCCACATTAAACCTAGTGTGTAACACTGGGCCAGATTTGTTTTAAATTCTCCCTGGAAAAAAAAATAGTGGGAGATTAAGATTGGCATTTCTGCTTCGGTGCCAGTGCTGTGTGTGCCACCTGTCTCAAATTGTGTGCCACATTAAACCTAGTGTGTAACACTGGGCCAGATTTCTTTTAAATTCTCCCTGGAAAAAAAAATAGTGGGAGATTAAGATTGGCATTTCTGCTTCGGTGCCAGTGCTGTGTGTGCCACCTGTCTCAAATTGTGTGCCACATTAAACCTAGTGTGTAACACTGGGCCAGATTTGTTTTAAATTCTCCCTGGAAAAAAAAATAGTGGGAGATTAAGATTGGCATTTCTGCTTCGGTGCCAGTGCTGTGTGTGCCACCTGTCTCAAATTGTGTGCCACATTAAACCTAGTGTGTAACACTGGGCCAGATTTCTTTTAAATTCTCCCTGGAAAAAAAAATAGTGGGAGATTAAGATTGGCATTTCTGCTTCGGTGCCAGTGCTGTGTGTGCCACCTGTCTCAAATTGTGTGCCACATTAAACCTACGGTGTAACACTAGGCCAGATTTCTTTGAAATTCTCCCTGAAAAAAAAAAAAATAGTGGGATTTGGCATTTCTGCTTTGGTGCCAGTGCTGTGTGTGCCACCTGTCTCAAATTGTGTGCCACATTAAACCTAGTGTGTAACACTGGGCCAGATTTCTTTTAAATTCTCCCTGGAAAAAAAATACTGGGATTTGGCATTTCTGCTTCGGTGCCAGTGCTGTGTGTGTCACCTGTCTCAAATTGTGTGCCACATTAAACCTAGTGTGTAACACTGGGCCAGATTTCTTTTAAATTCTCCCTGGAAAAAAAAATAGTGGGAGATTAAGATTGGCATTTCTGCTTCGGTGCCAGTACTGTGTGTGCCACCTGTCTCAAATTGTGTGCCACATTAAACCTAGTGTGTAACACTGGGCCAGATTTCTTTTAAATTCTCCCTGGAAAAAAATAGTGGGATTTGGCATTTCTGCTTTGGTGCCAGTGCTGTGTGTGCCACCTGTCTCAAATTGTGTGCCACATTAAACCTAGTGTGTAACACTGGGCCAGATTTCTTTTAAATTCTCCCTGAAAAAAAAAAAAATAGTGGGAGATTAAGATTGGCATTTCTGCTTTGGTGCCAGTGCTGTGTGTGCCACCTGTCTCAAATTGTGTGCCACATTAAACCTAGCGTGTAACACTGGGCCAGATTTCTTTTAAAATCTCCCTGAAAAAAAAAATAGTGGGAGATTAAGATTTGCATTTCTGCTTCGGTGCCAGTGCTGTGTGTGCCACCTGTCTCAAATTGTGTGCCACATTAAACCTAGTGTGTAACACTGGTCCAGATTTCTTTTAAATTCTCCCTGAAAAAAAAATAGTGGGAGATTAAGATTGGCATTTCTGCTTCGGTGCCAGTGCTGTGTGTGCCACCTGTCTCTAATTGTGTGCCACATTAAACCTAGTGTGTAACACTAGGCCAGATTTCTTTGAAATTCTCCCTGAAAAAAAAAAAAATAGTGGGATTTGGCATTTCTGCTTTGGTGCCAGTGCTGTGTGTGCCACCTGTCTCAAATTGTGTGCCACATTAAACCTAGTGTGTAACACTGGGCCAGATTTCTTTTAAATTCTCCCTGGAAAAAAAAATAGTGGGATTTAGCATTTCTGCTTCGGTGCCAGTGCTGTGTGTGTCACCTGTCTCAAATTGTGTGCCACATTAAACCTAGTGTGTAACACTGGGCCAGATTTCTTTTAAATTCTCCCTGGAAAAAAAAAATAGTGGGAGATTAAGATTGGCATTTCTGCTTCGGTGCCAGTGCTGTGTGTGCCACCTGTCTCAAATTGTGTGCCACATTAAACCTAGTGTGTAACACTGGGCCAGATTTCTTTTAAATTCTCCCTGGAAAAAAAAAATAGTGGGAGATTAAGATTGGCATTTCTGCTTCGGTGCCAGTGCTGTGTGTGCCACCTGTCTCAAATCGTGTGCCACATTAAACCTAGTGTGTAACACTGGGCCAGATTTGTTTTAAATTCTCCCTGGAAAAAAAAATAGTGGGAGATTAAGATTGGCATTTCTGCTTCGGTGCCAGTGCTGTGTGTGCCACCTGTCTCAAATTGTGTGCCACATTAAACCTAGTGTGTAACACTGGGCCAGATTTCTTTTAAATTCTCCCTGGAAAAAAAAATAGTGGGATTTGGCATTTCTGCTTTGGTGCCAGTGCTGTGTGTGCCACCTGTCTCAAATTGTGTGCCACATTAAACCTAGTGTGTAACACTGGGCCAGATTTCTTTTAAATTCTCCCTGGAAAAAAAAATACTGGGATTTGGCATTTCTGCTTCGGTGCCAGTGCTGTGTGTGTCACCTGTCTCAAATTGTGTGCCACATTAAACCTAGTGTGTAACACTGGGCCAGATTTCTTTTAAATTCTCCCTGGAAAAAAAAAATAGTGGGAGATTAAGATTGGCATTTCTGCTTCGGTGCCAGTGCTGTGTGTGCCACCTGTCTCAAATTGTGTGCCACATTAAACCTAGTGTGTAACACTGGGCCAGATTTCTTTTAAATTCTCCCTGGAAAAAAAAATAGTGGGAGATTAAGATTGGCATTTCTGCTTCGGTGCCAGTGCTGTGTGTGCCACCTGTCTCAAATTGTGTGCCACATTAAACCTAGTGTGTAACACTGGGCCAGATTTCTTTTAAATTCTCCCTGGAAAAAAAATAGTGGGAGATTAAGATTGGCATTTCTGCTTCGGTGCCAGTGCTGTGTGTGCCACCTGTCTCAAATTGTGTGCCACATTAAACCTAGTGTGTAACACTGGGCCAGATTTCTTTTAAATTCTCCCTGGAAAAAAAAATAGTGGGATTTGGCATTTCTGCTTTGGTGCCAGTGCTGTGTGTGCCACCTGTCTCAAATTGTGTGCTACATTAAACCTAGTGTGTAACACTGGGCCAGATTTCTTTTAAATTCTCCCTGAAAAAAAAAAATAGTGGGAGATTAAGATTGGCATTTCTGCTTCGGTGCCAGTGCTGTGTGTGCCACCTGTCTCAAATTGTGTGCCACATTAAACCTAGAGTGTAACACTGGGCCAGATTTCTTTGAAATTCTCCCTGAAAAAAAAAAAATAGTGGGATTTGGCATTTCTGCTTTGGTGCCAGTGCTGTGTGTGCCACCTGTCTCAAATTGTGTGCCACATTAAACCTAGTGTGTAACACTGGGCCAGATTTCTTTTAAATTCTCCCTGAAAAAAAAAAAATAGTGGGAGATTAAGATTGGCATTTCTGCTTCGGTGCCAGTGCTGTGTGTGCCACCTGTCTCAAATTGTGTGCCACATTAAACCTAGTGTGTAACACTGGGCCAGATTTCTTTTAAATTCTCCCTGGAAAAAAAAATAGTGGGATTTGGCATTTCTGCTTTGGTGCCAGTGCTGTGTGTGCCACCTGTCTCTAATTTTGTGCCACATTATACCTAGTGTGTAACACTGGGCCAGATTTCTTTTAAATTCTCCCTGGAAAAAAAAATAGTGGGAGATTAAGATTGGCATTTCTGCTTCGGTGCCAGTGCTGTGTGTGCCACCTGTCTCAAATTGTGTGCCACATTAAACCTAGTGTGTAACACTAGGCCAGATTTCTTTGAAATTCTCCCTGAAAAAAAAAAATAGTGGGAGATTAAGATTGGCATTTCTGCTTCGGTGCCAGTCCTGTGTGTGCCACCTGTCTCTAATTTTGTGCCACATTATACCTAGTGTGTAACACTGGGCCAGATTTCTTTTAAATTCTCCCTGGAAAAAAAAATAGTGGGAGATTAAGATTGGCATTTCTGCTTCGGTGCCAGTCCTGTGTGTGCCACCTATCTCAAATTGTGTGCCACATTAAACCTAGTGTGCAACACTGGGCCAGATTTCTTTTACATTCTCCCTGAAAAAAAAAAAATAGTGGGAGATTAAGATTTGCATTTCTGCTTCGGTGCCAGTGCTGTGTGTGCCACCTGTCTCAAATTGTGTGCCACATTAAACCTAGTGTGTAACACTGGGCCTGATTTCTTTTAAATTCTCCCTGGAAAAAAAAATAGTGGGAGATTAAGATTGGCATTTCTGCTTCGGTGCCAGTGCTGTGTGTGCCACCTGTCTCAAATTGTGTGCCACATTAAACCTAGTGTGTAACACTGGGCCAGATTTCTTTTAAATTCTCCCTGGAAAAAAAATAGTGGGATTTGGCATTTCTACTTTGGTGCCAGTGCTGTGTGTGCCACCTGTCTCAAATTGTGTGCCACATTAAACCTAGTGTGTAACACTGGGCCAGATTTCTTTTAAATTCTCCCTGAAAAAAAAAAAAATAGTGGGAGATTAAGATTGGCATTTCTGCTTCGGTGCCAGTGCTGTGTGTGCCACCTGTCTCAAATTGTGTGCCACATTAAACCTAGTGTGTAACACTGGGCCAGATTTCTTTTAAATTCTCCCTGAAAAATAAAATAGTGGGAGATTAAGATTTGCATTTCTGCTTCGGTGCCAGTGCTGTGTGTGCCACCTGTCTCAAATTGTGTGCCACATTAAACCTAGTGTGTAACACTGGGCCAGATTTCTTTTAAATTCTCCCTGAAAAAAAAAATAGTGGGAGATTAAGATTGGCATTTCTGCTTCGGTGCCAGTGCTGTGTGTGCCAACTGTCTCTAATTGTGTGCCACATTAAACCTAGTGTGTAATACTAGGCCAGAATTCTTTGAAATTCTCCCTGAAAAAAAAAAATAGTGGGATTTGGCATTTCTGCTTTGGTGCCAGTGCTGTGTGTGCCACCTGTCTCAAATTGTGTGGCCACATTAAACCTAGTGTGTAACACTGGGCCAGATTTCTTTTAAATTCTCCCTGGAAAAAAAAATAGTGGGATTTAGCATTTCTGCTTCGGTGCCAGTGCTGTGTGTGCCACCTGTCTCAAATTGTGTGCCACATTAAACCTAGTGTGTAACACTGGGCCAGATTTCTTTTAAATTCTCCCTGGAAAAAAAAATAGTGGGAGATTAAGATTGGCATTTCTGCTTCGGTGCCAGTGCTGTGTGTGCCACCTGTCTCAAATTGTGTGCCACATTAAACCTAGTGTGTAACACTGGGCCAGATTTGTTTTAAATTCTCCCTGGAAAAAAAAATAGTGGGAGATTAAGATTGGCATTTCTGCTTCGGTGCCAGTGCTGTGTGTGCCACCTGTCTCAAATTGTGTGCCACATTAAACCTAGTGTGTAACACTGGGCCAGATTTCTTTTAAATTCTCCCTGGAAAAAAAAATAGTGGGAGATTAAGATTGGCATTTCTGCTTCGGTGCCAGTGCTGCGTGTGCCACCTGTCTCAAATTGTGTGCCACATTAAACCTACTGTGTAACACTAGGCCAGATTTCTTTGAAATTCTCCCTGAAAAAAAAAAAAATAGTGGGATTTGGCATTTCTGCTTTGGTGCCAGTGCTGTGTGTGCCACCTGTCTCAAATTGTGTGCCACATTAAACCTAGTGTGTAACACTGGGCCAGATTTCTTTTAAATTCTCCCTGGAAAAAAAAATACTGGGATTTGGCATTTCTGCTTCGGTGCCAGTGCTGTGTGTGTCACCTGTCTCAAATTGTGTGCCACATTAAACCTAGTGTGTAACACTGGGCCAGATTTCTTTTAAATTCTCCCTGGAAAAAAAAATAGTGGGAGATTAAGATTGGCATTTCTGCTTCGGTGCCAGTACTGTGTGTGCCACCTGTCTCAAATTGTGTGCCACATTAAACCTAGTGTGTAACACTGGGCCAGATTTCTTTTAAATTCTCCCTGGAAAAAAAATAGTGGGATTTGGCATTTCTGCTTTGGTGCCAGTGCTGTGTGTGCCACCTGTCTCAAATTGTGTGCCACATTAAACCTAGTGTGTAACACTGGGCCAGATTTGTTTTAAATTCTCCCTGGAAAAAAAAATAGTGGGAGATTAAGATTGGCATTTCTGCTTCGGTGCCAGTGCTGTGTGTGCCACCTGTCTCAAATTGTGTGCCACATTAAACCTAGTGTGTAACACTGGGCCAGATTTCTTTTAAATTCTCCCTGGAAAAAAAAATAGTGGGAGATTAAGATTGGCATTTCTGCTTCGGTGCCAGTGCTGTGTGTGCCACCTGTCTCAAATTGTGTGCCACATTAAACCTAGTGTGTAACACTGGGCCAGATTTGTTTTAAATTCTCCCTGGAAAAAAAAATAGTGGGAGATTAAGATTGGCATTTCTGCTTCGGTGCCAGTGCTGTGTGTGCCACCTGTCTCAAATTGTGTGCCACATTAAACCTAGTGTGTAACACTGGGCCAGATTTCTTTTAAATTCTCCCTGGAAAAAAAAATAGTGGGAGATTAAGATTGGCATTTCTGCTTCGGTGCCAGTGCTGTGTGTGCCACCTGTCTCAAATTGTGTGCCACATTAAACCTACGGTGTAACACTAGGCCAGATTTCTTTGAAATTCTCCCTGAAAAAAAAAAAAATAGTGGGATTTGGCATTTCTGCTTTGGTGCCAGTGCTGTGTGTGCCACCTGTCTCAAATTGTGTGCCACATTAAACCTAGTGTGTAACACTGGGCCAGATTTCTTTTAAATTCTCCCTGGAAAAAAAATACTGGGATTTGGCATTTCTGCTTCGGTGCCAGTGCTGTGTGTGTCACCTGTCTCAAATTGTGTGCCACATTAAACCTAGTGTGTAACACTGGGCCAGATTTCTTTTAAATTCTCCCTGGAAAAAAAAATAGTGGGAGATTAAGATTGGCATTTCTGCTTCGGTGCCAGTACTGTGTGTGCCACCTGTCTCAAATTGTGTGCCACATTAAACCTAGTGTGTAACACTGGGCCAGATTTCTTTTAAATTCTCCCTGGAAAAAAATAGTGGGATTTGGCATTTCTGCTTTGGTGCCAGTGCTGTGTGTGCCACCTGTCTCAAATTGTGTGCCACATTAAACCTAGTGTGTAACACTGGGCCAGATTTCTTTTAAATTCTCCCTGAAAAAAAAAAAAATAGTGGGAGATTAAGATTGGCATTTCTGCTTTGGTGCCAGTGCTGTGTGTGCCACCTGTCTCAAATTGTGTGCCACATTAAACCTAGCGTGTAACACTGGGCCAGATTTCTTTTAAAATCTCCCTGAAAAAAAAAATAGTGGGAGATTAAGATTTGCATTTCTGCTTCGGTGCCAGTGCTGTGTGTGCCACCTGTCTCAAATTGTGTGCCACATTAAACCTAGTGTGTAACACTGGTCCAGATTTCTTTTAAATTCTCCCTGAAAAAAAAATAGTGGGAGATTAAGATTGGCATTTCTGCTTCGGTGCCAGTGCTGTGTGTGCCACCTGTCTCTAATTGTGTGCCACATTAAACCTAGTGTGTAACACTAGGCCAGATTTCTTTGAAATTCTCCCTGAAAAAAAAAAAAATAGTGGGATTTGGCATTTCTGCTTTGGTGCCAGTGCTGTGTGTGCCACCTGTCTCAAATTGTGTGCCACATTAAACCTAGTGTGTAACACTGGGCCAGATTTCTTTTAAATTCTCCCTGGAAAAAAAAATAGTGGGATTTAGCATTTCTGCTTCGGTGCCAGTGCTGTGTGTGTCACCTGTCTCAAATTGTGTGCCACATTAAACCTAGTGTGTAACACTGGGCCAGATTTCTTTTAAATTCTCCCTGGAAAAAAAAAATAGTGGGAGATTAAGATTGGCATTTCTGCTTCGGTGCCAGTGCTGTGTGTGCCACCTGTCTCAAATTGTGTGCCACATTAAACCTAGTGTGTAACACTGGGCCAGATTTCTTTTAAATTCTCCCTGGAAAAAAAAAATAGTGGGAGATTAAGATTGGCATTTCTGCTTCGGTGCCAGTGCTGTGTGTGCCACCTGTCTCAAATCGTGTGCCACATTAAACCTAGTGTGTAACACTGGGCCAGATTTGTTTTAAATTCTCCCTGGAAAAAAAAATAGTGGGAGATTAAGATTGGCATTTCTGCTTCGGTGCCAGTGCTGTGTGTGCCACCTGTCTCAAATTGTGTGCCACATTAAACCTAGTGTGTAACACTGGGCCAGATTTCTTTTAAATTCTCCCTGGAAAAAAAAATAGTGGGATTTGGCATTTCTGCTTTGGTGCCAGTGCTGTGTGTGCCACCTGTCTCAAATTGTGTGCCACATTAAACCTAGTGTGTAACACTGGGCCAGATTTCTTTTAAATTCTCCCTGGAAAAAAAAATACTGGGATTTGGCATTTCTGCTTCGGTGCCAGTGCTGTGTGTGTCACCTGTCTCAAATTGTGTGCCACATTAAACCTAGTGTGTAACACTGGGCCAGATTTCTTTTAAATTCTCCCTGGAAAAAAAAAATAGTGGGAGATTAAGATTGGCATTTCTGCTTCGGTGCCAGTGCTGTGTGTGCCACCTGTCTCAAATTGTGTGCCACATTAAACCTAGTGTGTAACACTGGGCCAGATTTCTTTTAAATTCTCCCTGGAAAAAAAAATAGTGGGAGATTAAGATTGGCATTTCTGCTTCGGTGCCAGTGCTGTGTGTGCCACCTGTCTCAAATTGTGTGCCACATTAAACCTAGTGTGTAACACTGGGCCAGATTTCTTTTAAATTCTCCCTGGAAAAAAAATAGTGGGAGATTAAGATTGGCATTTCTGCTTCGGTGCCAGTGCTGTGTGTGCCACCTGTCTCAAATTGTGTGCCACATTAAACCTAGTGTGTAACACTGGGCCAGATTTCTTTTAAATTCTCCCTGGAAAAAAAAATAGTGGGATTTGGCATTTCTGCTTTGGTGCCAGTGCTGTGTGTGCCACCTGTCTCAAATTGTGTGCTACATTAAACCTAGTGTGTAACACTGGGCCAGATTTCTTTTAAATTCTCCCTGAAAAAAAAAAATAGTGGGAGATTAAGATTGGCATTTCTGCTTCGGTGCCAGTGCTGTGTGTGCCACCTGTCTCAAATTGTGTGCCACATTAAACCTAGAGTGTAACACTGGGCCAGATTTCTTTGAAATTCTCCCTGAAAAAAAAAAAATAGTGGGATTTGGCATTTCTGCTTTGGTGCCAGTGCTGTGTGTGCCACCTGTCTCAAATTGTGTGCCACATTAAACCTAGTGTGTAACACTGGGCCAGATTTCTTTTAAATTCTCCCTGAAAAAAAAAAAATAGTGGGAGATTAAGATTGGCATTTCTGCTTCGGTGCCAGTGCTGTGTGTGCCACCTGTCTCAAATTGTGTGCCACATTAAACCTAGTGTGTAACACTGGGCCAGATTTCTTTTAAATTCTCCCTGGAAAAAAAAATAGTGGGATTTGGCATTTCTGCTTCGGTGCCAGTGCTGTGTGTGTCACCTGTCTCAAATTGTGTGCCACATTAAACCTAGTGTGTAACACTGGGCCAGATTTCTTTTAAATTCTCCCTGAAAAAAAAAAAATAGTGGGAGATTAAGATTTGCATTTCTGCTTCGGTGCCAGTGCTGTGTGTGCCACCTGTCTCAAATTGTGTGCCACATTAAACCTAGTGTGTAACACTGGGCCAGATTTCTTTTAAATTCTCCCTGGAAAAAAAAATAGTGGGAGATTAAGATTGGCATTTCTGCTTTGGTGCCAGTGCTGTGTGTGCCACTTGTCTCAAATTGTGTGCCACATTAAACCTAGTGTGTAACACTGGGCCAGGGGGAGATTTTAATTTGTAGTGTCTGCATCAGCGTCAGTCCTGTTAGTGGCATATCTGTCTGCCACTGAAGCTGTGTACTGTTATACATTGGGCCTGATTTTCCCTGCAGTCTCACCCACCTATAAAGGGAGATTTAAATCCAACAGAAGTTTTAGTTCACCTTGTAACTGGTTTTACAGTAACAAATACCGTTCGTTTGGTTACGTTTTTAAAACAATGAGGAAGTCTGGTGGAAGAGGTCGTGGCCGTGGGCGGTCATTGCCAGCTGGTAATGATGGTAGTGGTGGTGGAGCATCAGGTGGTCGTGGGAAAAGCAATATAGCACCTAAGTCTCGAGTTGTTGAGCCAGGTTGATCGTCTGGCTACACAAGGCCTCGAACGCTCCCTTTTCTGGGAGTAGGAAAACCGCTTTTAAAGCCGGAGCAGCAAGAACAAGTTTTGGCTTTCCTTGCTGACTCAGCCTCTAGCTCTTTCGCCTCCTCTTCTGAAACTGCTAAATGTAAAAGCAGCGCGTCGTTAGTGGATGTTCACGGTCAGGGACAAGTCGCTTCCTTGTCTTCTTCACCAAGAACAACAGAGAAGGATGCGTCAGGCAACACAAGGGGTTACTCCATGGAGCTCTTTACACATACCGTTCCTGGGTTAGAAAGTGAAACAGTTAACAGGCCATGCCCATTACAAGTTGAATCGGACATGGAGT
Source organism: Ranitomeya imitator (assembly GCF_032444005.1). NCBI lineage: Eukaryota > Metazoa > Chordata > Amphibia > Anura > Dendrobatidae > Ranitomeya > Ranitomeya imitator. Next base: position 649,589,231 of record NC_091282.1, on the reverse strand, counting down.
GCACAGATGCACAGCCACAGCCAGATTACTATGCTGTCCCTTTCACTCAGACCAGAACATTGCCCTCGCAGTGTACTGATCCAGAATCAGACCCTGATGAGACTATGGTGCCCCGTCACGAACGCTATACCACCGGCTTACACGGTGATACAGACGAAGTTGCACACGAGATAGAAGAGGAGGTCATAGATGACCCAGTTGTTGACCCCGATTGGCAGCCATTGGGGGAGCAGGGTGCAGGCGGCAGTAGCTCTGAAGCGGAGGAGGAGGAGCCGCAGCAGGCATCAACATCGCAACAGGTTCCATCTGCCGGGCCCGTATCTGGCCAAAAACGCGTGGCAAAACCAAAACCAGTTGTTGGACAGCGTGGCCATCCGGTTAAAGAAGCTCAGTCTGCAATTCCTGAAAAGGTATCCGATAGTAGAAAGAGTGCAGTCTGGCATTTTTTTAAACAACATCCAATTGATCAGCGCAAAGTCATCTGTCAAAAATGTTCAACTATCTTAAGCAGAGGTCAGAATCTTAAAAGTCTAAATACAAGTTGCATACGTAGACATTTAACTACCATGCATTTGCAAGCCTGGACTAACTACCAAACGTCCCTTAATGTTGTAGCACCCTCGGCCAATGAAGCTAGTCAGCAACACTATATCCCTTCCCTCACTGTAAGCCCACCATTTCCCGCACCACCTGCAGTAAATGTGCATGTTTCGTCGCCAGGCCAAAGCAGCCAGGGAATCACCAGGTTCGTGGTAGGAAACACTGCATGTAGGGCACCAGCAAGAATACCATCTCCAACCCTCTCTGCCATGTCCACTGGCACCCCCGCTAGTTCCACCATATGCAGCTCTCCAGTCCAGCTCACCCTACATGAGACTCTCGTTAGGAAAAGGAAGTACTCATCCTCACAACCGCGTACACAGGGTTTGAACGCATACATTGCTAGACTAATCTCATTAGAGATGATGCCCTACCGGTTAGTTGAAAGCGAAGCTTTCAAAGCCCTGATGGACTACGCTGTACCATGCTACGAGCTACCCAGTCAACACTTTTTTCTAGAAAAGCCATCCCAGCCCTCCACCAGCATGTAAAAAAAACACATCGTCCATGCACTCAGGCAACCTGTGAGTACAAAGGTGCACCTGACAACAGATGCATGGACCAGTAAGCATGGCCAGGGACGTTACGTGTCCATTACGGCACACTGGGTTAATGTGGTGGATGCAGGGTCCACAGAGGACAGCAATATTGGGACATTTCTGCCTAGCCCACGGTCTAAAAAACAGTTGGCTGTAGGCATTCGCCCCCCTCCTCCTCCTCCTCGTCCTCCTGCAGAAGCGAGAGCTCGTCCACAGACCGCAGTTGCATGACCACTCCATCAGCAGCTGCCACTGTTGCACACGAGGTGTCCCATTATGGGACAATTAGTGGCAAGCGTCAGCAGGCTGTATAGGCAATGAAGTGTTTGGGCGACAACAGACACACCGCGGAAGTTCTGTCCGAGTTCTTGCAGAACGAAACTCAGTCATGGCTGGGCACTGTACATCTTGAGGCAGGCAAGGTAGTGAGTGATAACGGAAGGAATTTTATGGCAGCCATAGCCCTTTCACAACTGAAACACATTCCTTGCCTGGCTCACACCTTAAACCTGGTGGTGCAGTGCTTCCTGAAAAGTTATCCAGGGTTACCCGACCTGCTCCTCAAAGTGCGCAGACTTTGTGCGCATATCCGCCGTTCGCCCGTACACTCCAGCCGTATGCAGAACCATCAGCGGTCTTTTAACCTTCCCCAGCATCGCCTAATCATCGACGTTGCAACAAGGTGGAACTCCACACTGCACATGCTTCAGAGACTGTGCGAACAGAGGCGTGCTGTTATGTATTTGTGGGAGGATACACATACACGGGCAGGTAGTTGGATGGCAGACATGGAGTTGTCAGGTGTGCAGTGGTCGAAGGTAAAAGACTTGTGTCAAGTCCTTCAGTGTTTTGAGGAATGCACACGGCTGGTTAGTGCAGACAACGCCATAATAAGCATGAGCATCCCCCTAATGCGTCTGCTGATGCAAAGTTTGACGCACATAAAGGAGCAGGCGTCTGCAGCCGAAGAAGAGGGAAGCCTTGATGACATTCAGCCATTGTCTGGTCAGGGCAGTCTACAGAACGAGATAGCGGGCGAAGAGGAGGAGGACGAGGAGGATGATGGGGATAAGTATTTTTTGAATGAGGAAGCTTCTCTGGGGCCAATAGAAACTGTTGGCGTTGCAAGGCCGGGTTCAGGTTTTTTTAGGGAGACAAGTGACGTAGATTTGCCTGAAACTGCCCCTCAACCCAGCACAACCGCAGATTTGACAACTGGAACTTTGGCCCACATGGCGGATTATGCCTTACGTATCCTCAAAAGGGACCCACGCATTATTAAAATGATGACCGATGATGATTACTGGTTGGCCTGCCTCCTTGATCCTCGCTATAAAGGCAAATTGCAAAATATCATGCCACATGAGAACCTCGAACAAATATTAGCAACCAAACAAGCAAGTCTTGTAGACCGTTTGATTCAGGCATTCCCAGCACACAGCGCCGGTGATGGTTCTCACACGAGGTGCAGGGGGCAACAGGGCAGAGGTGTTAGAGGTGCACAAATCAGAAGTGGCGTTGGACAGAGGGGTTTTCTGACCAGGTTGTGGAGTGATTTCGCAATGACCGCAGACAGGACAGGTACTGCAGCATCAATTCAAAGTGACAGGAGACAACATTTGTCCAGTATGGTTACTAACTATTTTTCATCCCTTATCAATGTTCTCCCTCAACCGTCATTCCCATTTGATTACTGGGCATCCAAAATAGACACCTGGCCTGAATTGGCAGAATATGCATTGCAGGAGCTTTCTTGCCCAGCAGCTAGTGTGCTATCAGAAAGAGTATTCAGTGCTGCTGGTTCAATATTGACCGAAAAAAGGACTCGTCTGGCTACCCAAAATGATGATGATCTAACCTTCATTAAAATGAACCACTCATGGATTTCTAATTATTTTGCCCCACCTTTCCCGGCTGACACCTAGCTTTCCTATAAAAAGGTCTTGCTTGTGGACTGGTCTTACTGACTGTTCCAATCTCTTAATCTGTAGCAGCTGTTTGTCCAGCATACAATAGGTTTACACCTCCCTAAATGGGCACACTCCCCCCACGGGGCCGTGGTCTCGCCACTTGGCGCAAGCACCCGTGAGAGTGCGTTTGTCTGAAGAGGTAGGTGTGCCCGCTTTTGGTCGACGGCACTGCCACTTGGTCCCTCATAGTACAATAAAGTGTCTCTGGTGGTGGTGGCTCGCACCCAACGTCAGACACACCATTGTAACATGGGGGGCCCTGGGCCTGTACCGCCGGCCACAAGAGAGTTCCCCCCCAGCTCAATCAGTGCTCTACCACTTGCAAAATTATCTCTCCCAGCTCCACCAATGTTTAGTCTATGCGATGACATCCTTCAATGCCTGGCACTGACAATACCAATTTGTTGACATGTATGATGCTAGTTAAAATAGTCAGGGTCAGTGTCCTATATTGACACCAGTAAATACTTAGCGGCGCCAAATTACTATGTCTGAAACTCAGCAGAGGAACCCACCCCTGTACCTAAGTATGCCACCCTTTTGTTTATTGGTTTTGTTGTTTTGCGAGACATTAACATCTATTTATTTTTTGTGAGTACTAACTGTGTCAGACACTCCTTCCAATCGTCCTCCGCTGACCACACCAATGCTGCCTGTGTACCCCTGCAAGATAATTCGAACTGCATTGAGCCTAATTTTTTTATTTTAGGCCTACTAAGTCTGTCTGCGGTCCCTCCTTCCAATAGTCCTCCGCTGACCACACCAATGCTGCCTGTGTACCCCTGGAACCTATTTAAAAGTGCATAGAGCCTACTTTTTTTATTGTAGGCCTACTAAGTCTGTCTGCGGTCCATCCTTCCATTTGTCCTCCGCTGAGCACACCAATGCCGACCGTGTACCCATGTAACTTTTTTTCAACATGCAGTGAGCCAACTTTGTGGTGTAAGGCCTACTAGCAGTGTCTGTCTGCGCCACTTAATACAGCTGTTCTCCTCAAAAAAAAAAAAAAAGGCTGGTTTTCAGCCTGTCAGAATTATAAAACTGCATTGGGGCCACAAGTTTTGTTGTGGTCTACAAACTGATTCTTCCGCTCAAAGGTGTTCTCCTGGTTGCCTTTCCTGAGCTTCAATCTTCAGGCTCTCGTTAAATAGTTTTTTAATCAAACAACTGCAGTGGGGCTGCTAGTTGGGTTGGGGCCTACTAACGGCGTATGCCGCTCCGTGCTGTTCTCCTGGTTTCCTGTACTGAAATTCCATTTTCAGGCTCTCGTTAAATAGTTTTTTAACCGAACTGCAGTGGGGCTACTAGCTTGGTTGGGGCCTACTAACAGTGTCTGCCGCTCCAAGGTGTTCTCCTGGTTGCCTTTCCTGAGCTTCAATCTTCAGGCTCTTGTTAAATAGTTTTTTAATGGAACAACTGCAGTGGGGCTACTAGTTGGGTTGGAGCCTACTACCAGTGTCTGCCGCTCCAAGGTGTTCTCCTGGTTGCCTTTCCTGAGCTTCAATCTTCAGGCTCTTGTTAAATAGTTTTTTAATGGAACAACTGCAGTGGAGCTACTAGTTGGGTTGGGGCCTACTACCAGTGTCTGCTGCTCCAAGGTGTTCTCCTGGTTGCCTTTCCTGAGCTTCAATCTTCAGGCTCTCGTTAAATAGATTTTTAATCAAACAACTGCAGTGGGGCTACTAGTTTGGTTGGGGCCTACTACCAGTGTCTGCCGCTCCAAGGTGTTCTCCTGGTTGCCTTTCCTGAGCTTCAATCTTCAGGCTCTCGTTAAATAGATTTTTAATCAAACAACTGCAGTGGGGCTACTAGTTTGGTTGGGGCCTACTACCAGTGTCTGCCGCTCCAAGGTGTTCTCCTGGTTGCCTTTCCTGAGCTTCGATCTTCAGGCTCTTGTTAAATAGTTTTTTAATCGAACAACTACAGTGGGGCTACTAGTTTGGTTGGGGCCTACTAACAGTGTCTGCCGCTCCAAGGTGTTCTCCTGGTTGCCTTTCCTGAGCTTCAATCTTCAGGCTCTCGTTAAATAGTTTTTTAATCAAACAACTGCAGTGGGGCTACTAGTTGGGTTGGGGCCTACTAACGGTGTATGCCGCTCCATGCTGTTCTCCTGGTTTCCTGTCCTGAAATTCCATTTTCAGGCTCTCGTTAAGAAGTTGTTGAAACCACACTGCATTAGGCCTACAAGTTGGGTCTGGGTTGTAGAGACGGTGTCTGCCGCTCCAAGGTGCTCTCCAGGTTGCCTCTCCCTAGCTTCTATCTTGAAGCTCTCTTTAAGTAGTTGTTGAAACCACACTGCATTAGGCCCACAAGTTGGGTCTGGGTTGTAGAGACGGTTTCTGCCGCTCCAAGGTGCTCTCCAGGTTGCCTCTCCCTAGCTTCTATCTTGAAGCTCTCGTTAAGTAGTTGTTGAAACCACACTGCATTAGGCCTACAAGTTGGCTCTGGGTTGTAGAGACGGTGTGTGCAACTCCAAGGTGTTCTCCAGGTTGCCTCTCCCTAGCTTCTTTCTTGAAGCTCTCGTTAAGTAGTTGTTGAAACAACACTGCATTAGGCCTACAAATTGGGTCTGGGTTGTAGAGACGGTGTCTGCCGCTCTAAGGTGTTCTTTAGGTTGCCTCTCCCTAGCTTCTATCTTCAGGCTCTTGTTAAATTGTTTTTAATATAACACTGCATTTGGCCTACTTGTTTTGTTGGCCCTACTAACGGTGTCTGCCGCTCCTTGATGTTCTCCTACACTGAACAAACCAGTGCCGCCTGTTTACTTCTGTTACCAATTTTGAACTGCATTTAGCCTACTTACTGATTTGGGCCTACTCACTGTGTCAGCCTCTCATTACAGTTGTACTCCACTGAACAAAGCAATGCTGCCTGGTTAGTCCTGTTACCAATTTTGAACTGCATTTAGCCCACTTTATTATTTGGGCCTATATCTGTGTTTCCTCCTCATCCTGCCAATTGCCCAGCCAGTGATAGATGAGTCTGCTGGTACATTGACCCAGAACGCTACATTCCCCGTGCACGCTACACAGCCAGAATGTGACCCTGCTGAAAGTCAGGTTCCCCTTCCCGCATACCATACCACCTTACACGGGGACAAAGAGGAAGGTGCAGATGAAAGTGCAGGTTCCTTCATCAGGTGGGGGGGGGAATACTCGTTGGCGACGTCACTGGCACAGGGCCCCTCATAGTACGCAAAAGTGTCGCTGCCGGTGGGAGGCGCCCCCGCCGTGCAAACACACCGCCGTACTTTGAGGGGCCCTGTGCCAGTGCCAATGCCAATGAGTGGGCCCCCCCTGCTTGCTCAGGATCACAGCACTTGCAAAGTTGAAATACTTAGCTCTCCCTGCTCTACTGCCGTGACGTGGTCCAGATTTCCTGGGCCCACTAAATACTTGAACCAGCCCTACCCCCCACAACTTTAGCCAAATGACCCCCAATTTCCAATGCCTTACTATTATTATAAGGTAAATTAAGATTGGCAAGCTTCAGTAACAAGAATGGATGTTTTTGCCATTAAAATGGGCACTGTAGGTGTTTTCCTGGCCTCCACTCACTGCCGACTATGCTTCCCCATTGACTTGCATTGGGTTTCGTGTTTCGGTCGATCCCCGACTTTTCGCGATAATCGGCCGATTCCACTCGACTCGACTTTTGAGATAGTCGGGTTTTGCGAAACCCGACTCGACCCTAAAAAACTAAAAGTCGCTCAACCCTAAAAGTCACATGTCCTGGCCATATAAAAAGCGGTCTTCTTGTTTTGCTGTCAACTTTTTCTCAGTGTCACAGTGCAGAAAAGCCATTCCTGCTAGTGCTGCTGGTGGTGCTGAAAGTGAACTTATCAGTTAGCTAGATAGGATCCTGTCCTGTGTGAAATCAGTATTCCAGGATCTAACTAGAATGTGCTAAAACTGTATCGCAGTCTGCAGAGGCCCCATTTGCTTTTAGAAATCGTTTGGGAAAAAACTGTTGCAGTGAGGAATCAGAAGGCCAGATTTCCATTTAAAAAACGTTAGGCCCAATATAGGGATTCAGCGTGGAGTCCCTATTTGCTAATCAACATCATTAGGGATAAAACTGTGTTCCAGTGAGGAATCAGAAGGCCACATTTCCACTTAAATTTGTTAGGAATACTATAGGAGTTCAGCCAGGAGTCCCTATTTGCTAATCCAAATAGTTTCTGATAAAACTGTGTTGCAGTGAGGAATCAGAAAGCCATATTTCCTCTTAAAAATGGTTAGGCCTAATTTCGGTGTTTAGCCAGGAGGCTGTATTTGCTAATCCAAATCATTTGGGATAAAACTGTGCTGTAGTGAAAAATTAGAGGCTCCATTTGCTCATCAAAATTGTTAGGTATAAGGCTAGGTCCATATTGCGTTAATGGGTTAACGCTAGTGGACTCCGTTACATGGTGAAATTGTTGCAATTAACGCCATGCAACGCATCCGTTAGCGCACTCATTGACGGCAATGTGCTAACGGATCTCTAGCACATCGCTAGCGCATGCCATTTTTGGCACGCGCTAGCGATGTCCCGTTAGTTTCGGATGGACCGCGGACGCTGCTTGCAGCGTCCGAGGTCCGTTCCTCACTAGCGCAGATCAGGTATCTGCGCTAGCGGGATTGGCAAACGCGATCCCTTTTGGGACATTGCGTTAGCGCAGTCTGTAGCGCTATGCGCTAAACGGACTGCCCTTACGCAATGTGAACCTAGCCTAAGAGTGTTGTTCAGGCACACTATCCAAGAAAATAAATAGTGATTGTTCATTTAGTGACAGGTAACTGACCGGTGTGGGTCTAAGGTTGTGAAACAGCTGGTTAAAAGAGGGGTAGGGTACGTGCAACATGAGAGAGGAAAAGCGAGGTCGTGGTGGAAGGGCTTGGTGTTCGACATGTACGTGGGTTAGGTGTTAATGTTAATGAGAGCTCAACTTAACAAACACATTCTTGTTCTATCCAAAGACCACTGACAGCATCTGATATTGGAGGAGTTACTCAACTCCCTTTCTTTGGCAGCTGCACAGCAGTACGTAAGCAGTAAGTTGAGGCTCTGAAAAAACATGTGATCCAGTGGATGGCAAGCGCTGCATCAAATGACCTCTCTTCCTCTTCCTCCACCTTTACATCACACAGTACAATATTCAGAGGAGACACCTCAATCACCCTTGTTTCCCCCTGAGTCACAAACTTCTAAATGCCCAACTGATTGTGGGTAATCACAGATGGGCCATTCTGCAGAACTGTTCACACATTCTATTCCATGGGCATCAGAGGTCTGCTCCAAAGAGTCACAGAATCCAGAAAAGGAAAGCATCTGCACCAATGTTCCAATTTTTTTCATGTTGGACCCGGGGCCGGACAAAGTAGGATCCGAGCAGAATCCAGACTCTCATCATCAGATAGTTGTGGAGACGATCCTAATGAGACGCAGATACCAGAGGCCCACACAGACTGTACTGTGTTGTCAGGGCAAGAAGAGAAGGAGTGTGACTCTCAGCGAGACAACAGCGAAAACAGAGAGGATGACAATGAAGTTGTATATCCCACTTGGTGTAAACCAAGAGGCATGCAGCTAAGTAGCTCAGCAGAGGTGGTGGAGGAAAAGGAAGGCAAGGAGATAAATTTGCAGATTGCTGCACAGACATGAAGTGATGCCACCATGACAAGCACTGGATCCTCATCCACAACTTTGGCTTTGTCCAGCACCGGTTACAAGTCTTCAGTTCACAGGAGCAGCAAGGGTTGCCTAGTTTAGGCCTTTTTTGAGACAGCAAAGGATGACCCAACTCACATTATTGGGCAAATTTGAAAAAAAAGACTCAGTAGAGGGAAAAATAGTAAAAATTTGACTTCTACATGCATGACCTGGCACATACACGATCAACATGCATTAGTATGGGAATCTCATTGCGCTAAAATGACGACCATAGGGCCTTGCCAACCCCTGGCCATTACATCAATTGCATTTGCTGCTTCTTCATCCACATCACCAAGTCAAGTGTTCTCACACAGGTCTCCAGCCACAGAAAATCCACTAGTTTATCCCTTACAGTTGGGGTGAGTCAGAGCCCATCAGCTGTTATGGAAGTGGAGATGGCTGCATTTTTGCTTCAATGAGCACCACACATCTTTCTCAATCCTTAATTACATCTCCACGTGCACCTCAATCATAGTAATCCTGCACTTTGTCCTGTTCATCCCACTCCATCCTCTCTAAGCACAGCAGCCAGCCCTTGGTCCCACAGTTGTGGGCATGTAAAATAATGCTTCCTCCTACACATACCAAAGCTAAAAGCTTGAACTCCACCATCTCCAATCTGTTGGCCATGGAAATGCTGCCTTTCTGCCTGGCGGATAAGGAGCTCACTGCAATGAGGCAGTGTTAAAATGAATATGCTTTGGAGATGGTAGTCACACAGCTCTGTAGTTGTGGACAGCTATCCAAGCCAAGTAAGAACACTGGCTGTCTTCACTGAACCTGGAGCCAGGGAAGGCCATGTGTGATAACGGTGCAAATCTGGTGGCGGCCCTACACAAGGGACACCTCGTAGATCAGAGACTTGCATAGCTACGGAGGTCTTTTGGCTTACCGGTTAACTGTTTGATTTGCGATGTTCTGACACAATGGAAATCCACTCTGCACATGTTGCAAAAATTGTGGCAGCAGTGAAGAGACTGGTGCAGAATGTCCTTTTACATAGCCTGGGCCAATGCAAGTGGTGAAAATCACACTTGCGGAGTGGGCACAGATGAAGGACTTCTGCACCCTTCTGCACAGTTTCAAAATGGCTACTAAGATGGTTAGAGCTGATGATGCCATCAACATCACTTTTCTGGTCATTTACATGCTTAAGCATACTTTGAATAGTCTGCATGAGGAAGTGGTGGTCCCAGAGGAAGAGGAGAAAGCAGAGGAGGATGTGGAAGGGATAAGAATATCTGTAAGTTTCAGACTGTCATTGCACAGGCAGGTGCTATTGGAGGATGGATTACAGTGATCGAGGAGGGCTCATGGTACCAGACAAACTGTTTGTGAAGGTGCAGGAGCCAAGGAACAAATTGATTAGGATGAAGAAGAAGAGGTCATGGACAGACAACAGTGAGGAGATGGAAAGGATAATGATCCCCTCTCTTTTGTCCGTGATTGGCTGGAGAAGACGTAGAGCGCAACTGTTGGGAAGCTTTTTGTCACCCTTAAGGTTTTGCGTATAGGTTTGGTTTGGCCTCCCATTGAACCTAATGGAGTTTGGGTACGTTCATCCAACCGTTCGGAAAACATGTTCTGTGAACATTAGCATGTTTGGCAACCGAACCAAATGGAACCTTTAAAGGTTTGATCATCTTTAGTTAGCACTGCAGCCTTGCAGCGCTGGGGTCTTGGATAGTGATGAGCGAATTTGTTTGAAAAAACAATCGTCAAACAAAATCATCACGAATATGGCACTTTCGGATTCGTGATTGGAAACTCAAGCAAAATTTTATAAAATCTGAAAGAATCAGCAACATTCGGTAAAAAGTGAAAATATTTGCATTGGCAGCAATGTATTTTGAGCACTTTGGCTATGATAATGGTGGTGTATGATGAGCGTGGGGCACGTGTTTGATGAGGGTAGGGGGTTGGAAGAGTTCAGAGAAGTGGCGTGCTTGTTAACTATTTTTTCTCTAACTTTATGTGTGCACATTGCGGCTAGCCAATCAGGGAGCAGGGAACACCCACAATGTCCTGACACAATGGCTTGTGTCATAGGCTATTAAAATCACATGTCCCTCCCCATATAATGAGCGGACATCTTGTTTTAGGGCCATTTTGACAATGTAACAGCGCAGAGAGGCTACTCCTAATTCTGGGACTGGTTGCTGATAGATTTTAGCTAGTTAGCTAGTCGATTGTTTATAAATCAGATACTTTAGATAGCCAGAGTCCTGTGTGGCTATGAAATCAACCTTCCCACAGATTTTTTTTAGATTTTTTTTTGCATTACTGAGGTCCACAGACAAAGACATCAGGGCACTAGTGATGAGCGAGTGTACTCGTTGCTTGGGTTTTACCAAGCACGCTTGGGTGGTCTCCTAGTATTTATGACTGCTCGGAGAATTAGTTTTCATCGCGGCAGCTGAATGATTTACAGCTAATAGCCAGCTTGATCACATGTGGGATTCCTTAGCAACCAGGCAACCCCCACATGTACTCAGCATGGCTTGTAGCTGTAAATCATCCAGCTGTGGCAAGGAAAACTAAATCTCTGAACACTAACAAATACTTGGAGACCACCCAAGTGTGCTCGGGAAAACTTGAGCAATGAGTAAACTTGCTCACCACTACAGTGCACATTTTATAGAAGTGTGTTGTGCACTGCTTATATTGTACTCCATGTATGAGTAAACATTTCTAATTTTTTCAGTTGAAAAATGTGATACAGCTTGTCATATCTCACCTTGTAATTTAGTGGCGGTGACATTGTTCTGAGATTTGAGCTGTTGCACAGTAAAAAATAACTTTTTGGCAGTTGCTAATGTGATTCAGCAAGGCATATCTCACCTTGACATTTAGTGGTGGCGAAATTCATTTTTGTGCAGAGCTTGTTTACAGTAAAAAAAAAACTTTCTGCAGTTGCTAACATGATTCAGCACACCATATGTCACCTTGTCATTTAGTGATGTGGTGACGTTGTTGCTACCGTGATTCAGCATGTCATATCTCACTTTGCTAATTAGTGTAGGTGAAATTCAACTGTTTGCATAGCTCATGCAGATTAAAAAAATAAAATTCTGTTGCTAAACATGAAACAGCCCGCCATATCCCATGTTGTAATTTTGTGGCGGTGAAATTAAGCTGTCGGCTGAGCTCATGCTCATTAAAAAACAAATTATGTTACTAGCCGTGATACAGTTCCCCATATCCCAAGTTATAATTTTGTTTCTGTGAAAAGGTTCTGTGTGTAGAACTGTTGCACAGTAATACCTTTTTTGGGGGGCAGTTGCTAATGTGATTCGGCATTCCATATTTCACCTTGTCATTTACTATCAGTGAAATTCAACTGTCTGCATAGTGCATGCAGATTAAAAACAAACATGTTTTCTGTTGCTCAGCGTGATACAGCCCACTATATCCCACTCTGTAATTAAACTAAGCTGTCTGCAGAGCTCATGCACATTAAAAAAAAATCTGTTTTTAAAGGTGATACAGCTTGCCATATCCCACATTGTACTTTACTGGTTGTGAAATTGTTGTGTGTGCAGAGCTGTTGCACAAAAAAAATTGACAAATGTGACACAGCACTCTAGATCCAACTTTGAAATTGTTTGGAGCATATCTTCTAGGTTGTACAGTCCTCATCCACACTAAAAACAAATTTGATTAGTTACTAAAGTTCTACAGTAGGTGAGGTCTCAGTTTGAAATTATTTGGACCAACTAGTTTATGTTATACAGGCCTCATCCACAGCCAAAAATAATGTCTTTCAGTTACTAACGTTCTACAGTAGGGTAGATCTCACCTCGAAATTGTTTGGAGCATCTAGTCTATGTTACACAAGCCTCATGCACGCACACAAAAAAACATTTCTTCTGTTACTAATGTCATACAATATTGGAAATCTCATTTTGAAATTGTTTGGAGCATATCTTCTTTTTTATACAGGCCTCATCCCCACTCAAACAATTCTTTCTGCTGTTACTAACATTCTACAGTAGGGGAGATCTTATTTTCATATTGTTTGGAGCATATCTTCTTTGTCATAAAGGCATCATTCACTCTCAAACAATTCTTTCTGCTGTTACTGACATCATACATTAAGCAAGATCTCATTTTGTAAAATGTTTGGAGCATATCTTCTATGTAATACAGGTCTCATCCACACTCAAACAATTCTTTCTTCTGTGGCTTACATGATTCAGCATGCCATATTTAACCTTTTCTCTTAGTGCTGCTGAAATTCAGTTGTGTGCAGAGCTAGTGCAGAGTAAAAAAAATCTAATTTTTTTGTTGCTAATACTGTGCTCCTTCTGCACTAAGTAACGTGAGTTGGAAAAACTGATGTCATGGTGGAAGAGGGATTAGGCTTGGTGTTCAAGGTGTACGTGGGGTAGATGTTAATCTTTTTGAAAGCATTAGTGAACCAACAACCTTCATGTCCTATCCAAAGGCAGCTGACAACGTCCGTTACTGAAAGTTCTATCCATCTACCTTTCTTTGGCAGATGCACAGTAGTACATCTTATTGATGAGGCCCAGAAAGAGCATGTGCTCAAGTGCATGGCAAGCGCAGCTTCAATTGGCCTCTTCTCCTCTTCCTCCAGCTCAATATCACACCGAGTACAGTCCACAGAGGTGACACCCCAATCACTGTTTCTTTCCCCGCGTCACAAATCTCTAACTGCCCAACTGACTGTAGGGAACCACAGATGGGCGAGTCTGCAGAGCTGTTCACACATTCTATGCCATGGGCATCAGAAGTGTACTCAAAAGCTTCACAGATTCAAGAGGAGGAAATCATCTGCACCGATGTCCAAAATATTTTTAGCATGGTTCCAGGCAGAAAAAAGTAGGGTCCGAGCAGCATCCTAACCCTGGTCACCAGACATTAACCCCCAGGGGGATGTGATCCTGATGAGATTCAAATATCTGAGGCTCATGCAGACTGTACTGTGCTGTCAGGGCAGGAAGAGGAGGAGGGTGACTCTCAGGGCGAGGAATGTGATAATACAGAGGATGATGATGAGGTGGTAGATCCCAGTTGGCATGAACACAGAAGCACGCAGCTGAGTAGGTCATCTGAGGAGGTGGAGGAGGAAGATGAGGCGGTAACATAACGCCATACGGCGCAGACACGTAGTGATGCAGACAAGATGAGAGATGCATCCTCAATCACAACTATGCCTGTGACCAGCAGGTTTTGTGGGTTTGCAGCTCACAGGTGCAGCAAGGGTTGCCTAGCTTGGGCCTTTTTTTTACACCTCAATGGATGAGCCAACTCAAGTAATCTGCCAACTTTGCAAAAATAAGATCGAGTAGAGGGAAAAGTGCAATAATTTGACTACTATATGCATGAACCTTCACATGCACAATCAACATGTGTTACTCTTGGAATCTCAATGCACTAAAATGTGGCCCAGTGGACCTCATAAATCATAAGGTGCCCCATGAATCGCATCTGCTGCTTCTTCCTCCTCCTTTGTTACGAGTCATGTATTATGATGCAGCTCTCCAAATGCAGAACCTTTGGTTTTTTACTTACTCCAGTCACACTGACTGAGAGCCCGCCATCAGCTGTAATGGAAGTGGACATGCCTGCTGTTTTTGACCGATCTCAGAAAATGAGCACACCATAACTTTCTCAATCCACCGTAACATCTCCACCTGCACCTCCCTCACGATCCAGAAGTTTGTCTGGTTCACCGTACTCTGTCTTCTCTCAATACTGTAGCCATCCTTTCTGCCTGGTAGATACAGATGGTTTCTGAAAGCTGATGGCCGTTGCAGTCCCCCAGTACCAGTTGCCCACTCGCCATTACTTCTCTAACAAAGCTGTATCTGCACTACACCAGAATGGCGCAGACAACATCACCCATTCCTTAACTAAATCTGTCAGGGTGAATTTCACCACAGACACTTGGACAAGTAAGCATGGCCAAGTGCTTTACATCTCACTGACTATGGGGGCAGGCGAAGAACGTGCTGCTCCACAAGTCTTGGCATGCTTAAGACTTACAGGACAAACCTATATATTTCACACTTCTTTCACTGCTTCTGCCTCCTCGTCTACCTCCTCTAGGGCCTCCACCTGCACGCCCTCAATCTCTGCCTTAAAAAACACGCATTCCAAGAGCACAGAGTGAATCCTCACCACCTCCAAACTGCACAGCCAGGGCTCACCGCAATAAGGCAGTGTTAAAAATTGATATGACTTGGAGATCGCAGTCATTCTGCTGAAAAGTTGTGGACAGCTCTCCAGGTCAAGTTTGAGCAATGGCTGACTCTGCTGAACCTGCATCCAGGGGGTGGAGGCCCTAAGCCGAAGCAAGCCCATACACGTGCCTTGCATGGATCCTCAACCTGGTGGTAAGCATGGAAGCTGTGTGCTCACTTCCGCCGTTCGCACCCCTCAGGTCATCGACTTCCATCGATAGAGAGGTCTTTGTCCATGCCAGTTAACAGTTGATATGCAATGTGACGACATGGTGGAATTCCACTCTGCACATGTTGCAGCAGTTGTGGCAGCAGCAATGAACCCTCACGCAGTATTTCATGTCATATAGCCTGAGCCATTGCAGTACAGACTTGGCGCATATCACATTTATGGAGTGGTCACAGTTTAAGGACCTCTGTACCCTCATGCACAGTTTTGAAATAGCTATAAGATGGTTAGCACTGATGATGCCATCATCAGCATCACTATTCTGGTCATCTATATGCTGGAGCAGACTTTGAAAAGCCTGCAGGAGGAGGTGGTGGTGCCAGAGGAGCAGGAAGAAGCAGAGGAGGATGTGAAAGGGATATGTTTTTCTCAAAGTTCCAGACTGTCATCATACAGGCAGGTGCCATGCGAGGGTGGATTTCAGCAAACGAGGGGGGCTGTTGATAACAGATAAACTGTTAATGAAGGTGCACAATCCGAGGAATTAATAGAGGAGAAAGAGGTGATGAGCAAGCAGCTGTCAGGAGGTGAAGCGGATATTCATCCCTCTCTGTTGTTTTTGGTTGGCGGGAGGGGATGGAGGAAAGCAGCATCAGTGTTAACCAGCCACCAACACAGGATGGGCTTGGACCTCATGGAAGAGCCCGACATCAGTGCCTGTTTGCTGCACTATCTGCAACATTATCCCCTTATAGTTATGATTCAAAATAGTGCTGACTACTAGGTTGCCACTCTGTAGACCCACGCTAAAAGACAAAATTTTGCCCGATGCTTCCTACCCTGGAAAGGGACTCATGAATGCTGATGTATCAAAACACGCTTTTACACAGCCTTAAAAGAGGTTTTACAAAAGACAGCAGTGAGGTACACAGTGTGCATCACAGCTCTAGACTTGCAACCTCAGACACGTCAATTCATCAATGCCAAAACATTAGCAGCAGCAGTAGTGTGTCAGAAACAATTTCTGTGTAAACTTATTTACTTGTGTGTGGGTAGATGAATGCCTGTCTATGGATGAAAGCTCCGAATCATTCCCATCCCTAGTGTTGTTGCCTGCTCGCAAATGGTGGAAGCTACCTGATGCTACTCTGCACATCCAGCACACAATTCAGCGTCTCTCAGCAGCAATGGCCAGTGCGGTGCCGTGCGCTTAGTGCGCTTTCCGGGCCCTGGTTAGGGTGGTTAGTGGCGTCCGCCAGAGTAGCGTTGTACGCACTCTTGTGTGATAAACTATTATTATTAGTTCAGTTCTATCCATGACACCACAGTAACGGTGTCGCGCGTAAGAGGTCTAGAGGAACTCTTTCTCCGTATCTTGGGACAGAGTTCTGTAGCCCTTTACTTGCACTCTCTGTGCGGTATCGTGGCCCTGTGACGCAACATCGTTCGCTTCCTTCATACCGGGTGAAGCTAATGTGTGTGTGGATTCACATTATACCGCCATCTAGTCCGCCATTACCGAGCAGCAGGTGTCCTTTCTGCACGGAGGACTCCGGACTGCGAAAACACCTCATATCCTCTCTAATTATTATTTGGTGCGTTCCGCCAGTCCTAACACCTATTTCTACTGTGGTGAAATTAATGCAACTCTGTTGGTGTCTGCCACTAATATTTGTAAATATGTAGACACCTGGTTGAGTCTGCTTCATGTATGTTGCCTGTAGCAGTAGGCCTCTGAGACCGTCAGGCCACCACTCTCTTTGAGTCAACTACCCATGTTACTATCCTTAGATTTTTCTGACAATAATAGTCTACAAAACTGTTATTTGTGCCACCTGAGTGTTTCTGAGCACCGAAGCAAGTTGAGCTGTTACATGTGGTATCATGGCTCTAAACACAGCAGGCCTACACTGATCCCTCATCCACCTTGTCTTAATTTGAAGTTCAATTCAAAGCTGTAAATGCTGGCCCAGACCCATATGCCTCATGCATGGCTGATTGCTGCTGTGCCATTCTAAAACTTGTACTGGGGCTCACAGTAGCACAAGCAACATGCGACTTGAGGTTGCGTTAAAAAATGGCTCCTGCTACAATTTGCAAAAATGGCCACACCACTAGTTCCACGATTAAATCAATTTAACACAGAACTCTTAGTGACCTGACATGAGGAGTAGTGATTACCAGCTAGAGTATATTATCCACCCAACACTGTAATCCGGGGAGTTGGACCGTATGAAGTTCAATTGTGTAAAGAGTTATGCATTCTCAATCAAGCTCACCCATATGTTCTCAGTTGACCCATTATACAGCCAAAAATAGAAAATGCAGCGAAGATGCTAAAGAGGGTTTACAGTGCAAGGTGTTTAAACTCATAGCATAAAATCACATACTTGTACATAATTATGGGGGTACTCATGTGTGGAGGGGAACAAGGAACTAAGCTCTTTCCAAACACAATAGATACTGGCTATGTTACATGCACACTGCTACTGTTAGCCATTTATAGACTTGTTTCAATTTCTGGCAGTTAAATGGAATCTGATCTGGTGCTGGCCTTCACTAGATCCAAATTGGTCCCTGTGAAGAATGGTACCAAACAGATCACACAGAAACCCTCCACTGCCACCATATGTGAAAGATTTGCACCTTCCACCCCGATTGTTGTCAATATAATGTCAGCAGGATCACGTGGTAAGGTCTCCCCACTTTTACCAATCTGATGTTCTGCACCCCCTGGAGTCACGTAAAGTAATTTTAGCACAGTTTTACACAGACACCCCACCCTGTCCACATGGGCCCAGGGAGGCACGGGGAATGAGAGGATGTGGCCCACACTTTCACTCACCCACAACCCTGACAGACCCCTTTTACTAGCACCAATGAAACAGCATCTGGTCAGCTCGGTAGAACTGCCACCAGTTCCTCGTTTGCTATACATCTCGTCCATTAACAGTGTTAAATAGGGCCAGAAACCAACCTCGGCAGTATGGAACATTAAACCGAGAAATGTACGTGTAGATTCGTGGAGCGAGATAAAAGAGAAGACCAAGGTTAAATTACATATTTAATCACCTTATGGGCACACTAGACAATACACTATATGCACGACACTTACAAGTATATAATGGTCAGATATGCAAATACAATAGTGGTAGGACAAAATATATAAGCAGTATACATGGGTCAATTATCAGTAGATGAAAGGCCTGGCTTGAAGGGGAGGGGTTGCCATATGGGAGGCTTGGGGTCTTCTCTGTTCCTAGACTTCTAACACAATATTCTGTCACAACCTATCCAGAGAAAAAGCAATAGGGCAAGCTCTGCAAGACCAATTAACTCCTCTCTGTCACTCCCTTCCTGCCCTGTGGACTGAACCTAAATCCCCTCCCCTTGCCTCTGCAAAACTCCAAAATCTATGAAAGATCATAACTCCTTTCTGGACAGTTCTAGGGAGATGGATCTGGTCGGTTCCTGCTACGCATTAAGACCAGACACAGTTTGCTTTCTGTATCTTACTGGATGTTCTAGCTATCTCCTCAAGAAGTGAGGTTGGGATTATGTGAGAGCCAGGAGGTCACTCATCGTGTTTTTGGGATCTCCGAACTATAACCAGTGTGTAGCAAAGACATACAATAAGCCCATATTCTTCTTATGAAATCCTAGCTGACATAAGAAAGCAATTTTGACTTCATGGTCTACAAGAATTTTGTTCTGCTCTGAGCTGGGCAAGGTGTCAATTCTGTCACTCACAGCCCTTTAATTTTTGACCCCCCTGCTTCTGCTTGTCAGTTAGGGGCTTGTTTAAGGAACTGGTTACTGTAATCTTAGTACTTCTGCAAAGCTCAGCCACAGGAAGAGGTTCATGACTGACTGAAATGTTCACTGCATACTGCAATACTGTGAATTGTTGTATGATGTATAAGTGAATGGATCATCAAAGGTTCAAGTTCCCTAATGTGACTAGGAAATGTGAAAAATAGAAAATGAAAGATAACAAAATGTAAACATTTTCAGAAAAATCATAAGGAAATTAAAAATTTACCATATTGGGTATCAATGCATCTGTAAAAGTTTGTGCTATCAAAATATACAATTAATTAGCCCAAATGGTATTGTAAAAGTTTTATCAAGAAGAAAAATCAATACAGAACAATTTCTAGTTTTTGGTCACCTCACTAATTCTTCTCTAAAAATTGCATTTAAGTGGAAAATCATCATTGAGAGCCTAAATTGATATCAATATAACCTTCTCCTTGCCACTCTAGAAAAAATTTCACCCAACTAAACATTAAAAAAAAAATAAAAGCTATCATTCTCAAATGGTGACACAAAAACATTTTTTTTACTTTACAAACTTATAAAATTTTTCTCTACTTAATGGGAACCTGTCACTCCCAAAATCGATGGTGAGGTAAGCTCACCGTCATCAGGGGCTTATCTACAGCATTCTGTAATGCTGTAGATAAGCCGCCGATATTACCTGAAAGAGAAGAAAAAGAGGTTAGATTATACTCACCCAGGGGCGGTCCTGCTCCGATAGGTGTCTCAGGTCCGGAACAGCACCTCCCATCTTCATTCCATGATGTCCTTGTGAGCCCTCGCGGGCAGGGTCCTCATTCCTCCTGTACCAGTTATGACTTGTATTGTTTAAGATTATTGTACTTGTTTTCATTATGTATACCCCTCCTCACATGTAAAGCGCCATGGAATAAATGGCGCTATAACAATAAATAATAATAATAATGTCCTCTTCTGGTCTTCACGCTGCGGCTCTGATGCATGCGTACTTTGTCTGCCCTGTTGAGGGCAGAGCAAAGTACTGCAGTGCACAGGCACCGGAAAGGTCAGAGAGGACTGGCGCCTGCGCACTGCAGTACTTTGCTCTTCTCTCAACAGGGGCGGAGGCGGCTTGCGGGAAGGTCCATCAATACTGCGGTGGGTACATGCTTACATTTGCCGCTTTCTATGTGTTTCCCATTTTGGGAGGATTACCTCGTAGCACTATAGCTATTACACATAGTAGGGAATATTCATAACGTTAGCCCTCGCTGGTGGTAATTTACTATCTGTTGGTCTACCCCCGACTGATTGGGAATTTCCTTTGGAGACTTGTTTTGTCTGTATTATCTCATTGTCTCAAACTAGTGCAGTATTATTATTGCAAATATCTTATGCATTTCTAATAAATCTCTAATTATTGACCTCCTGCGGATCTGCCTCCTGCTATGTATTTTCAGCACTGTTTTAGTCACGTTCTGTGTTTCACCTCCATATACCTGTGGTCATTGTTTTAACAATAAAGTATTGATATTTGTATACCATATACTCTCACCCGGTATCATCTCTTTCTTGTGGGCATATGTTTGGCATATGATGATGGGTTGTATTATAGTCTTTATCATGGGTACTGATTTGTGACTGTTATTTATGTACCATGTGGACAAATACCATAAGTAGCCATCTTCCCTCAACAGGGCAGACAAAGTACGCCTGCACCGGAGCCGCAGCGTGAATACAAGAAGAGGACGTCATGGAATGAAGATAGGAGGTGCCGGAGCGGACCTGAGACACCCATTTGACCGGACCGCAGTGGGACCACCCCTGGGTGAGTATAATCTAACCTCTTTTTCTCCTCTTTCAGGTTACATCGGGGGCTTATCTATAGCATTACAGAATGCTGTAGATAAGCCCCTGATGACGGTGAGCTTACCTCACCATCGATTTTGGGGGTGACAGGTTCCCTTTAAATAAAAAAATATATGCATGCTTAGTATCGCTGCAAATCTAAATGACTTGGAGACTTATATTTATGGGTAATTTTTAGCATAAAATGAATGCCAAAGAAACAAACAAAAAAAACCATAAAAGAATTGCATTTTTCTTCACAATTTCACCAGTACATTGAATGTTAAAATAAATGGTTTAATTCAAAACTAGATCTTGTCCCACAAAAAAAAAGCTCTCAAACGATTATGTCAACAAAAATATAAAAAAATAAGGCTTTTGGGAGAAAAAGAGAAAATAAATCATATGTAAAAAAACAGAAGTTGTAGAGATTCCTGTTCCTAAAAAAGTTCAGAAAATAGCATTATCATAACACAGATCTAGCAAAGATTACCTTGACACAGATAGCAAAGTGACATAGTGACACAAAAAAAGTGATATTCTACCTACTGTGACTTCAGTCAATGGTGCAATATTAGTTTTCTTTATCAAGTGACAAGTTAACAAGATGCTGCATTGTGTGGTAAGCTACATCTGTAATTTTTTTAAAGTTTGGACTACTAGGAATGTAGAAAAGGAACATTGAAAAAATATTGGAGAATATTGATCACACTCTATACTGTTTACTTGCTGCCACTTCCATTACTATTACCAAAAGACAGCAACACTCATCTCCTGCTTGTCCATTTTGTTCTGTAGCTTCACTGTACTGCTGTTGGAATCCTACCCTTTAAGGATAAACTGTACAGAAACTGCTCCCAAAACCTAAATATTTTTGCATGACTTCTTAAAAAGTGATTGCTTCTTCATTTCCCAAACAACAAATCTATTGTTGATTCCATAAAAAGGGATCATTTTTGGACAGCTTGTTAAAAAGCCATTACTCTTTCTTGTCTCAAATTGCAAACCTGTTTCTCATCAAAACATAGGGAAAAAATAAAAAAGAAAGTTAAAAAATTCCATTGCTTCTTCTCTTTCCAAACAGCCAACCTGTTAATTATTACATAATAGGATAATGTTTTGGAAAGTTTGTAAAAAACCCTATATCTTATTGATTTAACAAACAGCAAACCTGATGATACTCCCCAAACAGGGATAATTTTTACCACCGTTTATCAGAAAACCATGGGTTCTTCCGTGTTCACCACTTATGCATAAACACAGGCACCGTAGTTATCTGTCCCTCAAAAAGTTAAACTGTTTTTCATCTTAAAAATCATAACAATTCTGATATTGTGATATGTTATTAAACACTGTTATTTACAACCAGTTACCATCTATTTCCCCATAGCTATTTATTGACAATGGGGAGAAGCTCTAACAAACAAATTTGCATAGCCCATTTAAAAATGCATTTTTTATTGAAAGTGTCAAAAAAATACTTGAATTTTTTTATTTTATCAAGCTTTCAGATGACATCTAGAAAAATTTCAGATTGTTTATTGTGACTGATCTTTGGATATCGGTCGATCCCATTGGAGCGTACATTACTTAGAGTTAGAACTCGGCATCGGTCGATCCCATTG
This sequence comes from Ranitomeya imitator, assembly GCF_032444005.1. Taxonomy (NCBI): domain Eukaryota; kingdom Metazoa; phylum Chordata; class Amphibia; order Anura; family Dendrobatidae; genus Ranitomeya; species Ranitomeya imitator. The sequence goes on along the minus strand of NC_091282.1, from coordinate 649,566,797 downwards.
GAGCATACATTACTTAGAGTTAGAACTCGGCATCGGTCGATCCCATTGGAGCATACATTACTTAGAGTTAGAACTCGGCATCGGTCGATCCCATTGGAGCATACATTACTTAGAGTTAGAACTCGGCATCGGTCGATCCCATTGGAGCGTACATTACTTAGAGTTAGAACTCGGCATGGGTTGCTAAATTAAACGAAAGATGATTCATGTGGATAGCAGCACTATTAATTTCATGTTTTGGTCAGAAATTATCTATTCTGTGATAATCTGTTACAAATTTGGCATGAATTAAGTTTTAAGAGCTCCAGGTCTTCAGGTCAAGTACAAATTGGCACTGAGCATGGGGTAAAGAAGGGACAAGGAGGTTTTACACTACAGAATTTTGTTGTTGTTCTATGTTTACCAGTAATATCATTATGCTTTTAATAAAAATAATTTTAAACGAAGACAATCTTGGATTGGATTTTTTCTAATAGTGTCTTTGACATCTTTATTTCTAACACTGTAAATGATAGGGTTTAGCATGGGCGTCACAGCTGAGTAGACCATAGAGACAGACTTGTCAATGTTTACAGAACGGGAATGTGGCCGTAAATATAGAAGCATAATGGTCCCATAGTAGAAAGTCACCACAATAATGTGAGAGACACATGTAGACAGAGCTTTATACCTCCCATCAGATGAATTGATCTTCAAGATTGTGGACACAATATGGATATAGGAAATCAGGATCAAGAGAAAAGATAAACTAACTATGATTCCTGCCGAAATATACATTGCTAACTCATGGAAAAAAGTGTCACTGCACGACATTTGTAAAAATGGAGGAACCTCGCAAAAGAAGTGGTTTACATGATTGGAACGGCAGAAGGGCATCTGAAAGGTGTAGATCACTTCCATAAATGAGTGGATGAAGCATGAGATCCATGACGCAGCGGCCAGACTGATACACATCTTCCTGCTCATGATGATGTTGTAATGCAGTGGCTTACAGATGGCAACAAATCTATCATAAGCCATTACAGCAAGTATGAAACACTCTGTAGACCCAAAAGCCAAGTGAAAATGCATCTGGATGGCACATTCTAGTAGAGAGACGCTCTTGTCTGCAGATAATGTGTTCTTTATTATTTTAGGCACCACAGTGGTAGAGAAGCAAATGTCAATGAAGGAAAGATTTGTTAAAAAAAAGTACATGGGAGTGTGGAGCTTTGGATTAACAGTTACCACTATGATCAGTAGAAAATTTGCTAACAATGTTATCAAATAAATGACCGAGAATGAAAGGACACCAATAACCTTCAAGTGCGGAACATCAGACAAACCAAGGAGAATAAATCTGGTCGCAGAGGATTGGTTGAATGGGTCCATTACACATAAATAGACACCTTCCATGAATAAAAATATGAATATGAATAACATTATCTGAATATTGTATTGTCTTGTTTTAATCATTACATCACTAAAAATAGTCTCAAAAAAAGTGTGAAATGTTTTTGGGACTTTCATTTTTCCCATTAGGTTTTTCATGAAACTTGTAGATGAACTATACCAATAAAGGTTTTTCTGGTTTAAACGAGAAGCCTGAACAAGGAAAAACACTACACTACACTATAGCATAAAACCTTGTACCATCTGTAAAAACAGTGATAGTATCATGTTTTGGGTCTGATTTGATGCATATGGGCCAGGACGACTGCCATCATTCATAGAAAAAAAAGTTCTGAATTATACCAGTACATTCTAAAGGAAAATGTCTGCACATCTTCTATGAACTGAAGCTCAAGAGACCATGGGTCAAGCAGCCAGACGGAAACCCAATTTGTTCTACAAAATAAAGGTTAAAGAAAAAATAGTTGTGAAAGTTGTAATGGCAAAGTCAAAATCCTGAACTTAATGAAGATTGTCCACTACTTGGACAACCCCTTCTCAATCTCGGTTTCACCTTTGTAAAATAATAAATATATTTATCTCTGTTGCTGGTGCCAATCCAGTTGTATTGGCATTGGTACTCCCAGGGATCGTGTGACATTGTTATATTGTCTATGCAACTTGGTCTTTATAATTACCGTATTCTGGTGAATTTTATGAATATTATGTTAAATTATTTACTTGTAAATATTTTTAGGCTGTGATCAAGGTCTGCGGACTGAAATGTTGGCCTTTCTACTTGTACAGAATTAATGATGCACCCTTTTCAAATAAATCTCACATTGATTGATTTGAGTGTCGAGGTATTTTAATATTTGTGCTATTGTTATATGTCACGTGATCCCTGCTGGCCGTAATCACGTAATCACGTAATCAATGCTGGCCTTCCTTCAGACAAATCATATACTTCCACAGGAAGTAAGAGCTGAGGGCAGGGAGAGTGAAGAACAGGCTGCTAATTGGCCACAGGGATGGCTTGACATAACAATGTTATGCAAACACTGGGTGAGAGGTGAATATATGTGTTATTATTTTACAAGGGGCAACTTAGTGATTGAGAAGTGTTTGTCTGAGTAGCAGTTTGTCTGCTTGTTATAAAAATGTTGTGGAAGGATGCAAGCAGTTCATGGTTATGGGAAAAAATGCATCAACATAAAAGAGTTGAAGTTGTTTTGCAGGGAGGAATGGACTAAACTTCTTCCAAGTCGATATGCATTACTATTAAACAATTACTGGAAACATTTAGATCTAGCTATTGCTGCACAACGTGGTCACATTTGGTACTGAAAGCAGAGTTCACATATATTTGACAAACGCAGATGTAATATTAGATCATTTTTCTCAATTAAAAAAATCACAGTCAAATGTTTTTCTCTAATTTGTTGGATTTGGTTCTTTTTATCTACTTTTAGAACTTGGTAACAATCTGATGTAGTTTTATACTGAAAATCAAAAGTGTTACAATGTTTTGAACTTCTGAAATTCATGCTCCATATCTCACCGTCCACTACTGATTTGAAAGTGAGACTACCATCATTTTATAGACAATCATCTTGGTTACCTCATACATAAATTTGACTTGCAACTATTTAGCATATGATTAGTTATGCAGATTCTTGTCATGTCAATGCCTTGTTGCTGTTTTGCTCCCCGTGGTGGAAAAATCTTTTTCTTCCTGTATACTGGAAAGTACAAACTGTTCTCCCATTTTTTAATAGCTTAATTCCCAAGCCAAAGATCACTGGTTTGATTCGACGAACAGTCATGAAAAAGATTTCCCAAGAAAAGGGAAACCACATAATTCAGCTCATTGATAGTGGCCTGTCGGCCAACAAAATTGCCAAACTGCATCATGTGAGTGTCATTACAGTTGGAAGAATATCAAATGAAGACTGTCCATCCATTCAAAAGCCAAGAGGTGGACCTCCAGTCAAACAGAGTCAAAAAATCAGCTCATCACAAGGTCTATCTGTGGCTTGCATTAGTGAGATCACAGACATCCATGCAAGCACAGTGTGATGCACATTACACAAGTCTGCAATGGTGGCTCGAACTAAGGTGAAGAATCCTCGACTTCAATATCATCAAAGGAAGAGCCTGCTGGAGTTTGCAATAAACTACAAAAAGCAGACAGAAGAAGACAGGAAATGATTGACTTGGATCAGTGAGACAAAAGTCAATAGACTAGGCTCTGATGGATCCCAATGGGTCTGAATGAAACAAGGAAAAAAGGGCTAATAGATTGAGAAAGTGAATTAACTGTCATATTCAGTGGACAAAGCCTGATGATATGATGATGTTTCACAGTCAAAGGTGTTGGATACTTGATCAGGATTGATGGTGTTCTCAATGCTGAGCTATATGTGAGTATCCTCCAAGACGAGTAACTTTGTACACTCGAGTACTATGGGTATGATGAGGACAACATAATGTTCCAATAGAACAATGACCAAAAGCATATGTTGAGATTGGTGAAAAAATGGTTCGATGACAAGTAGAGGTGCTGGATTGGCCGCCACAGTCTCCAGACCTCAACGCAATGGAACACTTGTGGATAGAATTGGAGAAAAACCTGTATACAAACCCAAGTGAATTGACCAGTATGCGCCAAATTTGGGAACGTGTAGATAAGACCTGTAACCAGATTTTGGTTGAGACATGTTTGAATTTGATCGAGATCATGTCCAGAAGTGGATTTAAAAAATACTAACAAAATAATAAAAAATTAAATTTAGATTTTTAGAAACAAAACAGTAGCAATGCAGTGACATGACAATAATTTGCATAACTAATGATATGCTAAATAGTTGCAAGTCAAATTTACGTATTAATTAGCAAAGATGATTGTTCATAAAATGATGGTAGTCTCACGTTCAAAGTAGTAGTGTTTGATGAGATATAAATACAAAAAACAACAAAGCTTGTGGGCATAAAAATGGGGGGTAAGTAGCAGCATGTAACATGGAAGCAAGGAGCAAGGTGAAGAACACTGCATATAACCTGAGTATGTGCTGCCAGGTGAAAAACATCAGGCTAAATGCATACAAAGATCCATACAGACAATAATGAAATAATGGTTGATCCAAGTGGAAGCCATGCCATATGGAACAGCAGTATAGACATACCAGTATATGCAGGGAACAACGCTGACTCCAAACCACCCCGACGCGCGTTTCGGTATAGTCCTTCTTCAGGGGACTTTTTTTGGTATTTATAATAAACTTTCCATGAATTGCATACACTTTGGACAATGGCACTAGTTTTATTTAGTGGTTTTCTTTGTAGTTAGTATTAGTGTGTCCTACACATTTCCATGCACAGGCCCGATACATAGGTTGTTTCTCCTTAGTAATATGATTCTTTATTTGTATTATTGCCTGTTTAGCTTGCCTTATTTTCATTTGATGAGATATGAAGTCTGAAAGTCAAAAGTTCAAAACATTGTTACCCTTTTACTTGTCAGTATAAAACTACATCAGATTTTTACACAAATTCTTAAAGTAGATAAAGAGAACCAAATCTAACAAATGAGTGAAAAACATTTGACTGTAATTTTTTTTAAATGAAAAAAATGTTTCAATATTATCTGTGCGTGGAAAATGTATGTGAACCTCTGCTTTCAGGACCAAATGTGACCACATTGTGCAGCAATAACTAGACCTAACTGTTTCCAGTAATTGTGTTAGTCCTGCATTTCAACTTGGAGGAATTTTAGTTAATTCCTCCCTACAAAACAGCTTCAAATCTTTTATGTTGAAGCATAACTAATCATATGTTAAATATTTGCAAGTCAAATTTGTGTATGAGATAGCCAAGATGATTGTCTATAAAATAATTGTAGTCTCACGCTCAAAGCAGTAATGAATGGTCAGATATAGAGCTTGTTACTGTAGATTATATTTATGCAGAACTTTGGGAAAAGCTTCTATAATACTACTTAAACCTTTCAATGCAAATGAGGGAGCCCGAATTTTCCACCACTTGTTGGCGGAACACCCGGTCTGCACATTTCCATCCTAGTTTACAGATGAGTGAATCATTTAATGAGAGTTTCAACTAGCCAAGCAGTACACACATAATTTACATTTGCCAGAATTCTATTTTTTTTTTTTTTTTTTTTTTTGGGGGGGGGTCATTTACAGAAATATTGCAAATTGCCACTAGCTTGCCTACTTTATGCTGCAGTCAATTGGGTCAAGAAGAAAGTGTTAAACAGTAATACTCTCCTGGCTCTCATGTATATTTTTTAGTCCAGTCACCCATGTGATCTTCACAGGGTCATATTTGGAGGCTCCTGGCATTCAACATCTATGGTTTCTCTTGAGCTTACTAGTTCACAAAGGTTACAGGTGGCAAAGATAACAAGTACTAGACGATACCAAAGATGGTCCAGTGAAAGTGACCAACTTTCAGGAGATTCCTAACTCTAAGGCCACATTCACATATTCAGTATTTGGTCAGTATTTTACATCAGTACTTGTAGCCAAAATCAGGAGTGGAACAATCAGAGGAAAAGTATAAAACTGCACCACTTCTGCATTTATCACCCACTCCTGGTTTTGGCTTACAAATACTGATGTAAGATACTGGCCAAATGCAGAACATGTGAACGCGGCCTTAAGGCAATTGCAGTATCTACACTATAGAGTGTTATAACAAAATAGATAAAAAAAACTAGTCTAAAATGGAATATAATATAACTTTAAGTGTAAAAGATAACATTCTTAAGTTTAACTTTCAAATAATTGCGGCATATTCTATAAATCACTCAATTTAAGTAATATTTTGAACAAACATTTGAAGAATTTTACTCACAGCAGTTTAGTATCGTAACAGAGTGGCCCCCATGGAGATGGAGCAGAAGCTAGGTTTACATAATGTGGTTTATATAGCATTTGATGAACAGTAGTTATTGGGCTGAGTTATCCTAGCACAAAATATACTAATCCCTTGTTTGCAAAGTAATTAATTCTCTTGGGATTAAAGTGTGCTTTTTCACTGGTGAGGCTCGTAAAAGATAAATTAGTCCCTATATTAATAGAGAAATAGATAGATCCGCCAGGAAATTTTAGATTCAGTTTCCTTAAGAAAAAAAAATAAGGGAGAAAAGTATTACTTTTTGCCTGTCAAACCCAGGAGAAGCTTTTCCTTTAAAATCATTGTCCTTTAAACATTTTTTAATGATTTAAGGCTAAATTAAAATTTCTATATACTTCGGGAGTAGAATTTCTTAAGATATACAAATATATATATCGAGCGTAATTCTCGAGGATTCATATGTCATTCACGGTTATGTCTCATAGGCAATAAAATTACTAACGCCATCATCCATGAGACATGACCGGGAGGGACCTATGGAATCTCATTTTCAGAATGATGCTCCATAGGTTGCACAAGGGAATTGCTGGATGTTGTGGCATCTCAATGGATTATGTCAGAGCTGCAGGGAATTTTTAATATATATATATTGGGAAATGAGGGATTGTTTCTTGGTTTTATTTCTTTACCTCTCTCTTTTGATGTTTTTCAGGTTCCCATTTTTGGACTACTTCGGATTCGATGGGTTATGTTGGATCTTCATTTTTTTTTATTAAGTTGGTGAGCGAGATGTGGTGGAGTGCTTTTAAAAATAAATCATTTTTTCTGTGTGTAAGTGTATTTACATTTTTTGCTGGGTTAGCAATGGGGACTACTTCCGGTAGATTGGAGCGTAGATATGCTCCACCCATTATTTTCCTGTGGAATGCAGATTGCGCTCCACCGGACTGACATGCGCAAGGGACCTGCTTGGTCTGACATGCACCATTGTCGTCATGCGCACTCCTCTGCCAGTGACGTAGATCATGGCCCGCCCGGCTACTTCCGGTTGATTGGAGCGCAGATATGCTCCACCCATTATTTTCCTGTGGAACGCAGATTGTGCTCCACCGGACTGACATGCGCAAGGAACCTGCTTGGTCTGGCATGCACCATTGTCGTCATGCACACTCCTCTGCCAGTGACGTAGATCATGGCCCGCCCGGCTACTTCCGGTTGATTGAAGCGCAGATATGCTCCACCCATTATTTTCCTGTGGAACGCAGATTGCGCTCCACCGGACTGACATGCGCAATAGTGCTCGCTAGCGTGAAATGATACAGTTGCTTGTTTCTGCAGCTGAATACTCAAAGATTACTTATAATGTCCAGCGCACAGCAAAATTCCACCGCAATACTTAAAGTACTTCAGAGCCTGTTGCCACTCCTCTATAATTACTATATTGAATTCAGAGTCAGGCCTATATCCACATCCCAAAAACTGCCAGATAAGAGTTGCATGTATTTTAGTGGCCACTGAGGGCAATATCTACAAAATGTAAATGCCTTCAATGTGTAGGGTGTCAGTATTTCTGCAGAACAGAGTCGTACTGCAGTATAGAGAGAACTAAAAATTAGTTCATATCAGGCAGAGTAACCGAGTTTGCTATCAGCCGGGCGAGCCATGATCTACGTCACTGGCAGAGGAGTGCGCATGACAACAATGGTGCATGTCAGACCAAGCAGGTCCCGTGCGCATGTCAGTCTGGTGGAGCGCAATCTGCGTTCCGCAGGAAAATAATGGGTGGAGCATATCTGTGCTCCAATCTACCGGAAGTAGCCAGGCGGGCCATGATCTACGTCACTGGCAGAGGAGTGCGCATGACGACAATGGTGCATGTCAGACCAAGTAGGTCCCGTGAGCAGACCCAAAAGGACTTCCCCTGACTAAGCCGCTGCGGCGGCGATACGCGTGGGGTTCTCTCCACACACCCTTTTCTGATTCCATGCCGGTCACTTAGGGCATGGATAGCTGCATGGCATTTTAGAGCCAGTTTATCTGTGGGCTTCAGCTTATTTTCTTCCACATTCAGCTGAGTATATATGGCATTATATCGCTTTCATTGTTTGCATGGGCTATCAATCTCGTTGACTGTTTTCTACCCTGGTTGATGGTCTTTTGGTGAGCTTTTGGACACTTTTTTTTTTTTTTCTTAGGCTCACTATGCTGATACATCTATAGGGAGTGCAGCACATAGGGTCTGGTTTTCGTTATCTACAGGTCTTTTGCACATCATAGAGACCTCTCCCTTTTCAGCTATTATATATATATATGCTTCTTTGCAAACATGTGGTGATTTATACTGCCAGCCCTATTTATCTTACTATATTATGTTAAAATATTTCTTGCAGACATATTATGTGATATGGGGTGTTTTGTACACACTTGTTGTATTTTTAATGTTTTTAGATGTTCTTTGCTGTGGTGTTTAATAAACTATTTGGTATTTTTCTATTCCTTGTGGTTGTGCTGGCCTGTTTGTAGTCCAATCTTTTTTTCTTTTCTTTGCCATATACATTATTGGACTAGGCACTGCACCCCTCTCTTTTTATCCAATACAGCTTGAGTGCACCCTTTCTTATATTCAGAGCCAAAAGTAGGCTTGAATATCGGCGTGCGTTTCAACTAGGCTAGCAGGTGAGAGCGCCGTATATGTACCTATAAGGTGTAATTAAAATGGGTTTCCTATATGAACGGTCAGACTTTTGGAGGCAATACGGTACTCTGTGACTATTTAAGGTACAACACACTGCCCCGTTTTTTCCACACATTATTCGTTTCTTGCCATTATGGTTTACTCCAACTTATGGTTCCCTGATGAGCCCCTATACTAGGAGGGGGTGAAACGCGTTGGGACGAGGACACTGCGACAAAGGATGTTACATTTACCCAGATAAGTCTTCCTATTATGGCGCTCCTAGCATGCTGCGGTTTTATCTATATGATGACATATTTATGATCATTAGTAAAAAAGCACCTGGGTGTATTATGCCTCACTGAGAAAGGAACAAGGTGCACATTATTTTCTAGCATGCTAGGTCAAATTATTGATCGCTGAGATACATTAGTATCAATCTAAATATATACAGGTATGGCCCACACTGGTTGACACAGTATTAAGAAAAACTATAGCCGCATTCTATTGGCAAACCTTCTTTTTGGCCCACTGTCTAGGCAAAAAGGATTTTTTGTAAGGTTAATACTACTCAGTTAGATCTGGTCTTTTTGTGTGTATTTTGTGCAGGGATTTGGGTCTGGGTAGAGGTTAGGGCGTTGTAGGGACATAAGGGACAGCCGACGCGGAGTGGGGGCGCCATATCGAATTTTAGGGTGCCAACCTCCACTGGTAGGTAGGGCACAGGTCATTTAGGATCTTATCAGGATCTGATGAGGAATTGGTCTTCCTTTTTTCCCTTTGGTCCCTTGGTCCACTGCACCGGCCCACCATTAGCCAGCTCTATTGTCTGTCGGTGTTAGCTTACATTTTTTCTTTATCGATGCAATTTTAAGAGTTTAAATAAAGGTATTTTTTAGGGTAATTTTTCTTTTTTGGTCTTGACATTACAATGTAGAATTCATCTCAAATAATATAGCCCTAATTGCCACTGTACCAGGGCAATAGGAAAAAGCCGAGGCTAAGGGCTAGAAATGATGCATCTAATGCATGCGCCATTTTTGGGGTGGCTGAGGGCTGATCATATTAGGCTGCTAAGGGAACAATATCCATGGACCTTTCCAGCTATTAATCAGTCCCCAGCTTTCTGTATTGTCTTAGCTGGTTATTAAAAATAGGGGGGACCCTATATCACTTTTTTGTTGGTTCCCTCCATTTTTAATGACTAGCAAAGGAAAAGCTGGGGGCTGATATTAAAAGACTGAGAAGGTCCTTGGATATTGGTCCTTTCCCTGCATAATAAGACTAGCTCACAGCAGTCTTCTTTCCATTGGCAGATTATTAAAAATAGGGGAGAGCCAGGTCATTTTTTAGGGTCCACCGCCCATATTAACATCAGCTGTGTGCTGATATTAATAAACTAGTATTGCATAGCTCCCAACTGTCCCTCATACTGTGGGACTGTCCCAATTTTGAGGCTATGCCCCGCTGTCTCGCACGGGACTCTATTTCTCCCATGCAGCCAGCAGGAGAAGCAGCCGACACGCCCCCTTTTATTAGGCCATGCTCCCTCCATACCTTCTTCTGGGGCGGTAGTTCAGAGAGGGAGAGAGGACATTCTGAGGTACATGTGTGTGTTGCACACCTACATGCAGCTGGCCCTGCTGTGTTTACAGTACAAGGCATTTTAGCCAGGAGTAGTGGCAGCAATTAGAGCAATCTGGGCAGCCTGTTAGTCATAGGCACAATATATATATATGGATCCTTTATAAACTACAGCAGTTATGGAGTGGAGCCAGTAGATAGTGGTGTTGTCTGAGTGCATGGAGAGTTCGCAGAGCTGAGCTACATTGCAATGTGCAGGATCTGTGAGGCAGCAGTGTGGACAGCGACAGGTGGTGAAATCTTTACCTGCTTTGTAAGCAGAGCTGCTGGGACACATCTACAGCCCCGACTGTACACTGGCATCATCATGTGGGGCAATTATACGGTACGCAGCATCATGTGAGGCCATTATACCGTATTGAGCATCATATGTGTCCTTATACAGTATGGAGCATCATGTGGGGCCATTATACAGTATGGAGCACCTTGTGCGGCCATTATACAGTATTGAGCATCATGTGTAGCCATTATACAGTATGGAGCATCATGTGGCCTATTATACAGTATGGAGCATCATATCGGGCCATTATACAGTATGGAGCATCATAGCCAACCACAAGAAAAATATGGAAAGTATCTCAAGGTACAATTCCAAACAGTTCTGTCAACATTGACCAGACCAATCTATGAATATGGTCTCTGGACCTGAGTTTTTGTTTCTAGTATGGAGCATCATGTGGGGCCATTATACAGTATGGAGCATCATGTGTGGCCATTATACAGTACTAGATGGTGGCCCGATTCTAACGCATAGAATATGCATGTCCACGTAGTATATTGTCCAGCCACGTAGTATATTGCCCAGCCACGTAGTATATTGTCCAGTGACGTAGTATATTGCCCAGACACGTAGTATATTGGCCAGCCATGTAGTATATTGCCCAGCGATGTAGTATATTGCCCAGTTATGTAGTATATTGCCTAGTGACGTAGTATATTGCGCTGCCACATAGTATATTGCCCAGTTACGTAGTGTATTGCGCAGTCACGTAGTATATTGGCCAGTGACGTAGTATATTGCCCAGTGACGTAGTATACAGCACAGAGCCACATAGTATATTGCCCAGTTATGTAGTATATTGCCCAGGGACGTAGTATATTGCACAGCGACGTAGTATATTGCCCAGTTATGTAGTATATTGCCCAGTGACGTAGTATACAGCACAGAGCCACGTAGTATATTGGCCAGCCACGTAGTATATTGCCCAGTGATGTAGAATATTTCCCAGTGACGTAGTATACTTCTCAGTGACGTAGTATACAGCACAGAGCCACGTAGTATATTGGCCAGTCACATAGTATATTGCCCAACTACGTAGTATATTGGCCAGTCACGTAGTATATTGCCCAGCTACGTAGTATATTGCCCAGCCAGGTTTGTCACAGGTTAAAAAATAAAAAATAAACATATGCTCACCTTTCCGTGGAAGCCCTTGTAGTCCACGGCAGCTTCCGGTCCCAGGGTTGGTATCAGCGCAGGACCTGTGATGACGTCACGGTCATATGACCGTGACGTCATGGCAGGTCTTTGTAGCGCAGGCGCGCAGGGCCAGTGATGACGTCACGGTCACATGACCGTGATGTCATGGCAGGTCCTTGTCGCGCAGGCGCGCAGGGCCTGTGATGACGTCACAGTCACATGACCGTGACATCATGGCAGGTCCTTCTGCCACCGGAACCTGCAACGGAGGATGGCGGCTGGCACGAGCGGTAACGGAGGGTGCGTATAGCAGGTTTTTTTTAAAATTATGTTTAACATTACACTTTTTACTATTGATGCCGCATAGGCAGCGTCAATATTAAAAAGTTGGGGACACACAGGGTTAATAGCGGTGGTAACAGAGTGCGTTACCCGCGGCATAGCGCGGTCCGCTACCGCCGGCATTAACCCTGTGCAAGCGGTGACCGGAGGGGAGTATGTGGGCGACAGGTACTGACTGCGGGGAGTAAGGAGCGGCCATTTTCTTCCGGACTGTGCCCGTCGTTGATTGGTCACGGCAGTCATGACAAGCAGCTGGCGAGACCAATCAGCAAATGAATAACCGTGACAGACAGAAGGACAGATGGAAGTGACCCTTAGACAATTATATAGTAGATGGAGCATCATGTGTGGCCATAAAAAAATAAGAAGCCTCATATGTAGCAATTATACAGTATGGAGCATCATGTGTGGCCATTATACAGTATGGAACATCAAATGGGGCCATTATACAGTATTGAGCACCATGTATGCCATCATACAGCATGGAGCATCATTTGGGGCCATTATACAGTATGGAGCATCATGTCTGGCCATTACACAGTATGGAGCATCATGTGTGACCTTCATACAGTACAGAGCATCGTGTGGGGCCATGATACAGTATTGAGCATGTGTGCGGCAATTATACAGTATTGAGCATCATGTGTGGCCATTATATAGTATGGAGCATCATATGTGGCCATTATACAGTATGGAGCATAATGTGTGGCCATTATGCAGTATGGAACATCATATGGGGCCATTATATAGTATTGTGCATCATGTGGGGCCATTATACAGTGCGGAGCATCATGTGTGGCCATTATACCATTATACAGTATGGAGTATCATGTGTGGCTATTATACAGTAAGGAGCATCATGTGGGGCCACTATACAGTATTGTCACGCCGTTAACGGCGATAAAGGGGCAGGACAGCGTATTGGGACCTGCACCTGTTTCTGCCACTATAATGGGGCCCTGGCTTTCCCTTATCTCAGGGGTACCTATGATGGTTAGGAGACCTGAGCCACCAGCGTATCCCTGTCTCCTGTGCAGACCCTATCAGTGGCCCCCTCTCCCCCCAAGGGAGGTGGACTGCACCAGTGTAACAATACAGCAAATAACAGGGTATACAGACAAGGTAACTAAAAGTCTCAAACTCACCAAATGCTCACACAACCACAGAGGGAACACAGAGAAGGGAAAAGAAGGAATAAACTAGGAAGGAAAACAGGTTTAACATGCAACCAAAACAGCAGACACTAATCTCTGTAAATAAACCTCCAACTCCAACACTACGCTCCTTCAACCTCCAAACCAGGCAGTAGAACTGATCACTGACAATAGCTGAAGTCAGGACTGGGTCTATATAGAGGATCAGATTACAAAATCTACTTCAGCTGAGAGACCCAGCTCTCAGCAATTCAGCAATAAGGTTAACTCCTGCACTGCTGGCACAAAGCAGCCAGAATACAGGAGAAGAGCTTCTGTTCACTGTGTGTGAAGGAGGCCCAGAGCGCTGCGGTTCTCTGGAACGTCTCTGTCGCGGTAACCCCGTGACAAGTATTGAGCACCATGTGTGCCCATCATACAACATGGAGCGTCATTTGGGGTCATTATACAGTATGGAGCATCAGTTGGGGCCATAATACAGTATGGAGCATCATCTGTGGCCATTATACAGTGTGGAGCATCATGTGTGGCAATTATACAGTATTAAGCATCATGTGTGGCCATTATACAGTATGGAGCATCATTTGGGGCCATTATACAGTATGGAATATCATGTGTGACCATTATACAGTGTGGAGCACTGTGCAGCCACTATACAGTATTGAGTATCACATGTGGCCATTATACAGTATGGAGCACTGTGTGGCCATTATACAATATGGAGCATCATGTGTGGCCTGTTATGATCTGGTGACCTTGGAGCAGCATGAAAACTTACACTGGAGTACGTGGTAACTATACTGACCGCAAACCCTGATCTTATCACCGCAACTAGAAGTAGCTGTGGGGTGTGCCTAACAAAACCTAGACACCTCGACACAGCCGGAGGACTAAATATCCCTGAAGATGGAAATAGGAATACTATCTTGCCTCAGAGCAGAACCCGAAAGGATAGGCAGCCCCCCACAAATAATGACTGTGAGTAGTAGAGGAAAAGACACACGCAGGCAGAAAACAGGACTAGCAAAAGAGGCCACTTCTAGCTAAATAGGAAAGGACAGGACAGGATACTAAGCGGTCAGTATTAAAAGCTTCCAAAAATATCCACAGCAGAAAATACAAAAATCTCCACCACCTAACTAAAGATGTGGAGCGTATATCTGCAACTCCAGAGAATCCAACCAGACTGAGAAAACACTGACACAGTCTAAGCTGGACAATAGAAAAACAAACAAACAGCACTGAATATAAGCACACTGCTTGTATGCCACAGAAAAATAAACAGACACTTATCTTTGCTGAATTGGCAGCTAAGCAGGAGAGGCCAGGAGAGATCCAACACTTCCCAAGAAACATTGACAACAGGCAAGGACTAATGAGTCCTGCAAACCTAAATACCCCAGTCAGAATTGCAATCAGCAGATACACCTGTCCAAGACTGCAGCCCAGGGACAACTGTATTACTATCTACAACCACCGGAGGGAGCCCAAAAGCAGAATTCACAACAGTACCCCCCCTTGAGGAGGGGTCACCAAACCCTCACCAGAGCCCCCAGGCCGATCAGGATGAGCTAAATGAAAGGTACGAACCAAATCAGCGGCATGGACATCAGAGGCAAAAACCCAAGAATTGTTCTCCTGGCCATAACCCTTCCATTTGACAAGGTACTGAAGCTTCCGCCTCGAAAAACGTGAATCCAAAATCTTCTCAACAACATATTCCAACTCCCCATCAACCAACACAGGGGCCGGAGGATCAACAGAGGGAACAACGGGCTCCACATATTTCCGCAATAAAGATCTATGGAAGACATTATGGATAGCAAAAGAGGCCAGAAGCACCAGTCGAAAAGACCCCGGATTAATAATCTCAGAAATCCTATAAGGACCAATAAACCGAGGCTTAAACTTAGGAGAAGAAACCTTCATAGAAACATGACGGGAAGACAACCAGACCAGATCCCCAACCCGAAGCCGGGAACCAACACACCGACGACGGTTAGCAAAACGTTGAGCCTCCTCCTGAGACAATACCAAATTGTCCAACACATGAGCCCAAATCTGCTGCAACCTGTCAACCATAGAATCCACACCAGGACAGTCAGAAGCCTCAACCTGCCCAGAAGAAAAACGAGGATGAAAACCAAAATTACAAAAGAAAGGCAAAACCAAAGTAGCCGAACTAGCCCGATTATTAATGGCAAACTCGGCCAATGGCAAAAAAGCCACCCAATCATCCTGATCAGCAGACACAAAGCATGTCAAATAAGTCTCCAAAGTCTGATTAGTTTGCTCAGTCTGGCCATTTGTCTGAGGATGAAATGCAGAAGAAAAAGACAAATCAATGCCCAGCTTAGCACAAAAGGCCTGCGAAAACCTAGAAACAAACTGGGAACCTTTGTCGGACACAATATTCTCCGGAATACCATGCAAACGGACCACATGCTGAAAAAACAACGGAACCAAATCCGAAGAGGAAGGTAATTTAGGCAAAGCCACCAAATGAATCATCGTTAGAGAATTGGTCACAAACAACCCAGATAACCGACATCCTCTGTGAAACAGGAAGATCGGAAATAAAATCCATAGAATTATGCGTCCAGGGTCTCTCAGGGACCGGCAATGGAGCAATAAGGCTTGGCCAGCGCATAAATCCCACAGGACTGCACAAAAGAACGCACATCACGCGACAAAGAAGGCCACCAAAAGGACCTACCAACAAGTCTCTGGTACCAAAAATGCCAGGATGACCAGCCAACACGGAACAGTGAACCTCAGAAATCACTCTACTAGTCCATCTGTCAGGAACAAACAGTTTCCCCACAGGACAGCGGTCAGGTTTGTCAGCCTGAAATTCCTGAAGAACCCGTCGTAAATCAGGGGAAATGGCAGAAAGGACCACCCCTTCTTTCAGAATACCGACCGGTTCCAAGACCTCAGGAGAATCAGGCAAAAAACTCCTAGAGAGGGCATCAGCCTTAATATTCTTAGAACCCGGAAGGTACAAGACCACGAAATCAAAACGGGAAAAAAACAAGGACCATCGAGCCTGTCTAGGATTCAGCCGTTTGGCAGACTCGAGGTAAATCAAATTCTTATGATCGGTCAAGACCACAATACGGTGCTTAGCTCCCTCAAGCCAATGTCGCCACTCCTCAAACGCCCACTTCATAGCCAACAACTCCCGATTGCCGAAATCATAATTGCGTTCAGCAGGCGAAAACTTACGGGAAAAGAAGGCACACGGTTTCATTAAGGAACCAACAGGATCCCGCTGAGACAAAATGGCCCCTGCCCCAATCTCAGAAGTGTCAACCTCAACCTGAAATGGAAGAGAAACATCCGGTTGGCGCAACACCGGATCAGAAGTAAATCGACGTTTAAGTTCCTGAAAGGCAGAGACAGCCGCAGAGGACCAATTCGCCACATCAGCGCCTTTCTTGGTCAAATCGGTCAAGGGTTTAACCACGCTGGAAAAATTAGCAATGAAACGGCAATAAAAATTTGCAAAACCCAAAAATTTCTGAAGGCTCTTCACCGATGTGGGCTGAATCCAATCATGAATGGCCTGAACCTTAACCGGATCCATCTCTATAGACGAGGGAGAAAAAATAAAGCCCAAAAAAGAAACCTTCTGCACCCCAAAAAGACACTTAGACCCTTTCACAAACAAGGCATTGTCACGAAGGATCTGAAATACCATCCTGACCTGTTGCACATGAGACTCCCAATCATCGGAAAAAATCAAAATATCGTCCAAATATACAATCAAGAATTTATCAAGATAATTCCGGAAGATATCATGCATGAAGGACTGAAAAACAGATGGAGCATTAGAGAGTCCGAATGGCATCATAAGGTATTCAAAATGGCCTTCGGGCGTGTTAAATGCAGTTTTCCATTCATCACCCTGCTTAATACGAACAAGATTATATGCCCCCCGAAGGTCAATCTTAGTAAACCAACTTGCTCCCTTAATCCTAGCAAACAAATTGGAAAGCAAAGGTAAAGGGTATTGAAACTTGACCGTGATCTTATTCAAGAGGCGATAATCAATGCAGGGTCTTAAGGAACCATCTTTTTTGGCAACAAAAAAGAACCCCGCTCCCAACGGTGAAGAAGATGGTCGAATATGCCCTTTCTCCAAAGACTCCTTAATATAGCTCCGCATGGCGGTATGTTCAGGTACAGACAGGTTGAAAAGTGGACCCTTAGGAAACTTACAGCCTGGAATCAAGTCAATAGCACAATCGCAGTCCCTGTGCGGTGGAAGGAAACTGGACTTGGGCTCATCGAATGCATCCTGAAAATCAGACAAAAACTCTGGAATTTCAGAAGAGGAAGAAGAGGCGATTGACATCAAAGGAACATGAGTGATTCTATGTCTCTGGCCATTCAGATTGAATCACTCAATTGAATCACTCAATTGAATCACTCAAAAAGAACCTGAAGACCCACCTCTTCCGACAAGCCTACAACCTGCAGTAACCATCGATTGACCAAACCGCTGCACGGCCAGCTCTACCCTCACCTACTGTATCCTCACCCATCCCTTGTAGATTGTGAGCCCTCGCGGGCAGGGTCCTCTCTCCTCCTGTACCAGTTGTGACTTGTATTTTTCAAGATTATTGTACTTGTTTTATTATGTATACCCCTCCTCACATGTAAAGCGCCATGGAATAAATGGCGCTATAATAATAAATAATAATAATAATAATAATAATAACATCATTATGAACCCCCTGACAACCCCAACTAGTTACAGACATGGACTTCCAATCCAAAACAGGATTATGTACCTGCAACCACGGAAAACCCAGCACGATAGCATCATGCAAATTATGCAACACCAGAAATCGACAATCTTCCTGATGGGCTGGCGCCATGCGCATGGTCACCTGTGTCCAAAACTAGGGCTTATTTTTAGCCAAGGGTGTAGCATCAATGCCCCTTAAAGGAATAGGATTCTGCAAAGGCTGCAAGGGAAAACTACAACGCCTAGCAAACTCAAAGTCCAATAAGTTCAAGGCGGCACCTGAATCCACAAACGCCATGACAGAAAATGATGACAATGAGCAGATCGAGGACACAGATAACAGAAATTTAGGTTGTACAGTACTGATGGTAATTGAACTGGCGATCCTCTTTGTCCGCTTAGGGCAAACAGAAATGACATGAGCAGCGTCGCCACAATAATAACACAACCTATTCTGACGTCTGAAACCTTGTCGTTCCGTTCTAGACAGAATCCTATCACACTGCATAGGCTCAGGAATTTGCTCTGAGGATAACGCCACAGCGTGCACAGTTCTGCGCTCCCGCAAGCGCCGGTCAATCTGAATGGCCAGAGACATAGAATCACTCAGACCGGAGGGCGTGGGAAACCCCACCATAACATCTTTAACGGATTCAGAAAAACCCTTTCTGAAAATTGCCGCCAAAGCATTATCATTCCATTTAGTCAACACAGACCATTTTCTGAATTTCTGACAATACAATTCAGCCGCCTATTGACCCTGAGACAGGGCCAACAAGGTCTTCTCAGCTTGATCCACAGAATTAGGTTCATCATATAATAAACCTAACGCCTGAAAAAAGGAGTCTATATTAAGCAAAGCCGGATTCCCAGTTTCCAGGGAAAATGCCCAATCCTGTGGATCGCCACGCAGCAGGGAGATGACGATTTTAACCTGCTGCAAATCAGGATTAGGAATCTTCGGTTCTAAAACAGGAGTCTGAACAATATAATCAGAAATACCCTGTACCCTAGCAGCAAGCTGGTCTACACGAGAAGCTAATTCCTGAACATTCATGCTAGCACAAGGCTCGTCAGCCACCCAGAGATAAAGAGGGAGGAGAAGACAAAGTAGACTGAAGAAAAAAAAATGGCTCAAGACCTTTCTTCCCTTCTTCTGAGATGCATTTAACTCATTATTGGCCAGTTGTACTGTTATGATCTGGTGACCATGGAGCAGCATGAAAACTTACACTGGAGTAGGTGGTAACTATACTGACCGCAAACCCTGATCTTATCACCGCAACTAGAAGTAGCTGTGGGGTGTGCCTAACAAAACCTAGACACCTCGACACAGCCGGAGGACTAAATATCCCTAAAGATGGAAATAGGAATGCTATCTTGCTTCAGAGCAGAACCCCAAAGGATAGGCAGCCCCCCACAAATAATGACTGTGAGTAGTAGAAGAAAAGACACACGCAGGCAGAAAACAGGACTAGCAAAAGAGGCCACTTCTAGCTAAATAGGAAAGGACAGGACAGGATACTAAGTGGTCAGTATTAAAATACTTCCAAAAATATCCAAAGCAGAAAATACAAAAAACTCCACCACCTAACTAAAGATGTGGAGCGTATATCTGCAACTCTAGAGAATCCAACCAGACTGAGAAAACACTGACACAGTCTAAGCTGGACAATAGTAAAACAAACGAACAGCACTGAATATAAGCACACTGCATGTGTGCCACAGAAAAAGAAATAGACACTTATCTTTGCTGAATTGGCAGCTAAGCAGGAGAGGCCAGGAGAGATCCAACACTTCCCAAAAAACATTGACAACTGGCAAGGACTAATGAGTCCTGCAAACCTAAATACCCCAGTCAGAATTGCAATCAGCAGATACACCTGTCCAAGACTGCAGCCCAGGGATAACTGCATTACTATCTACAACCACCGGAGGGAGCCCAAAAGCAGAATTTACAACAGTGGCCATTATACAATATGGAGGATCATGTGTGGCCTTTATACAGTACGAAGCATCATGTGGGGCCATTATACAGTACTGAGCATCATGTGTGTCCATTATACAGCATGGAACATCAGTTGGGGCCATTATACACTATGGAGCATCATTTGTGGCCATTATACAGTATGGAGCATCAGGTGTGGCCTTGATACAGTATGGAGCATCATGTAGGCCCATAATACAGTATTGAGCATCATGTGTGGCCCTTATACAGTATGAAGCATCATGTGTTGCCATTATACAGTAAAGAGCATCATGTGGGGCCATTATACAGTATGGAGCATCATGTGGGGCCATTATAGAATATGGAGCATAATGTGGGGCCATTATACAGTATGGAGCATAATATGTGGCTATTATACAATATTGAGCATCATGTGGGGCCATTATATAGTATGGAGCATCATTTGTGGCCATTATACAGTATTGAGCATCATGTGGGGCCATTATACAGTATGGAGCATCATGCAGGACCATTATACTGTATAGAGCACTATATCGGGCTATTCTACAGTATGGAGCATCATGTTTGACCATTATACAGTATGAAGCACTGTGCGGCCATTATATAGTATGGAGCATCATGTGTGGCCATTATACTATACACAGCATCATGTGGGGCCATTTTACAGTATGGAGCACTGTGGGGCAATTACACAGTATTGAGCATCATGTGTGGCCATTATACAGTATGGAGCACCTTTGTCCCTCTTTGCCGTCTTCAAAAGTTGGGAGGTATGGTATTGTAATGGCAAAATAAGCCTTGTTCTTTGGAATTCTTCACCTGAGATTGAATGCTGTTTTATTACTTTTATGAGGCGGATACGTCTGTCTGTGTTCAAACCCCGGATGTGCAACCCCATCACTTATTATGTTGCAACGCATTGACACGCACTCTTCTGTCATGTTGTTGTAACGTTTCCTCCTGATAAAATATACCGTATGAGATGTTGGTGCCAGATTTGTGCCCTGCTGTGGAAGTTTTTCCACATTTCGACCATGAAACTCTCCTTTCCGAGGTGGTTCCGGTGTCCCAGCTGCGTTGGTGACTTCCTCCTCCTCTGCCTTGTTCTACCACTGAGCCCTGGAAATGCCGTGAGTAGTGCATCTACCAGCGTGTACTTTATTTCCGTATTTTCCAATCCTGATCCAGTGGCAGAAGTAATGATGGTACCTTGTACTTGTACGGTGGCCACCCACTAATCAGAAGTGGTAATGGAATGCCTACCAAGGCCTAGGGGTACTCGGTACCGGGTCCGATCTTTATTAAAGGGGAGGTCATGGTGGCGGCGATCCTGTCCGTGGCCCTGGGCACCCAAGTAAAACAGATAGTCTTTAAAGGGATTTGTAAAGTGGTAAAAGATTGTGAAGCCACTTGTGGTACTTGGTCAGGGGTGACAGATGCTGCTTAAAGAGGTCCACTGGGGGGCAATGGTGCTGCAGCAAAGATGGTATCGCTTATCACAGGTGAAGCGGGGTCCCCAGGGCTCACGGTGTTTTTGTCATCAAAATCACAAAAAGAGGACGTGAATGCTCATAAGACAGTCAGCCTACAATCAGGGATTGGCCGTTTGGTACACCAATGCACAATCAGATACAGTCTGTATCCCAGGCAGGCTGCCCAGTGCTAGCTAAAATGCATCCTGTCTGAACAGAGGCCACAGTTTACAGAGCCTTCTGGGCCCAACAGCACCCTGAAAAGATATAAAGTGCAAAAAATACATAGCAATATATGTGAGGTATTAGTTGATATTCTGGCCAAAATACGGAAGCTCACAACCCTCACGCTTGTGAGTCCTACTCTAACATTAAAACCACAAAAAGAGGATGTGAAAATCCTCCAAAAATTTATAAAAAACACCAAGAAAAAGGCAGAGATGCTTACCTGCCCAGGCCTCAAAACAGATGGACTAACAGGGCACAGTGGACCCATTTAAAGATGGTGGCTACACAGGTGTAGTCATACCGATAAGACAACCAGTCTACAATCAGGGATTGGCCGTTTGGTGCACCAGTGCACAAAAAGATAGTCTGTATGCGGCAATGTTCACACACAGAAGATGCAGAGCATCTTGCTCACAGCATACTAATGGCAGGCTGCCCAGTGCTAAATAAAATGTATCCTGTGTGAACAGAGGCCACAGTTTACAGAACCATCTGGGTCCAACTGCACCCTGAAAAGATATAAAGTGGCCAGAGTGGTGTAGTGCCAGAATAAACAGAGGATACAGGAATACAGTCTCTTTACCTGGTTTACTCATTGTAGTAAGCCACAGTCCAGGGTACCAGCAACAGGTGGTGATGTGGTCCGGCCGGCCTGGAGGCAATAGTGGATCGCTCTCACAGGTGAGGTTTGTATACCTTCCTGCTTGCGCTCTTGTGCGAGGTCCTTGCTGCCTGTGGCTCCCTTACAAAGTCCTCTCCCTCCTGTCCTAGGACAGTAACCTGTATGGTGGGCAATGCAAGCCTTTTTACAGGGTCTCTATCACAACCTAGGCTCTCTGTGTACTGCTGCACCTTGGGTGTGGATGCAGATAGACGACTTGCAATCCTCTGTCCTTCTGGTTCTTCTGTGCGACGTGGAGTATGACACAGCCTCAGGCTCCCGGTACCTGGTTCCTGCCCTTCAGCTCAGAGGGTGTCCAATCACAGTTCCCCTCCAAGCCTCTTGCTTCTCCTTTGCTTCTCCCCTCAAATGCTCACTATCACTGCAACCCTTCAGGTTCTCTTCTCTCCTGGAGCTGCAGCACACATGTGGCTGCACAGCCCCACTATCTGCTCTCACTCTGTCTCTCCTTCCAGCAGACTAACTAACTCCTCCTCCTGACCAGAATACATATATCTGGGGGAAGCTCCCCTGAATCCGAGCTCAGAGCTCCCCCTTCTAGCCTGGTTTGAGAATGCGTGGCATGTAGGTGATTTACCTGGTAAAGTGAATCCTCCTTTCCTCCAAGCATGGCATTACCCTCCCTGAAAGGATGGCAACATCACTGTAACAACCTGTTACCTAGTGGTGTTACAGTATCAATTAGAAATGAGCGGACCCCTGGATGTTAGGGTTCGGCGGGTTCAACAAACATTTAAAAAAAGGTTTAGTTCGGGTACCAGAACAGTTCTTCAGCTCAAACCTGAACCCTGACCCCATTTACTTGAATGGGTATGCCAGAACATCCAGTGTTTGCCACGCTGTCATGTGCATGACAGAGTGGCAAACACATCCTCTGATCGGCGGTAAGATCATTACCTTCGGTCAGAGAGCTGTGGTTCCTATTCTGTCAAAAGACAGTGTGTGGCTGCAGCTGTGATCAGAGGTAAAAAGTTTACCTCCGGTCACTGGCGTCCATAAGAAGCCTCTCCATTACCAATCCTATAGTTGCATTATAACTAAACACACAGCAAGTAAAAGGTCCATAACTTGAAATAAAACAAACATACCTTTCCATTTTTAATTAAAAATAACAAACCAAGTTATACTCACCTAACACCCATTCCATTGAAGCCCTCGCCGCCTGTAATAAATAGAAAATAAAAAACAACTCTCACCATTCCGTTATTCTGCCCAACGCAATAATCCATGTCTGGGGATAAACAGTTTTGAACTTGGACGTGCCAAAATGTGACCATTCAGACTGAGAACCACAGGGGAATGTGCTGCTGCAAGCTCAGCCTCAGTGACTAGCGGTGATGTCATGGAGGTTACTGCTGGTCACTGAGGCTGAACTGCAGGGACCTAAGTGATTTGAAAGCTAGCAGAGAGAGAAAAATTCTCACTGTGCAGTGGTGAGTAGACTAGAGCGATTTTGTTCGGATTTCAGTCCAAATACGATCGACAGCGAATATTATTTTTGCAATATTTGACGAACACAGCCGAACGTCATTAGAGTCAATGGGAGTAGAAATTACCGAATATGTTTGGAACCGATCATCAAACATAAATTCGGCACGAATAGGGTACCAATATAGTACGAACATGGCAAATTCAGATTTGGAGACCGAATCCGAGCAAATTCGCTCAACTCTAGTGGTGAGTTCACCGAAATTTCTCCTGTCATCCATCATCGCCTGAAATGTTATGTCCAGCAGGCATAGGTATGGTATAGTAACACTCATGATGGCATCATCAGCACTGGTTGTGTTCGTGGAGTATTTGAAGCAGCGCAACACAACACACATATCCCGCATGGAGAACTACTCACTGGTGGTGAAGTGGTGTTGTTCTGCAGAGTGACTCACATGGGCCTGCTACAGCTGAAACTTTACTATTGCCTGCTGCTGCCTTTACAGTCTCTCCAGCATGTGCAAGTCGGAATTCCACCTTGTTGATACATAACATGTGAGATGGTGAGTGGGGAAGCAGAAGTGACGCAGCATAGACAGGTGAGCCACAGCAGAGAGAGAACACCGAAAGTGTGCACACATTGCCCTCACTTTCAGCAGCAGCTCTGACATATTTGGGCAATTTTTAAGGAAGCTCTGCACCACCAAATTCAGTGCATGCGCCAGGCAAACAATGGGCTTCAAACAAGCTAGGCCCAAAGTTCCTATGAGATTTCACCCTTTATTGCATCTCCCTGGCGGTGATGAAGATGTTGGTACAGGCTTTACTACTTTTTTCGGATGAGGAGGGGGTGGAGGAAGTGGAGTATGAGTAGGATGTATCATGGACAGAGAAATGTCCAGCTTTCCTTGGTTGTGGTAGGGCATTTGCTGGAACACCTTCTGCCTCTGTTCCAGTCGCCTCTACATTGACCCAACCAGAAGTAAGGGAGATGTAACATCCCTGGCTTTGCTTACTCGTATATGTATTGGTGGTTATGTGGACTTTGCAACTGATGGTGCTTTGCAGTGCACACCTGATTTGGTCTGCAACATGTGTGTGCAGGGCAGAGATGGCCCACCTGGAAAAGTAGTGGCAACAGGAAATAACACAATGCGGGACATCCACTGCCATCGGTTTTTTAAAACTGTTTGCTTCCTCCAGCCAGGATGGCAGCATTTCAGAGGCCAAAAATATGTAAATGCTGTCATTCAGGAGGTTTGGCTTGTTGGTGAGTAGGGGGTATGTCCTCTTTCTCTCGAGAGCTTGGGGGATGGAGAGTTGAACACTTCCAAGCGATGGTGTTGAGATGCTCGGAGACACTGCTGGTGGTGGTGGTGCTGTCACATCCTCTCTTTGTGAGGAGGCAGGTGGCCATGTAAATCATAAGAGGAAGGAAAGGGCTGAGACCACAGCAAAAGAGAGAGCAGGAGGAGGCTCAGATCTGTCATGCTTTTAAAGGTGTGTACTCCACTGCACCTCGCGCTTGAAATTCAGTTGCCTCATCAGGCAGGTGGTGCTCAGGATCAGAACATTTATGGCTGGGTTCAGTCCCTAATGGCACATTAGGCAAACTACCCATGTCTTGCTGTCAGCACATTGCCTAAATACAGTAGATACCATGCCTCTGTTGTGCTGGCTTTAGTTTGCTCATTTCCTTGGTGCGGTGGGCAGTGACAGCCAATGTACTGGCTAGGGGACGGCATCTGGGCTTTTGCGCCCTGCTCTTTCATTTGCTTTGCTGCTCTGGCAGCGTGACTACCTTCTCTTCCTCCTAACTATGCACCTCAGTAGGATGGCCTTCGCTCCATGTGGGACCTAGGACCTCATCATCACTGCATCATCTTCAATCCACTCCTCTCCTCTGCCCTTCTTGCTGGTCTGTTCACTGTAGATTGACACAGCAGCTACCATCTGTTTGTCATCATTTTCCGAAATGCGCTGGTTTGGTCTGCTGACCATGTGTACCATGCGTATGCTTCTTACGATATAACAAGTGGTTGAGTTTCAGTGCACTCAGAATTCTCCACTGCTGGAGAAGGGACAGGTGGATGGTCAATGGAACCCAATCCAGCAAAGTCATCAAAAAGTATAAGAGAATGCTGAAAGACTTTAGACTGCTTAGCTCATTTTGTAGAATCATAGAATCATAGAATGTTAGAGCTGGAAAGGACCTCAAGGATAAACGTGTCCAACCCCCTGCTCAATGCAGGATTTACTAAACCATCTCAGACAGATGTCTGTCCAGCCTCTGTTTATTATTATTATTATTATTATACATTTTTATAGCGCCATTTATTCCATGGCGCTTTACATGTGAAATACGGAGCAAATATAGACAAATACATTAAACATGAGCAAAAAACAAGGCACACGGGTACATAAGGAGGGAGGACCCTGCCCGCAAGGGCTCACAGTCTGCAGGGGATGGGTGATGATACACTAGGAGAGGGTAGAGCTGGATGTGCGACGGTTCAGTAGGTTCAGGATCACTGCAGGCTGTAGGCTTGTCAGAAGAGGTGAGTCTTCAGGCTCTTTTTGAAGGTTTCTATGGTAGGCGAGAGTCTGATGTGTTGGGGTAGAGAGTTCCAGAGAATGGGGGAAGCACGGGAGAAGTCTTGAAAATGGTTGTGGGAAGAAGAGATGAGAGGGGACTAGAGAAGGAGGTCTTGAGAGGATCGGAGGTTGCGTGTTGGTAGGTACTGGGAGATCATGTCACAGATGTATGGAGGAGATAGGTTGTGGATGGCTTTGTAGGTCATTGTGAAGGTTTTGAACTGGAGTCTCTGGGCGATAGGAAGCCAGGCTTTGCATAGGGGAGAGGCTGGAGAATAGTGGGGAGACAGGTAGATTAGTCGGGCAGCTCTGTTTGAATATTTCCATTGAAGGAGAACTCACCACTAGTGATGAGTGAATGCGCTCGCCACTACTCGCTACTCGCCCGAGTATCATGGTACTCGTCATACTCTGCGAACACCGAGCATTTCCGGGATTACTCGGCGGGAACTGGTGTCTTCACCCAGCATTTTTTGTGGACTTTAGAGACCCAATAACGCTGCAGAGATTGTCTGCCAGGCCACGAAATGCCGCAGCCATCTTTGTTGTGGTCGTGCAGTGATTGGCTTGGCCGCATAGGATCATCACGAGTATAAGAGAACTGGCACCACCCTACTCGACGCACTCGGCTCTGGATTCAGGGAGTGTAGGGAGAGCTGCTGCAGAGATAGGGTCAGAATCTTGCTTTTAATAGTTAGTGTAGGTCTGCAACTGTTCAGTCCACAACTCCTGAGAAACCAACATTCCTTTTTGGGGCTAATTCGTGGGTCCCGAGATTGCAGCGCTAGTTAGGCAGGGCACAGCATATCCACATCAGTGCAAGGCCTGCAGGCACTGTATGTGCATACATAGTTTCCAGTGCATCTCTTCCAAAGCTCCATAACTGTGTGCTGATGCTTATTTATTATATACCTAGCTGCAGTTTTCTTTTTCTTTTTTTTTCAAAAATTCACCAAAAATTTTTTTATACAGTCTGTTATGTAAGACTGAGGCCTGGTGTATCTGTTTAAAAATCATAGTTTTGCAGGCATATGTAGCATAATTCTGTGTGCTAGCCTTGTTCTACTCTTCTTTTTTTTTTAAATTCACCCAAAAGCAAAAAAAAAATTAATACAGTTTGTTATGTCAGGCTGAGGGCTGGTGTTTCTGTTTTTGAAAAATCGTATTTCCACAGGCATGCGCAGCATAGTTCTGTGTGCTAGCCTTGGTCAATTTTTTTTGGTTAATTCACCAGAAAACAAAAAACACATTAATACAGTCTATGTCAGGCTGAATCCTGGTGTATCCGCTTTTGAAAAATCTTATTTCCGCAGGTATACGTAGCATAGTTCTGTGTGCTAGCCTTCTGCCACTCTTTTTTTGGGGGGTAAATTCACCAAAAACAAAAAATAGATTAATACAGTCTGTCATGTCAGGCTGAGTCCTGGTGTATCTGTTTGTGAAAAATCTTATTTCGGCAGGCATAAGTAGCATAGTTCTGTGTGCTAGCCTTGTGTAACTCTTTTTTTTTGGTAAATTCACCAAAAAGCTAAAAAAAATTTAATACAGTCTGTTATGTCAGGCTGAGGCCTGGTGTTTCTGTGTTTGAAAAATCGTAGCTTTGCAGGCATACTGATCAGATATAATTTAGCTCCAAATAAATACATTTGTGTTGAGCTTTTCAAATACTGCAGTGATCCATTTAAAATGGCCAAGGGACGGGGAAGTGGACGGGATAGTGCATGCAGAGGATGAGGCCATGGCCAAGCTGAAAGTGGGCCACAGCAAAGACCCACAATTTCTCACTTGACCTTCCTGTCTCAGTTTCTAGTGGACCGCAGCATACCACTATTGAAGCCAGAGCAGTCTGAAACAGTTGTTGGTTCGATAGCAGATAATGCTTCCAGTCACTTAGCCACCACCACCATGTCTTTCACATGGTCAAGTCAGAGTAGCCGTGAGTGTGGGCCGGATATTCCTCATCCTGATCCTCCTTCCTCCCACCATGCTGAGTGCCCTGAGGCAACTGATTCCACACTTGGACACTCTGAAGAGCTGTTCAGTTTTCCCTTTCAAGATTCCAGACTCTCAGCCAGTCAACTTGAAGTAGGGACAGATGAGATCGCATATAGCTATGACCAGCCACGGTCACAAGAAGGTGATGATGGGAAAGTGTCACAAGAGGTGGACAATGATAAGACACAATTGCCAGAAAGTCAGGAGGAGGAGCAGGATGCTGATGTGGAAGATGAGGTGGTGGATGATATAGTGACTGACCCAACCTGGCAGGAGGACATGCAGAGCGAAGGCAGCAGCACATATGGGGAAGGAAGCATATCACCCCAACATTCAGGAAGAAGCAGTGTGCTTATTCTACCTATATACAGCACTATTTTGCATTGAAAAAAATAAAAAATACAGGCCACATATTTGGCAGTATGGTATTTCCTTGAAAGGCCTCATATATCTGTGTGCTCAAAGTTTGGGCATTTTAAGCCGGTTTTCCACTGCTTTTGCTGTCTGTTAGTCTACTTATATACAGCACTATTTTGCAGACCCCCCGAAGAGTACAGCCCACATATTTGGCAGTGTGGTATTTCAGTGACAGGCCTCATATATCTGTGTGCTCCAAGTTTTGGCATTTTAGGCCGGTTTTAGGCTGGTTTTCTGTTCTGGTGAAAGCTCCGAATCATACCCATTCCTAGTGTTGATGAATGTTCACGAATGTTGGAGCTGTCTAGAGCCAGTTAGTGCCATCCAGCACAAGGAACGATCTTATAGCGTCTGTTACGGTAGCAGCATTAGCCAGTGCCGCACCGTGCGCAACTAGTGCGCTTTCCAGTCCCTAGTTAGGGCAGTTAGTGGTGTTCACCAGAGCGGTGCTGTGCGCACCCAGTGCGCTCAATCTATTTAAGTTTAGTTAATTCCCTGACACCACTGTAGCGGTCTCGAGTGCAAGAGGTCTAGAGGGACTTTTACCCTGAGTCTTGGGGCAGAGTTCGGTGACTCCTTGCTTGTGCTCTCTGTGCGGTATCGCGGTCCTGTGACTCAACAGGGTTCACTTTCTTCATACCGGGTGAAGCTAACCCATGTGTATCTTCTCCTAATACCGCACAGTGGACCCCGGACTGCAAACGCATCTTATATCGCCTCTTATTTATATTTGGTGTGTTCTGCCAGTCCTAACAACATATTTGGCAGTGTGGTATTTCCGTGACAGGCCTTATATATCTGCGTGATCCAAGTTTGGGCATTTTAGGCCGGTGTTCCACTGTTTTTGCTGTCTGTTACTCTACTTATATACAGCTAAATTTTGTAGACCCCCTCCCCCAAAGTACAGGCCACATATTTGGCAGTGTGGTATTTCCGTGACAGGTCTCATATATCTGCCTGCTCCAAGTTTTGGCATTTTAGGCCGGTTTTCCACTGTTTTTGCTCTATCTTACTCTAGTTATATACAGCAATATTTTGCAACCCCCAAAAAAAGTACAGGCCACATATTTGGCAGTGTGGTATTTCTGTAACGGATAAAGGATATTTTTAGGGGAAAGTTATATGATTTTGGTTTTCAGATCCTCTTGTTGATATTTCTATATATGTTATTATTGAAGTTCCAACAGTGGCATGGCTAGTTTTCTGGAGGAACCTTTGAATTCGGATCTGTGGTTGGAAGATGCTAATCAAGTCTTTAGTATTGGTGGTGTACAGGATGCTGGCACGGGCCCGATTGCTCTGAAAAATCTATTTAATGAGGTCTATGGAGGTTATAAGGAATATTTAAAATCTTGGTGGGAAGTCAGGACACTGGAGAATTATTTGAAGAATCATATTGTACCAAGGGGATTAAGGGTCAATATTACCCCCTCACAGAGGATTGCATCAGCAGAGTTTATGAACACCTGGCTTAAAGAATGTATGGAGTCATCGAATAGGTTCATGCAGATCCTTCTGGTGGAGGAAAAAATAGTTTTTGAGAAAGCGACTAACCAGCTGAATAAACTTATTGAACGTTCCCTGAAGTTTAAATCAGATCCCGATTTTAACAGAAGGGAAGGGTTGCTCCAGACCTCAGTAGAGAGATACCAAGCATTATTAAAGGAGAGAAAATACTTACAATTTCAGAGAGATTTAAAAGATTTTAAGGAGAATCAGGCATTCGTCCCTCAAACAGATAAGCAGTCAGAGGCCTCTTCCTCCGATATTGATACGTCTGACACGGAAAGGACAGACCCAGTAGTTGGTGGGTTACAGTTCCTGAGAGGTCATCAACCTAGACAAAGATGGCAAGGAGGAAGGGGAAAATCTGGAAAGAGAGGGAAAGGTACATACAGAAAAGGTACAGGTACCCTGACTCCATTTCTGGCACCGAATCCAGTACAGGGTCCACCATCTGGGGCCTCATCCTCATCGTCTGTCTCTTTTTTGGAGCGCGGTGCAAGGACGGGATACGAGCTCAGAACTCGATTCAACTGAGCAGGGGCCAAATTGTTAACCTATCCTCACATACGCTCTCTAGAGAGGAATATGGGGTGCTACAGAGAGGTCTCAATTTCGTCCCCACGATTAACTTCAATTGTTTTGAGTGGGTTAAAGACATGAATTTATTTTGCAGAAAATTGAAATGGCAAAAGTTCTTCAAACATAATACCCGGGAGGAGTGCCATCGATTAGGATTAAGTAATGAAGATTTGGAGGGGTATGAGGCTCTACGGGGATTATTACAGGAGAATGATCAGGCCCCTGAGGATGGTAAAGGTCCATTTACCTCCCTAAAAAATAAAAGTGTGAGAATGCCACCACAGGGAGACATGGGTAATATCGATCTGTTCGCTTTATTAGTTGAGAGAGACCTTAAAAAACTTAAGAGAACAGATCGGTATGCTGAGCATAATCTTACAGAGAATGAACAAAAAGCACTAGATGACCTAAGACAGAATGATCAGCTCGTTATAAAACCCTCTGATAAAGGGGGTAACTTGGTGATCATGAACCATCCCGAATACCGTAGAATGTGCTCCTCAATCTTAAAAGACAATATAACCTATGAGATTCTTGTGTCCAACCCCATGGAAGCATTCAGGGATGATTTGAGACTGATTCTGGAGCAAGCTTTGTCTCGGAGACTGGTTTCGCAACATGAATTTGATTTTATGCTGCCTAGATTTCCTTTGGTGGCGACCTTTTACACACTCCCTAAGCTGCACAAAAGATGCCACCCACTGAAGGGACGTCCTATCGTCTCGGGAGTAGACTCCCTGACGCAAAACTGTGGGCTATACATTGATCAGGTCCTTCGCCCGTTTGTCACCTCAATCCCGTCATATCTTCAAGATACTTCAGATTTGTTACTCAAACTTGAGGGAGTACATTTGGGTCCGAATGCTTTATTAGCATCCATCGATATCGAAGCATTGTACAGCAGCATCCCACATGAAGAAGGCATTAAGGGGGTGAGTTATTTTTTGCAACAAAGATCAAATGCGTGCAGGGAACATAATGACTTTGTGCTCACACTGCTTCGATATGTTCTGACGCATAATGCATTTACTTTCGATGGTAAATACTTCCACCAGCTCAGGGGCACTGCGATGTGGTGTCCCTGCGCCCCGTCGTATGCAAATTTGTTCCTGGGCTGGTGGGAGGAGACTGTTGTGTTCGGGGATGACGGTGGATGGTGGCAACAATATATATCTATTTGGTATAGGTATATTGATAATGTTTTTGTGGTGTGGACAGGGCCCAAGGGAGACTTTGAAAGATTTATGAGACAGCTAAATGTAAATAAGGTGGGTTTAAGATTGACATCAGAAGTTAATGAAACAGAATTGGCATTCCTTGATCTAAGAATTTTGAAGGAAAATGATGGGGAAGTAACGACCAGCATCTATAGAAAGCCCACAAGTACCAACAGTCTGTTACACTGGCATAGCCACCATCCGGTCCCCCTTAAGAGGGGTATTCCGAAGGGTCAATTCTTGAGGCTGCGGAGGAATTGCTCCAGGTATGAGACGTTTCAGAGTCAGGCAGGGGACATGTTTAATAGATTTGGTGAGAAAGGGTATCCTAAACATGTCCTTAAGGGAGTCTACGAGTTTGCAAAAAAGGCAGATAGGCAAAACTTACTGCAGAAACCTACCAGGGACGATTCCAATGAGACGCTGAGGATCATAGGAACCTATGATACGCAACATGATTCTATTAGACAGATTCTCACAAGACACTGGGATGTGCTTAGATTTGATCCAGATATTACCGAGCTAGTGGGTGAACGCCCCAACATAACATTTAGGAAAGGGAGATCTATCAGAGATATGCTGGTGCATAGCCAGTATCAGA
This sequence comes from Ranitomeya imitator, assembly GCF_032444005.1. Lineage (NCBI taxonomy): Eukaryota > Metazoa > Chordata > Amphibia > Anura > Dendrobatidae > Ranitomeya > Ranitomeya imitator. The sequence continues at coordinate 649,533,866 of NC_091282.1, read as the reverse complement.
GATCTAAACCTGAGGGCACCTGGCTCGATAGGAGAACATGCGGTTTCTTTAAATGCGGAGATTGTAGTCTCTGCAAATGGATGAGACCTTGTAAACAATTTCAAAGCTCCGCCACTGGAAAAATCTTCTATCAGCGGGACTTTTCAAATTGCAAGACAACAGGTGTTGTGTATGTGGCATCCTGCCCCTGCCCTAAGAATTATGTGGGGAAGACCAAGAGGGAGCTGAGGAGGAGAGTGGGGGAACACATTGGTGATATCCGTAACAACAGAGATACCCCTTTAGCTAATCATATGCATACCTGTCATGCTAGTAACCCTATGGAAGTGATGTTCTCTGTCATAGAAGTTGTAAAATTGAACCCAAGAGGGGGGAATCTGGATAAAATGATCCTCAGGCGCGAATGTGAGTGGATTTTCAGGCTGGAATCACGTGAACCAAAAGGGATAAATGAGCAGGTCTCTTATGCCTGTTTTTTGTAGCTTCTTCTTCCAGGTAATTTGAACGAGTCGGTGCTTGAGAATCTAGCCAGGCTTTACTTTTGAAGTATGCCCTGAAATTTGGGGATAACATGGATTTTCATGGTTTATCTTATAAATATTTTGGTTGAATTATCGTATAGATCTATATACTTTTTGAGAGTTAACGGCCTCCCACATGTGTACCTATCTAATTGAGATGGATACATCCCCGATTGTTGTGTTAAAGTTAGAAGGGCTACTGTATCTAGGGATGTTATATATTAGTCCAGCCCTTTACCCAGTGTATGTCCCGGTTGGGATGCATTATATGTCCCTTTTTTGGGGGAGCATACTCTGTTGTAGAGATGCCCTTCCTTTGCCCTCTTTTTCCTCTATCCTTCTCCCCCCCGCCCCCTCCCCCCCCCCCCCCCGTTCTGAGTTTTTTTTACTCCCCCCCCAGGTATCATTGCACCAATAGATGGATATGCCTTTTAGTGTTATCATCTTCACTACTTTAATTATTTATTGGTGGATATCAATATTTGATACCATAGGGGATATAGCTGCTCCACAATTTGGGTACTCTCCCCGCGCCTGTTTTCAGGTTTTATCCTGACCATGTCCACGGTGTTACAATAACGATATATAATGTAAACACAGCAATATCCCTGTGCAATAATGTGAAAATGTGGCTGATGTTAATTATCTATAGAAGGGCAGGGATATCCATTAAGCTCTCTGTCTATAAGTGTGGCGGCTATGTGCTTGCAGTCTGGAATTAATAGGGGCGGGCCTGTTGATATCAGTAGTATGTAGATCACTGTTGGTGATATATTTACTCTCTCACAGATTTGATTGAGAACAGCATGTGATCTGCATAGCACAAACCAATGAGGATCTGAATATGGGCCACACACTAATATGTAGCGATGTGTTGTTAACGTGCGGTCGAGAAGGTGACATGCGCAGTAGGGCCCTTAATACACTGCGCCATCAGGTGCGAGGGATGCTTTCCTCGTCGCCTGTGACGCGAAGTAGACATGCGCAGTCTGCGGTTCAGCAGGAGTATGCGCGATAGTGCTTGAAGCACAGGTTAGTACACTGCGTCATCAGGTGGGAGTGATCTTTTTCTCGTCGGCTGGTGACGCGAAGTGGACATGTGCAGATGGTGTGTCTGGGCCAGTCTACGGTCCAGGAGGGGCATGTGTTATTGTGCTCGGAGCACAGGTTAGTACGTCAGTGGCAGGGAGAAGTCTGAATCGCAGCAGTGAGTGACACGGGGTGGATATGCGCTTAAGTGGGAATACAATAGCGACTATGTTTACGCTCCGGTTTTGACATGCGCATTGGAGAGTGGAGCACGCCACAGGTAGTGGAGGGGCGGTATTTGACATGTTGGAGGTTTGGCGGTAACTATAAAGGTATGTGGAGTCTATCTGGCAAATGGCCATCCATTCTGTGTAATGACACGGGGTATCAATGTATCATGCCTCCTGAGGAGCCTTAATTGGCGAAACGTGTTGAGGCGTCAGTTTAAGGCGGATGGTGTACCACTATGAATACATCTGAAGATGAGTATTGACACTTTCCACAGTATATGCCGTTATACAGAAATCTTTGGTTTAAACTGTAGGCATCTGTGTTGTACCAAGTGAATTCAATGCTCTACAGATATGTATGAAAAACAGCAGTAGCCAAATTTTGTGGCGATTTGCGGTATTTATATTATAAGAGATTTTCTTTACCGCCATAGTGGTCTTTTCACCTACTATTTAAAGATTATATGCCGCCAGGTGTTCATTATATGCTTTTAAATTTATGTGGGGATCTAGGTCTTCCCTAGCACAGGTTACTTATTGTCTAGTTACAGAGGATCCTTTAGCTAATGGGTAGAGGTTCTCATTAGTGGCTGCAGGGCGTATCAGGGCCTGTAGGGTCAGTCATCGGTGAGCAGGGGTGCCAATACGCTTCCCCTTAGGGCGTCTACCTCCGCAGCCAGGTAGGGGCGATATAGGTGTCGTGTATAGGGTGGACTAGATATCCCCTTTAGGTTTTTGGGGTTTATTTGTGAGCACTTTCTTTGTGTTGGTCACTATTAGTGGTTTAGGTTTGCCTGTTTTTAATAATAAAGTATATTTTTAGGGGAAAGTTATATGATTTTGGTTTTCAGATCCTCTTGTTGATATTTCTATATATGTTATTATTTCTGTAACAGGCCTCAAATATCTGCGTGCTCCAAGTTTGGGCATTTTAGACCTGTTTTCCACTATTTTTGCTGTCTGTAACACTACTTATATACAGCAATATTTTGCATAGAAAAAATACAGGCTACATATTTGGCAGAGTGGTATCGCTGTCAGACGTCTTATGTATTTGTGGCCTACAAATTGTGGAAATTCATGCCTACATTCTGCTGTATTTGCTGTCTTTTACCCTAGTTCGGTATTCTATTTTAGTTTAAAAAATTTAAAAATACAGGCCACATATCGATCAGTGTGGTATTTCAGTAAAAATACTTCTCTTTCAAGTTGTTATGGCTGCTTCATGACTGTCTTAAATGCTCCAACTACTACTACTACCACAATCATCATCTTCTACCTAGAGGCAGTCACTGCGCACATAGAAAGTCTGAGGAGAAGAGTGTGAACGCTTGGGCGTGTCTATATTACATTGTGTAATGTTGTGACGGCAGACCGGGAAACATTGTGGTGGCTAGGTAACAAGTACCTTGTGATGGTCACCGCCATCAGGTTGCGGAAAGCTTATGTTTCCCACGGGCCTAAAATGCAACTTTCGAGCTCAACAGACGACAAATGTGTGAATTTAGTACTCTGCCGTTGGCTGCGTATTTCCACTTGCGTTCCAAGGACTGGGGTATGGACAACTAAACGATGCACTGGGACAAAGACATGGACGTACTTGTTGATGGTGCTCATTAAGTTTGTGTGCAACTGCAGATGCAGGGCATGAGGCATCTTTGCATGCACCATGGACAGGGGATTTGCGTGCACGCACAGCATCGGAAGAAGCAGTGGATCTACCACAGACACTGTTCAAGGAGCCTTGTATTCATCCAACACAGTCAGGTGCTTTGCTGCCATGTGCCTGATCATGCTTGTGGTGGTTAGGATGGGAGTTTTGGTACCCCTGCTGATGCGGGTATGGCCGGTGGCGCAAATGGCTTTTTGGGGTTTATCTGCACAGTCTTCAAAAAACAACCAGGCTGTTACAGGGACATTCAGTGTCTCCCTCTCCCACAACACCTCCTCACCTCAACCACGGTCTTTTGGTGTTGCCCAAGGCTCAGTTCTAGGACCCCTACTCTTCTCCATCTGCACCTTCAGCCTGGGACAGCTGATGTAATGGCACAGTTTGCAATCTCATCAGTACGCCGATGACACGCAGATCTACCTATCTGTACCTGACATCACCTTCTTACTGACCAAAATCACACGTCTTCCCACTATTTAATCCTTTTTTTCTGCTTGCTTTCAAAAAGTGGACATGGACAAAACAGAATACATCATCTTTCAACCATCTCACTCTAAATAGACATGAGAGCTGTGTATACATCATTTGGTACCACTTTAGTAAGAGGGAAAGTTTGCCCAAGGGAAAATGATTTTCCCAACATTCACGGACTTTTTTGCACATTTTTCGCAGCTGTGATCTTCATCTTCTTGGTGTGGATGTGGTAAATTTCAAAGTCGTCATCAATAGCATCATCAATGTTTAGTGGCATTCCTTTAACAATTCTTCCTTACACTAGAACAAATAATTTTCGGCTCTGACATTTGGATATTATTGCTAATATGTATGGGTGAAGATGAAGAAGCTTGTGCCACGGGTGTGTTTATAGTTACGGACGGTGCACTCCTCTTTAAACTTAGTTTTTCACAAGCATCCATCAGTTTGTTTGGTTTTCCTCAAACACTGATCTGCTTTCTCTAATTCAGCATGTTGCACTTTGCCCTTTAGACGGACACGTGCGTCTTTGGCAACATATTTGTGACAGGCATTTTTTAGTCATAGTCTAACACGCGCAACTCTTACACCGATCTTCTGACGCGCAAGAAACACATTCTGGTAATTGATGGTGGTTAAACTACTAATCATTGTAAGGCTGTATCCTGGATCTCATACCTCCCATAGCCACTGCTGTTATTAATCATCTACGTTCCCACTCCTGTCATCACCATTCCCCTTTTCCTGATCACATCATCCAACGATTCGTCCGCCATTTTGTTAAAAACAATGCACCTTCCCAGCAGCAACTGTGTAGGAAACCACTTTACAGATTTGCAAGGTGTTTATGATGCTCGTAAGCAATTTTTTTTAAAAATCCCCCCCCATGGGGAAATGTTTGACAGCCCATGCACTTAATGTATGGGCAATACAAGTCTAGGAGACCTGCTCCTTTACATTGGGCCTACTTTTTAATGAGGCCTTCCTCCACCTCTCATCATTTTCCACCACTAGATAACCAGGGTTCACTTGTTCCGTGCTGCAACAGACAGTCAATTTTATGGCAAGAATGTCTATGATCCCCATGAAATATTTTTTAAAAATGTACCTCCCATTGGGGAATTGTTTGTCAGCTCATGCACTCCATTACAAGTCTCAGAGACCCACACCTGTTGTGAATTCTGTTATCGAGCTCCCTCCTGTGGTCATGAATGGTACTTCGGCGAGTTCTGTCCATTTACTCCCTCTGGTGGCTGTGAGTGGAGTTGCTGGTTCTGAGGTTCCTTCCACAGGTGACCTAGGTTATTCTTAGGCTGGCTTCTCTATTTAACTCCACTCAGATCGTTACTCCATGCCAGCTGTCAATGTTCTTGTACTGGTTCAGTTCGCTCTTGGATCTTTCTGGTGACCTGTCTTCTCCAGCAGAAGCTAAGTCCCTGATTGTTATTTTCTGTTCATTGTTTTCTTGTCCAGCTTGCTTTCATTATTTTGCCTTGCTAGCTGGAAGCTCTGGGATGCAGAGTGGCACCTCCGCACCGTGAGTCGGTGCGGGGGTCTTTTTGCACACTCTGCGTGGTCTTTTGAAGTTTTTTGTGCTGACCGCAAAGATACCTTTCCTATCCTCTGTCTGTTTAGTTAGTCTGGCCTCCCTTTGCTAAAACCTGTTTCATTTCTGTGTTTGTGACTTTCATCTTAACTCACAGTTAATATTTGTGGGGGGCTGCCTTTTCCTTTGGGGAAATTTCTCTGAGGCAAGGTAGGCTTTATTTTCTATCTCTAGGGCTAGCTAGTTCTTTGGCTGTGACGAGGCGTCTAGGCCATGTCAGGTACGCTCCACGGCTATTTCTAGTGTGTGTGATAGGATTAGGGGTTGCGGTCAGCAGAGTTCCCACTTCCCAGAGCTTGTCCTGTATCAGTTTAACCATCAGGTCATTTCGGGTGCTCCTAACGACCAGGTCCATAACAGTACAGCTGGCCCAAAGTGTTAATGCATCTCAATAGAGGGATAAGAGAAGTTCTGAGACCATTTTTTTTTCTCTGCAGTGTGTTTTGTCTTTCTTTTCCCCTTAATCTCTGGGTGGTTCAGGACACAGGTGTAGATATGGACATTCAAGGTCTGTCCTCTTGTGTGGATCATCTCACTGCAAGGGTACAAAGCATTCAAGATTTTGTAGTTCAGAATCCGATGTTAGAGCCTAGAATTCCAATTCCTGATTTGTTTTCTGGGGATAGATCTAAGTTTCTGAATTTCAAAAATAATTGTAAACTGTTTCTTGCTTTGAAACCCCGCTCCTCTGTTGACCCCGTTCAATAAGTGAAAATTATTATTTCTTTCTTGCATGGCGACCCTCAAGACTGGGCATTTTCCCTTGCGCCAGGAGATCCTGCATTGCGTGATGTTGATGCGTTTTTTCTGGCGCTTGGATTGCTTTATGATGAACCAAATTCAGTGGATCAGGCAGAGAAAATCTTGCTGGCTTTGTGTCAGGGTCAGGATGAAGCGGAGGTATATTGTCAGAAGTTTAGAAAGTGGTTTGTGCTTACTCAGTGGAATGAGTGTGCCCTGGCGGCAATTTTCAGAAAGGGTCTTTCGGAAGCCCTTAAGGATACTATGGTGGGATTTTCCACACCTGCTGGTCTGAATGAGTCTATGTCCTAGGCCATTCAGATCGATCGGCGCTTGCGTGAGCGCAAAGCTGTGCACCATTTGGCAGTACTCTCTGAGAATAGGCCTGACCCCATGCAATGCGATAGGACTTTGACCAGAGCTGAACGGCAGGAACACAGACGTCAGAATGGGCTGTGTTTTTACTGTGGTGACTCCACTCATGCTATTTCCAAATGTCCTAAGCGCACTAAGCGGTTCGCTAGGTCTGCCACCATTGGTACTGTACAGTCTAAATTTATTTTGTCCGTTACTCTGATTTGCTCTTTGTCGTCCTATTCCGTTATGCCATTTGTGGATTCAGGCGCTGCCCTGAATTTGATGGACTTAGAGTTTGCCAAGCGCTGTGGTTTTTTCTTGGAGCCCTTGCAGTATCCTATTCCATTGAGAGGAATTGATGCTACGCCTTTGGCCAAGAATAAGCCTCAGTACTGGACTCATTTGACCATGTGCATGGCTCCTGCACATCAGGAGGGTATTGGCTTTTTGGTGTTGCATAATCTGCATGATGTGGTCGTTTTGGGGTTGCCATGGCTACAGGTCCACAACCCAGTATTGGATTGGAAATCAATGTCTGTGTCCAGCTGGGGTTGTCAAGGGGTACATGGTGATGTTCCATTGCTGTCAATTTCGTCTTCCACTCCTTCTGAAGTCCCTGAGTTTTTGTCGAATTACTGGGATGTAGCCCAAATCCGGTGCCCTACCTCCTCATAGGGATTGTGATTGTGCTATTGATTTGATTCCTGGTAGTAAGTTTCCTAAGGGTCGACTGTTCAATTTATCTGTACCAGAACACGCCGCTATGCGCATTTATATAAAGGAGTCCTTGGAGAAAGGGCATATTCGCCCTTCGTCATCACCGTTGGGAGCAGGGTTCTTTTTTGTGGCCAAGAAGGATGGTTCTTTGAGACCTTGTATTGATTACCGCCTTCTTAATAAGATCACGGTCATATTTCAGTACCCTTTGCCGCTACTGTCTGATTTGTTTGCTCGGATTAAGGGGGCTAGTTGGTTCACCAAGATAGATCTCCGAGGGGCGTGTAATCTTGTGCGTATTAAACAGGGTGATTAGTGGAAAACAGCATTTAATACACCCGAGGGCCATTTTGAGTACCTGGTGATGCCATTCGGGCTTTCTAATGCTCCATCTGTGTTTCAGTCCTTTATGCATGACATCTTCCGAAAGTACCTGGATAGATTCATGATTGTATATTTGGATGATATTTTGGTCTTTTCGGATGATTGGGAGTCTCATGTGAAGCAGGTTAGAATGGTGTTCCAGGTCCTTCATGCGAATTCCTTGTTTGTGAAGGGGTCTAAATGTCTCTTTGGGGTTCAGAAGGTTTCATTTTTGGGTTTCATTTTTTCCCCTTCTACTATCGAGATGGACCCTGTTAAAGTTCAGGCCATTTATGATTGGACTCAGCCTACATCTGTGAAGAGCCTGCAGAAGTTCCTGGGCTTTGCTAATTTTTATCGTCGCTTCATCGCTAATTTTTCCAGTATTGCTAAACTGTTGACTGATTTGACCAAGAAAGGTGCTGATGTGGTCAATTGGTCCTCTGCGGCTGTAGAGGCTTTTCAGGAGTTGAGGCGACGTTTTGCTTCTGCCCCTGTGTTGTGTCAGCCAGATGTTTCGCTCCCGTTTCAGGTCGAGGTTGATGCTTCTGAGATTGGAGCAGGGGCTGTTTTGTCTCAAAGAAGTTCGGATGGCTCGGTGATGAAACCATGTGCTTTCTTTTCTAGAAAGTTCTCGCCTGCTGAGCGCAATTATGATGTTGGCAATCGAGAGTTGTTGGCTATGAAGTGGGCATTCGAGGAGTGGCGACATTGGCTTGAAGGAGCCAAGCATCGCGTGGTGGTCTTGACGGATCACAAGAATTTGACTTATCTCGAGTCTGCCAAACGGTTGAATCCTAGACAGGCTCGATGGTCGCTGTTTTTCTCCCGTTTCGATTTTGTGGTTTCATACCTTCCGGGCTCTAAGAATGTGAAGGCTGATGCCCTTCCAAGGAGCTTTGTGCCTGACTCTCAGGATGTTCCTGAGCCGGCTGGTATTCTCAAAGAGGGGGTAATTTTGTCTGCCATCTCCCCTGATTTGTGGCGGGTGCTGCAGAAGTTTCAGGCTGATAGACCTGACCGTTGTCCAGCGGAGAAGCTGTTTGTCCCTGATAGATGGACTAGTAGAGTTATCTCTGAGGTTCATTGTTCAGTGTTAGCTGGTCATTTTGGAATCTTTGGTACCAGAGATTTGGTGGCTAGATCCTTTTGGTGGCCTTCCTTGTCACAGGATGTGCTTTCTTTTGTGCAGTCCTGTGGGATTTGTGCTCGGGCTAAGCCCTGCTGTTCTCGTGCCAGTGGGTTGCTTTTGCCCTTGCCGGTCCCGAAGAAGCCCTGGACGCACATTTCCATGGATTTTATTTCAGATCTCCCTGTCTCTCAAAGGATGTCGGTCATCTGGGTGGTTTGTGATCGCTTCTCTAAGATGGTCCATTTGGTACCCTTGTCTAAATTGCCTTCCTCCTCCGATTTGGTGCCATTATTTTTCCAGCATGTGGTTCGTTTGCATGGCATTCCGGAGAACATCATCTCGGACAGAGGTTCCCAGTTTGTTTCAAGGTTTTGGCGGTCCTTTTGTGCTAAGATGGGCATTGATTTGTCTTTTTCTTCGGCTTTCCATCCTCAGACAAATGGCCAAACCGAACGAACCAATCAGACTTTGGAAACATATCTGAGATGTTTTGTTTCTGCTGATCAGGATGATTGGGTGTCCTTCTTGACTTTGGCTGAGTTCGCCCTTAATAATCGGGCCAGCTCGGCTACTTTGGTTTCGCCTTTTTTCTGTAATTCTGGTTTCCATCCTCGTTTTTCTTCAGGGCAGGTTGAGCCTTCGGACTGTCCTGGTGTGGTTTCTGTGGTGGACAGGTTGCAGCAAATTTGGACTCACGTAGTGGACAATTTGACATTGTCCCAGGAGAAGGCTCAACATTTCGCTAACCGCCATCGCTGTGTTGGTCCCCGACTTTGTGTTGGGGATTTGGTTTGGTTGTCGTCTCGTTATGTTCCTATGAAGGTTTCCTCTCCTAAGTTTAAGCCTCGTTTCATTGGCCCTTATAAGATTTCTGATGTTCTCAATCCTGTGTCATTTCGTTTGGCCCTTCCAGCTTCTTTTGCCATCCATAATGTGTTCCATAGGTCGTTGTTGCGGAGATATGTGGCGCCTATGGTTCCCTCCGTTGACCCTCCTGCCCCGTTGTTGGTCGAGGGGGAGTTGGAGTATGTGGTGGAGAAGATTTTAGATTCTCGTAATTCGAGACGGAAACTCCAGTACCTGGTCAAGTGGAAGGGTTATGGTCAGGAAGATAATTCCTGGGTTGTTGCCTCTGATGTTCATGCTGCCGATCTGGTTCGTGCCTTTCATTTGGCTCGTCCTGATCGGCCTGGGGGTTCTGGTGAGGGTTCGGTGACCCCTCCTCAAGGGGGGGTACTGTTTTGAATTCTGTTATCGAACTCCCTCCTGTGGTCATGAATGGTACTTCGGCAAGTTCTGTCCATTTACTCCCTCTGGTGGCTGTGAGTGGAGTTGCTGGTTCTGAGGTTCCTTCCACAGGTGACCTAGGTTATTCTTAGGCTGGCTTCTCTATTTAACTCCACTCAGATCGTTACTCCATGCCAGCTGTCAATGTTCTTGTACTGGTTCAGTTCGCTCTTGGATCTTTCTGGTGACCTGTCTCTTCCTGCAAGAAGCTAAGTCCCTGATTGTTATTTTCTGTTCATTGTTTTCTTGTCCAGCTTGCTTTCATTATTTTGCCTTGCTAGCTGGAAGCTCTGGGATGCAGAGTGGCACCTCCGCACCGTGAGTCGGTGAGGGGGTCTTTTTGCACACTCTGTGTGGTCTTTTGTAGTTTTTTGTGCTACCCACAAAGATACCTTTCCTATCCTCTGTCTGTTTAGTTAGTCTGGCCTCCCTTTGCTAAAACCTGTTTCATTTCTGTGTTTGTGACTTTCATCTTAACTCACAGTTAATATTTGTGGGGGGCTGCCTTTTCCTTTGGGGAAATTTCTCTGAGGCAAGGTAGGCTTTATTTTTTATCTCTAGGGCTAGCTAGTTCTTTGGCTGTGACGAGGCGTCTAGGCCATGTCAGGTACGCTCCACGGCTATTTCTAGTGTGTGTGATAGGATTAGGGGTTGCGGTCAGCAGAGTTCCCACTTCCCAGAGCTTGTCCTGTATCGGTTTAACCATCAGGTCATTTCGGGTGCTCCTAACCACCAGGTCCATAACACACACCCCTACATTGGGCCTAATTCTTAACTTGGTTTCCTGCAATGCAGTGGCGTAACTACAAAGTTATGGGCCCCGGTGCGAACTTTCAAATGGGGCCCCCCCACCATGCCAAAATATTTTCCACCCAAATTCACATTTTTCCTATTAATTAATTCCCTATTAATTAATTCCCTACATGCCCCAGCTGCCCCCCCTAGATACGCCACTGCCCTAGATACGCCTCCTTGCCTATTCCACCACTTCCATCATTTCCTCCTCCACCACCATCCCCATCCTTGCCCATTCCACCACCATCCCCATCCTTGCCCATTCCACCACTTCCATCATTTCCTCCTCCACCACCATCCCCATCCTTGCCCATTCCACCACCATCCCCATCCTTGCCCATTCCACCACTTCCATCATTTCCTCCTCCACCACCATCCCCATCCTTGCCCATTCCACCACCATTCCCATCCTTGCCCATTCCACCACTTCCATCATTTCCTCCTCCACCACCATCCCCATCCTTGCCCCCTCCTCCCTCTACACACACACACACCATTTACTTCTCTGCACATTCCCCTGCAGAGCGCAACACACACACACACACACCTCACCTCTCCTCACGCTCTGCCGCAGCATCTCATCGCCTTCCTCTGACACAGCCGGCCACTGGCTGATAACGTCATCCAGCGGCGCGTCTGTGTGAGAGGAAGCAGGAAACAGATCGCTGGGCAGCGGCGCTGCAGGGATTTCTCCCTGCCTGCCGCAGCCACTCTGCAAGGGCTCCCCTCCACCTCTGCTCACATTGGGAGTCGGCGCTCTGCAGCTTCTCTGTGCCGGCTGTCAGCTTGACAGTCAGCGCAGAGAACAGCTGACTCCCAGTGCGGGGGGTCGGCAGAATGCAGCTGCCGGGGGAGACACTGCAGACCGCCACATTAGGCGGCCCGACTGCGCCCCCCCCTGCCGGCTGCGCCCTGCCCCCCCCTAGATACGCCTCAGACTGTTGCCGTGCGGGAGGGATCTCCTCCACTGCAACATGGTGTCGGCCGGTGCCTCTGACCTGCCGGGCGGCGGGCCCCTGACCTGCCGGGCCCCGTCGCAGTGGCGACCGCTGCGACCGCAGTAGTTACGCCACTGCTGCAATGTCTCTTCCTTATCTCCGACTACATGACCTGGGTAAACATGTTTTCTACTGTTATAGGACGGGGAATATTGGGCAAGAGGGGCTGTGATGGCAATAGTATATTTTTAAAAAAGGTACCCCCATTGGTAAAACCACATCCTTGTTGGCAAAGAATTCATAACATTTGTGTACCTTAAAGAGCTCACTTGAAAAGCTCCCTTTTGTGTTGCCTGGTTGCTCACATTGGACACAATACGGTTCATATAAATTTGATAAAGCAATGCTGTTAGTTTGGCTCAGTAGTTTATTACAAATATTTCTTTGTCCACTGTATTAGTTTCTCTCCTTGAGAGCCATAACTTTGGCTGCCTCAAATGGTTAGAGTTCAATACAAAAAAGTGATGGGTGAATGCTGGTAGTTGAAGAGGACTTAATCAATTTTGACTGAGATAACTTATATGAGGGAGACTGCATGTTCCTTCTTTCTAAGATAATGAACAGGAATAATAATAAGTGCTCTTTTTATCTGTGAAGTAACTATTTGAAAGGATGTCAGATCATCTATTGTGTCTCCAATATTTACTACACAGCCGAACGGAACAGTTATGGAATATTGACCATGGTCACAGTTAGTTTTCAGAACATCTTCACATTCTTGCAGTTCTCACTTTTATTTCCGGAATACATAGTAGCAGCTATTTTTAACATTTCTTACCTATAGAAACTGGTCAAGAAGATTGTCATTATTTTCCGGAGAAGTCAGTGGGCTAAGCTTAAGTTTTTCTAGAAAGGCGAGAATATAAATATGATTGCTGTTAATAGTGTAGTGTGAATATTCAAATGGCGATTTTGAATCCAGATTGAAATATACCTAATGCATTCAGACAATTACATAGCTGAATTTTTTGTAAAACATTTACAGATGTGACAGACAATGCCCATAGTGACACAATCTTGAGAAATGTTTGTTTATTCACTTCACAAACAGTTCTAAAACTTCTATTTGTCTGTTGTTTGGCATTGTAAAACATTAAGGTTTACTGAACCTCTGCCTGTGGTGGTTTTATCTAAATCCTTGTGGCTTTTATATTCTAAGGGTTTATGGCCCCTTGTCTGATGACTCCATGATATCTCAGTTTCATCCAACCTTGAAAGCTGGCCATCTAAAGGGCTGGGTGAAACTAGAGTTACTACATAGCGTAAAACACTATATAAGACCAGAGAAACACGACTAAGAAAGATGCCAAAACTGGGGTACCTGTGCATGTACAGTGTGCTCATACCTGCATAATTGGGGACGCCCATGCAGTGTAGGCAATCTCCCAGGGGTTCTCTGTCTTGGTGTTGCTTCTCTGATATTCCAGACGGATGATGTTTAAAAGCCTCTTGGTGATGATGTAAGTATACTGTATGTAGTTAATCTTTATATATACTTAATCATTATATGTATTTAATCCAAATATGTACTTAACCTTTGTATGTTAACATATACAAAAGTGTACGCACTCATACTATTTAATCATACTATTCCTTGAATTTTGTACTTTGAAATAAAATTGCGCTATATTGCAAGTATTAGCCTTCTTTACAGCTGTATCTGAAATTTATTGTTAAAAACTTTGCAAATGAAATTGCCAAATTCTCCTGTAAATCATTCTGCAAAGAGGGAACCATCATACCATTAAAAAAGACAAAAAGTTGCTCGTCCTTCAATGTAGTGCATCCTGCTCTCAACATATTGTCGGGATTTCATTACCATTTAAAAACCAAGAAAGGGTTTGACAGCTTTACGTTTCATAGTAAACAATTTTTTTTTCAAAGTAACAGTCTTCTGTCTCCAATCACGTCAGTCAGACTGCATTGTTGGGTACTCTCAAAAGCTTAACTGAAAACAGACATCATTTTGTGTCACATTAATAAACTTTATAGTTTTGCAAGGATTTAAAGTAATCTGTTTAACTCACTTTTGGACTGATTGTTGATATTTTTATCAGCCACGACTCTGAAGTGTTAGCAAGTTTTGGTGGAAGAGAAAAAAATATTTCCTTTTTTTACCTTGCAGTCTCCTTAAAGGGAACCTGTCACCCCGAAAATCGCGGGTGAGGTAAGCCCACCGGGGCTTATCTACAGTATTCTGTAATGCTGTAGATAAGCCCCCGATGTTACCTGAAAGAGGAGAAAAAGACATTAGATTATACTCACCCAGGGACGGTCCCGCTGCTGGTCCGTCTTTTTCTCCTCTTTCAGGTAACATCGGGGGCTTATCTACAGCATTACAGAATACTGTAGATAAGCCGCTGATGCCGGTCCCATCCAGTAAGTAGGTTCAAAGGCGTAATGGGGTGCATATGGCTAAGCAGCAGGGCAGACATTGCTGTCACTATGTAAAACAAAAGAGTATGGGAGTAAAAAATGCATATTGTGAAGTGGATTTTTATGGGCCCATCCAGTATGTGGGTTTCAAGGTGTAATGGGGTGCATATGACTAAGCAGCAGGGCAGACATTGCTGTCACTGTGTAAAAAAAAAAAAGGAGTGTGGGAGCACAAAATTAATATTGTGAAGTGGATTTTCATGGGCCCATCCAGTATATGGGTTCCAAGGCGTAATGGGGTGCATATGACTATGCAGCAGGGCTGGCCTTCCTGTCAATGTGTAAAACAAAGGAGTACAAAATTAATATTGTGAAGTGAATTTGCATGGGCCCATCCAGTATGTGGTTTCAAAGGCTTATTGGGGTCCATAGGAATCGGTAGCAGTGCAGGCCTTGCATTCAATGCAACATTTTTTCAGGAGGCCGTCCTGGAAATCTTATGGAAGGGGTATAGTGGTGCGTCGTAATTCTTGGCAGCCCATCCACTCACAGCGTAGGCTACAACAGTTTTGGAGACCCACTGTTTAATAATGGCCCTTTAAGAAGATTAATGCCGCCTGATGCACCAGTAAAAATAGGCTCTATGACTTTAAGAGTCCCTCCTTCATAAATGAAACAAGATGGGTCTGCTTATGTGTCACACACCACAAGGCCAGCTAGGGTTGTTAAATGTTAAAATGGCATTTCATAAGCAGGAATTAAAACATAACTTTTAATGTATAACCAAATAAAGGAATATATTAAATAAACTGTCACCCCCAAAAAGTGTATCGATAAAAAAGTACTACTGGGTATACCCTGTCAGGGAACGTACCTATCCTCAGCAATTGGTGAGATTGTTCCAATATTACATTTGTGTACATACCTTTTCCAATTGATCTTACCCCTCCCTTTATTTTGTGATAACTGCTAATACTAATGCAACCAAGGTTATCTGTTTATCTGTATTGGCATTTGATAAATGCTTCCTCTATAGGCATTATCTCCATTTAATCAGGTACCTTGGGTTGAGTGATAGGACACTGGACCACTGTCAGCGTCTGCACAAAAATCTTGAATAAGTACTAAATTTTGTATGGCACGTCCCCTGACAGGGTATACCCAGTAGTACTTTTTTATCGATACACTTTTTTTGGGTGACAGTTTATTTCATATATTCCTTTATTTGGTTATACATTAAAAGTTATGTTTTAATTCCTGCTTATGCTATGTTCTCAAGATTTTGGTAGGATCATGTGATACATTTAAACTATTATATATTGCTGTTTTCGTCGTATAATGATATTTCCCAGTGAATGCATTTATAGTGGTTGAAAGCAATGTTAAAGTTGAAAAACGCTTCAAAAATGCTGCGTCTGAACTAAGTCTAAGTGGGGGAGGAGATTTTCGGTCTGGCGTTAAATATTTGGCCTTACAGGTAAGTCATTAACCTGCAAAGGATGTGCCTTAACATATTTCCCAGCAAAATCCATTTTGGTTTAGTTTTAGTGTGTTTTTTGTGGCACCGGGATAAATGGCATGAATCTCGGAAGAAATTGTTTAAAGCTGTGAACTAGGAGACAGGAATGCTTCCCCATGATGTTCCTGTGTTGAGCAGTGTTTTCAGCATTTTCAGATGTTTTTAGACCTTAAAAGGACCCCCGGGGGGGATCGTGGTAAAAATTCTCTGGTCTCCCATAGACTTACATTGGGCTCATTGCTTGGGTCGAGTAACCGAGTATTCCAATTTACTCATCCCGAGCAACGAGCACCCAAGCATTTAGTGCATTTTAGTGCTTGCTCATCACTAGTGCTGACCACTGGAGCCCCTGGCAAAGGCCCTGCTGTGACTCTGGGGATGAACATATTAAAGGAACTCAGAAGGTTCCTGATTAATGAGTCGACAGATGTGTTTCTGAACCAGTGAAGCCCTCGTACCCATCAAAGGAAAGTGTTCCAACAGCTGATCTGGATGGCTCAGGCCTAAGAGACCTCAGGTGAAGGGAAAACATTGGGAAAAGTGATAGTCCCAGCTACAGTCAAACTTCTTTTACCATCAGGACAAACCGTGCTTGTTCTGCCTATCCGAACCTGTACCCCGCTGGAATGAGTTAAAGTTCAGATATAACCGGCCATTAGGGAACAGCTTCCTCCAGGGCTCCTCGATGCATGGACTTAACCCCTTCATGACCCAGCCTATTTTGACCTTAAAGACCTTGCCGTTTTTTGCAATTCTGACCAGTGTACCTTTATGAGGTAATAACTCAGGAACGCTTCAACGGATCCTAGCGGTTCTGAGATTGTTTTTTCGTGACATATTGGGCTTCATGTTAGTGGTAAATTTAGGTCAATAAATTCTGCGGTTATTTGTGATAAAAACGGAAAATTGGCGAAAATTTTGAAAATTTCGCAATTTTCACATTTTGAATTTTTATTCTGTTAAACCAGAGAGTTATGTGACACAAAATAGTTAATAAATAACATTTCCCACATGTTTACTTTACATCAGCACAATTTTGGAAACAAAATTTTTTTTTGTTAGGAAGTTATAAGGGTTAAAATTTGACCAGCGATTTGTCATTTTTACAACGAAATTTACAAAACCATTTTTTTTAGGGACCACCTCACATTTGAAGTCAGTTTGAGGGGTCTATATGGCTGAAAATACCCAAAAGTGACACCATTCTAAAAACTGCACCCCTCAAGGTACTCAAAACCACATTCAAGAAGTTTATTAACCCTTCAGGTGCTTCACAGCAGCAGAAGCAACATGGAAGGAAAAAAAGGAACATTTAACTTTTTAGTCACAAAAATTATCTTTAGCAACAATTTTTTTATTTTCCCAATGGTAAAAGGAGAAACTGAACCACGAACGTTGTTGTACAATTTGTCCTGAGTACGCTGATACCTCATATGTGGGGGTAAACTACTGTTTGGGCGCACGGCAGGGCTTGGAAGGGAAGGAGCGCCATTTGACTTTTTGAATAAAAAATTGGCTCCACTCTTTAGCAGACACCATGTCACGTTTGGAGAGCCCCCGTGTGCCTAAAAATTGGAGCTCCCCCACAAGTGACCCCATTTTGGAAACTAGACACCCCAAGGAACTTATCTAGATGCATAGTGAGCACTTTGAACCCCCAGGTGCTTCACAAATTGATCCGTAAAAATGAAAAAGTACTTTTTTTTCACAAAAAAATTCTTTTAGCCTCAATTTTTTCATTTTCACATGGGCAACAGGATAAAATGGATCCTAAAATGTGTTGGGCAATTTCTCCTGAGTACGCTGATACCTCATATGTGGAGGTAAACCACTGTTTGGGCACACGGCAGGGCTCGGAAGGGAAGGCGCGCCATTTGACTTTTTGAATGGAAAATTAGCTCCAATTGTTAGCGGACACCATGTCGCGTTTGGAGAGCTCCTGTGTGCCTAAACATTGGCGCTCCCCCACAAGTGACCCCATTTTGGAAACTAGACCCCCCAAGGAACTTATTTAGATGCCTAGTGAGCACTTTAAACCCTCAGGTGCTTCACAAATTGATCTGTAAAAATGAAAAAGTACTTTTTTTTCACAAAAAAATTCTTTTCGCCTCAATTTTTTCATTTTCACATGGGCAGTAGGATAAAATGGATCATAAAATTTGTTGGGCAATTTCTCCCGAGTACGCCAATACCTCATATGTGGGGGTAAACCACTGTTTGGGCACACGGCAGGGCTCGGAAGGGAAGGCGCGCCATTTGACTTTTTGAATGGAAAATTAGCTCCAATTGTTAGCGGACACCATGTCACGTTTGGAGAGCCCCTGTGTGCCTATGCATTGGAGCTCCCCCACAAGTGACCCCATTTTGGAAACTAGACCCCCCAAGGAACTTATCTAGATGCATATTGAGCACTTTAAACCCCCAGGTGCTTCACAGAAGTTTATAACGCAGAGCCATGAAAATAAAAAATAATTTTTCTTTCCTCAAAAATGATTTTTAGCCTGGAATTTCCTATTTTTCCAAGGATAATAGGACAAATTGGACCCCAAATATTGTTGTCCAGTTTGTCCTGAGTACGCTGATACCCCATATTTGGGGGTAAACCACTGTCTGGGCGCACGGCAGGGCTCGGAAGGGATGGCACGCCATTTGGCTTTTTAAATGGAAAATTAGCTCCAATCATTAGCGGACACCATGTCACGTTTGGAGAGCCCCTGTGTGCCTAAACATTGGAGATCCCCCAGAAATGACCCCATTTTGGAAACTAGACCCCCAAAGGAACTAATCTAGATGTGTGGTGAGGACTTTGAACCCCCAAGTGCTTCACAGAAGTTTATAACGCAGAGCCATGAAAATAAAAAAAAAAATTATTTTCTCAAAAATGATCTTTTAGCCTGCAATTTTTTATTTTACAAAGGGTAACAGGAGAAATTTGACCCCAAAAGTTGTTGTCCAGTTTCTCCTGAGTACGCTGATACCCCATATGTGGGGGTAAACCACTGTTTGGGCACATGCCGGGGCTCGGAAGTGAAGTAGTGACATTTTGAAATGCAGACTTTGATGGAATGCTCTGTGGGCGTCACGTTGCGTTTGCAGAGCCCCTGATGTGGCTTAACAGTAGAAACCCCCCACAAGTGACCCCATTTTGGAAACTAGACCCCGAAAGGAACTTATCTAGATGTGTGGTGAGCACTTTGAACCCCCAAGTGCTTCATAGAAGTTTATAATGCAGAGCCGTGAAAATAATAAATACGTTTTCTTTCCTCAAAAATAATTATTTAGCCCAGAATTTTTTATTTTCCCAAGGGTAACAGGAGAAATTGGATCCCAAAAGTTGTTGTCCAGTTTCTCCTGAGTACGCTGATACCCCATATGTGGGGGTAAACCACTGTTTGGGCACATGCCGAGGCTCGGAAGTGAAGTAGTGACGTTTTGAAATGCAGACTTTGATGGAATGCTCTGTGGGCGTCACGTTGCGTTTGCAGAGCCCCTGATGTGGCTTAACAGTAGAAACCCCCCACAAGTGACCCCATTTTGGAAACTAGACCCCGAAAGGAACTTATCTAGATGTGTGGTGAGCACTTTGAACCCCCAAGTGCTTCATAGAAGTTTATAATGCAGAGCCGTGAAAATAATAAATACGTTTTCTTTCCTCAAAAATAATTATTTAGCCCAGAATTTTTTATTTTCCCAAGGGTTACAGGAGAAATTGGACCCCAAAAGTTGTTGTCCAGTTTCTCCTGAGTACGCTGATACCCCATGTGTGGGGGTAAACCACTGTTTGGGCACACGTCGGGGCTCAGAAGGGAAGTAGTGACTTTTGAAATGCAGACTTTGATGGAATGGTCTGCGTGCGTCACATTGCGTTTGCAGAGCCCCTGGTGTGCCTAAACAGTAGAAACCCCCCACAAGTGACCCCATTTTAGAAACTAGACCCCCCAAGGAACTTATCTAGATATGTGGTGAGCACTTTGAACCCCCAAGTGCTTCACAGACATTTACAACGCAGAGCCGTGAAAATAAAAAATCATTTTTCTTTCCTCAAAAATGATGTTTTAGCAAGCATTTCTTTATTTTCACAAGGGTAACAGGAGAAATTGGACCCCAGTAATTGTTGAGCAGTTTGTTCTGAGTATGCTGGTACCCAATATGTGGGGATAAACCACTGTTTGGGTGCACGCCGGGGCTCGGAAGTGAGGGAGCGCCATTTGACTTTTTGAATACAAGATTGGCTGGAATCAATGGTGGCGCCATGTTGCGTTTGGAGACCCCCTGATGTGCCTAAACAGTGGAAACCCCTCAATTCTAACTCCAACACACCCCTAACCCTTATCCCAACTGTAGCCGTAACCCTAATCACAACCCTAACCCCAACACACCCGTAACCCCAACACACCCCTAACCCTAACCACAACCCTAATTCCAACCCAACCCTAGCCCTAAGGCTATGTGCCAACGTTGCGGATTCGTATGAGATTTTTCAGCACCATTTTTGAAAAATCCGCGGGTAAAAGGCACTGCGTTTTACCTGCGGATTTACCGCGGATTTCCAGTGTTTTTTGTCCGGATTTCACCTGCGGATTCCTATTGAGGAACAGGTGTAAAACGCTGCGGAATCCGCACAAAGAATTGACATGCTGCGGAAAATACAACGCAGCGTTTCCGTGCGGTATTTTCCGCACCATGGGCACAGCGGATTTGGCTTTCCATATGTTTACATGGTACTGTAAACCTGATGGAACTCTGCTGTGAATCCGCAGCGGCCAATCCGCACCGTGTGCACATAGCCTAATTCTAAAGGTATGTGCACACGCTGCGGAAAACGCTGCGGATCCGCAGCAGTTTCCCATGAGTTTACAGTTCAATGCAAACCAATGGAAAACAAAAATCGCTGTACACATGCTGCAGAAAAACTGCACGGAAACGCAGCGGTTTACATTCCGCAGCATGTCACTTCTTTCTGCGGATTCCGCAGCGGTTTTACAACTGCTCAAATAGAAAATCGCTGTTGTAAAACCGCATTGAAATGTGCAGAAAAAACATGGTAAATCCGCCATAAATCCGCAGCGGTTTAGCACTGCGGATTTATCAAATCCGCAGCGGAAAAATCTGCAGAGGACCAGAATACGTGTGCACATACCGAAACCCTAACCCTAACCCTAACCCTACCCCTAACCCTAACCCTACCCCTAACCCTAACCCTACCCCTAACCCTACCCCTAACCCTAACCCTACCCCTAACCCTAACCCTACCCCTAACCCTAACCCTAACCCTACCCCTAACCCTAACCCTAGTTCTTACCCCAACCTTAGTGGAAAAAAAAAATTTATTTTTTTTATTGTCCCTACCTATGGGGGTGACAAAGGGGGGGGGGTCATTTACTTTTTTTTTTATTTTGATCACTGAGATATAACCTATCTCAGTGATCAAAATTCACTCTGGAACGAATCTGCCGGCCGGCAGATTTGGCGGGCGCACTGCACATGCGCCCGCCATTTTGGAAGATGGTGGCGCCCAGGAAAGAAGACGGACGGTCCCTGGGAGGCCAGGTAAGTATAAGGGGGGGGTTGATCAGGGCACGGGGGGGGGGGCGTTGGAGCACGGGGGGGGTGGATCGGAACACGGGGGGGTGGATTGGAGCACGGAGTGGGGGATCGCTGTGCGGGCGGGTGGATCGGAGCATGGGGGGGGGAATCGCTGTGCAGGGGGGAATCGCTGTGCGGGGGGGGATCGCTGTGCGGGGGTGGGGATCGGAGTGCGGGGGGGTTTGATTGGAGCACGGGGGGTGTGATTGGAGCACGGGGGGAGCGGGCAGGAGGACGGGGGAGCGGAGCATAGGACCGAGGGGAGCGGACCACAGATCGGGGGGCTGGGGGGGCGATCGGAGGGGTGGGGTGGGTGCACATTAGTGTGTCCAGCCATGGCCGATGATATTGCAGCATCGGCCATGGCTGGATTGTAATATTTCACCATTTTTTTAGGTGAAATATTACAAATCGCTCTGATTGGCAGTTTCACTTTCAACAGCCAATCAGAGCGATCGTAGCCATGAGGGGGTGAAGCCACCCCCCCCTGGGCTAAACTACCACTCCCCCTGTCCCTGCAGATCGGGTGAAATGGGAGTTAACCCTTTCACCCGATCTGCAGGGACGCGATCTTTCCATGACGCATATGCTGCGTCATGGGTCGGAATGGCACCGACTTTCATGACGCAGCGTATGCGTCAAAGATCGGGAAGGGGTTAAGCTACTGTTCATGACGGTAATGTGCCAGTTAAATGTGTCAAGCTTGGGGAGGGCAATCCCACGCTACCGCCCAAGAGTGAAGTAGCGCAAATCCTGGGTATGCCTTAGAGCTGATATCACCTAAGGCTGTCCAGCTGACAGTGAAACAGGGAGATCCTTGGACAGTGACCATAAATGTGTCCTCTGAACCGGAGCTCCATCACCTGCAGGAGGGACACCGAATTCTGGAACAAATGTGGGCTGAACTAACAGTGCTCTCACCGCGGCAGTTACAACAGGTGGAAGCCCTGCTCGGGTGGTACCAAGATTTCTTTGTACCACAGCAATCACCCACGAGATTCTGACAGGGTATGCCGCACCCATTAGAGAATGATATCAACAGATACCACAACTATACCAGGAGGTGAAGGGAATGCTGACACATATGCTGCAGAATGGAGTTATCCGGGAGAGTCAGAGCCCATAGGCTGCCCCAATTGTACTTATACAAAAGATGGACAGGACTCTACGTGTCTGTGTAGATTATCAGAACCTGAACCTCTGCACCGTGTGAAACACATATCCATTGCCAAGGATTGAAGAATCATTGTCTGCTCTGGGAAATGCAAAATACTTCTCGTCATGGGATTTGGCTGGTGGGTATTGGCAAATGCCCATGTCCGAACATGACCAGGCGAAGACAGCCTTCATACTGCCTATGGGGCTGCTCGAATTCAACCGGATGCCCTTTGGCCTTGCTAAGGCTCCCGGGACCTTTCAACAGCTAATGGAGAGGTGTTTGGGAGACCTAAACTTTGAAGCCACCCTCATCAACTTGGACGATATCATCGTCTACAAAGCCAGTTTTAAGGAACATTTGCAAAGGCTGGAATGATTGTTGAGCTGCTTTCAGAGGCATGGTCTGAAGGTAAAGCCACAAAAGTGTCACCTTTATCATACACAGATTGAGTACCTGGGACATGTCGTCACCGCTGAAGGAGTGATAATAAAAATACACAAATGTTGTTCAGGTAAAAATACATGTATATATCATATATAATATATTAAAATAATTCATAAAAACTATTTTTTATAAAAAGAACCCTGAAAACACCCAGTGTATTAGTGATGTAGTGAACCACTACCAACAGTTAAAAAATCAAGCTCTTCCCATGGTAAAAAATCCAAAAATTAATCAAGACAAGGATATCATCATATAAAATATAGTTTTATTAGATTCCACACATAAAATTACAAGAGAAAATAAATAATAATTAAATACCAATATATATGTAACCAAATTGCTACTACGTGCCCCAATTCCAACTGGCTGTTATAGTCTTAGATCAACATAAGGTCACTACTCAGTCCTACCACCTATTGCAAATATCAAAAAAATACATTTATAAAAAATCCTCAATTGAATAAAAAGTGAAAAAAACTGCAATGTGCCTACAGTGCCATAATGTACATATAATGTAATGGGTATAATTGCAATAATTTGCAAGGAAAACTAAAGTGCTGTTATAAAAGGTGCAAACACAGAACGGGTAGGTAGAAGTAGAAAGACACTTACTCTGATTAATTTGTATATATTCCACCATGGGTGCCCCTGATTGTCCTGGCTACCCACGGTGGAATATATACAAATTAATCAGAGTAAGTGTCTTTCTACTTCTACCTACCCGTTCTGTGTTTGCACCTTTTATAACAGCACTTTAGTTTTCCTTGCAAATTATTGCAATTATACCCATTACATTATATGTACATTATGGCACTGTAGGCACATTGCACTTTTTTTCACTTTTTATTCAATTGAGGATTTTTTATAAATGTATTTTTTTGATATTTGCAATAGGTGGTAGGACTGAGTAGTGACCTTATGTTGATCTAAGACTATAACAGCCAGTTGGAATTGGGGCACGTAGTAGCAATTTGGTTACATATATATTGGTATTTAATTATTATTTATTTTCTCTTGTAATTTTATGTGTGGAATCTAATAAAACTATATTTTATATGATGATATCCTTGTCTTGATTAATTTTTGGATTTTTTACCATGGGAAGAGCTTGATTTTTTAGCTGAAGGAGTGAGACCGTCAGATGAGAAAGTAGCAGCGGTGCAAGACTGGCCCACCCCGAAGACTGTGAAACATGATCGGGCCTTCCTGGGACTCACTGGGTACTACCGATGGTTTGAAAAGAACTTTACCCTCATTATCAACCCGTTGCTAGAACTACTGAAAGCAGTACCGTCAAAGAATCGGACTATCCAGTGGGGGGACAGCCAGGAAGATGCATTCCGCACCTTGAAAATGGCTCTAACTGAGGCTCCCATACTGGCTTAAGCGGACTTCTCCCAAACATTCAGGTTTCACACCAACAGGAGTCTACATGGACTAGGAGCTGTAATACAAGGCAGAAAAGAGCAAGTGATCGCTTATGCAAGTCGGTCTCTCCATGACTCTGAGCGAAATCCAGACAATTATAGTTCTTTCAAGCAGGAGCTGTTGGTGTTGGTGTGGGCCATGACTGATAAGTTTGCTGAGTATTTGACTGAATCCGAGGTCTTGGTGTGCACTGACAATAATCCTTTAGTCAACCTGGAAAATGCGAAACTAGGAGCCCTGCAGCAGCGGTGGGTGGTCCGGATGGCTAAGTACCATATAAGTTCACTTATAGGAGGGGAGCTGAGAACACACACGCCGGTGCCCTATCCCAACTGACATATGAGCAACCTGGGCCTAACCGGGATGAAGAGTTGGTGGCTGAAGAGATTCCTGAATTCCGTAACCAGGATGGCGGCGGCCATGCTAGAACAAGTCCAAGCAGCACCCAAAGAACACAACCTAAGGCGATCCTGTAACGAGTGGGTACGACTCCAACAGGAGGATAGAGAGCTCGCTCAGATGAGGCAGTGGGTGGCTCTTAAACAACTTCCCAAACAAAGGGAGAGAGATGCCCTGTCTGATGCTGCAAGTTAGCTAAACCTCCGGAACAGAGAGCTCCCACACAAATCATCATGACTTTGGCTCCCCAAGAGGTGTTGATGAGAGACTACCTGACTATAGGCCCAGTCCACCTGGGGTACGAACACTGTTTAGTGATGAATGACCACTTCAATTTCACCGTTGTGACTCCCACCCGAGATGAGACTGCTAAGTCAGTGGCTCAGACCATTTGCAGAGACTTCAATGTGTACAGCTGTCCGAAGAGAATTCACTCTGATCAGGGCGCCTGTTTCTAGGGATAAGTGATGGAGGAACTGTACCGCATGTATCAGATTCAGAGATCACGAACGATGCCTTATCATCCCCAGGGAAATGGGACCTGTGAATGTTTCAATCGAACCTTGATACAGATGCTGATAACGTTGGGGGATGACAGAAAAGTCCGCTGGCCTGAGTTTGTGGCTGGACTTGTCTGTGTGTACAATAACTGAGTACATCGCACCACTGGATACACACCATACACACTGCTGTTTGGCCGACTGGGGCGAGAGATCACTGAGCTGGAGTTGGATCCAGAGGAGGACTACCTGCGGATGGGGGTGTCCACCTGGGTTCGAGAACATCGTCATTGCTTGCAGACACTACATTGTCTCGTGCAGATGAAGTTTGAGGAACTGGAACATCCTGAAGTGACTCCCCTGCAGGGGACAGCTCTTAAGGTCAGAGACCGAGTGCTAGTCCGAGACAAACATCCCCGATGCAAGTTGGAGTACCCGTGGGAGAAGACCCCGTATCAAGCAAAATGAAAAATCAGCTCTGAAGGTCCCGTCTACAAAGTCCAGCTGAAGGGAGAAGACACTCCCACTCGAGTCGTTCATCAGAATATGCTATGTCTTTGCCTGTCAAGGGATCCTGACCAAATGGAAGAGGCACACAGTCTACCTGAAACATTTTCTCCGGCAGCAGTTTATTATGATGAGGAAGATTTTCTTGACTCACCATCAGTAGACCCAGAAGAAGACCTGGCTCATGAGATGGCTGCTCCACTGGACTTAGGCGCATCCCATCCTCACCCACTCAACCCAACTCCACTACCCAGCCCAAATCTGCTACTCAATCTGACTTATGCCGCACTGAATGATCAACAGCTGGAATACCCCCAACAGATACAATCTCGCCTGTGGAATGGCGAGCAAAAGGAGAGGGAGAGTGTAAGCAGAAGGACCGGGCTGGGGGTACCATTCATGTGCCAGGTCCAGAACTGTCAGGGCTGTCTCCCCTGTTGTCCAGGGGAAAGCTTATTGAACCATACCAACCTTTGCACTCAGGAGCAAGGGGCATGTCTCAGGCTAAAAAGCAAAACTGTGCAGAAACACTTAGACTTGGCAGCAGCTGACCGCGCAGCACGGGGACGTGAGTGCTCCGTCCCTCGAGCACCATAGCAGCACAGGCCCATGCTCCAGCATCCTCTCTACCACCCATAGAGACTGTGAACAGAGACATACCATGCGCATGCTGGCCTCCGCTAAGCAAGCTGCCAAACACTCAGGGCTCGTGAGTACCGTGTGCATGCCACCTAAGAAAGAGCAGGTGTGGGACCATGAACTGAACTCTGACCCCCCAGTGCTTATTTGTCGGACCACGTTGGGCTCCGACATTGCTGTGGCTTGTGCCTTACCCTCCACAGCACCCACTGGACTCCGGGTTCCGCAGAAGGCATCAGAGACTCATCACTGCGGGGAGGTCTCAGCTCGTTGTTGTCTTCAGGACTACACCGGATTTACCCTTTGCTGAACGTTGTTAGCACCAACGTCTGTTTCGTGGACTCTGCAGTCTGGAAGTCGTCGGATTAGATAAGTCACACCCTTAGATCTGTACCATTGCTGTCCCCTGTATTTTCCCCATACCACATACCCCTATTACCTATTAACTGCATCATCCTTGTTTAACTCTTTATCTCCCTGCATGGAGTATCCACTTGTTAAAGTAAAATTTGTTAACCCTTGCTCTGTCTCCTGTCCTTCACTGCATCCCGCAACTTGCTCACATTCTCATACCAAACAGCAACAGTGCAGGACATTCCTCTTTGATCCTTTCATGTGGGTAAGCTGAAGTGCTGCCATACTGTTTTACAGATGAGGTGTCTTGTCAAGAGAAAACACACAACACATGAGTTGCTCCTCTGAATTGAGCAGAAAATTTCCTGCTTGATGTCTCCTCATCAGCTGCAACTGGGCAAAGTAATCAGTCAACAATGACAAGAGCTTTGCAGCTGCCCTATAGATAAGAAATCTAACACATTTTCATTACCTGGTGCACATACTAAATTTGATAGCGCAACTCTTTTGGATGCAGCAGCTTGAAGAAGACCCCCTTGGCCAGAAGAGTTTCTGCATAGCTAAGCCCTTATGTGGCTAAAAACGCCCTTCAGAATATGCAAAGCCTGAGATGTATTGTTTCAACTCACTGGAATTGCAGCTTGCATATGTTGGACAACAGTACAAGCACTGTTAAGTGGTCAATGATTACGTCTTTCAACAGACCACTAGAATGATGTGTTTTGAAATTAAGCATTGGGAGATCATCAAGAATTTGTATCACCCACTCAGGCCCTATGAGGAGGCCATTAGTTTTGTGAGTAGGGTCAACTGTGGCATTAACTATGTCATCCACCTGATATGAATTAGACCAAACCTCATATTTGTTGCAAAAAGGAACAGATGAAGAACATCTTGATAACAGTCTTTAGGCTGTTTGGAAGCTGCAACGACTAATTCACAAAAAACAACGAGAGACTCCGAAAACAAGGGTCAATAGATCAGAATATGGTGAAAATATCAAAAATCTTTTTAGTAAATATATAAGTGGGTATGTGGTGGCTTAAAGACACGTCTGCACACAATGTTAAAAATTACATAAAATGAAAAATAAAAATGTTCAAAGAACCTTCAAAATAAATATACATAGAGCACCAATTGTAATATTAATGCCATACTTTCATCTATTAGAGAATATAATAGACTAGGTACTCAACTTATGATGAATTTTTTTTTGCTTTTTTGTTAATGCACCCAAAAAATAAAACGTTTTGTCCTTAGGCGGCCTTCCTAAGTTACTACATAAAAGAAAATAACATAAACAAACATAAGTAAAAATGGGGATCCATAAATTGATTTACATGGACCATTAAAAAGAAAACAACAATAAAGAAAATAAGGTATATACAGTGAAACAGTATTAATATTTGGTCAATGGATAAATAGTTCCATGAATATGCTGGAGAGATTGTACACATTGCTCATAACAAATAACTGATTATAATAACTGACCACATAAGTGTCGGTCATTTTGACATATTGGTATTTTCTAGTGAACCTTAATTTAGAGGGGTTATAAACAAAACAACCTACCAAGCTGAAGAGAAGGGAATAGGTTTGTAGTGAACGTTGGTGAGTAGGTTAAACACGTATCTGAATGAGATGATATAGAGAGCTTTATGTAAAAAACCTTATGGGGATATAGTAAATGTGATGGTGTTAAAATAGTAGTAGAAGCCTACAAGCACTATCTGGGCTCAGGAATGGGGTCCCGACCAGTGTGACCGGTATTTTATGCAAACCTAAAACAGTTAGATACATATAGACCATCAATAGAACCATTTGTAATCAGTACCAAATAACCTGATCATCCCGTGGATTGGTTAAACAGCACACAAAATAGGACACTCCTCAATACGACTATATGGTGATGATGGTCCAGTGACATCATCACCATAGTCACTGTGATCCGCAGCGTCGCTCTGCCTTGCCGTGAGTGATGCAACTTCCGGCGCATATCACCGGATACATGCGAGCATACGATAGGTACTTGGAGGTATGTTACATAAATAGTCCAGCCTGACACTCATACACTACCGCACCTTGCAAAGCTCACGTGAAACGCGCGTTGGTGGCGGAGTGGTGTGTGTTCCGGTCTGAGTGGCAGTATGGGTAAGTATACTTGGTTCCGGATATATTCATGTTTAAACCCCTATACTCCTATATTTTGAACTTCATAAGCACTAGCACTTTATACAATACCCCTGTTCCGCTTCAGCTGGGACACATATACCACCACATACCTGATCCCTTGCTGTTTTTTTGGTCTCTCTTATTTATTTGTGTACATTACTATTATCATTTTTGATGTTTTTGAACAGACTATGTATCCTATTAAAGCTATACTCTTTTAATTAATTGTGGACTTAGTACTCCATTTTTTCTTGATATCGTAATCCTAAAACAGTTGTATACATTATATGGAGAGTAATCCATGCTGTGGCATGGAACTTACCCGGAGGAGTGCAAATATTAATACTGTTTCACTGTATATACCTTATTTTCTTTATTGTTGGCTGGCTGGTGACTAGGACAAGATGGTGACTAGTGAGACTAAAATTCCTGAACTAGTGGTTTCTGGGGGGAATTATGGGACTGCCCAAATACAGATCTTGATCGTGAAAAATGTACTGGAAAATATGACTGATAAATGAGGTTGCCCAAGAGCCTGGGGCCGACACTAGGTTCCCATACTTTGCAGTCAATGGGGAGTTGCTATATCAGGTCACTAAACAGAAAGGGATAGATTTAGAGTAGCTTTTAGTCCCGGGACCTTATAGACGTTGGGTACTAGATCTGGCCCATGTTCATGTCTTGGGGGGAAGCCGAGGTGTATATAAAACCCAAGAATGAGTCCTTCAGAGGTTTTAATGGCCTGGGTGTCAAGGACATTGTTAATTTCTGCCGATCCTGCCCTACCTGTCAGCAAACTTCCCCATATGTCACTACCGCAGTCCCCTAATTCTGTTGCCCAAAATTGAGGTCCCATTTGACTGGATTGCCATGGATCTGGTAGGGCCTTTAGTTAAGTCCACCAAGGGTCATCAATACATCCTTGTGGTAATGGACTATGCTACACGGGCTACCCGGAAGCGGTACTACTTAGAAACTGCCAAAGGAGATCCTGAAAGACCAAGAGACACCATTTATGTCCAAGGTAAAGAGGGAGTTGTGCAAGGCCCTCCAGATTACTCAACTTAGGATGTCGGGGTTCCATCTGCAGACAGATGACCTGGTGGAGAGGTTCAACAAGACCTTGAAGTCCATGCTGAAGAAGGTCATGGATAAGGATTGCTGAGATTGGGATTGCCTCCTGCCACACCTGCTGTTCTCAATCAGGGAAGTCCAACAGGCCCCTACGGGGTTCTCACTGTTCAAGCTGTTATACAGACGGCACCCCCGGGGACTTCTAGATGTTGCAAAAGAGACTTGGGAAACAGAAGTTACACCTCACCAGAGTGTCATCGAGCATGTGGCCCAAATGCATGACTGAATTGCAAGGGTTATGCCATTTGTGAAGGAGAACCTACTTCAAGCACAAGAAGCCCAGGCAAGGGTCTACAATCGAGCCGCAAAGTTGAGACAGTTTACCCCTCTGACCTCGGTGCGCATATTGATCCCCACCATGGAAAGCAAGTTCCTGGCCAAGTGGCCAGGGACATATAAGGTGGTCAAGAAGTTGAGTGATGTCAACTATAAGGTCCACCAACCAGGGAGAAGGAAGCCATGCCAAGTGTATCACATCAATCTGCTGAAACCGTGGTGAGACAGGGATCCAGAAGAAACAACTTGCCTAGCAAGTCGCAACCCATCCTGAAGCTAAGGTCGAGGATGTCACAGTGGCAGAGACACTGTCGCTGGCCCAAAAACAACTGTGCCATGAGCTGCTTCAGCGGAACCGAGACCTATTTTCAGAGTTACTAGGATGTGCACAGGTGGTGGTGTATGAAATCCTGACTGAACCACATGTGAAGGTGAACCACAGGATGTTTTGGATTCCTGAAGCCCACCACGAAGTGATCTCCCAGGAGGTGAAGAGAATGTTGAACCTGGGTGTCATTGAGGAGTCAAAGAGCTGCTGGTCCAGCCCTATTGTCCTGGGGCCGAAGGCAGATGGAGAGTGGTAAAGGAAGTGTAACATTTACAAAAAGCTCAATGAGGTGTCCAAGTTTGATGCGTATCTGATGCCCCAAGTTGATGAGCTTATTGAGAGAATAGGGTCAGCCAGGTAAATCACCACCCTGGATCTAACAAAGGGGTACTGGCAAATTCTCCTGTCTCCAATTACTGAGGAAAAGACGGCCTTCTCCACACAGTGCTTTCAATGTACCCAGATGCCTAAGAAGTGCACCCTTGGGAAAGAGGAGATGAATTACTTGGGCTATACCGTTGGAAGGGGCAAGATAAAACTGCAAGTAGACAAAGTGGAGGCAATCCAGAAGTGGCGGCAGCCGATCTCCAAAAAGCCAGTCACGGCATTTCTGGGAATTGTGGGCTATTATCGGAGATTTATCTCAAACTTCACCATGCTAACCGACCCCCCTGACTGATCTTTTCAAAGGCAAAAAGTCGATGATGGTCAAATGGTCCTCTGAAGCAGAGATGGCATTCCAGGAGTTGAAGCTCGTCTTGTGTAGACAGCCAGTCTCGGTCGCACCAGACTTCACTAAGAAGTTTGTGCTTCAGACGGATGCCTCGAAAGTTGGTTTAGGAGCTGTACTGTAACAGGAAATTGATGGAGAAAAACACCCAGCCCTATATCTGAGTAGGAAGCGCTCCTCCTGTGAGAAGAACTATGTAATCGTGGAGAAAGAGTGCTTGTCCATCAAGTGGGCAGTCGACACCATGAGATATTAATGGTTAGGCAGAAGATTCAGGCTAATATCAGATCATGCACCCCTGAGATGAATGAGAGAAAAGAATGCCTGGGTAACTAAGTGGTTTCTGGCACTCCAAGACTTCACTTTCCATGTGGATCACAGGCCAAGGAGGTTTCAAGAAAACATAGATGCCCTTTCCAGAGTCCCATGCTTAACCAGTGAAGGTGCCAAAACCCCCAGCTTTAGGCAGGGGGGATATGTCACTGGTGAAGTGATGGAGGGGAGATACGTGTCACTGCACATGAGGGTGTCAGTATACAACAGGTACTGAATGCAGCGGTAGATATACAGTTCTGCTCAAAAGTTTACATACCCCCGCAGAATTTTTGCTTTCTTGGCCTTTTTTCAGAGAATATGAATGATAACACCAAAACCACTCATGGATAGTGGTTGGTTGAAGCCAATTATTGTCAAACTACTGTGTCTTCTACAACCCAAAACATCCAAAAGAATCTGATCAAAAGTTTACATACCCTGGTGATTTTGACCTGATAACAAGCACAGAGGTTGACACAAATGGGTTTGAATGGCTACTAAAGATAACAACCTCACCTGTGACCTGTTTGTTTGTAATGTGTATGTGTGCATGAAAGCTGAGTAAGTTTCTGGGATCCAGACAGACTCTTGCATCTTTCATCCAGCCACTGACGTTTCTGGATTGTGAGCCATGGGAAAATCAAAAGAATTGTCAACTGATCTACAGGAAAAGGTAGTTGAACTGTATTAAACAGAAAAAGGATGCAAAAAGATATTCAAGTAATTGATAATGCCAGTCAGCAGTGTTTCAAACTGTGATTAACAAATGGAAAATCAGGGGCTCTGTAAAAACAAAACCATGGTTAGGTAGACCAACAAAAATTTTGTCCACAACTGCCAGGAAAATTGTTCGTTATGCAAAGAAAAACCCACAAATAACATCAGCTGAAATATTGGACCCTCTGAAAACTAGCGGTGTAGCTGTTGATGATGCACAATAAGGAGGCACTTGAAGAGGAATGGGCTGCATGGTCGAGTCGCCAGAAGAAAGCTATTATTGTGGTAATGCCACAAAGTATCTCACCTACAATACGCAAAACAGCACAGAGACAAGCCTCAAAACTTCTGGAACAAGGTAATTTGGAGTGATGAGACCAAAAGTGAACATAGCTGCTAGTCTGCTTCATTTTGTTTTTTTTTGTTTTTTAGTGTTTTGCCCAGAGGGCCATGTTTATTTTCCCAAGCTTGGTTTATGCTGTCTGCAATAAACCAAGCATTTTCTTAAAGAGACAGTGTTCCGGTTAAAACTCTGTGTCCAGCTGAGTGAACCGCTCTACCAAACAAGCCTGGACAAGGCTAGGGATTTTGTGTTTATGGTATTGTTTTTGGTACTGTGCAACCAGTGGAAATAAACACTATCCCATGTTTGGTAGAAAAACCCAGTGTCTTCGTGTTCCAAATGGTTACCAGAGAGAGTGAACCCCTACAATGTAGATATAGATCTATATTATTATTTTTATATACACTGGAATGGGATGGTTAATAAATTACTGGAGCATCCCTTTAACTTGGTTGTGTTTTAAGTAGGTTGTATATTACTAAACCATATTGCTTTCTACATTTTTGGCCCTTATGCTTTTGTGGACTGCATTGTTCCAACATCTTTTCTCTTGATTTTCTCTTTTTGTATCTGTACTAGTCCACTGCTTTTTATGTTCCATGGTCAAGCATGCTACATTAGCCAATCACATTGCAGTGTAACAAGTTAGATGTTACTAGACAAAAAATAACTTTGCTTCTCAAACTTTGCAGTCCAGCTTAAATTGGCATCTGACTTGTTAGAACATATTCAAGTTCTCTTAAAACTATCCATCATCATCTCACAGAAAGTTTACATCATTCTGTTTTGCCTGTTATATTAATTAGATTATTTGTTTCTTTTGAACATCCAATGTATCTGCTCAGAATAGATCTTTCTCTGTGGAATAAATTAACCTTATGGGATACAGAGCGGCAATACATTTCTCAATGGACCATTCAGCTCTGGCAAACAACATAACATCATTACATCATTAAAAAAAAACTGTAAATTAGCTCCTTAATGAGCCAAAGAAGAAAATACATTATGTGGATTTAATAAGGTGTTTAACTTTAACAATGCCAGAATGTATGGAAAAAGCAATCGGTCATGCAATGTACAAAGTAAATAATCCAAAATATGAAAATATTAATATTATTTATTGCATTATTTCACTTTTCTTCAAATTATCATGGTCATTAATTAGAAAACAAAGTAAAGCCGTAAAATCCTGGGATCACATTAGCTATCTGAAGGAAAATCCATAAAGTGAAGATTCACTTTGTTGTAGTCTAAGCAGTTATGCAGCTATCCAAGTCCATGTGACCAGCTGGGACATACAGACTTATATATAAGTGGCTTGAAGTGGTTGACCACTACTGTCCAATTTCCTATTGGAAACATACAAGCTATCCAGTCCTGAAATGAAAAAAAAAAGGCTGTAAAGTAATAAAAGTAGTAGTAGTCACCTTACAAAAACCCCTGTCAATGCCACCAAAATGTTGCCTTTTTTTTTCACCAGTCTATTTGCTTCCTGTTCTGTTGGATGGACATGTGACCACGACATCCAATCACTGACCTCAGCAATGATGCCACTGGAAGGAGCAGGAATTTCTGAGACCCTTTATGTAACTTCAACTTGGTCCACTCAGACACGCGTCCACTTAAGGCTTCTTTCACACTTCCGTCTTCCAAATCTGCACAGGATCCGTCAAGACGCTGAAAAGACGGATCCTGTGCAGATTGTGGAAAACGTGTGCACTGGGCCGGTCTTTCTGACGAACCCGTCGAGGCTATGTGCACCTGTTGTGTATGCGTCTTCGCAGTGGTTTTCCGCTGCGAAAATGTATACACAACACAAACCAGGTTAAAAAAAATAAAAAATCGCAGTATTCTCACCTACAGGCATCCCACGCAGCGATGCGCCCAGCAGCTAGCGTTCCTAGTAACACATTTCGAAATCTAGTGAGAAGTTGCGGTCTCACGAGACCGTGACTTCTCACGGGATTTCGCAATGTATTACTAGGAACGCTAGCTGCTGGGCGCATCGCTGCGTGGGATGCCTGTAGGTGAGAGTATTGCAATTTTTTTTTGTTATTTTTAACATTATATCTTGTTACTATTGATGCTGCACAAGCAGCATCAATAGTAAAAAGAGAAAGAGAGCAAGCAAGAAAGAATTTCCCTGACTGGAAATTCTTCCGCGCATGCTCAGTTTGAAAAGGCAGGACCTGTCGCTGGATTCCTGCTTTTCACAGTCAGCGACGCATCCTGCGCCCATAAGCTTCCATTGTAGCCAGTGACGGGCAGCGCAGGATGCGTCGCTGACCGATTTTCCAACTTTCCTCTGAACGTTTCACCTGCCTGAAGGACCATTTTTTTTAACACAGGATCCAGTGCACGACGGATGAAACGGACTGCCATCCGTCGCTAATACAAGTCCATGGGAAAATGCAGGATCCTGCAAATTTTTTTGCAGGGTCCTGCATTCTCAAAAATCGACGGATTGTGATGGGAGCTAAAAGAAGGAAGTGTGAAAAAGGCCTAAGCCAATCACTGGCCACATCAGCGATATATCGGCCTGGTGATTGGATGCAGGAGTCACATTAATTAGCAAGAAGTACACAAACTGGATGGGGACCCAGACTTTGTTGTAACTGGAGCAATAGGAGATCAGTACACATTTTTTTATTTAGTTGCTTGCTATTTGCTTTCTGAATCATGCTCCGTTATGATGCAGTGGAACACACTGTGGCCACGTTAGGGAGCACTTCCGGAAGTCAGAGGAGGCTGAGACTCAGAACAAGAGCTGATGCGTTACAGTGAACTGAGTCTGCCAGGATGGGTGAGTAGATGCCCAGGAGGAGGCAGAGGTGCCATATCTCGTAAGTGACTGCTGTCTGCAGGGGAAAAGACCGAAAGAGGATGTGTTAGTGATGGATGCAAATAAGGGAGCATGTCACTAAAAAAACTACTATTCATTGACCTGCTACTTGGACATATCAAATCAGGACATATAATAACCAGGGTTCAGGAAAAAAATGATAACGTATTGATATTACACAGGAATTAGAGATTAAAGGTAATGAATGTGATGGATGAGGGGAAACGGGGGATGTGAGAGATAAAAGAGGAATGCATCAATGAATGGTAATAAATCCTTAAATCTTAAAATCATGAATGATGGAAATCCAAACTTGATCAACTATGAAGGTGACAAGTGAGAAAAAAATGTGAAAATAGATAAAGTAACAATGTAAAGTGAATACTAGAGATAAACAAATAAGAATGAAATAAAATTGGGGATAAAACCATAAATAAATATGGGAATAAAAAAATTGGGTGGGAGGAGGTTGGAAAGGGGTGTGGGGGAGGATGAGGGGAGGTATATGGGTATAACCAATTACATGTTTTGTTTGAGTGGGATGGAAGATTGTGTGGGATGGAATAATTGAAGGTCTGCATACATTAATGGGTAAATTAAATAAAAACAAACATATTTTAATGTGCGTGAGGTCTGCAGACAGCTTAATTTCACCGCCACAATATTGCTACATGGGATATGGCGAACTATATCATGTTTAGCAACAGAAACATTTATTTTTTTAATTGTGTGTGAGGTCAGCATACAGCTTAATTTTACCGCCACAAAATTACAATGTGGGATATGGCAGGCTGTATCACATTTAGCAACAGAAAACATTTTTTTAATGTGCATGAGCTATGCAGACAGCTTAGTTATTATTATTATTATTATTTATTGTTATAGCGCCATTTATTCCATGGCGCTTTACATGTAAGGAGGGGTATACATAATAAAAACAAGTACAATAATCTTAAACAATACAAGTCATAACTGGTACAGGAGGAGTGAGGACCCTGCCCGCGAAGGCTCACAATCTACAAGGGATGGGTGAGAATACAGTAGGTGAGGATAGAGCTGGTCATGCAGCGGTTTGGTCGATCGGTGGTTACTGCAGGTTGTAGGCTTGTCGGAAGAGGTGGTTAGTTTCACCACCACAAAATTACAATGTGGAATATTGCAGGCTGTATCAGTTTAACACCAGAAAAAAAGTGTTTTTTAATCTGTATGAGCTATGCATAGAGTTGTATTCACCGCCACTAAATGACAAGATGATGATAGGGCTAGCGGAACGCACCAAATAATTAGAAAGATGCTATAAGGTGCGTTCGCAGCCCGGGGTCCACCATGCAGAGATGGAACCTGCTGCTGAGTAATGACGGACTATATGGTGGTATAATGTGGATATACACACGGATTAGCTTTACCAGGTATGAAGGAAGCGAACCCTGTTGCGTCGTAGGGCCGGGGTACAGCACAAAGAGCGCAAGCAAGGAGTCACAGAACTCTATCTCAAGACTCAGGGAAAGAGTTCCTCTAGACATCTTGCGCTCGACACCGCTACTGGGGAGTCAGAGTTAAACAGAAATAATAATTAAATGCACAAGAGTGTATGCAGTGCTGCTCTGGCGAACGTCACTAGCCACCCAGACTTGGGTCAGGAAAGCGCTCTATTAGCGCACGGCGCCGCACTGGCAGTCACTGCAATCAGACACTGTTTTGTGTGTTAGGTGTGCAGGTAGCACTGTCAGGCACTAGATAGCAAGCATCCACCATTCGCAAGCAGTCAACAACACTAGGAAGGGGGATGATTAAAGAGCGACAGTCACACATCTACGCACACACATTTTCAAGTATACACTAGCGCATGGCCGAGTGGCCAGGTGAACCTTTTATAGCAGCAGTGCTACAGGACCTTCCAGATGGTCCAATAGGAGCCACAACAGGACCGGAGCATGTGACCCCCGACCTC
Source organism: Ranitomeya imitator (assembly GCF_032444005.1). Classification (NCBI taxonomy): domain Eukaryota; kingdom Metazoa; phylum Chordata; class Amphibia; order Anura; family Dendrobatidae; genus Ranitomeya; species Ranitomeya imitator. The sequence continues at coordinate 649,496,225 of NC_091282.1, read as the reverse complement.
CAATGAGAGGTCGTCCCACAGGAATGCTCAGTATGGGAAAAGCAGGACTTAGTCCCAGAAAGACTGCTGATCAGCGCTGGCTACAAAGGCAGAGCCTGGAAAAGCAGAAATAACCAGTTGCACAGTATCAGCTTGAGCCAGACGCTGGGATCGACGTCTCTGCTGAGCAGGCTCCACTGCGGCTAGAGGAGAATGGGAGACCGCAGCAGAGATGGTTTGAGATTCCCCCTGTGCAGAGGCAGGAACTTGACACCTAACAGATGATATATGGGGTGAGGAATCACGTTAGCAACTGCCAAAAAAAAGTTATCACTGTACAACAGCTCTACTAACAGAACAATTTTACCACCAAAAAAATTACAACGAGGGATACGGCGGGCTGTATCACATTTAGCAACAGAATTTTTTTTTTTAAAATCTGCATTTACAGTTAAATTTCACCGCCACCAGGTGAGATATGGCATGCTGAATCACAGTAGCAACTGCCAAAAAAAATATTTTTTTCTAAGCAATAGCTCAAATCACATAACAATATTGGGACATTGTGGCTGTTTCCTGTGATATGATTGGCTAATTGTAATGTGCGCACATAAAGAGAAGAAAAACAAAAAAAGTTTACAAGCACACCGGTCCTTTGAGATCTGACAACCCCCTACCCTCATCAAACACATGCCCTACACTCATCCTACACCACCATTATCATAGCCAAAGTGCTCCAAATACTTTAGTGGCAAGTTGGCAACGCAAATATTTTGGTGGTGAGATACATAGATAAGGTCCTTCTCCATAGCCATCATAGTTAAACTAGCATATGTCGGTGCCATATTGGCATTAGTCATGAGTGAATTTGTTCGGAAAACAATCGCCAAGCATAAATTCAGCATGAATTTAGCGCATTCAGATTCGTGATCAGAAAACTGAGCAAAATTTTATAAAATCGTTAAAATTCTGTAAAAGTGTGGGAAAATATTTGCATTGCCACAAAAATATTTTCAGCACTTTAGCAATAATAATGGTGGTGCATCATGAGCGTTTGGCACGGGTTTAATGAGGGGAGGGGGTCTGCAGAGCTCAGAGGCACGGCGTTCTTGGAAGCACAGCAGTCATTTTTTCCCCCTAACATTATGTGTGCACATTGCGGCTACCCAATCAGGGCACAGGAAACACCCACAATGTCCTGACACTATGTGTTAGGGCTCGCGGAACGCACCAAATAATAAGATAGGTAGAATAAGGTGTGTTCGCAGCCCGGGGTCCACCGTGCAGAGATGGAACCTGCTGCCAAGTAATGACGGACTATATGGCGGTACAATGTGATTACACACGGGTTAACTTCACCCTGTGTGAAGGAAGCGAACCCTGTTAAGTCACAGGGCCGCGGTACCGCACACAAGAGCACAAGCAAGGAGTCTCCAAGCTCAGTCCTAAGACTTGGGATCTGAGACTGTGTAGACTACTTGCGGTCGACACCGTAACTGGGGTGTCAGCGTAACCAAAATAATAACTAAAGAATGCACGAGAGTGCATGCGGTGCCGCACTGGCGGATGCTACTAACCACCCAGGCTTAGGTCAGGAAAGCGCTGTGAAAGCGCACGGCGCCGCACTGGCGGACACAGCAACTAGACGCTGTATTGGTGTGTAACGTGCTGTTGGGTAAGTCGGGCGCTAGACAGCAATCATACACCTTCCGCAAACAGTCATCCAATAGGAAGGGTTTTGTAAGGAACAACTTTCACTCATAACACACACACGTTTACAAATGTACACTAGCGCTTGGCCGTGCGGCCATGCGAGCCTTAAATAGCTTTAAAAAGCACGTATAGGACCTTTCAAAGAAGGACCAATGGAATTGCTGCAGTACCTGAGCATGTGACCCTAGATCTCCACTGAGAGATCTTGCCCTGGGCATGCTCAGTGTGCAAAGCAGAACTTAGTCCTAGTACCTACAGGACCTTCCGTGAGAAGGACCAATGGAAGTCGCTGTGGTACCTGAGCATGTGACCCTAGATCTCCACTGAGAGATCTTGCCCCGGGCATGCTCAGTGTGTGCAAAGTAGGACTTAGTCCCAGAAGCGTCTGCTCGCCACTGCCCAGCACTGGCTTCAATGGCAGAAGCTGGAAAAGCAGAAGTAACCCTATGCACAGAGTGAGACTGAGCAAGACGCTGGGACCAACGTCTCCGCTGAGCAGACTCCACTGCAGCTGGAGAAGAATGGGAGACCACAGCAGAGATAGTTTGAGATTCACCCTGTGCAGAGGCGGGAACTTGACACCTAACATTACCCCCCCTCCTTGGACCTCGCTACGCTCAAAGGCCGCAATGAGCTGTGGAGCTCGAATGTGTTCAGCAGGCTCCCAGGACCTGTCCTCTGGGCCATAACCCTTCCAATCCACCAAATAGAATTTTTTGCCACGTACCACCTTGCACCCCAAAATAGCGTTCACCTCGTAATCGTCCGTAGATGAACCCGATGTCCCGGCAGATGACTCGGAAAACCGGGACATGTATATGGGTTTCAAGAGGGACACATGAAACGTGTCGGTGATACCCAGGCGTGGAGGAAGGGCCAGACGGTAGACCACAGGGTTAACCTGTTCGAGGACCTTCAAGGGACCCAAGTAGCGAGGTGCAAACTTAGTGGACTCAACACGCAGCCTGATGTTACGGGCGGAGAGCCACACTAAGTCGCCAGGAGCAAAGGTCAGAGCGGGGCGCCGATGAGCATCGGCAAAGGACCTCATTCTCTCCTTGGAGGCCCGAATGACATCCTGAGTGCGGTCCCAAATGTCCCGTGCCTCCACAGCCCAGTCTGCCACCCTGGAATCAGCGGAAGACACAGGCATGGGCACAGGGACACGCGGATGCTGGCCGTAATTCAGAAGGAATGGAGTCTGACCGGTGGAGTCGGCTACGGCATTGTTAAGCGCAAACTCTGCCCACGGTAGCAAGGATGCCCAGTCATCCTGCCTGGTAGAAACAAAATGTCGTAAATATGTGACCAGGGTCTGGTTGGCCCTCTCTACCAACCCTTTCGTCTCGGGATGATATGCCGAAGAGAGATTCAACTCAATACTGAGTAGACTACAAAGCTCTCTCCAGAATCGAGATGCAAACTGGGGACCCCGGTCACTAACAATTTTGTCTGACATACCTTGTAGGCGAAAGATATGCTTAATGAACAACACAGCCAGAGCCCGTGCAGAAGGTAGCCGTGGAAGAGGCACCAAGTGCACCATTTTGGAAAAATGGTCGGTGATCACTCAAATAATGGTGCAGTTACGAGACTTGGGTAAGCCCACCACAAAATCCATTCTTACCATCTCCCAGGGCCTGTCCGCCACCGGCATGGGGTAAAGGAACCCAGCTGGCCGTTGCCGAGGAGACTTGTTCTTGGCACAGGAGACACATGCCCGAACATAGTCTGCGACGTCACGAGCCACATGCGGCCACCAGTACGTCCTCGCCAAGAGCTCAGATGTCCTCTTGGTCCCAAAGTGTCCACCCACCATGGACGAGTGAGCCCAAGAGAGAACCTCCAGTCGCAAATTAGATGGAACGAAGGTCTTGCCTGGGGGCACAGACTGTTAGGACTGGCGGAACGCACCAAGACAGATGATAAAGGTGCGTTCGCAGTCCGGGGTCCACCGTGCAGGTGAGAACCTGCTGCTAGCAATTAGCAGACAATATGGCGGTACACTAAAGTATACACGCGTGGGTTAAACCTCACCCAGCGTGAAGAAAGCGATCCTGTTAATTCACAGGACCGCAGTACCGCACTAGTGCGCGAGCAAGTGGTCAGCGGACTTAACCCCAGAAGGGATTGGAGCCCGATTAGACCCTTGCTGGCGTAACACCGCAACTGGGTGTGTAGAGAATCTATGTGCACAAGAGTGCGAGCGATGCCGCACTAACGGACGCCACTAACCACCCAGACTCGGGTATGGAAAGCGCAAGGCAGGCGCACGGCGCCGTACTGGCAGGCACAGCTACAGGACGCTGTGATGTGTGTTAGTGCTGTAGGCTAAGTCGGGCGCTAGGTAGCAGCCATACACCTTCCGCGAACAGACATTCAATAGGGAAGGGGTTTCCAAGGACGACTTGCACTCACAACATACACACATAAGCAATTGTAAAACAATACTAGCGCATGGCCGTGCGGTCATGCGCAGTTTATATAGCAGCAGCACAGGAAGTGGCCACAGCACTTTTGCCCTTCTAGGACCTGCCAAGAGGACCAATGGAATGTGCTGCAGAGCCTGAGCACATGACCCTCGATCTCCAACGGGAGACCTTACGCTGGGCATGCTCAGTACATGCAGACAAGGACTTAGTCCCAGAGAAGTCCGCTCGCTGCTGACCAGCACTGACTTTAAAGGCAGAGACTGGAGAAGCAGCACTAACTCTCAGAACAGAGTGAGAATGAGCAAGACGCTGGGACCGACGTCCTTGCTGAGCAGGCTCCACTGTGGCTGGACAAGAATGGGAGACCGCAGCGGAAGTGGCTCGAGATTCCCCCTGTGCAGAAGCGGGAACTCGACCCCTAACACAGACTCTAGCGAAACTGGAGCCACCGTTCTCAGGCTCTCTTAAGGGACAATAAGCCGAGGCTCCTCCTCCTCTGATGATGATGATACTACTGAGTGAGAAAGAGCGTCGGCACGAACATGGAGGGTGAAATGGAACCGGGAGAAGAACAGGGACCATCTAGCCTGACGAGAATTTAGCCGCTGGGCTGTCTGTAAATACACCAAGTTCTTGTGGTCCGTGAATACCTGGAAGGGAAAGCGAGCTCCCTCCAGAAGATGTCTCCACTCTGAGAAAGCCAACTTCGTAGCTAGCAACTCCCTGTCCCCGATGGAATAATTCCTTTCCGCTGGTGAAAAGGTCTTAGAGAAGAAGAAGCAAGGATGCTTCCAACCTTGAGCATCCTTTTGGAAGAGGACTGCTCCAGCACCAGCGGAAGAGGCATCCACATCCATAATAAATGGCCTATCTACATCGGGGCGATGTAGGATGGGAGCGCTAGCAAAGTGAGACTTAATCAAGAGAAAGGCCTTGGAGACCTCCTCCGACCACAACTTGGGATTTGCCCCCTTCTTGGTGAGGGCAACCAAGGGAGCTACCAAAGTTGAGAAGTGGGGAATGAACTGGCGATAGTAATTGATGAACCCCATAAAGCGCTGCACCACTTTGAGTGAATGGGGTTCCTGCCAGTCCATCACCACCTGTAGTTTGGCAGGATCAATAGCCAATCCCCGGGCAGAGATGATATAGCCAAGGAAAGGCAAGGACTCCTGCTGAAACACACACTTCTCCAACTTGGCATAGAGGGAGTTAGCCCGTAGAAGGTCGAAGACCTTGCAAACATCTCTCCGGTGGGAGTCTATATCTGGAGAATAGATGAGAATATCATCCAGATAAACTACGACCGAGGTGGAAAGCATATCCCGGAAGATGTCGTTCACAAAGTCTTGAAAAATGGCTGGGGCATTACAGAGCCCGAAGGGCATCACCAGATATTCATAGTGCCCATCCCTGGTGTTAAAAGCCGTCTTCCATTCGTCCCCCTCACGGATGCGAATCAGGTTGTAAGCACCCCGCAGATCTAATTTAGTAAATATGGAGCACCCCCAGACAAAGGGCCACGAGTTCTCGGTCCTGGGCCTCTCTGGTTCGGTTCTGAGGATGTCACGGTGGCTAGACCCGGTCCGCGACCCTGCTAAGGGGCGTCCAATAAAGGTGGTGCAGTCTGTCAAGGGTTCGTGACGCCACCTGTGGTGTTCGGTCAGGGTGACCGACGCTGCTGTGGGGTCCGCTGGGGTGACGGAATAGCAGCTGGATGGTATACCTTCCCACAGGTGAAGTATGTCCCCAGTGCTTCCCAGTAAGGTAGATGGTGATGGTGTAAGGTGCAGTCAATAACGAGGACACAAGGTTGCAGTCTCTTTACCTCTTTACTGAAGACTTCAGGATCCTCAATCCAGAGCACGTTCAACAGGGCTATCTGAGACCGGCCGGTCCGACGGGCACATCCAGAGTTTCCTTCGCAGATGGAAATCGTTGCCTACCACTAGCGCCTGTGTGTTGTAGTCCTACCCTGCTGAGCATTCGGAATAGTCCTCACAACTGCTGTTCTCGTTTGTTCATTCTCTACAGCTCTCTCGTTCTTTGGTTCCAGATGTTACTAGTTTCTCGTCCCCCAGGTATGTTATGGCGAGGACGCACCCGTATGATGGGAAAGCTCGGAGCTCTTCCGGGACCCTAGAGACGCCCCTCTCCACGCGTTGCCCCCTATGTCTTCGTAGATGAAGTAAGGTAGACAGCCAACCTATGATTAACTGTCCTGCGGAGTTCGAAGTAAGGCCTAGAGTCAGTTACTCCCACGGTGTTCCGGCCACCGGCTACGCGCCTCAGTAGGATGTTGCCTCGGTCTCACGGCACGACTCCTACTGGCTCTCCTTTGTGCTTGATCTCATTTACACTGTTCCACAATATCCTTCCCTTCGTGTCTCTCTCTTGGATACCGCCGCGGGGTGTGCAGGCGCGGTTCCGTTACGTTCTGCTCTGTTCGCTAGGCACCTGCCAGGTTCCCACACCTGACAGGGACCCCCCTGTGTCTTCTCCCTGCAACACCCCCTGCCACGGGATGTTGCCTGAATCCAATCCAGTCACCTTCTGACTAACTTCCTCCCCAACCCCTAGTTTTACCAGTGTGAGGAGTGGCCCAATAAATAAAGCCTTTTTCTCTCCCTAGTGGCCGGAGTGTGAAGTGTAATGTGCTCTGGTGATACCTGGTCAGGAGAACTCCTTTAGTGCCATCAGACATACCATCACTCCCCTTAGTGGCAGAGTGTCATACTGCAACGACCAGGTCTCTGGGGTGCTGCAAACACCCTTGCTCCCTGAAGCCTATCGTAGAGCTCAGATATCAGGGGCAAAGGATACTTATTCTTAACGGTGATGGCGTTAAGACCCCTGTAGTCTATGCATGGACGCAACTCCCCATTCTTCTTCTGTACGAAGAAGAACCCTGCCCCAGCAGGTGACACTGACTTCCTAATGAATCCTCTTGCCAGATTTTCCTGGATGTACTGTGACATTGCCTCCGTCTCTCTAACGGATAGACTCAACCCTGGGGAGGCTCAGCACCAGGCAAGAGATCAATAGGACAGTCATAGGGGCGATGGGGCGGAATGGTCTCCGCCGCCTTTTTGGAGAACACGTCTGCATAAGACCAATATTGCTTGGGGAGAGAGGATAGATCTGCGGGTACCTCTGTAGTAGCAACATGAACGCACTCCCTTTGACACCTACCCCCACAAGATTCACCCCATCCCAGAATTCTGCTTGAGGTCCACTCGATATGAGGAGAGTGGTACCGTAGCCAAGGTATTCCCAACAGGACCTCATCAATTCCCTCAGGAATGACGAGCAGAGATATAATCTCCTGATGGGATGGCGACATGGACAGAGTAAAAGGGATGGTCTGGTGTGTTATCTGTGAGGGCAGTGTCGACCCATTCACCACTCGTACCATTACTGGTTGAGCTAGCATAACCAGGGGTATTGCGTGACGTTGGGCAAAGGCAGAAGACATAAAATTGCCCTCCGCCCCAGAATCCACGCAGAGCTCTACCGAGTGGGAGGATGAGCCTATAATAATTGTCCCCTTAAAGGACAATTTGGAGGCAAACATCGCCGTGTCTAGTGTACCTCCACCCACTACCACTGGACGCTGACGTTTCCTCGACCGCTGGGGACATCTGGTGGCAAGATGTCCTGACTGCTGGCAAACATGACAGACCTTGAGTGCACAAGCGGTCTGGGACTTAGATCCCGCTCGTGACACTTCCATGGCCTCATGTGACTCAGGAACCAGGACCGGAGATTTCAGAGGTTTGGCGAAAGTAGGAGCCAGCTGAAACCTCTGCCTACACTGGGCTTGTTCTAACCTCCGCTTGTTAAAACGGAGGTCAATACGAGTAGAGACAGTTATTAACTCCTCCAGTGTGGCAGGAATCTCCCTAGTGGCCAGAGCGTCCTTCACATGATCAGCCAGCCCCTTCCAAAATATGGGGATAAGGGCTTTATCCGACCACTCCAGCTCAGAAGCTAAAGTGCGGAAGTGGACGGCAAAATGGCTGACCAAGGACTCACCCTGAGTTAATGCCAACAGTTGGAGCACAGTATCATGGGTGACTTGAGGTCCTAAAAAGACCTGTTTCAGAGTGCTCAGGAACAGCGGAGCACTCTGCACCACATGATCGCTACGCTTCCACAGCGGCGTAGCCCATTCCAATGCCGTGTCCGACAAGAGAGACACAATAAATCCCACCTGGGCCTGCTCTGTGGGAAAACGTGCAGCCAGGAGCTTGAGGTGAATAGAGCACTGACTCACGAATCCCCTGCAAGATTTGCTATCTCCAGAAAATTTTTCTGGCAGTGGGAGGCGAGATAATGTCGGAACAGGGGTGGCAGTGGACAAGGTTGCTGCAGCCATGCTAGCAGCCTGTACAGCAACTGCGGTAACTTCCACAGCTGAGGTTGAGCTCTCGAGAGCTGCCAACCTACCCTCCAGCTGCTGGATATACCGCAAGGATTGCTGTATGTCCGTCATTACTAGCCAGACCATGGCGTTAGTGTAAAGTTAGGGCTCGCGGAATGCACCAAATAATAAGATAGGTAGAATAAGGTGCGTTCGCAGCCCGGGGTCCACCGTGCAGAGATGGAACCTGCTGCCAAGTAATGATGGACTATATGGCGGTACAATGTGACTACACACGGGTTAACTTCACCCTGTGTGAAGGAAGCGAACCCTGTTAAGTCACAGGGCCGCGGTACCGCACACAAGAGCAGAAGCAAGGAGTCTCCAAGCTCAGTCCTAAGACTTGGGATCTGAGACTGTGTAGACTACTTGCGGTAGACACCGTAACTGGGGTGTCAGCATAACCAAAATAATAACTAAAGAATGGGCGAGAGTGCGTTCGGTGCCGCACTGGCGGACACCACTAACCACCCAGGCTTGGGTCAGGAAAGCGCTGTGAAAGCACACGGCGCCGCACTGGCGGACACAGCAACCAGACGCTGTACTGGTGTGTAACGTGCTGTTGGGTAAGTCGGGCGCTAGACAGCAATCATACACCTTCCGCGAACAGTCATCCAATAGGGAGGGTTTTTTAAGGAACGACTTTCACTCACAGCACACACACATTTACAAATGTACACTAGCGCATGGCCATGCGGCCATGCGAGCCTTAAATAGCTGCAGCATGTATAGGACCTTTCAAAGAAGGACCAATGGAATTGCTGCAGTACCTGAGCATGTGACCCTAGATCTCCACTGAGAGATCTTGCCCTGGGCATGCTCAGTGTGCAAAGCAGAACTTAGTCCTAGTACCTACAGGACCTTCCGTGAGAAGGACCAATGGAAGTCGCTGCAGTACCTGAGCATGTGACCCTAGATCTCCACTGAGAGATCTTGCCCCGGGCATGCTCAGTGTTTGCAAAGTAGGACTTAGTCCTAGAAGCGTCTGCTCGCCGCTGCCCAGCACTGGCTTCAATGGCAGAAGCTGGAAAAGCAGCAGTAACCCTATGCACAGAGTGAGACTGAGCAAGACGCTGGGACCAACATCTCCGATGAGCAGACTCCACTGCGGCTGGAGAAGAATGGGAGACCACAGCAGAGATGGTTCGAGATTCCCCCTGTGCAAAGGCGGGAACTTGACACCTAACACTATGGCTAGTGTAATTAGCTGCTGAAATCACATGTCGTTCTCCATATAAATAGTAGACATCTTGTTTTAGCGCCATTTTGACACTGTAAAGGCACAGAGAGGCTACTTCTGACGCTGCCACTGTTAACAGCAAGATTTTAGCAAGTTAATTAGGTGGCTGTATATCAGTCAGATAGTGAATCTAGATAGAGTCCAGTGTAGCTGTAAAATTTACATTCCGTAATTTTTTTTTTTTTTTGGCCCATTACTGAGGTTCACAGACAAAGCCAGCAGGGCACATGTCCTACAAGTGTGTTGTGCACTACTTCTATAGTGCCCCACGCACAAGTATAGCATTCTAAATGATATTTTTTCACTAGCTAAATGTGAAAAAGCCTGCTCTATCCCACATTTTAGCTAGCCAGATAGTGTAGCGAGCTACTGTCCAGTATGGATGTTAAATTTACCTTCCAGCATTTGTTTTTCTTTTTTGGCCATACTGTGGTCCACAGACAAATCCATCAGGGCACGTGTTGTGCACTGCTTCTATTGTGATCCATGCACGAGTATAGCATTTTAATTCACATGTAGCTAGTGAAAAAATATTAAACAGCCTGCTGTATCCTATATTGTCATTTAGTGCTGGGGATATAAAACTGTCTGCAGCCCTAAGGGACATTAAAAAAGGTTATAATTTTTTCTGTTGCTAAGGCTGTGTGCACACGATGTGGATTTAGTGCGGATCTGCAGCGTTTTTTCGCGCAGAAACGCAGCAGTTCCCCAAAGTGATTTACAGTACAATGTAAATCAATAGAAAAAAAAAATCCTGTGATAATGGTGTGGAAAAATCCGCATGAAAACCGCTGCGGATCAAAAGAAGTAGCATGTCACTTCTTTTGTGCGGAACTGTATCGTTTCTGAACCCTTCCATTATAAAAATCCGCACCTACGTTTTCTGCCAGGAGATGCGGATTTTGTGCAGAAAATTCTGCACCCCAATCCACAACGTGTGCACATAGCCTAAATGTGAAATAGCCTGCTGTATCCCACGTTGTCATTTTGTGGCCGTGATATGAACCTGTCTGCAGACCTAAGGCACATTAAAAAAATATTATAAATTTTCAACTGCAAAAAGTTCCTAGTGTTATACACTAGGGGATATGACTTTAAAATACTTTGTAGCACACTACTTTGTAGTGTGTTATAGAGGCCTCATCCGTAGGCCACAAAAAACATCTTGTGCTATTAACATCATACAGTAAGGTACCTGACTGTAAAATAGTTTAGATAAAGTTGAATCACCTAGGAACAATATAAAACTATAAAAGATTTTTTTTAAAACAATAAAATTAATATATATTAATAGTAGTGATTGCCTTAGGTGTTAAAACTAGAAAGAAAAGTGGAAACCACTCATGACCAGAAACAAACCCAAACACCAGTATTATGAATGCACCAGGGAGACCAAACTGGATTATAAAATAATATCTTTATTAACTAATAGTAGCAATACAGAAAAAAATAATTTTTTAAAATAAAACAGACTGTTGTGCGAATCAGGACAGTATGTATAATAAAAGTAAACCCATAAACACAATTCATATAAATGCCACCAATGGGCATGTGCAAGGCAATGAAAATTCCCTGAAATTCTTGTGTCATTGTGCCGGAAAAAGTTTAAAAAAATATATATAACAAATATAAAAAATAAAAAATATACAAAAACAATATATAAACAATGTAAATAACAATGGGTGGATGTCACACAAAAAAGCCGTGCAAAATTGCAGCAAGTAATATAAAGTGCTTAAGTGTGGAAATAGATTCAGGGAGGAATCCTCCCATGTGTATAGGGAAATCCCTGAGAGCTGTGCAAAGCTGCAGAATCACAAAGTGCAATGTGCTGAAAAAGTGACTCAGGAAAAAAAAAAAGGACGAAGGAAGTGATTTCCGAAACGCACGTCGGGTGTGTGTGCCTTTACAGGACAGTGAGGTACCCTAAGGTAATGCTCTAATAGTATCTTCCCCTGATATATATATATACATATATATATATATATACTAGATGGCAGCCCGATTCTAAAGAATCGGGAGTCTAGAATCCATATATACTTTATTTATTCAAATGTAAGAATAATACAATTAATAAATAATAGTAAGAAAGAACAAAAATAATAGGCAGTATATGGAGAAAACACCAAACAAAAGTTCAAAATTGGTGTGAAAATGTCACTGAACCACTTCACAACTAAATATATATAGTTTTGGTAAATGGTATTATCATTTTTTTGACGAAATTCGGCAGGAGCTTGAAGAGCAACGTCACTGGGCCCGCCTCCACGCAGTAGAAACTTGCTGTGAGGTAAAAATTCAAAAATCACACCAAAATGGCGGGCGGAGTGTGTCACAGTACGGCACGTTTCTGATTGGTCGCTCGCAGCAGGCGGCAACCAATCAGACACTGGACACTGTTGACGTCACTTATCTCCGGACATTAGCTCCGGACATTAGCTCCGGACATTAGCTCCGGACATTATCTCCGCACATTAGCTCCGGACATTAGCTCCGGACATTAGCTCCGGACAAAGCCATGGAAGTTGGCACAAATTGCAGGAAGTAGTATTCTAGGCAATTAATCTCCGGACATTAGCTCCGGACATTAGCTCCGGACATTAGCTCCGGACATTAGCTCCGGACAAAGCCACGGAAGTTGGCACAAATTGCAGGAAGTAGTATTCTAGGCAATTATATATTAGATATATATATATATATTATTTTTTTTTTTTCAAAATAGTTTGTAGCATCTAGTGTGTTATAGAGGCCTGATCCATAGGTCACAAAACATTATTCTGTTATTAGCGTCATAGAGTAAGAGACCTGACTGTAAAATAGTTTGCAGCATGTAGTGTCTAGTGTGTTATAGAAATTTCAAAATTTCAAAATTTATGCGCTAAACGCTCTCATTTTTTCATATTTCTAGTGCAATAATGCAGTTCAACTTTCATGTTTCATGTTTGCATGTTTTAGCGCTACAGTGTGCTGCCTTATTTATTTGATAGTGTGTTATAGAGGCCTGATCCATAGGCCACAAAAAAGTCTTGTGCTATTAATGTCACACAGTAAGGTACCTGACTGTATTATAGTTTGTAGCATCTAGTTTGTTATAGAGGCCTGACACATAGGCCACAAAAAGTTCTCCTGGAAATCTGAACAGTCATGGTTGGTCTACATCTGCTGAATTAGCTGTAGTGGAAGACGTGTCAGTCTCAGTTATACTATTTCTATTCTCATGAAAGTTATTCCACTTCGGTGTTGTCAGGCCCTCATTTTTTAGAATGTGAACACTCCAAGTCGGGTGTCCATCTGCTGGGTTGGATGTAGTGAAAGACCTGTCGGTCCCTATTACACTATTTCTACTGTGGTGAAATGGATGCCACTTCTGAGGTGTAATGCCATCATTTCTTTAACCCCTTCAAGACCCAGCCTATTTTGACCTTAAAGACCTTGCCGTTTTTTGCAATTCTGACCAGTGTCCCTTTATGAGGTAATAACTCAGGAACGCTTCAACGGATCCTAGCGGTTCTGAGATTGTTTTTTCGTGACATATTGGGCTTCATGTTAGTGGTAAATTTAGGTCAATAAATTCTGCATTTATTTGTGATAAACACGGAAATTTGGCGAAAATTTTGAAAATTTCGCAATTTTCACATTTTGAATTTTTATTCTGTTAAACCAGAGAGATATGTGACACAAAATAGTTAATAAATAACATTTCCCACATGTTTACTTTACATCAGCACAATTTTGGAAACAAAATTTTTTTTTGTTAGGAAGTTATAAGGGTTAAAATTCGACCAGCGATTTGTCATTTTTACAACGAAATTTACAAAACCATTTTTTTTAGGGACCACCTCACATTTGAAGTCAGTTTGAGGGGTCTATATGGCTGAAAATACCCAAAAGTGACACCATTCTAAAAACTGCACCCCTCAAGGTACTCAAAACCACATTCAAGAAGTTTATTAACCCTTCAGGTGCTTCACAGCAGCAGAAGCAACATGGAAGGAAAAAATGAACATTTAACTTTTTAGTCACAAAAATTATCTTTTAGCAACAATTTTTTTATTTTCCCAATGGTAAAAGGAGAAACTGAACCACGAACGTTGTTGTCCAATTTGTCCTGAGTACGCTGATACCTCATATGTGGGGGTAAACCACTGTTTTGGCGCACGGCAGGGCTTGGAAGGGAAGGAGCGCCATTTGACTTTTTGAATCAAAAATTGGCTCCACTCTTTAGCGGACACCATGTCACGTTTGGAGAGCCCCCGTGTGCCTAAAAATTGGAGCTCCCCCACAAGTGACCCCATTTTGGAAACTAGACGCCCCAAGGAACTTATCTAGATGCATAGTGAGCACTTTGAACCCCCAGGTGCTTCACAAATTGATCCGTAAAAATGAAAAAGTACTTTTTTTTCACAAAAAAATTCTTTTAGCCTCAATTTTTTCATTTTCACATGGGCAACAGGATAAAATGGATCCTAAAATGTGTTGGGCAATTTCTCCTGAGTACACCAATACCTCACATGTGGAGGTAAACCACTGTTTGGGCACATGGTAAGGCTCGGAAGGGAAGGAGCGCCATTTGACTTTTTGAATGAAAAATTATTTCCATCGTTAGCGGACACCATGTCGCGTTTGGATAGCTCCTGTGTGCCTAAACATTGGCGCTCCCCCACAAGTGACCCCATTTTGGAAACTAGACCCCCCAAGGAACTAATTTAGATGCCTAGTGAGCACTTTAAACCCTCAGGTGCTTCACAAATTGATCTGTAAAAATGAAAAAGTAATTTTTTTTCACAAAAAAATTATGTTCGCCTCAATTTTCTCATTTTCACATGGGCAGTAGGATAAAATGGATCATAAAATTTGTTGGGCAATTTCTCCCGAGTACGCCGATACCTCATATGTGGGGGTAAACCACTGTTTGGGCACTCGGCAGGGCTCGGAAGAGAAGGCGTGCCATTTGACTTTTTGAATGGAAAATTAGCTCCAATTGTTAGCGGACACCATGTCGCGTTTGGAGAGCCCCTGTGTGCCTAAACATTGGAGCTCCCCCACAAGTGACCCCATTTTGGAAACTAGACCCCCCAAGGAACTTATCTAGATGCATATTGAGCACTTTAAACCCCCAGGTGCTTCACAGAAGTTTATAACGCAGAGCCATGAAAATAAAAAATAATTTTTCTTTCCTCAAAAATGATTTTTTAGCCTGGAATTTCCTATTTTGCCAAGGATAATAGGAGAAATTGGACCCCAAATATTGTTGTCCAGTTTGTCCTGAGTACGCTGATACCCCATATGTGGGGGTAAACCACTGTTTGGGCGCACGGCAGGGCTCGGAAGGGATGGCACGCCATTTGGCTTTTTAAATGGAAAATTAGCTCCAATCATTAGCGGACACCATGTCACGTTTGGAGAGCCCCTGTGTGCCTAAACATTGGAGATCCCCCAGAAATGACACCATTTTAGAAACTAGACCCCCAAAGGAACTAATCTAGATGTGTGGTGAGGACTTTGAACCCCCAAGTGCTTCACAGAAGTTTATAACGCAGAGCCATGAAAATAAAAAAAAAAATTATTTTCTCAAAAATGATCTTTTAGCCTGCAATTTTTTATTTTCCCAAGGGTAACAGGAGAAATTGACCCCAAAAGTTGTTGTCCAGTTTCTCCTGAGTACGCTGATACCCCATATGTGGGGGTAAATCACTGTTTGGGCACATGCCGGGGCTCGGAAGTGAAGTAGTGACGTTTTGAAATGCAGACTTTGATGGAATGCTCTGTGGGCGTCACGTTGCGTTTGCAGAGCCCCTGATGTGGCTTAACAGTAGAAACCCCCCACAAGTGACCCCATTTTGGAAACTAGACCCCCAAAGGAACTTATCTAGATGTGTGGTGAGCACTTTGAACCCCCAAGTGCTTCATAGAAGTTTATAATGCAGAGCCGTGAAAATGATAAATACGTTTTCTTTCCTCAAAAATAATTATTTAGCCCAGAATTTTTTAATTTTCCCAAGGGTAACAGGAGAAATTTGACCCCAATATTTGTTGTCCAGTTTCTCCTGAGTACGGTGATACCCCATATGTGGGGGTAAACTACTGTTTGGGCACATGCCGGGGCTTGGAATTGAAGTAGTGACGTTTTGAAATGCAGACTTTGATGGAATGCTCTGCGGGCGTCACGTTGCGTTTGCAGAGCCCCTGATGTGCCTAAACAGTAGAAACCCCCCACAAGTGACCCCATTTTGGAAACTAGACCCTGAAAGGAACTTATCTAGATGTGTGGTGAGCACTTTGAACCCCCAAGTGCTTCATAGAAGTTTATAATGCAGAGCCGTGAAAATAATAAATACGTTTTCTTTCCTCAAAAATAATTATTTAGCCCAGAATTTTTTATTTTCCCAAGGGTTACAGGAGAAATTGGACCCCAAAAGTTGTTGTCCAGTTTCTCCTGAGTACGCTGATACCCCATATGTGGGGGTAAACCACTGTTTGGGCACACGTCGGGGCTCAGAAGGGAAGTAGTGACTTTTGAAATGCAGACTTTGATGGAATGGTCTGCGGGTGTCACGTTGCGTTTGCAGAGCCCCTGGTGTGCCTAAACAGTAGAAACCCCCCACAAGTGACCCCATTTTAGAAACTAGACCCCCCAAGGAACTTATCTAGATATGTGGTGAGCACTTTGAACCCCCAAGTGCTTCACAGACGTTTACAACGCAGAGCCGTGAAAATAAAAAATCATTTTTCTTTCCTCAAAAATTATGTTTTAGCAAGCATTTTTTTAGATTCACAAGGGTAACAGGAGAAATTGGACCCCAGTAATTGTTGCGCAGTTTGTCCTGAGTATGCTGGTACCCCATATGTGGGGGTAAACCACTGTTTGGGCACACGTCAGGGCTCGGAAGTGAGGGAGCACCATTTGACTTTTTGAATACGAGATTGGCTGGAATCAATGGTGGCGCCATGTTGCGTTTGGAGACCCCTGATGTGCCTAAACAGTGGTAACCCCTCAATTCTACCTCCAACACTAACCCCAACACACCCCTAACCCTAATCCCAACTGTAGCCATAATCCTAATCACAACCCTAACCCCAACACACCCCTAACCACAACACTAACCCCAACACACCCCTAACCCTAACCACAACCCTAATTCCAACCCTAACCCTAAGGCTATGTGCCAACATTGCGGATTCGTGTGAGATATTTCCGCACCATTTTTGAAAAATCTGCGGGTAAAAGGCACTGTGTTTTACCTGCGGATTTTCCGCGGATTTCCAGTGTTTTTTGTGCGGATTTCACCTGCGGATTCCTATTGAGGAACAGGTGTAAAACGCTGCGGAATCCGCACAAAGAATTGACATGCTGCGGAAAATACAACGCAGCGTTCCCGCGCGGTATTTTCCGCACCATGGGCA
This sequence comes from Ranitomeya imitator, assembly GCF_032444005.1. Lineage (NCBI taxonomy): Eukaryota > Metazoa > Chordata > Amphibia > Anura > Dendrobatidae > Ranitomeya > Ranitomeya imitator. The sequence goes on along the minus strand of NC_091282.1, from coordinate 649,479,034 downwards.
CAGCGGATTTGGTTTTTCATATGTTTACATGGTACTGTAAACCTGATGGAACACTGCTGCGAATCCGCAGCCAAATCCGCACCGTGTGCACATAGCCTAATTCTAAAGGTATGTGCACACGCTGCGGAAAACGCTGCGGATCCGCAGCAGTTTCCCATGAGTGTACAGTTCAATGTAAACCTATGGGAAACAAAAATCGTTGTACACATGCTGCGGAAAAACTGCACGGAAACGCAGCGGTTTACATTCCGCAGCATGTCACTTCTTTGTGCGGATTCCGCAGCGGTTTTACAACTGCTCCAATAGAAAATCGCAATTGTAAAACCGCAGTGAAATGCGCAGAAAAAAACGCGGTAAATCCGCCATAAATCCGCAGCGGTTTAGCACTGCGGATTTATCAAATCCGCAGCGGAAAAATCCGCAGAGGACCAGAATACGTGTGCACATTCCTAACCCTAACCCTAACCCTAACCCTACCCCTAACCCTACCCCTAGCCCTACCCCTAACCCTACCCCTAACCCTACCCCTAACCCTAACCCTACCCCTAACCCTAACCCTACCCCTAACCCTAACCCTACCCCTACCCCTAACCCTATTCTAACAGTGGAAAAAAAAAAAATTCTTTATTTTTTTATTGTCCCTACCTATGGGGGTGACAAAGGGGGGGGGGTAATTTATTATTTTTTTTATTTTGATCACTGAGATAGATTATATCTCAGTGATCAAAATGCACTTTGGAACGAATCTGCCGGCCGGCAGATTCGGCGGGCGCACTGCGCATGCGCCCGCCATTTTGGAAGATGGCGGCGCCCGGGAGAAGACGGACGGGACCACGGCTGGATCGGTAAGTATGATAGGGTGGGGGGGGACCACGGGGGGGGGGATCGGAGCACGGGGGGGGGAATCGGAGCGCGGGAGGGGTGGAACGGAGCGCGGGGGGCGTGGAACGGAGCACGGGGGGGCTGGAATGGAGCACGGGGGGGTGGAACGGAGCACGGGGGGGGGTGGATCGGAGTGCAGGGGGGGTGATTGGAGCACGGGGGGGTGATTGGAGCACGGGGGGAGCGGGCACGAGCACGGGGGGGAGCGGAGCACAGGACGGAGGGGAGCCGGAGCAGTGTACCGGCCAGATCGGGGGGGTGGGGGGGCGATCGGAGGGGTGGGGTGGGGGCACACTAGTATTTCCAGCCATGGCCGATGATATTTCAGCATCGGCCATGGCTGGATTGTAATATTTCACCCGTTATAATGGGTGAAATATTACAAATCGCTCTGATTGGCAGTTTCACTTTCAACAGCCAATCAGAGCGATCGTAGCCACGAGGGGGTGAAGCCACCCCCCCTGGGCTAAACTACCACTCCCCCTGTCCCTGCAGATCGGGTGAAATGGGAGTTAACCCTTTCACCCGATCTGCAGGGACGCGATCTTTCCATGACGCCGCATAGGCGTCATGGGTCGGAATGGCACCGACTTTCATGACGCCTACGTGGCGTCATGGGTCGGGAAGGGGTTAAAAGCGAACACACCTTGTAAGGTGTTCATCTGCTGGATTGGGTGTAGAGAAAGACCTGTTGGTCCCTATTCTACTATTTCTACTGTTGTGAAATTGATACCACTTTGGTAGTGTCTACCAATAATTTTTGGAAATGTGAACACTCCTGTTTAAGTCTCCTTCATGCGTGCTGCCTGTAGCAGTAGGCCTCCGAGACCATCAGGCCTCCACTTCCTTGCACTCAACTACCTGTGTTACTATCCTTAAATTTTTCTGACAATGGTAGTCTAGACAACAGATATGTGTGCCACCTGAGTGTGGCTCAGCATGAAAGCAGGTAGAGGTGTTGCATGTGTTATCAGGGTTCCCAGCAAAGGGACCCTACACCGATCCTTCTTCTTGTCTTACTAAGACGTTCATTAGAAAGCTGCAAATGCTTTCTCAGACCCCCATACCTCATACCTGGCTGATTGCTGCAGTTCCATGCTCCATTTTGTACCGTGGGTGTATTGACAGGGTGTACTTTCCTGGTGTCTGTTCCTCATGTGATGTGTTTTGGCAGCATTTAGGGTGTTGTGCATGCGTTTGTTTTTGCCTCCCATTGACTATAATGGTGTTCGGTAATGTTCGGCGAATATTCGACGAAGTAATCGGCGAATATTGCAAATTCAGCTAACGTAATCTGAATCCAACATTGAAACATTCGCTCATCTCTATTAGTAGCAGAGGGCAGTCTCTGAATTCCAGCTTCTCAATGCCCATCAGAGTAACACTTAGCCCCACACATGCTGAGTGGGTGTGGATCGCTGACATATGTGGGGTTCTTCAAAACTTTGAGTACTGCACCAAGATGGCAAGCACTGATGACGCTATTATCAGCATATCCATCCCACTGCTCTGTCTTTTGAAACATTTGCTGCAGAATCTCAAAGAGGAAGCTTTGAATGCTGACCAGGTGGTTATGGAGCAAGATTTTACAGTGGCTGATACCAAAACTGCCCAGCCTCACACAATATTCTCAGGCTACATTGGATGATAACAAGTAGTGGGAGGAGGAGGAGGAGGAAGAAAAACAGTTTTTGGTCTGTGCTACAGAAGGGACTCCCAGTCCCAGCTTCATGCCTGTCCAGCATGGATGGCATGAAGAGGAGAAGGAGTCGATGCATCTTGCAGAGGAAAGGATTGTTAGTGTTCTTCCTGGTGGGGACACTGAAGGTTTGACTCTTTGTAGTCTGCCACACATGGTACAGTTCATGTCCAGATGCCTTTCCCAAGACATTTTGTCCACCATGAAATAGTGGCTGTGCACCTTTCTTGACTCACGGTACAAGGAGAAATTTACTTCTCTCATATCAGTTGCAGATGTGCCATTTTCAGTGCAAGTATGCCAGAGAGCCGTTGTGGAAGACTTTCTGAAAAGATTAGCCTTAGACAAAACTGCTGGCAGAAGTTTAGGGAGGAGAGCCAGGCTAACGGTCCCTTTAGCGTGTCTGGGCTGGAACTGTAGGGGCTGTCACCATTATTCCGGGGGGAAGAGGTTTCTGACCGAAGCAGTTCAGGACACCTGACTGATGGAGGCAAGTACAACTTAAATAGCAGTGTACGCGTGAAGAAGGGGCTTTTGGTGGGGAACCAGCATGAGAGCACAGAGACGGTTGACTCCCTCTAGACTTACCCACGCCAGCTATCCATGATTTCCCACTCAGTTAGCAGTGCCATCCCGACTGACGACAAAGAGCCCAGAGAGATCCCCGCATCGCACAATGACCAGTACAGACTTCAGAGCATCGTTCCGCTCACCACCACAGAGGTACCACTGAGTCCTATCCCTGTGGTGCCTACTGAGTGCCGGCCTGCTTCTGTGGCCGTAACCAATGGACTGCATACTATTCCTGCGCCTTGTCTGCTGAACTGTTTTCTACATCCGCTCAGCCATGGACATACACCTCTACAAAATCTCGTGCCTGTACTAGGAGACCACGTGCTGAAGGACAAGGAGGATTCACCACCGCAAGGAGACAGTGCATTGCCTTTCTGCGGGACTGAATTGAAGACTTCTCGTGCCGCCTGCGGTGCCACCAAGAGATCTTCCAGCCACCTCCTACCAAGGCCCAGAGACTGATAAGTTGAACTTTTGTTACCTTTATAATAATACCCCCTGATTGATCTATTGTTGTGTTACATAAAAATCCCTGTTAACCCTTGCTCTGCCTCCTGAGTGTCACTTCACCGAATGCACCTGCTAGCATCCTACAGAAGTACTAGCTCTTTTCACCCACAAGAATTACAGGGGAGGGCCATGCATGCCAGGTGCAACTAAGGGGGAGAGGAATGTCCACCAACTGGTCCATTTTCATTAAACCGTCACATTAGCAATGGCTATCTGTGGGTATAACTATGGCAAGGAGGGAAAAGTTGACGAAGATGGTGAAGGACTACATAAGTGACTATACCAGCATCGTTCCTTATTCTTCAGTGCTCTTTAACTATTGTCTGTTCAAGCTGCACACTTGGCCTGACCTCTCCTTGTACGCCTTTGAGGTGCTGCCATGTCCTGATGCAAATTTGTTGTCTCAGCGGGTATTTAGTTTGGCTGTTGCAATCATAACAGATAGGTGCACACGCCTCTCAACAGACAATGCAGACAGACTGACTCTTCTAAAATTGAGCAAGGGCTGGATTTCTTCTGACTTTGTAAGCCTTACGGATGACAGCAACGTAACGTAAATGCTCCCAAATGTTTTTTTGGAAGTTGTCTTAACGTCCATGCCTTACAATCCAAACCTATTTTGTTCAGGAAGTCACGTCCTACTCCTCCTGCTTCTGCAACAAGTACATAGTGGTCATATATGTATACCCCACGTGGGTAATGTTTTTTAATTTTTGGAAACATTTGTACATTGTGCAATGGTGAAACTTGTACTCCCTATCTCTACCTATTCTAATAACTGCAAAATGTATTGTGAGGTCCCCATCATGGTCTCTTTCAGCGTGTGATACAAAACCCCTTGGCTCATTTTGGAGAACTTTGCACATTGAGCAATGGTGAAACTTGTACCCCCTATCTCTACCTATTCTAATAACTGCAAAATGTATTGCGAAGTCCTCATCATGGTTTCTTTCAGCGTGTATGATACAGACCATTTGGGAAAATTTTGGAAAACTTTGCACATTGTGCAATGGTAGAATTTCTACTCTCAATCTCTATATATTCAAGGTGGTCTCATTAAAATTGATGGATCCCTGACCTCCCTGTCCAAATGTGAACACTTACTGAAGGCCAATGTCTGTATGCCTGGGTGAATGTGGACACCTCTGTCAGCAAGGCCTACATAAGGGTTGGCCGGAACCAAGTGTGAATAAATGTAATTAAAAACCACATGGTGATGGGAGGAGTGTGCAGTCAGTAAGCTAACATAGAAATGACAGAAAAACCCAAGCATAAAGACATTGGCCTTCAGTAAGTGTTCACATTTGGACAGGGAGGTCAGGGACCCATCAGTTTTTTTTTTTTTTTTTTGAGGCTCGGGTATCCACAATCCCCTCTTTATTACCGTATTTTGGTCAAACAAGCAGAGAAAAAAACAAAACAAATCTACAGGAATTTCCTGACAATCAATAAAGTGTAAAAACTTGGCAGAGACTTTGTACGAAAATGTGCCACTCACTGCTGGTAAAAAGACAAAGATTCAGCCGTGGAGGAGCAGACGCTTTACTTCCTACACGGAGAAGATCGGGGGTGATTATGGGAAAGAAAATGATAATAAAATCCAAATTAAAGGAGAGGGGGGGATAAAAAAACCAAAAACTTTTTTTCTTTTTAACTTCACCACAATCCCACTTATTCCACTTCCCAACCAAAGAAATTTATTCTAATCCCCCGGGGAGAATCTTCTGCACAAACTGCAGGAGAACAGCGCATTACAGCGATTGTTCTCAGTTATCATTTTCTACAGAACTGGCCAGTGACGGCTGAGCCATTCAGCAGCTGACACAAGTGTTTGGTAATAGCCCACACTGGGAGGGGGCTCGGACGCAGTTTGGCAGTATATCAGACTCTCAGGGGGACGTACAGATCATTTATACAAGTACTCAGGGATAAGAGCATGGTGCTGGCACGGTGGGCACGTGCACAGAGCTGTGCCTTAATCTCACAGGCATGACGAGGACAAATAATGCATGAGTCAGTCCGATAAGGTCGGCACTGTTGCAATCTGGCTCCTGAGGATTGTCCGGTCCTGATGGGAGTTACAACGCGTCGAGGATGTTGTCGATTTTGTTGACCAGCTCCTGGCGCCTTTTGGCGTGCTGCTTCTCGCTCTCGATGTAGCTGTCCTTTTCCACCAGGCGTTCAGCTTCGGACGAGGATTTCACCACTATCTCCTTCACCTGACTGTCCAACTTCTGGATCTCAGCGACCTTGTCACACAGGTCGGACCCTTCGGCCTTCAGCTTGGACTGCAGAGACGCAATCTCATTTGTCAGGTTCTTATGCTCGGTCTCCAGGGCTTTCTTGCCTTATTTCAGGGAGGAGATGTCCCGTGACTGCTTGTATTTGTTCACGGCTTCATCATAGTGGCGGAAAAGGCCGAGCCGCTTGTTCACCAGTGTCAGGATCTGCTCCGTGATGCAGGCGATCTTCATCCTGGCTTCAGCCGCAAGGTCCTTGGTGATGGAGAAATCGAGCCTGACGTAGATGATGACGGTGAAGAAGAGGATGTAGAAGGCTCCGACCACCAGCAGCGGCTCCTGTAGCATCAGGATCTTGTTGAAGGTGTAATGGACCATGACGTCCTGGATGTGCTGCTCTACCATGTTGTTCTTGTGAGCCACGATGATGGGTCGGCCAAAGGTGTCCAAGTAGGTGTAGTGCAGCTCATCCGCCGCTCGGTTCAGGTTGTAGGGATTTTCTACATTGATATTTTTTGCTCCTTCAGGGAGAATGATTTTACCAGTCAGCGAGTCCACGATCTGCTCATCAAACATGTGATCAATGAACCTCATCTTCAGAGCGTACTGGTCGCCCAGGTTGTACAGGTACTCGTAACTTGGCAGGTTGTAGCCGATCATGTAATGGGTCTTCCATCCTCCGAAAAGAGGAAATCTGGGTCGGATCTCCATTTCCACAGGGTCGTCCAGGACCATCAGGTGGCTGGTAGAGATGTTCCCGATCTCATCCCTGTAATAGACGTCCTGGGCAGCAGCCCGGCAGAATGGTCTTAAAGGATTTGAGAGACGAGATGCCGCTGTCCGGCTGCCGCTGGTTATCGTATCATGAGAAGGGTCCCTTTAAATACGCTCCAGTGTGCTTTATATCCACAGTCTCCTCTACGGCGATGTTACCCCAATGGGAGACCTCGATGACGCGGGTCATGCTGGTGATGGTGAGGAAGGGGCTATTGTTCTCATAGTGAACCTTCAAGACGTCATGGCTCCACGCAGGGATGTCCTGAAAGGGACCGTACTCGATGGTTCATCAGATCGGAATGGGTTGCCGAGCTTGGTGTAGCTCTCCACATTCCGGGAGGCGAGCTTGATGCATGTGGTTTGGGACGCGGTGGTGTACGGGGAGTAGAAGTAATGGCTGCCTTCAAAAGTTACAAACTGCTTCTCGGCCTGTGTGATCTGGGTGGGGAACGGGTGCAGGATGTGGGTGTACACTGTCTCGATGAAGACCTTCACCTTCGCTCCGGGAGACAGAGGATTTGTAAGCTAAACCGAGAATTGCTTCCCGTTCTTCCCCGTCACCTTGCTTTACCGCACCTCCAGGTAGCCGTGCTCTTCATCCTCGGTCTTCACCCCCAGGAAGGCCAGGTGTTCAGCCAGCTCCAGCTCCAGGGCCACCATGAAGGAGTGCACGGCGGCCGGCCCCGGGTTGGACAGCTTCACCTCGGCCGTCACTTTGGCGATGTGGCTGCTCAGGTCCACGCTGCGCTTCACGTCCTCATTCAGCAGCTCGTGACCCCGGGAGGCGGCGGACAGTGCGAGCAGCTGCAGGAGGGCGGCGGAGACCCCCATGACCGGAAAGCGGAGGATGGAGACGGATAGAGGAGACCCCACAGCCGGGACCCATCAGTTTTAATGAGACCATCTTGACGATGGTTGATGGGCTCACACTAGTTGATCAAATTCTGTGCAAAGCGTCTCTCAAATATTTTCCTAATGTTCAAAAGCCACTTTGCTATTCATATTTCATGTATTCCATATTAGACATGCTTTGGCACGATAGAGTGCAACCTTTTTTGCATATTGTGTATGGAGGTAGCTGCTCCTGGTATGCACCTATTCACACTAGTTTGGATGTGCCAGTCATTTGTCTGTCATTTCTATGTTAGCTTACTGACTGCGCACTCCTCCCATCACCATGTGGTTTTCAATTACATCTATTCACACTTGGTTCCGGCCAACCCATATGTAGGCCTTGCTGACAGAGGTGTCCACATTCACCCAGGCATACAGACATTGGCCTTCAGTAAGTGTTCACATTTGGCAGGGAGGTCAGGGACCCATCAGTTTTAATGAGACCACCTTGACGATGGTAGATGGGCTCACATTATTTGATCAAATTCTGTGCAAAGCGTCTCTCAAATATTTTCCTAATGTTCAAAAGCCATTTTGCTTTTCATATTTCATGTATTCCATATTAGACATGCTTTGGCACGATAGCGTGCAACCTTTTTTTGTACATTTTTGTATATGCTTTGATGGACCTGTGTGAGGGTTTTTCTGTGCTCACCTGTAGTTTTTCTTGATATCGTTGTGAAATACATATGTAAACTTTTGATTGCTATTAGTTGTATTTTTTTTGGTTAGGAAGTTCTGCAGCCTAGAAATGGAGATTCTGCCATTTTAATTTCTTTCCCTTTCAGATTAAATAATTGCATATTTTAATAGATTAGACAGTTACAGACGAGACAAAAAATGTTTTTTTAGGGGGATTTAACCCCTTAGTGACCGAGCCAAATTTTTGAAATCTGACTAGTGTCACTTTATGTGGTAATAACTCTGCAACGCTTCAACAAATCCCAGTGATTTTGAGATTGTTTTTTCGTGACACATTATACTTTATGATAATGGTAAATTTTGTTCAAAATTGTTTGTGTTTATTTATAAAAAATATCAAAAATTTGAGAAAAATGTTAAAAAATTAGCAATTTTCTAAATTTGAATGATTATCCCTTTAATCCAGATAGTCATACAACAGCAAACCATTAATAAATAACATTTCCCACATGTCTGCTTTACATCAGCACCATTTGTAAAATGTTATTTTATTTTGTTAGCATTTTAGGAGGTTTAAAAATGTAGCAGCAATTTTTCATTTTTTCAAAGAAATTTACAAAATTTATTTTTTTAGGGACTTATCCATGTTTGAAGTGACTTTAGAGGTCCCATATATTGGGAAACCCAAAAACATGATACCATTTTAAAAACAGCACCCCTAAACATATTGAAAACTGCTGTCAGGTAGTTTATTAACCCTTCAGGTGCTTTACAGGAATTAATGCAAAGTGGTATGACAGAAATGAAAATGTGTATTTTTACCACCTAAATGTTGCTAACTTCTAAACAGATTACTACAGCCGTCAGACTCTAAGGCCACTATTTGGTCATGAATTGCCATGGCAAATATCAGGACAACAAAATCATGATCTGAGGGCACCAATTGTGACAAAGAAGAAGCCCCCACACTCTGTTAACCATTTATAATGATGTAGTCACTATTGACAGCAGCATCTAAGGGGTTAAACAGATTTAGATGGTGCAAATACTGATCGTGGCTGATACAGCAAGTTGTCAGCTATAGTGTACAACCGACAGATGCTGGATTGTCCTCTGTATGGGGAGGCTATTCTCTTATATCTCAGGTCAGTTAAAAGACGTATTGGCGGTCATTAAGGGGTTAAACTTGTAGACAGTAGTTTTAATTTCTTTCATATTGTTTAAACATTGTTTTTACTTTAGGGGAATAAAAGAAATGAGAACAATTGAAAAATCAAGGTGTAGCAGTGTGATGAAGTGGATAAGATTTAGGCCATGTGCACCCGTTGAGTATTTGGGGAGAATTTTACCTCAGTATTTGTAAGCCAAAACCAGGAGTGTGTGATAAATGCAGAAGTGGTGCATATGTTTCTATTATTCTTTTCTTCTGATTGTTCCACTCCTGGTCTTGGCTTAGAAATACTGAGGTAAAGAACTCACCAAATACTCAACATGTGAACGTGGCCTTACAGCACAGCCTAACATCGTAATCTTCTGTGGAAAAAAGAAAGCTTTGCCGACAGGTTTAGTGTTGAACAGTTTTGTTTCATGTTATTTGAGCAATTGGAGAGAAACCTCGTGTTGAAGTATCCAGACTATTGGATATACATCCGCTGTACGGCCACGAGCCTGTGTGAAAAATAAAAAAATGTCTGCTGCCCAATGCAACCAATCAAAGTGCGACTTTCATCTCTCATTGTGCTCTTTTACAGTGAAAGCTGTGCTGTGATTGGTTGCTATGTGTAACATAGACTGCTCCTTGTACACAGTGTTATAAAGTTGCCGCGCTGCCTCCATATAGCACTTTTACACTCTGTGCACAATGGCAGCAGCTCAGCTGTGAGCACAAGATAAATGACAATATACAGAGAGCTCATGAACATGTGGTGGACACATTATTTGTCTTTACATGTTATAAATGGTGGTCTATACAAAATCATTAAATCCATCTTCCAAGACTAGATATTTTCTGGTAACAATACACTTTTATTGGCAGAATATAAAATAGCATATACATAGATAATATGTGATGTGTGTGGAAAATTCCATGTAATGAGTGTATCAGGCATCAATTAATATGTATGGCATCTACAAGAAATCTAGTTCTCCATATTAATATAAAGCCGCTCCGTCCTGAGCACGGTATTACACATATACTGCACAGATGGCGATCACTGGAGCGCGGATCACAGTGGCCATAGAGTAGATGTCACAGGCTCCTCGGTGGGTCCTTGTGTAGCGCCGATCACTTGCAGCAGCTGCAGGTGTCACATCCATCGCCGCACTCACAGCCCTGGCTGCACTGACTGCACTCAGCCGGACAGCAGGGGCAGCAGCCTGGGGGGAGAGACTCATGAGAGGGGGACAATAATGGCAGATGTCACATTGTAAGCACACTGACCAAACTCGAGTATTACAGGAAGCTGTCAGCAGGATATTAAACATGGAGCATTAGTATGGCTGTATAGTGCTTGTCCCCCAGTAACAATGAAGTCCAATCTTCTAGTCATGAGAAATCTAGTGTAAAGTCATATGCCAATCGGGTAGGGAGTGCACTGGGGGCGTTCCAAGCAGTCCAATTACATTGCTACGCCCCCAGTGCACTTCCAGGCTGATTTGCATAAAGATTCAACGTTTGATTTCTTACAACGGGCCTATGAGATCTCTACGAAAAAGACAATTTTTAATGGGGTATAAGCGCCTCTGGAAGCAAAGCACTGATTGCATATGTAGAAAACATACCGACAGGTTCCATGTCGACATGGATATACATGGCCATCAGTTTTCACTGAAGTAAATGGAAGTCGTGGAACTTTCTAGGATTTGCATTCATTCTTCAGAATACCACAGAAGAAAAATCATGCCATGCTCCACCCCAAGCCGTAATTTAGCAAAGCTTATATGGGAGAATATCACCGTACAGCCGGTGGAGTATCTTATAGTACGGACTCACAGGGGATCTGTATGCAGCTTTTAATGTTCTACACAGTTTTCATCTATCTCCTATTATTAATAACCCAAAGATGCAGCATGGTGTTGGAGCTTTTGTTTTTATTTTCCACTACTTGGACAACCTCACATGTTTGGCCCCATTAAAATACAGATACCTATACTTATCGCCAGTGAAGGCGCCCTTCCAGCAGTGTCGGCACTCGCACTCCCTGGGCTCATGTGAGATTGTTATGTCACCGGGGCCCTGCGCGCTATCAGCGCTAGCGTGACTATCCCTTCCTTCCCACAAATCGTTCATCAAGAGAAAGTGAGAGAGCAGCTGCGACTCCCTGTTGATGTTTAATACATCCGATGGCGAGGACAGTGACGCCAGCACTGATTGGGCAGAGGACTAGTGTGACTTAACAACCTTACATGAGCCCAGGGAACACGAGTGCCGACACCGTTGGAATGACGCCGGCTCCGGAGGTGAGTATAAGTATTGTTATTTTAATGGGAACAAACATTAGGAAGGAGAAGGGGTTATCCGAGTAGTGGACAACCCCTTTAATGGGCTTAAAGCAAACCTGTCAGCCATTTTGGCTAATATAAGATGTGTCCACTACCTTTCAGGGCTTATCTACAGCATTCTACAATGCTTTATATCTGCTCCTGGACCGACCAGCAAGTGAAGAAAAATAAGTTCTATTATACTCACCCAGGGGGGCGGTCCGGTCCAATGGGTGTCACAGGTCCGGCGCCTTCCATCTTCTTGCGATGCCACCCTCCTGTTGCTTCATCGCTCGACGGCATCACTCCTCCTCACGCAGGCGTACTTATCTGCCCTGTTGAGTGCAGAGCCAAGTACTGCAGTGCACAGGCGCCGGGAAAAGTCAGAGAGGCCCAGCGCCTATGCACTCAACAGGGCAGACAAAGTACGCCAGTGCCGGTGCTGGGGAGCAATGAAGAAGCAGGAGAGCAGCGTCGCAAGAAGATGGGAGGCCCCGGACTTGGACCTGCGACAACCATTGGACTGGACCGCACAGAACCGCCCCCCGGGTGAGTATAATATAACTTATTTTTCTTATCTTGCAGGTCAGACCAGGGGCTTATATACAGCATGCTGTAGATAAACCCTGAAAGGCAGTGGCCGCATCTTATATTGGCCAAAACTGCTAACAGGTTTCCTTTAAGTGACGGAAAAACTGTTTCTTCAGTCTGGAAAACACCTTTATGTATAGTCTGCATTCTAAACTATGCACATTGCCATTTAGTGCTCGTGCCCTAAGGATATTTTCACGTTTATATTTGCTTACTCAGATTTGTTATGCTTATATCCAAAAAAACGACTGTGAAGTTGTATACATAGTGTGCGCTCGGTGCACCATTAGCGCTGCTCAGCGGTCCGAAGAACCTTCCTAATGTCACTTATTCCGTGGTACATTGAGCATCTAATTTACAAAACACATCAAAGTCGCCTTTCTGGACATCAACACAATGGATTTAGGGGAAAAAAGTGCGACTATTCTTTATTTAAGCCGTCCTATACGGCGATGTGCATTTTGCCCTGATAGACTTCCTGTAATATTTTATTTTTCTATAAAAATAAAAGATTCTCTTTACAGGTTCAATTAATTTCTAGGAACTAAGGACATCAGTGTGTGTTATGGCCAGATGGAAATTGCATATAGGCTCTATAGAAAGCTCTTGTCTACTCACTTTTTTTGCATGTTGGACATTTGCAGTTCTTACATTTGCAGGATTCTCCGCAGGAACAAGAAGCCCCTAAGAGGAAACAGGAGATTTGTCATAGAGCAGAATGTTCCGTACATTCAGTGATCACGACATTCTATAGATTGCTTTCTGATACTCGCCACAATAATCACTATTCTCAGCGGTGACACACACAATTATACAGCCATTATACAGGCAGAAAAATACAATGTTAGATTAACAATTCCTACACTGTAACATTTGTTCTACCCTGTATGCACACATGTATTTTTCCTCTCTGAACCCTGTTCACACAAGTTATATACAGATGATCAGGTTTTTAAATACATCAGATAGGGATTGCATACATTAGTTAGGACTGCTCTGATACAAGTAGCCCATGTGTTCCTGTTTCCATAACTGTAACATTTGTCTATAAGGGTACTTTCACACTAGCGTTTTTTGTAAATCCGTCACAATGCGTCGTTTTGCAGAAAAAACGCATCCTGCAAAAGTGCTTGCAGGATGCGTTTTTCCCCATAGACTTCTATTGGCGACGCATTTGCGACGGATTTGCACACTTCGCATCCGTCTTGCGACGGATGCGTCGTGCTTTGGCGGACCGTCGGGAAAAAAAAACCCTACATGTAACGTTTTTTTCTCCCGACGGACCGCGCATGCGCGGCCGGAACTCCGCCCCCAGCTCCCCGCACCTTACAATGGGGCAGCGGATGCTCCGGAAAAATGCATCCGCTGCACCCATTGTGCAAAGCGTTAAACGCTAGCGTCGGAATCTCTTCCCGACGCATTGCGACGGGGAGATTCCGACGCTAGTGTGAAAGAAGCCTAAACCACAATAATTAGGTGTTTTGCTACAAACATCACTAGAATTATTCTGACTGTAGTAAAAATATTCTGTGTATGGTCTCAGCATTCCCCATAATGGATCTGACCCCCTACATGCTACACCTGCAGGTACTTTCCTGTCACGTCTCTAGATCCATTCTGACCCCCTTCTTACCTGTGCTGCAGTTACAGTCCTGAGGGTCCATGGCTTTGGGGTACAGATGTTCTGTAGGATTGGGTGCGATGCTGAATGAAGTGATCAGTCGCTTTCTGCCTTTTATACACAAGATACTGAGATGAGTGCAAACCCTGCCCAAGTGCAGCCACCGACTACGTCACACCCACGTGTGTAAGGACAGTGTCCAAACAGTGACGAGCTGTGTGCAAAACCTGCAAAGTCACATAAGGCGGAGGATGAGACGACAGAAATGTCTGTGAGTCACTTACAGGAATTAGCTGTGAATATAAGCACATCACTTATTAACATCCAACTTCTACCTTTATTCAGAGATTATTATATGTTCTACAAATTTTGTTAATTTAAAATAAAGAATCAACATATATCTCCTTATGGCCTAAAATATGAAGCAAAGCATTAATTATGACTGTCATATGATAAAGTGTTAGCGTAAGTTCACATTAGCGCTTGAGTCCGCAGAGTGGTGCTGTGGACTTCTTTCCTTAAGCTCCACCTACTTCCGCATGCATCCTGCGTACCTATCTTTAACATTGGGTACGCAGGGACATGCGTTGTATGTGGATGCGTCCGCGTGTGTCATTTTGATGTGCCCGCCGAACGCTAGAAAATGCAACAGAAAACGATGCATGTGGACGCATCAGCATAAAACACATGTCCCTGTGTACCCAATGTTAAAGATAGGTACGCAGGATGCATGCGGAAGTACGCTAATGTGGACTCGGCCTTAATGAATTGGGCACATAGACTGTTGAAGAGTCAGATTTATCTTCAGGACACGCAGACATGTGCTTGCACAGATGAGTCATAGAATTGCACATAAATGATTTATCACCAGATAAAGGGGAATTCCTCTCTAAGTGTGTGTACTGTTAGGGGCTTTTGTATGAATTCCTAAAAATGGGGTTCAATAAACCAAAAAACTTGCACTCTGTAGTGCTAAAGCATGTCAATATGAAATATATGAAATTGAATAGCTATACTGCTTCTAAATACTAGTAAAAAACTGAGACACTCAGCACATAATTTGGCCAATTCATGCATGCCCAGTAGCCAATGACAAGGCGGTCTCAGGATTGATGGGACCCTCCGTGTGTAGTATTAATACTTCTCTAAGACTGAAGTTTGAATTTCTGGGAAGATGTGAATATCTCTCTTCAAAGCCTGAATTAGTAGGTTCCAGCAGTTCTAGGACCTCCTTGTCATTGGTTGCTGGTCATGCATGAATTGGCCAAATAATGTGCTGAGTGTCTCAGTTTTTTTTCCTATTATTTAGAAGCAGTATTGCTATTCATACTGTATTTCATATTGACATGCTATAGCACTACAGAGTGCAACTTTTTTGGTTTATTGTATATGGAGATGGCTTCTCCTAGAATGTGTCATGCTGCTGCAGTGCAGTATAACGCAACCTCCACCAGAGAAAGCTTGAGAGGGATGGGAGACTGCGTACACAGAGAAACACCACAGAGCAGCAGCACAGGCACCACCAAGTGGCGAGAGAGTGGTCAGACAAGACGAGTCAAAATACAATCAGAGGCAGGAGTACTCAAAAAAGGATAAGCAGTAAATGTGGTCAGAAAACAAGCCAGGAGGTTCAGCAGTGCTCAGAAGTGGATAAGACAAAGTCAGAAAGTAGAAGCGAGTCCGAGTACGAGCCAAGTCAAGAACCAGAGAATCAAGCAGACAAACAGAGAAACAATGGGAAAAGAGCAGACAGAGGGAGTAAACAGACACGGGACAAGTCAGGGATCACAGCAGGACAAATCAAGAGTTACCAGAGTAAAGGTACCGTCACACATAACGATATTGTTAACGATATCGTTGCTTTTTGTGACATAGCAACGATATCGTTAACGAAATCGTTATGTGTGACAGCGACCAACGATCAGGCCCCTGCTGGGAGATCGTTGGTCGCTGGGGAAAGTCCAGCACTTTATTTTGTCGCTGGATCTCCCGCTGACAGCGATGTCTTCACTGGTAACCAGGGTAAACATCGAGTTACTAAGCTCAAGGCTGCACTTAGTAACCCGATGTTTACCCTGGTTACCGTTGTAAATGTAAAAAAACAAACACTACATACTTACATTCCCGGTGTCTGGTCATGTCCCTCGCCGTCAGCTTCCCGCACTGACTGTGAGTGCCGGCCGGCCGTAAAGTACAGCACAGCGGTGATGTCACCGCTGTACTTTACGGCCAGCGCTCAGTCAGTGCGGGAAGCTGAAGGCGAGGGACATGACCAGACACCGGGAATGTAAGTATGTAGTGTTTGTTTTTTTACATTTACAATGGTAACCAGGGTAAACATCGGGTTACTAAGCACGGCCCTGCACTTAGTAACCCGATGTTTACCCTGGTTACCCGGGGACTTCGGGATCGTTGGTCGCTGGAGAGTTGTCTGTGTGACAGCTCTCCAGCGACCAAACAGCGACGCTGCAGCGATCGACATCGTTGTCGGTATCGCTGCAGCGTCGCTTAGTGTGACGGTACCTTGAGGTTCACACACCGAAGACAAAACTATAGCTGACACCAGCAGCAGCATGCATAGGAGCTAAATAGCAAACCTGAGCCCAGAATGAGCCCTTCTCTACTCCCCTCTTATCTCCTCTTCCCACAATCGTATACAAGATTTCTCTCGCGTATCACCCCTACTCTGAAACCCTCTACCACAACACATCAGACTCTCACCTACCATCGAAACCTTCAAAAAGAACCTGAAGACCCACCTCTTCCGACAAGCCTACAACCTGCAGTAACCACCGATCGACCAAACCGCTGCATGACCAGCTCTATCCTCACCTACTGTATCCTCACCCATCCCTTGTAGATTGTGAGCCTTCGCGGGCAGGGTCCTCTCTCCTCCTGTACCAGTTATGACTTGTATTGTTCAAGATTATTGTACTTGTTTTCATTATGTATACCCTTCCTCACATGTAAAGCGCCATGGAATAAATGGCACTATAACAATAAATAATAATAATGAGGCAGAGCAAAGTTAACCTTTGACATGATCTGCCCAGAAAAAGAGCAGACAGGACTGAACCCAGGAACGAACCATGACAGTCAGTCTTTTGTCATTTAAAAATGGTATTCAGACATATCCAAGACAGAGTATCCAAGAGTCTCTGACTGGAATAAGGCAATAACTAAACATTGGACACTATAGAAAAATCAGCCGCACTCTTATTTTTCTATATTGGACTTGTTGTTGGGTTTTTCGCAAGGACAGCCAGCACCAACCTAAGATAGCTGAGTGCGCTCCTTTTTTCTTAATAAACATTGGACACTGTCTGACCTTCTTTCTCTATTTTTGTAGCTGGACACATTCACATATTCTACTATGGAACCCCCCATCGGAGCCATTATTGGGGGCACAGAGGACTGAGCACAGCCCTAGGATGAGTGCAGTGCGGCTGAATACAGGGATGTCTGGGTGTGATGAGTGCAGTGTGGCTGAATACAGGGATGTCTGGGTGTGATGAGTGCAGTGTGGCTGAATACAGGGATGTCTCCGGCTGGGTGTGATGAGTGCACTGCTGGAGGTGAGGGCTGTGTGCAGTGATGGGGAATGTAGACAATGTAGTCCAGGCTGAGTGCACACTGATCACTTCTCCTGCTGAGGTCACACTGCACACAGCACTAAATCTGAAGGACTCCTCTCTCTGACAAACAGGAACAAGGAAGGTGAATCTGAATAGGTTCAGCCCTTATATTTGTATCATTACATAGAATGATTGAGGTTCCTGCTGGTAACAATGTCCCTCACAATAGACATTTCTGCCAGATTGTCCTCTGTCCTGGGTGACTGCAGGTTTGCACCCGGCACGTCCTTGTTTATCCGGTGTCCTCACACATGTGGGTGTGACGTGGTCGGCGGGTGGTTTATGATCAGGGCTTGCACTCAGCTCTGGATCTGCTGTATATAAGGTGGAGAACAACTGATCACATCATTCAGCATCATTTCCAGACTCCACCAATCCTACAGAACATCTGTACCCCAGCGCCATGGACCCTCAGAACTGTATCTGCCCCAAAGGTAAGAAGGGAACCATAATGGACCTGTAACTTACATGTAGTAGTGGTGGGTGCCATCATTGGGGATTTTCTTAGCTGTTCCCTCCATAAAGTGAATTTTACTAAATGTTGGATGGAAACACTGAAACAACACCGGCCATATGTGAAAACTGCCTTTATGGACAACTTGTTACACACTTAGGGCAAAGTAAATACAATATGAGAATTCTTTCTACAACCAGAACAAGTTGGAAGCATCAAATGACGTCGATTGTAGTAAAATATCTTTCCATTAATGTGATTTGAAGACAAATGATACAATGTGAGAATTTCCCTCTAGTCTTGGGTTCTTCTGCCTGAGCCTGATGGGATGTGTTCACACAGTGCAGCTGGGGCTGATGTACACAGCAGTATAAGAGCAGTACAAGCATGTCTGCCGGGGTCTGCCAATAGTGTATCCTGTGAGGGGGACATTGGGAAGAAATCCAGGGTGTATGATGGAGACTGAATGGACCTAATATTCTCCTCTATAACACAATTCCTGCTTCTCTCTTAGGCGCTTCTTGTTCCTGCGGAGAATCCTGCAAATGTAAGAACTGCAAATGTCCAACATGCAAAAAAAGTGAGTAGACAAGAGCTATAGGTAGAAATACATACCATTTACAGCAGATTTATACACACTGGATTGTTTGCTTATGTAGATTATACTCTATAGAAATTAGTAGTATTATTATTAGTAATAGGATTATTACTGTATTTTATATAGTTTCATAATTAATTATTAATAATTGTATTATTATATAAAAAAAAGTATGAAATACTGTAAAAAAATACTTCAAAAATAGCTTCAAGTTCATGCTAAGATGTTGGGTCCTGAAATCTGAGTTGGACCCTGACAAGCTTTGATGCTGGCACAAATGAAGGATATTGGATGAAGGGTAATTGCAAATAACTAATTGTTTTCAATCATGGTCAACTTAAGGCCGAGTTCACACGAGTGTATTTTATGGTACATGTATGGACCACAATGACCAGATTAACCGCAGATCTGCTGACCTGAAGTTACAGCCTGATAGACACATGTGTGGGACTGGGGAGCCAAGGGCCCACCGGTAACCAACTCCAGGGCCCCACATTTCAGCTTCATGGAAATGTGACCTTATCCTCAGCCACAAATGTATATAATAATACTCTGGGCAGATTGTTACATATATAAGATGCTGCCTCTGTCTGTATGTAGTGATTCCTGTATATATTGCGCCAACTGCTGCTCATATAAGAGGATGGTGGCTAACGCCTACACAGGGGCCCAACGGAGGATTCTCCAGTTCTCCTGTGGGCCAGTCCAAGCCTGTACAGTAATGAAGCTCTAAGTTTGGGTCAGTAGACCACCACAATGCTGGGCATTTTAGTCCTTATATGGACCGTGAAATACGCTTGTGTGATTCCGGCCTAAGAAGGTTTTCCTGCCTCGCCCGGTCCCAGCATCTACATAGGAATTAGTGCAGGGGTAACCTAGCATGAGCCGTGGCTTCCTATATTCACTATGCAACGTTATATATCCTGTGGATTTGCCATAAATGCTCAGATTTGGCCATGTGCTTAGTAGAAATCAAAATGTTGTATCTCCAATCTGTATACTGTCCCCCTCTCACGAGTCTCTCCCCCCAGGCTGCTGCTCCTGCTGTCCGGCTGAGTGCAGTCAGTGCAGCCAGGGCTGTGAGTGCAGCGATGGATGTGACACCTGCAGCTGCTGCAAGTGATCGGCGCTACACAAGGATCCACGGAGGACCCTGTGACATCTGCTCTATGGCCAGTGTGATCCGTGCTCCAGTGATCGCCGTCTGTGTAGTATACGTGTAACGTGTAATACATGCTTATGGTGTCACTGCTCTTCTAATGTAATGTGTAGATTTCCTGTACCTGCTGTACTGTATGACGCTGCTCTGCTACATCCGTCACTAATGTTCCTCCTTATCTGCACACAAATGTATATTATCTCTGTATATCAGACTGTACTTATATTCCACCAATAGAAATATATTCATTGTTATAAAACAGACCAAGTCTTGTAAGACGTCCAATCCCTTTGTACAGATCGTCATCTCTATAAGGTGAGAGCAGTAAATGTGTCGGCCGTGTGCTCATTACCTCTCCATACACAGCGTTACATGACATGCACACAGTAACCTATGGTTTGGGAACACTGGACAGACATAATATTACTGTCCTAAAACCTCTGCTTAACTCTTCACATTGCTTTGCTGTGTGATACATTTGGGATCTTTTCTAGAAATATTAGGCACTTTCCATTCATCTATAAACTAGCTTAATAAACATAGAACTAAATTACCGTATATACTCGTGAATAAGCCGAGTTTTCAGCATGTTTTTTGTGCTGAAAACATCCCCTCGGCTTAAACACAAGTCACGGTTCCAGGAAGCCGGTGGGGGAGGGGGAGTGGTGGCTAAAGCCTGTGCCCATGCTGTAATAGCACACAGTGCCAGCCTCCGGCTTCCAGCACACATCATACGCACCTACTAGCACGCCCTCGGTGCTGGTGCTGCATCTCATTCCAGCCGCCGGCGCCTGCAGCTCTTCCAGCCGAGCAGTCACGTGGCACCGCTCGTTAAGGTAATGAATATGCACGCCTCTCCACTCCAATAGGCGTGGTGTGCATATTCATTACCTTAATGAGCGGTGCCACATGATAGCTCTGCTGGAAGAGCTGATGGAAACTGGATCAAGATGCAGTGCCACCGAGGGAGCACAGGCAGGTAAATAGGATTTTTTTCTTTTAATAACAAGAATCATACATAGGGATAAGGGGATAAGGAGCCATGCATACCAGGACAGGGACGGGGGAGCCATGCATACAAGAACAGGGATGGGGGAGCCATGCATACCAGGACAGTGACTGGAGAGCCATGCACACCAGGACAGGGACTGGAAAGCCATGCATACCAGGACAGGGACTGGAGAGCCATGCATACCAGGACAGGGACTGGGGAGCCATGCACACCAGGACAGTGACTGGAGAGCCATGCATACTAGGACAGGGACTGGAGAGCCATTCACACCAGGACAGGGACTGTAAAGCCATGCATACCAGGACAGGGACTGGAAAGCCATGCATACCAGGACAAGGACTGGAGAGCCATGCATACCACGACAGGGACTGGGGAGCCATGCATACTAGGACAGGGATGGGGGAGCCATGCACACCAGGACAGTGACTGGAGAGCCATGCACTCCAGGACAGGGACTGAAAAGCCATGCATACCAGGACAGGGACTGAAGAGCCATGCATACCAGGACAGGGACTCGGAAGCCATGCATATCAGAACAGGAACTGGGGAGCCATGCATACCAGGACAGGGACTGGGGAGCCATGCATATCAGGACAGGAACTGGGGAACCATGCATACCAGGACAGGGACTGGGGAGCCATGCATATCAGGACAGGAACTGGGGAGCCATGCATACCAGGACTTTCACCACACCAAGGCCTAACACGGATTTTTTTTTTCCCCTCAGATGGGAAGTTCCACAGTCAGGTAACCAAAACTATAAGGAACTCAACTCCCAAACAGCGTGTCCACACACTTAGTGCAACAGCTATTCCCATCATCATCGGAAACACACATGAAAAAAACTTTTTTTATTAACCAAAAAAACTCCTCAAAAATACATTAACCCCTTTACCCCCAAGGGTGGTTTGCACGTTATGGACCGGGCCAATTTTTACAATTCTGACCACTGTCCCTTTATGAGGTTATAACTCTGGAACGCTTCAACGGATCCCGGTGATTCTGACATTGTTTTCTCGTGACATATTGTACTTCATGATAGTGGTAAAATTTCTTTGATATTACCTGCATTTATTTGTGAAAAAAACGGAAGCATGGCGAAAATTTTGAAAATTTCGCAATTTTCCAACTTTGAATTTTTATGCAATTAAATCACAGAGATATGTCACACAAAATACTTAATAAGTAACATTTCCCACATGTCTACTTTACATCAGCACAATTTTGGAACCAAAATTTTTTTTTGTTAGGGAGTTATAAGGGTTAAAAGTTGACCAGCAATTTCTCATTTTTACAACACCATTTTATTTTAGGGACCACATCTCATTTGAAGTCATTTTGAGGGGTCTATATGATAGTAAATACCCAAGTGTGAGACCATTCTAAAAGCTGCACCCCTCAAGGTTCTGAAAACCACATTCAAGAAGTTTATTAACCCTTCAGGTGTTTCACAGGAATTTTTGGAATGTTTAAATAAAAATTAACATTTAACTTTTTTTCACCAAAAATTTACTTCAGCTCCAATTTGTTTTATTCTGCCAAGAGTTACAGGAGAAAATGAATCCCAAACCTTGTTGTACAATTTGTCCTGAGTACGCCGATACCCCATAAGTGGAGGTAAACCACTATTTGGGCGCATGACAGAGCTTAGAAGCGAAGGAGCGCTATTTGACTTTTTAATGCAAAATTGACTGGAATTGAGATGGGACGGCATGTTGCGTTTGGAGAGCCACTGATGTGCCTAAACATTGAAACCCCCCACAAGTGACACCATTTTGGAAAGTAGACCCCCTAAGGAACTTATCTAGAGGTGTGGTGAGCACTTTGACCCACCAAGTGCTTCACAGAAGTTTATAATGCAGAACCGTAAAAATAAAAAATATTTTTTTTTCACAAAAATTATCTTTTCGCCCCCAATTTTTTATTTTCCCAATGGTAAGAAAAGAAATTGGAACCAAAAAGTTGTTGCATAATTTGTCCTGAGTACTCTGATACCCCATATGTGGGGGTAAACCACTGTTTGGGCGCATGGGAGACCTCGGAAGGGAAGGAGCGCCGTTTGACCTTTCAATGCAAAATTGATAGGAATTGAGATGGGACGCCATGTTGCGTTTGAAGAGCCACTGATGTGCCTAAATATTGAAACCCCACACAAGTGACAACATTTTGGAAAGTAGACCCCCTAAGGAACTTATTTAGATGTGTGGTGAGCACTTTGACCCACCAAGAGCTTCACAGAAGTTTATAATGCAGAGCCGTAAAAATAAAAAATAATTTTTGTGAAAAAAATGATCTTTTTGCCCCCAATTTTTTATTTTCCCAAAGGTAAGAAAAGAAATTGGAACCAAAAAGTTGTTGTCCAATTTGTCCTGAGTACGCTGATACCCCATATGTGGGGGTAAACCACTGTTTGGGCGCATGGGAGAGCTCGGAAGAGAAGGAGCGCCTTTTGACTTTTCAATGCAAAATTCACAGGAATTGAGATGAGACGCCATGTTGCGTTTGGAGAGCCACTGATGTGCCTAAATATTGAAACCCCACACAAGTGACACCATTTTGGAAAGTAGACCCCCTAAGGAACTTATCTAGATGTGTGGTGAGCACTTTGACCCACCAAGAGCTTCACAGAAGTTTATAATGCAGAGCCGTAAAAATAAAACAAAACTTTTTTCCCACAAATATTATTTTTTAGCCCCCAGTTTTGTATTTTCCCGAGGGTAACAGGAGAAATTGGACCCCAAAATTTGTTGTGCAATTTGTCCTGAGTGCGCTGATACCCCATATGTGGGGGGGAACCACCGTTTGGGCGCATGGGAAGGCTCGGAAGGGAAGGAGCGCCATTTGAAATACAGACTTAGATGGAATGGTCTGCAGGCGTCACATTGCGTTTGCAGAGCCCCTAATGTACCTAAACAGTAGAAACCCCCCACAAGTGACCCCATATTGGAAACTAGACCCCCCAAGGAACTTATCTAGATGTGTTGTGAGAACTTTGAGCCCCCAAGTATTTCACTACAGTTTATAACGCAGACCCATGAAAATTAAAAAATCTTTTTTTTCCCACAAAACTTATTTTTTAGCCCCCAGTTATGTATTTTCCCAAGGGTAACAGGAGAAATTGGACCCCAAAATTTGTTGTCCAATTTGTCCTGAGTGCGCTGATGCCCCATATGTGGGGGGGAACCACCGTTTGGGCGCATGGGAGGGCTCGGAAGGGAAGGAGCGCCACTTGGAATGCAGACTTAGATGGAATGGTCTGCAGGCGTCACATTGCGTTTGCAGAGCCCCTAATGTACCTAAACAGTAGAAACCCCCCACAAGTGACCCCATATTGGAAACTAGACCCCCCCACAAACTTATCTAGATGTGTTGTGAGAACTTTGAGCCCCCAAGTGTTTCACTACAGTTTATAACGCAGAGCCGTGAAAATTAAAAAATCTTTTTTTTCCCACAAAACTTATTTTTTAGCCCCCAGTTTTGTATTTTCCCAAGGGTAACAGGAGAAATTGGACCCCAAAAGTTGTTGTCCAATTTGTCCCGAGTACGCTGATACCCCATATGTTGGGGTAAACTCCTGTTTGGGCACACGGGAGAGCTCGGAAGGGAAGGAGCACTGTTTTACTTTTTCAACGCAGAATTAGCTGGAATTGAGATCGGACGCCATGTCGCGTTTGGAGAGCCCCTGATGTGTCTAAACAGTGGAAACCCCCCAATTATAACTGAAACCCTAATCCAAACACACCCCTAACCCTAATTCCAACGGTAACCCTAACCACACCTCTAACCCAGACACACCCCTAACCCTAATCCCAACCCTATTCCCAACCGCAAATGTAATCCAAACCCTAACCCTAACTTTAGCCCCAACCCTAACTGTAGCCTTAACCCTAACTGTAGCCTTAACCCTAACTGTAGCCTTAACCCTAACTGTAGCCTTTACCCTAACTGTAGCCTTTACCCTAACTGTAGCCTTAACCCTAGTCCTAACCCTAGCCCTAACCATAACCCTAACCCTAACCCTAGCCCTAGTCCTAACCCTAACCCTAGCCCTAACCCTAGCCCTAACCCTAACCCTAGCCCTAACCCTAACCCTAGCCCTAACCCTAACCCTAGCCCTAACCCTAACCCTAGCCCTAACCCTAGCCCAAACCCTAATGGGAAAATGGAAATAAATACATTTTTTAAATTTTTTTTATTTTTCCCTAACTAAGGGGGTAATGAAGGGGTGTTTGATTTACTTTTATAGCGGGTTTTTTAGCGGATTTTTATGATTGGCAGCCGTCACTCACTGAAAGACGCTTTTTATTGCAAAAAATATTTTTTGCGTTACCACATTTTGAGAGCTATAATTTTTCCATATTTGAGTCCACAGAGTCATGTGAAGTCTTGTTTTTTGCGGGACGAGTTGACGTTTTTATTGGTAACACTTTCGGGCACGTGACATTTTTTGATCGCTTTTTATTCCGATTTTTGTGAGGCAGAATTAGCAAAAACCAGCTATTCATGAATTTCTTTTGGGGAAGGCGTTTATACCATTCCGCGTTTGGTAAAATTGATAAAGCAGTTTTATTCTTCGGGTCAGTACGATTACAGCGATACCTCATTTATATCATTTTTTTATGTTTTGGCGCTTTTATACGATAAAAACTATTTTATAGAAAAAATAATTATTTTTGCATCGCTTTATTCTGAGGACTATAACTTTTTCATTTTTTTGCTTATGTTGCTGTATTGTGGCTCGTTTTTTGCGGGACAAGATGACGCTTTCAGCGGTACCATGTTTATTTATATCTGTCTTTTTGATCGCGTGTTGTTCCACTTTTTGTTCGGCGGTATGATAATAAAGCGTTGTTTTTTGCCTCTTTTTTTTTTTCTTACGGTGTTTACTGAAGGGGTTAACTAGTGGGCCAGTTTTATAGGTCGGGTTGTTGCGGACGCGGCGATACTAAATATGTGTACTTTTATTGTTTTTTTTTTTTTTTTTTTAGATAAAGAAATGTATTTATGGGAATAATATTTTTTTTTTTCTCATTATTTAGGATTTTTTTTTTTTTTTTTTTTTTACACGCTTGTAAAAATTTTTTTTAACTTTTTTACTTTGTCCCAGGGGGGGACAATACAGATCGGTGATCTGCCAGTTTGCACAGCACTCTGACAGATCACCGATCTGTCAAACAGCGCTGCAGCGCACTTGGTAAGAAACCTCCCTCCCTGCAGGACCCGGATCCGCGGCCATCTTGGATCCGGGAATTGCTGCAGGAGGGAGGTACGGAGACCCCCGGAGCAACGCGATCACATCGCGTTGCTGCGGGGGTCTCAGGGAAGCCTGCAGGGAGCCCCCTCCCTG
The DNA here is from genome assembly GCF_032444005.1 of Ranitomeya imitator. Classification (NCBI taxonomy): domain Eukaryota; kingdom Metazoa; phylum Chordata; class Amphibia; order Anura; family Dendrobatidae; genus Ranitomeya; species Ranitomeya imitator. The sequence continues at coordinate 649,452,920 of NC_091282.1, read as the reverse complement.
CGCGATGCTTCCCTGCACCGCCGGCACATCGCGATCATGTTTGATCGCGGTGTGCCGGGGGTTAATGTGCCGGGGGCGGTCCGAGACCGCTCCTGGCACATAGTGCGGGGTGTCAGCTGCGATAAGCAGCTGACACCCGGCCGCGATCGGCCGCGCTCCCCCTGTGAGCGCGGCCGATCGCCTATGACGTACTATTCCGTCCTTGGGAAGTAAAGCCCACCCCACATGGACGGAATAGTACGTCTGATGGCAGAAAGGGGTTAACATAATACTCAGGTATAATACCTAAAACCATTATTGTAAGCATGAACCCCAAGCCATTCCAAAGCCCCAGGAATATCCTCACACTCAAAAGCTCTATTCACACGTTCACATATATGTTCTGGTATTCTATATTTCCTAAGAAAACCAATTCTATCCTTGAGTATTTCGTTTTTAACATTTTGTACCAAAAAATGCATACGTTTCTCCATAGTCAACCTGTGAAAAATTTGCTGATAATATTTTCTGTCCTTTATTGGCATTTCTTCTTGCTTTTCCTTTTCCACTTGCTTTTTAACTTCCTCCATAGTTTCCTCCATTTGACTTACTCCTTCCATTGCACTTTCTACCTCTGATCCCCAGTCCACTAAAATTCCTGTTTTAACTCAAGACTCTTCCTTCTTTTTTTCCTCTACTTTTTGTCTACTTACTTTCACCTTTCTTTCCACGACCAACACTTTTCCTTCACTTTACTTCTTTGTCCTTAGAACCATTAGCCACTTTTTCTTCCATCTCTTTCTGATTTTTCTGATTTTTCTGCCTACTTGGGCAATTCTTAAACACATGCGTACTATTTTGACACAAATTACACCTCCACCGATTTTTACAATCCTTTGACTCATGATCTTCTCCTTTACAAAAACCACATACACCACCTAAACAATCTTCTTTTTCATGACCATATCTTCCACAAATTTGAAAAAATTTAGGCATACCATTGAAAAAAAAGTCTCCATTTACATTACCCAATTTAAACCTAGCTGGTGGAAGCACAAGTCTTCCCTGATGATCCTCGTTAAAACGAACCAAAAACTTCCACTTAGAAGTCCAGAAACCAAATTCATTGAAAATCTCCCCTTTTGGCACTACAGAAATACAATAAAACTTCAAAAAGGTAATGATATCCTCCTCTTCTACTAATGGAGAGTACATTTTAATAATTACCCATTTCTCTTTAGGAGGAAAATGAGGTAAGACCCTCACTCCCTCCATCCTTTTATCCTGAATTGCAACCATTCTTCTTAAATATTCTTCAAATAAATCTCTATCCAAAAATAAAATGTCATAAACTCCTCTCTTAGGATAATCCATAATCACCAACACATCTTCTGTTTTTACCTTGAAAAGATCCAGCAGAATCTCACACATCACATACTGGTAATCCTTCTGGACACGAAAGTTCTCTTGCACATGCAGCCGAATGGAATTCTGCACTTTAGCAAACGCAGGCACATCCTCCGATCCTCTATCCTGTGAAGTTGCAGCCATTTTCCTCACGAAAAGTCTCCACTCCTCAAAAAGACCCTTCAACACCGAAGTGTCAGGTAGGTGATCACCCCTCGTTGTCCGGGGACTAAGCCGACCTGCTGATAGCAGCAAAGGGGTGAAGCTCCGTACGCTAAGAGAAAGCGATCCCCCAAGGCCAACAAGCCAGGTACCCCAGACACCTCAGGCCAAGATCAAGGCAGCAACTGCTAGATCACTACTTTTTTTTTTCCCTCAGATGGGAAGTTCCACAGTCAGGCAACCAAAACTATACGGAACTCAACTCCCAAAACAGCGTGCCACATACTCAATGTAACCGCTATTCACATCATCATTGGAAAACACAACAAAATGTATTGTTAACAACCAAAAAGAACACCTCAAGATACATTAACAAGATGTTTCCCCTTTTTAGTCTTCTAAATTTCCTCTGCATCCACCTCCCCTCTCCTCCTCTGATCACACACAAAGCAAAAATACAATTTTCCCAAAATAATTTTTATACAATTTTTAACCTCAATATCCTTCCATTTAAACACATATATATTCATCACTTCCCACAATACCTCTTTTATACATGCCATCATCAACCACAATACTCTCTCCTTTTCCCCACACATACCCAATCCAAACATAAAAAGCTCAAAAGACAACAGATTCACCTCACACAGCTCCTTACACAAACGCCCCATACCTGCAATCACACTTCTAGCATACTGACAATTCCAAAACAAATGCAACACACTCTCACTCCCACCACATCCACTCCTCGGACACTTCTCACTCCTCACTAAACCCCGAATTTTCAGAAACTCCCTCACCGGCAACAGCCCATGCAATGACTGCCATACAATCTCACTCTGCCTATTTGTCATACCATTCACACGTACCTACTTCCATACTTTCTGCACATCATCCCCTCTTACCATTTTAAGATCTGGCAAGGACAGCCTGTGGGCTCGTCCAACAATAATGTCACATTCCACCTCTCTACGCTCAATCATCTTATATACAACTTTCTTCTTTTCTTACAATCTCACATCAACATCACACAGTTCATACTTGACTAAAAATTTGTAAACCCACACATACCACACAGGAACCTCAAAAGCCACTGGATTCCTAAGATCTCTTTCACAACATTTCAAACGAAACAAGAAATTTCCAAACAAAAACCTACACATAGATGCATACTTCCCATCCATCCTAATCGCGCCTAATACAAACACCATAATATTCGCGCCAAAAAACACATTCAAATTTGGGAAACCCAGTCCCCCCTTATCCAAACTCTTCAAAACAATCTCTCTCCTTGCACGCTCCATACATGAACCCCCAAAAAAGACAAACAAAACCCTCTTTAATCTTCTAATACACATGTAGCTTGGTGGAAAAACCATCGCAACATGCAAAAAATAGGTAACAAAACACTCTTAAATCTTAATAACTAAAATTTTACCAAAAAACGTAAGATCCCTCAAACTCCAAAAATTTAACTTAGGCTACACTCTCTCTCACACATCCACCCAGCTTTCCTCTCTATCCAATTTCTCTGAAAATTTCACACCAAAAATCTTTATCGATCCACTCACCACATTCACTCCAGCATCATCGCTCAGACTCCTCCCCCCAAAATTCTTACACTCACTCTTCTCCCAATTCAATTTTTTATAAGCAGATGCTCCACAAAAAATAGAAACCAACAACTTCACACGCCGTACCGAACACTCTGAATCACACAGCACACACACATCATCCATATAGCCACTCATCTTCCACTCTCTCCCCTCACCCCCCGGTACTTGCACACCCCGAATCACCTTATCTTTTCTTAACAGACATAGCAAAGGCTCAATTCCGCAAATAAATACGATAGGGGACAAAGGGCACCCCTGCCGAACACCTGAAAATACATTTACTCTCCTACCCACATTTCCATTCAACAACACACAACTATAAATGTTCTTATACAAACTTCTCACTCTCTCTACAAACTCAGAAGGAAAACCCATCTTCACCAACACACTAAACAGAAAACCATGCGCCAATCTATCATACGCCTTCTCAAAATCCAAACTCAACACATACACTCCCTTCTTACGATTCATGCAGTCCCACAAACAATCTCTCAACATACACAAACTTCCATGTATTCATCTTCCAGGCACCGCACAACATTGCTCCTCACCCACCACACTCTCAACCACGCCACGCATCCTGTTAGCCAAAAGTTTTGCATAAATTTTATAATCACAATTTAGCAATGTGATCGGCCTCCAATTTTTTAGATTTTTCAAATCACCTTTTTTTGGCAATAACACAACCACCCCTGCACGCATACCATTTGCCACCTCTGCATTCACCCACATATACTTACATACATCCACAAAATCCTTCCCAATCACATCCCACATCACACGATAAAACTCCACCGGTAGACCATCCTCTCATGGTGTTTTATCCAAACCTTTATCCCTCCATTTCACAGCATACAAATCATCATAAAACTTTGCCACTTCCTCACACAAGTCCGCACCACTCACTTCATTTTCATCCATCCCATTCAAAACACTCTTAGTCTGTCTCTTCCCAAAAACTTTAAAAAAGAAGAAACGCAAATACTTCTCATTCTTCTCCAAATTCTCTATTTCGGCCCTGTACACAATACTCCTCCCTCTTTCTAACAAAAAATATCATTCACTTCTTTTTTCACTTTCACTAAATCTTCACTCACATCCATTCCTCCCGCCCTCAACTTATACAACACACTCAGTCTGGCATTTAAAAAAAACAAACTGTTAAGGACCGGCGGAATGCACCAAGTATAGATGATATGAAACCAGGTGCGTTCGCAGTCCGAGGTTCACCGTGCAGGTAAAGACCCTGCTGCTAGTAAGACGGACTATATGGCGGTACTAAGTATACACACATGGGTTAACTTCACCCTGCGTGAAGGAAGCGATACTGTTGCGTCACAGGACTGCAGTACCGCACATAGAGCGCGAGCAAGAAGTCAGCGAACTCAACCCCTACTCAGGATTGAAGTCCGATTAGACACTTGCTGGCACAACACCGCAACTGGGTGTGTAGGGAAACTAATAAATAGAATATAAAGGCACGAGAGTGCGTGCGGTGCCGCACTGACGGACGCCACTAACCACCCAGGCTTGGGTAAGGAAAGCGCAGAGGAAGAGCACGGCGCCGTACTAGCGGACACAGCAACTGGACGCTGTGATGTGTGTTACGTGCAGATGGCTAGTCGGGCGCTAGATAGCTACCATCATCCGCGAGCAGTCAACAACACTAGGGAGGGATACTTAGGAGCTTTCATCCATCGACATACATCCATCTACACACACACATTATCAAGACAGTACTAGCGCATGGCCGTGCGGTCATGCGCAGTTTATATAGTTGCAGCACAGGAAGCAGCTACAGAAGTTTTGCCCTTTCTGGACCTGCCAAGAGGACCAATGTGATGTGCTGCAGTGCCTGAGCATGTGACCCTCGATCTCCAACGGGAGATCTTGCCCTGGGCATGCTCAGTGTGTGCAAATAAGGACTTAGTCCCAGAGAAGCCCGCTCGCCGCAGATCAGTGCAGGGTACAACAGGAGAGCCAGAAAAGGCAGCAGTAACCCCCTGCACAGAATCAGTCCCAGCAAGACGCTGGGAGCGGCGCCTCCACTGAGCAGAGCCCACTGCGGCTGAAGCAGAATGGGAGACCGCAGCAGACATGGATCGAGATTCCCCCTGTGCAGCAGAGGAAACTCGACTCCTAACATTACCCCCCCCTCCTAGGGCCCCCCCCTCCTTGAGCCTCACTACGCTCAAAAGCTGCAATAAGCAGCGGAGCCCGAATGTGCTCCACAGGCTCCCAGGTTCTATCCTCTGGGCCGTGACCCTTCCAGTCCACCAGATAAAATTTCTTGCCACGTACCACCTTGCACCCCACAATAGCATTCACCTCAAACTCATCCGTGGATGAACTCGATGTCCCAGCAGATGACTCAGAAAACCGGTACAAATGAACGGGCTTTAAGAGGGAAACGTGAAAAGTATCGGTGATACCAAGGCGTGGAGGAATAGCCAAATGGTAGGCCACAGGTTTGACCTGTTCCAGAACCTTAAACGGGCCAATGTAGCGAGGAGCAAACTTAGTGGACTCAACTCGCAGCCTGATGTTACGGGCGGAGAGCCACACCAAGTCGCCAGGGGCAAAGACCGGATCGGGGCGCCGGTGTGTATCAGCCGAAACCCTCATTCTCTCCTTGGAGGCCTGGATGGCATCCTGTGTGCGGTCCCAGATGTCACGTGCCTCCACCACCCAGTCTGCCACCCTAGAATCGGTGGATGACACGGGCATGGGCACAGGGACACGCGGATGCTGGCCGTAATTAAGGAGAAAAGGAGTTTGACCAGTGGAATCGGCTACGGCGTTGTTCAAGGCAAATTCCGCCCAAGATAGCAAAGATGCCCAGTCATCCTGCCTAGCACAGACGAAATGTCACAAATATGTCACCAGAGTCTGGTTGGTTCTCTCCACCAACCCATTCGTCTCGGGATGGTATGCAGAGGAGAGGTTTAACTCTATGCTGAGTAAACGGCAGAGCTCTCTCCAAAACCGAGACGCGAACTGGGGACCCCGATCGCTGACAATCTTATCAGGCATACCATGCAATCGGAAAATGTGCCTAATGAACAACACCACCAAGGCCCGTGCAGAGGGTAACCGAGGAAGCGGCACCAAATGCACCATCTTAGAGAAATGGTCGGTGACAACCCAAATAATGGAGCAGCCACGCGACTTGGGTAAGCCCACCACAAAGTCCATCCCGACCATCTCCCAGGGCCTGTCTGCAACCGGTAGAGGGTAAAGCAACCCAGCAGGCCGTTGCCAAGGAGAGCGATTCTGGGCGCAAGAAACGCACGCCTGAATATAGTCCCTGACATCTCGGGCCATATGCGGCCACCAGTATGTTCTCGCCAAAAGCTCAGATGTCCTCTTGGTCCCAAAATGCCCACCCACTCTGGAGGAGTGAGCCCAAGAGAGAACCTCCGGTCGCAAGTTAGCTGGTACGAAAGTCTTGCCCGGGGGCACAGACTCTAGCGAAACCGGAGCTACAGTTCTCAGGCTCTCAGAAGGGACAATAAGCCGAGGCTCCTCCTCCTCCTCCGATGACACTACGGAGCGGGAGAGAGCGTCAGCACGAACGTTCTTCTCCCCGGAAGAGTAAAATGAAACCGGGAGAAGAACAGGGACCATCTAGCCTGGCGAGAATTCAGCCGCTGGGCCGTTTGTAGATATACCAAGTTCTTGTGGTCAGTGAAGACTTGGAAGTTAAAGCGAGCTCCCTCCAAGAGATGTCTCCACTCAGAAAAAGCCAACTTCATGGCTAGCAACTCCCTGTCCCCGATGGAATAATTCCTTTCCGCTGGTGAAAAGGTCTTAGAGAAGAAGAAGCAAGGATGCTTCCGACCTTGAGCATCCTTTTGGAAAAGGACTGCTCCAGCACCAACGGATGAGGCATCCACCTCCAAGATAAATGGTTTATCAACATCGGGGCGATGCAGGATGTGAGCGCTAGCGAAGTGTGACTTGATCGAGAGGAAGGCTTTGGAGACCTCCTCTGACCACAACTTGGGATTTGCTCCCTTCTTGGTGAGGGCAACCAAGGGAGCTACCAAAGTTGAGAAGTGTGGAATGAACTGGCGATAGTAATTAATGAACCCCATAAAGCGTTGCACCGCTTTAAGAGAATGGGGTTCCTGCCAGTCCATTACAGCCTGTAGCTTGGCAGGATCCATAGCCAAACCCTGGGCAGAGATGATATAACCAAGGAAAGGCAAGGACTCCTGCTCAAACACACACTTCTCCAACTTGGCGTAGAGGGAGTTTGCCCGTAAGAGGTCGAAGACTTTGCAAACATCTCTCCGATGGGAGTCAATATCTGGAGAGAAGATGAGAATATCATCCAGATAGACTACGACCGAGGTGGTGAGCATATCCCGGAAGATGTCGTTCACAAAGTCTTGGAAAATGGCTGGGGCATTACAGAGCCCGAAGGGCATCACCAGATATTCATAGTGCCCATCCCTGGTGTTAAAAGCCGTCTTCCATTCATCCCCCTCACGGATGCGAATCAGGTTGTAAGCACCCCACAGATCTAACTTAGTAAATATCCTCGCTCCCCGTAGCCTATCAAACAGCTCAGATATCAGGGGTAATGGGTACTTGTTCTTAACGGTGATGGCGTTAAGACCCCTGTAGTCTATGCATGGACGTAAGTCTCCAGTCTTCTTCTGTACGAAGAAGAACCCAGCCCCTGCCGGTGACACTGACTTCCTAATGAATCCTCTTGCCAGATTCTCTTGGATGTACTGAGACATTGCCTCCGTCTCCGGGAGAGATAACGGATAGACTCGACCCCGGGGAGGCTCAGCACCAGGCAAGAGGTCAATAGGACAGTCATAGGGGCGTTGTGGCGGAAGGGTCTCCGCAGCTCTTTTGGAGAACACGTCTGCATAGGGCCATAGGGTACCTGTGTAGTAGCAACCTGAACGCACTCCCTCTGACATCTACCCTTGCAGGATTTACTCCATCCCAAAATTCTCCCAGAGGACCACTCAATATGAGGAGAATGGTAGCGAAGCCATGGTATCCCCAACAGGACCTCATCAATTCCCTCAGGAATGACTAATAGGGAGATTATCTCCTGATGTGATGGAGACACAGAAAGCGTGAAAGGAATGGTTTGGTGGGTAATCTGTGAGGGTAGTGTTGACCCATTTACCACTCGAACGGTTACAGGCTTGGCGAGCATCACCAAGGGTATTGCGTGACGCTGGGCAAAAGAGGAAGACATAAAATTACCCTCTGCCCCAGAATCCACGCATAGCTCGACCATAAAAGTGGATGGGCCTATGGTAATTGTCCCCTTGAAGGACAACTTTGAAGCAAACGTCGCCGTGTCTAGTGTACCTCCTCCAACTGCCACTAGACGCTGACGTTTCCCCGACCGCTGAGGACCCTTGGAGGCAAGATTTCCTGACTGCTGGCAAACATGACGGACCCTATGTGCACGGGCGGACTGAGATTTGGATCCCACTCGTGTCACCTCTAAGGCCTCATGTGACTCAGATGCCTGGATTGGAGATTCCAAAGGTTTGGCGAAGGTGGGAGCCAGCCAGCCGAAACCTCTGCCTACACTGGGCTCGTTCTAACCTCCGCTCGTTAAAACGGAGGTCAATACGAGTAGAGACAGTTATTAACTCCTCCAGTGTGGCAGGAATCTCCCTAGTGGCCAGAGCGTCCTTAACGTGATCAGCCAGGCCCCTCCAAAATATGGGGATAAGGGCTTTATCCGACCACTCCAGCTCAGAAGCTAAAGTACGGAAGCGGACGGAAAAATGGCTGACCAAGGACTCACCCTGAGTTAATGCCAGTAGTTGGAGCGCTGTGTCATGGGTGACTTGAGGTCCTAAAAAGACCTTTTTCAGAGTGCTCAGAAACAACGGAGCACTCTGCACCACATGATCATCACGCTCCCACAGCGGCGTAGCCCACTCCAACGCCCTGTCCGACAAGAGAGGGACAATAAATCCCACCTTAGCCCGCTCTGTAGGAAAACGTGCAGCCAGGAGCTCGAGGTGGATAGAGCACTGACTCACGAATCCCCTACAAGTTTTGCAATCTCCAGAAAATTTTTCTAGCAACGGGAGGCGAGATAATGTCGGAACAGGGGTGGCAGTGGACAAGGTTGCTGCAGCCACGCTAGCAGCCTGTACAGCAACTGCGGTAACATCCACAGCTGAGGTTGAGCTCTCGAGAGCCGACAACCTACCCTCCAACTGCTGGATATACCGCCAAGATTGCTGAATGTCCGCTATTTACTAGCCAGACCTTGGCGCTAGTATTATGTTAAGGACCGGCGGAACGCACCAAGTATAGATGATATGAAACTAGGTGCGTTCGCAGTCCGAGGTCCACCATGCAGGTAAAGACCCTGCTGCTAGTAAGACGGACTATATGGCGGTACTAAGTATACACACATGGGTTAACTTCACCCTGCGTGAAGGAAGCGATACTGTTGCATCACAGGACCGCAGTACCGCACATAGAGCGCGAGCAAGAAGTCAGCGAACTCAACCCCTACTCAGGATTGAAGTCCGATTAGACACTTGCTGGCACAACACCGCAACTGGGTGTGTAAGGAAACTAATAAATAGAATATAAAGGCACGAGAGTGCGTGCGGTGCCGCACTGACGGACGCCACTAACCACCCAGGCTTGGGTAAGGAAAGCGCAGAGGAAGCGCACGGCGCCGTACTGGCGGACACAGCAACTGGACGCTGTGATGTGTGTTACGTGCAGATGGCTAGTCGGGCGCTAGATAGCTACTATCATCCGCGAGCAGTCAACAACACTAGGGAGGGATACTTAGGAGCTTTCATCCATCGACATACATCCATCTACACACACACATTATCAAGACAGTACTAGCGCATGGCCGTGCGGTCATGTGCAGTTTATATAGTTGCAGCACAGGAAGCAGCTACAGAAGTTTTGCCCTTTCAGGACCTGCCAAGAGGACCAATGGGATGTGCTGCAGTGCCTGAGCATGTGACCCTCGATCTCCAACGGGAGATCTTGCCCTGGGCATGCTCAGTGTGTGCAAATAAGGACTTAGTCCCAGAGAAGCCCGCTCGCCGCAGATCAGTGCAGGGTACAACAGGAGAGCCAGAAAAGGCAGCAGTAACCCCCTGCACAGAATCAGTCCCAGCAAGACGCTGGGAGCGGCGCCTCCACTGAGCAGAGCCCACTGCGGCCGAAGCAGAATGGGAGACCGCAGCAGACACGGATCGAGATTCCCCCTGTGCAGCAGAGGAAACTCGACTCCTAACACAAACCTTTCTCTCTTTGCAGCCACACACTTGTACCCGAGTTTTTAAAAATAAAAACTCTTGGTTTTCCATTTAACCCAATCCCACTATTCACACACATTTCTGAAATCACTCCTGCACCTACACCACTCTACATAATGTCTTTCATACTCCTCTCTCACCCCCCCTCCTTCCAGCAAACTTACATTCAACTTCCACACATCTTTCCCAGCCACCTCATTAACATGCAAATCCAATTCACACTTCATACACACATGATCCGAAAAAAACACACTCTCCTGTGCATAACTAACAGGAATCAGATTTTTTGAAACAAAACAATAGTCCAATCTAGACGCCACCCTCCCAATATCAGAAAAAAACATATTTAAAAACGGAGTTACCTTGCATGCCCGCTGCATATCCTTTAAACCAGAGGTCCCCAACTCCAGTCCTCAAGACCCACCAACAGGTCATGTTTTCAGGATTTCCTTAGTCTTGCCCAGGTAATAATTGCATCACCTGTGCAATGCAAAGGAAATCCTGAAAACGTGACCTGTTGGTGGGCCTTGAGGACTGGAGTTGGGGACCTCTGCTTTAAACCAAAATCACTCACCATATCCATTAACACTTTCCCTGACACATCCACATTCATACTTCCCACATCACAGTTCATATCACCCACTATCACAGCAGGCACTCTTCCTGGAATAAAAAAAATAATTTTTTCAAATAAAACTTTACGCTCCTGTTTTTCCACAGGCGCATACACATTAATAACACAAAAACGAACATTTCTAAACTCAAAATTTGCCAACACACACCTCCCAACCTCAATCACCATATAGTCACACAAACTCACATAATTTCCCTTCACAAAAAAACCCACACCATCATTTTTATTACAGGCACTCCCTGACCACACAGATGCACCATAAGGCCATTCACTCCCCTTCACACCATCCACAATCCTGCAAACAAAAAAATTCCTGCTTTTTGAGTTGCAAAAAAATCCAAAATGGCTGCCCACCGCAACCTGTTTTTAAAGACCCTCACATTTTGTGATATGACTACAAAACCAATAACATACACAGAAACAAAAATACTAAAAAAAACAACCTACAAAAAGGACATTACACAACTTACATGAAAAACATAAAAAAAACACATTTTAAAGGCAAATGCTATATAAAAAAACACCTAGCTACTGAAATAATAGCACATAACTAAACAGTATCGCTACTGTCCTACTCCACCATCTGCGCCGAACAGCTTTAAGAGCCGCTGACCTCCATACGCTCCTCCAGACGCGTCTTTTTCTGCCCAACCTTCCTCTTGGGCACTCCTCCTTCTGGAACCTCAAAGTCACGGATTTCCCCACCACCCTCCCTGGGACACTTTCAACCTCCAGGCTCCTCTTGTGAGGAAAAACATCAATGTTTCTTGGGTCAGACTCAGGAATCAAAGACTCAGCCAACTCCTCCGCCCCAGAAGTATCAAAATCCATCAAAACACCCAACTCCTCTGCTTTGGTAACTGGGGCCTCCTTTCTTTTTAGTTTTATTAACCATTGCACGCTCTTCAAGCTTTGCGGCTCTCCAGAATAACTTGTCCTCCAGCTCCTCCTTCCTCCTTTCAGCCTCCTTATGCTCCTGCTATCTACCCCACCAACTCTCAATCATAGAAGGCGGAATTACCTCAGCGCTTTGTTGCGCAGAAGCCTTGCTTTCCTCCCGCTTCCTCTCCTCCTCCCGTTTCTTGACCTCCTCCTCTCTCTTTTTTTCCTCCTCCTGCCTCCGCTCCTCCTCACGTTTCTTTTCTTCCTCCTCCCGACTCTCCTCCTCTCTAGTTGGCCTTCACCATATGGACAGTCCTTATACAGGTGCACTGTATTACCACACCGGTCACATTCACGTGGCATCGGACACTGAGCAGCCGCATGGCCTTCTCTTTTGCAGTTATGGCAAACCAAATTCTTATCACACATGCTCTGCAAGTGCCCAAATTGGAAACACTTCCTGCAGTATAGAGGCTGCCCTGCATATGTCAGAAAGCCCCTATGACCCGCCACTGAAAAATTCGCCGGGGGATGGGTGAAACCTCCCAAACAACTTGGGTCTTTCTTCAGTTTCACACGAAACACATACTTACAGTTGAAAATGCCTAAACAATTTTTCTGTTTCTCTCCACCCTTCACATATTCGCAGTACCGAGCCAGGAACTGCTCCAGCAGACTTACTTCTGTAGAAGGATTATATACAATAACCGTCACTACTTTTTCCATGAGCCCAAACAGAGGCTCCACCCGCATGGCTCCTCCAGGCATGGGTCACCATCATGACTTCTGAGCCACTCAAACACATTTAAACAGCAAGGCTCACTCACAGAGTTAACATCATATGTACCTTGGTTATGAAATTCATTCACGCTGAAAACATCAGCCCGATGAGCTCCAGCCTTTCCCTCCAGCAGGTCACGAACCACGTACACCACATTGTTTTTGGCACCATCTTCCACGACCACACGAATCGTATTCTTAATGAACGTCTTCAATCTTCTCTGCTGATACGAATACCGCAGTAGCAAATTAGCAGCACGCTGCCAGGAAACACTCGCACCCTCTGACCGCGACACAAGATCGCAGCCAGAAGGCCGAGAAGCAATAACCAGAAATCGTTTCGCACTTGTGCCGCACCAAGGCCTAACACTGATACCCTTTGGGGAGATGGAGCAAAAGATTGCCCTGAGGAGGACATTTTAGCTACCCGGACGCCTTCACAGTGACACTTCTGCTGTTGGTTCAAGCTGTGAGCCACTCGTTTTTAATCTGCATAACCCCACCTATTGTAACACTCCCCCCTCTTTGTTCCACTGTGCACTACTGAGTGCTAGGAGGAGGTGTGCGAGAGGGAAAATCAAAAAACAAACAAGCGAGCAGCAGTCTTTCCTTAGCTCTCCTGATGCCGGGTATAGACCCTGCTGCCTACCTATCACCATGCTGCCCGCCGCTGCTCCAGCAGCAGACTGAAGAGGACTGTCACCGCACTGCTTTTTATAGGCCAAGGGCCCATTGTGACACATGAGAGTTCCAGCCCATTTTGACACGTGAGGGTTCCGGACCATGGCCAAGGGCCCATTGTGACAAGTGAGGGTTCCAGACCATGGCCAAGGGCCCATTGTGACACGTGAGGGTTCCGCGCGCAGATTCTATCTAATGCAGGCAGTGCACCTGGTTGCTAGAAAGCATTAGAATACTCACACAGGAGAAGATAGGCAGCGTATTCAAGATTAGCACAGACAAAATTTTTCCTTTCTTTAAATACATACGCACCAAAAATGTAAAAGTCAGTGGTCCACAAGAGGGAGACAATGTTTTACAAAAGAAATCATGCTGTCACAAATGTGGTATGTATGGCAGAACTACTCATGGGTTACCTAAATTAAAGCACTAAGTACATATAGCAAGGGGCCTAACTTTGTAGATGGTCTATTTGCAACACTGTAACAAAGGCCAAATGCATGTCCACATCTTCACACGCCGGTTGCAACCAGTACAGAGAGATTGATTGATTGATTGATTGATTTCATATTGAACGCAACACAATGCTTGACATGCATAGGCAAAACAATGCGCACACAAAATGTTGCAATTGGTCAAGATAAATCAAGCAAAATGCATTTGGCATCTGAAATGTGCAACTTTGACCCTGAAAAGAATTCACATAATGGGTTAGAACACAACTTGTGCTGATTTCAATTCAATCTGTATTTGGAAGCCGGATCAGAGGAGTACACTGTTCCCGGAGATACCGCAATAACGGCTCAATGCGTGGAGTGGACAGAGCAAGCTCTTTTTCCATCTCCCTGTTCTAAAAATCCATTTAATATATGGTCCCCAAATAGGGGACGTATCAGATATGAAACTGATAAGAACAGATGCTACACTTGATCTTGAGTGGTGGCGGCGACGACGACGACGATTTCAGCCAAAAGGCCGAGCAGCAATAACCAGATATGGTTTAGCACTTTCACCACACCAAGGCCTGACACTTGATTCTAGCCAAAAGGCTGAGAAGCCATAACCAGAAATCGTTTCGCACTTGTGCCACACCAAAGCCTAACACTGATACCCTTTGGGGAGATGGAGCAAAAGATTGCCCTGAGGAGGACATTTTAGCAAACCAGACACCTTCACAATGACAGTTCTGCTGTTTGTTCAAGCTGTGAGCCACTCATTGTTAATCTGCCTAACCCCACCTATTGTAACCCTCCTTCCTCTTTGTTCCAATATGCACTACTACTGAGTGCCAGGAGGAGGTGTGCGAGAGGGAAATTCCAAAAACAAACAAGCGAGCAGCTGTCTTCCCTTAGATCTTTTGATGCCGGGTATAGACCCTGCTGCCTACCAATCACAATGCTGCCCGCTGCTATTCCAGCAGCAGACTGAAGAGGACTGCCACCGCACTGCTTTTTATAGGCCAAGGGCACATTGTGACACGTGAAGGTTCCAGCCCATTGTGACACATGAGGGTTCCAGACCATGGCCAAGGGCCCATTGTGACACGTGAGGGTTCCGCGCGAAGATTCTATCTAATGCAGGCAGCGCACCTGGTTGCTAAAAAGCATTAGAATACTCACACAGGAGAAGATAGGCAGCGTATTCAAGATCAGCACAGATACAATTTTTCCTTTCTTTAAATACATACGCACCAAAAATGTAAAAGTCAGTGGTCCACAAGAGGGAGACAATGTTTTACAAAAGAAATCATGCTGTCACAAATGTAGTATGTATGGCAGAACTACTCATGGGTTACTTAAATTAAAGCACTAAGTACTGATTGCAAGGGGCCTAACTTTGTAGATGGTCTATTTGCAACACTGTAACAAAGGCCAAATACATGTCCACATCTTCAAACGCCGGTTGCAACCAGTACAGAGAGATTGATTAATTGATAGATTTCATATTGAACGCAATACAATGCTTGACATGCATAGGCAAAACAATGCGCACACAAAATGTTGCAATTGGTCAAGATAAATCAAGCAAAATGCATTTGGCATCTGAAATGTGCAACTTTAACCCTGAAAAGGATTCACATAATGGGTTAGAAGACAACTTGTGCTGATTTCAATTCAATCTGTATTTGGAAGCCGGATCAGAGAAGGAGTGCACTGTTCCCGGAGATAACGCAATAACGGCTCAATGCGTGGAGTGGACAGAGCAAGCTCTTTTTCCATCTCCCTGTTCTAAAAATCCATTTAATATATGGTCCCCAAATAGGGGACGTATCAGATATTAAACTGAGAAGAACAGATGCTACACTTGATCTTGAGAGGCGGCGGCGACGACAACGACGATTTCAGCCAAAAGGCCGAGCAGCAATAACCAGATATGGTTTAGCACTTTCACCACACCAAGGCCTGACTTTTTTTTTTTTTCCCTCAGATGGGAAGTTCCACAGTCAGATATCCAAAACTATATGGAACTCAACTCCCAAAACAGCGTGCCACATACTCAATGTAACCGCCATTCCCATCATCATTGGAAAACACAACAAAATGTATTGTTAACAACCAAAAAACACCTCAAGATACATTAACAAAATGTTTCCACTTTTTAGTTTTCCAAATTCCCTCTGCATCCACCTCCCCTCTCCTCCTCTGATCACACACAAAGCAAAAATACAATTTTCCCAAAATGATTCTTATACAATTTTTAACCTCAATATCCTTCCTTTTAAACACATACATATTCCTCACATCCCACAATACCTCTTTTATACATGCCATCATCAACCACAATACTCTCTCCTTTTCCCCACACATACCCAATCCAAACATAAAAAGCTCAAAAGACAACAGATTCACCTCACACAGCTCCTTACACAAACGCCCCATACCTGCAATCACACTTCTAGCATACTGACAATTCCAGAACAAATGCACCACACTCTCACCACATCCACTCCTCTCACCACATCCATTCCTCACTAAACCCCGATTTTTCAGAAACTCACCGGCAACAGCCCATGCAATGACTGCCATACAATCTCACTGTGCCTATTTGTCATACCATTCATACGTACCTTCTTCCATACTTTCTGCACATCATCCCCTCTTACCATTTTAAGATCTGGCAAGGACAGCCTGTGGGCTCGTCCAACAATAATGTCACATTCCATCTCTCTACACTCAATCATCTTATATACAGCTTTCTTCTTTTCTAACAATCTCACATCCACATCACACAGTTCATACTTCACTAAAAATTTGTAAACCCACACATACCACACAGGAACCTCAAAAGCCACTGGGCTCCTAAGATCTCTTTCACAACATTTCAAACGAAACAAGAAATTTCCAAACAAAAACCTACACATACATGCATACTTCCCATCCATCCTAATCACACCTAATACAAACACCATAATATTTACGCCAAAAAATACATTCAAATTTGGGAAACCCAGCCCCCCCTTATCCAAACTCTTCATAACAATCTCTCTCCTTGCACGCTCCATACATGAACCCCCAAAAAAGACAAACAAAACCCTATTTAATCTTCTAATACACATGTAGCTTGGTGGAAAAACCATCGCAACATACAAAAAAATAGGTAACACTACACTCTTAAATCTTAATAACTAAAATTTTACCAAAAAACGTAAGATCCCTCAAACTCCAAAAATTTAACTTAGGCTACACTCTCTCTCACACATCCACCCAGCTTTCCTCTCTATCCAATTTCTCTGAAAATTTCACACCCAAAATCTTTATCGATCCACTCACCACATTCACTCCAGCATCATCGCTCAGACTCCTCCCCCCAAAATTCTTACACTCACTCTTCTCCCAATTCACTTTAAAAGCAGATGCTCCACAAAAAATAGAAACCAACAACTTCACACGCCATACCGAACACTCTGAATCACACAGCACACACACATCATCCATATAGCCACTCATCTTCCACTCTCTCCCCTCACCCCCGGTACTTGCACACCCCGAATCACCTTATCTTTTCTTAACAGACATAACAAAGGCTCAATTGCGCAAATAAATACGATAGGGGACAAAGGGCACCCCTGCCGAACACCCGAAAATACATTTACTCTCCTCCCCACATTTCCATTCAACAACACACAACTATAAATGTTCTTATACAAACTTCTCACTCTCTCTACAAACTCAGAAGGAAAACCCATCTTCACCAACACACTAAACAGAAAACCATGCGCCAATATATCATACGCCTTCTCAAAATCCAAACTCAACACATACACTCCCTTCTTACGATTCACGCAGTCCCACAAACAATCTCTCAACATACAAAAACGTCCATGTATTCGTCTTCCAGGCAACGCGCAACATTGCTCCTCACCCACCACACTCCCAACCACGCTACGCATCCTGTTAGCCAAAAGTTTTGCATAAATTTTATAATCACAGTTTAGCAATGTGATCAGCCTCCAATTTTTTAGATTTTTCAAATCACCTTTTTTTGGCAATAACCACCCCTGCACGCATACCATTTGCCACCTCTGCATTCGCCCACATATACTTACATACATCCACAAAATCCTTCCCAATAACATCCCACATCACACGATAAAATTCCACCGGTAGACCATCCTCCCCCGGTGTTTTATTCAACGCAATGCTACACACCACCTTCCATACTTCTTCACCCGTCACATCACCCATCAAACTTTCCCTTTCTATCCTATTCAAACTATTTTCCAAAACACTCAGCACCTCACCCTCCAAACCTTCATCCCTCCATTTCACAGCATACAAATCATCATAAAACTTTGCCACTTCCTCACACAAGTGCGCACCACTCACTTCATTTTCATCCATCCCATTCAAAACACTCATAATCTGTCTCTTCCTAAAAACTTTAAAAAAAGAAAAAACGCAAATACTTCTTATTCTTCTCCAAATTCTCTATTTTGGCCCTGTACACAATACTCCTCCCTCTTTCTAACAAAAAATATTATTCACTTCTTTTTTCACTTTCACTAAATCTTCACTCACATCCATTCCTCCCGCCCTCCACTTATACAACACACTCAGTCTGGCATTTAAAAAAAACAAACCTTTCTCTCTTTGTAGCCACACACTTGTACCCGAGTTTTTAAAAATAAAAACTCTTGATTTTCCATTTAACCCAATCCCACTATTCACACACATTTCTGAAATCACTCCTGCACCCACACCACTCTGCATAATTTCTTTCATACTCCTCTCTCACCCCCCCTCCTTCCAGCAAACTTACATTCAACTTCCACACACCTTTCCCAGCCACCTCATTAACATGCAAATCCAATTCACACTTCATGCACACATGATCCAAAAAAAACACACTCTCCTGTGCATAACTAATAGGAATCAGATTTTTTGAAACAAAACAATAGTCCAATCTAGACGCCACCCTCCCACTATCAGAAAAAAACGTATTTAAAAACAGAGTTACCTTGCATGCCCGCTGCATATCCTTTAAACCAAAATCACTCACCATATCCATTAACACTTTCCCTGACACATCCACATTCACACTTCCCACATCACAGTTCATATCTCCCACTATAACAACAGGCACTCTTCCTGGAATAAAAAACTTAATTTTTTCAAATAAAACTTTACGCTCCTGTTTTTCCACAGGAGCATATACAGTAATAACACAAAAACGAACATTTCTAAATTAAAAATTTGCCAACACACACCTCCCAACCTCAATCACCATATAGTCACACAAACTCACATAATTTCCCTTCACAAAAAAACCCACACCATCATTTTTATTACAGGCACTCCCTGACCACACAGACGCACCATGAGGCCATTCACTCCCCTTCACACCATCCACAATCCCACACTCCTGCAGACAAAAAATTCCTGCTTTTTGCGTTGCAAAAAAATCCAAAATGGCCGCCCGCCGCAACCTGTTTTTAAAAACCCTCACATTCTGTGATATGATTGCAAAACCCATAACATACACAGAAACAAAAAATACTAAAAAAAATACTAAAAAAAAAACAACCTACAAATAGGACATTACACAACTTACATGGAAAAAAAACACCATTTTTAAAGGCAACTGCTATATACATATAAAACACCTAGCTACTGAAACAATAGCACATAACTATGCAGTATCGCCACTGTCCTCCTCCACCATCTGCGCTGAGCAGCTTTCAGAGCCGCTGACCTCCATACACTGCTCCACACGTGTCTTCTTCTGCCCAACCTTCCTCTGGGGCACTCCTCCTTCAGGAACCTCAAAATCATGGATTTCCCCACCACCCTCCCTGGGACACTTTCGACCTCCAGGCTCCTCTTCTGAGGAGAAAACACCAATGTTTCTTGGGTCATACTCAGGAATCACAGACTCAGCCATCTCCTCCACCTCAGAAATATCAAAGTCCATCAATGATCCCATCTCCTCAGCTTTGGTAACTGGGGCCTCCTTTTTTTTTTTATTAGCCATAGCACGCTCTTCCTGCTTTGCGGCTCTCCAGAATAATTTGTCCTCCAGCTCCTCCTTCCTTCTTTCAGCCTCCTTGTCCTCCTGCCGCCTCTCCCGCCGTCTCTCAATCATAGAGGGCAGAATTACCTCAGCGCTTTGCTGCGCAGAAGCCTTGCTTTTCTCCCGCTTCCTCTCCTCTTCCCGTTTCTTGACCTCCTCCTCTCTCTTTTTTTCCTCCTCCTGCCTCCGCTCCTCCTCACGTTTCTTTTCTTCCTCCTCCCGCCTCTCCTCCTCTCTAGTCGACCTCCATGGCCCACCATATGGACAGTCCTTATACAGGTGCCCTGTATTACCACACCGGTCACACTCACGTGGCATTGGACACTGAGCTGCCGCATGGCCTTCTCTTTTGCAATTACGGCAAACCCAGCTCTTACCACACATGATCTGAAAGTGCCCAAATTGAAAACACTTTGGAGCAGCACTTTTAGACCTAATACTATCTAATAGACCTGACAGAATAACAAATCTGCAGGTGGTTGGGCATTTAGGAAATAGCGACCACAATATTGTGCAGTTTCACCTGTCTTTCACTAGGGGGACTTGTCAGGGAGTCACAAAAACATTGAACTTTAGGAAGGCAAAGTTTGAACAGCTTAGAGATGCCCTTAATCTGGTAGACTGGGACAATATCCTCAGAAATGAGAATACAGATAATAAATGGGAAATGTTTAAGAACATCCTAAATAGGCAGTGTAAGCGGTTTATACCTTGTGGGAATAAAAGGACTAGAAATAGGAAAAACCCAATGTGGCTAAACAAAGAAGTAAGACAGGCAATTAACAGTAAAAAGAAAGCATTTGCACTACTAAAGCAGGATGGCACCATTCAAGCTCTAAAAAACTATAGGGAGAAAAATACTTTATCTAAAAAACTAATTAAAGCTGCCAAAAAGGAAACAGAGAAGCACATTGCTAAGGAGAGTAAAACTAATCCCAAACTGTTCTTCAACTATATCAATAGTAAAAGAATAAAAACTGAAAATGTAGGCCCCTTAAAAAATAGTGAGGAAAGAATGGTTGTAGATGACGAGGAAAAAGCTAACATATTAAACACCTTCTTCTCCACGGTATTCACGGTGGAAAATGAAATGCTAGGTGAAATCCCAAGAAACAATGAAAACCCTATATTAAGGGTCACCAATCTAACCCAAGAAGAGGTGCGAAACCGGCTAAATAAGATTAAAATAGATAAATCTCCGGGTCCGGATGGCATACACCCACGAGTACTAAGAGAACTAAGTAATGTAATAGATAAACCATTATTTCTTATTTTTAGTGACTCTATAGCGACAGGGTCTGTTCCGCAGGACTGGCGCATAGCAAATGTGGTGCCAATATTCAAAAAGGGCTCTAAAAGTGAACCTGGAAATTATAGGCCAGTAAGTCTAACCTCTATTGTTGGTAAAATATTTGAAGGGTTTCTGAGGGATGTTATTCTGGATTATCTCAATGAGAATAACTGTTTAACTCCATATCAGCATGGGTTTATGAGAAATCACTCATGTCAAACCAATCTAATCAGTTTTTATGAAGAGGTAAGCTATAGACTGGACCACGGTGAGTCATTGGACGTGGTATATCTCAATTTTTCCAAAGCGTTTGATACCGTGCCGCACAAGAGGTTGGTACACAAAATGAGAATGCTTGGTCTGGGGGAAAATGTGTGTAAATGGGTTAGTAACTGGCTTAGTGATAGAAAGCAGAGGGTGGTTATAAATGGTATAGTATCTAACTGGGTCGCTGTGACCAGTGGGGTACCGCAGGGGTCAGTATTGGGACCTGTTCTCTTCAACATATTCATTAATGATCTGGTAGAAGGTTTACACAGTAAAATATCGATATTTGCAGATGATACAAAACTATGTAAAGCAGTTAATACAAGAGAAGATAGTATTCTGCTACAGATGGATCTGGATAAGTTGGAAACTTGGGCTGAAAGGTGGCAGATGAGGTTTAACAATGATAAATGTAAGGTTATACACATGGGAAGAGGGAATCAATATCACCATTACACACTGAACGGGAAACCACTGGGTAAATCTGACAGGGAGAAGGACTTGGGGATCCTAGTTAATGATAAACTTACCTGGAGCAGCCAGTGCCAGGCAGCAGCTGCCAAGGCAAACAGGATCATGGGGTGCATTAAAAGAGGTCTGGATACACATGATGAGAGCATTATACTGCCTCTGTACAAATCCCTAGTTAGACCGCACATGGAGTACTGTGTCCAGTTTTGGGCACCGGTGCTCAGGAAGGATATAATGGAACTAGAGAGAGTACAAAGGAGGGCAACAAAATTAATAAAGGGGATGGGAGAACTACAATACCCAGATAGATTAGCGAAATTAGGATTATTTAGTCTAGAAAAAAGACGACTGAGGGGCGATCTAATAACCATATATAAGTATATAAGGGGACAATACAAATATCTCGCTGAGGATCTGTTTATACCAAGGAAGGTGACGGGCACAAGGGGGCATTCTTTGCGTCTGGAGGAGAGAAGGTTTTTCCACCAACATAGAAGAGGATTCTTTACTGTTAGGGCAGTGAGAATCTGGAATTGCTTGCCTGAGGAGGTGGTGATGGCGAACTCAGTCGAGGGGTTCAAGAGAGGCCTGGATGTCTTCCTGGAGCAGAACAATATTGTATCATACAATTATTAGGTTCTGTAGAAGGACGTAGATCTGGGTATTTATTATGATGGAATATAGGCTGAACTGGATGGACAAATGTCTTTTTTCGGCCTTACTAACTATGTTACTATGTTACTTCCTGCAGTATAGAGGGAGGCTGCCCTGCATATGTCAGAAAGCCCCTATGACCCGCCACTGAAAAATTCGCCGGGGGGTGGGTGAAACCTCCCAAACAACTTGGGTCTTTCCTCAGTTTCACACG